>NC_072431.2:120236785-121592142 GCF_028878055.3 Symphalangus syndactylus | reverse complement strand
CAGAAGTCTGGCAAGGTATGGTTGGATTCTCTGGTCAGTGTATTACTGGGTTAAAATCAAGATACTGGCTGAAGATAACAGTTCTCATCTAGGACTGGGGTCCTCTTTCAAGCTTCCTTCTCATGCTTCCTACATGCCTCTGCCCCTCTCATCTTCAAGCCAGCAGTGGAAAGTCAAGTCCTTGTTACACTTTAAATCTCTTTGATTTCCCCCTCTGCCACATCGCTGACTTCCTCTTCTCCCTCAGCCAGGAGAAAGCTTTGTTTTTACGTACTCATGTGATTACATTGGGCCTACCTGGATAATCCAGGTTACTAACCCTAATTAGTAGTCTTAATTACATCTGCAAAGTCCTTTTGGCCAGGTAAAGCAAATGTGTGTGACAGCAGAGTGTATAGGTGCTGGGGGCCAAGATTCTTTTTACCACCATCAGTCATATTGACTATGCTGTATAACAACAGAATTTTAAGTTTAATTAAGACTTTTTGTCTTGGTGTCATATAAAAGTATTTGATGGATTGAGCATCTTGATGAGATGCCATTATATATGTTATAGAAGAGTATACCCCCTTTCCAGAAGACATAGGGTTTAAAATGACTAATTTATTATGCATTATTTTCAAGAAGGTATAAATTAATATAAACATCCACATATTCATTACTGATATTAGCAATACCATAAAAAGGCGTAAAATACAAAATGTATGAGAGTTAAAAAGACAATGTGACATGCTATGTTCATTATAAATATTATAAATATGATTAAAGAATTTCATGTGCTAGAACCTTAGATTTTTACTTGTTCCTTGGGCAGAATGTGCTTTTGATAATAATAATGGCTGTTATTTACTGAAAGCTTACTATATGAAAGGCATCACACTAAGCATTTTAGATGTTATTTCCCATTTTCTCAACAATGCAACATTGTTATCATTCCTGTTGTACGGTGAGTAAACTGAGGCATAGAGAGGTAGAAGGAGGCCTGGGTGAATTGATTATACCTTGAATGTATAGGAGTTACTTAACAATTTGCCTCTCACCAGAGGTGGCTTGAGTAGCTCAGTAGCCAAATGATAAAATGAAAAGATGAGGGTTTTAGAGTTAGACCTGTATTTGAATGCTGATTTCAACACTTACTGACTTGACAAATTCCTGAAACCCTTTGTGCCTTTAGTTCCTAATTTGTAAAGTATGGCTGATAACAGACACCTCTTGGGGCTATCACAAGATAACCTGTGTAAAGAACCTGGAATGTGATAAGCTCTAGATGAAAGATCTCCAATACCTCCTTCCGGAGCAGATAAAGTATATCTGGTTCTAAAGCACTTGAATAGCCCAGGAAGTCAGTTCTGGGCTCAGGCCAGGCTTTTCTTATGTGGTAAATATTTAAGGGGACATGGGGACCCATCTAGGTGCTGGGATCTATTGGACTAAGGATAGATCCCTGTGGGTCCAGGACACATATGAGATCAGATTCATGGATAGCCCAATGGGATGAGTCTAGGAGCCTAACCATATTGGACCTGGCCACAGAGATAACCTATAATCACTGGATTTTGAGATTGTACACCCGTCAGTTAAGAGGCACCAACTTAGCAGGGGATGTTCCTGGCATCCATTGGAGGAGCCACATGCCAGAATGTTCTAGTGGTTCTCGCATTAATATGTATTTGCGTGCATTGTTTTTGATTGCTCTAATCAGCCTTGAAATGAATCCAAGAGCTTTCTGCAACTAATCGCACAGTGCCCAATCCCTCCAGGCTCTGTCTGAAGGTTTAATTCAGCTACCTTATCTCTCTAGGTATGTGGAGACCAAAGCCAAGGGGCTGTTTTCCTGCGGGAATTTACACTGATTCGAAGAGAGAGCCTCCATGAAGATTTCCTGTCTGACCTCTTGAATAGTCACAAAAGTGAAGACTCGGTACAGTGTCACTTCTTCTACTTATTCATAGAAAACACTGAGGTTCAATGGCTGATTCTGACTTGTGGTGGTGCTTTTTAGCAAATCTGAAGAGGTTTCGATGGTATTTTCTCATATCTGTGAGAGGAGGGAGAGGCAAAGTGTAGGGCAGTGGACAGACTGTATAGGGCAACTTTCTGACTTTTCCTGGGTCTGGCAAAATTTAAACATTTTACTCAAGCATTAAAGTTTGTTTGGGGCAGCATGTGGAGGATTCACATTAAGGCACTGATGTTTTGCCAGCGAGTCTGAACATGAAATGGTAATAATTTAAATGAGTGAAGGAAAAAGGAGATTTATATGTAAAGCCCAGATTGTTTTACGGGTCAGTGGAAATTCTACTGTCTTCCAATCCTGACTTCTTTGTAGATATTCTTACTTCAAAGTGTTAGTGATATTTGTTTTATGAAAGTTTGTTTCTCTGGTGGTGGTTTTAGGGGAAAAAAAGTCTAGAAAATGAGCTCTCAAATGAAAACAATAGTACAGTTGACTGGAGATGTCAAGATACAGGCCTTTCTCTGCTTGCAAATCAAACTGTGATTTGTAATTTGGACTTCTTCGCGAGAACTGGACAGACAACTTGTGAAAGTTCTAAATGTGGTTCTGTATAGTGATGACCTTATGCTCAGAAGTATTCATACTGGAATTAGAGGATGCCGTGTATACAAGTTAGTGGGTTTCTTATCCAGCATAAAAGGGTGGGATCACAGAAAATAACGTCTTAGAATACCCCCAAAATAAACATACAAGTGACTGTATTTCTACCTTCTGTACCCTACCTCTTGACTGCCCTCTCTCAAGAGCGTATCTTTTGCATATTGTGTCGCATGCGTTTCTTTCAGACACTGAGTAAATTGGCTCTCTTCACTGACATTCACAAGCCACTTACTGTTTTTGTCATTTACATCTTTTTCGTGGTGAGCATTCACATCTTTCTCAAAGCATATGGCCCAGTGTGAGCAGGAATGGTGGCGGAGGCTCCCAATGGTACAATAATACATTTTCGTATGGTTCGTATATTGTTTTTTTTTTCTCAGTAAGCCTGAATATGCAGAGCCTACCTTTTAAATTTTCCATGTTTGTTTACAGCTTTCTTTGTGATCTACTGTGGACCTACAGCTTGTCACCTAAGTTTTATTTTTCCTTCTTACGAAAAATATCTTGCAATTATATCTTAATTTTGTCCCATTTGCTCTTATGTGAAATCTGAACTATTTTAGCTCATATTGAATTTGGTTTATGCAAAGTCCTGGCAAGTGCTGCTGTGTAGATTCTACATGAAAACTTCATAAACAAGTCTAATTATTACATCATTTATGCCATAAAGGAAATTGAATAATATGAACTAATTATGGACATAATGGAATTGTCACAGTAGTTCCACTGAAACCAATTTTTGTCACTTGGTAAGCATCAAAGGGTGTCATAAACATTATTATTACTACCTGGTATTACATTGATTTCCATCAAAATGAAAACTGTACATGCTGTTGAATTTCCTCAAAGGTAATTTATAATTACCTTTTAATAATTATAATTGGCTTACTCATAGTAATTGAGTGGGTGGAGGCATTTTACCTGTTTTACCTGAAAGAGGAATTACCTACCAACACAAGTAGTCACTCCACAAAGCTGGAGTTTTGCAAGAAAAAGAGGGGAAAAAAAGAAAAGTTCAAAGCTTCTCAACTACCAGAAGCTACTTCAGTCTCCCAATAAGTGTGTGAAATTCTAACAATTTCTGTGGAAGGTGTGTCTCCATACGTGAGAGCTTCGTTTGGCCCACAGATAGAAAACTTTGAAAATGTAACTTTATTTCCTAAATCAACATTAGAAGATGAATCGCCATAATCTCTGTTTGTCTAGGGGAAGAGTTCAAACATGAGTTGATACTCCTATTAGTAACCAGAAAGGTGGAATTCCCTTTCTTGCCCCTTATTTATGAGTTTCTGTCTTATTGGGAGGAGGTTCTTCAGCAGAATGGGAGAATCAACAAGAAACCTTCCTGGTGTAGGTGACAAGAATCACTTGACAAAAGCAAGTGGGTGAGAGATGAAAAATGGTTGAGCAGCATACTCTGTTTGTACAAACCTATCTGATTTTAAGTATGTCTTCCCTAGTATCCCAAAGACATTTATGCACGCGTTTCACCTCCCCTCCCCTACCAGGTTAGCAGCTCTGCTCCTTGAAGACAGGACCTCTGTTGATTCTCAGGTCCCTAGGATTTAGCCCAGCACTTGCTTGTGATAAATGCTCATCTGTGTTGAGGGTTTAATCACAAATGAATAGAGAATAGTTGTGGTGAGGAAACCCACTATGTCTATCCTCTATTGCCTTGTTGTTAACATTTTATATTGAAAACACTGTGAGAATTCCATCACAGAATATGCATGAAAATGGCCTTATAAATGTGAACATCCTTCTAAATGCAAAGCATTCTTGTTAAAATGATATCAATGACTTCAGTTTTTAATGAGGTGATAAAAAAATATTTGGGATTATCTGTCATGACGTCTCTTCAAGCCAGTATATAGGTTTATCATAAGTAATGCAAATTCAGGGAGGTTTGCCAACTGGAAATTGATAGTTGTGGAAGTAACAAATGTATCTCCAGCACATAGAGCATTTTGGACAGAAGTAGCATTAACTGGGAAACACCATGTCTCACTCCAGGTGAAAGTATTGCTATTCTAAGGGCTTCAACTTTTCTTCTCTCACACCCTTTCTTTACTAGAAATTCTTCCAGAAAAAGTTTCTTTCAAAAATGTAAATAATGTTTGAAAACCAGAACAGCCTGCCTTATTTGTGGCACTCTTTCACCTAAAAACATAATTTATTTTGACAAAAATAAGTGGTCATTTTGACCTTTCAGTGACACTTTCTCAATCCCTTCTCAACGAGGACCTATTGGCGTGAATTAACTTTTGCATTGCGTTAGAAAAACTTTCTAGCTAGCTTCCTCTCAGAGGGCTAATTTCATTCTCTGCACTTGGAGAAGCTATTTAAGTGAGCCGTTTTCCTAGAAGCCACAGCAGGCAATTAAACTTCCAATCATTGCCTGAAATTCTGCATGTACATGATTTGCATTGTTTGCAGAGAAGAAATAAGATGTTTGTCAAAGGCTTTTATTCGTTATTGAAATAGTCAAGAAACAGATCATGTTGATTTTGATTGTGAGCTGGATACAAAAGCAGGATGATAATTAACAAAATTCATTAAAGAATGAGGTTTTCTTCAGTATGTAATTAGTGCACACTTCATTTGCCTGTAGCTTTGTGGTAAACACAGTGGTTATCGAAGCCACTATTGTACCTTGGTATCAAAGAGAAGTTATTTAAATATTTATACCAGTTATTTAAATATTTATACCAATTGAGTGTTCCTTTGAATGACTGGTAAAATAGAGGTGTCTTTTGTGGAATGGAGGTGAGCTTTCAGGGGGAGATCTTCAGAAATGCCTACCTTTAATCACAGTGTGTAAAGAGTTTGTTTTTTAGGGCAAGTCATTAATTTGCTGAAACTCAACTGAAATAAAAAATGCAATTCACTAAAAATGATTCTGCTTTAAAGTAAATTATATTTTCTCTGTTGTTTGGCTGCAAGGCCGGTTACTGGTGTGGGACAGTATTATTTCTACGAACTGAAAAATTCACTCAACCAATACATACATCCTCAAGTAAAATGGAATATAACTATTTCCATGTATTCTTGAGGGGTTCACCAACCTCCTCCCCACTCCTATCAATAGAAACGAAATATTAGAATGTAAGCGCTAGTAACTGAACATAATTTAATTTGCTTAATTATCTTTCTAAACTGGCTACTATTTTAGAATATTTAGTGGACATAAATACAAGGAAAGTAGCAATGTGTCAGGAGCACTTGGGTTACTGAAGAATGACTCACTCTTTCATTAGCATCTTCCCACCTGAATTCATTCAGCACATTCCTGACAGAATGTTTAGGAACAAATGTGATCTAATTGCTTCCTCCATAACTGTTTGTGGAATAAAGAGAAGAATGAACTAACATTTAATTGCAAACGTACACATGCTCTAAATTGCCTGTAACTTCATAAAGCTTTATTGATTAGTGACCATTATATTTTTTCTTAACTAGTTTTATGCAAAGGAGAATATTGCAGTGATTTGGGAGGGGTCAGATGTTTTAAAAAGGTAAGTCATTCCAATTTAATCTTTGATTTTTTGGAATGCTCACAACTATAACTTGAGTTGGCTACCAAAATTCTACCTTGGGCAAATACAGGGAGACAAGACGCATAGATTTGGTTTATAGCACATTTGTTACTTTGAGTTATATGATATTACAAAGAAAAAATCAGAACATCCTACATAGTTTGTAAAATCTGCTACCCTGTGGGGTTTTTAAGTGTTATTATTTGCCTGTATTTTACAAGACTTACCTACTTAGTGTATTATGTCTCTACCAGTAATGAACTATATACATAAAATCCCTTTAAGTTTCACACATAAATATTTCATATAACTTCACATTTCTGATTTTACTTTGCATTCCAAACTAATACTCTAAATCATTTCTACGTTTTTATGGAAAGGAAAAAGGAAGCTTGGGAAGGCTGGATATGCACCAAACACTTTACTAAGGGATGCATATGAATTTCTCAGAACAACCTGAGGTAGACAATAGGTATCTCCATTTTGCAATATAGAGCTATTTAATGAAAAATGGAATAAATATCTTGGAGAAATATAATTTTAGAAAGATACCACTTACAGTAGTAACAAAACTATAAAAACTGAAGTCTGAAAGAGATACAAAATGGAATATTAATGAATAACTCAAAGATATAAAGTTAATTAAGACCACATTATTTACTTGTGTACACATGAAGCCTGTGGAACCAGTAATTAATTTCATCTCAGAAAGGCAAAACAGATTTAAATAAGAGAAAGAGAAAAAAGGAAAGAGAAAGGAAAAACCCTGGATTGTTTTAAATAGCAAACAGTTTCCATTTTTTTATTGTTTGAGATAGTAAACTACTGGTTAGCAGGCAGCTCTCAGAAAGGTCAGCCCATGCTGTGCCCTGGAGAGAATGGATGGGTCACATACGGATTCTCTAGGAGAGCTGGGTATCTAACTGTGCTGGATACGTGACAGGGTTTCTCTCTACTCTGATCATCAGGTTTCTGTGTTAGTGTTTCTATTTCATTATACCAGGAATACATCATCAACCTTATCAAAATTCCTCAGGATAGAATTATAAATCCTTACTGAAGGATTACAGGATCTAATAAATGGAGAGATTTAAAATGTTCATGAATGGGAAGTCTTAATGTCATGAGGATGCCAATTTCCCCACAAATTGATCCACATATCTAGTATAACCAGAATGATTTTGAAGAAGAAAAGGATGAGTGTTGCTGTATTTGTTACAAAGCTATAAGAATTAAAACAGTGTGATATTAGAATGTAGATAGACAAATAGAACAACATAGATAATTAAAGAATCTATAAATAGACACACATAAAAAAGAACTTGGTATATCACAGATGTGCTGTTAGAAATAATTGGTAAAGGGTGTAATAAATGGTTACATAAAAACAAATTTCAGACAGATTAAAAGTCTAAATGTGAAAAGCATGACCTTAAAACTTAAAAATGAACTTGTGTAAGAATTTACTTAACTAGGACATAAAAAGTGCAACCTGTAAAAGAAAATATTGATACTTTATATTAACATTTTAATGGCATGGAAATTTAATATGCTTAAAAATTCCATAAACAAGGTAAAAGGACAAGACACAAGCTGGAAGATATTCTTTGCAATGTACATAACTGGCAAAAAATATGTAATATATGAAGAACTCCTAGATTTTGGATATTAGCCCTTTGTCAGATGAACAAATTTGCAAAAATTTTCTCCCATTCTATAGGTTGCCTGTTCACAATGATGATAGTTTCTTTTGCTGTGCAGAAGCTCTTTAGTTTAATCAGATCCCATTTGTCTGTTTTGGCTTTTGTTGCCATTACTTTTGGTGTTATAGTCATGAAGTCTTTGCCCATGCCAATGTCCTGAATGGTATGGCCTAGGTTTTCTTCTAGGGATTTTATGGTTTTAGGTTACGTTTAAGTCTTGAGTTAATTTTTGTATAAGGTGTAAGGAAGGGATCCAGTTTCACCTTTCTGCATATGGCTAGCCAGTTTTCCCAACACCATTTATTAAATAGGGAATCCTTTCCCCATGGCTTATTTTTGTCAGGTTTGCCAAAGATCAGATGGTTGTAGATGTGGAAACCATCATTCCTACCGAACTAACGCAAGAACAGAAAACCAAAGACCGGATGTTCTCACTCATAAGTGGGAGTTGAACAATGAGAACACCTGGACACAGGGAGGGGAACATCACATACAGGGGCTTGTCGGGGGGTGGGGGGCTGGGGAGGGATAGCATTAGGGGAAATACTTAATGTAGATGATAGGTTGATGGGTGCAGCAAACAACCATGGCACGTGTATACCTATGTAACAAACCTGCACGTTCTACACATGTATCCCAGAACTTAAAGTATATACAAAAAATGAACTCCTAGAGATCATTCTTAAAAAAAATGAACAGACTAACAGAAAAAAATGAATCACTAGAAGGAGACATGGATGGCTAATATACATGAAAGAGGTTCTCGGCCTTACTCATCGTAAGGGATTTACAAATTAAAATAACAGAGATAGCATTTCATACCCATCAGATGGACAACAAATTGAAAGAACCAACAAAGGCAGTTGTCAGTGAGAAAGTAAGGTTATGAGAAGCACTCCTATACTGCTGGTGGGAGCATAAATTGGTATAACCACTTTAAAGAGCAACTTGGCAATGTCTGTAAAGTTGAATATATTCATGTCCTAAATCCCAGCAATTTCACTTTAAAAATCTACCTTATAGAAGCCCTTACACTTACATTCAATTAAGTATTGCATATTATAGCCTAAAAATGAAAGAAAATCATGAATATCCATCAGAAGGTAAATGGGAGAATAACGTATGGCTTATTTATACAATAAACACTATGTAAATAAATAATAGATCCACATGTATTAAAATAGATAGATTTCAAAAATAAAATATTCATGGGGAAGGGATACCATTTTACAACACGGTATCATTTGTTGCCATTTTAACTTTACATAAATCTTTATTAGATTTCATTTAGAGAAAATATATATAAAGACAGACATGCGAAAAATATGCTTCAACTTTGGGAGGTTTGCTAACCTCTGTAGGCAGAGGGGGACAGATAATTGGGTTGGGATGCTATGCATAGTACACTTTAGCCCTATCTATAACATGTTACTGATTTTTTAAAAAAGGTAATATAAAATGTTTCTAATTGTTTAAATGGTTAGTGGTTGCACACACATTTGCTTCATTATTTCAGTGTGTTTTAATGACTGAGATATTTTACAATGCATGTATAATAAAAACTTGGGATAATATCTGGCAAATAGAACAAAATAAATAATTAACTGTTTTTATTAGCAGTGGTCGAACTGGAAAATCACTGAAACATAAAGTGACAAAGCTCGGTGCCCAAGATTTAATATATTTTTGCCTCATGATATAATTAAGCAATAGTCAAAAGTATGATAGCAGAACCCAACATCATGGGGGCTCCTATGAGTTCATGAACTGTGCCTCTAGTAAATAATGTCAGGATGATGAATCTCGGTACTGAAGGAGAGGGACTATTTTTTACACTTGACCTTTGGAATTAATGAAAACCATTATCCTTTAAGGGAAAAATAATTCTTTTTTCTTTATCAAGTTCTACTTTCCTTACAGCTTACACAGCCCCTATCTTTTATTTATGAGATGTCCTCCATTTGCTAGGATTCTGCCATTTATTCCAAACAACAAATAGATACCAAGATTAATTATCTAAAAGACATTGGAAGTAATAAAATGTGAAGCATTAAAAGCCCCAACACTAATGCAGACAGATTTTTAGGATCAAACAACCTCTTAAATATAGAGTAAAATTCGGTTTAAAAAATGTTAACATTTAGTTAGAAATACATAAATAACATGTGTGAATTTTATTACTCTTTTGGGGGGCGTTTTCACGTTTCATATTGTGAGGCCCTTCCGAAAGAGCACTTTGTCAATAATGGAAATTTCGGTGTTATAGAAATTCTTGCTAGGCGTGAACTCCAACTTTTTTTCTTTACGTTAGTATTCAAATTTCTGAGATAGTCAGCACTTAGAGTTAATGTTAAACAAACTAGAACACTCTGAAATTAATGATGAATATCACATATCTTTAGTATAGTTATAAATGTAAGGAGATGGATATTTGCTGCTTAACTTCGGAACTGTCTTAATAAGCATAAGCATAAGACTTAAATTATACTTCAGAAAACCACTTGAGGCACCAAAGAATAATTTATTGCTTCCCTGTACTAAACGTCCATAATATAAAGAGCAAATTCACCTTATGGAAAGGCAACTGTCTTCCCAAGGAGTCCCTTAGTTGTTTGTAAGGTAATGCTGAAGCTATCAACCTGTGCGTTGAGTTTAAATGCCTATCCTAAATAGACCATTTATGATTTAGTCATGTGTGGAGGCACCATCCATCAGTAGTTGAAGGCAGCTGAAAAGGAATGGTTGGAGATTCTTCTAGTGGTTGAACAAGGTCATTTGGCATCAGAGGTCTGCACAGAGGGGTGCTGAGTAGAACTGGAGTGGTCAGACAGCCTTCTGGAATCACATGATCAAAAGTCAGATATGTCATACCTAAATTTAAGAAAATATGAGAGGATACTTCAGGCTGTGAGCAGTGACAAAATGTCCTTTTGATGCAGCACACCCTCTCCTAGAATTTAAAAATTTTCTAATATGGATAGACATGACTTTTTTTTAGTTTTTAGGGTTCAGAGTACGTAGAAATTTGCATCTTTCAACTAAGATTGTAATCGGGCGGACCAACTGAAGTAAAACACTAACAAGACATTGTTTAAAGAATAATATTATTAAGTGATGCAATTTCTAAATGTTCATTTTAAAATTTGTATCCTGTTTTCCCTGGTTGTTAATGGTAATTTTTAAGTAAGAGAACAATGTCATGATTTTGTTAAATTTTAAAAATGGTAGCGTTATTACCCAATGGAAAGTTTGAGAAAGGAGAACAATTTAGTTTTTTGTGTGTGTTATTAAGTTCGATTTCAACTTGATGTTGACAAGGAAGAAAATGAATACTAAAAGAATTAAAGATCTATATTGTTTAAACATATAAATCTTTCTTTTGCTAAGAGAAAATACCTGTATCTGTAATTAAATTTTAACACCAGCATTGAAAATGTGGGATTTGATATCAAGATGTCATTTATAGAGCTTAAAACCTGAGGGGGCGTTGTGTTGTTGGGTTGAAGCTTCATTTCCAACTGGCTGTGAGACTTTAGGCAAGTCATAGAACTCTCTAAACCTTGTCTTCTTGACCTTTAAAATAAACATGTTCTGGATGATCTTGAACCCTAAGATATTGTGTTTCAAATTTGATATTTAATGGAAACTTTAAATTCTTAGAGTTCTTCCTAGTAGACTCACCTTCCTTCCCAGTTCCCCACAAACACCAACTGGCTGCCCATCCATTCTACATACACTGTGCATTTATCAACATAATATTGGTAACAATTAATATGCACATTGCTGTTTACACAGTGGATACTTGTATGTCAAAGCTAATTATGTGTTTTTGGAATGTCATATTCCTGAAACACAATTTAACATCAAACCACCTTAGTCTGATTCCTACTTAACTCTAACCTTGCTTCTGACAATATCCATTTAGAACTTCTTAGCTTCAACTTGCTGAGAGCACTTTTTGTTTCATGTCATATTATCAGTTCAGTGCTTTGCTCACAGGACCTCTTCTGCTTGGAATGTCTTCCTTCCCTCCTCTCTAGACTTTCCTTTCTTAACTCAATCCAAGTCCTACCTGCTCCAGGAAGCTGGCTGTCATTCTGGTCCTCAGGGTGGGCTTGTCTCTCCAAAGTCCTATGGGTCTCACTATCTTTGCTCATGGAAGCAGCCCTTGGCATGGCTCCTCAGGCCGCCTGGAAGATCCTACACAGATATGGAGAATCCTTGACTCAGGCTGAGGGGCAGTCTAGTACCAGGCCCTTAATCTTCAGAGATGGAAGACCAAGAAGGGAATTTTAGTCCAAGTCTGGGAAAAGAAGAAGGTATATTGAGATTTCAGAGAGTAGGATTTAGGGAAGGGGCTAAGAAGAGAGAATGCAAAAAAAAAAAAAAAAAAGACAAACAAAGGTTTGGCTAGAGGTACTGTTGGACACAAGGCAATTAAAAAATTCAGACTAGGAAATAAGTCTGTGGTCTTGTTTCAAGAATGTTGTCAATTTGTTGTAGTATGCTGCTGGAGACTGAAAGCCTCCTATTTTCCAATTTTACTTATCTTTTTATACATATAGATCATTTGCCCTAGCATATTTTTAAGCAAGGAATATGTTTGACAATACTTTGTTTTTCCAGCACATGGAACAGAATCTTAAGCAGGGTAAAAATAATAACATAGTAACAACAATAGTAATAATAATTAAAATGTGAACAATAGTAATGAGAGTATATATCATTTATTGATGCCATAGTGATAATAAGTATATTAATAACAATATTGGTAACAATAATAATATAGTTATTGACTATCATGATAGTAACTATCATTTATTACCCTCTTCTGTATCACGTGCTGCCTTAAGCACTTTGCATACATATCTTCAAGAATCTTAGAGAAAGGGTGACATTTCCCTCTCGTAATGGAAGAAGAAATGAAAAGCAGTTTTTCCAGGGTCACAAAGATCTGTTACTTAAATTGTTAAAATGATGCAATTTAAAGAATACAGGAATTCAACTTAACAACCATTTACTGAGCATCAACTGTACTCAACACTGTAGTATAGGTACTAACAGGGGATATAAAAATGGGTCAAGTAGTCTATACTCTCTAGGAGTTCAGAATGTTAACATTTTAATTCTAACTGTTGGGATATTTTGTTTTTAGGTCAGTTCACTGGGATAATGGCAAAGTACTTTGATTACAGTATCATTAATTCAGCATATTTCATCCTCTTAATAGGAAAATCTTCAGAAACAGCACTTGATTTTTTTTAAAGAAGCCTTAAACTCAGTTACATATGAAGCAGGTTCAAAGGAGCTGATGAGCACAGAAAATTTCAGGTAGACATTATTATAGTTTGCAATTATATTCCCACATAGGGATATTGCTTTGCACCCTCAATTGCCTTTTAATGGATTTGAACATTGACATACGTATGTTTAGATGGTTTCCTGACTCCATTTAGAAAGTACAATTTAGTAAATTGGTTTGAATGTAGGACCAGTTACCAGTGCTGGCTAGTGTACCAAGTTTCTATAGGGACTGTTGATCTTTATGTATTACATATGCCCCAAAGAATGAATGAATGCATGTGTGGAGAATATGTATAGGAAGCTAAGTAAGTTGTTGAAAACTATGGTGTTCTGTGCTGGACACCAATCTGGTATAATTGTTATTAATAGTAGAAGAAATTGGCCTTAGTTTTTTATGTACCTTAACTTTCTGGCAATTAATTATGCATGACACTGATGGGAATATGGCTAAAACGTTGTGTCATTTAATCTTAAGTCCATTGTATGTGCCTGAAACTTCCCCATACAGTAGCATAAAAATAGACATTTGTTTTTTCCTTATGTAAAAGAAACTTTCCAGAGATAGAAATGTCAGGACCAGTATGATCAAAGATGCTAGGGACGCAGCTTATTCTACTTTCCTTCTAAGTCATCCATGCCTCCCATTTGCAAGGATGCTTGGTGATCCAAAATGGCACCAGAGCTCCAGTCATTACACCTATATTCCAGCCAATGAGAAAGAGGAAAGGACAAATGGAGAAAAAGTGCATATTAGCTGGCTCGTAAGATATCTTTCAGTTGCTGTCACTCACTTTCTTTTTATATCTCATTGGCAAGGATTTGGTTACATACCCATGCCTAGGCGCGGGGGAATCTGGGCAGCCATACAGCTAGCTTAAGGAAGAAGGGAGAATGGGTACTGGAGTGAGCAGCTAACAGTCTCTGCCACAGTGATATAGTAGGTGAAAGAATAATTGAATCAAATCCCCCAAGTTTGCACGATGAATACAAAATTCACTTGCCAGTGGCTTTAAGATTTTTGGTGAGTGATGAAAATGTTTTAGAATTAGATAGTGGTCATGATTACACAATATACTAAAAACTACTTAATTGTATACACTTTGAAGGATGACTTCTATGAATTACATAATGATTTTTAAAGAGAATCCTGTGGTCTATACAGTTTAAGAAGGAAAAACAAAGACTCGAAAATTTTATTCTCCAGAATATAAAGACAATAGCTTAAAAAAGAGTGGAGGCTCTCACAGCATGTCTTGTGGCTCCGTTTATCTAATGAGAAATGCTCCCACAGTAATACTTATGCCTGATGCTGCCGTGTAAGGCAAAGTGAGAGATAAATGGTTGAACTGCAGAGTGCAGGTGGTGATAATAATAGTGATGAACACAGCAGCAGCACACATTTATTATTTATTGGACACAAAGTTATGAATGTGACATAATGGCAGACATTTCAGATCATATCAGAAATAATCTTATGACAAAACTAAGGCACGGACTGATTAACCACCTTATCAAGATTACATGCTTTGTAAGTAGTAGAATGCGGGTTACAATTCAGGCAGCCTGATTCCACAGTCCATACTCCTGATTGCTATACTGCACTATACACTGCCTCTAAACACTGAAGCAGGAGCCATGGACTCTCATTTACAAGTAAGGAAACTGAAGCTGAACAAGCTTAAATATCTGGCTCTAATGATCATATAGCTAGTAAGAAGGTGTTACTGGGTTCAAAACTAGACCTAGATGATTCTAAAGCCATTGATTCCTATATGTTACTGCCTGCCAGGTAATCAGACTTTCTCTTGCTGCCAAAAGTGTCCTCCCCAACTGATCTTTGATAAAGGAGCAAAGGCAACACAATGAAGTAAAGACAGTCTTTCAACAGATGGTGCTGGAACAACTGGATGTCCACATGCAAAAAATTAAATCTGGGCATAGACCTTACACCCTTCACAAAAATTAATTCAGAATGGATTATGGACCTAAACAGAAACACAAAACTAAAAAACTCTTAGAAGATAACATGGGAGAAAACCTAGATGGCATTGGGTATAGTGATGATGTTTTATATAGAACACCAAAGGCATGATTCATGAAATAAATAATTGATAATCAAGACTTCACTATAACTAAAAACTTCTGCTTTGTAAAAGATAATGTCAAGATAACAAAAAGGCAAACCACAGACTGGGAGAAAATATTTGCAGAAGACATCTGAAAAAGGATTATTATCTAAAATATACAGAACTTAAAACTCAACGATAATCAAACAATCCAGTTCAAAAATGGGCCAGAGACCTTAACAGATACCTCACCAAAGAAAATATACAGTTGGCAAATAAGCATATAAAAACATGCTACACATTGTATGTCACCAGGGGGATGCAAATTAAAACAACAATGAGATACCACTACACATCTATTAGAATGGTCAAAATCCAAACACTGACATCATGAAATGCTGATGAGGATGCGAAAGAACGGGAACTCTCATCCATTGCTGGGAATGTGAAAGTAGGTCTGTACAGCCAGACCTACTTTGGAAGACAGTTTGGCAGTTTCTTACAAAAGTAAACATTCTTACCATCCTTCCCAGTAATCACGTTCCTTGGTGTGTATCCAAAGGATTTGAAAACTTATGCCTACACAAAAACCTACATACAGATGTTTATAGTAGCTTTATTCATAATTGCCAAAACTTGGAAGCAACCAAGATGTCTTTCAGTGCGTGAATGGATAAATAAATGAATATATCCAATGAAATAGTATTTTGCGCTGAAAAGGAATGAGCTATCAAAAACGTGGAAGAAACTTAACTGTATATTACCAAGTGAAAGAAACAAATTTGAAAAGGCTACATACTGTATGATTCCAACTGTATGAGGTTGTGAAAGGGCAAAACAGTGGAGACAGTGAAAAGATCAGAGGTTGTTAGGGGTTAGCAGAAAGGGAGGCATGAATTGGTGGAGCACAGATTTTTAGGGCAGTGAAAATACTCTAAATTATACCATAATGGTGGATTCGTTATACATTTGTCCAAACCTGTAGAATGCACACACCAAGAGTGAACACTAGTGTAAACTATGGAGTTTGGGTAATTATGATGTGTCAATGTAGGTTAATCAGTTATAACAGATGTACCATTCTGGTGGGGGTGATACTGGGAAGGCTATGCATGTGTTGTGTTAGAAAGTATATGGGAAATCTCTGTACATTTCTCTTAATTTTGCTGTGAAACTGAAACTACTTTTAATAAATAGTCTTAAATTTTTTTACATTGAAAAGGTTTGTCATGAGGTGCTAATCTATTAGTAGACACATTTGTCTCACAGATTTGTTTTTATTTTTAATAGCAAAAATAAAGTGCCACAACCACCACTAACAACAGTGTCCTCTGATTTGGAGGAAATAATAATCTTTTCAGGATTTGGGGATTTTTATAATATATACTTAAAATTAGGCCAGGTACAGAGGCTCACATCTGTAATACCAGTTCTTTGGGAGGCCAAGATGGGATTACTTGGGACCAGGAGTTTGAGACCAGCCTGGGCAATATATAGTGAGACCCAGTCTCAAAAAAAAAAAAAAAAAAAAAGAGAAAGAAGATTTAAAAAAAAAAGATAAATTTGATTATAGTTATTAAAGGGCTTCTGTGAAGTAAGACTGGACATATTTCATTTTAGGAGTTCCTTGTTCATTTTTACACTAAAATGCTCTCCTGGGCTAGTTGACATGATATTAATTTAAAAGCCACACACACAGACACACAAACACACATAGGCGTGGCTGAGGAAGATGACCTGCCACACAAGGCTTGCTTTTAATTAGATATTCAAAGCACATCTTTCCTTTGACAAACCTAATGTGATGCAGTAAGACAAGTTTATTTTATTTTATTTTTTTCCTCCAGAAGATCCCATGTGGTCCTGCTAAGTATTACTTTTGACAGGCATAGCATCTTTTTAAAATATTGGACTGAAGTTGATTGCAGTTTTCTGACCATTTAGGGTACAGATGTTTATTGCACTCTTATTGCTATGATTGAACAAAACACAGGAATCTGAACAGTTTATTCAAGGCAGTTTAAAGCTCAGGCAATCCTACCTCAGAGCGGGAGAAATATTCCCTTTCAAATTGTGTGTACGTGGAGTTATTTGGCCCGTTTTTGGTGTATGTGATATATGCAACACACACTAAAACTTGAAGGAGTAGGATGTAGGATGTTTGGAGGTGCGTGTGACATATCTGATTCTGTACTAGTACTTTATTCATTCTGTGAATATGTTAGAGCAAACATAGGACAAAAATTGTTCAAATATAACAATTATAAAACAAAAAATAGACACAGGGACACATGATCTCAACAAAAATAGAAGGATGGTTTTAATGGGAAGACATTAAGACTCTTTACCTGGCCGGGCGCGGTGGCTCACGCTTGTAATCCCAGCACTTTGGGAGGCCGAGGCGGGCGGATCACGAGGTCAGGAGATCGAGACCACGGTGAAACCCCGTCTCTACTAAAAAATACAAAAAATTAGCCGGGCGCGGTGGCGGGCGCCTGTAGTCCCAGCTACTCGGAGGCTGAGGCAGGAGAATGGCGTGAACCCGGGAGGCGGAGCTTGCAGTGAGCCGAGATTGCGCCACTGCACTCCAGCCCGGGCGACAGAGCGAGACTCTGTCTCAAAAAAAAAAAAAAAAAAAAAGACTCTTTACCTGGCTTGTTAAATTTCATCATCCCTGAAGAAACGTAATTTTGTTGAATACTTTAAAGAATTTGTTAACGATTTATATTTTAGAATTTAGAATTTTATCTAAATACCTATGTGGCAAGTGTAAATATCACAGTCACCCTCTGAGGTGTGCAAAAGGGTGACTTTGTTTCCTGTTGGTATTCAAGTTATTTTCTGTTTATACCCCACTCCTCCCTTTCGCCCCATTAGTCCTAATGCTGGAAGTTACTTTAGTTCATTCCAGGTGAGCTGAATCTAGATTAATGACTTGGGTCCAGGATTGTTTCTTTGTTGTTTATGTACCCTCATTCTCTGGGGGAGCTTGTGTGGATGCCACTGCAGAGAGCAAGGAAAAGGTGCTTGGATCTAACCTGGCCTCCCAGTCATGGTGGTAACTCATCCCACTTGTCTTCAGCGCTCACATGGCAACTTGGGGTAGAGAGAGAAGCATCATCTTGGAGCTGCTGCCAGGCCTCTAGACTCTTGCTACTACCTGCCTGCTGAAGTAGGATATTTCCCTGACCCCTTTCTGGGACTCACAACAAGGGTGCCTGTTTACTTAGCCTGCCACTCTCAACTCCTTGTGGGAGGGAACACACAAGTGAATGAGGTGGGAACCGGAGTACACAAGCACTGGAACCACTTGGCCACTTCAGTGCTGACAGGAGTAAACTCTGTGTGGGCCCTGCAGCAGCATCCAGATTGGGGTGCCTGCAACCCACAAAATCTCATAGGGTATGTACAGTGCTCTTTTAGCACTGCTGTCTGTGAATGGCTTAAGTATTAACAGCTTGGTGGGCTGTTTGCCTTGTTGTGTGGGGTGGCTGCCCTCTGCCAGCGAGGGCAGAGGGCCAGTGTGGCAGCCTTTTGTATCTGTCCTCTTGGCTCCTGAGCTCTTGTCCAGCATCCAAGAAAAATGAGGTCTCATGAATGAATTGAAGGATGGTAAATGCAGGAGATTTTATGGTCGACGAAAGTGGCTCTCAGCGGGGAGGGGAGCTGAAAAGGGGATGGAAGGTAGGAAATCTTCCCCTGAAGTCCAGCCATCTCCAGCCAGATTGTTCTCCAAAGTTGTGTCATCAAGCTGTCCCTCTGAAGTCAATCTGCTTATCTGCAACATCCAGCCACAGTCCAGATGTCCAGCTGCTTCTCTCCATCAGCTGAGTCTGGGGTCTTTATAGGCACAGGATGTGGGGTGGGGCAGGACCATGGGTGGTTTAGGAAAAGGCGACATTCAAGTAGGAAAACAGGGATATAAGTTCTCATTTTGGGCTGTGGCCTCAGGCTTTTTGGCTTGGAGGGTGGGGCTTCACCAGGGACCTGCCCCTGTCTACCTAGAATTTCTCTGCCTCTTGTCACTATCACTGCCAAGGAGCAGCCATATCCAGCAGGTTCCTGGTGGGAACTGTCCAGGTTTTATGAGTGTGAGCAAAGAGCCTTCTGGTAGACAGGCCACCATTTTCTCTTTCTCTGATCAGCTGAGTGTATCAGTAACCCATAGGATATTTTAGATGCTTCTCTCCAGCCATAGGAAACCAGAGTTGAGGGTGTGGATGTGTGTTTGAAGTCTCTTGCTCATTCGTGCCTAATATGTATGTAATGCCACCATTTTCACAGTGCCACTGGGTGGCTTGGAGGACTTTTCTGTGAAGCCTGATGTCCCCTTCCTCTAAGACAAAGTAGATGATCTATTTTCTTTTCTGAGATTCCCAAACATAAAACTTAAAGTAAGGGTACATGCTGCCCATTTCACCTATGTAAGACTTTCTGGTGGATGGGAAGGGCATATAGTTTCCAGACATGTCTATCTATCTTGAATTTTCTCCGCATTCTACTTACCTAGCTTCTATAGAAGATTCTTATCATGTGGAAGTAGTCGGGAGAAGAGTACATTTGGGAAAAAAAATGTATGCTAGATCTCATCTACTGTTCAATGTTTTATCTTTTACCTGAATTTCAGCATTTGAATTTAGAATTGAGTAATTCAACATTTTTGTGCCCCGGCCTGGTCTGCTAATCTCTCACTTGGGGTTAATGGTGACCCTCATATCTTTTGGATCAAATGGAAAAAAGTTAGTTAATATCTCAAATAATTATTCTGCCACTCTAACTTATGTGCAACATTCAGTAATTTATGTAAAAAAGAATAAACCAGTCTTTATTTACAGGTTAGATGACATTGGATGTAACTTTACTATTCTAATTACAGCTTGAAGATTCTTGTACTGATAACTTTTCTATTATTTTGAATTTGCACTGAGAAATTAAATTTTACATAGTTGAAACAAGCACAAACTAATTAAATACCGTGACTAGGGAAGCAAGTTTCAACTGTAATTTAAATCTGAGACATTGTTTTTCAGATAGGGTTTGGTCATTGAATAAACTCACCCTGTTGTCTTGTTTCCCAGTGCTGTCTAAAAGAGGGAGAGATTATTTCATCATCCAACAGATAATTCCGAAATATAACAAATGCTGACAGAAGTGACAAGCATTTCATTTTCTTTGAATGGATTCCAAAGTTCATTCCACTTGCTGCATACGTTTGTTGTTCGCCAGATAACTGCTCCAAAGAGTGTAAAGTCTGATAGCAATTGTGGTGTAAAGTTGTTATGCACAATAAATACTTTACCTATGACCTCTGCCTCATGTACCAAAGGAGGGATAAGAAGCTGACCTTCTCGTGCCTGGAAGAGGAAACTAACTTAAACAAGTTCCAGACTTGGTGGCTACAGTGAAGGAAATATCAATTTTTCTCAAGTTTGTCTCGGATTATTCAAGTATTTCCTACACATAACTTTTACAAGAATTTTTTTTAATCACCAGTATCAAAATTTTCCATAGGCAGTTAAATACCTAAGAGGATATGATAAGAGGATAGGATTTTTACTTTTTGCAGTGAGTAAAGAAGGGAAACTTCCGCTTTTATTTTGCCTGTTGTCATTGGAATTTCACCATAGCCAAGTGCTTTGTCCTGGCCTACTGCCATGCGTAGGCATTCTTTAGTAACTGAACATTAGCCAGAGATTCACTCAATCCACTGAATAACAAACTAGTCTCATGTAGAAATGACAGAGAGTTGATCAGTATTTTCACAACGCATCTATAGAAGAAAAAAATAGGAGGCAGCAATATTATATCTTGAAAGTGGTGACCTCTGGCTTGAGAACTCATCCATATATCTAAAAATCACATATTAAATATCTGGACTATTCAGAACATGGCCAAACTCAGAAAGTAATTAAAATGGCAATCATAAAAATCACTGTAACTAACTCACGGAAGGCCCTTTGGTCTCCTGTTTTGGGTCTATTGTTCTAACTTTGCATTTGATACTGAGCAGATTGATTAATTGACACAGGTTGAATCTCCCTTCTCTGAAATGATTGGCACCAGAAGTCTTTGTATTTTAGGGCATTTTGGATGTCAGATTTTCAGATTAGGGATATTTAATTTCTATGGCTCAAAGATTTTAAAGTAGCCCCTATCATCCTCACCTCCTGGTCTTTATAGCCTCATGTTCGTAATCCTTTCCCTTGAGTGTGGGCAGGATCTGTGATTGCTTCTAACCGATAGAATATGGCAAAGATGACAGGATGTTATTCCTCTGATGATGTTGTGTAAGACACCCTCATACTAGAAGACTTGCTTGAGAGTCTTGCTCTCCTTCCTACTGGCTTTGAAGAAGCC
Organism: Symphalangus syndactylus; assembly: GCF_028878055.3. Lineage (NCBI taxonomy): Eukaryota > Metazoa > Chordata > Mammalia > Primates > Hylobatidae > Symphalangus > Symphalangus syndactylus. The sequence continues at coordinate 121,570,559 of NC_072431.2, read as the reverse complement.
AGCTACCATGAGTTCTGCAGACACAGGCCATGAATTCTTTCTTCCAACAACCTGTAAACTAAGAAGTAAACACTTCCCCTGATGAGTCACCAGAGGAGAACTCAGCCCTGTCTGACACTTTTATTTCAGCCTTGCAAAGCACCTGGCCAAGCTATGCACACACTCCTGACCCACAGAAACTGTGAATTTATAAATGTGTATTATTATTAGCCACTAAGTTTGTGGTAATTTGTTATGCAGCATAGAAAACTAACACAGTTGGTTTCTTAAACTGTGAAACAAAGACGTTGCTACTTGAGACAGGTAGGTATTGATAGCAATGAGAGAAGAGACAACTGACAAGGAGAAAAAATTATCGAGAAATTATTTAAAAAGCACTAGCTGTCTAAATCAATTTGGTATAGAAATGAGTAGCCTTATACATCAGTATAATCTTTGAAAACATAATTGAGTAACAAATGTGTGCATAATTATGACTCCAAGTTTACAAGCATTGGTTATATCATGTAAAATACATGCTGTACAAAAAGGTAGAGATCTACGTAATACAATTGGGAAAAAAGTTTCACAATTATTGATGTGGCGTTGGATGTGTTTGACCATGGAACATGGAATAGTTTGAGAATTTAAAATTTATTCTAGGATTAAATGAAGACATCATAAAATAAGTATTTATGGTCAAAGAATTACATATCCCTTTCTCACCGTGTGATATGTCAAAATCCTTATAGAATAGGAAGTAAATATTTTAAGTTATGATAAAAGCTTGAGCTGAGAATTCAAGTACCACTTCTTTCTATGCAGCCTGGACAACTTGGCCTCTGCTTCCAAGGAGAAAATATTCCTGGAATTGTAAACAATACAGAATGGCTAATGATGGTTGTGGACCATAGGCTGGTTTTTCCTTAGATTGTAAGGTATGAGAGGAAGAGCTCTTCTTGGTCTGTGAAACAGCTAGTAAGGAAACAACTATTATTGAGTTCTTATTTTAAAAAAAGCACAAAACTTGAAGCATGTTTCTATAACCTTCCTATAAACTTGCTTGAGGTTTGCTTTTCTTGGTCTTCACTGCATCTCTTGACACTTGAAGTAGGATGATGTCATGTGAGTAAATGCTGGCAATGTCCTTGATCAGGAATTTGAAGCTTTGTTGCCTAATCCCTACCCAAATACATCCTAGTCATGTCACCTGCCTGAGACTTCATTTTGCCAACTGTAGAATGGGTATGTAGTGCCCCACCATAAAAGTAGACTTTGCATTTCAGTCCCTTTGACAGAACTGCTTAAAAAAATTATTGCAATATATTTTGTGATTGGCTCTGATTTAAAATAAAAGTTGTCTAACATGTTTAATGAGATCTGTAGGATGGAAAGTTTGAGCGGGATCTCTTTCTGTAATTTGGAATTGCATTTCACATTTTATAAAACAGTTTTCCTTGCATCCAATCACTTGATCTTCTTGGTCATTGGTCATGCTGGGAAATTATTATTATCATATTGTGCCAGCAGTGCCTACTTTTCACTGTACAACACACACACACACATACACACACACACACAAACACGAACATATATATTATTGACAATAAGGATGGGATTGTCTAGTACCCCATAACTGGTAAATGGTGGAACCAGGACCCAGACCCAAGACTTTCAACTGTAAATCCCATGTCTAACTCTGGAATACTTCAGTGGAAAGATAGCACTAGTGGAAGTGGTCATCTCTTGAGAGCAAAATTGTTTCTGGGTCACCATGCTGCATTTTCATCAGCAACTGTCAAGTGCTGTCCCCAGGTTACTCACTTGGGAATGTGAGTAACTCACATGTGGAGTGATGCAGCCTCTCATTCATGGGCCTGACTAACTTCTCTCTGATGATGCAGAGTTCTAGGCATACAGGGAAGCCCTTGTCATTATCTTCTTTCTAGTAACTACTCTCCATGGAGTACAGTCCTTATAGATGATGATGAAAACACGATGTTTATCATCGTTCCTGGACCTCTGAAGCTAAATAACTCCTATTTAAAGTATTGTTACTCTGAAAAACTGCATCAGATTTTAAATGAATTTCAAAGGTGTAAACATGACCTGTCCATAGGTTCACATTGGGACTATTCAGTCTTTAAATGATTTATTTAAAGATCTAAAGGGCTTAAATACCCAAATATAGTAAGATCTTGATAAGATTGCACAGTAATGTGTATAATGTGATCCCTGTTTTGGAATAAAAAAGAAAATTTAAATATGTGTATACATTTATATGATCATAGAGAAACATAAAAAACGAAGCCAGATTATTTATTTGGGTACACAAGAAAAGTTGGAATTTATTGGCTTTTTAATATATATCTGGACTTTCTTCACTGTAACAAGGATAAAATAGTAAGTTTGAAATTTAAAATTATACAATAAATATGTAATAAGAAGGAAGGATGGCAGAAAAAAAGCAGGTAGGGAAGGAAGGAAGGAAAATGAAAGTTATCCTCACAGTTCACTTGGACCTCATTTGCTAATTCAGAGACATCTTTTATCTTGTCACTATGAAGGAAATAAGAATATATTGTGTATAATTATGCAATGTATATATCCCGTGTTTCAAAAAATTTATTTAAATGCCATTTATATATTTTTGTGATATCTATTGCTTATGCTACTGAAATTAAGAATATGAGGTTTTGATGGGTACTGTAGAGTGTGAAAAATGTGTGATAAAGCCATTTATTCATTCATCCTTAGAGCTAGGTGTAGAGGGACGGAAGATAAACAAAATATCATGCCTGCTCCTTGAGGCACTAAAAAAGAGAAGCCCTAGGAAAGCTGAGAGGCTGTTTAACACGGATGATAAGTAGTTGGTACACCCACCACCAGCACAACTCCTGTTCCCCCCAACACGTACATTCATGTAAAATCTGGAGTTGATTGTGTTACTTTTTCATATGGTTCCAGAACATCCTTGAGAGTCCCACTCCACCCTACACACCGGCAGTCTTTAGGAATTAGTTGGCATTGGCATTCAGTCAGTAGCAGAACTGAGAAGTTCCTGGGATTTTGAATTCTATGGGGTCTTTCCTGTGTGGCTTATCCCTTGTGCTTCCTCATTGGCAAATGAAAACATAAACTATACAAGTGACCTTCGATGAGACACTATCTGGGAACATAATTGTCTTCAAATAGGTGTACTCTAGAAGATGAATTTACGTTTACTAGATGAGAAAGGATGCAAATAGGTGAAAATCACTGGAAGACAACTCTTAGAGGATTTTAAGATATATTTTTAAGGGAAAATAGTTCAATAGTTAGAGCTGCGCCATTAGGTAGTGAGTTCTTTATTGACAAAGCTACTTGAATGGATTCTGGCAGCAGCAAACTGCCGAGGATATTAGAAAGGGATTCATGGGTCAACCCTCCTTGGTGCTTTCACTATATTTTGTACATATTCTTTATGGTTTCTTTATTTTATTGTTTTGTACTTATCTGCTTATCTATTTTCCTATGTATTCGATGATGATGGTTAATTTGCTGAACACTGTTATGGGCCAGGCTGCATTAAGGGCTGTTGGCATCGTTTTTCATTCACTGCAAGAGTGTGAAGCAGAAAGGATCTCCATTCAACAAGTGAGGAAACTGAGGCTTGGGAAGGTTAAATAGCTTGCTTAGGTCACACTGTTAGCAACTTTGTGCTCTTTATGGCTGCACAGGTTCCCAAGACAATTAGTGGCTGAGCAATGCTTGGATGAGAATGGTAATAGGCTTGAGTAAATGGGAAAAGCTGTATCCTAAGTAAATCATTTATATTTCCCACCAGCTAATTGGAGACAGGCGTTAAGAGGAAGGAATTAGTTCCACTCCACAGTTGCCAGGCTGAGTTGTGTACTGCTTCCAACTGAGGTGGGAGCTGGGGAGTGAGGGGATGCATGAGAACATTGTTCTAATTGATATAGAAGAGAAAATTTGCTCTCAAAATGGCTGTGGATAGTCACACTGCAAATTTATTTGATTTAATTTCATTAATTAAAAAATCTTAAGTATTAGATAAATTTTACCTTTGTCATTCACAAAGCAGCAGACTTCCCAGTTGATCTAAGCTGGTTCTGTAGAAGGCTATGTGGTGTCTGTATAAGGTTTTTCTCAAGACAACTAGCAAGCAAATACAAGTTCTTATATCAGGCCAGTTCCTACAAACCTAAGAAGCCTTTTTATATTATTCCAGAGGGCAAGATTTAACGCCTTTTTCCATGCCCAATTTGGTAAAATTAAATAAATAAATAAAATAAAACTTAAAACTTACAAATATGTCATAGTTTAAAATACGTATGCCCTTCTTATTCCTCATCCATGCAGCTCCCTGCAACTGTGTAGAGTAAAAGCCTGCTAGTAACTAATTTTTATTAGGAAATTAACTCCTTCAGCTCCCACAATTATACATGGCTTCCACTCTATTATAGAACTGGGTTTGGCAAGATATGTTTTTTTAAAAAAACTCCTCAAGTTTCTTTCTTTTGTGCTGGCCAGTTCTGTGGACTTTTAAACTCTCTGAGAACTACCTTTTGAAAAGTTTTTGTACTCTATCTCTAGCATGTATTATTCAATAAATCATTCTCAACAAGTAAGTCAAATAAGCGTATTAGTCTGTGTGCTGCATTTTAAAAGAGCCTGTTAAACTGGCTGCATTTTGGCAGTTTGCCCAATTAAAGGTTGTCATAATGAATCTATCTAGAACAAGAATGAGCCTGGTCAGGTTTCAAATGAAATGTATGTTTTTGTAGAAGTAACCTCTAAGGGGATCCAGCACTGCAAATTGCATAATGTGATACAATAGTCACAGAAGCTCAGAAATTCAAGGGAATGAAGTGTAGCATAGTCCTCCAACTATGTCATAGATTAATCAAAATGGTTTAGTGTCAGCTTTTGCTTTCAAATTCCAGCAACTAAGAAGACAGCTTATTTTCATAAGGATATCATGATGTGTGTGTGTATTTTAAGTGGAATGTTACATGAATGAGTTACGCTTGTCCAACCAACTCTTTTTAATCCTTGACCATTTAAATGGAAAATCCATCTAAGATGACTTTATTCCATGGAAGTCACTTTTCAGTGGGAGAGATTAGGAACTGTCATTGTGACCAGCACACTCTTGTACTTTAAACAGAGGACTCTTATTATGCTTGTCTGAATTATGTCCTTTATTTTGTTAATCAGAGTGCCTATTTCAACCTGATTTCAAGCCAGGCTTTTATTGATTGTTCCCAAACTGGGAGATAATTCAGCTATTTACAAGATAAGCATTGATTTCTGGCACTGAGTCTAACAGCAGCTTTCTCCAAATTTGAACCAATTAAAAAAATCCTGCTGAAGAATTGTAATTGTTGTTTGAAATTTGACTAAAAGAATTTGACTAAAATAATTATTTCATATTGATTTTTAAGTATTAAGCTTATTGTTTGCTCCTGTCCATTTGATAACCATTCTCTTTGGCTTAACAAACTGCTGGTTCTTCCCAGCAGTGTTCATAAATTCCATGACAAGACTGGAAAGACCAGTTCTGACCACCCACCCATAAGTGGTGCTATGTCTTTGCCATTCCAGAGAAGTGGGTTTTGCTCCATCGGACCCCTAGGGCACATGAACCTACTTGTTTTCTTGTTAACCTGCCTACAGGTGTCAAAATAATCCAAATTTCCACAAGAAATCTAGAATGATGTTACAAGTAAGCAGATGAAAATTATCCTCTCATAATTGTTTTTACAGTGGTAAAGGGAGCAGCAGAGGACTCCAAAAGAAATATTTAGGTCATATATTTCTGCTGGCGGGTGCCAGTTGAGGACTGGGTTCAGACTGGAATGCTTATGAGCAGGCCTAGATAGTTTGTATGGGTGGCTGCTTGCCATGGAGTCATCTGGTCCCAGGGATAGGGGTCAGGGAAAGAAGAAACTGGCTGCTTGTGCTTCCCCTGTTCCTATGCACCCTCTGAAAAATTGCTAGTAGGAGCTTCTGTTGATGTGCTTCAGCACTCCAGAGTTCCCGTCTTGTCCAGCCACCCTCAACTCTTGAGGCTGAGGAGGACAGGCACTGCATTGACTGGGAGGCCCAGAGAGGAAACTGGGAGACGGATGGCATCTCAGGTGACAGAGACCAACCACACTAAGCCACTTTCTTCTTCAATCCATGGATGCATAAACGTCAGAGAAGGAACCTCACAAGTTCAGCCTACAGCCTAATGAAAGTGGCCTGTTACCTTGGACAGGACCTGAGCCCTTAGCTGAGCCCCAGATCCTTGAACCCAAGAAGGTTCCTTAAAGACTCTGGCCTTGGCAAGAAGACTTCTTCCCTGAATCTAATTACCAGCTTAAAGTTCACAGTTGCCAGTGTGGATGCCCAACTTCCACAAATTTCCAGGCCTGATTATTAGTATATCACTTAAGACTGCAAATAATTGTGGTAACTGGCATCAATTCTTAGAGGGCTTTGTGAAGCTTATTATTCCAGTGACTTGTCTTACTTTATTTCTCGAAATATTTTGTTATGCCCATATTCTCTCTCCATTTCATGAAGTTATAATACAACACTTGAAGGGAGCCCTTGAAAAAGAGAGTAATAAAAGGGATTCTTAGAATCTTGCAATGAAAACCTTATAGTTATTTAATTGTAATTGTGTAACTGGCCCTCTGATAAGTTCTTGTGATGAAATACACTGGGTATGATAGTTATGGTATTTGACATTGATGGTATTCTTTCCTAAAAGTGGTACATTTAATGGTCATTTTCTCATGTTGCTATCTTCATGCTTAAAATTAATTAAGTCCATTTAACTTTTCTATTAGGAATATTTGGATTCTTTGTTGGCATTCTACTCTTGCAATGACTTATTATATTTCATCCTTCTATGCTTCAATAAATCAATAATGGTGTTTCTGTGAAAGATTTCCTCAGACTTTGATATTGAAAACATCACCACTTGGAGCATGTCAGGAAGGCTAAATTCTAAATTAAGTTGCTCTCTGTCCTGGGCAAAATCTCCTTATACTTCAGTTTCTTCAAATCCCCTAAGGAAGTCATATCAAGTTGACTCTCTAGATTATGATTATAAACAGATCAAATGTAACACAACTTGAGCATATCATGGGGCTGTTCAGAAATTCGTCCTACCACATGTGTCTAACGTTCAGTGGAGTATTAAGCTTGTTGAACCTTTCCATGATTTAATTGTCAAAATGGCTTTGGAAAAAATGAATAATATTTTGGAAGCTACGATATTCTCCAGTGTTTTTCCATGGTAAATGATAGTGAACCATGATTTTTGGAGAAGACATTTCTAAATTTCTTTTACTGGATAATTTTTGGATCACCTAGCAAATATTCAGTACTACACTTTTACTAGACTAGAAGAACATTTACAGTACTGTTTATAAGAAGAATTAATATAGAAAAAAGTGCAAAACCAAAAATATACAATGCATGGTTTTAGAGAATGAAAGAAAAGACTGGCCAACTTAGAGTATTTTCATATCCCTATTCCTAGTAGGTTTTATTTATGCAATATGCATTTATTGAGCTGCTTATTGTAAGCGCTGTATGAAATATATACTTTAAAAGTAGATCATTTCTGCTTGCTGCAATTCCTATTTTAACTTTATATATAATATATACAGGAACTATCTAACCAGAGAAATAAACGATATAAGGAATACTTAGAAAAAATGTGCTGAAGACATTAAGAGTGTGATGAGTGACCACGGAGTCAACGTATTAGATCTAGATTTCCTTTTCCAGGTTTTTTTGGTTGGGCTAAATAAATAAATAAAGCTGCTGTTTTTTGGGTTTCCCATTCCTCTCACTACTCATCCCCAGCAGATTCAAATAACTTTCAAGATTGTATTCAAACTCAAGAATCACTACAGGTTTGTTAAGTCACTATAAGATTCAAACCGTTTTGAAAGGATGACCCTGGCAGCGGTGAGACCAACATAGACTGCAAGTTGACTAGGAATGGGGAAGAATCACATAGAAACGATGTTTATGGCAGCCACAGTGGGAGGACATGATAACATGGAATATGCAGATGGAAGAGGAGGAACTGGGAACAGTTACAGTAGGATCCGTGGTGCCTCTGCTAGCCATGGAGCTGTTCAGAAAAGCTCCTTTGCCTTGGAAGAAGCCTCTCTCCTCTTCCGGCTCTCCTCTCTTCCTCTGCTTTTCTCCCTCCCCACTCTTTTTCCTTTATCTATTAAATTTCAGAGAATGTTTGATGTACAAATCCAGATGTGAGGACATGAAAGGAAGAGAGGAAAATAGAATAAAAGAGATAATGGGGAAATGGAAAGAAAAATAGAACTACAATTTGTCACACTCATCAAAAGGGAAAGGACAGGTCTGTCTGTTTGGACAGCCTACTCCCATAGCCACATAATTTTCCTTTCACTGGGTCCCTAAATGGACTTTGAGAAGCAGATCTCTATATGCCATAAACCTAGGGGTTTTTAGGGCGTAGACTGACTGCCCTTTTCTTTGTCCTCGCAGGCCCTTATTATTTGAATCCCTGTATTAAAATTGTTTACACACACTCATGTTTTATCAGATTTCCTGTAAAGATAGGCAAAATGCGTTACAATTCTCTACCGTATATATATATATATATATATATATATATATATATATATATATATACTAATTTAGTGCTATTTAGTGGCTTCTTTTTGTTGTAGGTAATAATAACAATCATGACGATAGCAGAAAAGAGCTATTGAATTTGGTGGGGAGAAATGTGACTGATAAACCTACTGAAGAGGACAGTTGGAGCGATAGTGAAACTGTAACTGGAGAAAAAAATAGGGTTCTGAGAAGTAGGATGTGTAGGAAGAAAGAAAGAAGAGCGTTTGTTTGAACTCAGTGCTAAAGTGATGACCTTAGACTCCTCCTTTGACCCTTTGACCATGGGGGGAGAAAAAAACATTAAACCCTGAGAATAAAAAAGTGGCTAAGTCAAGTTTTTTTTTAAATAAGAGATTTGAACATATTTACAGGCAGAAAGGAAGACACCATTAGAGAAGAGATTGAGAAAGTTGACAGGGGAACACATGATTATTATAGCAGAAAATGAAGACGACAGAAATTTAACAAAAGCAACACGCCCCCTTCCAAGGGCAATGCTGTCTCTCTCTGACCCCTGTATCTCATGGTCCCCTGCGCTGGTCCTCCTAGTTGTGCCAGTAACAATGTTAACCTGTCTTGCTTTCCCATTCCAGCTTGATGAAGTCATAGAAAGCATTCTCTTCAGGGAGAATGAGTTGAGATTCCTAAGAGCAAGAATCTTGCTTTCTTGCTGCAGAGGTCACCCTCCCCCATCTTTTTCTTCTTGCTTTTTCAGCAGTCCCAGCAGTGTACATGCCTCATGGCCCAGGGTCTAGGACTGTACAAATTGATATTTGTAGAATCCCAGTGCTGGAACCAAAATGGCAGAGGAGAAGCAATGCTCCCCTGTCCTGCTTCTCTTCTTTTTCCTCCTCCACCCTCAAGCCTGCCTAGACTTTCTGTACACCCACATTCTCCAAGTTGTCCCGCCTTTACTGCTGGCCAAGTCTGCATTTGCTGTGACTATCCTTTGATTAACGTACTTGACACCAAGGAGTGGTTGACACACAAGATACATCTTTTCAGAAGTTATTAGCTTCTCCAAAAAATGGCATTGCTACCTCTTCATAATGCCTAGTTTAAGAATGCACGAAAGACAAGTAATCAGTCCTTGTTTCATAATAGTTCCTATAAGATGAAAGGGTTAAATTAAATGATACATGGGAACCCTTAATATGGTACCTGGCATACAGTAAGCACTCAATAAATGTTGGCTGTTATTATTTATATTGTTTGTTTTGAGGAATGAGGGGTCACGGCCACCAGTGTCCATCAAATAGTAAAATTTGTAGTCAGTTCACTAGTTCTTCAATGGAAATGGTTCCACACTTGTGCAGCCCGTGTGTAGTCCTTTCTGAGGGAACGGACTATCCAATTGCTCTAGTGGTGTATCCTCCAATGCTTTTGGTGGCAAGGATCAAAACTGCCTCCGGGAAGGCCATCTGTGTGCCAGGCTACATGTTAGGCACTTTTATGATTCTATTTTATCCTCCTAACATCCTAAAAGACAGGTTATTGTAGTCTCATCTTTCCTGTGAGGAGCTAGGGTCAAGGCTAAGTTCCACGCTTGTAAGCAGCAGGACTGGGAACAAACACAAGTTGTCTGATTCCAAGTCTCATGCTATTGCCAGGGACATAGTCAAAAGTTTTTTAAAAATTGTTCTCTTTGAAGAAGTAATGATACATTTGCAAGGAGACATTTCTTTTAGTGGTGTTTTCTTTGGCCTTATAATCTGAAAAGAGCTGGCACCGGTTGAGCTTTGATAGTTAAATCCATCACTGTAAAGCAATTTGTGTACAAGCAAATGCCATCAGCCATAAGCCCTATTGGTAATGGACATAAGACATTAGTGTCACGCTTGAAAACTTGTTTATCTCATGGCCCTTTTAAGTGACTTCTATTTTCTTTGCTAAAATTGAAGTCATATGTTCATTTGGTAAGATGTTTAGCATATTTTTAATTAGATGTCCATAGAGAGTGATTTTGTCCACACATTTTTCTGTTTTTTTGGAAATTATTTTAGCTGATTCACGTCTTGTGAAAAGTTAAAAACTGTATTTTTGAAACTTAAAAGCAAAAAACAGTTCATACATCACTTCCCATTTTCTGTTAGGATCGGTCAAATAAGTTTGTATAGTTTAGAACATTGTGCCATTCCACAGGTGGACGTTTGGTAACGTAGCTTCATTCCAGGGACTTTGCCATTCATCTACTACATAGAGCTTCAGTTTGTGATACCTTACATGAAGTTAGAGAGGTCTCCAGGTTTGCATTCCCCTTTCTTCCTACCCACTCCTAAACAAACTGCTAAGATAAATCCATTTGGCTGGGAATTAGATGAGCTACTGATGTGAATAATTTATAAAATAACATGAGTTTATTTGCATTTTAAGGCATACACGTGTGTGTGTGTGTGTGTTTGTGTGTGTATGTGTGTTTGTGTGTGTTTATTCCTTACCTCATCATAAAAGAAGAGTCCATGAAAGTTGTAGTTCTGGAAAACTTAGCTCAGAGATCTTAATGGAATAAATATATTCAGGCTTAATTGTAAAAATGTGGCTGTTGCAGCCAACCAAACGGAGTAGATGGGCCTCCTCCGGGATTCCTTGATGAAATTTTGGGAAAAACTGCCTGGTATGGCAGGGATGCAGAGAGCCTGAGCTTGGCCTAATCCCTGCTTGCCTTTTCAGGTTTTGGTAGTCTCAGTAGGTGAGGATGGCCTTATTTGGGGGTGTTCTTCAAACCTGATCATCTGTACTCAACTTTTCAAGTTCTTCTTCTTTTCTTCCAAATCCTGATCACAGCCTCCAGTCTCCATGAATCTGACTACGTGCATCTCTCCATTCTCATCTCACACCTCTCACTCCTTGCTTACTAACCCTAGTCCTTCAGTTCCTCACACCAAGCTCCTTTCACCTTAGTGACTTTGCCTAGGCTGTTCCCTCTGCCTGAAATGCTCTCTGTTCGTGCCCTCAACCTGACCAGCTTCTTCATGCCCTCAGGCTTAAGCACAAGTGTCCCCTCCTCAAAGAAGCCTTCCAGAACCGTACTACCTAGAGTAGGCCCCTATACCTTCACTCCCTCACACACGCGCTAATTCTTTATCTTTGTCTCATGTTTGTTTCCTTCAAAGTGCTTTCAACACATCTGGCAACTGCATTTATCTGATTGTATACTTTTGTTTTCCTCTTTTTCTTCTACCAGTGAAAGATAGGAAAGTAGAGATCGTGACTGTCTTATTCAGAGTAATGACTGAGTAAGCAAATGAATGAGTGAAGGAAGAAAATGCCCTTAAAAGTACGGCTTCTCTGTTAGGATAGTCTCACTTTCCCTAAGAGTTGAAATATGCAGGTCAGTGTGTATTTTCAAAATAAAAATAAAGCGAATATATTATTGAAATAATGAACCCATCAAATGTAAGACAATTGATCACTAAACGGAGCAATGCGTTTTCATTCCATATTTATTCAGAAGCGTTAGCATTTTCACAAGTAATATAGGGCAATGAAAGAAAAAACAATCTTTTTGAAGTGACATAAGATGAAACTGGAAAACATCATTCTCAGTAAACTATCGCAAGGACAAAAAACCAAACACCGCATGTTCTCACTCATAGGTGGGAATTGAACAATGAGAACTCATGGACACAGGAAGGTGAACATCACACTCCGGGGACTGTTGTGGGGTTGGGGGAGGGGGGAGGGACAGCATTAGGAGATATACCTAATGCTAAATGACGAGTTAATGGGTGCAGCAAAACAACATGGCACATGGATACATATGTAACTAACCTGCACATTGTGCACATGTACCCTAAAACCTAAAGTATAATAATAAAAGAATAAAAAATAAAATATATATAAAGTTCATTTAGAAAAAAAGATTATAAAGTTATTTGTATTTTGACAGTTTTATCATTTTCAACTTAAATGAAGCTTTCAATAGCTCTTAATACGTAAAAGTTACACATCCTGTGGCTAAAAGCCAAAGCTGGGTAACGTCTTTTTTTCTGGAGAAAATGTAGCATTAAATAAGCTGATGCTGGTGGATATATTTGAGTTTTTTATTTAATTGAGTTTTAGCACATAGAGATATATGCTGATCCTCCAAGGTAGTTTGGTACAGGATGCAAGATTTATAAAATACTTCATTATTGGTAAAATGTATGTGCTAAGTAAAGATCAAACTGTAGTTATAAATTCTTTGAAAATAAATTTCACAATACAAATGGTTCATAAACTTGCTAAATTTTTTTCTTGTTAGATTTGTTATCTGCAGTGTGGTCATTAGTCTTATATAAATATATGAATATTGTCTCCAAGCTGATTATAGCTTGTCTGATTATAATGAAATGATCTGATGGCTCATAATAATGATGGCTCTTAGCTAAACTTCCCCAAAGGCATTACTCCTGTTGAGAGAGAAGAGGAACCCAAAATAAAACAACCCAAGTAAACTTCAGGACTATGTAATATACCAAGTGAATACTTAAAAAAATGAAGTTGGCTAGGCACAGTGGTTCAGACCTGTAATCCCAGCACTTTGGGAGGCTGAAGCTGGAAGATCACTTGAGATCAAGAGTTTGAGATCAGCCTAGGCAAAATAGCGAGACACTATATCTACTTAGAAAAAAAAAAACGTGTACACAAGTCAGATAATGTAATTTTGTTTTTTAATGTTTTGCTTTGATTATTATACTCTTATTCTGTACTCATTTGATTCTCTTTTGGAACTGTATAAATTTTTTTCCATTTGAAATACCAAAGGGATTATTATGCTTCATTTTGAAGAGATGATTACACATGGTGTTTAAAAACTTCAAGCATCGTTACATACCCAAACACAGCTATACACAGAAAATAAACTCATATATTTTTCTTAGTCTATACTATCGTTTAACTTAAAGTTGCAAACATGGGTTATTATATGCATCCTTTGACTTTGAATGGCTGCCATAATTGTTTACTGAGGTAATATACCTTACCTCTCCTGCTTTGCTCTTTAGGGAAATCTTGTGACGTATAAAGTAATGTAAATTAATAGAGTACTGATTCAGAGCACTTTCCAAATGAGTTATGTTTAAGCTGAAAATTAATAAGTTTAATGTATATAAAATAAAATACAGGCAAAAATAAAAAACATACCTCTTTTTCTTCTTCATGTGATCCAAGCAACAGAATAGAAGGATAAACAAAATAGGATAACTAATTACAAAGAAAAAGTCATGATGACCTCTTTCAGTATACTCTTTCACAGAAATGAACATAGTGTCCCTCAGACTCATGTAGTTTGCATGGATTCAAGACAAAATAATATCTTTAATGCTTGAGTTCTAGTCTTCACCTCTGCTAATCTTTCTCAACAGTGAGGAATGGTATCAAGTTCTGAAATATTCAATCTGGAAAAATTCCTGATTGGGTCCCTTTGAAAATTCATCTATTTTGCTTGGTGTATTAAAACTTAAGATGTCAGTTTTTTACTGAAAGCATAGACAGTTTATCAAACAGTGTTTTGGAGTTCGAGGAAAGAAACTGATTTCCCACAGAGTGAAAATTGGTCCAGAAATGAATACAGCACATTGACTTTGTTAAGGAAATGCTTGCCTGTATCCATTTGGGAATCTCTTTGAGCAATAAATTTGATGATTCTAGCCATGTACCTTCCAGTATGTCTACTGTATTGGATGATGTCGAGTTATCTCTGATTAAGAAGAGCATGCTTTGTTATGCTAAATTTCTTTTTTATCATTATTCACTTATTTAGTTACTTTCATATAGTTTTTCTGATATTTTCTCACTAATAATAAGAGTTAACTTGGATTTTACCAAATATTCTTGGAAAGTTCCTAAGAACATTTTTTATTTTACTTTTTCTGTGCCCCACCTTCCCTACTATACAATGTTATGGCCTTAGAAGGAACAATGGACTAAAAAACTTTTCATCTTGTTTTATTGCGATAAGAGCAGGAATTTAGGAGAAGACCTCAGGGCTTTGTATATATAAAACTAATAAAAGAACAGGAATAAAACCATTTTACTCTGCTCTCATTCTTATAGTGTAATATGTAAGAGCATGGGGTTTAGGATATAAAAGAACCTCAATTTGAATCCTGCCTCTGCAACTTATTGTTTGTATGTCTTTGAATATGTTATCAAACCTATTAACCCTTAGTTTCTCCATCTGCAACGCAGGAATGATAATGCCTATATCATTGTTTTGCTTTGATCGTTCATTGTGGATGATATGTATAAAACACTTAGAAATATTAATTTATCACCACTGAATTTGGCCTTCTTTTTGAATATCATGCATTAAATTGACATACTTTCTAAATATACTATTTTATAAGAAAATAATTCAATATGATTTGCTGTTACCATATTCAAGATACACAGATTGTGATTATTGGGTAATATGCAGTGATAATGTACTTATTATGGTAACTGAAATAAAGTGGGTTGTAAACAAGTGTTAAAAATCCGTGCATTTCCCAGACAAACACAAAGTCATAGGGGAAAAATCGTTAGTGTAAAGTCAGAAAGAAATGGAGTAAAATTTTGCTTCTAACATATTAAAGCTGTGTGACATAGAGAAATTTCACCACATGTTTTGTTTTCTTCAATTTGAAATGATAACAACAAAACAAGCTATATAAAATTCAAATAATTGTTTTAAAGATAATTTATGAAAAAAACCTAAAAGTATTATTTGAGACTTCATTCTGACAGTAGTTAACGTTCTTTCAATATGTCTGCTCCATCTTCAGTGGAGCTGGTACATAGTCCTACACATGATGATCCCAGAAACATTTTAATTCTCTTTCAAGTTGGTCACATTCTTGGACTTTATTACTTAAAGTCTCCCTGCCCACTGGCATGTTATTCTGTCTCCCACACCTCTCTTCCGGCCCAACCTGTAGTTACTCCCTCATCTTTCAAGAGCCACGTGAAGACTTTTCTGACTCCCGGCAAAATGAAGACTATGCATCCATTGCACCCTGAACACACCTCCATCCTAGCACCTGTGACACTTCTGTCCCCTCATTTATCTGCATATATGCTTCTCTCTTCAAGGCTAAATGCACTCCTTGGAGGCCAGCATACTGTCTTCTTTGTTTTTTTCATCTCCAGTTTCTGTCTTCAGAATAGACACAAACTTTGGTTGAGTGGGTTGAGTGGATGGAGAGATGGATAAGAGAAATAAACAGATTGTCAGATGACCTCAAGAGCTCTTTCCAGAGTGCCTAGAAAGTAGTTAGTTGTAACCAGGGATGCTGCCTCTTAGCAGGAGAGGTTAGGCACAAACTCAATTCTCATGGGGCACAAAGCTCTGGAACTCCCGAGGTCCCCAAGGGTCAGGTAGCCACCTTTCCCAGCTCTTTCCTGACCAGGTTATACCCAAGTTCAGACTTTGATCCCAAAGCTGTCCATGAATTGCACAAAGGCCGTGCTCATGCTCTGTTTATACAAAGAGGACAGTAAGCTCTGCTGGAGGCTCCCTGCTGAAGTCTAGCACCATATTGCATCCAGCTGCACTCTAGCCCTAGGATGCCTCTAATAGGATGCTGAGAGAACCAGGGACTCTATTCACCTGCTGACGCTTCTGCCCAGACATGAGTTCCAGGCTGCACCATGTGATAGTGTTGGTGCTTCCTCCAAGTCCCTTTAACTAAAAATGGACAAGTTCATTTGACAAAGTCATATTAAGTCCATATTAAATCTATTAAGTGGTAATTAAAGAATACAGGGTCTATGTAATAGAGGAGATTGACTAATATAGAAAGGCAGGCAGATAACTCTACCAAAAAGCTTAGGCTCAGGATAGATACTAGATCAGAATAGAAAGTTGAGCACTGTGTGTCCTGAAACACAAGGTCCTAGAGTTAAGCTGTCAAGATAAAACGTAGTTGATTATATAGTTTATGTGCATACATATGTATTCACAAAGGATTTGAGGCAGCTCACAAGTTCATATATAATAAGACAGAAAATGTGAACTAATAGAAAATCAAGGACAGGGAAAATACAGACTATCTGGAAAGGTAAGACTGGAGGGAGTGAGAAAAAAGGTATGTAAGCCACAGGATTAGCTGTCGTTAGTGCAAGTGTGGCTCAGATTTGGTCTAAACTTCACACACAAACACCATCAGTGGAAGAATCTGGCCAAAAAGGAGATTTTGCCCTACATTTCTGTGTTGAAATGGAGTTGAGAAGGAAAGAGGACCTCTGTGTTCTCCATGATTGTCACATTAGCAAAAGAAACACAGATAATTGACTGGGGAGAGGGGAGAAGAAAGAAGCAGTGAAACTTACTGAGTCAGAAGTCTGTCATCTTGAGCAGGGCACTAAGTATCACCTCTGATTCTCTTCTTAAGAACATATCATAAAACCAATGATACTATTTAGTATCTACTGTGGGCTAGCTGCTCTTTGGACATTTTTCATTTATTACTTAACCCTATGTGATTGATATGGTTAGGCTTTGTGTCCCCACCCAAATCTCATCTTGAATTGTAATCCCCATAATCCCCACATGTTAAGGGAGAGACCAGGTGGAGGTAATTGGATCATGGGGGTGGTTTCCCTCATGCTGTTCTCCTGGTAGTGAGTGAATTTCTCATGAAATGTGATGGTTATATAGGGGGCTCTTTCCCCTTCATTTGGCACTTCTCTTTCCTGCCACCTTGTGAAGAAGGTGCATTACTTCCACTTTGCCTTCCACCATAATTGTAAGTTTCTTGAGGCCTCTCCAGCCATGCTGGACTGTGAGTCTATTAAAGCTCTTTCCCTTATAAATTACCCAGTCTTGGGCAGTTCTTTATAGTAGTACGAAAACATACTAATACAGTGATACCTATGGTATGCACTTGAGAAAATTGAGAAGTCCAGTGACTTCCATGCCCAGCAGGTTTATTCACACAGGTTGGCAAGACCCCTAAACCACCCTGCTCACTATAATACCAAACAAAAAAGTTCCTTCAATCATCTAAAGACTGGTTGCCAGCAGCCTTATAGTGTTCAGAATGATGTGTGTGAGTTTAACCAGAAATTTACAAGGGAGGAGAATCTATTGGCTTTAGGAATTAGAGGCTATCCAAAGGCAGCAATCTGGTTGCCCTCGACAATAACTGTGATGTAAGATTTGAGAAGGTGCGTCTACTCAGACCTGTTTGTTTGTTCAAGAATAAGCTTTTGAGAACATCTTTGTTTATTTATATCCACTGTATTATGGCATTCGTAGGGAGAAATATATTTGATTGAGTTGATTTTAGAGTTGAGCATTACAACAGAAAAAATGCCACCAGTGCTATCATACCAAAATAATCTTTCTCAAGGTTCTCACAGTCTGAGGAAGAGTGGAACCAAATCCACAGTGGTGGAGCCACCAGGATAAGTTCTGGACATGCCTTGTGTCTCCTGTCAAGGCTCTCTTCCAAGCAGAAACCAAGCTCAACCCTGTTTTATTAATGAGATCTGATAGAATTATTGCCTAGGGTGGCATATACACATTGATTTTACTATGTTAAAACAAAAAGCCATCAAAAGACTTTTAGCATGACTTATAATTATATACACTATAACGCTCTTAGAAATACAGTTTACCAATTTAATTGAATTCTAAGAGAGAGAAGATCTAAAAGAAGTGAAAATGAAAATATACAATAACATCTTAGGATATGATTTTATAATTCCCAGAATTTGTATTTCCAAGACAAACTTATCTTTTATGGTTATCATTACTTTAAAATAAATACAGCAATGGATTTATGTTCTCCCTTTGTGTTTTGAGTAAATATGGAAAAAATACCCCAAAAAGTTTTAATGTGTCTTATTATCTCTACTGAGCTTAATTATAATGTTGACCTTGAGAAAACTGACACACAGAGGGTCAGGGAACATGATCAAGGTTCCATAGGGGAAAAGCAAGCTAGGTCTCTCTGGTTCCAAAAACCTATGCTCTTCCTGTACTTCACGATGTTCTCTCCTGTGAATTCATTCATATTTCCTGGAGCAAGAAGACACTAGTATTCTCTCCCAAACTCATAGTCTCATGAGATTTAGGTTAAAGAGGCTTCTTCATAAAAGCCACGTACGGCCAGGCACGGTGGCTCATGCCTGTAATCCCAGCACTTTGTGAGGGTGAGGTGAGTGGATCACCTGAGGTCAGGAGTTTGAGACCAGCCTGGGCAACATGGTGAAACCCCATCTCTACTAAAAATTCAAAAATGAGCCGGGCATGGTGGCATGCACCTGTAATCCCAGCTACTTGGGAGGCTGAGGCAGGGGAATCACTTGAAACTGGGAGGCAGAGTTTGCAGTGAGCCTAGATCATGCCATTGCACTTCACCCTGGGCAACAAAGTAAGACTCCATCTCAAAAAAAAAAAAAAAAAAAAAAAAAGCAGCCAAGAACCTAAATTTTGACATGGAAAATTCCCATCATGACTTTTATGTTATCTTATTTTTCAATATGGATCATCCTTTCATTGCAGAAGCCCAAAGTTGGAACTTCCAGCTGGGAAGGTGTTCCTTAGAAGCTGATGTATTTTCTTTGTGTGTGTCCTTGTTCCTTGCCTTCTTTGATTTGAGGAATTTGCCAGGTACACTATTTGATTTATATTCTTAGAGCAGTACGTGTGATTGATGTGGAGCCCTGGGAGCTGGGTGTACTAGAGCAGCATGTCTGCTGGTCCCAGGTCCTGTGTTGCCCTCTCCCTATCTCAAATTTCCTTCACTCCTTTCTCTTTAATGAAGCTATCAGCAAAAACCTTCTTTTTTGTTCCCTATTGACTTCATTGAGTTCTCATGACCCCTACTGTGTGTTACTATTATAGTTTCTAATTATTTTCTGCTGTCCCTCTTGTCTTCACACTCCTGAAACACTCTGTGCAGACTTCTAGCCCTACGTTAACCACATCATGTCGAAATTATGTTACCACATAATTTTAAGCTCTCTATAAGATGTTTTATCCTTTCTTTATCTTTTAGGACTTAAAAAACATATTTGTTGATGCTTCTTTGAGAATATGAATTCCTTATAAACAGAAGTCATAATTACTTATTTTGCATTCCTGACTTTTTCTTAGCTAGTACTTGGCAGTAGAGTTGATCCGTAAAGTATCTAGAAATCTCTTGACCTGGACAGAATTGAAATCTGTCTCCTAGGTGACCAGCAAGCAAGGAAAGAAAGTGGAGTAGACTGGGCGTGGTGGCTCACATCTGTTAATCACAGCACTTTGGGATGCCGAGGTGGGTGAATCACCTGAGGTCAGGAGTTCGAGATCAGCCTGGCCAACATGGTGAAATCCCATCTCTACTAAAAATACAAAAATTAGCTGGGCATTGTGGTGCATGCCTGTAATCCCAGCTACTCAGGAGGCTCAGGTAGGAGAATCGCTGGAACCCGGGAGGCAGAGATTGCAGTGAGCTGAGATCCCGCCATTATACTCCAGCCTGGGTCATAAGAGTGAAACTCCATCTCAAAGAAAAAAAAGAAAAAAGAAAGTGGAGTAAATGGAAGGGAAAGGAAGAAGGTTGGAATGAGACAGAGGAAGAAGGTAGGAATGAGAGAGGAAAAAGGAGGAGAGGAAAGAAGAAAAGAATAAAAGATTACAAGAATATTATAATGGCAATAGCTAACAATTATTGGGCACTTGTGTGATTTGTCAGACAGTACATCTTATAATATAGTATTTCGTTTCATGCTCTCAAAAAACCCTAAGCCTTAGGTTCAGTAACTTGCCTAAAATCACCCATCCAGGTAGTGACCAAACTGGGATTATAACTCAAGTCTACTTGGCTAATAAATGGTGCTTGGTCAAATAGTTAGGTACAACTCATTTTAACAATAACTAATGTGTTTAAATATGCATCAGACTGAAGTCCTGCATAATTTTAACATTGCATGATTCTCCTACAATAGAAGATAAGAAGTTAAACTCTTTAATGCAGATGAAAAAGTGAATCTATGGTCCGATGCTAGTCATTTTATGCGCCCTTGTAGCATGTGGTTCATATGTTAACTTTTGACCTGGCCTCATCTCTACTTTCTTTTTTCTGTTTTTCAACCTCTTGGAAAATTTTTATGTGGTTTATGTATTTGTGTAAGTGGGTCTCAAGTCCTTTTGAAACAATACAGAGTGTTAAAAAACAAAGCAAGATAGGATAAATAATTATTGTACAATTTAGTCCTAAGAGGATATAAATATAGAGTACTAAAAAAAACCAAGATAGAGTAAGTAAATATTGCATGACTTGGCTGTAGAGAGAAGCACTGTCTTGTATGTCAGGAGCATAGGTTTTGGAGGTTCACAGACAGCACCTAGGAATCAAGTGAATGTCAGTTTTACCACTTGCTGTGTGTCTTTGGATAAACTGATGAACCACTCAGAGTCTCAGGTTTTCTTGCCTACGAAATGGAGATAATGATGTACGTTTTGTTAGGGGTACAAAAATAGTTGAAAACGCTTAGTCCAGTATCTTACATCTAGTAGGTGCTCACTAAGTGGCAGCTGCTATTATTTACAATAAATAAAAATAGAAAGGAATGTAACTCCTTGCAATATAACATGTACTTATTATCCCAGGTTAGAAAGAGGCTATGAGTCCCAAGTGGCAGTTTCTCTGTGTCTTTGGATAGGAAGCTGTGAAATTGCTCAACAAAATAAACACAAGGGAACTCTCTGACCCCTGGTGGCAGGATTCCTGAGGCGAGTCTGGCCATTGATGCTGGGAAATTCTTACTGAAGTTTGTGAGTTGCACCTGCAGCCCATGGATCATCAGATACATGGCAACCAATGAGTGTCCAAGCAGTCATCTGGGTCCTCAGGGCAAATGTCTTACTTTGCTAAGCTGAGATTAGAAGAAATTGATTTTACTTGGAAGACGCCAGGCACAGTTTTAAGCACTTCATAAATATTTTAGTCCTTATGACAATGCTATCAGTTAGGGGATATTATTATCCCCAATTTGAGGATAGTGAACCAGGCATAGAGGGGATAAGTGGTCTGACTGAGACCACATAGCCAGCAAGTGTGGAGTTTGGACTCTATCCCAGGCAGTGTGGACTTTTTTATTGCGATAATGAAGAAAATATCATAATAATATTTGTTTGACTTGAATGAGTTATGTTAGAGGATAATACAGGAAAACTGGAAAGACCTTGATTAATGTTTACCTTTACCTATACCTCTTTCTGGTTCTGTGGCCACAAACTAGACTTCTAAACTTGATTGCCTCATCTATGAAATAGAGATCATTGAACCTTGATTTTCTCATCTATAAAATGGGGAAAACAATGAATGACTTCACAGGGGGGTTTATGAATATGCTCAAAGATGCTTGTGAATTGTGACATACTATATAAAGGAAAATATTATTTACTACTTATAATTTAGGTTTAGAATATGCCAAGATACGTGTCTGTGTGTGGGTCTGTGTGTTGCAAATTCAAATCCGCATTGTATAAATCTGCAAGAACATTATACAAGTTTTTTTTTTTTGTCTTTCTCAAATGTTTGTTATATGTTTTGCTTACAGTTGAAAAAAATGTTTGAGACAAAAATGCACATAAAAATTATGCCAGACAGACTTGTTTGTGATGACTGAAAGAACCCATCTGGGTTTATAATTATGCATTATGTCATCATTAGAACCTTCACTATTGTTCTGGTGAATATGGCACATTCATGCGTTTTACTTAACTCTGGGACGTGTAGTATAATGCCTTTTTGTTATCGAATCAGTACCTATTACCCAGAGCTATGTGAACACTCATTGGAGACCTATTATAAATATTTAGACCGTGGAACCAAAACGCAAACCCTGCCTAAACTCTGTGCCTAGATTTAGTAAATGGAACTTAATTTTATAAAGCTAAAGGGAGGTCCTGATAAGCTTAATTCTTGACTCTAAGTAAACCACCTGAATTCAGTTTAATTATCATAGCTTTTCTAATTAACAGGATGATGATCTTTAAGAAATGCAAGTTTCAGCCTTGCTGATTTACTTTTTCTTATTGAAAGATACCCTTATTCATGTAAACACACCTCCAACTAATTTTTGCTGGATAACACTTACTTCTCTCCTGATTATTTCCTCTTTGTTCTGTTTGAGTGACGTCACAGTGGATAATTCACTTTGTTAATTGGTGACTTTGGTGGGAATTCAGTAGTACCTATGCCAGCTTGCCTGTAGACAGTGAAAAATCCTAACTGTTCTCTGGATCTGCCTGTGTCGGATTATCTAGGCTGAGG
Source organism: Symphalangus syndactylus (assembly GCF_028878055.3). Classification (NCBI taxonomy): domain Eukaryota; kingdom Metazoa; phylum Chordata; class Mammalia; order Primates; family Hylobatidae; genus Symphalangus; species Symphalangus syndactylus. The sequence continues at coordinate 121,547,676 of NC_072431.2, read as the reverse complement.
ATCTCAACAATAGATGCGCTTTGCCAGTACAGAATGCATGGAATAAGCACATTGTTTCCCACATGTTATATGTATGTTTATGTCTCTGTTTAAAACAAAGTCTGCTTTATAAGCGGGCTGCATTACTATCTCATGTTTACCTTATAAAATGGCCTTTCTTTCTGATGCCTTCCTTTTCTTTCCTTCACCAGCGTCTTTCTCTTAACATAATCACAACCAGGTCATGCCAGTCCCCAAGAGAATGAGCACATACATAGACTTTCCAGCTAATACTCCATTTTCTTTCTTTCCTTTCTCTTTCCCTCCAAATATAAAATGTAAATATAAAATATAAAACATGGCAGACATTCATTCATTAAAATTTTAATTCATTGATTAATAAGAACAACTTTTAACATATTACAACTAGTTTTAAATAGAAGTCAAAAAACACACACATATACATTAATATTATATATTATATATAATATATAAATAAACATATATATTAATTAATATTACCAGGAATGCTAAGATTGATTTGTTAGTAGATGCAAAAAAATTGTTAATATTCCTGTGACAATAATCATTGCATATTCACCAAGATTCACTTGCATTTCTGTGGATAAGAATCACTGGCATTACTGTCAGTTTTCTATAACTTACAGAGTGGTAAAACAGCTCAAAGGCAATGAACAGCTCAGGCAGTTTAGAAGGGTATACTAAGCAGGACACCCAGGAATTTTTTTTTTTTTTTTGCCTATCTTAAAGTCTTTCACAATATCTCCTGATGCTCTTTTCTTTAAATAGTGATTGAGTGCCTGGCCAGGTATTATGCAGCAATCAACCACAGAAGTAAAACTTGTCACCATAGAGTTTAAAGGTTGTATGGAGATAGAGACATTAAAGAAACACACAAACAAATATATAGTTACACATTGTGATAAGTTCTATTAAAAAAAAAAGGTGACAGGAGAGAAGCGACAAGGTAGGTCTGAGGAAGTGATATTTAAGCCATATTTAGGATGAGCCACAGCTGGCTGGACAAAGAGAGTCCCTAGACTACCTCTCTAACTCTGCAGCACTATTTAATGGTCTCAAATTTTTAAACACTCCCAATTTATTTTCTATCTCCTTTTCCCAAAAGCAACACACAGTCGCCAGTTTTCACACTTGCCAGTTCCACTTTAAGAATGTCTTTAACTTTTTAACTCCATGGCTCTTTTTGTTAACTTCTAGGTCAGTGTTTTTTCAAAAATTTTGTGATCGTGACCACCCAAACAGAAATACAATGGCCCCCCTCCATTTTTTCCCTATTCCATTTCATTCTACAGATGTGAGTCTCAAGACCCATTTAATTTCACAAACCAAATGAACAGGCACCTACAATTTGAAAACCATTGTTCTAAAACAAAAGTTGTATCTATTTAGCTTTGTATCTCTGTTATAGGATGTCTTGTTTAAAAACAGCAAACAAAACAAAAAACCTCTCTAGGACTCTCTTCTGAGCTCTGTCCTCTACTTCAGGGACTGAAACTCTTCTGCTGAGAGACCACATGTCCTCACTCAGCCAAATTGACATCTGTGGGGAAGTACCTAAATCAATATCCAATGTGCCTCCAGTTGCAAAAACGTAGCAATGCCTTAAAAATCCTTCTTTTTTTTTTTTTAGAAGAGAATTTCACCATCCCTTCAGCATCTGAAGCTAAAAATACCTTCCACATAATTTTATATTTATCTGTTTCCTTTACAAAACTTTGCACCTTACAAGTATTGCTTGAAATGTTCCATTGAAAATCAGATAGTGAAACTTAGACATTCCCAAAGGAAAAATGTTGGAAATGTTTTTTACATTCTTAGGCCAGCCCTCAACAACCCAGTTAAGCCACAAACTGTGGGTCTTCAAGTGCCCCTGTTTTCATGACATTGTTTCTGCAGGAAGTGCATTTTGATTTTGACTTAGTATGCCAGGAATGAAAGTCTCATTCAAGGACAGAACCTGGGACTCTCCTAGGGTTGTATGAAAAACAGTTAAGAGAAGAAACAAGTCCGCTGAGACCAGATTTAGGCCCCAGAGAAAATTCTGGAACCAAATCTGGACAGGGTGTGTGTATTAACACGTATGTATTTGAGTCTTGGGCCCTCGTTTAATCTGCCAGTTCCTGAAAAGAAGGAAGACTTACTCCTGGTCCCCTTGGGAGAAGATTGATTGCTTTGGGTTGATGGAATAGCAAACTCAAAGTCTCTGTGGTAGGAGGAAGGTTGACGTGTTTATGAACTTTATGACCATGTTTGACCTCCTGGGCCAATGTTTCTTGTGTGACATGACAAAATTCCAAGTGTGTCCATAATTTTAAACACTGAAAAGGCTTAGCATAGATTATGTTCAGCAAATGTATTTATGACTAGTTTGATTTGACCAAACATAAACAAAACAACTTCATAGGAAAAGTAATATTTTACCTGTCACTATGTCAAACAGCCAGATTCATCGTGCTGGTCTTGGAGAAGACTGGATTGGCCAGCCTGAAGTGTAGTTTTAAAAGTTGTTGTTGTAATCACCAGTAAAATCCTATCTTTGCAATTGCATGTGCAATTGCAAATCCATATGCAAATTGATGTTGGGCCGTTGTAAAAATATATACATTTCAAAATTATGAGAGGCTACTACATCATACCTTTCCCACGATGTGTAGTTAGAGTTTGAGTTGTCTTCCATTCAAAGGCAAGACAACTTCAAGCTCTAGGGTGCCTTTTGCCTTTTTGGTGTGGACGATAACCTTTAGGTCATACTGAGACCAGGTAAGATGTGCTTCAACATTCCCCACAAATTTTTTTTTCCCCACATTGGTCATAATGTAAAGATTTGGGAGAGAACAACATCTGAAAGCCTTATTTTAATTTTACCTTTTGAATAGAATTTGCAGTTCATGGTTCTAAATGCAAATTACTAGCATTTTGAGATGTGATTTATAATGAGAACTTCTGTCTTTAGCTGTTAGTGTATTGAATATCACCTCAGCCTGACTTAATGCAAGACTTGACCATTTTATTTTTTGGCAGAAATTCTCCTGAATGCTCACACCAAAAATTCACTTACCACATGACTTGAAAGAAAGAAACTGTAAGCTACAGGCTCTGCTCTTCCCTCTTTCCCCTCCTTGGAATTTATTTAATATCTTTTTCACCTGATTGGATGGTACACTATTAAACTGCTAAAGCCAGTAAGATTCTTGTTCTCTCCCCTTTTGTATTCAGGGAAAACATATTTGTAGGATCACGCTCTTGATTCATTGGAACTGTGATGATAACGGACATTTTCAGGGACTGAATTGGTGTTGGTCTCCTTCAGAGAACAAAACACTGTGTTCCTGGCTGAGACGACAGTAAGTTGCAAACTCCCAGCGCCCTCTAGTGTTGTTTTCCCTTAAAACTTAGTGAGAAGCAAAACTTTTGCCTTTGAGATAATGCTGAAAAGGTGATTGAGCCTGGGACTCGGTATTAGTGAGCTGACACTAAAGCATAAAGGTGTCTTTTTGTTTTCTGTTACTTCATAACTGTAACTAGAAAATGAGGACGTTCTGTGCTGCTGTTTCGGAAGTCTATTTCTTTGGTATGTCTCTATAGGGAATTGACGGTTTTCAAGATAGCACATATGGAAACATCAGAGACAGAGGAAGTTGTACCTGAGAGATCTGAGAGAGAATCCGAGTCCAAATAATTTTTTTTTGTTCTTGAGACAGAGTCTCGCTCTGTCACCCAGGCTGGAGTGCAGTGGTGCGATCTTGGCTCACTGCAACATCCACCTCCCTGGTTCAAGCAATTCCCCTGCCTCAGCCTCCTGAGTGGCTGGGATTACAAGCGCACACTACCACGCCTGGCTTGCTTGCTTATTTATTTATTTGTTTTAGTGGAGATGGGGTTTCACCATGTTGGCCAGGCTGGTCTCGAACTCCTGACCTCAGGCAATCTACCCGCATAGGCCTCCCAAAGTGCTGGGATTACAAGCATGAGCCACCTCCCCTGGCCCAAAGAAATTTAATGGTAATTTTAAAATTTTACTTATTTAGTGTATTTTTGTTGTAAGAACAAAGTCAACTCTTAGTGGTCTGTAGGCTTATTTTTCATGGTCAAGTTATCACCTGTATTTTCTTCTCTTTCTAACAGCAGTATTCCTCTTTTCTCTCCATCAATAAACCCAGAATTACATTTAGAAAGTATATTTTAAAAGTTTTTAAATTAGATAAGCATAGTTATAGTACATGTTATCATAAAATCTCTTCGAAATTCAAATACAGTTTATTTTCAAGTAGCTTATTTGAAGTTATGTAGTGTGTTTGTTATTAGGACGTAGAGCCTCCAATTCACCCAGAGCAATGATATTCTTTGGAACAATTCAGAGATGATGACTTTGTTTTCTGAATCTGTCTAAATATGGAACATCCCAAGGAAATACATTGAAATTGACCTTAGAGTACTTTTTGACATCTGATGGTGATGCCACTAAATGTTACTAAAATCTTTAGATTAAATTTAGAAAAGATATACTACAACAATTATGTGATATAACAACAGTTCCACAAAGAAAGAATTGATAACTGTCTTTGCAGAGCTAATTTTGAATTTGTGTATCCATGGTCGTTTAATGTGAATTGTTGTTTGCTATTAATAATGTTTACAAAAGTTTTATTTCGTAAAAAACCAGAAGTATCAAAGTATAGTTACTTCATTTGATAAGTGATTTAAAAATATTTCAGAACATTTTAGAGAAAACAGTTTTACTACCTAGAAAGAAACTAGGAAGCCACACAATAAAAGCTTTCCAATAAATGTCATGAACTCTATAATGGGAAAGATTTATATGTATGTAATCCTGAATACACTTTCTATAGACGTTGTCTTCTGCCCACCATAGATCAGGCAGTAGTCTTTACTGAAAGAAGATTTTAACAAATTAAGCAACATCCTGCTGTGTTTGGTTTTCTTTATAACTCAGCATTGAAAAAAATTGAAAAAACAACAACTAAATTCTTTATGGATCTACATATTACTTTGAAAGAGGGCAGAAGTTGAATGAGATGGTGATTTGAATGGTGAAATTAAAATTGTTATATTTTTATAACCAATATAATTTATCATTTATGATTATATTTGAACATAAAATAATACATAAAATAGTCATCTCTGAATTTATTTTACTGTAAGAATTTTGACAGTTCCAGTAGTTACTGCCTCAACATAAAGAAGTTTATCAAAATTGAAAATAATGAAAACAATCTAAGAACTATGATGATTCGAAAAAGATTATCTAATTTAGCATTACTGTCAATAGAAGGAAATTTATGGGAAAACCTTAACTATAATAACATAATTATTTTATAAAAATGAGGGCAAGGAAAATTGTATTTTATGAGGTAAACATATTTATGAGTTATGTATGTATTTATGACTCATCTATACATTGCTGGCCTATCAAAAGAACCGCTGACATACACAGTAATAATAAATATCAGTAATCTTTGATGTCTTGCTGACTAGCAATCATAAAAAAAAATCCCATAGCTGCACTCCTTTTTTCAATTTTGTTGTCACGGAGGTATATTTGTCAAGATGGGAAGATAGACTATTTTATTTAACGGTTTATTAGCTTGGCTTATAACTTTTAGACTAGGTTTGTGGTGTGAGGGCCCCTGTGTGTTCTGTTTTTGCTGATCTTGCAGATGCTAAGGCTAACTTGTAGGGAAAGACTCTGGGAGTGACCTTAAAAGCAGGGGGACCAGCTCCTGCTGTCCTCACGGAGAACTCTGATTCACTGCCTTTCATGTGAGACAGCTGCTACAAGAATGAAAGAGACACCACATGTCACTTTTGTCAACTTACCAAATGTTGGAATTGTGGGTTGTCTTCTTTCCAACCGAGAGAGTCCGTTACGAGAACTGAGTTAGAACCTCAAACCTTCATAAACATTAGGAAAGATTCTGTGAAAAAATCCTGTGATGAGTCCTCTTGTAAAACCACCACTCCTGGAAAAATTTCTGAATTCACGTTTAAATATGTTTCCCCGACACATTCCATTGATTACTTGAACCCAGATACGTCTCTAATAGAGAATCCTCAATGCAACTTCATCCAATAATAACAATAATAAAATTACTAGGCTTGTGCTAAGTGAAAAATTTAGGTCCAACTTTTGTTGTTCGTTGTCAAAACTGCTCATATACACCCCCACCCCTGGGTGTGTACTGTTTTGGACAAAGAAGTTGCCTTTAATCTGAGATTGGATTAAACATGAAGCATTGTGATATAGTATTTCATAATAAGCAATTTTCAGGTAAGGCTAGAAGGAGAAACTGCCAGGTTATAGCTCTTGATTAGGCAGCTTTCACCACAATTCTTTTGCACTTGCAGTAGATGCCTCTGAAAGAAACACAGATGAAAGATTATTGACAGGAGAATAATTTAGCATAGGCATGAGGGGAGAAAACATCACGCAGTTTAGGAGGTTGGCAGCAGCATCAAGCTCACTCTGACAGGTAAGCCCCTAAAGCCAAGGCAGTGGAGCCAGCACAAGCCAGCCCTTACATGACAGATTTGGGCATGGCAGTGACATACCACTCATGCTCTCCTTTTTTTTTTTTTTTTTCCAGCATTTGATTCTTTTTTTTTTTTTTTTTTATACTTTAAGTTTTAGGGTACCTGTTCACAATGTGCAGGTTTGTTACATATGTATCCATGTGCCATGTTGGTGTGCTGCACCCATTAACTTTTTTTTTTTCCTTTTCTTTCAAGATGACAAACATTTCATAATTCTCTTCCATTTTCCTTTAGTTTTTTTTCTCCTCCCTTCTACCCTGTCCTCTTGGTGAATGCTGACTCTAGACATTAATACCTTTGTTCTTGTTAATTTCAACTTTTTATTCAGATTCCATGTTAATAGTATTGCATGGTAGTTGAGAGCAAAAACACTGGAGCCACACCGACTGGGCTGAAATCCCGACTTTACCCCTTACCAGCTGTGTGGCCTAAACTTTTATTTGACTCAGTTTTCTGAGTAAAGTGGGAATACTATTTGTACCCTCCCCTCCATTAGATTGCTGGGAGTTGAGATAGGGCTATGAGGAAGACAAATGAGGGGTCAAGTAGAGAATAAAGGACATGTACTTTAAATAAGTGACCACGGAAGCCCCTCTAGGGAAGGGGCATTTAATCTGGGCTCTAAAGGAAGAGAGAGGGGTCAGTTACTTCACCTCTCTAGAGAGGCATTTTTGTTCTGTTGCCTGTTTTTTTCAGTCAGAAAGTTAGGCATTGGGTTCCACAGAAATGACAGCTAACAAAGTGCTTTTACATGTTCTATAATTATGCTGCTTATTCTTCATAACAACCCTATGAAGTTTGGATGAGGAGCCTGAGGCCCAGAGAGGTGCCATGATTTGCCCGTGTGTTTTTTTTCACTGCATCACTGTTGCTTCCCATCTTGTATGCTTTCAGGCAAATGTTTCTTGAGGCTCCAAAGAAGTAGCATTACCCCTCCCCCGCTTTATTCCTCCCTTTCCTCCTGTTTCTCACATTAGAAATCTTGCTATCTTGTCTTTTCTTTCCTGCTTTTTGGAATCAGTGAAGGATTCTGTGGCTTTCTTCTTTCTAAAGTTGTAGTTGATCTCCGTCTCCCTACTTCCTACCATCATGTATCTCTGAGCAGATATGTGGACAACGATGGACATGACAGTTTATGTCTAAATGTAGTTTTGGTTCCTTTGCATTCAACTCTTGCCTTCTTGCCTCATTATCTCTTCCATTAATGCCAAAGGCCATTTGCACCTGACTCATTGGTCATTGTGCTCTATGATCTTAGCCAAGACTGATGCTGGATTCACTGGCCAATGGAGATGTCTTACAAATGCGGCTAATGGCTGAATTGTTCACCACAGAAAAGGCATTCCTTTGATTTAGGCACAGGAAAGTTGTTTTTTTTTTCTGTGCCCTAAGGCCATGTATGTCCTGAGAAGTGAGTAGCCCACTCAACTTGGGGGTGGGGGTAAGGGTGTCTAATTGCCAATGGCTGGAATTTGAAGTTCTTTTTAGCAACCAGCAAATTAAATCAAAACCAGCTATTAATCTATTAATATTGATGTGGAAGCAGGAATATATTTTGAAGAAATAGAAAAAATAAGCAAGTTTAATTTTGAGTTTTTCCTGACATTTTCAAAGTGCTTTCTTAGTATAAGTGGAAAACAAATACCTTTTAAAATCTCTAAAGCTACAGTCATCTTACAATCAAATGGAATCGTAGCTGAAGATCCAAATATTGTAAATGATATTTGCTCTAATTTTCTAACATATCCAACTGTATAGAAAATAAAGCAAGAGGTCCTACAACATATCAGTACCTTTTAAAATACTCATGTACATGATTCAGCTGGAATCACCATTGAGTGAGGCATTTCATTTAATTTTAGATATTAAGTCCATGCCATTTGGCTGCTAACTCTTACCGTAATTATTTTTTCTGTCACAAATATATTGACTGCTTGCTAGTTTTTGTGATGAGCTTAATCATTCCTACACTTAAAAAAAAATGTTCAAACATTACCAAATGATGTGAAACAAAAAGTAAAGTGATAAAGTCTTTGATTACAAAGGATGCTGGAGAACTTTATGCTTATTGACCATTTCTCTCTTTTTTATTAATTGCCTGTTCATATCTTTTGCTCATTTTTCTATTAGGTGATTGTTTTTATCTTATTGATTTATATGCATTCTTTAAATATTCTAGACATTAATCATTCATATATATAAGAGACATTATCTTTCAGGATGTGGCTTATTTTTTATTTTTGTTTTTGGAGCCTCTTCTTATATAAATGTAATTTTAATAGGTTGAATTTGTCAATCTTTGCATAATGATTTGTGCTTTTAATTCTTGTGTAAAAACCTCTTCTCTGTATGAATTCATAAAGTTATTCTACATTTTATTATAAAACCCTAAAGTTACAATTTTCACAGTTAGATGTCCAATTTATCTGGAATTTATTTAATAAATGATTTAATATAAGGATCTAATTTGATCTTTTCTGATATGGATTACCAATTTTCCCATCTTGTTTACATTGATTTGTAGTGCTACATCTGTCATATATCAGTTTCATAAATATGTATGAATATACATAGATTTCATTCTCCTTATTTTCATTACTCTATTGACTTATACTGGTGCCAATATTACATTTCTTTAATTGTCCTGGGTTTAATGAGTCCTGCCATATTATTACTCTTTTCAAACTTGTCTGATTTTTTAACTCTTCAATTTGGATTAGATTTTGCTTTTCGAATTCTAGAAAAAACTCTTTTGTAATTAGTATAGCATGGTGGGCTTTATAGATTATATGGATAACTGCTATCTTCATGATATTTTGTCCTCTTACCTATGAATCTAATATATATTTACATTTTATTTTTATTTTTATTTATTTATTTATTTATTTGAGACAGTGTATTGCTCTGTCGCCCAGGCTGAAGTGCAGTGGCACCATCTCGGCCCACTGCAGTGTCTGCCTTTCGGGTTCAAGCAATTCTTGTGCCTTAGCCTCCCGAGTAGTTGGGATTACAGGGATGCACCGCCGTGCCCAGCTAATTTTTGTATTTTTAGTAGAGACGGGGTTTCACCACATTGGCCAGGCTGGTCTCGAACTCCTGACCTCAGATGGTCTGCCCGCCTCGGCCTGGGATTACAGGCATGTGCCACTGTGCCCAGCCTATATTTACATTTAATTAAAGTAACTTTGTCTTTTAATAAAGTTTGAAATTTTTTCCCATAGATACTCAGTACGTTGTTAGGTTGAGGCCTAAGTTCTTTGTCACTTACAGTGTCATTATAAAAATATCTTTTTAAATTTAAATATTTTAATTGTTTGCTGATGTTAGGGATACAACTGATATCAAGTGTACTGATCTTGTATCTAGAAATCTTGCTAAACTCTCATATTAGTTTTTATTCTATAGACTTGTTTCGATTTTCTGTGTAAACGTATCAGAAAATAAGGACAGTTTTTTATCTTCTTTTTCAACTTTTTATTTTATAATTGATTACTTTTTATTTCATTGGCTAGGACCACTAGCTACCTTGGCCTAGAGTATGATTTTATTGGGGGTGTTTTTAGTCTTTTACCATTAAATAGTTGTTTTCTGAACATTTGTCAGATTAAAATGTTTCGTATCACTCAGTTTGCCAAGATCGAATCTGCATCTTTACTAATTTTCCACCTGCTTCATTGATCAGTTTTGGTTTAGATATGATCCAGTGTTCCATTATGATGGTGAATTTGTTGATTTCTTTTCATGGGACTGTTTTGCTTACATTTTAAGCTTATGTTTCTAAGTACAGAAGGGTTCAGAATTTTTCTTTTGATAAAAATGTGATAGATAAATGGTGAATTTCTCCTTTTACCATTATGTAGTGACCCTCATTTTTCTTGAAAATTATTTTTCCTTAAACTACATATTGTCTGATTTTAATATAGCTATACAAACTTTTTATTGGCATTTTGTCTGTTTTTTAAAATTTTTCAATACCTTCATCTTTAGTGTCAGTATGTGTTTCTCTTCTAAACACCATATTGGATTTTTACTCTTGTTTTAAAATCAAATATGAGAATCTCTAATTCTTTAACTGGTAAACTTGTTGTATAGTAGTTGTGAATACTGGCATGTTTTGATTTATTTTTACCATCTTACTTTGTACTCTCTATTTTGCATGCATTTCCTCCTTTCTCTTCTGCCATTGTGACCCGATTTCCTCATCCGCTTTTTCTTGCTAGTGGTTTTTCAGTTATACATTTTACTTATACTTTTTAAATTGTTACTCCTAATTTTTTTTTTTGTACACAAAACAATAAACATTTTCTAAAAGTACATAAAAACAAAAAGATGCATATCAAACATATTAGGAAGGGTGCACATGGGAAGATGGGGAATAGAAATGGGGGGTGGGAATTGAAGAAAATAAATGAGAGAGGGACTTTGTATGGATCAATGATAATAACTCAATCCTCTATTTGACAAAGAAGGAGAAGGAAGAGGAAGAAAAAGAAAGTGGGATAAAGGATCAGAAAGGGAGGAAAATAGAAAAAATTAGAGTATGACTCCAGGGTAGACCTGTTTTGTTGTCTCTTGGTTGGTTGGTTGGTTTGTTAGTTGTATTTTTCATATGTTTCGCCATGTTGGCCAGGCTGGTCTCGAACTCTTAGCCTCAAGTGATCAACCTGCCTCGGCCTCCCAGAGTACTGGGACTACAGGAGTGAGCCACCGCCTCCATCCCCCACATTGCTTCTGGCCTCTGTGGTAGACCTCCCAGACGGGGCGGCCGGGCACAGGCACTCCCCACATCCCAGACAGGGCGGCCAGGCAGAGGCGCTCCTCACTTCCCAGACGGGCGGCCGGGCAGAGACGCTCCTCACTTCCTAGACGGGTTGGCGGCAGGGCAGAGGCGCTCCTCACTTCCCAGACGGGGCGGCCGTGCAGAGGCGCTCCTCACTTCTTCCCAGACGGGGCGGCCGGGCAGAGGCGCTCCTCACTTCCCAGACGGGGTGGCGGCCGGGCAGAGTCTCTCCTCACATCCCAGACGATGGGCGGCCAGGCAGAGGCGCTCCTCATATCCCACAGGATGGGCGGCCAGGCAGAGACGTTCCTCACTTCTTAGACGGGGTGGCGGCTGGGCAGAGGCGCTCCTCACCTCCCAGATGGGGCGGCCGGGCAGAGGAGCTCCTCATAACCCAGACGATGGGCAGCCAGGCAGAGACGCTCCCCACCTCCCAGACGGGGCGGCGGCCGGGCAGAGGCTGCAATCCCAGCACCCTGGGAGGCCAAGGCAGGCGGGTGGGAGGCGGAGGCTGCAGCGGGCCAATACCACGCCACTGCACTGCAGCCCGGGCAACACCGAGCACCGAGTGAGCAAGCCTCAGTCTGCAGTCCCAGCACCTCTAGAGGCCGAGGCGGGCAGACCACCGGAGGTCAGGAGCTGGAGACCAGCCTGGCCGACACGGCGAAACCGCGCCTCCAGCGAAAGGAGAAAAACCAGGGAGGGGTGGTGGCGTGTGCCGGCAATCCCAGGTAGCCCGCAGGCCAGGGCAGAAGAATTACGGGAGCCGGACGCAGGGAGTCTGCAGCCAGCCGAGTGTACTCCAGCTTGGGAAGAAAAGAAAAAGAAAAGAAGGAAGGAAGGAATTTTTTTTTTTTAAACAGAGTCTCTCTCTGTCACTCAGGCTAGAGTGCAGTGGCATGATCTACGCTCACTGCATCCTGGGCTTCCCAGGCTCAAGTGATCCTCCTGCCTCAGCCTCCCAAGTAGCTGGGACTACAAGCCTCTGCCACCACGCCTAGCTAATTTTCATATTTTTTGTAGAGACAGGGTTTTGCCATGTTGCCCAGGCTGGTCTCAAACTCATGAGCTTAAGAGACCCACCCTCTTCTGCCTCCCAAAGTTCAGGGATTACAGGCATGAGTCACCACGCCCAACCTGTTACTCCTAAATTTTAAGCATGCATACCTTGTTAAAGAAAATCTAAGTTAGTAGATATCATGCCTTCCTCCTAAAAGGCTGTAGAATGTTTAATTTCAATCACCTCACTGTTTAGTTTTTTAGTTTTGCTTTGTTTTTAACCCCCACAAATTGGACACAATTATTGCTGTTGCTATACACAACAGTGTGACCAAGTGCAAATTTATTTTTGTTGGTCTTTTGGGAATGCATTATGTTTATTTAACATGAGGATTTTATAATTTTCTTTAATTCTGAAGAATACTCAGGCTTTATGTGTTCACATAGTGCCCGTTCCCCACCCTGTTCTCTTATTCTAGGACGCCTGAGTTGTGTGTTGAAACATCTTATTTATCCTTCACATCTTTTAGCTTGATTTTCCTTCTTTTTATCTCTCTATACTGCACTAAGTTGTGTGCTTTGTGGATTTATTTTCAGCCTTATTTTACTTTTTTTGAATGTAAGAGTTTGCCTATAAATTTTCCTTTAACTGTTCTTTTGCTACGTTATACATGTTTTGATGTGTAATTGTTGTAATAATTTAGTTCTAAGTATTTTCTAATTTCCATTACAATTTCTTCTTATTTAGAAGTATGTTTATCAATTTCCTAACATGTTTATCTTTTCGTTATTGGCCTTGTACATTGTCAACTGTGTCTGTTATCCAGTTGTTGCTGCAGTGTTCTATATAAGTCCCTTAGATTAATGTTATTTTATCGGGGTTGGTGGCATTTTCATATCTATATTCTTGTTGTTTTATTTATGTCTTTTTGATTTATCAGTTTCTCAGGCATGTTAGAATTTCCCACCATTATGACAAATTTATAATGATTTTCTTCAAGTTTACTGTTTGTTTTTTATATTTCAGACTGTGTTATAAAGTACATTCATGTTTAGATTTGTATCTTCCCGAGTCTTAAAAGTTATATAACCATTTATACCCTCCTTATCCCTAGTAATAATTTTGCCTTAAATTCTATTTTATTCCATATTAAAATGGCTATCTATGATTTTGTTTGATTAGTATTTTCCTGTTAAATTTTTTCCATCTTTAACTTTCAGTGTTTTGTTTCTTTATGTTTTAGAAGTATCGTTTGTGTATAACATATAGCTAATTTTGTTTTTGCTTTTTTCTCAATCCAGTCTGATAAACTTTCTAAAATTTCAAAACTGGTCAATTTGTATGATTGTTCTTATTGTCATTTGTATTCACTTATATTTCATAATTTCTATTTTATCTGTTACTTTTTTGTTGTTACCTTTGGCTTGGTTTATTTTATTAATTTAATTTGGAACTTCTAGTTTCTATTCATTTTGTACTGATCTTGGCAATTGTGACGTACATATTTAAATTAACAGCATCTAAGGTTAATAAATATCTAATCACCTTACAAATAAATTCATTCGAAATGCTTTCACTTCAATCATCTTTTCCCAGTTTGCTTACTCTTTTTGTTTAGGATTTTTGTCCTACTTTGATTTTGTTTTTATCTCATAGAGATATTAACGTTGTATATTCCATAAATTAGAGTTATTAACATTGTATATTCCAATCAGTATTTGTTTCAATTTACTCATATACTCTTTTTTTTTTTTTTTTTTTTTTGCTATTCCTTTTTTCTTTTTAAACCTAAATCCTGGGAGAATTTTCTTTCTTCTTGAAATGAATAGTTGAGAAGTTTGTTTATTATGTATAGAAAACTCTTGCCTACAAAACATCTTTATTTTACCCTAATTCTTGAAAAGTAGTTTTCCTTGGTAGACAATTCCAGGTTGATATTTATTTTATATTTTTACTTTCCAGACATTACTGTACCATTTTTATCTCTTATGTGGCTATTGAAAATAGAGCTGCCAGTGTAATTTTTGTATCTTTATAGATAATCTGTCTTTTCTGTCTGCTTTCAAGTCTTCTCTTTGTCATTGCTTTGCAGTTTTACTGTGAAGTATCTAGGTATAGATTTCATTTTAATTTATTCTTCCTCATTCATTTGGGGAGGGAGATTTCTAAATGTAAAGATTGGTGTATTCATCAATTTCCAGCCAATATCTCAAAATCTGCTTCTTCTTCATTATCGGTATTACATGTTGAGCATCCCAAATCTGAAAACGCAACATTCTAAATGCCCCAAAATCTGAAATTTTTTGAGGACGAACATGATACTCAAAAGGAAATTGTCTTTGGTCAATTTCAGATTTGGGAGTTTCAAATTTGAAATGATCAATCATTAAGAATAATGCAATTATTCTAAAATCTGAAAAATTCTGAAATCTGAAACAATTCTGGTTCCAAGAATTTCATATATGAGATACTCAACCTGTGTCTCCTTTAAGAACTACAAATATGTAAGTTAGAATTGTTTTCATTTTATTTTCTTTACGATCTTTTTGCTGCTTTTGTTGTATTTGGTTTAATATGCATTTATCTCTACTTCAGTTCATTAGCCCTATCCTCAATAGTGTCTCATCTCTTTAAATCTGACTTATTAATATAAATTACACTTTTCATCTCTAGAAATTCAATTTGGTTATTTTTCAAATATGGTTAGTTCTAATAATATCTTACTACTTCATACCTGCAAGCATTTTATTTAATCCTTGAACTATATTAAATATATCTGTTTTGTGTATTGTACCTGAAGATTCTAGTATATGCAATGTATCTATCTTTAATTCTATAGTTGTTGCTTCTTTTGTGTCTCACCCATGGTAGCTTGTTTCTTTATGGGACCAATGATTTTTTTTTTAATTGTGAATACATTTTCTTTTGAACTCACCATGGGAAATTTTTGAGGCCTGGGTTTAATGTGTATTCCTCCACAGAGGTTGTGTGTTTTCCTCTGGTAGGCATTTGGGATCATTGCTAATCTAGGACTCTTTTATATTAATTTTTAAAAAGCCACAGATATTAGGAATATAGATTCCAGACAAGTATGAGTAAAAGCATACTTTTTTTTTTCTTCTTTTATCCTCTTTTCTAGAACCAAGCCAGAGCCTAGAACATGCCCAATCCTTAGAAGCCAGAGATTTTCCTGCTTCAGCTGTTCAAAAAGTTGCCATTTGGGCATGGTCTTGGTCCCTTTGTGCTGCTTTAAGAGAATACCACAAATGGAATAATTTATAAAGAACAGAAATTTATTTCTCACAGTTCAGAAGGCTGGGAAATCCAAGATCAAGACACCAGCAGGTTCAGTGTCTGGTCTCTGCTTTCAACATGGTGCCCTGAATGCTATATCCTCCAGAGGTGGGGAGTGCTGTGTCCTCACATGACAGAAGGCAGAAGAGCAAAAATGGGGACAAAAACTCCCTCATCAAGACGTTTTATGATGATTCTGCCATCATAACCTAAACACCTCCCCAAAAGCCCACCTCCCAACACTATTGCACTGGAGATTACATTTCAACATGAATTTCGGTGGAGACAAAAATATTCACATCATAACATTCTGCTGCTGCCCCCCCCAAATTTATGTGCTTCTCACATACAAAATACATCCATTTAATCTCAATGTCCCTGAAAGTCTTATCTCATTCCAGCATCAACTTTAATGTCTAAGTCCAAAGTATCTTATGAACATCCTATGGATCCCCTAAAGTGTTACCTAGGCCGCAAGTAGTCGTTCCTCTAATTACCTCATTTGCCTGTGGCTTTTCTGATTATAATCCGTTACCATAGGTGGGAGTAGAGGACAGGCACGATCACAGTACTACTATTGAATAGTGATATAGCTGGGATTATACTATACTGACAGTCTCATAACTTCACCGTATAATTGTTTTGACAAGTTTACACAACCTTCTGTCATTTTGGTGTTCTGTAATTTATTTTCCATTCTTTGTTTTGTTAATTTTTTCCCATTTTTTCTCATCATAAATACCTTATTATCAGCAACTTCATGCATAAAGCTTTTTCTACATTTCTCATCTTTTTAAAGTATATAAAACTGTTCTTATAAACTGCTTATTCTGTGCTTCTTAATTACTCTGGGATAAAAAAACCAGACAAGTAAACTTTTAGAAGTAAGCCTAAGTTAAAAGTTAATCGGTTCTGAAGGAAGGTTAAATATATGGACTTTGTGATATTTTAACGTCTTAAAAGCCTTTTGTGTTTTTCTCCTGCTTTCAGTCTGGTCCACATGGTGAATGTGGCCTGAAAAATACCTTCCTCTAAAGTGCACTAAATTTCTCGGGACCTGGTTGAAAAGCAAAGGACATCTTATAGCTCAGATTGTTAGTGTAGTTTAACAGAAGCTTAGACATAAGGTAAAACTGCACTTGTGGCAATCCCATTGGGTTATGATTTATATCATTATCATATGCAAAAATGTACCTTGTCCTAACAAATTTCTCCATAATGGAAATAAATAATGTGAGTATGGATTTTTAAAACTTGGTGTTTCCAAAAAGTACATATTTATTATTTAGATATATTTGTTAAAATCCTTCTACTAGGCAATACCTTATTAACATAGTTTGAATTACTTTTTGTATTTAAAAGCAATCCCATCACATTTCTCTAAAATATTAAAAAATGCTGAACTCTGACCCTTTTAGATAACCCTCAGTTATTCGCATGACTGAGTTTCTGTAATTTTGGCTTAATAGAACTATTGATTTGTTCAGAAGTATTTTTAATAATGCTGAGGATAATTCATGCAGAGAAGAAAAAAATTCAGTTTTGTTCCTGGGCCATTAAAATTAAATATGATCATTTATGCGGTAATTATTGTTTCATATACTCTAAAATTCCTGCACACTTATCTTTCTTTCTTCTTGCCTGAGGTGTATATTAAAATAACAAAAGTCTTTGTGAATTCAAGGCCTGTATTTCAGTTTTTCTTATGTCTGATTAATTTTTTCTGTGTAATTATTTGCCCAACCTGGTAGGTGGGTGCTGGTTTCATAGTAAAATTTATGTTTTTGAGGAAAGTTTTATATTTAATAGGAATGTAGGTTAGTTTTTCTTTAGTCATGCCTGCTTTTTGTAAAGTGGTAGGTCCAACTAGTAGCAGACAAAGATGCCATTTTTTGAGGTAATGTAATTAATTGTGTTTCTTTTTAATTTTTTTAATTGACGAAAATTACATCCATTTATTTTGTACCTGTTGTTTAGCTGTATTGCTGATCTTGGAAATGTACTTATACCCTTCATCCTAGCAGACCGTCTCCCTCAAATCCACTCTTCCTGCAGCCTTTCTCTCTTGGTCTCTACATTCTTCTGGTCACCCAGGTTTGGAATGACAATTACTTTCTGACCTTCCCCTTTCCTCACCCCTGTTGAGTCTGACATCAGTTCTTAGGGATTCCACTTCCCTTGTAATTCTTCTGGTTATCCTCTTCATACTCTTTATCAGATAAGGGTCTTAAACATCTTTCCTGGGTGGTTACAGTCATATCGTAGCTAGTCTTTTTATTTTCAGAACTTTCTACCTCCCTCCAGATATTTCAGTTTCATTTTTCCTTCTCATGACTCTGATCAGATCACTTGCCTGCGCATAAATCTCCACCTGCCCTCTCTTTACCTTAGCATGATGTTTCAGGCTCTCCCCATTCAGCCTTAACTGGTCTTTTCAGATTTATTCCCTCCTGTTCCATTTGGTCATGGGGCCAAGTTGTCCACTAGGTTTGAACGGACAGTGCCTAGGGCCCAATATACTTTGAGGGGTTCACTAAAGTGTTTTATTTTAATGAATTTTAAAATCAGAAGAAAAAATTAATAATGGTAATGAATAATAATCATGAATCCAGCATGAGTGTTTGTCTATATATCAACACAGTTATAAAATATAATTTTTAATATTTTTGATGAAGGATGGGGTCCACAAATATAAAAGTGCCTAGGGCCCATGAAAGTTTGAATGCATTCCTGTTTGCACACATTAAATTCTAGCCCAGTTAGATTTCTCACTGTTCCTTAACACATTTTACCTGCTTTCTTATTTTCATTACTGTTATTCTTTTTACCTGGAAGGTGTATCCAGAGTTAACCCCTCCACTTTTTCCTAACAAAACATTACCTATACCACAAAACACAAATGGTTACTTTTCCCTCAAGTCTCCTCTAATCCCTTATCTGTATTAGATCAATGCTAAATCGCTTATGTTCTGCATTGTCATTTATTTTTCAACTCAGCAATTATTGAATAGCTACCATGTATCTGATGCTTGGCTCTGTGCATGATTGCTCAAAGAGGAATCAGACACCCTACCCAAAGCAGATTCTCATCTTAGTAGGAGCAGGAAGATAGGAAAACAAATAATTATTAGACTATCATGTGATAATGCTACAGTAGAGGTACATTCAGAGTGTTCCTCTTATGTTGTCTATAGATTATAAACTCACTGCAAGGTAGTACATTTTATTCATTTACACCTAGACAGTTCTTACCTTAGAAACAAGCTGTGTTTGAAGTTATGTTTAAGCCTAGCTTACATACATCTAGGCCCCACTCTATGCAAGATGGCCATTTGTCCCCAGAATTGGCAGCAAATATTCCTGTACATTGAAACATCTATGTCCTTTTCGTGAAGGCTTTTCTGCCTAAAATGCTCATTAGGTCCTTTCTGTCTATTGAAGACTTAGATTAGTCTCTTTGAAACCTTCCCTAGCACCCCCAGTAGCCTGATCACTATCTACTCAACTCCCCTAGTGCCTCATATGGTATAAGTTATAATACATCATATCATCTTTGTTTCAGAATGAAGAAGAAAAAGGCATAATTCATTGCCCCTTAAGGATACTGTGTCTTTCTTCATTTTTGAATCACAGAGTCTAGAAGGTGCTCAAAGCATGTTTGTCAATTAAGTGCTGAAATAATATTAAGGTTCATTGTCTGGAACTCACAACGCATTCTTCCATTTTACCATAGAAGCATATTATGCAAGCAGTTAGTTCCTCCAGTCCATCTTACAAGTGACTCTTTAACCAACAACGTAACTGAAATATAAGCCCAATAGCCACGTTCCACCTAAATACCTTAGACTGCACAACAATGCATGCAAAAGTTATTTACAAAGTCATTGGAGGATACAAAACCTTTTTCCATAGAGAGAGGATGTTGGCTTGTGCACTTGCTGTCTGGTGGAAGTGAGAGGAAAGTCGGTCAGCTCTTAAGGCTTGATGATAGTTCCTGCGTGGTTTGGATCACAAACTAGAAAAGTCATCTATGGGCACTTGGGCATTGAAGCACCAGAGCTCTAGCACAATGAGGAGGAGGAAAGGTGGGACTAGAGCCATTCTGGCCAAATCCTCTCATGCTGCTTGGATCTGTGTTCTCATACAAAGGTGAATTCTTCTCCTTCTGTTATTTATTCTTATTGATTGATTGACAGGGTTTGCTTTGTTGCCTAGGCTTAAGTGCAATGGCAAGATCATAGCTCACTGTGCCCTTGAACTCCTGAGCTCAAGGATCCTCCTGCTTCAGCCTCCTGGGTAGCTGGAACTACAGGCATGCACCACCATGCGCAGCTAATTTTTAAAATTTTTATAGAGACAGGGTCTCACTGTGTTTCCCAGGCTGGTCTTGAACTCCCCGCCTCAAGCAATCTTCTTGCCTTGGCCTCCTAAAATGCTGGGATTACAGGCATGAGCCACACTATGTCAGGGGATTTTCTAATGCCTTTCTCTCACAGGAAATGGAAGTATAATTCGAGTTTTAATTTCATGAGACGTGTGTGATACTTATTTTACAGATGAGAACACTGTGATTGTGATTCAGAGTTTTTTTTTTTTTTTTCTAATTTGCTCGGGGTCACACAGCTCATGCTCTGTAGTCTCACACATTCTCTTTAGATGACAATTTCTTTCTCACTGAGATTTTGATTATCTTCCTCTCTTGCTGTTTCCTTTACTTGTTTCTCTTCATGCCCTTGATATAACTTTCATTTTATAGACCTCCATGGTGGCATCATCCAAAAATTTAACATGGGTAATTGCATAGCACCATATTTGCATAGGCAAAGGATGGAGAAGAGGTACTTTACAACGTATACAAAAAAGAAAGTATTTTTGCTGCCAAAAATTAGTCCTAGTATCATTTTAGGAGGAGGTGAGCAGCTCAGATCATCCCTGGAGCACTGCACACCATCTGGATGCAGCAGTTTAAGAGGAGTATAGTCAACTGGTCACTATTTAAGGCAAAAGAACAGTATCATGTTAGGATGGAGAATCCAACTGTGTGAAGTAGTGTTGCAGGAATTAGGACGTTTCTGGTAGACATGAGAAGGCCAAAGGGACATGATTATGGTCCTTAAATACCTTAAGGACTGTGATGTGACAGTGGCTTTACCTTTGTTTTGAATTGTGCCTTGCCCCAGCCTTCCACCCTGCCGGGAAGTAAATGTAGAAGGAGAGAGATTTTAGGTTAAGGTAAGGAAGAACTTTCTATGAAAAACTCTTGTCTAAAGAAGAGTCTGTCAATGGAGATTTTAAAATATGAGCTCAGTGACTTTTTTGGCAGGTATGTTATGGAAGGAATGTGGAACACTGAAAAAAATTAGACTTAAAAAAGCTACCAAGTCTCTTCCAATCATAAAGTTCTATAATTTGATATAATTCTTTTAATGTATTTTCTCATTCAACCAACATTCTTTTTTTTTTGATATGGAATTTCACTCCTGTTGCCCAGGCTGGAGTGCAATGTTGCAATCTTGACTCAGTGCAATGGGTTCAAGCAATTCTCCTGCCTCAGCCTCCTGAGTAGCTGGGATTGCAGGTGCCCACCAACACGCCCGGCTAATTTTTTGTATTTTTAGTAGAGACGGGCTTTCACCAGGTTGGCCAGACTTGTCTCAAACTCCTGACCTCAAGCGATCCACTTGCCTCAGCCTCCCTGAGTGCTAGGATTACAGGTATGTGCCACCGCACCCAGCCATTTAACCAAAATTTATTGACCAATATTCCAGGTACTTTATTCCCAGGCAAGCATTGGTAGATAAGATAAGACAGAATTTCCCACCCTCAAGTAACTAATCATTGCCTGGCGAAAACAAGCAAAGCAAACAGGTAGTTTTACAGAGTCACAGTGATAAGGGGTACAGTAACCCAGAGGTGAGACATCTTTGTAGATGCAGTCCATACCCCTCTGATCTGCTTGGCACTCGTCATACGCACACATGCTATTTGCTTTCTGTTCTGAACACCTGTGACTCTCTAACTGCATGCTTTTCCTGGATTCAGTATGATACCGGCCTACATGGGGAAGCCTGGAAGTTTTAGGGAATTCTGGACTAGTATCCAGAATGACAGTTAGAAGTTGGCTGGGAGAAGTAGGGGAAGTATCCCCCGGGCTGAAGAGCAATGTGAGTAAAGGTCCAAAAGCTAGAGAAATACTCTTATACTTGGGGAAATGCCCTCATGTGGCTGGAATGTAGAATCCAAAGGGGAAAATGAAGACAAATGAGACCCTGGCACATAATGGCTGCCCGATAAATAAATTATATGAATGAGACTGGAGAGAGAGAGAGAGAGAGTATACCATGAAATCTGCCTTCCTAAAATCTAGGGAAGAGTTACTCTAGGAGGGGTCCTGGGAGCCATATGCATATCAAATGTTATCTGTAGACTGGAAGAATAATACAGAAAGTCTCAAACATACATGCATTACTTTTTCCTAAACAGTATTTAATTAATTAATTACAAATTCAAATAAATGACCAAACTCATGGTAGCTTTTGGTTATAAATTTTTAGGCACCAGATGTTAAAATTACATCTATTCTTCTGCAAGTAACTGAGAATATGTTTTATATTAAATGAGAGTTGAAAGGCTGAAATTGCTAACCCGGAGTACATATTTGTGCCTAGCATTTTCCTCCTTGGGGGAATTTTCCCATGCCCCAACCAGACACCATTTATCAATTTTGTTTAAGTAATCATGTGCTTAATGCACCACTTCCTTTCTTATGCCTCCTCATCAGCCTGGGCATAGCTTTTCTCAGACTGGATGTCCCAGTACCTCAGACCAGCTCTACCTTTCTTAATGTCTTTTTTTGCAGCCCCCAGGCATTTTACTTCTGCTCCTTCAGGGTAACTACTTGGAAACTACCAATGCCCACTCCACCTACTTGTCTCACTTCTCTGTACCCCTTGGTACCAAAACCTTTCAAATATGTTCTGTACTTGCTGTTGCATTTCTGCTCCTCTCTTTCTCTCTAAATCTCATTCGCATCTGGCTTTCACGCCTACCACACTACCCAAACTATCTTTGTCGAGATCACTAATGATTTCTATATTATTAAACACAATGGCCTATTTTAAGTCCTCAGGTTCTATGACCTAGAGTCAGCACTTGACAGATTGACCAACCCCTCCTCCTTGAAATCTTTTGGCTTCCAGGAAAACACGTTCTCTTGGTTTTCCTCCTATTTCTCTGGTAGATGCTGCTAAGTTTCCTTTGCCTGTTCCTCCTCATCTCCAGGGCTCAGAACTTGGATTGTTTCATTACTCTCTATGTTGTTAGGTTCGCATGCAGTCTCATGGCTAAATATGATCAGTACACTGAAACTTCTAAAATTTGACTCTGCTGTGAACAGCCTCCCTGGAACCCAGACTTGAATATCCACTGTGATAGCTCCACTTGGATGTCTAAAAGGAATCTCAAACTTAAGTGAGATAAACTCTGGATCTTCTCCCCATGTCAGTTAGTAGCTACTCTATCCTTCTAGTTGCTTGTGTCAAAAACCTTCAAGTTATCCTTGACTCTCTTTGGCCAGGCTTACAGCAAATACTACTAACTCCACCTTCCAGAATCTACCCTCAGTCTTACCACCTTTACTCCTATCATGACCACTCTGGTCTAAGCCAACATCACCTCCTCCAGGAGGCGATAGCCTTCCATGCCTCCACTCTCACCTTGCTCCGAAAACTTGTTCTCAGTAAGCAGCCAGAGTGTAACAGAGAGATGTCAAAACATAAGTCACATCGTGTCACCCCTCAGCTCTCCGTGTCACTCAAAGTAAAAGCCAAAGTCAGAGCAGAGGCTGTCAGGCCCTAGAGGAGCCCATCTCCTATTTACGCACTGACCTTGATTTCCCTCCTATTCTCCTCACTCACTCTGCTCTAGCCACACTAGCTTCCTTGCTCTTCTCCAGACATGCCTGCCTGGATCCTTTATACTTGCTGTTCCCTCTACTTGGACTGCTCTTCCCCTAGATATCTACAAAGTTGTCCCCCTTCCTGAATTCAAATCTTTACTGAAATGGCACCTTCTTTGACAGGTCACTCTTTTGGTAAGGTACTCTTTGACTGCCATATTCAAATTATAACTTCCCATCCTGGCCTGCAACTTCCATTCTCCTTTCCTTGCTTTATGTTTTTCCATTTAAAACTTCTGTATAATTTACCTACTTATCTTGTTTATTCCACAGGATGTCATGTTTGTCCATTTTTTTTTCACTGATGTGTTTTTGCACCGAAAGAACTATTGCATAGTTACAACTTAATAAATATGTGTTGATTGATTAATTGAATGAATAACTGAATGAATGAGTTTGGTGGAATGGATCTCTGTAGTTAGACCTCTAGAGTCTGACTCATTCATATTCCTTCTATTTCTGCTCTGAATCATTCTGACAAATAGTAAATTTGTACCCCAAACTTGTCTTTCTGTGTATACATGACAGTAGTGTCACTATCTTCATGATGTTTTTGGCACCTTTATGTGGAAAAATAGCATCCTGCTCAAGTGTAGTAACTGGTACAAAAGGCACTCTGGTTATGAACAACAAACTACTTTGATATTCAGCATATGAATATATTTTATAAATAGAATGGATTTTTATCTTTTCTGAAGGTCTTAGTAGCATTCAGGCTAGACTAGAGGAGAATCATAACAACCAAAATTTTATAGTACTTTAGAGTTCACTAAAGTCAAAGGTGGAAGACATTGCTATTATCATCTCTACATCTCATCCAGGAAACTCTGTGAGGTTTCTCAAGCACAGAGCTTGTCAATGCTGAAGCTAAAACAATAACTCAGACCCCAGAAACTATGTATGTTGCAGTACAAAATAACAAGCACCTGCTTAGATTGTGGCACACACAAAAAAAGGAAGGTTCAGTAACCCAGAGAGCACCTTATATTTTCATCGTTAATTCACTATGTATCATTAATTTTAAAATTTTGTTCCTCACATTAGTCATAGCAGATAAATTGGAAAGTGTAAGAATATGAACAACAAAAAATAACCTGTAACTTCATCAGTAAAAGACAATAAGCATTAACACTTCAGTGAATTTCATCTTTTTTATCTTATCCTAGGATAAGTATATAAAGATAAGATCCTAAAATTAGAATCATGCTATGAGTCTACATGCTTATGGTGCATTTCACAAGAATCAAAAGATACCTTACTGACTCATTCATCCAATGTATCGGATGCCTGCTGTATGCCAGGTAGTTATCTAGGCACTGAGGTCGTATCAGTAAGCAAGGAAGACTCATTCCCTCCCACCTAGGAGCCTATAAAATTGCAAGGTGAGACACACAGCAGACAAAGGGATGAGAAATTGTGAAATAAAAGAGAAAAATAGCCCTTGAGCACCTTATTGGAAAGAATTATGAGAGATGCCATCAATCCCTAAAGGTTGAGAAGAAGCCAGCTGTGGGCAGTGCCAGAAGCACTGTACTGCTGATTATCGGAACAGCACATGCACGCTTTCTTCTACAGAAATGACTTCTGGGTTTGGGGTTTAGAAAGGTTTGTGTGGCCTTGGGGTGGCTCATGAGAGGCAAGGGAGGCACAGTATGGTGCAGAGATTTGACTTCATCTCTCAAATTATCAAGTCCTTGAAGTCTTTTAAGAATAGGAGTAACACACCCTGATTCATATTTGAAAACCTGCATTCTGGCCAACATGTGGGCACTTGACTGTGGGAGGCAGAAGTGAAGTGAGAACGCCCGTGAAGGTTGGTGGCCAGGCAGATGGAGAGAAGTGCACACATTGGAGAACTATTTCACAGGTAGAAAGGACAGGGCTTGCTGAAGGTTTGGATGTGGCGGGTGAGAGTGAGAAAAACAAGGGACTCCAATATGATCCCACATTTCTGCGTGAGCAGCTGGGTGCCTTGGAGGACTGGTGGTGCCAGTTACTGGGCTGGGGAAGCCTAGGAGCAGAACGTGTTGGCATAGAACGAGTGCGTGAGCAGGTGTGAGAGGACTCAGAGTTTATTATAAAATACGTTGCATTTGAAATATCTGGGAGAAATCCAGGTGGAGATGTCAGAGAGACAGTTGGATGGCAGCAGCTGAAAACCAAAGTAGAAACAGAGGAAACTGACATTTCTTGAGCTTCTGCTGTTCTAGATGCTGCTCTGATGTTGTTTAATACTCCCATGAAGCTTGGGAGCTAGTGTACCTGTTTAATAGAGAAAGACACTGCAAACCTGAGTGGTTGACATGACTTGTACTATTATTAAATGGTAATAATAGAAGTGCCAGAGCCAAAACCTGAATCCCAGTTTGCCTGGCTTCAAAATTAATTCTTGGTTCCCACCAAGACTGACAATTGTTCTCATTTAATTAACATTTAA
Source organism: Symphalangus syndactylus (assembly GCF_028878055.3). Lineage (NCBI taxonomy): Eukaryota > Metazoa > Chordata > Mammalia > Primates > Hylobatidae > Symphalangus > Symphalangus syndactylus. The sequence continues at coordinate 121,521,635 of NC_072431.2, read as the reverse complement.
CTGAGCTAGAATTGGCAATATGGAAATTCAACTAAACACCTCTTAGGAGTGTTTTTAAAATGTAACAAGATATTTATTCATTTAATACAGTAAATTAAATGACTCAGAACCAGATTTGTCCTCAGTCTCACCATTGCATTTCCCAGTCTATTAAAAGTATCAAATACCTTGCTGCAATAGGTCAAGTACCAAATTTTTCATGGAGCCAATCTTAAACATTTTACTATAGAATAGTTTTAGAGTTTTGGAAATGTTGCACAATTATTATAGATAGTTTCCATATACCTCACACTCAGATTCTCCTGTGATTACCATCTTCCAATACTGTGGGTACATTTGTCACAACCAAGGAACCGGTGTTGTTTTATTGTTGTTAACCAAATCCTAAATGTTTTTCAGATTTCATTTCTCTTTCCCTAATTTTTTTTCTGGTCTGGAATCACATCCCGGATCCAGCATTACATTTACACATCATGTCTCCCTAGGCTCCTCTTGGCTATGACAGATCCTCAGATTTTCATTGATATTCATGACCTTAACGGTTTGGGAAAGTATTAGTCAGGTATTTTGTCGAATGTCTGAAATTGGAATTTGTCTGATGTTTTCATCATGACTAGGTTGGTGTTACGGGTTCTTGGGAGGAAGACCACAGAAGCGAAGTGCCCTTCTAATCACATCAAAGGTACCTGCTATCAATACGACTCATCATAGATGATGTCAACCTTCATCACTTAGCTGAGGCAGCGTTTCCTAGGCTTCTCCACTCTAATGTTACTACTTCCACCCTCCCATGGAATATATTTCCATTGTCTTTGATTTCCTTTATATGCTTCTAGAGCTTCCCTGCTATACCTACACAGGTATTAGCTCTAATAATTAATAGATTACTGAGAATTTGCCAACCAGGCATTGGGCTAAGTAATCACCTTGAAATAGCTCCATATGTAGTACGCATATTTCCATTTTATAGGTTGGGAAAACCCCACCCATGTTGAGAGAGGTTCCATAATCTGCCCACAGTTACACAGCTATTGACTCCAGGCTCCATGATCTCATCGAAGGAGTGGTGCTGACCCCTCCCTTTGCCTCCTGCATTGATCTTAGCAGAGCTCAGGATACAATAGAAAGGCCAAGCTGAAAGTCCTGAAGACTTTACCATCCTCCTGCTGAGAATTTTTCACTGTCTTTGGGGGGAATTCTTTAGCCTTCAGCATTCTGTTCTTTTCCTTTTACCATTGATTGTTCAGCACCACGTTGCTAGATACTAAGAAAAAGTAAATTCATGGGCAAGATGATACTTTCGTAGGTTACTGTTCTTAGAAGTTGTCTTTCAATTTCATCTACTTGGATTCTAATGAAAATGATTTTTGAAGACCCATAATGATTGTTGCATTTCCATTTAAATTCCAAATAATCAGTACCCTCACCCAAAATCTATTGGGCTGGAGTGCAGTGGCACAATCTCAGCTCACTGCAACCTCTGCCTCCCAGGTTCAAGCAACTCTCCTGCCTCAGCCTCCTGAGTAGCTGGGATTACAGGCACCCGCCACCACGCCTAGCTAATTTTTTTTTTTTTTTTTTTTTTTTTTTTTTTTGAGACAGAGTCTCGCTCTGTCGCCCGGGCTGGAGTGCAGTGGCGCAGTGGCGCAATCTCGGCTCACTGCAAGCTCCGCCTCCCGGGTTCACGCCATTCTCCTGCCTCAGCCTCCGAGTAGCTGGGACTACAGGCGCCCGCCACCGCGCCCGGCTAATTTTTTGTATTTTTTAGTAGAGACGGGGTTTCACCGTGGTCTCGATCTCCTGACCTCGTGATCCGCCCGCCTCGGCCTCCCAAAGTGCTGGGATTACAAGCGTGAGCCACCGCGCCCGGCCGCTAATTTTTTGTATTTTTAGTAGAGACGGGGTTTCGCTAAGTTGGCCAGGCTGGTCTCGAATGCCTGACCTTGTGAACCACCTGCCTCAGCCTCCCAAAGTGCTGGGATTACAGGCGTGAGCCACTGCGCCTGGCCTGTCTGCAGAGTTTTGACTGTGCCACTGACATGCTGTTGGTTCTAGCTGTATCTATACATTTCAGATTCCAGGACCCAGTTGAATATGGTCTGAATGAAAGGGCTAATACTGTTCATATCAAAAGCTGTTTCATCTGAAGTAGTACATAAACCTGGTTCCCTTTCCTGTGATGATGATGGAAAATGTGTGTTTGCACTTTTCATCAAAGTTGGGGGAAAATTCCATTCAGCTGTTATTTTTAGGTTGTTAAAAGAGATAAGCTGCAAGGCTATTAAATTCAGTATCTATTGATACAACCATGATTAGATCTATTAAGCTAATTTATTTCAGAAGCACAGGAATTAAATTAAATCTTTGCTATATTTTCAGTGAAGAAAAATATACATCCCATTTTTATATATACTTTTGGAAAATGCAAATGCAGTGCAATGCAAACAACTGATATTATTTATATTCCAGTGATATTCAGTTTCCCAAAATGTAATAAATGTCTTATCTTAAAGAAATACAAAAGATCTGGTTCCGGAAACTTCCAGATTTATGTGCACCTACAATTACTGAATCACATGTTGCTAAAATTTTCATATTTTATATCAATGTAAGGGGCAGAATCTTTATATAGATAACATTTTTCCAGAGCCTATTGCCCAATACATTTTTAAGCTGCACAATAAATGTTTAGTAACATTTTTTGTGTCTCCAAGTGAAAATAGATCCAGACAACAAACAAACATCACTAATGTGCTTCTTTAATCCTTCTTTAATCTTAAACTCTACAGATTTCCAAGATATCATGTGTCAGAAGGTGTGTCCCACATGGCAGACCATGAGTTCTCCAATGTGGGAGATGGGCCACCTGCCTGCTTAAGTCCCTGGAATGACCACCATGTGTCTTGTAGTTGGCACATCTGTTTACCAGCTCAGGAAGAACAACATGACAGTGATGTTTACAGATACACAGGGGCACTGTGTACAGAATGAATCAATTCACTCTGTGTTGACCCTTATAGATGTATTTCCATCTACATTTTTTGCTCTTATTTTCTCACTGTTCTCATATTCCGTGCTCTCCTGTTTACCTTGTTGCTTTTGGCATTTTGAGAAGTGTTTTTGTCTTCTTTGTATAAATGTTGTGGATAAAGCACTTAGAGGATTTCAGAGAAACATCACTACTATACAAATCTAATCTACAATGTCCTCTTATATAGAAAACCAATACTGACGGCCTCTGAGATACAAATACTTGATTTACTTCTTCCGTGTTATATAAGTGATACTTACTATTTAGAAAAACTTAGTCAACTGAACCTTTTTTGGTTGTGCTCTGATGCATTTGAAAAGATTTTGTAACCTCATTAAATTATCCCATCCCATTTTACATAATGCATCAGTACTTAATGGTACACTGCTTTCTTCCTTGTCAGTATTTTTTAGTAAACTCTGTATTTGATGCATCCTTTGGTTAAGACAAAACAAAATTAAATGCAATTATTTCTCTAAAAATAATGATTATTCCTTGGTTCGTTCTTTCAATGTTTTGTGGACTAGGCCAGGCACACTAGAGCATATGGCAGAGGAGGTAGAATGCCATTGCTCACACTGCTTTACCCTCTAAAGGCTGGAGGGAGGAGCTTCAATGACTTTCCCTGAAGAACCACTTTTTTTTTTTTATTTTTTTTTTATTTTTTATTTTTATTATACTTTAGGGTTTTAGGGTACATGTGCACAATGTGCAGGTTTGTTACATGTGTATCCATGTGCCATGTTGATTTCCTGCACCCATTAACTCGTCATTTAGCATTAGGTGTATCTCCTAATGCTGTCCCTCCCCCCTCCCCCCACCCCACAACAGTCCCCGGAGTGTGATGTTCCCCTTCCTGTGTCCATGAGTTCTCATTGTTCAATTCCCACCTATGAGTGAGAACATGTGGTGTTTGGTTTTTTGTCCTTGCGATAGTTTACTGAGAATGATGTTTTCCAGTTTCATCCATGTCCCTACAAAGGACACGAACTCATCATTTTTTATGGCTGCATAGTATTCCATGGTGTATATGTGCCACATTTTCATCTGGGTTCTAGATATTTCTCTTAAGAAAGCCACTTTTTGTCCACAGTTCTGATTTAGATTCAGAGGTCTGGGAGATGTTGACTGTTGCCTTTCATGGAGTAACTGCCATTATGTTTTTTTAAGAGAGCTTTAATGAATGAGTTTTAGGACTGAGTGGAAATTTCCATGAAATGGTCAAGATTCTCCTATATAGTTTTGAAACTGGGCTGTAGAAACACAGAAGAAAAAGTATTAAAATTCTTTCCTTACACTTACAGTGACTCCATCCATTGTTTGCAGTGAGTAAGTGACTCATTTGTAACTCAGTATTTTGGGAGGAGGAGGAGATGCCAAGTTTGAATCACATCCCTTTGTGCAGGCAGCAGAGTTGTAGGGGAAGGAGCTGGGCTTGCAGGGCGAGAGGTGGGGGGTCATAACTGGGTGCCAGTCTGTGTACTCTAGCTTAATCTCTCTGAATATGTTTCTTCATTTGTAAAATGAGGCTAGAATGAAGGAATGTTAGGTGAGATGAGTCAGCACTGGTTTGACATATAATAGGCACCAAAAAAATGAGTTTTCTTTCCCCTTTCTTCTCTAATATCATAGAAAGAGAGCACCGAAAGGAACCAAATGACATAACTTTTTTTCTTTTTTTAAGTTGTGAATTGACAATTTGTATTTGTATACATTTATGGGATACACACTGATGTTATGATTTATGAATCTAATGTGGAATAATTAAATCAAGCTAGTTAATACATCCACCACCTCAAATAGTTAACTTTTTTGTAATTATAACATTTGAAATTCACTCTCCTAGCACTTTTGAAATGCACAACATAGGCATACCTCAGAGATATTGCAGGTTCTGTTCCAGACCATTGCAACAAAGTTAATATCACAATAAAGCGAGTCACACAATTTTTTGGTTTCACAGTGCATATAAAAGTTATGTTTACAGTATATTGTCATCTATTAAGTTTGTAATAGCATTATGTCTTAAAAAGTGAATATACCTTAATTTTAAAGTATTGCTAAAAATGCTAATGATTATCTGAGGCTTCAGTGAGTCTTAATCTTCTTGCTAGTGGAGGGTCTTGCCTTGATGTGGCTGCTGACTGATCAGGGTGGTGAAGGATAGGGTAGCTGTAATGATATCTTAGGACAACAATGCAATTTGTCACATCAATTTACTCTCCCTTTCACAAAAGATTTCTCTGTAGCATGTGATGCTGTTTGATGGCATTTTACCCAAAACAGAACTTCTTTCAAAACTGGAGTCTGTCCTCTCAAACCCTGCTGCTGCTTTATGAACTAAGTTTATGGAAATATTTTAAGTGATTTGTTGCCATTTCAAGAGACTTCACAGCATCTTCACCAGGAGTAGATTGTGTTTCAGGAAACCCACTATCTGGCTGGGCACCGTGGCTCACACCTATAATCTCAGCGTTTTGGGAGGCCGAGGTGAGTGGATCACTTGAGGCCAGGAGTTTGAGACCAGCCTGGCCAACATAGTGAAATCTGGTCTCTACTGAAAATAGAAAAAAAAATAAAATTAGCTGGGCGTGGTGGCACATGTCTGTAATCCCAGCTACTCGGGAGGCTGAGGCATGACAATTGCTTGAACCCAAGAGGCAGAGGTTGCAGTGAGCTGAGATCATGCTACTGCACTCCAGCCTAGGTGTCAGAGTAAGACTCTGTCTCAAAAGAAAGAAGGAAAGAAGGAAGGAAGGAAGGAGAAGGAAGGAAGGAAGGAAGGAAGGAAGGAAGGAAGGAAAGAAGGAAGGAAGGAAGGAAGGAAGGAAGGAAGGAAGGAAGGAAGGGAGGGAGGAAGGGGAGGAAAGAAGAAGGAGAAACCACTATCAGTGTTTATCCATAAGAAGCAACTCTTTGTTCATTCAAGTTTTATTGTGAGAGCAGCAATTTAGCCACATATTCAGGCTCCATTTCTAATTCTAGTTCTCTTACTATTTTTACATCTTCAGTGACTTTCTCCACTGAAGTCTTGATGTTCTCAAAGTCATCCATTAGGGTTGGCATCAACTTCTTCCAAACTACTACTATTGTTGATATTTTGACTGCCTCCCATGAATCACAAATGTTCTCAATGGCATCTAGAAAGGTGACTCCTTTCCAGAAGGTTTTCCACTTACTTCACCCAGATCCATTACAGAAATTATAATCTGTGGCAGTTATAGCCTTACAAATTGCATCTCTTAAATAATAAGATGTGAAAGTCAAAACTAATCCTTAATCCATGGGCTAATAGAATGGATGCTGTATTAGCAGGCATGAAAACAATACTTATCTCCTTACATCTCTATCAGAACTCTTGGGTGACTAGGTGCATTGTTAATGAACAGTAATGTTTTAAAATGCATCTTTTTTTTTTTTTTTTTTCTGAGCAGCAAGTCTTAACAGTGGGCTTTGGATATTTAGTAAACCATGCTATAAATAGATGAGCTGTCATCCAGGCTTTGTTGTTGCATTTATAGAGCACAGGCAGAGTAGATTTAACATAATTCTTAGGGGCCCTAGAATTTTCAGGATGGAAAATGAGCATTTTATTCAACTTAAAGCTACTACTCTATTAACCCATAACAAGAGAGTTAGACTGTCCTTTGAAGCAAAGAACTGACTTCTATCTGCTACTGAAAGGCCTAGATGGCATCTTCTTTCAATATAAGATATCATCAAATATAAGATGTCATTGAATACAAGATATCAAAGTACTCCAGAGGGAGTACTCCCTAACATATCTTATAAGGCTGTTTCGTCTACATTGAAAATCTGTTGTCTGGTGCAGCCTCCTTCATTGGTGATCTTAGTTAGATCTTCTGGATAACTTGCAGCAGCCCTGTAGCAGCATCTGCTGCTTTACCTTGCACTTTTCTGTTATAGAGACAGCTTCTTTCCTTAAACCTCATGAACCAACCTCTGCTACCTTCAAATTTCTCTTCTGCAGCTTCCTCACTTCTGTTGACCTTCACAGAATTGAAGACAGGGCCTTGCTCTGGATTAGGTTTTGACTTAAGAGAATATGGTGGCTGGTTTGATTTTCTCTCCAGACCACTAAAACTTTCCATATCATCAATATGGCTGTTTCTTATTCCTGTGTTCACTGGAGTAGCATTTTTAATTTCCCTCAAGAACTTTTCCTTTGCATTTGCCTAACTACTGAGTACAAGAAGCCTAGTTTTCTGTCCATTTTGGCATTTGACATGCCTTCCTCACTAAGGTACATTTCTTGGTTTTGACTTCAAGTGAAAGATAAATGGCTTTTCCTTTCACTTGAACACTTAGAAGCCATTATAGGGTCATTAATTGGGCTAATTTCAATGTTCAATTATTCTTCCTCCCTTTCTTTGCTGTTGCCTCTATAGAACCCTTTCTGGCTTCTCTTAATTTCACCTACCTATATGCTTGATCACACTTTCTCAAGCTTCCTAGTCTTACTCCATCAATGATATCTTGTCCAGGTTATCATTTATCTTGCCTTTTGCAGTAGAGCCTTCCTTTCACGCTATTAATATTCCCTTCTCAAGCTCTGAGTAGACTAAAACAGCCAAAATGTGTTTCTTCTCTCTTTAAAAAAAAAATTTGTGTTGCACATGTTTAACATATATAACATGATAAGACATATATAAACAAAATGACAAACCTTAACTAGTCTGAGAAAAAAGGAAAAGGCTCAAATGAAATCAAAAATAAAAGTGAAGAAGTTACAACAGGTGCCTCAGAAATAAAAAAGGATCATAAGGGATTATTATGAGCAGTTACATACCAAAAAATGGGATAACCTAGAAGAAATGGATAACTTCTTAGAAAAATACAACATACAAAGATAGAATCAAGAAGAAATAGAAATCCTGAACAGACCAATAACATATAAAGAAATTGAAGAAGCAACAAAAACTCTTACAACAACAAAAAACCTCATGCCTTCATAGTTGAATTTTGCCAAATATTCTAAGAAAAATTAATACCAATACTTATGAAACTCTTCCAAAGTACTCCAGAGGGAATACTTCCTAACACATCTTATAAGGCCACCATCACCTTGATACCTAAGCCAGACAAAGACATCACAAGAAAAGAAAAACTATAAGCCAATTCTCTAATGAACATTAATGTAAAAATCCTCTATAAAATATTAGCAAACTGAAGTCAACAGCACATCAAAAAGATTTCATATCATGACCAAATGGGATTCATCCCTGACATGCAAGGCTGGTTTAACGTATGCAAATCAATCAATGTAATATATCATGTTAACAGAATGAGAGATTAAAAACCACATGATTGTCTCACTTGATGCAGAAAAAGCATTCAACAAAGTCAAAAATCCTTTCTTAATAAAACCTCTTAACATTTCAGGTAAATAAGGAAAATTTCTCAACATAATAAAGGCCATTTGGAAAAACTCACAGCTAACATTATAATCAATGGGGAAAAACTGAAAGCTTTTTCATTAAAATCCAGTATGAAGCCAGGATGTCTACTCTCTTTAATTCTATTCAACATAGTATTAGAACTATTAGCAAGAACAATGTGACAAGGAAAAGAAATAAAAGGCATTCAAGTAAGAAAGGAAGAAATACAATTATCTCTATTTGCAGGTGGTATGATCTACTACATGTTAAAAAAAATCTCAAAGATACCACAAATAAACTTTTAAATAAATTGATGCACTAATGTTGTAGGAGATGAAATCAACATATAAAAATCAATATCACTTTTATACACAAGTCACAATCTAATTGAAAAAATTGGTAAAACAATCCCATTTATGATAGTATTTTAAAAAACTAGGAATAAATTTAACCAAGGAGGTGAACCATCTGTACACTGAAACTATAACATTGATGAAAGAAATTAAAGAAAATACAAATTAATGGATTGATATCTCATGTTCATGGATTGAAATAATTATTATTGTTAAAACACCCGTACTACCCAAATCAATATACAGATTCAATGCAACATCTATCAAAATCCTAATGGCATTTTTACAAAAATAAGACAGTCCTAAAATTCATATGGAACCATAAAAGACCCTGAGTAGCCAATACGATTCTGAGAGAAAAATTAAGACATTACACTTTCTGATTTAAAATTATATTACAAAGCTGTAGTAATCAAAACAGTATGGTACTGGCATTAAAACAGACACATAGACTAGTGGAACACAATAGAGTCCAGAAATAAGTTTATACTTATATGGTCAACCAATTTTTGACAAGGGAACCAAGAGGATTCAATGGTGAAAGAAGAGTCTCTTCAATAAATGGTGCTGGAAAATGGTTGCCACATTCCTTCTGTCTTGTAATTCTTCCAAAGTATTACTCCTTCTTCTGTTGCCCTTTCTTATGCTCATTGCTGATATATGCTTAAGAATCAACTCACTCCATTACAGATGTGCTTCTGTCCCCACCATCTCTAACCCTGAAGACTCTCAAAAATTACCGGTGATGCCCCAAGGAACAAATTTGATTATGTTTTATCAGCTCTCCTCACCCTGACCTTTGAAATAAAGAATGTCTTACTTGTAAAACTCTTTCCTCCCTCAGCCTCTGTGGTACTCTGCTTGCTTTGTTGTTGCTGGACCTCTATAATCATATGTTCATCCTGCCTCTCCCTCATCCTGCCACACAAATGTAGACTTGCCCCAAAACTGTTTCCTTAAGCCTTCCTGCTTCTTTCTCTAAGCATAAACTCACATCTTCAACTATGACATCTTGGGAAACATTTTTCCAGTCAAGACTTTCAGTCTCATCTTCTGTCCACAGACCCAGGCATGCATACCCCAAGGCTTCCTGATATTTTCTTCCTAAATTATCCACTGCTGCTTCATAGCCTGAAATTGAACCCATCTTCCCAGGGAAAACCAGACTCTTCCTGAGCTTCTCTGCTTGTACCAGTGGCACCAACATTATCTTAGTCAAGTGATCATGAATGCTTAGTGCAGTCATATGCTCTTCTTCAATGAGATGTCAAAGGTATACATCCAACCTCTGATATGATTTTGCATTTTTCCTTTTTTTTTTTTACCAACTGCTACTACCCCAGATAAGGGCTTGAACACTTTTGCTAAATGAAAGAGAGAGAAATGATTTTGTGTGTGTGTTTGTGTGTGTGTGTGTGTGTGTGTGACCAATTCATAGCTGCCTACAACACTGTGTTGAGAAGAACTCAGACGTTGCATTTGGGAAAGGGTGCATTATCATCTGGCAATGTATGCCAAGAGTGTGGAAGAGAGAATGGCAGCCTGTCTGGCACAGACTCTTCCAAGAGTTTTCTAATCTGCTCACTTCTGGCCTCTCCCTCATTTCTCTTCATGTATAAAACATTATAGATTATTCTTCTGAAAGCACAGTTCTGATGGCTCAAAATTGTCTACTACATTAAGGTATACATCCAACCTCTGATATGATATATCCTAGCCCAGAATCCAGAATTTTCACATCTTTCATCCCACACCCCATATACTTCTCCAGTCTTTGGCTCCTCTGCTGCAGCCAAACTCAACTAGTCTCTCCATCCCAAACATTCTTGTCCTTGCTTCCTCCTCTTTACCCAAAATATATGATCCCTCACTCTTCCCCTTCACCCTTCAAGCATGAACTCATTTATTTCTTCCTTCTTGGGACTTTCTCCAATTTCTCCTGCCTGTTGGGCATTTTCTCATTTCTGAATCCCTTTGGTACATTCCAATTTTCTGATACAAATAAGCAGTGGTGACAAATAGGATGCTGTGCACAAACTAGGTCACCCAAGTGTCTTGTCTGCTTACTCCTAATGAGTCATGATCTCCCTCTCTCCTCTCTTATGGTTTAGATCTCTTGTCATTCCCCTTCCACCCTACTGTAACTTCGTTACGGGCAGGGACTACATACACTTTATATCCTACCATGCTTCCTCATAGTCGCTGGAGCGTCTCCCATAGATTGTTGTTTGATGGCATTGGATTGAACTGTCCCGAACAACTACTAAAAAGTAATGCTGTGCATTACTTTTTATTTGCATTTTGTTTGAAGTGTCTTGAAATGGAGCTTGTATCTGACAAAGACCATCAAGGTGGGAGTAACAAGTTAAGGTCTGTTGAGCTGTTACATGGCAGGTGTTAGATCAGGGAATTCCTACCTCATTATATCAGGGACACAAACAAAGATGAAATCTGAAACATTATTAACAGACTCTATAGCAGCACTGTCCAATGGAAATATAATGCAAGCCATATATGTAATCTAAAATTTTCTAATAGATGCATTTAAATGAAAAGAACTAGGTCAAATGAGTAATTTAAAATACTGTTTTGACATTCAATCAATATTAAAAAATTATAAATGGGATAGCTTATATTCCTGTTGTGACTGTAAATCTTAGGAATTCCTATATTTTTCACTTACAGCATATGTCAGTTTGGACTAGTTGTATTTCAAGTGCTCCATAGCTACTCGTGGTTTGTGACTGCCTTATTGGGCATTGCAGGTCTAGAGTATCACCCAAGCAAAGACACTTTAGGCTAATACAAAAACTGGAGTTGAAAATTGGAATTATGGGGTTGAGAAAAAAATGGGCCAGGATATAACTGGGTAGTCCTTAAGTGTCCCAGTTGAGAAGTCAGGATGGGAGAAGAGAGTAGGTGGCATCCACCAGCCCTCCATTGAGTTCCCAGGACCTGGATTAGTGTCTGGTGGAAAATAAGAACACAGCCTTTTTTTTTTGTTTCAATGAAAGAGTAAAATTAACAAAAAGCAAAGGAATCTGGTCTAAAGTTCCTACTCAGAATGCATTTTGAGTAGCAACACAATTTACCGCTCTGAGTTTTTAAACTTTAAATCAAGCTTCTTTTTTTTTTTTTTTTTTGAAATTTTAAAGCTGGGCGTCCGGGGGAGACATCATGTGTTGGTAGGTTCCGTGATGCCCCCTGAGCCGTAAAACCAGCAAGTTTTTATTAGGGATTTTCAAAAGGGGAGGGAGTGTATGAATAGGGTGTGGGTCACAGAGATCAAGTACTTCACAAGGTAATAGAATATCACAAGGCAAATGGAGGCAGGGCGAGATCACAGGACCGGGGAGAAATTAAAATTGCTAATGAAGTTTCGGGTGCCATTTTCATTGATAACATCTTATCAGGAGACAGGGTTTGAGAGCAACTGGTCTGACCAAGATTTATTAGGTGGGAATTTCCTCATCCTAAGAAGCCTGGGAGTGCTACGGGAGGCTGGAGCTTATTTCATCCCTACAGTCTCGACCATAGAAGTCGGCCACACCCAAGGGGGCCATTTTAGAGGCCCACCCTCAGTGGCGCATTCTCTTTCTCAGGGATGTTCCTTGCTGAGAAAAAGAATTCAGCGATATTTCTCCCATTTCCTTTTGAAAGAAGAGATATATGGCTCTGTTCTGCCCAGCTCACCGGTGGTCAGAGTTTAAGGTTATCTCTCTTATTCCCTGAACATTGCTGTTACTCTGTTCTTTTTTCAAGGTGCCCAGATTCCATATTGTTCAAACACACATGCTCTATAATTTGTGCAGTTAATGCAATTATCACAGGGTCCTGAGGCGACATATATCCCCTTCAGCTGACAAGATTAAGAGATTAAAGTAAAGATAGGGCCGGGCGCGGTGGCTCACGCTTGTAATCCCAGCACTTTGGGAGGCCGAGGCGGGCGGATCACAAGGTCAGGAGATCGAGACCACGGTGAAACCCCGTCTCTACTAAAAATACAAAAAATTAGCCGGGCGTGGTGGCGGGCGCCTGTAGTCCCAGCTACTCGGAGAGGCTGAGGCAGGAGAATGGCGTGAACCCGGGAGGCGGAGCTTGCAGTGAGCAGAGATTGCGCCACTGCACTCCAGCCTGGGCGACAGAGCGAGACTCCGTCTCAAAAAAAAAAAAAAAAAAAAAAAAAAAAAAGTAAAGATAGGCATAGGAAATCACAAGGATATTGATTGGGGAAGTGATAAGTGTCCATGAAATCTTCACAATTTATGTTCAGAGACTGCAGTAAAGACAGGCATAAGAAATTTTAAAAGTATTAATTTGGGGAACTAATAAATGTCCACAAAATCTTCACAACCCACGTTCTTCTGCCATGGCTTCAGCCGGTCCCTCTGTTCAGGGTCCCTGACTTCCCACAACAGGGCCAACCTGTTCTGGGGCAGTTTGGAACCTAGGGCCACTGGGATTGATCTGCCAGTGGAGTGGCTACACAAGCCTGGAGGCTGAGGTTGTGGAATCCTTGGTGCTTTGTTGGGCTGGGACACTTAGTTTACAGGCTGGGGCCATGGGTGACTGTCCACTACTGTCTTTTATTGGGGTGGGTCCAGTTTCAGGGTCTGAGGCAAAATCTGGTGCTCATTTTCCTCTTGTTCTCAATTCAGAGGGTATCTCTCTTCACACTGTGCTGCCTGGGGCTGGAAGAGGATGATGTGGGTACTGTAAACAGTCATTCCTATCCTCTTCAATGCATCTGTTCTCAGTTCCGTGTTACAGCAGGTGCTGTAATCTCCCATCTGAATTCCGTAGCTCTTGTGAAGGTATTTGCATACATGGATAGTTGTTCAAATTGATGTTTCTACAGGGGCATGAGTTGTGGGGAGTCCTATTCAACCATCTTGCTGATGACCGACCTACATTTAAGTTTTTGAAGAATCTCCAAGCCATTTTCCAGAGCAGCTGAAGCATTTTATACCTTTACTAGAAATGCACAAGGGCTCCAATTGCCCTATATCCTCACTAATGCTTGTTAATTTCCTTTTTTAAAAATCACCATTCTAGTGCATATAAAATGGTACTTCATTGTGTTTTGATTTGCATTACTAATAACAAATGATGTTGAGTATCTTTGCTTATGTGCGTGTCCATTTGTGTATCTTCTTTGGAGACATAGCTGTTCAATCCCTTTGCCCACTTTTAATAGAATTTTTTGTCTTTGTAGTATTTATTTATATGAGTTCTTTATATGTCCTAGATATTAGACCCTTATCAGATGTAAGATTTGAAAATATTTCTATTCTGTAAGTTATCTTTTTACTTTTCTGATAATGTTCTTTGATGCACATTAAAATAATTTTTGAGAAAATGTATTTTCCTTTTGTTTCCCAGGCTTTTGGTTTCACATATAAGAATCATTGTCAAATCCAAGGTCATGAAGTGACCCCTATGTTTTATCTAAGACTTTTAATAGTTTTACTTTTAGATATTATATCTAGGTGATTAATCTATGTTGAGTAACTTTTATATATGGTGTGATGTAGTCCAACTTCATTATTTTACAGGTTGGATATCCAGTTGTCATAATACCATTTTCTGAAAAGACCATTCTGTCTCTCAGTGAATAGTCTTGGCAACTTTGCCAAATATTAAATGACCATAAATATGATTTTTTTTTCTGGACACTCAATTTGATTCCATGTTTATATCCATCTTTATGCCAGTACCACGGTCTTTTGATCACAGTTGCTTTTTGTTAAGTTTTGAAAAAAAATAGTGTGAGTTCTTCAAATTTCTTCTTTTTTCTTCAAGACATGTTTTTAGCTATTTGGGACACTGTGACTTCATATGAATTTGAACATTAACTTCCCATTTTGGGAGGAAAAAGGCCATTGTGATTTTCATAGGGACTGCATAAATTGGTAGATCACTGGGGAAGTATAGCTATTTTAATATTAACTATTTCAATTTATGAACACAGAACATATTTTTCATGTATTTATTTCTTTCAGGAATGTTTTATAGTCTTCAGTGTATACACCTTTCCTCTCAATGGTAAAATTTATTTCTAGTTATTCTTTTGGGTACTACTTTGAATAGAAATTTTCTTAATTTCATCCTTTGGATTGTTCATTGCTTATGTATAGAATCACAATTGATTTTTATGTGTTGGCTTTGTACCTTCCAGGTTTTCTAAATTAATTTATTAGCTTTAGTAGTTTGTGAATTTATGGGCGTGTATTGTATATATGTGTATATTCTTTGACATTCTCTACATTTAGGATATTGTCATCTGCAAGTAGGGGTAGTTCTTTCCTTCCAATTTGACTGCCTTTTAATTCCTTTTCTTGCCTAAATGCCCTGGCTAGAATGTCCTGTATGATATCAAGCAGAAGTTGTGTTGTAAAAATTGGCATCCTTGTCTTGTTTCTGATTTTAGTACTAAAAACTTCTGGTCTTCTCCCACTATGATGTTAGCTGATAGCTTTTCTTTTTTTTTTTTTTTTTTTTTTTTTTTTTTTTTTTTCTTTTTTTTTTTATTATACTTTAGGGTTTTAGGGTACATGTGCACAATGTGCAGTTTTGTTACATATGTATCCATGTGCCATGTTGATTTCCTGCACCCATTAACTCGTCATTTAGCATTAGGTGTATCTCCTAATGCTGTCCCTCCCCCCTCCCCCCACCCCACAACAGTCCCCGGAGTGTGATGTTCCCCTTCCTGTGTCCATGAGTTCTCATCGTTCAATTCCCACCTATGAGTGAGAACATGCGGTGTTTGGTTTTTTGTCCTTGCGATAGTTTACTGAGAATGATGTTTTCCAGTTTCATCCATGTCCCTACAAAGGACACGAACTCATCATTTTTTATGGCTGCATAGTATTCCATGGTGTATATGTGCCACATTTTCTTAATCCAGTCTATCGTTGTTGGACATTTGGGTTGGTTCCAACTCTTTGCTATTGTGAATAGTGCCGCAATAAACATACGTGTGCATGTGTCTTTATAGCAGCATGATTTATAGTCCTTTGGGTATATACCCAGTAATGGGATGGCTGGGTCAAATGGTATTTCTAGTTCGAGATCCCTGAGGAATCGCCACACTGACTTCCACAATGGTTGAACTAGTTTACAGTCCCACCAACAGTGTAAAAGTGTTCCTATTTCTCCACATCCTCTCCAGCACCTGTTGTTTCCTGATTTTTTAATGATGGCCATTCTAACTGGTGTGAGATGGTATCTCACTGTGGTTTTGATTTGCATTTCTCTGATGGCCAGTGATGAGGAGCATTTCTTCATGTGTTTTTTGGCTGCATAAATGTCTTCTTTTGAGAAGTGTCTGTTCATGTCCTCTGCCCACTTTTTGATGGGGTTGTTTGTTTTTTTCTTGTAAATTTGTTTGAGTTCATTGTAGATTCTGGATATTAGCCCTTTGTCAGATGAGTAGGTTGCAAAAATTTTCTCCCATTGTGTAGGTTGCCTGTTCACTCTGATGATAGTTTCTTTTGCTGTGCAGAAGCTCTTTAGTTTAATGAGATCCCATTTGTCGATTTTGGCTTTTGTTGCCATTGCTTTTGGTGTTTTAGACATGAAGTCCTTGCCCACGCCTATGTCCTGAATGGTATTGCCTAGGTTTTCTTGTAGGATTTTAATGGTTTTAGGTCTAACATATAAGTCTTTAATCCATCTTGAATTAATTTTTGTATAAGGTGTAAGGAAGGGATCCAGTTGCAGCTTTCTACATATGGCTAGCCAGTTTTCCCAGCACCATTTATTAAATAGGGAATCCTTTCCCCATTTCTTGTTTTTGTCAGGTTTGTCAAAGATCAGATAGTTGTAGCTATGCGGCATCATTTCTGAGGGCTCTGTTCTGTTCCATTGATCTATGTCTCCGTTGTGGTACCAGTACCATGCTGTTTTGGTTACTGTAGCCTTGTAGTATAGTTTAAAGTCAGGTAGCGTGATGCCTCCAGCTTTGTTCTTTTGGCTTAGGATTGACTTGGCGATGCGGGCTCTTTTTTGGTTCCATATGAACTTTAAAGTAGTTTTTTCCAATTCTGTGAAGAAAGTCATTGGTAGCTTGATGGGGATGGCATTGAATCTATAAATTAGCTTGGGCAGTATGGCCATTTTCACGATATTGATTCTTCCAACCCATGAGCATGGAATGTTCTTCCATTTGTTTGTATCCTCTTTTATTTCATTGAGCAGTGGTTTGTAGTTCTCCTTGAAGAGGTCCTTCACATCCCTTGTAAGTTGGATTCCTAGGTATTTTATTCTCTTTGAAGCAATTGTGAATGGGAGTTCACTCATGATTTGGCTCTCTGTTTGTCTGTTACTGGTGTACAAGAATGCTTGTGATTTTTGTACATTAATTTTGTATCCTGAGACTTTGCTGAAGTTGCTGATCAGCTTAAGGAGATTTTGGGCTGAGACAATGGGGTTTTCTAGATATACAATCATGTCATCTGCAAACAGGGACAATTTGACTTCCTCTTTTCCTAACTGAATACCCTTTATTTCCTTCTCCTGCCTGATTGCTCTGGCCAGAACTTCCAGCACTATGTTGAATAGGAGCGGTGAGAGAGGGCATCCCTGTCTTGTGCCAGTTTTCAGAGGGAATGCTTCCAGTTTTTGCCCATTCAGTATGATATTGGCTGTGGGTTTGTCGTAGATAGCTCTTATTATTTTGAGATACGTCCCATCAATACCTAATTTATTGAGAGTTTTTAGCATGAAGGGTTGTTGAATTTTGTCAAAGGCCTTTTCTGCATCTATTGAGATAATCATGTGGTTTTTGTCTTTGGTTCTGTTTATATGCTGGATTACATTTATTGATTTGCGTATGTTGAACCAGCCTTGCATCCCAGGGATGAAGCCCACTTGATCATGGTGGATAAGCTTTTTGATGTGCTGCTGGATTCGGTTTGCCAGTATTTTATTGAGGATTTTTGCATCAATGTTCATCAAGGATATTGGTCTGAAATTCTCTTTTTTGGTTAAGTCTCTGCCAGGTTTTGGTATCAGGACGATGCTGGCTTCGTAAAATGTGTTAGGGAGGATTCCCTCTTTTTCTATCGATTGGAATAGTTTCAGAAGGAATGGTACCAGTTCCTCCTTGTACCTCTGGTAGAATTCAGCTGTGAATCCATCAGGTCCTGGACTCTTTTTGGTTGGTAAGCTATTGATTATTGCCACAATTTCAGAACCTGTTATTGGTCTATTCAGAGATTCAACTTCTTCCTGGTTTAGTCTTGGGAGGGTGTATTTGTCGAGGAATTTATCCATTTCTTCTAGATTTTCTAGTTTATTTGCATAGAGGTGTTTGTAGTATTCTCTGATGGTAGATTGCATTTCTGTGGGATCGGTGGTGATATCCCCTTTTTCGTTTTTTATTGCATCTATTTGATTCTTCTCTCTTTTCTTCTTTATTAGTCTTGCTAGCGGTCCATCAATTTTGTTGATCTTTTCAAAAAACCAGCTCCTGGATTCATTAATTTTTTGAAGGGTTTTTTGTGTCTCTATTTCCTTCAGTTCTG
Source organism: Symphalangus syndactylus (assembly GCF_028878055.3). Taxonomy (NCBI): domain Eukaryota; kingdom Metazoa; phylum Chordata; class Mammalia; order Primates; family Hylobatidae; genus Symphalangus; species Symphalangus syndactylus. Next base: position 121,503,322 of record NC_072431.2, on the reverse strand, counting down.
CTCTGATTTTAGTTATTTCTAGCCTTCTGCTAGCTTTTGAATGTGTTTGCTCTTGCTTTTCTAGTTCTTTTAATTGTGATGTTAGGGTGTCAATTTTGGATCTTTCCTGCTTTCTCTTGTGGGCATTTAGTGCTATAAATTTCCCTCTACACACTGCTTTGAACGTGTCCCAGAGATTCTGGTATGTTGTGTCTTTGTTCTCGTTGGTTTCAAAGAACATCTTTATTTCTTCCTTCATTTCATTATGTACCCAATAGTCATTCAGGAGCAGGTTGTTCAGTTTCCATGTAGTTGAGCGGTTTTGAGTGAGTTTCTTAATCCTGAGTTCTAGTTTGATTGCACTGTGGTCTGAGAGACAGTTTGTTATAATCTCTGTTCTTTTACATTTGCTGAGAAGAGCTTTACTTCCAACTATGTGGTCAATTTTGGAATAGGTGCGGTGTGGTGCTGAAAAAAATGTATATTCTGTTGATTTGGGGTGGAGAGTTCTGTAGATGTCTATTAGGTCCACTTTATGTAGAGCTGAGTTCAATTCCTGGATATCCTTGTTAACTTTCTGTCTCGTTGATCTGTCTAATGCTGACAGTGGGGTGTTAAAATCTCCCATTATTATTGTGTGGGAGTTTAAGTCCCTTTGTAGGTCACTGAGGACTTGCTTTATGAATCTGGGTGCTCCTGTGTTGGGTGCATATATATTTAGGATAGTTAGCTCTTCTTGTTGAATTGATCCCTTTACCATTATGTAATGGCCTTCTTTGTCTCTTTTGATCTTTGTTGGTTTAAAGTCTATTTTATCAGAGACTAGGATTGCAACCCCTGCCTTTTTTTGTTTTCCAGTTGCTTGATAAATCTTCCTCCATCCCTTTATTTTGAGTCTATGTGTGTCTCTGCACGTGAGATGGGTTTCCTGAATACAGCACACTGATGGGTCCTGACTCCTTATCCAGTTTGCCAGTCTGTGTCTTTTGATTGGAGCATTTAGCCCATTTACATTTAACGTGAATATTGTTATGTGTGAATCTGATCCTGTCATTATGATGTTAGTTGGTTATTTTGCTCGTTAGTTGCTATAGTTTCTTCCTAGCCTCGATGGTCTTTACAATTTGGCATGTTTTTGCAGGGGCTGGTACCGGTTGTTCCTTTCCATGTTTAGTGCTTCCTTCAGGAGCTCTTTTAGGGCAGGCCTGGTGGTGACAAAATCACTCAGCGTTTGCTTGTCTGTAAAGTATTTTATTTCTCCTTCACTTATGAAGCTTAGTTTGGCGGGATAGGAAATTCTGGGCTGAAAATTCTTTTCTTTAAGAATGTTGAATATCGGCCCCCACTCTCTTCTGGCTTGTAGAGTTTCTGCTGAGAGATCAGCTGTTAGTCTGATGGGCTTCCCTTTGTGGGTAACCCGACCTTTCTCTCTGGCTGCCCTTAACATTTTTTCCTTCATTTCAACTTTGGTGAATCTGACAATTATGTGTCTTGGAGTTGCCCTTCTTGAGGAGTATCTTTGTGGCGTTCTCTGTATTTCCTGAATCTGAATGCTGGCCTGCCTTGCTAGATTGGGGAAGTTCTCCTGGATAATATCTTGCAGAGTGTTTTCCAACTTGGTTCCATTCTCCCCATCATTTTCAGGTACACCAATCAGACGTAGGTTTGGTCTTTTCACATAGTCCCAAATTTCTTGGAGGCTTTGTTCGTTTCTTTTTATTCTTTTTTCTCTAAACTTCCCTTCTCTCTTCATTTCATTCATTTCATCTTCTATCAGCGATACCCTTTCTTCCAGTTGATCGCATCTGCTACTGAGGCTTCTGCATTCTTCGCGTAGTTCTCGAAACTTGGCTTTCAGCTCCATCATCTCCTTGAAGCCCTTCTCTCCATTGGTTATTCTAGTTATCCATTCTTCTAATTTTTTTTCAAAGTTTTTAACTTCTTTGCTATTGTTTTGAATTTCCTCTCGTAGCTCAGAGTAGTTTGATCGTCTGAAGCCTTCTTCTCTCAACTCATCAAAGTCATCCTCCATCCAGCTTTGTTCCGTTGCTGGTGAGGAACTGCGTTCCTTTGGAGGAGGAGAGGTGCTCTGTTTTTTAGAGTTTCCAGTTTTTTTGGTCTGTTTTTTCCCCATCTTTGTGGTTTTGTCTACTTTTTGTCTTCGATGATGGTGATGTACAGATGGGTTTTTGGTGTGGATGTCCTTTCTCTTTGTTAATTTTCCTTCTACCAAACAAGACCCTCAGCTGCAGGTCTGTTGGAGTTTACTAGAGGTCCACTCCAGACCCTGTTTGGCTGGGTGTCAGCAGCGGTGGCTGCAGAACAGTGGATTTTCGTGAGACCACAAATTCAGCTGTCTGATAGTTCCTCTGAAAGTTTTGTCTCAGAGGAGTACCCGGTTGAATGAGGTGTCAGTCTGTCCCTACTGGGGGGGTGCCTCCCAGTTAGGCTGCTCAGGGGTGAGGGACCCACTTTAGGAGCAGTCTGTCCGTTCTCAGATCTCCAGCTGCGTGCTGGGAGAACCACTACTCTCTTCAAAGCTGTCAGTCAGACAGGGACATTTAAGGCTGTGGAGGTTCTCGCTGAGTTTTTGGTTGTCTGTGCCCTGCCCCCAGAGGTGGAGCCTACAGAGGCAGGCGGGCCTCCTTGAGCTGTGGTGGGCTCCACCCAGTTCGAGCTTCCTGGCTGCTTTGTTTACCTAAGCAAGCCTGGGCAATGGCGGGCGCCCCTCCCCCAGCCTCGTTGCTGCCTTGCAGCGTGATCTCAGACTGCTGTGCTAGCAATCAGCAAGACTCTGTGGGCATAGGACCCTCCGAGCCAGGGGCGGGACACAATCTCCTAGTGTGCCGTTTTCCAGGCCCGTTGGAAAAGCGCAGTATTAGGACGGGACTGACCCGATATTCCAGGTGCCGTCTGTTTCCCCTTTCTTTGACTAGGAAAGGGAACTCCCTGACCCCTTGCGCTTCCCGAGTGAGGCAATGCCTCGCCCTGCTTCGGCTCGCGCACAGTGCGCTTCACCGACTGTCCTGCACCCACTGTTAGGCACTCCCTAGTGAGATGAAACCGGTACCTCAAGCAGAAATGCAGAAATCACCCGTCTTCTGTGTCGCTGGGGCTGGGAGCTGGAGACCGGAGCTGTTCCTATTCGGCCATCTTGGCTCCACCCCCCTAAATCAAGCTTCTGCATGCAAAATTTCATTTTTTTGGTTGTCCTTTACAATCAGTTAGCCGCCACCTTAGAAACCCAAGTATCACCATTTTATTTTTTGTGGTCTGAATTGAAATCTTCAAGTCTTTTTAGACAAATTAGCAGAGACTACTGTTGCAAAAAGAATGGCGAATTGTTGCTATTACCATAAATTAAAAGTTATTTTGTCCTATGTCCCTCTACTGGCTGCTGTGGGTAAGTTACAGACACAGATTAGACACAGATTCTGCCCTTGGGGAAACTGTAAAGAATCAAGACTTTTATTTTTTAATAACCATGTCATCCTAGAGCCATCTGGTGTATATTTAGAGTAATGTAATTTCTTCTTTTGCTTGATGATACTGATATTATACAGCAAATATATTGCATTTAGAAGAATAATTGGGTTAATTTCTGCATGTAATCCAACAGTGATTTAATCTTTCGTTCTCTGTGAACCACAATAAATTCTGAATTAGTTCCAGTTTTAGAAAAGTCGTAGAAAAAGGGGTATACTGAAAGGCCAATGTGTATTACCATTTGGAAACACAAGATGATTTTTAAAATATGTTCATCTATTAGGCTGGTCTAAGGGTACCTAAAGAAGAGAAAGATAAAAACATCAGATACAAGAAGAATGGTATCTAAGCAAGAATAATAATAATAGTTATTATTTGTTGAGTATTCACCTATGTCAGGCAGGAAGTGCCAAAAAGACTTTACCTATATTTTCTTATTTAATTTTTATAACAGTGCTCTAAAGTATCTGCTATTTCACTCTTTTTAAAGATTAGATAAATGATTCAGAAAAATTAAATTACTCACCAGAAGTTTGATAGTTGCAAAGTGACATATCTGAGATCATACTCTTCCATATGTTTTCATATGCGAATTGTAGCAGGAACATACACATACGCACATGCACACATGCACATACATACATACATAGCTGCGGCACCACTATCAGTAACAACCACATCAAAATTAAACAAATATCTTCAGAAAGAATGGGCATTTCAGTAAGCCCAATGTGATAAATACATGGTGTGGAGAGGAGATTTTCTGATTGGTAACTGCAAGACAATGTATTTATTACTGTTTCTAAAGCTCAATTCAGGAACTCCTAACCTTGGGTTTGGTTGGGCTTCAGAAAGGTTCATGCAGTCATACATTTTCTACAGAATCTAGTTATGTGTGTGTTTTTCCGGGTATTGGGGTCAATAGATTTTATTAGATTTAGATTCTCAAAGAGATACATGACAAAAGGGTTAAGAACAGTCACATTAATAAATATAGCAATGGAGTGTTAGAGGCATGAGATGTATAGCATTTTATTCACAAATAATAAAACACAATATTATCTCATGTCCTAATATTAATAGTAACAGTAATAGCAAATATAGCATTTATAGCTAATGTAGTCATCCATTTATGACACTAATAAAATTATCAGGGTGCCGTAATAAGTAACAAGATATAATAAATATCGTAATAACTTATATTTTGAAGAAAGAATAAAACATCATTTATCTCTTTATCTATTTTCATCAATAATTTTCATTCATTTGTTTAACAAATACATATTCGGAGCTAACATTCCAGGTGTTTGGGACACAGCAGTGTTCTCAAAGTTCTCTCTCTCGTGGAGTTTACCTTGAAGGGGATACTGAGAAAAGAAATAAATATATACCAAATACTAAGTTGGTGGGAAGTGCTAAAATGAAAATTGAATGAGTGAAGTTCAGAGAACGATAGGAAATGATGGTTGTATTTTATTTTATTTTATTGATTGATTGAATTCTGGTCTTAATCTGGTGGTCCGAGAAGGTCTTTCTGATAAGGTGACATGTAGGCAGAGGCCTGAAGAAAGTGTGTGAAGCAGCCCTGTGGCTACAAAGCAGAGGCTTCCGGGAGGCCTGTGTGGCTAGACAGAGGGGGAGGCAGAAGAAGGGAAGGAGGGAGGGAGGAAGGGAAGGAATACCAGTTGTAGATAAAAGATAAAACAAGTGTGTGTGGAAAGGGCAGGTTCTGGGAGGCCTTGCCTTCCTGGTGTGTATATATATATGGATTGGATACTAAGGTAGGAAGCTGATGGAGTGCTTTGTGCAGAAGATGGCTTGATCTGTCAGCCTAGGTGGTCATTTTATTTTCCTTTTCCATGGACTGGGGAAAGACATTCCAAAGTTGCTTTCCTTATCTGTGGTTTATTCAAAAGGTTTCTCATTTGTGCGCTGGCTGGGTGTATTTTAGTTACCAGGAAACCTATCCCTTATTTAAGCCTCAGCTTAATTGAATGTAAAATTTAAGGGATGCAGCTTTGAACATTTCTAGATGCCATAATTTCAATATTTTCAAAAGGAGTAAACCTGAGCATTCACATTGCTCGTTCTGTATGGCAGTGCAACGTGAAAGCTATAACTGCAATAGCTGGAAGAGAGGAGGCTCACGTGTACCCCATCCTTCCTTTCTGAAAACAGCATCAGACAGGGTCAAAGATGCTGGACTGTGGATTATGTGGTATGTAAAAAGCTTGGCTTCCCATATTTGCTATTCCAGACTGCTGCATTGGGACAAGAAAAGCCAAGGTGTATTCAGCCAGTTCAGGAGCCTATCCAGGGGCTAATTTCCAAAACACTGTTCTATGTTATTTGAGAAATACTAAGTCTGAACATTAACCAATAGGTTGAGTACTAGACAGTGGTGACCTGTAGTGTAAAAAAAAGAAATCTGTGGCAGTTAAACTCTTCAACTAAAGCAATGGAAAGAAAATGAAGCAGTAGCATATAAAAATCACAATCAGAAGGTTTCAGAGCCTCTCCAGGGCTGGGACTCTTCCACGTGCCATTCATTCAGTTCCTGGGATGCAGCAAACACATCCTCCATTAGGGGGGCCCATAACCCTTTTTTGGTCTGTGTGCCTTGTCACTACAAAGAGATTCCAATTCTGATTCACTCTCTATCTCTCCCTCAATCTCTCTCTCTCATCAAAAACAAGATTGGGTTAGTCAAGAATGTACTGTGTATATTATATTTTTTCTTACATAGTTGAATAAATCTCAGCTTTTGAACAAAGACAACAAAGTACTATGTGACATAGTAAGGCAAAGTTGTGAGTGTAGCACCGTTCTGTACCCTGTACACAGTCTGAAAATTCATTTGAGTTTTTGGATATATTTGCATATGGATTGAGCGACGATAGACTGATGAGAGGATTCTTGGATGTTGTGAGGAAAGAGCTCTGGATCCCCTGGAGGCATCCGTGATGCGAGAGAGCCTTGCTTGGCCACTCCTCACCTTCAGACATGAAACAAGGAAGCCATGTAAGCAGTTGTTTCATTAATCCCAAATGAGGAATAGCAAGTTGTCAGTAAAAAATAGAAATGATGGAGTATAGGTAGGATATTATAAAAATATTCTCATTTGCTCAAATCATAAATGCACATTCTAGACTTGCCAAGTGGAAATTAACAGCATATAAATGCATTTTTAATGGTTTGAGTCTCAGCCTATTACCTAAGTCTATAGAAAGTTATCACTTCTGTCAATAAGAGTCTTTTGAATTTAATACAAAATACTTCAAACGTACAGAGAGGGACACTACATATAGAGACATTAACATAGAGACATCAATATAGACAGGGACGTGGCAAACACCAGTATACTCATCCCCAGATATAACAAATCTTACTATTTGCCGTATTTGCGTTAGGTTCTTTTTTTAGTAGATCAAGACATCCAGAAAAAAAATGAGGCTACTTCAGCCTACTGTTATTGTTTCATGCTTAATTAGAAGATTTTATAGTTCATGGAAACTCTTATGTGGCATTGCTAAGGCCCTGTGAATCAAGAGTAATCAACCATTACATTTCTTGAAAACCCTACGGATACATAGGTCTCAAGGCTCCTCATGTTGCTCTCAACCAAAAGCCAAGACCAAAATGTGTGCCTCAGAAACTATTGAACTGAAATATTTTTTGGAAGGGAGAGTTCAGGGCGGAGAGGTTGGCCTGGACTGTTATTGACTAGGTGTGATTCATGGACAGGGATATGGTTCTCTGAGGGGCAATCTCTAATGTGTTTGGAATCCCTGAGGTGTTCCCTAATGGAATCGTGTACTATGAGGCTCCTCAAAAATATATACTTATTTCACATAAAACAGCATGCTAATGCTTACCTGTAATAAATGCTATCTAATTTCCTGCCCCTTTGTATGTAAGTGTGAGTTAGTCTTGAAATAGAAAAGTGTTATCAGTGTAGCATACATGAATTAAAGTGCTTGCTTGCTACTATCTGCTGATAAATTTTCTCATTCTATTTTAAGTACATTTGAACTCAGACACAGAAGCCTGCCCTCCAGTCATTCTATACATTTTTTCAAAGAGCATTTTAATTCCTCAGGGTTATCATTCAGATTGTCTGTAACTGGAAGATGACTAAGGGTCTGAGAAATGTCTGTCAAATGTCCAGTATTTCATGTGTTCAGATCCAGTAACTAGATGTGTAGGGACAGGATTGAATGCCTGTTCCTGACTCCCTCTTTGGGAGAGATACCTGGAGGGGTACCATTGAGGACTGTGGTTCTCTTGAGATCAGTGGGGAATAAAGAAGTAGGGGATGTGGTTGCCCTGGTTCCTGGTGAGAACCTAAAGAATGGAAACAGAGGAAAAGAATGTCCTTTTTCAAGACAGAGCAAAGGCCCAGCTTTAGACATTACCTTCTGAGCCCTAGAAAGCCTGGGAATCCCCTCCCCTCAAAGAGCATCCTCAGCTACGGAGTTGATCTCTGTGACCTGGGAACACCTGAATCAGTGCTGTGGATGGCTGGGGCCCTGGGAAGTGACGCCCATGGAAGTCAGAAGTGTTCTCATGCTTTGCTAGTGGAAGAGGGGGCTTCCTGTTCCTGGGAAGCTGGGGATACAGTGGCGGTTTTCCACACCCCGCTCCATGTTCGAGTCTCCTCATTCCTGAATGAATTCATTGCAGATGGTAAGAGAAGAAACGACTCGTTGTCTACCACCAGCCCGTTTGCCGCTGCTAAGGAATCTCTACCAACCTGTGTGTGAGTTCTAAAGAAACACAAAACCCTGGTCAGGAGAGAATAATGACAACTCACTAAAGAAAAATATGATCCTGCCGGGGAGCCCATGTGACTGTCTTAGAGCAGCAGGTCTCAATGAAGAAATAGAAGAGAATGTTAACAAAAAAACAGAAACAGCACAGAACTGTCAGGAAGATGTAACTAGGGTACCAAAATTTAACTCTAAAACCAAAAAAAAGTATAATTAAAAATTAATAGATAACTGGATTAGAAGAATCATTACTATAAAAACTGAAAATGTGATGTAGAAGATCAAAAGGCAGAAGTTGAAGTCTACAGAAAACAGACTTGGAAGACATATCTAGAACACACAGCATGCACTCATAGAAGTTCTAGAACAAAAAAAAATTGGAGATAAAAACAGGAAAAATAATAACATATATAATAGTTTTCTGAAGACGGTGTTGAGTTTCTAGACAAGAAAGGTTTATTGAGTCCTGAAAGAAGCATTTTGATGTTTCAGAGTGACTTTCTAAACTTCAAAAGGACAGTGAAAAAAAACCTGACAATTTTCTAGACAGAAAGTACAAGTTACCGACAAAGGATGTATTTCTGAATGGCAGGAGAGTATATGACAGTATTATAAATGCTTATCCTTTAAACTTATTTTAATTAAATTCATTTTCTATTAGAGCATCTATTGGGTTTATGTATTCTTTGTTTGCAGGAAGGGACTGGATAAAATGATTTCAAGTCTCACATGGAAGAAAAAGGGTGTGACAAGACCCAAGAAAGTCCTGGAAAAAGAGTTGTGTGTGGAGCTTGCCTTACCAGATATCAGCTGTTTCTATAACCCTACTAAAAACCAAACAGGATAGAGCTGGCACGGGCACAGACAGAGATATTGGTGCAACATAGTAAATATCCAGAAATAGTTTCAAATATGTGTGAGAAATTAAAAATTGACAAGGATGGCATTTCAATTCACTGGGAAAAATTTGGTTCAACTAAATAAAATTGGGTAGCATTGCTGACATAATGACTATCCAACACAGGAAAAAGCAAAGCTAAACGCCAATCCATATTACAAAATGAATTCCAGATCAACTAAAGGTATAAATATAAAATCTGAAATTAAAAATATTTAAAAGTTTTCTACCAAGATAGATGCTAAAAGAAAAAAAAATGAACTATGTAACTTTTTAAATTGGATGATATAGTATAAAAAGAAGAAAGAAAAATGAGATGTTAAGAGAAAAGTTTAGGAGAAAAGTTGCAGTACATAGGAAAAATGAAGGATTAGTATCCCTAATATTAAGAGTTTCTATAATTATTTTTTAAAGACATATAACTCAGTAGAAAAATAGGCAAATAATTTGAAAGTGGAATCCAGATGGCCTATAGACATGAACATGGCCTATAAACGTGCTCAACCTCATTTACTAGTTACAGAAGAAATGCAAATTAAACTCAAAATGAGATACAGTTGTCCCTTGTTATCCATTGGGGGTTGGTTCCAGGGCCTCCCACGGATACCAAAATCCTCGAATGTTCAAGTCCCTGATATAAAATGGTATACTATTTGCATAAACCTGCACATATTCCCCTGTATACTTTACATCACCTCTAGATTACTTACATACCTAATACAATGTAAAGGCTATGTAAGCAACTGTTATACTATTGTTTAAGAAATAATGACAGGAAGAAAAATGCCTATACATGTTCAGTACAAATGCAATTTTTTTCAAAATTTTCTATCCACGATTGATTGAGTCCACAGATACAGAGCCCGCTGATAAGGGGGTGCTGACTGTATTTTAAAGCCCATCATACTAGCAGAACTTCAAGAGTAAAATTATCCATTCCTGGTAAGAATGTTAGGAAATGAGCGTCTTAAATGTTGCTGGTTGGGTATTAGTTGTCACCATTTTTGAAAGTTATCTTGCTGTATCTAATAAAACTTACAAATACATATGCTTTGACTAAGCTATCCAACTTTGGAGAATCTCTGGACAGCAAGCAGCAGGAGATAAACACATGTTGCAGTATGTTTATTACCTCATTATCTTCCAGTGCTTCAAACTGTAAAGAAAATAAATTTTCACCATTAGGAAAATATTTGAATTGATTATGGCATGTCCATTACTATGGAATACCGTGTGGCTATTGGAAAAGAATGTTACATTTATATCTGTCCATTTGGAGAGGTGTCTATGATGTAGATGTCGTGATAAGTGAGGAAACCAAGGTGTAGAACAATATGTATGGTACTATCTCATCTCTAGACCAAATAAAAAGCTGACACCTTACCTACGTCTATATACGAGTGTGTATGTCTGTATGGGTATACATGAAGTGGTAGAAGGATGAACATCGGATGTTAACATTGGTTACCTCAGGAGGGAGGGAATGAAAGGGACTCTGGGTGGATGGAGATGACTCATTTCTCCTTTACACGTCTTTTGAAGATTTTCTTGGTAACAATGATCATGTATGAGTTTAGTGCTAAAAAATAACAAGAAAGTAAAATAAAATCTAACTAGTTGTCTAATTTTATCAAAGATAGTGTAAAAAGCTAGGCCTATATTTCTTTTCTAAAAATAGAGTGAAAACTTCCACTTTCCCCCATTACTATAGGAAGTGTCACTGATTACTTCCTAAATCCCAAGAACAGAAGCGGCTTACAAAAAATTCTAAGTGACCTGGGTTGTATATCTCTCGCTGCTCTGTGGGCAAAGTCAGGGGAAAATGCCTCTTTCTAGAAGTTGTCAAGCTTCCCTGTGGTCTGTCTGGTTGGTTCCTTGTTTCTAGCTAGAACTGCTTTTCAGGTCTTTCATTTTAATCCAATTTTATGCTTTAAAGAAATTCTAGCTAGTAGGAGCAGCCCCAAAATTTCCAGAGATCTCCCCTTAAATAACCATTCCACTAGAATCTTAGCTTCACACACACAACTAAGCTGTAGTTCTTAGGTAGTGGGACGAGGCAAGCACCAGCAGTGATAATGGCAAGCTTTTTAATGAATCTTTGATGATACACAACTTTTCAAGCACATTGCCATCTTCATTCCTTTGGCAACAAACTTACATGCCAATTCGCGTGCTGACCCGTCTGTGTGCAACCTGCCACTGTAGACCAGCGATCATCGTGTTGAGGAGGCAGCACCTCCTCGAGTGATTAAGAGCCTGGGCTCTGGAGTCACACTCCCTGGATCTGAATTTTACCTGAGCCACTCTGTAAGCTGTGTGGTCTTAGACTCAATTTCCTCCCCTGTAGGATGGGAGAGCTAATCACGTCCAACTCATTGGTTTGCTATGCGATAAACTCTATAAAACTCTTAACAAGTAGTGTGTTAGTCATCATTATTATTTCAGGGCTAACATTTACTGACAGGTGGCCACCTTTTCTTTTCATAGTATCTTAAACAGCCTCACCTATGGAACTACCCTCAATACTCATTTTGGTTTTTTTGAGATGGAATCTCGCTCTGTCGCCCAGGCTGGAGTACAGTGGCGCGATCTCAGCTCACTGCAGGCTCCGCCCCCCGGGTTCATGCCGTTCTCCTGCCTCAGCCTCCCGAGTAGCTGGGACTACAGGCGCCCGCCACCACGCCCTGCTAACTTTTTTGTATTTTTAGTAGAGACGGGGTTTCACCATGTTAGCCAGGATGGTCTCGATCTCCTGACTTCGTGATCCACCCGCCTCGGCCTCCCAAAGTGCTGGGATTACAGGCATGAGACACCGCGCCTGGCCCCCCTCAATACTCGTAAATACACTTTGCAGTAAGGAGAAAGCGTGGGAAGAAGGGAATTGTGAGTGGAACATTTTACAATCATTTTTAAAATTAAGAACAGTGGGTACGTATAAAATTATTAGCTATGTGGCAAGAAGGGGAAAATTTGGTCGGCTTAGATAATTTACTCTTTGTTATACTTAAGTCTGATACATAAGGAGCTAAATTTATGACATTATCTAGAAGAAGAATTAAATTAGTAATCTTCCCTTGTCTTAGCAATAGAAACCCAATTTTCCAAAGCCAACTCACCTGCATTTGATGATCTATAGGTTATATTTTTTCTGTATTTAAAGTGTGACCTTACTGGATTTGCAAATAATATTGCATTTATTTTCATTAAATGAGTGAAAGTTTCTATATCTGATTTGTCTTCATTTTTCCTCCTAATAAACTTGATATTGTTTGAAATCTTGTTTGGCATTATAATATTAACAAATTCCAGCTTTTGGTGTTTTAGTGTCCTGGCTGTCAAGGGATGAAAGCTAAAGGGTCCCTTGTATTTGCACATTCGTGGGCTGTAACTCCACCATGAAACCACTAGGGGGCGCTGCCGCATTCTTTACCTTGTAGCAGGCGTATGAGCGTTTGCTAGCATCTTTAAAGCATGATGTGTGTATGCTCATACTTAGAAAAAAAAAGAATGAGGCTTTGAGAGTAAAAACAGATGAAACTCGCAGCAGGTTTCACATGTCAGTACTTAATTTCTGCAGAGTCAGAAAGAAGGCTTTGTTTTTTAGGCTGTACTCCTGTGACCAACTACTTATGTTAACTTCTAGAAAAGCTTTGAGCATTTCTGTGACTCCCCAGTGCATTTAGCATTTCCTATGTAATAAGAAATAGGCCTTTTACATTACAGGATATGTATGAATAAAGGTGTGAAATATGAACCAATCATAAATATAGTAGTTTCCTCTCTAAAGGAAATATCTATGTTTGCAAATCCAGAGACAGGTGAAAATGAGGACTTTGTCTTTTCATATGCTGTTATTAAATCTTATTTACTTGGATGCAATTCATCGTTCTGTCAAAATCCCACTCCTTGCCCACTCCCTCCCACCTCTCTGCCTCTTTCCTGGTCTCCAGCTGGCCCTTGGTAAGCCTTCCCATCTACCCTCTTTGTCGGAAGACCCAGGGAGTCTTTCTGACTACATAACTGAGAAGCAGAGATTATAATCTGTTTCTAAATCTGATTGTGATCTTGTTTCTCATATGCAACTGACTTTCGCGCCCATCAAAGAGCCCTGTTTTTGATTTTTCATGAATGGATGACTACAACATTATCTTGGGCAATCTTCCTTGTTTCCTATTTAAAGATGCTCTTCCAACCGAAAAGTATAATTTCTCTCACTCTTATCATGAGATTCCATTTCTTAAAATGTGACATAATGCTTCTCTGAGCCTAGTCTGCAAGTCTACATTCTGTACCTTAAATTGAAGGTCCCCTCCTTACTCAGCTTCCATGACATGACGTCTCATAAATGACCTTGAGGAGGGTTTTATTTGTGCTGGATCAAAGGCAAAGGGTACCGTACAGGCTGGGAAGTTTGTCTAAGCATGAGGAGTTTGACAAAGATGGAAGATGCTAGGCAGGCAATAGGTTGGTTGTAATAAGAAAGGGCAACTTAAACCGTTGAACTCCTGACAGGGTTTCCAGGAGTTCCTCAAAGATAGGGTGTAGGTACAGGAAAGAATGCAAAGTACAGTTCAGTGAACCCTGAGGTTGGAGGATATAGATGCTTAATGGAGCTTGCAAAAGTCATTGTGAACCTTCTCTGTCTAAAACACTATCGTAGATGTTAGATGGTGTTTTGAAAAAGAAATGGGTATAGACATGAATAGAACATGATTTCTGACGTCAAAGGAGTTAACAGCCCATTGGGGAAGACCAAGGAGCCAGTGCTATAGTAGAAGAGGGACAGAGAGGCTTAAGAGCTAATTCTGGAAGCTACTAGCCTCAGGAAGTTTTGCTTCTAGCCCAGGATTCATTACTTAACACGTGAACCAGATGAGCCAGTGGTGTTGCCCAGCAACCATCGTAATATACAGCCCGGGTGCTGTGATAGTGACATCTCCCTGTCAGCACTGCCTATTCCCTGGGAATGTTTTCTTTGATTCATTTTCCCAAGAAATTTCATTAAGGCATGTTCAAAGTAAAAGGGTTAAACCCCCACTGACTTTTAACCCTCTTCTGTGCTTGTACTTTATCTGCCAGAGAAGTCCCAGAGACAGCTGTACCCCTGCCTCAAGCTTACTTACACATTTCATGAGAGTGGCTTTTGTTCATTAAAAATAATTTCCTGATATCTTCAACTTATCTTAAATTCATCCAAAAAATAAGCTTGATTGATGGACAGGTAGAATGTTGGATCGATGATAGGTATGAAATAAGTCAAGTATGATAAAATATCAATTATAAAAACTAGATGTCAGGTATGGTGATCATCACAATACAATTCTTTAAATTTTCCTATTTGAAATTTTTCATAAAAATGTTTTTTAAAAATAAAAAATTATTTTGTAATTTTCTAATTTATCAAGAGTATCTTGCTATGGAATGGAGGAGATCCAAAAAGATAATGTAAAAGGCAGAGAATTCAAAAAAAAATCCAACTCAATTAAAAATTTGCAATGGACTTGAATAGACACTTTCTCTAAAGATATATAGATGTTCAATAAGTGCATGAAAAGATGCTAAACATCACAATTATTAGGAAAATGTACAATAACACAACAATGAAATATCACTTCACACTACAATAGTTATTATTCCAAAATAATAACAACAACAGAAAATAAAATGTGTGGGTGATGATATAGAGTTATTGGAATCTTCGTGCATTGCTGTTGGGAGTGTAAAATAGTGCAGCCACCATGAAAAACAGTTGAGCAGCTTCTCAAAAAGTTAAGCACAGAATTATTTTATCATCCAGCTATATTCTCTTTCTAGATATATACCCCCAAAGAACCGAAACCACACACCCATGTTTATAGTGCATTAGTCATAATATCCAAAAGGTGCAAACAACAGATGAGTGGATAAATGAGGCCTAGACATAAAATATTATTTGGTCATAAAAAGAAATGATTCTGATAGAGTTATAAGGAATCTTACAAATATGTTAGGTAAAATAAGGACAAATACTATGTGATTCTAATAATAGAAGGCACCTAGAATAGGCAACTTCATAGAGACAGAAACTAGAAATGAGATCTTCAGAGCGGAAGGAAAGAGGGAAAAAGGAGTTATTGTTTCCTGGGTACAGAATTTCTGTTTGGAATGATGAAAAAGTTTTTGGAAATAGATCTTGGTGATAGCTGCACAACATTGTGAATGAACGTACTTAAAGCTGCTAAGTTGTACTCTTAGAAATAGGCAAAATGGCAAATTTTATGTTATGTGTATTTACCAGTAATAAAATAAAAACCAGGGTTTTGCTAAATTGTACACTTAAAAATAGGTAAAATGGCAAATTTTATGTTATATGTATTTACCAGTAATAAAAGAACAGCCAGAGTTCCTTTCTCAAACAAGATGCATACCTAAGAAAAAGATCAATGAAAAGTCAAGGTGATATGCTACTATGCAAAATGAGGTAAATGAGGAATTATCTGAAATAAAAGAAAAAGAGTTGGAGATGACAGAAAATTGGGAGAAAGAGGGTTCTGAGCCAGAAAGCCACACAGGAGAAAGCGGGATGGGGAATACAGGGAGAGCCTCAGAGCCTGCCAGGGCCTGCTTGTAATTGCAGCTTTCTCTGCATTCTCTGTTCTTCCCTTAATCTGCCATCCTTGCCTCTTGCCATTCTGTTCCAAAGGGAGAGGTCTCACCTAGCAGAGACAATCATATTCCTGTGTGGCCTGGATCTCCACACCCACCGCCAGGGCCTTCTCCAGGACCCTCATGGTACCAGGATCCCCACCCGCATCATTGATCTTTCCCTGGCTCCTGGAGTCTTCCAGCAGCGCTTCTGTGTGCTCACATTGCTCTCTCAAATGAACCAACAAAGCCTGCAAATTCTGCCTGGTCCCTCACACACCAGGTTGTCTCTCATCTTTCTCCTTGTCATAACCATGCATCTTCACTTACTGTCTACACATCCTTAATTTTATTCAGTCTTTATTATACTTTGGCTTCTCTCCTGATTATTGAATGAAATTGCTTCTGCATAGGTCAGCAATGCCCTTCATCTTACCAAGTCCAGTGAACATTCCTTAGTCCTTACCAGAATTGCCACGATCATTCGACGTACTTGATGACTCTCTTCTTGACGTAGTCTCTGCCCTTGGCTTCCAGTTAAGTGGCTTTTCTTTGACTCTGGGTCTTCATTGTTGGCTTCTGTTTCCTGCATATTTCTCCTGGCTCCATATTATATTCTCTTTCCTTCTCTCTACATTCATTTCCTAGGCAATTTCTTATGCTCGTGTGGCTTAAAACACCATCCATGTGCTTACCAAACTCATAGCTTCCAGCCCGAGCTTTAGGAATGAAAGGCCCATATAGCCAACCACCTGCTACCCATCTTATTTAAATTCCTCATCTACCCTTTGGGAGGCTGAGGTGGGCGGACCGCTTGAGCCCAGGAGTTTAAGACCAGCCTGGGCGACATGGTGAAACCCGTCTCTACAAAAAGTACAAAAAATTAGCCAGGCATGGTGGCACATGCCTGTAGTCCCAGCTACTCAGGAGGCTGAGGTGAGCCCGGGAGGCAGAGGTTGCAGTAAGCTAATATCTTGCCACCATGCTCCAGCCTGGATGACAGAATAACTCTGTCTCAAAAAAAAAAAAAAAAAAAAAAAAAAATATATATATATATATATATATATATATATATATATCCTCATCCAGCATCACAAGCTCAATGTGCTTAGGTAGTACAGCTTACAAGGCTCCCAGGGGACACAGCCCTCCTCTTTCTGCCCCACTCTTCCCCCATCACACCTTCTTTGACTTGTTAGGTTTCCGTCACTTTGACTTTTCTGAAAGTTTCCTAAATGTGCCAAACTCAAGTTTTCTTGGGAACTGGGGTCTAATAATACCTAATACGCTTGTAAGATGAAAAAAGATAATAGGTGAAGTGCTTCGAGTATTAGGAAATGGTGCCATTGTGTTATTTTTATTCCTATTCATGCTGGTTTTCTCAGTTAAAAAAAAAAGGAAAGGGAACAATTATATAAAGTTCACAATTATGGTTGTTTCCTAGTCACTGTGAGATCATGATCTTTCTTTATAACTACTTACCATTTTTAACTCACTCAAGGAGTTGGAAATAATTTGCTGATACTACCCTTCTGGAAGTCTTGGAAATTAGTTTTTATCTTATTTTAACACTGAGAAAACTGAGGCTAGCATTTAAACTGTCAAAGGCATCAGCCAGCTCAGGGCAAATCTTCACACTATTATGTGTTGCTTATCCTTGGGAAAGCTTTAATTCCATTTCAGCTTTCCAGCCAGCAATGTTGGCATTGTGTAGACACCATCATGGATGGTAAAAACGGGAACTGGCCAATTAAAGCCCCCTGCTGAGTCTTCTACCCACTGAACTAGAATCCTTACTTTCACACAGCTCAAAGCAAGAATGCTTCCAGTACCAAATCATTTGGCAGTTTTCAATGGCATGAAAAACAACTGTTTGTACAGCAAAATATTTTCCAGAGCTAGAAGCCCATAAAGATTATTGCCTTCTTTTTAGTACGCATAAATATTCCACAAACACGACTGTCTCAGCTTTCAGCAATGTGGCACCCAGCAGGCAGAAGGCTCTCTCCACTCCTACCTTGTTGTCTACTCTTGGGCTACCTGGGCCTAGCATCCTCTACGGCGCCTGCCCATCCTCCCACCAGTCAGGATCACCATTGGCCATCCCAACCTGAGGAGAAAGAAAATCCAGCTGGCGAGGCTGGCCCTCCCTGCTGATGCAGGGGCCTTGGCATTGTTTCTGCTGCCAATCTGGTTGCCTACTTGTTGCCTCTGGAAGCCTGCACTTTCTCTGTGGCTTCTGTGGTCGTTTCCATCCGCCAGTGTGGTCCCTCTCCGAGGCACTAGTGTGCCAGACCAGCCTACTTGAATTGGTGCCAGGCCACTTATGGGGGAGGTGAAGCCAAATCCCATATATTTAAAACTGTAATGCTTTGCTTGTCCACCTAGCTCCTGTCTCCTGAAGTCATTAGTTGTGGTTTTACTTTACTGTTAAAACACTCTTCTTTTTTTCCTTTCTCTCGGCTCTGGCTATGTTCAGCTCTATATATTTAGCAAGTTGTATGTAAGTAGAGATTCTGCTGTTCTACTTAAATCTCCTCTTTTTTTTTTTCTTTTTTTTTTTTTTGGTATGTGTGTCCTACAGAAAGAGAATGTGTTTCCTATTAAATGGAGGAAAGGGTGGGGCGGGGGGGAAGGTAGAGAGACCTGCTGTTTGACTAGAATGGAAAGTGATAGAGAGTGGCAGTCTGTCGAGCAACAGGGGAGTAGGGTGAAGCCCATTTCTGTGGCCACAGGACAGATATCATCCCTGATCTTGTATTTCTTTGGGAAAATAGACCTGTGGTTGCTTGAGAGAGGCCTTTTGTGCTTCATTTTGCTTGACACATTTTAAGGCCCTTAGAATATCACAGGGATCCCTTTGCACAGCATCTAAGGCTTTGTAAAGGTAGAGCATGGTTGTGCAATATAACACAGATAAATAATAACATTTCCATCTGACAGCTGCATTAGGCAAGTAAAGTGATTTTCCTGAAATCCCTCAGGAAGCTCGAGACACATCTAGGAACACAACATGTGAATTCTAAGCCTCAGACCTTTCACCCATGGACACATTGCTCTGTCTCTATTTACTCTAGAATTCTGTGCATATGTTTTTCAAGTAAATATTTGGTTCTGGGGAGACTTTAGGGGAAAATATTCCAACCTTTGACAGTTAAAGGTTCTGGATTAACAGTGCTGTAGACCAATGTCTGTCATTTATCAGTATGTAGCCATTCCTTAAATAGCTGCTGTCCCATAGTGTAGCTGCTGTGGGCTTACACTGCAGTCCTAACAGACCTTGTATTTACTAAAAGCAAAAAGAGAACTATTGTAGCTGGCATGCATATAATATGTGTTTTCTGGAAGCACCCTAAATAAAAACGGAATTCACAGTATGGAAAAATACGCTTTGTGGGGTGATAAAACAGCTTCCAATAGTTGGTAAATATGAAGACTACATGAAAGAAACATGGGCTGATGAGTCTCTAGCATAAAACCTATGTAATTCATCCTCTGCAAAAATATGTGAATTTCTCATCTGACTTAAAAAATGCAATTACAATATGTATGGTAACTAGACATGCTGGGACTTGTAAAAAGTGAGAATTTGACTAATGTGTTAGATATATATGATGTGTTTGACTAATTTGATAGATATAGCCAGGCAAACCCTACAACTTCATTTTAGATAGATCTTACCAGAGTGAGGGTCACAAATTTAAATATTTTCAGAGCCTGGGAAGTAACTAAATGAGAGTAATGATTGGTGGAGTATACAGGAGCTAAGGCTCATATATTAGGGAGTGGCGGAGACTGTGGCAAAATAGAACACCCAAGGCCCTTATAAAGGATGCAGTGCCCACAGCTTCAACCAATGGATGTCAGGAAGGAATGCAGGCCCAGTGTGGTCAGATCATCTGATCTTTCAAGAGAACATGAAAATCCAGATTTTTACATAAACATATTCCAATTTTTCAACATGAATAACTAATTTTTAAAAATGTATACACTGTTGACCAAAGAAAGCATATTGTATAAGAGACATTCTTCAGGGGATGGAGTACCACTGAGCTTCTTCTATTCTTGAGGGTGACAATTTATATGATGAAATATGGGAGCTTCTTGCAGGAGTTAGTAGAGAATGGAAAAACCCTGGGAGAAATGGGATGGTTTGGTATAATTCAGAGATTCTCATTTGGCACCTACAAGAGCAGTGTGTTGATCACAAATAAAAAATCCTCCAAAAATATTTCAAATAGGAAAAGACCAAGGGAATTCCAGAAAAGTTCATCGGGGTATGTGTGCTCAAAAGAGAAACTGATTCTGATTGGTTTCTGCAAGTAGGAGAGCAAGAGACTATATGGAATGTTCAAATGACAACAGAGAAAGTACTTTTGATCTGGTTGCACCAGGATCCACACTGACAGAATATATCATTTGAACTGGTTGAGAGCAAAACTTGGAACTAGTAAGTGAAATATAAGTAACATAAACATCTGATTAATGAGTTAGGCTGTGCCAAAATAATTAAACCAATGAAAACTGGGTACAAGTACTGAGCTAATATGCACAGGATGTATAGCCCAGAGCTTGCTGACATCAGTAAAGTGGTTGTTTCACTAGGAGGATCTTAGAAGGCATATGTTATTTATCTTTTTCATCACAGGCCGTAGCACAATGGTTGGCACATGAGAAGCCCAGAAAATGACCACTCAGTAAAGAAACCATAACCACATGATAGCACATTTTGGACTGAAGGGGACACAGGGGAGCAATGATGTATTTAGTGCCAGATTTAATGGCTACTTCTCAGTGCACATACTCTTGAGCAGAGGAGATCTAACATTATTGAAACTCCAGCCATCCTCTCCTAGAATTTTCTAATATCTCCCTTTCCTGATCTTTTCTTTACCTTTCTATTTTTTGGACTTTCCCCCTTTAATCTAATTCCATGGCTCCGTTTGCTTCCTCTATGTGCCTCTTCAATGTTGGTGTCACCTGGTGTTGCAGAACTCTCAGCACTTCTCCCTCTACAGTCTTCTTTGGTGATCCCATCAATGCAGTCAGTTCAGCTCTCATTTATATGTTGACATTCCCACATTCCAGCCTGACCTCCAATTCTGAAGCCAAATTTTTAGCTACTATTGTGGACTGAATGTTTCTGTCCCCTACCCCAATTCATATGTTGAAGTCCTAATCCCCAGTGAGGCTGTATTTGGAGATGGACCCCCTAAGGGAGTAATTAAGGTTAAGTTAGTCATAAGGGTGGGGCCCTGACATGATAGGATGAGTGTCTTTATAGAAAAACAAACAACCCCATCAAAAAGTGGGCGAAGGACATGAACAGACGCTTCTCAAAAGAAGACATTTATGCAGCCAAAAAACACATGAAGAAATGCTCATCATCACTGGCCATCAGAGAAATGCAAATCAAAACCACGGTGAGATACCATCTCACACCAGTTAGAATAGCCATCATTAAAAAGTCAGGAAAAAACAGGTGCTGGAGAGGATGTGGAGAAATAGGAACACTTTTACACTGTTGGTGGGACTGTAAACTAGTTCAACCATTGTGGCAGTCAGTGTGGCGATTCCTCAGGGATCTAGAACTAGAAATACCACTTGACCCAGCCATCCCATTACTGGGTATATACCCAAAGGACTATAAATCATGCTGCTATAAAGACACATGCACACGTATGTTTATTGCGGCACTATTCACAATAGCAAAGAGTTGGAACCAACCCAAATGTCCAACAACGATAGACTGGATTAAGAAAATGTGGCACATATACACCATGGAATACTATGCAGCCATAAAAAATGATGAGTTCATGTCCTTTGTAGGGACATGGATGAAACTGGAAACCATCATTCTCAGTAAACTATCGCAAGGACAAAAAACCAAACACCGCATGTTCTCACTCATAGGTGGGAATTGAACAGTGAGAACTCATGGACACAGGAAGGGGAACATCACACTCTGGGGACTGTTGTGGGGTGGGGGGAGGGGGGAGGGACAGCATTAGGAGGTATACCTAATGCTAAATGACGAGTTAATGGGTACAGCAAAACAACATGGCACATGGATACATATGTAACAAACCTGCACATTGTGCACATGTACCCTAAAACCTAAAGTATAATAATAAAAAAAAAAAAAAAGAAAGAGACTCAAGAAAGCTGGTTGCTCTACGGACATGCACCAAGGGAAGGCCACGTGAACACACAGGGGGCTGGTAGCTGCCAACAAGCCAGGAAGAGAGCCCTCAGCAGAAACTGAATCTGTGACTCCTTGATCATGGACTTTTAGCTTCCAGAACCGTGAGAAAATAAACGTCTGCTGTATAAGTCATTCAGTGTATGGCATTTTGTTAGGGCAACCTGAGCAGACTAAGACAGTTCCTGGACATTTTAATTAAATTAATCTATCTATGCATTAAATGCAAACTCTTTAAAAGAGAACTCATCAGTTACCTACCTCCTCCATTCTGTTTTCCTCCTGTCTGCTGTGTCTCCATTACTAGCATCTAGATTCTCTAGAATTTTTAGTTATTGTCTATTCCTCCCTCTTTATGACCTACTCAATCCAGTTATTTATTTATTTATTGCTATTAAAGTCCTAATAATTTTGTCCCTCAAATACCTTCAAATGTAGTTTCTTTTTCTTGATTCTGGCTATCTCATCTATATTTTAGGACCTCACCATGTCTTGCTTGAAATTTCTCTTAATTGATCTTTAACTTTCAATATATATCCTACCTTATATCTGGAATTATTCTTATAAAACATCTGATTGTATACCAGCCCTGACTCCTGCCCCGTGTCTAAGCAACTTGATACCACATAGGAGAGCTCTCCTCTGAAGAAGTGTCCCATTCAGAATAACAACCTGTAGGGGCTGGGGAGTGATGTCCACAGATGGGATATGGAAGAAATCAAAAGCCACGGACACTACCTCACGAGTCCCCTTAACAAGGACCCCAAGGAAGCTGAATGAAACAGGCCCCTGATAGGAGTGAGATTTGAAAGTAAAGAAGTAGAAAATTTAACTTCTGGATGCCACAGGGAATTTCCACTTCCAATTTAAGGACTTAATGTTTATTACAGGTTATCCCTGGTGATTATAAAGCATACCTACCAAAACTGAGTTTGCCATAGATATGATGGAAATAGCTAAATTTTTAAAACATCTCTGTATCTCTTGTGTAGGATATTAATTCTTGCTGAAGGCTCTGGACTCAGATTTAGGCTGCCTAGACTTAAGTTCTGGCTTCACCACCCATTGTATGTCTTGGGCAAGTGACTTTACCTTGCCAAGCCTTCATTTCTCTGTTACATACATAAATAATGATAGTGTGTTTTAATAATAGTAAATTGTCTTACAGTTGTTAGAAGGATTAAATAAAGTACATAGCACAGTACCTGACCTATGGGAAGGACTTGGTGAATGTTTACACTGGTGTTAGTCATAGCCACAGGAATAGTATTTTCTAATAATGTTTTAGTAAAAGTGCTAACAAAAGGCTCTTTAGAATTCTAGAGCTCAAGGAACCCAGTTTGAGAAACACTGACCTAAGCTCCAGACATACTGGCCTCCTTCTGCTCTTTAAATATGCCAGGCCTGTTGTACCTTGGGGTCGTTTCTCTTTCTGTCTCTTCTTCCTGGATACTCTTCTGCCAGAGCTCTGCATGTATTGCTCCCTCAGTTAATTCAGGTCTTTATTTCAGATTCACCTTCTTGGTGGGGCCCATCACCCCACCCATAGCCAGTGCTTCCTATCTATTCCTCTTCCTGATTTATTTCTGCTCTTGAATAATTATTACTAGCCCAGTATTTATTATACTTAATAGAGGAGACTTTTATTGTCTCTTTCTCTCACTACATGAAGCTAGGGATTTTTGTCTATTTTGGTTCCTAGCACCAATAGAGTCTCAGTAACTATTTATTGAATGACTGAATGAATAAGCTATGGTAAAATATTTAACATAAAGGTATATACCCTGAGCACAAACTGTTCATTTAACAGCGCCTGCTAAAATAAGATTTTTTTTGCTATTTATTTTTTTAAAAGAATATGCTAACTATTGTATTCATATGAGCATTGAGAAATTTTTGCCGAAAATGTCTTTTAAAATCATCTGAAATAGAATCATTGCACATGGTATACAGTTCTAAAAGAAAGGAAGACAGCTAAATGTTTAGGAAAATGAAATTATGGAAAAGGGAGGTTAAACTGCAATGTATTACAAGTTTTCAGAATGGCACAGGATCAATGATGTTACCTAAATCATAAATATCACCTAGAATGAAAACCAATATTGTGAAAGTTAGACCTGGCTCCTGCCAACAGGGACATTTACTATTTTTTGAGTGATATTTGTGACATTAATATGGGATAACTTAAATTTAAAATAAAAAATAATTAAAATTTAAAGTAAAAATAATTTAAGAACTTTTTAAAATTTAAATTTATAAAGACCACTCTGGCTTATAGCAGTATCATTATTAGGCACTGATATCCCAGAAGTGCAATTTACAGAGACAGCAGGCGCCACTGCTGGTCCAATTATACACTTCTCATTGTCTTGCCTTCTGCCTAGTAAAGCTTATTTTCTCATTTGTATTTCTTTGCTGGTGTAACTTTTTCACCTAGGTAAACTGTGGTTTGGTGGGAAGAATGCCTTAGCAAGGGCATGGGTCACATCTAGGAGGCTATCACCTCCTCGAGTCACGGCAGACCAGAGCCTGGTCCTCCATCCAAAAATTCAACTGTGTTGGGTAATCCTGAGTCAGTTGGCCAAGAGAACTGAATGAGACTCACAAACCAAACTGATTTGAGTAGACAGCAACAGATATGACTATGACTATCTATTCATAATCAAAAACGATACTTCATGAGCTTCTGATGTCTTAGGAACTACTGAGTGAGGGTCAGGCTCTTTCTTCCTGTCGATGAGCTCTGGGAAAGCTAAATCTTGAATCAGAAGTTATATTTGTTTGTTGAGTTTTCAGAAATATAAAGCCAGAACAAATTCATGTGTCTCTAAAGAGTCACCCTCAGGAAGGATGGCATGGTTCCATGGTCCTCATCATGGTGATGGTCTCACTTCAGGGGCCCTATCGATTAACCCCATTGGCCAAGACTCAGTAAACATGGCCAACTTCTGACTCTTTGGAATTTTTTCATTTCTCACATTGACGGTTCCTTTTTTCTTTTTATAAATCTTTCTCTAGACAGATGAAAAAAGAGTTGATTAGGTTTCAGCTTGCCAAATTACAATCATATTCCAGGTCCAGGCTTCTTGCAATAACTTCTTGAGTCCTTCCTGTTGGAATTGCATTGTTTCTAACCTCTTCAGTTTCTCACCTGAAGACGATATACACAGCAGGAATGAGTTTGCTCAGGTGCAGGGGAGATTGCACCTGAGCAATATGTTCCACATCTCGCCACTACTTCATTTGATCTGACTTCTCTGTGCTTTGTAAAAAGAATTGCAGTGGCATTTAGCAGGCCTATTGTACAGGATCTTACAGAGATCACTTTATGTTGCCGTTCTCTGAAGTGAACTGGAGCTATTTTGAATCATGTCTGGACTCCCAAAGCCAAGTTAGGTGCAGTGTCATTTGGGGACTATTTTTCAGAGGCAGTATAGTCAGTTATGCAATGATTTCTTACTTCATAGTGTGAGTATCAGCCAAGCTCAGTTCCAGATGGTATTTAAAGGGTAACATTTTGAGCTTTTATCTTTTATAGTTCTTACAGGTGAGAGAGTTGGTAAACACAGGACCTGACTCTTGCATGTGGCCAAATTGAATCCAGATTAGTTCATACTCAGAAACTTATCAGAAACACATTTTTCTTGCCACCAGAAGAGAGGACAAATGGCAGGAAATGTAAAATTTGTGCATTACCATGCTTCAGCGCATGGCTTACAGAAATGAACCTGTCATTGTATTCAGAGCAGCAGGAGTTCTTAGTTAAGAGGGAAGCACTCTATGAAAACTGAAGAAAGAATAGACAAAATTCTATTGATAAATGTTCTAATTGTAAATAACTCAGTTCCCAACTCACCTTTAATAAGTATTTTTTAATAATTCGTTTTAAGTTTAGAAAAGTGAATTGTAAACCCTTCTATATTTCTCAGGTTACTCAAAGGCTATTTAAAAAAAACAACAGCAATGAGAAAAAAACCACCTTAATCTGAGAAAAGTAAAGCAAGACACTGAGCCCAGAAGCCAGGATTTTGTCTTGTAGCATCTTTGAAACATACATTCTTCTTTGAATGAAAGATTTCTTAGAGATTTTATTTTGACTTCTAATTTCTCATAATCTCACAATATACAGATTTCTCATAATCTCAGAATTTCTCATAATCTCATAATGTACAGATTTTAAAAATTTAAGTATTGTGCTTAGAAGTAAAATGTATTTAATTAGGAAAGATTGATTGATTTAAATATAGCCAAGAAGATGTGAACCTTCCTTTGGTATAACATGCTGCATTAAATTGTCTTTTAGCATAAAGCTTTGGAAGCTGAATATTATGCTATATGTTTAGAATGCAATTTATTAGATACTTTAAGTCACTGTGTTTATTCTGATATCTCTGTTTTGGCTGGTTTTCTATCATCTATATCAAAAATAGTTTGAAGTTGAGTCACTGCTACTTGTATTGATTGTAATAATATAATGTGAGCAAAATAACCCCCTTTTGGTGCATATTGGTTCCCAAACCACTGGTTTTCCCCCCTTCTTGTTAGTTTCTTTCTACTTTGATTTGGCTTATTAGTTTTAAATTACAAAATCACAGCAGCTGCACAAAAATACACATGACGAGATTTCAGAATTGCCCTTTTATGTCATTTGGTAAGATATCAGTCATTTAAAGATATTTAGGAGAAGAAGGAGCAGGGGACATTGAAAACTATGACACATGTGTGAAGCATTCCCATCCTCTCTGGGCTGACAATGCCTCCATTCATTTCTCTAGACTCTGGGGAATATGTTCTTCCTTTCTTCCAGGAATGTGGGTTGGCCAGAGAAAGAGAGAAGGGCAGTAGAGTCCTCTCTAAATCATCAAATACCTTTCCAACTGACAGACTGGCTCATTCTCAGTGTGGACTTTAAAAGAAGGAAATTTGAAATAAGTTATTTCAAAATAGCATATGGTGATTCCTTTACTAGTAAGATCTTTTGTTTATTCTTGAGAAATAAAAGCAATTGGGTCATAGTTCATTCGATTTTTTTCTTGAGTTCTTTTTCTCCTGTTGTATATAAAATTGTGTATCAAATTCCTTAAAAAATGAACATGTGCCTCTCAATAAGCTAAACTCTCAGTGTCATTCAAAATCTCAAAGAACGCTATTGTAAGCAAAATATCTGCCTACAAAGTGGTATTTCTTATAGTTTTGAGGTTCTATACAAATCATTGTATATAACTTACACAGTCAATATTATCACATAGTATAAAATAAGAAGAAAACCAGATATATGTTAATTTTTAGTAAACATTTACCTAACCATGATAAATAATCCTTATGCTACAAAGAATATTCTATAAATTAATGTGATATATTATGCTCGATAAAATTTGTAGACTCTTGCTTCATAGTTATTTTTATACGTATCATTTCTCTCCAGCTACACAGTAAACTCTTTGAAGGAAGAGGTTAATTTACTTTTGAATTGCTCACAGAGCTTAGTATAGGGACTCTGCATCGTAAGTGCTTAATAAACATGTACTACATGAAGGAATAACACTGTAGGACCCGTCTGCATGGATTTCTTGAGACCTTCTCTATAGGTCCTACAAATAAACTTGACACTTGGAGTTCTAAGAAGGTATATAACACATCAGATAAAAACCTGACAATTGAACACTAGAAAAAAATACCAAAGGAGAAATATATAATGGTTTTCTAAGAACAGATACATGTGGTCTCATTATTAATAAATTTGGCAATGGTTTTCCTTCAAAACATAGAACCAATTAGATCATAATAATCTTGGTCACTAATTGGTTTTGCAAAAATGTCTCCTTTCATTTTATAAGTGATCTACTTGAAAATGTGGTGAACCATAAAAGGCCATTTCCTTGGAAAACAGTATGGACAAACCTCTTGCAGTTTTGTTTGGGTGATATTCAAAGCCAAACCCTAAGCCTTTCCCAGAACTTGAAACAAATGTTAGCGTTACCACAAACCAAAGGCGGAAAGGGGGAAACTCTGCAGAGAGTTTGTTTCCTCTTCATCCTTTTTTTTTTTTAATTTGTGCATCCCAACTGCTTATTTAGATTTATTCTGCTTTCCCACGGATGTGTTATTAGCTCTATACAGTGAAATCTCAGGGACCAGGTCTTTGAAACAGCAATTTTTGGGAGGTTTATAATCTAATGCCGTCTCTAGAAGACTCCTTCCCACAATAGACTCCTTCCCACAATAGACTCCTTCCCACAATAGACTTCCCACAATAGACTCCTTCCCACAATAGGCCAGAAGTGACTTTGTCATAGTCCATTTAGGCTGCTATAACAAAAGGCCATTGATTGGGGAGCTTCTAAATAACAGAAATTTAGTTCTCATAGTTCTGGAGACTGGGAATTCCAAGGTCAGGGTGCTAGCAGGTTTGGTGTCTGGTAAAGACCCACTTCCTGGCTCACAGATGGTACCATCTTGCTCTGTCCTCACAAGGTAGAAGGGACTAGTTAGTACTCTGGGGTACCTTTTATAAGGACATGAATTTCATTCATGAGGACTCAGCCCTCATGATTTAATCAATCCCCAATACCATCATCGAGAGGGTTAGTATTTCAGCATATGAATTTGCTGGGAAACACAAACATTCCGACCATAGGAGACTTCTAATGGGATAATTCAGCTGGAATCCTAAAATCCGCAAAGGCCAAATTATCTTTGTATCCTTATCTAAATCCAAAAAGCCTTTTCTGAGAAGCTGAATCTTTGATATGGTCTTTATAAAATGATCATAACTGAATGGAATGAATGCTAGCTGAGAAGTGTGAGTATTGCCTATATAATGCCTTATTAATATTTCTATAATAATCCAGTCAACCAATTGCCTTATTGAAACTTTTATCCAGAAAGGCAACACAATTTAGATGTAGTGACCTTAAACATATATACTTTCAGAGGTGTGGTAGGGGCAGCTAACAGACCTTCACAATTTCATGTTCCCCTTCCACAATGTTGAGGTGTCGTGGGGAAGTAACTCTTCAGCCAAGGACCACATTTTTCAGCCTCCTTATATCTAATTCGGCCATTAACTGGTTCTACTCAAGGGAAATATAAATGGAAGTGATATATGTCATTCTGGCAAGTGGTGAAGAGGGAGATACATCCTTTGCATAGTCTCTTTCCCTGTTGTTCTGAAGAAAGAAGACTCTAGGACCCTAAGAAGGGAGTAGGACCACAAGATGGAAGGGGCCTGAGTCTCAGAATGACCATGCTGGCGGGTGGTTGGAAGGCTACCCAACTGGGAGCACTTACATTAGTCTGCATCATGAGCAAGAAATGCATGTTTATTGTTGTAAACAGTGGAATTTGGGAACTTATCTGTTCTAGTAACTAACATTGCTCTAACAAATACAGGGGATAATAAAAATGTCACAAAGGTATTATGAAATCAGATTTATATATATATGTATTTATTATACTTTAAGTTCTAGGGTACATGTGCACAACGTGCAGGTTTGTTACATATGTATACATGTGCCATGTTGGTGTGCTGCACCCATTAACTTGTCATTTACATTAGGTATATCTCCTAATGCTATCCCTCCCCCTTCCCCCAACCCCACAACCCGGTGTGTGATGTTCCCCTTCCTGTGTCCAAGTGTTCTCATTGTTCAATTCCCACCTCTGAGTGAGAATATGCAGTGTTTGGTTTTTTGTCCTTGTGATAGTTTACTGAGAATGATGGTTTCCAGTTTCATCCATGTCCCTACAAAGGACATGAACTCATCATGTTTTATGGCTGCATAGTATTCCATGGTGTATATGTGCCACATTTTCTTAATCCAGTCTACCATTGTTGGACATTTGGGTTGGTTCCAAGTCTTTGCTATTGTGAATAGTGCTGCAATAAATATACGTGTGCATGTGTGTTTATAGTAGCATGATTTATAATCCTTTGGGTAGATACCCAGTAATAGGATGGCTGGGTCAAATGGTATTCCTAGTTCTAGATCCCTGAGGGATCGCCACACTGTCTTCCACAATGGTTGAACCAGTTTACAGTCCCACCAACAGTGTAAAAGTGTTCCTATTTCTCCACATCCTCTCCAGCACCTGTTGTTTCCTGACTTTTTAATGATTGCCATTCTAACTGGTGTGAGATGGTATCTCATTGTGGTTTTGATTTGCATTTCTCTGATGGCCAGTGATGATGAGCATTTCTTCATGTGTCTGTTGGCTGTGTAAATGTCTTCTTTTGAGAAGTGTCTATTCATATCCTTTGCCCACTTGTTGATGGGGTTGTTTTTTTCTTGTAAATTTGTTTGCGTTCTTTGTAGATTCTGGATATTAGCCCTTTGTCAGATGAGTAGATTGCAAAAGGTTTCTCCCATTCTGTAGGTTGCCTGTTCACTCTGATGGTAGTTTCTTTTGCTGTGCAGAAGCTCAAAGCTGGAGGCATCACGCTACCTGACTTCAAACTATACTACAAGGCTGCAGTAACCAAAACAGCATGGTACTGCTACCAAAACAGACATACAGACCAATGGAACAGAACAGAGCCCTCAGAAATAATACCATACATCTACAACTATCTGAACTTTGACAAACCTGACAAAAACAAGAAATGGGGAAAGGATTCCCTGTTCAACAAATGGTGCTGGGAAAACTGGCTAGCCATATGTAGAAAGCTGAAACTGGATCCCTTCTTTACACCGTATACAGAAATTAATTCAAGATGGATTAAAGACTTACATGTTAGACCTAAAACCATAAAAACCCTAGAAAGAAACCTAGGCATTACCATTCAGGACATAGGCATGGGCAATGAAATCAGATTTTGTTCCTATTCTCTGTTTTTGTTGAAATTTTTGGATTTAAACAGTGAAGGCAGGTTTTGAGTCATATTTCAGTTGTAGGATTTCTAAGAGAAGGCACACATGTTTCCTGGATACTGACCTATTCCTATCTACCACTTCACAGAAAAATGGTTTTCCTAGACATTGTGTTCCTCCTAGAGGCTCATCTCTCTTCAATAGACCTGGCCCTCTCTTAACCATTTTTTCCACTCAATTTCCATCTCCTCCGTGAAGCCTTTCCTTAGTACTAAAGAGATCATTTCTTTCTTTGAGCTCATAGCAGTTAAAATCTGCACCAACCTTTGTTTTGTCTTATGTACTGCCTAATGAGAGAACTCATATTAGTATATAATTTTTAATGGGTAAGTGCATTATTTCTTTGAATTATAAAGTAACAGTGGGGGAGAAGAATAAAATGTTTTAAGTAATTGGCATTAGAATACCGAAAATAGACACTCATTCTTTTGTGTGCAGAAGGGTGGTTGCAGGGACCAAAAGGTCCAGGTTATTTTATACCCTGCGGAGTCTCACTCTACTACCCAGGCTGGAATGTGGTGGTGTGATCTTGGCTCACTGCAACCTCTGCCTCCCAGGTTCAAGTGATTCTCGTGCCTCAGCCTCCCAAGTAGCAGGGACTACAGGCATGCACCACCATGCCTGGTTTATTTTTTGTATTTTTAGTAGAGATGGAGTTTCACCATATTGGCCAGTTTAGTCTCAAACTCCTAACCTCAAGTGATCCGCCCACCTTGGCCTCCCAAAGTGCTGGGATTGCAAGAGTGAGTCACCACGCCCGGCCACCTCACGGTCGTATTGACATCCATAGTAGAACACTTTTAATTGTGTTATTGGATATAGCAGTCTCTGAGCCTTTTATGTTCTCACAAAAATTAAGACTTTTATTTGTAAGCAGAAAAGTGGAAAATTGGTCAGGGGCAGTGCAGGCATTTCTAGTAATTTTGGTTCTGCAGGCTCCGTGGTTACGTTTATCTTCCAAATTTGAAAATATATTCTCAACAAATTTAGTCCTTGACATCATTCTTATTCTACCACTGAGAGTGTCAAGTGTGGTACCATTAGGATGGCAATTTTATGTGTTGATCCCACCTAAAAGCCAAATTCAGATTCATTTCACTCACAGTGCCAACCATGTGGTCAACTTCATCCAGTTCCTTGGTTGTAACCTAGATTTCAATGGACAAAATGTAATGTGAAGGCTCCATATCTTATTATCTAATTCTGAGTGATTAGTCCTCCACTGTTGAGTATCAAATATCTACATTTATCATACCAGATCTTAGTCATTGTCAACTGTGCAGAAAGATCCTTAGAGATTTTTTTATGCATTAAATTCTGGAAATTCTCAGGTATGTTTCCCTAAAATGTGTAAATCCTGCTGCTGTCTTGTGTGCACACATACAAATCATAACTTAAATGGCCTATTTAACATTTAGGTTTAGGTAATTTGGAGGGTGAGTCCAGAATGAAGCCATGGAAGAGAAATTTCGAATGAAGGAATTTAGATATCTCTCACTTGTATTGCAAAAGCAAGAAGTGTGAGTTCTCATTCATGCAGTTTAGTCTGATTATTCCAGGTGTGTCATGGGAAGAAAGCTGGAATCTTTATCCCTATCTGTAAGCATGGTTTATTTGATGCATTTGTAAAAGTGTACATAATATCCAGTGCTCTTTCTTCTTGCACATTAAGCTTTGATTAACATAATAATGTAGCATTGTTGAGTTGTCCAAATCTTAAAAACCATGAAATATGGATTACAAAAGCACACATGTGCAAACTGAGCTAATATTTCTTTCCCCCAAATAAGCAAGTTTTTCATCTAGATTATTTTCAGTTATAGAAATTGATTATATCCTCATGAAAAGAGTTAGTAATTTGAAAAGAAATCTGCCATGTCTCAGGTATTTCATAATACAACAGAAATAGGCAAAATGAAAAGAAAGTTTGTACTTAATGCAAAAAAAAGATTCATTATGCTCATTTAGAGAGAAACAAGTCTGCAAAATTTCAGCACCAAGGTTAATTTTTATTATATAATAAGTGCACAAAAACAGAGTTTGGAAAAGGCATGATTTTCAACCACTTTTTCTAGCATTAAGACTAAAATAACAACAAAAACTAAAATGAGGCAAATCGTTGCAAAAGAGACTATTATAAAAGATAGTAAGTAAATGTACACAGCATTCGTTATATCATCCTCTTTGCAGCACTGCATTTGAGATTGTGTCAGCACTTCCATTATAAGCCTGTACTTTGAGGAATTTGGAATTTGGCCAATAAAAGATCATTCTGAACTAAGAGTTGGCACAGAAAATTTCCTCCCATGAGCAAAAGTTGTTTTCATTATTTCTTCTTCATCATTGTCTTCTTTTTTCTTTCCTTTTTACAAAATTCCATGAAACCTCATCTGGTTGCTTTTAAGCTTGGATATCTAAAGTAAGAGAGCCAACCCAATGGTTTGAAGACAATACATCTTTTGTCCATCTGGGCAAAATTTGTATTTGGCATTTTATGTGAAAGAGCCATACAATTCAATTGGGAGTATTTAAAGAAAGAGTAAAAACTAATTTCAAAAGACCTCTTAGTCATTACCTCTAATAATGAAGTTAAAAGGAAAAAAATGAGGGTGACAGAGAGCTTATTCACTTACTCCCATTATTGTGTGCATTACTTTATAGCTATTAATAAAAACTGTTCTTCACAGCACTTCTGCATAGTTTCATACCCATTTATTTTACGGCTTTATTGATGTATTTTATATATACAGTAAAATTAGCCCATTTTAAGTGTACAGTTCTATGAGTTTTGGTAAATATGAATAGTCATCCAACTACCACCAACCACAGACAAGTTTCAGAACAATTTCATCAGCACAAAAAGTTCTCTTATCCTACTTACCAGTCATTGCCCACCCCTAATCTCACCTTAGCCCTAGGCAACTACTACTGATCTGTTTTTTTTGCCACTACAGATCTGCCTTTTCTAGAATTTTCTTTTTCTTTTTTTTCTTTATTTTATTTTATTATTATTATACTTTAAGTTTTAGGGTACATGTGCACAATGTGCAGGTTTGTTACGTATGTATACATGTGCCATGTTGGTGTGCTGCACCCATTAACTCGTCATTTAGCATTAGGTATATCTCCTAATGCTGTCCCTCCCCACTCCCCCCACCCCACAACAGTCCCCGGAGTGTGATGTTCCCCTTCCTGTGTCCATGAGTTCTCATTGTTCAATTCCCAGCTATGAGTGAGAACATGCGGTGTTTGGTTTTTTGTCCTTGCGATAGTTTACTGAGAATGAATTTTCTATAAATGAAATCATATAATATATAATGTATTATGTCTAAATTGTTTCACATAGCATGATGTTTTTGAGGGCCATCTGTTATCTTTAATATATCAGTAGTCTATTCCTTCGTATTGCTGAGTAGTATTTCATTGTTTAGATGTACCAGAATTTGTTAATCCTTTAATGAGTCATAGACATTTGGGGCTATTTCCAGTTTGAGACTATTAATAATAAAACTGTTATACATACGTGTGTGCAGGTCTTTATGTAGGCGTGTTTCTACTTCTCTTGGGTAAATACCTCAGGGTAGGATTGTAGGCTCCTGTGATAAAAGCATGTTCAACTTTATATGGAATTGCCAAACTATTGTCAAAAGTGGATGTGCTATCTTGCATTTCCACTAGCAATACATGAGGGTTCTGGTTTCCCTACAACTGTCTCTTCTGAAAGTTTCTTACTTAAAGTCTATTTTATTTGATACAGGTTTAGCCACCAAAATCTTCTTTAGTTATCTCAGTGGTTGTGTACTGATACGCAACTGTGCTTGTTTGCCGTTTGTGTATTTTCTTTAATGAGTTGTTTCTTCAGACCTATCATCTCCCCCTTTTTGTTGGCTGTTTGTCTTTTTATTATTAAGTTGAAAGCCTTCATTAAATATTTTAGAAAAGAGTTCTTTGTCAGATATATGTTTAGCAAATGTTTTATGCTAATGTGTTGCTTCCTGTTTCATATTATTAATGGTATTTTTGATCAGCAAAACTTTTAAGTTTTATGAAGTGCAATGTATATATTTTCATTTATGGTTTATTTACTATGTGTCCTATGAAAACTTTGCCTAACTCAAGTTCTCTAAGATTTTCCCATTTTCTTCTCAAAGTTTTATAGTTTCAGCTGTTAGGTTTGGGTCTCTTATATATTTCAAATTAATATGTGTGTTATTCCATTTTGCATCTCTATAAAGGAATACCCGAGGCTTGCTATTTTATCAAGATGAGAGGTTTATTTTGGCTCACAGTTCTGCAGGCTGTACAAGAAGCGTGTTGCCAGCACCTGCTTCTGGTGAGGGCTTCAGGAAGCTTACAATCATGGCAGAAGGCAAAGGGGGAGCAGGTGGTGTATACCACATGAAGAGAACAGGAGCAAGAGAGGAGTTAAGAGGTGCCAAGTTATTTTAAACAGCCAGATCTGGCATGAACTAATAAAGTGAGAACTCACTCATTATGGTGAGAATAGCACCAAGCTATTCATGGAAGACCCACCCCCATGACCCAAGCTCCTCCCACTAGGCCCACCTCCAACACTGGAGGTCACATTTCAACATGAGATTTGGAGGGGATAAAACATCCAAACCATATCAATATATATGCTTCATCCAGTTTTGTTTGTCTCAAGATTTTTAAATTTCCCTTTAAATTTCTTCTTTGACCTATTGGCTATTCAAAAACATGTTTGATTTCAATGTATTTGTGAATTTTCCAAGATGTCTCCTGTTATTTGTTTCTAGTTTCATACTATAGTGGCTAGAAAAGATATTTGATATGATTTTCATCTTCTTACATTTAAGACTTGTTTTGTGACTTCACATATGATCTATCCTGGATAATGTTCTTTGTTCACTTGAAAATAATATATATTCTGCTGCTGTTGGATGCGGTATTCTGTATATGTGTGTTCAGTCCCTTTGGTCTAAAGTGTTGTTCAAGTCCACAGTTTCCTTATTGATTTTCTGTCTGGATGATCTATCCATTATTTAAAATGCCATGTTAAAGTCCCCTATTAATATTATATTGCTGTCTATTTCTCCCTTCAGTTCTGTTAATAATATTTGGTTTATATATTTAAATGCTGCTGTACTGGGAACATATATATTAAGTACTCCTCTACTGGGAACATATATTTATGGTTTTTATATTGTCTTGATGAGTTGACTTCTTTATCATTATATAATGACCTTCTGTGTTGTTTGTGATAGTTTTTAACTTAAAGCCTATTTTGTCTCATGTAAGTTTAGCCACCTCTGCTCTCTTTTTGTTACCAGTATACATGGGCTGTTTCTTTCTATCCCTACTCTTTCAGCTGTGTATGACTGTAAAGCTAAAGTGAGTCTCTTGTAGGCAAAATGCAGTTGGAACTTTTTTCAGTCCTTTCAGTCATCCTATGTCTTTTCATTGGAGAATTTAATCTATTTACAATTTAAATAATTACTGATAGGTAAAGACTTACTACTGCCAGTGTAGTAATTGTTTTCTGACTGCTACTTATTTCTGAAGGAACAAATAGTTTCTTTATCCTATTACTCCTCTCTTGTTGTCTTCCTTTGTGATTTTGATGATTTTTTTTTTGTAGTAGAATGGTTTAATTTCTTTATCTTTTTTGTATTTTCTATCTGTGTGGTTATCATGAAGCTTACATAAAATATCTTACAATAGTCTATGTTGAACTGATAATTACTTCAACTTCATATAAAATCTCTCTACTTTAATTATTCTTCCCCTACATTTTATTAGTGCTGCAATTTTCATCTTTTATATATTGTGTATTCATTAGAAAACTATTTTATAGTTATTTTTAATACTTTATCATTAAACTTTTGTAAGAATCAAAAGGTATTTATGCACTACCATTACAGTATTAAAGTATTGTAAATTTGACTTTTGATGTTTATAGTGGCTTTTATACTTCCATGTGTTTCATGTTGTTAAGTAGCATTGTTTTATTTTAACTTGAATAATTCCCTTTAGCATTTCTGGTACAGCAGGTCTAGAGGTAATGAACTTCCACAGCTTTTGTCTAGGAAAGTCTTCATCTCTCTTTTGTTTCTAAAGAATAGCCTTGCCTGGTACAGTATTGTTGATTGGCGGGTTTTTTTTTGTTTCAGCACTTTGACTACATCACCCTGCTCTTTCCTGGGCACCAATATTTCAGCTGAAAAATCCACTGATAGTCTTATGGAGATTCCCTTACATGTGACTAGTTGCTTTGCTCTTGCTACTTTCCAAATTCTCTCTTTGTCTTTGTCTTTTGAGTATTTAATTATACTCTGTTTCAGGGAAGATCTTTTTATAATTAATCTGTTTGAGTTCTTTTGGGCTTCATAGATCCGGATGTTTATTTTCCACTCCAGACTTGGGATATTTTCTGTCATTATTTCTTTAAATAATCTTTCTTCCCCTTTCTGTTTTTGCTGCTTCTCCTGGGAGTCTCATCATGCAAATTTTGACTTGCTTAGTGGTGTCTCATAAGTTCTCTAGGCTTTCTTCATTCTTTTTCTTTCTCTCTTTTTTTCCTTTTTATTCCTCTGACTGGGTAATTTCAAATGACCTGTCTTTGAGCTCACTGATTTTTTTCTTCTGTTTCATCAAGTCTGCTGTTAAAGCTCTTCATAGAACTTTGCAGTTGAGGCATTGTGTTATTTAGCGCTAGAATTTTTGTTTGGTTCTTTTTATGATTTCTCTCTCTTTATTGAATGTCTTCTTTTGTTTATGCATAGTCCTCCTAATTTCATTCACTTGTGTATCTGTGTTCTCCTGTAGCTCACTGAGCTTCCTTAGGGTGTTTACAGTTGTCCCTCAGTATACATGAGGAATTGGTTCCAGAACTGCCCACATATACCAAAATTCATTCATAATATGATCCTAGTCAGCCCTGCAGAACCTACATATATAAAAGTCAGCCCTCTGTATACACAGGTTTCATTTCCTGTGAATACTACATGTTTTATTCATGTTTGGTTTAAAAAAAATCTGTGCAGGTGGACCCACAGAGTTAAAACATGTTGTTCAAGGATCAGCTGTATTTTGAATTATCTAAGTTTGTGGATGTCTATTTCTTAAGAGTCAGTTACTAGTGATTTATTTTTTCACTTTGGTGGGGTCATGTTTCCCTGATTACCTGTGATCCTCTGACCTTGCTTTTGTGTCTGTTCATTTGAAAAAGCAGGCACTTCTTCCATTCTTTTCAGACTGGCTTTGTCAGGGAAAACGCTTCACTAATCAGGGAAACATGACCACAACAAAGTGAAAAAATAAGTCACTAGTAACTGACCCTTAAGAAATAGAAATCCACAACTTAGATAATTCAAAATACAGCTGACCCTTGAACAACATGTTTGAACTATGCAGTTCCATCTACACAGATTTTTTTCTTTAACCAAATGTGAATTAAAAATGCAGTATTCACAGGCTCCATGGTTTCTTGGCAGGCCATCTTGTGGGGCTCACAGGTGCCAGCCTAGCACTAGGGTGGGCCAGCCTGAAGCCTGGGTCTGTGGGTGCTAGCCTGGAGCCCGGGGCCACCAGGACCAGTGTGGTGCTGGGGTGGGCCTGGAGGCTGGGTTATAAGAACAGACCTAGGTCCTCGATCCACGTGCTGGCCTAGAGCCTATGTCTTTTGGGGCAATCTGGAGCCTTGTTCCATGGGGCCTGACCTGGCACTGGGATCCACTAGATAGGCCTGGACTCAGGGTCTGCTGAAGTAGGCTTGAACCCTAGTTTTTTTGAAGCATGAGGGTATTGGAGCCAGTCTGGAGCCTGGGTCCATGGGGGCTGGCCAGGCACCAGGTGTGCTTGGAACATGTATATGAGGAGGCTGGTCGGGAGCCTGGGCTCCACTGGTGCCAGTCTGATGCTGGGGTGGGTCTGAATGCTGGGTCCATGGGTGCTGGCCTGAAGTTTAGGGCTGCAGGGGCTTGCTTGGCACTTGGTCAGGCCTGAAACTTGATGCTGACCTGGAACCTAGGGCCTAAGGGGTTGGCTTGGCACTGGGGTAGGCCTGGAGCTGTCCATGTAAATTTTAGTCAGCTTGTTTATCTCTCAAAAAAAAAAAAAAAAAAAAAAAAAAAAACCACAACCTTTCTTTTTAATCCTACTGGAGCTTTTATTGACTGTGATGTATCTGCAGATCAATTTGGCAAGAATTGCCATTTGAACAATATTGAGTCTTCCACTTTGTGAACATGGTGTGCCTCACTATTTTGGCAGAGTGGGAGGTTAGGGCTTTTTTAATTTATCCGAGAAATGATTTGTTTGCAGATTTAAGTGCTCGAATTTTGTACATTATTTGTCACATGTATTAAGGTTTTTAATTATTTGGCATTATAAATAAATTTTAAAATTTCCTTGTAAAATTGATATTAGTTACATAGAAATATAAGTGACTTGTCTTTTAACCTTGTATCCTGTGATTTTGCTAAATTCACTTATTGTTCCAGTAGCTTTCCTTTGGATTCCTTAAGATTTTCTGATACAAATATTTAAGGGTCTAAATTTCCCCATAGTTACTGCTTTAGCTGCATTCCACTCTTTTTTTTTGTTTTTATTTTCCTGAGACAGGGTCTCACTCTGTCACCCAGACTGAAGTGCGGTGGCATGATCGTAGCTCACTGTAGCCTTGAACTCCTAGACTCAAGTGATCCTTCCACCTCAGCCTCCTGAGTAGCTGGGACCACAGGTGTGCACTACTACGCCTCACCAATTTTTAAAAATTTCTTGTAGAGACAGGTGTTCTGTGTGGGAGACGCATGAAGGGAGAAGAAAAGGCAAATACACCCGCAATACCTTTAAGGGTAAACAAGCTTTATCCCATGTAAATGGCAATGCAGATATAATAAGCAAATACTATAATAAGCAAATTAATATAATAAGCAAATGCTATAATAAGCAAATTGCAATGGGAAGGGGAGAAGGGAAAAGATATATATATATATTTACACTCGCCAGACTATGGAGGATTCACCGTCAGACTGGGAAGCAATAGCCTGGGCTCCAGAGTCGGACACCGCACTCACCAGACCATGGAGAATTCAGCACCAGACTGGGAAGCGATAACCTGGGCTCCAGAGTCAGCCACCGGTCCGTGCACAGACGATGAGAGGTCTCATGAAGCTTCGGCACAGTCTGGGACCCTAGCTCTTTTTGTAACAAGTTGTTTGGCATGAGACCCAGTCACAAGGGCCCTTCGCGACTGGGCTCAAGGAACACAAAAAGGTCAACTTATTTTTGCAATTGTCTATTGTTTTTCAGTAACTAACATATAAGAATAGATTGAAATAGAGATTTCTCTGAAACAACGCTGGATGCATGCCTCAAAGGGCTCAAACAACCTGTTCTGGGACCATTGTTTGTGTCCATGTTCAGTTGAGTTCACATTTAATATTTAACTTTTCCTCCACAACAGGGTCTTCCTGTTTTGCTCAGGCTGGTCTTGAACTCCTGGCCTCAAGTGATCCTCCTACCTCAGCCTCTCAACGTGCTGGGATTATAGGCATGAGCCACTGCACCTGGCCCCATTCTACAGATTTTGATTTGCTGTTTCATTTTCAGTCAATTCAATGTATTTTCTTATTTCTTCTTTGACTCATAGGTTATTTGTTTTATTTTTTAATTTAATTTTATTTTAGATTCAAGAGGTACCTATACATTTTCCTTACATGGGTATATTGCATGCTGGTGGGGATTGGGCTTCTAGTGTACCCATTACACAAATAGTGAACACTGTACCTAACATGTTATTTTTCAATCCTTCCCCCGCTTTTAGATTTCCCAGTGTCTCTTACTTCCATCTCTATGTCCACGTGTACCCATTGTTGGTTCTCTGTTGCTGTGTTAGTTCACTTAGTATAATGGCCACCTGATCCATCCGTGTTGCTGCAAAGGACAAGATTTCATTCTTTTTATGGCTGCGTAGTATTCCAAGGTTTCTGTATACCAAATTTTCTTCATCCAGTCAACTATCGATAGACAATTATGTTGGTTCCATGACTTTGCTATTGTGAATAGTGCTGCAGTGAATATACAAGTGCAGGAGATACCTTCTTTATATCATGATTTATTTTCCTTTGCTATTCATGGGTTACTTTGAATTGCAACAATATGTGGGAATTTCTCAGATTAATTTATATGACTAATTTCTATTTAAATTCTGCTGTGGTTAAAAAATAAAATTTCAGCTCTTTAAAATTTATTCAGGCTTGCTTTATGGCTTAGAATATGGTCTGTGCTGGTGAATGTTCCATGTGCACTTGAAAAGAATACGTGGCCGGGTGCAGTGGCTCACGGCTGTAATCCTAGCACTTTGGGAGACGGATGCAGGCGGATCACCTGAGGTCGGGAATTCAACACCAGCCTGACCAACATGGAGAAACCCCATCTCTACTAAAAATACAAAATTAGCCGGCTGTGGTGGCGCAGGCCTGTAATCCCAGCTACTGGGGAGGCTGGGGCAGGAGAATCGCTTGAACCCGGGAGATGGAGTTTGCAGTGAGCCAAGGTTGCACCATTGCACTCCAGCCTGGGCAACAAGAGTGAAACTCCATCTCAAAAAAGAAAAGAAAAGAATATATGTATTTGTTTTTAACCTGAAGTTTTCTATACATGTCAGTTAGTTCTGGTGGTTTATATAGTTTTTAAATCTTCTGTACCTTTTCTGAATTTTTGTCTACCTTTTCTAACAGTTGTTTAAAAGAAGAGAATTGAAATCTTCAACTATAATTGTTGACGTGTCTATTTTCTTTTCAATCTTAGTTTTTGCTTCATTTGTTTTGTTGCTCTGTTGTTAGGTGCATAAGTTTATATACTCTTATAAGTTGTATATCTTTGATCCTTTATCATTATAAAATACTCTTCTCTTTCTCTAGCAATATTTTTGTCTTAAAATCTGTTTTGTCTGATATTAATATCATCTCTCCAGTCTTATGCTTATCCTCTGCATGATATATTTTTCCATCCTTTTACTTTAAACCTATCTTTAACCAGGTGTAGTGGTTCATGACTGTAATGCCAGCACTTTGGGAGACCAAGGCAGGAGGATCACTTAAGCCCAGAACTTTGAAACACAGTGAGGCCCCATCTCTACAGAAAATTTTAAAAGTTAACTGGGTATGATGGTACACACCTGTAGTCACAGCTACTTGGGAGGCTGTGGCAGGAAGTTTGCTTGAGCCTGGGAAGTTGAGGCTGCAATGAGCCATGACTGCACCGCTGCAAACCAGGGTGGGTGAAGGAATGAGAAACTGTCTCTTAAAAAAAAAAAAAAAAAGAAGAAGAAGAAGGCCAGCCGTGGTGGCTCACACCTGTAATCCCAGCACTTTGGGAGGCCGAGGAGGGCAGATCACCTGAAGTCGGCAGTTCGAGACCAGCCTCACCAACATGGAGAAATCCCGTCTCTACTAAAAATACAAAATTAGCTGGACGTGGTCGCACATTCCTGTAATTCCAGCTACTCGGGAGGCTGAGGCAGGAGATTTGCTCGAACCTGGGAGGCAGAGGTTGCAGTGAGCCGAGGTCACACCATTCACTCCAGCCTGGGCAACAATAGCAAAAGTCCATCTCAAAAAAATAAAAAAAGAATGATGTTCTCCTTCCTGTGTCCATGAGTTCTCATTGTTCAATTCCCACCTATGAGTGAGAACATGCAGTGTTTGGTTTTTTGTCCTTGCGATAGTTTACTGAGAATGATGGTTTCCAGTTTCATCCATGTCCCTACAAAGGACATGAACTCATCATTTTTATGGGTGCATACTATTCCATGGTGTATATGTGCCACATTTTCTTAATCCAGTCTATCGTTGTTGGACATTTGGGTT
This sequence comes from Symphalangus syndactylus, assembly GCF_028878055.3. NCBI lineage: Eukaryota > Metazoa > Chordata > Mammalia > Primates > Hylobatidae > Symphalangus > Symphalangus syndactylus. The sequence continues at coordinate 121,460,639 of NC_072431.2, read as the reverse complement.
GGTTCCAAGTCTTTGCTATTGTGAATAGTGCCGCAATAAACATACGTGTGCATGTGTCTTTATAGCAGCATGATTTATAGTCCTTTGGGTTGGCTGGGTCAAATGGAATTTCTAGTTCTAGATCCCTGAGGAATCGCCACACTGACTTCCACAATGGTTGAACTAGTTTACAGTCACACCAACAGTGTAAAAGTGTTCCTATTTCTCACTCATAGGTGGGAATTGAACAATGAGAACTCATGGACACAGGAAGGGGAACATCACACTCTGGGGACTGTTGTGGGGTGGGGGGAGGGGGGTTGGGCAGCATTAGGAGATATACCTAATGCTAAACGACTAGTTAATGGGTGCAGCAAACCAACATGGCACATGGATACATATGTAACAAACCTGCACATTGTGCACATGTACCCTAAAACCTAAAGTATAATAATAAAATAAAATAAAAAAACATTTTTTAGATAAAAAATAGATGATGATACCACCACAGTTGCTTTTTATTTTCCCCCTTTCTATTCCATACTTTGTCCATATGCAATTTTAGCATATTCAGTTTTAGCAGTTAAATTTTTCTACCATTAGAAATTTCCATCTTTATTTAATATTATATACATTTTTGATGATGTGATATTTCAGAATTCCATGTTGCTTCATGAGAATTACTTGTATTACTTTAATGAAATGTCTGCACTATTTCTTATGAAAAATGAGGAAACTTAGGTGTAAATAACAGAGTTAGGAAGTAGCAGCACCAGGTTTTGTAACCAGGCAGTCTGAGTCCAAAACTCATGGCCTCAAGTAATATGTCATCTGTTTCCTATGTGATCATGTTGAATTTTTGTTTAACATAAAGAAGAAAATAAAACTTACCTATTATTTCATAACCCAAAGATAATACTACTGCTCATATTTTATTTCCTTCCAGACTTTTAATGCAAGTATGGATATTTATTTTTTAACCAGAAACTAGCATATTATATATTGCTGTATTATCTGATTTTTCTCAATTAGCTATCTGTTATTAATATTTTATAAGAATAAATAGAAAACTATCTGTTATCATTTTAATGGCAGTTTAGTGTTTCATTGTGTAGGTGTGCCACAGTCTGTTTAATCAATCTAAGACTATTGAACATTTTGGTCACTTTGAATTTTTTTCTGTGTTCAAACAATCATTCGAGGAACATCTTTGTATTTGTATCTTTGGACACATCTAATGATTTTCTTAGGGTAAATCCCTACAATGAATGGTTGGATATTCAACAGTATTTTTCAAGTTGTTTTTAAGGTGTTTGTTGTGTCTAGCTAAATTGTCCTACCGAAAAATAAATATATTCAAACTCTCAAAGGCAGTACATAAAAGTGTCCATTCCTTCGTACTACATATTGTATGAAATCATATATGCCAATTTTATAGTAAGGAATAAAATCATAATAGCATTTATTAAATGTTAATATATTCCATGTGCTATGCTGAATACTTTATATGTTATCTAATTTAATTCTTATATGACCCTCTGAAATACATACCCCATTGTACTGATGAGAGTGAGGGTCAATATGAGAGATAGGAGAGTCAGTAATTTGTCTAAAGTCACAAACATTAATAGAGTAATATTATACCCTATAGTGATATGACATTAATTTTAGAGTTCTAGCTACTGCAGTTTATTAGATTCTAGTGTGTTTCAACTTTTAAATACAATTATTAGATGTTTATACTATTTTGGAAACTCTATAGCTGTAACCTACTTTCACTTCAAAATTTTCTTTTTTCTTTTTTTTGAAATTATATATAAGGAACCTTGTTGTGGCGGAGTGTTGACACTTTGTCATCATGTTATCCTAGTTTGTCCCTTTCCTTTGTTTATAATCATTTTGAATGGTTTAATTTTTACTGTAGTCAAATATACCACTCTTTATCTTTATTACCTTTGATATTGTGCTTAGGGCTTCTCCAATATTAGAATTTTTGTTGTTGTTTGTTTCTGTTTTCTTAAATATAACAGCATTATCAAGATATAATTCACATACAGTACAATACAACTTACCCATTTAAAACGTGCAATTGAGTGGTTTTTTTTAGCATATTCATAGGATTGTACAACCACCACTATGTTCTATTTGAGAACATTTTCATCACTCCCAAAAGAAACTCGATAGCAGTCACTCTCCAAGTTCCCAACCCCCTAGCTCTATGCAACTGGTTACTTTCTCTCTCTCTCTCTCTGTGGATTTACACCTGTATTTGTTTTGCTAAGTACTGTTTAAGTAAGAAAAGAAAAGCATCATTTCTGTGTTGGAGGACAGTACTCAAATCAACCTTGTGGGCCAACCATGTTCTAGCAAACACTTTTCCATATATGTGTGAAATTTGGAGGGAAATTATTTAACGCGGTCTATATATCTAAAAACATAAACCTAGTTATGTTTCTGTATTCAGTCTAAGCACATTTAAACTTAGAAAAGTGGTACATAAAATGTTCAAGAAATACATGAACGGACTCAGTGAATATGTATTAACTTATTTAACTTCCTTTGAATATATATGATGATGATAAACTTTTTGTTGGCTCCTTTCTATTCTTCTTTCTAAAAGATACTTGACTAGTTAGCTGGCTCCTGTTTGAAAATTAGAGGGTAGAGAGACAGAGTCAGAGAGCAAGAAATCCTTATAGCCCTGTAACAAACAGAACTTGCATCCAAAGAATAATAGTAGATACTTTGTGTTTGTATAGCAGTTTATGGTTTGCAGATATAATCATTTTAATGCAGCACTCCAGATATATTGGAAAGTAATAGGGTCTTTCTGAATCTGTGCTCATACTTGATGTTAAATTCCCTAGAGTTATCAAAATAACTTCTAGGATTATGCATTATCAGGCCCATTCCTATAAGAGAATTTTCCATAGAAGAGAACACATTTGTTTTCAGTCTCCAAAGACTAGAAAGATTCCCACCTAACTATAAAAAACATGTAATTAATTCTCTAGACTAATTCACAGATTTTGTGTTATGTTATAAAATATAGATTTTCCTTCAATCTCCCTTAAATAACAAAGGGAATATACCCTTCAACTGTGATGTATATAAAATAACATTTAGTCTTTGTGAATCTATTAAAAACAAGTTAAGAGATAAACTGTATAAAACACTATCAGCCAGGATAGGCCAAGGGTATAATGTGGTAACAAATAATCCCAAATTCTCAGTGCCCTACACTAACAAATATGAGTTTCTTCCATTCTTCTGTTATATGTCTGCCATGGGTCAACTGTGGTTGTACCTCCTGCAGCCTCCCTCCAGGATCCAAGCTGATAATGTGGCCTTGTTACTAGATATTGCCAGTATCACTGAACAAGAAAAAGGTGACAAGCCACCTACCAAGTCAAAGCTTCTGCTTGAAGATAAAACAGTTTTGGCTCTCATTCCATTGGGCAAAGTAAATTACATGGCTGAGCCTGGCATCAATGGGAGCATATATATATGTATATGTATGTATACACACACACATACATATGTGTGTATATATATACATACATATACACACATATATATACATATACACACACATACATACATATGTGTATATGTGTATATATACATGTACACATATATCTACATATATGTAATATTTCTACATATATGTATCTGCATGTGTATTTTACATATATGTGATATATGTGTGTTTTAATATATGTATGTGTGTGTATATATACACACACATACATATACACACATATATACATACACACATACATGTATATATCTGTGTATACATACACATACACATGTTTACATATCTGTAATATTTCTCCATATATGTATATGTAGTTTACATATATGTATATATGTGTATATACATGTATGTGTATATATACACATATGTACATATATGTATATATGTGTGTATACATGTATAGGTATGTATATATACACACATGTATTTACATATGTGTGATATTTCTACATGTATGTATCTTACATATATGTAAATGCATTACATATATGTACGTACATATATGTAAGATACATATGCATATATGTAGATATATTGCATATATGTGAACATATGTATGCGTATATGTGTGTGTATATGTATGTGTATACATACATACATGTACATATATGTGTAAGTATCCCCCTTGGTGGTTCCTACAGGGAGATATATTGGGGTGCATATATATATAGTCTTCCAGTAGGGAAGGACCCCACAGAACCACAGTGGAACAGTAATATAATCATAATAAATTAAATTACTGTCAAACTATTCATTGCTCCTCTAATCCCATTCAAGTTTTTCTCCTACTCCCTGAAGTATATGTAATTAATGATAAGCTCAGCTTAGCAAATTAAAATATACAGAACTTTCTTTCTGACACTCCTTCTAAAGTGTATTGAGACTGAGTTCTGCTTTGGATCATACCTAGGACTGGGCTTGAAAGAACTGAGCCTGAGAGGTGGCACTGGCTGTGGGGAGTGGAGAGAGAGGATGACAAACCAGGATGGGCAAAATAAATGGGGCACATGATTGGGAAATTCTAGGTGAAATAGGAATGAAACCTTATATCACATTCAGTTGACAATTTTGGAAGCTTCTGGCCAGTATAAAGAGACCAATGAGAACGCATACATTGGAAATTAAGACAGTTATCCAGTGAGAAATCCCAGGTCAATGTCTCCGGCAGTCAAAGCAGTTATCAAGAAAGAACCAAGCTGGGTGCACCATCTGGAGAAATTCTCTGGAGAAGGTTTATGTTACTACATGTTTTTCTGTTTGCTTGTTTGCTTAGGTATTTGTTTTTTTTTTTTTTGTTGCTTAAATGTAGCAGTTCTGAATTTCTCAACTTTAAAGGACTATGTTACTTAGAAGGACTTCCTTTAAAACTGAGTTAGGTTTCTTAATATTGTATACATTACTTAGGTCATGTGATTAGCTGCTTCAGACATATGATTTTAGATTCTCTAAGTTCCCTTCATTCAAACTACTTCACAGAGGCAGAAGTCAGGAAGGCAAGAAGGCAGGAAGACAGGAATGTAGGAAGGCAAACAGGCAAAAGAGAAAGGAAAAGAAAAAGATAAAGAAAAAAGGAAAAGAAAGTAAAAGAGGCAGCAGAGGCTAAAGAAGCCAGCAGGCTCTAGAAAAGATTCACAAAACTGAGAAATATCCTCAGGGCTCTCAGCCTGATGGCTGCCCTGGCTGTTCCCAGGGTAATTTGACAAGAACCAGGAACAAAGAGTATGCTCTAAATCAGAAGTTAGGAAGCCAGTGTGGTATAAATGGACTAGTTCACTATAGAAGACAGTGTTTAAGGAACTGAATTGATTGGCATTGTGAAACTGTAGGTGAGTTCCTTAGTCTTTCTAGTCCGTGTTTTCTTTACTTTCAAAGTGATTATACCAGATGATCCTGAAAATTACTTTAAACTGTAAATTATATGAGTCTAAGTTAGAGGTAGTAGAATTATATATTAGTCTGGGTTCTCCAAAGAAATAGAACCAAAAAGATATATACCTAATACATATCTTGTTGGTGTATATATATGTCTGTCTGTCTGTCTGTCTATCTATCTATCTATCTGTCTATAGAGAGATATGGATATAGGTATAATTATAATAAGGCCTTGGCTCACATTATTTGTGGAGGCTAAAGTCCCAGTTTCTGCACTTGGCAAGTTGGAGACCCAGGAGAACTGATGGTATAGTTCCAGTCTGAGTTTGGAGGACTAAGAAGTACTCTCACAGATACCCAGAATGATGTTTAACCAAGTATCTGGGCATCTTGTGGCCCAGTCAAGTTCACACATAAAATTAGCCATCCGAATTTACCAAAACCCAGGATCAAGAGAAGGACTTGAGATAATGCAATGATACAGAGTTCAGCCAACCATAGGAATCAGAATACCAGCGTGGTGTGTAGAGTTCCTGAGATTGTTTTCCAAGAAGCCAGTATTCTATTAACAGGGAAGACTGCCCAGTAGCCAGGACTTAATCTGCAATCAGCCAGAGAGGCTCAGTTACCACGAAACCCTGACCTTCTCAGATCTGACTATGATGGGTATGATCATGTTGAGGAGGAAAGGATGACAAAATGATCTTTTTCCTGAGCTCTTTCCTCAAGTTTCTTTCATTTTTATTCAGCTGTTGATACCTAGATAGGCACTAGCTCTTTTTCTAATATTCTGGCCAAAGTATGAAAAACTTTCTTCTCCTGATTTCTCAAGACAGGCTGGAACTTTCAGCAAAGTTTCCAGTTTATAATTCAAAGGAAAACAACATTAAAACAAATATAGTGATTGCAAAGGTAACCAGCTGGTAAGAAATACTGAGTTTTTTTACTCTCTGGAGGTCGTTATAGCAAATGGAGATGATACCCTCTAAGAAAAAATTAGCAAATCCTTCACAGCAGGTTCAAAGAGGATAATTTTTCGGTCTGAGTGTGTCTGTGCCTTTGCCTTCCAAGACCAAAAAAGACTGGACTGTTTGGGAACCTTAATCATCAAGGGATATAAGAATATGAAAGGCAAGGATACATATCTTTTAATAGAAGAGGTGATTCAACTTGAGCGCTCCACGTCCCTTGATAAAAAGCAAGAGTGCCTATACAGCACTCATCACTATTCCCATTAAGTCAGGGCTGGGTTGATCTTTTCATTGAAAGCTGCTATGCCAGGGGATTAGATTTTTTTGTTGTTTCTAGTGCTCCAGGGGTGTGGAGAAATTGGCAGGAAGAAGATGATAAAGCAGTGAGAAGGGACAGTGAGGAGACATGTATTCCCACTATTTGATGTGCTGAGCCAATGTGAGTTCACCATAGATCACATGGACACCAAAGAATGTGGCTGTAGTGGAACCATATTGCAAACATTCTTTCCTTCCTGGCCCCACAAAGCTAATGCCATGGTAGAGGCTTGGGATAGGGTAGGGAAGAGGTCAGTTTTAAAGTAGCTCTCTCACATGGGGGCTTTGATGCAAAAGGCCACAACAGGATCTTCCCCCAAACCAACATACGTACTTGATCAAAGAAGCCAACCATGCAGCTAGAATCTATGCCATCTAGTATTAGACCTAGAAAGGAAAACAACCAATGAAAGAAGGAATCACCACGGGCAGTGTTCCCCTTTACCCTACTTGATCACAGAGTGGTAAGGACTCAGGGTTGAAAGCTGGCTTTTTTTTTTGAGACGGAGTCTCGCTCTGTCGCCCAGGCTGGAGTGCAGTGGCGCCATCTTGGCTCACTGCAAGCTCCGCCTCCCGGGTTCACGCCATTCTCTTGCCTCAGCCTCCCGAGTAGCTGGGACTACAGGCGCCTGCCACGGCGCCTGGGTAATTTTTTGTATATTTAGTAGAGACAGGGTTTCACCTTGTTAGCCAGGATGGTCTCGGTCTCCTGACCTCGTGATCCGCCCACCTCGGCCTCCCAAAGTGCTGGGATTACAGGCGTGAGCCACCTTACGCAACCCACTAAAGCTGACTTCTGAATTGGGTGAGAGATGAGATTTTATCCTAAGTCATCTAGCTAGGGATATATAGGTAAGCCGAGGAAGAACAGAGGAAGAGGGCTCAGAATTAAATGAGACTCAATTTCTAAAATAAATGAGACTAAATCCTAAGAACTAGAGTGAAGCTTGATACCCATTCTTAGCCATTACTGGAAAATTAAAATTGATTTCATATTTATTCGTGAATAAGTCAGAACCCTTCAATAACATCAGATGGTTCCTCAGGGAACAAAAGCCAGCTTACAAACTAGAGGCTCTGATGCTCTTATTTATTCATTCACTCCGTAAATCCTAGCACCTCTAGTATGCTAGGCACTATTCTAGGTGCTGAAGATATAGCAGCAAATGTGGCTCTTGTGCACTGTCCTTCTCAGTTTACTGTCTTGAAACACCTACTTTAGCCCCAAGGTGATTAAACCATTTTGTGCATTTCATAATTGCTTTATGTAGACTCTCTTTGTCTGTCTTTATATTTCCCACTGAAGATCTGATTACTAGATTCCTGCCCACCATTATAATCAAGACCAAAAGACAATTTCTCGCCATCATCTATCTCTCTCTCTCTCTCACACACTCTTTCGCGTGCGTGCATGCTCTCTCTCTCTCACTCACACACACACACACGCACACACACCCCTACCTCTCTTAGAGAGTCTCCTTAAATTCTGTTTTGTAGTCCAGAAAGCATACCTCTAGACACTAAGAATGCCATTGCCTGTCTGGTAAGAGTCTGGCCCTTCACACAGGGATATGCCTTTATGCTTTGCAGCCAATATTGTTCATGCAACATCTCATCAGCCATATTTTAAGAATTATATCCGTAAGGTAATAAGAACTGAGTGAAGTAGGTGGTAGCCCAGGGAAACCAGAGTAAGTGGAGAAGAACAGCAGAGCTGAGACTCAGAAGCAGAATTTTGTTTATCCTAGAAGACCAGCCTGTGTCAGAGCAGTGTTAGGCACTGAAACTACCTAAGTCATGAGCTGGTCATTTGGTAAATGGAAATATCAATCCAAAGAAGGATCTGGATCTGCATGATCAGTCTCCAAAGGAAGCTTCAGGTGATCTTCCAAGAACCATTAATTTAGAAGTTCAAACATTAATTTAGGAATTCATGATGGGCCAAGCTGGAGAGGTGAACAGCAGGTAAATGGCAGAGGCCTGGGCTAGCTTGCCATCTTGGTAGCTGGAATGGGTACGATAGCAGTATGATCAAATGGTAAGTAAAATAGTTAACAAGAAACTACCGTGGTAGGCAAATTCTCAGTGTTAGGGCCTGTGATGATTAATATTGAGTGTCAACTTGATTGGATTGAAGGATGTAAAGTATTGTTCCTGGGTGTGTCTGTGAGGGTGTTGCCAAAGGAGATTAACGTTTGAGTCAGTGGACTGGGAGAGGCAGACCCTCCCTCAGTCTGCGTGGGCACCATCTAATCAGCTGCCAGTGTGGCTAGGATAAAGCAAGCAGGAGAAGATGGAAGAGCGGACTTGCTAAGTCTTCCAGCGTTCATCTTTCCCCTGTGCTCGATGCTTTCTGCCCTGGAACATCAGACCCAAGTTCTTCAGCTTTTGATCTGTTGGACTCAAACCAATGGTTTGCCAGGGTCTCTCGGGCCTTTGGCCACAGATTGAAGGCTGCACTGTTGGCTTCCCTGCTTTTGAGGTTTGGGGACTGAGACTGATCCACCACTAGCTTCCTTGTTCCTCCACTTGCAGATAGCCTATCATGGGATTACCTTGTGATCATGTGAGTCAGTGCTCTTTAATAAACTCCCTTTCATATTTACATATATCCTATTAGTTCTGTCCTTCTAGAGAACCTTGACTAATACAGGGGCTCAAGACCAGTCATGGTTGTTGAGGAATTGGAGGTATCAAGATTAGAGTAGAAGCAGCTGGAAAAAGAAGAGGAGGTATATTTAGTACTTTGAGGGAATACTAATTGCCAGACATGATCTTATTCTTCTTTATGGCTGCATCGTATTCAGTGGTGTATATGTACCACATTTTCTTTATCCAATCCACCATTTATGGGCACCTAGGTTGATTCCATGTGTTTGCTGTTGTGAATGGTGCTACAGTGAACATGCAAATGCTTGTGTCTTTTTGGTACAACAATTTGTTTTCTTTTCGATGTTTGCCCCGTAATGGGATTGCTGGATCAAATAAGCAGTTCAGCAATAAAACTTTATTTTAATAAATTAAGCTGCCAGCTACATTTGGTCCACGTAGTTTGGTGACTCCTACAAGGGAGCATATGTCATCAAGAACTGGAGACTAGTTAACTTGAAAAATCATATTAATTGACTAGACCAGCAGTCATCATCTTAAGAATACTCTCCGGGCCAGTGCCGTGGGCCTGCTGGTAGCACAGAGGCCCTGGTTGCCAAGCTCAGTGGAGAACACCAAAAGGTGCTCATAAAGAGTGAAAAAAGATGAACTTTCCTGACTTCACACTTTTTCTCAGGCCGTACCAGAGTGAGCAAATGAAGAATCATGGGGAAGATAAGACACTGAGAACTTCATATGCGATTTGGCCTTATTTCCCCTCTGCAGGATTGCATGTGGGCTCCGGCCCATATAGGAAGGAAAATAAACTTCTGTTTAACTGGTTATTGTCAAGATGTATTACCTTCTGCCCGCAAAGTGGGTCTTAGTTCTAGAGACTGCATGAGTTTCTTATATAGACTATTCAACTGAAGGATTTGCAAGTACTAAATAAGGAATATGGTGCTTCTAATAGGCCAAAAATGGGTTGGAGAATAGGGTGGAGGAGGAGGTGATATATTATAATAGCCATATTAAACTGTACTAAACATAAAATAACGGGGAAAATATTTCCTTGAAGCTAATAGGAAAAATCAGTTACCAGACTCAGAACCATGAATCTAAGTTGTCATCCAGCTGCATGGGCTTACGAGGAGGGTTCCTGTGCTGAGGTTTTCATTATAAAACACAGAGGCATTATTGGGGATAAATGAACCAATATGAATGAAATACCTGTAATTGCCAACCTGAAATTTCACGCCAAAAATCATCTGATTCCCAGGTTGATGTGGAGTGGTTTTCTTCAAGTTCAAAATGAATCCACTTTATTAGTGGAGTGGGATGCTTTAGCAGGAGTGTATTCATAAACTTAGAATTCTTCAGGTTTCCTCTAATATTGGAAACAGAAATGAAAGGAAATTCTTCCTTGAATTGTTTTTCCTGCGTCTGCTTATTGTGGTCTTTTGTTTTGTATGCTAAAAATAACAGCAATGCTGCCCAGCCATAGGAGTGAGGAGAGCCAAAATCTTGCCCAGGCTCTGTGGCTGGGCTGGGAGCCCGTGTGACTGTGTTTTCCTGGGGCTGGGTACCTTTGTCTAATTAATCTGTCCAGGTGGGTTGCCCTTTTCCAAGTTTGCACAGAGGAGCCACATAGTCTAAGCTGGCACTGCCTGGTGGTGATATTGGAAGACTGGGCCTGTCTTGAACTGAGTGGGAAGGGAAAATGCTGTGGGAATGCTTGAGCCCTTTCTAAGGGAAGCTCTCAGTCTACAGACTCCAGAGGGGGCTCTGAACTGAGCTGTGCACCCCCTTCTCTCATACCCCCAAGTTCTTCATTTTGAAGAATTTTTCAGAATAAAGTCATATAATAAATAATAGCCAGTGGAAGATGGGTAACTGTTGGAGGAAACTAACTGAACAAGTTTTTTATGGGAATCCCCATAGGTTGTAAGAGTCAGAGGAAGGCCTGCCATGCTTTCTCTCATTTGGTTATATTAGATAGACTTCTGTGTCCTTCTTCTATCTTCCCTCTTCCTCTTTGCTCCTTCTTCTGCTGTCTTTCACCCTTCCTCTTATCAGTACCAAGATCAGCTTAGATCACAGCAGGTGGCTGTCTCTCCCTTCTCCTCCCAGGCACTCACATCCCATTTCCTCTTGCTGTATGTGTGTGTGGCATGCTGCTGCTTAGAAAGCATCCACCTGTGTGCTGCACTGTTCAACACGGTCACAATAGAAGGGGCCACACAACTTTGCAACCCAAAAGTGATGAGTTCCTTAATTGTGGCAATGAGGGCTCAGGTCAGTAAATCATTAGCTTTACCGAGAGGTCACAGTGTACGAAGCACCAAATTGCCAACATAAGGAGAGGGCAAAATGGATGATATTAAAACAGAATTCAAGGATGGAGATTTTGACTGCAACTGTTAATCTTTTTTTTTTTTTTTTTTTTAGACAGAGTATCACTCTGTCACCAGGCTGGAGTGCAGTGGCGCGATCTTGGCTCACTGCAACCTCTGCCTCCTGGGTTCAAGCAATCCTCCTGCTTCAACCTCCTGAGTAGCTGGGACTACAGGCATGCACCACCATGCCCAGCTAATTTTTTGTATTTTCAGTAGAGATGGAGTTTCACCATTTTGGCCAGAATGGTCTGTATCTCTTGACCTCATGATCTGCCCGCATCGGCCTCCCAAAGTGTTGGGATTACAGGCATGAGCCACGGTGCCCGGCTGCAACTGGTATTCTTAATCACTTTTGTGTCTTCATTCCCTTTGAAAATTTTTTGAATTTCATCCTTCCCAGGAATATGCCCACACATAACATTTTGCAAACAATTCTAAATAGTTCATGTACATACTCCAAGCATGGATTGACCTTAAAAATTATTGCATTAGATAAAATCTGTAATGAATTATACACAATATAATTAAGTACCATCAAAAAAAAAATTTGGATTTTCAAAAATGTATTAACATAAAGAAGAATATGTGGCTTATGTTGGAGAGATCTGTCACGACCTTAATTAAGTGACATTAAGTGATTAACCTTAGTATTACCAATATAAGCTAGTATTATGTGCCTCCTGGTAATGATGCAATATAACATGAAATGCATAATCAGTGAAGTATCCTGGCCAAAAATGTTTACCTTGCATCTAAACAAGCCTTTAGGCCTAACTTTTAGTTGACAGAAAATGCAGGAAATAAAGGGACAAGTTAATGATATTTCAAGGGAAAAATCAGACAAATTCAAAATATGAAACATTCTAAAGACAACTAGTCTCTTGAGCAAGTCAAGATCTTTAAAAAGCAAACAAACAAAACAGTCGTAGGGACTGTTCTAGATTAAAAGAGAGTGTGAAACATAACCAAATATAATATGTGAAACTTGATTGGATTCTGGCTCAAACTGACAAGCTGTAATAAAATAAAAAAATTTGGATAACAGGGAATATTTAATATGCATTGGATATTATATTAGGGAATTATTTTTATCTTAGATTTGATAATGGCATGATGATATAAGAGAATTCATATTAAATAATTTAGAGGTTAATTGTCATTATGGCAAAAGCTTTCAAAACGTTCAGCAAAAGTAAACAATATTATATATCTATATTAAATATGGACAGGCATACATATAAATAAATATGGTAAAACCTTAATGTTGCATTATGTTATTCTTTAAACTTTCGTATATGTTTGAAGTTTTCAAAATAAAAATAAAAACTTAGTTACATACAGATATTTTTTAAAAGGGAATAGAACAATGAGTTTAGTTCTTATGTATTTTACCAGTTTAAGTCCTTTGCTGGAATAGCTGGCTCTAAATAGTCCACAGAGCCAGGATTGAGCATTTTACTGTAGATCATCCTTGAACAAGAAGCCACAGTGTGGCTCTCTTGTGGTTTCTCTCATTTATGCCGGAGGTCAATGTAATTAAGAATCTGTACCTTTAAGGCTAAAAATGCAGCGTTGCTTTGGAGGACTTTGTATCTCCGAGGCTTAAACAATAGTTGCTGGCAAATGCTGCAGTTGAGTACTTTTTAAAAGAAAACATCCCAGAACTGCCACTGGCCACCACCACCACCTCCACCAGGCTCTTCCCATGTAATAAAAAGAGATACGTAAAAGTTAAGGAAATGTTATCACCTGAAGATCCCATTTTCCAACTGGAATTTGCTGGGAAATAGCAAAATTGGACTAACAGGGTCACGATTTTCCCGCATCCCAGAGTCTAATTAAGTCAGCCCATATTATCTCATGTCCCATTTGGTGCAGTCTGTGTAATGCTCCAGATTACTGGGAATTGCCAGGGACTTACTGCACAGTATTAAATTGTATAGATAATGACTTTTGGCGTTTTTGTTAGGAGGGACTGGTTTCAATATGCAGTAAGGCAACGTCGTTTTACTCTCGATGGTTAGTTCATCACCAACTAACTTTTTTTTTCTTTTTCTTTCTTTTTTTTTTTTTTTTAAGTCCTGAAAATAGCTTAAATAGCTTACCAAAGATTTGTCATTTCCTGCCTGGAGAAAGTTCTTCAGTATTTGTGTTTTTATAAATATCAGATGTGTAATCTCAGACGTGAACTTATTATAACTAGCCCCAAGGCATCATGAACTGCAAGTTGCCACACGAAAATTAAAGAGGTCAAATTCAAAAGGAATATGTGTCAAAAAGTCTCCGTAAAAGGGCATGTGCTTAATAAGCATCCCTCAGATGAACCTGCGGTTGCTCCAGAGCCTGCCATCTGTCTTTTGCTGTTGGTTAGGCTCCCAAATACCTTTTGTAGCCCTCTAGGGGTGAGTAGTGTCCCTTGGGCTCAATTTGAAGAAAAATATATTAACTTGGCTCCTCTTAACTGAAGGGAAAGGGAGAGAAGTGTTTAAAAGACTTATTATCTCTTGGGCTCTATTTGCTCTGTTAAAAAATATTGTACCTAGTATTTCAGAAATGAGAACACTTTGAACCACAGCAAAAATCTTCTGAGGGTCATTTGGTATCCTTTTGGAGCTGGGGACTTGTTGCTATTGTTTTATTGGCAGCATTTATCATTCAGTCCCACGTCCTATTTCACCTTTTTCTTTAACATGAGATGATAAAGTAGCATCATAAAAACAGACCTGCAGGTTTGAATTAGTCTCCATTCTGCTAACCCATTGTTTGTCAGTTGGAGTCTGCCACAACCAGGCACAAATTCAGTGAGCTAGGACATATTCCCGGAAAAGTAAAGAGACAGAATTCACAGCTTGGGTGAGGGTGGAGAGTAGAATAAAAGGCAAACTCCTGAGAGGCTCCAATTAAGATAAAGGTATGGAGAATGGCAATTATTTACACACAGGAAAGGAGTGACAAGATACCAAAAGTACCAGAGAGCCATGCAAGGTAAAAATAAAGATATATGGCCTACGAGTCTTACAGAGAAACAGACTCTTCTTGTTTAATTGAAAGGGACATCAGAAAGCAAAATCAGATGACAAAAAGTGTTCTTATCCAAAATGAAAGGAAGGAGGAGCTGCTTTGAATCCAGTAGCAGTAACCATGTGGCACAAGGCAACTGACTGAATTTTGACCTGGAAACATAATCTCTGGTCCAGACAGGTCAGCTCAGAATATTTGAGTAAAAGATGTGTGTGTGTGCGCGCGCGTGTGTGTGTGCGCGTGTGCGCACGCGTGTGTGTGTGTGCGCGTGTGTGTGCGCGTGTGTGTGTGCGCGTGTGTGTGTGTGCACGTGTGTGTGTTATTCAGTGCTTATTGTGATCAACACGGAACAAGTGCTTTATGATCATTTAACCATTTCTTCTTCAAAATTACCCTATAAAGCAAGCACTCAGTATTCTCATTTAACAAGTTAAAAAAAAAAAAAAAAGGCTAGAAGTAAGCAGTTTTCTCCTGTAATTAGTGTCAGTCAAGAACGATAACAGGCCGGGCGCGGTAGCTCACGCCTGTAATCCCAGCACTTTGGGAGGCAGTGGCGGGCGGATCACGAGGTCAGGAGATCGAGACCACGGTGAAACCCCGTCTCTATTAAAAATACAAAAAATTAGCCGGTCGTGGTGTCGGGCACCTGTAGTCCCAGCTACTAGGAGAGGCTGAGGCAGGAGAATGGCGTGAACCCGGGAGGCGGAGCTTGCAGTGAGCCGAGATTGCGCCACTGCACTCCAGCCTGGGCGACAAAGCGAGACTCCGTCTCAAAAAAAAAAAAATAATAATAATAATAATAGCCGCTGTTTTTGCTAAGCAACATGTATATTTACCTCATTTAGTTCTCATGATAGCTGTATGATATAAGTACCGTTTTTATCACGATTTTGCAGATAGAGAAACAGTCTTAGAGGAGTAAGTTTCATGAGCTCATACAGCTAGTAAGTGTGAGAGCCAGAATTCAAACCCCAGACTTCTAGCACCTGGTTTTCTGAGCCGCCACACTAGTCTGCCTTTTTAGGTAGTTTTTACTGTATAAATTTGAACTCCCTCCCCAAGCATGTCTACATATATCTTCTCCATTGGTAGAAAAAATACTTTATTACAAAGTATTTCATATCTTATTTTTAAAATTAGGTTTTAAATGAATGCCATGAAACAACTAGTCACCAGTTGGAATGGCAGTTTAAAAATACTGACTAGATAAAGGCATTAGTAATCTTTATTATTGCTTAGAACAGAACTCAGAAAGTTCTGAGCTGCACAGATGAGAAGAGAGATCTCAGGGAGAGAACACAAGGAACAGGCTTATTTATGACTCCTGCCGTGTCCTCTCAGGGGAAGACAAATAATGGGACGTGCTCACCAGTTCATGCCTGGAATTCTTAGCTTGTAATGGAATTGGCTGCAAAGTCAAGACTGCAGAACCTGGGTGATGAAGGAGAGCCTGGCCGAGAGTCTCCAAGGGTTACAGGGTTACCGGAAGCTGCCAAAATAGGCCGGTGGACCACAGCTAGGCCAATAAGAATGGAAGACTAATAGAAATCTGGAGTCTGTGAAATATGAAAGACATCTACACTGAAGCACATCACCTGGCAACATTTCAAAATACCAGGAAAGTCAGAAGGATCCTAAAGTATTTCAAAGAACTAGGGATTAGAATTGTATCAGTCTTCCTAGTAGAAACATTACTAACTAGAAGAGAGTGCAGTCATGCTTTCAAAACTCCAAGTGAAGAAATAGGAACACTTTTACACTATTGGTGGGAGTGTAAATTAGTTCAACCATTGTGGAAGACAGTGTGGCAATTCCTCAAGGATCTAGAAATACCATTTGACCCAGCCATCCCATTACTGGGTGTATACCCAAAGATTATACATCATGCTGCTATACAGACACATGCACATGTATGTTTATTGCGGCACTATTCACAATAGCAAACACTTGGACCAACCGAAATGTCCATCAATGATAGACTGGATTAAGAAAATGTGGCACATATACACCATGGAATACTATGGAGCCATAAAAAAGGATGAGTTCATGTCCTTTGCAGGGACATGGATGAAGCTGGAAACCATCATTGTCAGCAAACTATCACAAGGACAGGAAACCAAACACTGTACGTTCTCACTTATAGGTGGGAATTGAACAGTGAGATCACTTGGACACAGGGCGGGGAACATCACACACTGGGGCCTGTCAGGGGGAGGGGGCTGGGGGAGGGATAGCATTAGGAGAAATACCTAATGTAAACGATGAGTTGATGGGTGCAGCAAACCAACATGGCACATATATACCTATGTATCAAAACTGCACATTGTGCACATGCATCCTAGAACTTAAAGTTTTAAACAAACAAAAAACTCCAAGTGAAATGATTTCTAAAGCCACTCTTCATGAATGTATGTCCCTAAAACTAGGGAGTGAAAAACGACATGAGATCTAGTGAGCAGGAAATTTAATACAGGAGAAAAACCAAGGAAATTTCTGAGATTAAGGCAAAGGGAAGTCCCACAATGGCACCTGGGTGGCAAACCTAGAGTACCCAGCCGAACTTGGAGCAGAAATGTGCAGGGCTCTGGAGAGAAGTTTACAAAAAAGTTATATATTATTTGATAGTTTTGGGCCATGTAGAAAATTATATTGAGACTATATTGAGAGACATTTTGCATGTTTGGGGAAAATCGCCTATAGGTTCAAAAAAATTGAGCAGGCAAAAAAAATGGACAATTATTTCAGTGGGAGTGGAAAGTTAAGAAAAATGTAATTGAGTCACTACTTAACTCCACAGTAAATACTATTTATATAGCCACAATAATGAAGCACTGAAAATGGATTCAATCAAAACTTACTTCATCAATCCAAGATACCTTTAATTGTAAGATGCACCATTATTTAAAGTGCCAGGAAGAAAGAAAAAAAGTATGACACACATTCATTATAAAGTGCATATAAATTTCAGAGATGTTAAAATGTATAAAAACAATGCACCTTGGAATCAATGAAATACAGTTCATTAGAATAATAAAGGAAGTGAAAAGAGCTAAAATATTTATCTAACATAATCAGAAAACAGTAGATAAATTTTAATTTGATGAATCAGGAGACTGTGGTACAGTAGTTCCCCCTTTTCCACTGGTGATCTGTTCCAAGACCCCCAGTGGATGCCTGAAACCACTGAGTGTATCAAATCTTTTATATACTGTATGTTTTCCCACTTATACATGCCTAATACATTTAATTTATAAATTGTGCACAGTAAGAAAGTAACAACAATAATTAATGAAATGGAACCATTATGATTATGACAATACACTATAATAAAAGTCCTGTGAATGTGATCTCTCTCTCAAAATCTGATCGTACTCTGCTCACCTATTTTCGGGCTCCAATTGACCTCTGGTAACTGAAAAGAAAAGTTAAAACCACGGATAAGGAGGGACTGCTGTACACACATAACCACTTAGAGGAAATACTAGAATACATTGCTAAGAAACTAGAAAATGTACTAACCTTATGGGGCAAGGTAGTGACAATGACGGAAAGCTATGTGCCAGAGTCTGTTGTCTTTAGTTCTAAGTGTTCTAGCACTTTTTGTCCTTTGAAATTGTGTGTGTACATTATTTTGATAAAAATAGAAAATTATTTGAATTTTAACTGTTAAATATTCCACGTCTTGTTTTGTGCTATCTTCAAGCCCCCTGCACTTCAGACACATGATCATAGAGGCCTCAGTATGTCCAAAGAGAAAGCCTGGGATGTTAGATTTATTTTCATAATAGTCAAAACCATGCCATCTTTAAGGTGCAGTTGAAGTCCCATTTCATTAAAGCTTGTCAAAAGGCCCTGTATTATGTGACTTCTCTCTTTTTTGGGTTTCTATTGTACTTTGGCCATTCCAACAATTCTTTATGCCAGAGTGGAGGATAGAATTTGGGAAAGGAAGAGGGAGCTCCGCCTGCTGATGGGGGCTCTCAGGTCACCTGGGAGCATTTTCAAATTATAATGCTACCTCAATGAGATACTGATACATTTCCTAGAGGATACTCTCTATCCAGCCCCACCCCATCAAGACCTTGCTGTCTAGAGGCATCACCACACTTACTGATGAAAGTATGTGTTATACCTTCAGAATGTTGGGGCAGAAAAAAGTTGAGTGCTGTTCCATACTACTTAGCCCTTCATTATAGGAGTTTTTTATTTAGATATATGGATATGGGAAATATTTCTCCTTCTACATGTGTAGATCTTGCCTCTATATCAAAATTGTAAAGTATTTGAAGTCCTAAACTCAAAATGCTCTGGTGCCAAACAGTGCTAGGTATAGAGTGGGTACTCTGTAAATACACACTTGTTGATTTTAATATGACTTAAACCCTTTTTCTTGCTTAGGGCTGTAAAGAGTTAACTGCATGTATAACAGTCTAATAATCATTTACTCATACTCCTTTTTAATGCTGTCTTGTGTTTCTTACTAATGCTTAATGGTGGCTTAGATTCATAAGGATCTTTTAAATTTTGTGCTTGGAAAGTTTATAATGAGAAAGTGCTCACTGAAACAAGGCAATTTACTTTTTAACTTGAAAATGTTACCGAAGGCTTTTACATTTTGGTTCTTACTTTTTTTGAGTGAGTGCATGTTGTATATGGGAAAGAGAAAGATGTAAGCTAATGAGATATCTTAGACACGAAGGTATCTGAAAAATATTTCCAGAAAAGAGAGTTCAGTCAATAAGGGTGCTCTAATACATAAGAAAAGATGCAGAGAAACTCACGCTTTTATCTTTTAGCATTTATCAAGTGTCCTTAAATAATTGAAAACATAGAGTATGGAAAGTGTCTAGCATTGTCTGGTTAGTTAGTAGGTACTTATTTAAAGAAAATAATGGAAATAGATGCTGAATACCCGGTTTGACATTTAGAGGAATCAGGAAACCCTCAAGGAGTGTTCATGTACAAAAGTAAGAGACCAAAGATACATAGCTGTAATAATTTCTTTTTAAAGAGTTGTTGAATGTCCTGCCTCGAGTTGGATTGCCTACCCTGAAGACCTTTCTCCACACTTTGATCCTCCCAGGAGGCAGAACTAGTCAGGTCTTCCAGCCTCAGCCAGAGAATGAGACAGGTCTTTCTTCAACAGGTTTCCCACAGCTTCCTGTTTGGGATGCTTCACAGGGAAAGGGGAACATTAGCTGTTCCTTCTGGCAGCACAGGCACTGATGGTTCACCCCACTCAGCTCAGCCCAAGGCCATGAGCGGGCTTCTTCAGCTACCATAAAGGTCAACAGAGTCACTGTGAGTGGGTTTCATGTTTAAGCACCTCTCCACAGTTGCTGAGACATCCAGCTGAGGGAATGAGGGAGCTCTAAGGGAAAGAAGAGAACGACAAGAGTCAGGAGAGGAAGAGAGAGCGCGGAAAGGCAGGGATGAGGGCGTGAAATAGTGGACCTTGCTGAACCCAAAGAGAATAAAGAACAATCCTGTCTAATGAGGAGAAGGGTGATAGTTTTATGGCCATTAATGGATTTAGCAGTGATATTTTTCTTTTTAATAATGCTGGAGTCCATTTGCAATTTTGACCTGGGCTCGGAATATCCTGCTTTTCTCTCCTGCACCCTGCTATGCTGTCTTCCTTTCATCCAACAGCCTTTCACTTCTTCCTTTCTCTGTGAGGCCTTTATGGCCTGATCGGTAGGGAGGTGACAGCTCCCTTCCCAGAGCTCTCCACCCGTTTCGACAGTTACACTGCTCTGCACCAATAACATGCATTTAACCTTGGCCTGTGGGGGATGTAAATCTTTCAGGGTCTATTTATGTATCAATTTAATATTTTTATTTCCCTCTCTAGATGTCCTCTATGTGTCTGTCACTGTTATAAAACAGTGGCTTTCACTTTTTTTTTTTTTTTCTGTTACAGAACACTTTGTTCAAACTCATTCTCATGTAGAACATAATTTGTTTGGAAAGCAACATGAACCTGGGATCTTTGAAGTGACAGTGGCAAGAAGGGGATCTGGAGCTTGGCCCACTTCTTTTACTCCTGCCCCTACCCTCAACAGGCCCTGAGGGGCCTCAAGGAATAGAGTCTTGAAAAAAAATACTTTTTAAAAAAGAAAACCTTGTGAGCTCCTGGGTGTCAGAAATGTTTATTTTAATTCCACCGTACTGTGCCTAGTGTTGTTTATCATGTGATATTAAAATAGCAAAACTTCAATAAAAATTTGGAATCAATAATTAGTGGAGCAAAGGATTTTCACAAAAGCTCACACTTAAAAACATATATAAGCATGTTATTTACCTACATTGAGAAAACAAACTGCATCCAAACACATTTGGTATCGCTGATCTAGAAAAATTTGGTAGCACAAGGGCCTTTTTTTTTTTTTAGGACTACGCTTTAGTATGTTCATTATAAAACTTCCTCTCTAATGAATAGTAAGATTCTGAAAAAAATAGTATCTTTGTTACTTGTATGGAGTTTAGCATATTCCATAACTCATATTTGCATTAATTCAAAATGACTTTCTCATGGGTCTAAATTAGGAAAGTTTTTACTATAAACTATTTTTATAAGAAATAGAAAAATGTTTCTGTTTTATTCTAAGAAAATATATACTTAAACAGTGTACATTCCTGGGCAAGATGGCTGAATAGGAACAGCTCCGGTCTGCAGTTCCCGGCATGATCAACACAGAAGGCAGGAGATTTCTGCATTTCCAGCTGAGGTACCAGGCACATCTCATTGGGCCTGGTTAGACAGTGGGTGCAGCCCATGGATGGGGAGCTGAAGCGGGGGTGGCATTGCCTCACCGGGAAGGTGCAAGGGGTCAGGGAACTCCCTCTCCTAGACAAGGGAAGCTGTGAGGGACTGTGCCATGAGGAACAGTGCACTCTGGCCCAGATACTATGCTTTTCCCGTGGTCTTCACAACCCACACACCAGGAGATTCCCTTGGCTGCCTACGCCACCAGGGTCCTGGGTTTCAAGCACAAAACTGGGCGGCTGTTTGGGCAGACACCAAGCTAGCTGCAGGAGATTTTTTTCATTCCCCATTGGCACCTGGAACACCAACGAGACAGAATTGTTCACTCTCCTAGAAAGGGGGCTGAAGCCAGGGAGCTAAGTGGTCTAGCTCAGCGGATCCCACCCCCACGGAGCCGAGCAAGCAAAGATCCACTGGCTTGAAATTCTTGCTGCCAGCACAGCAGTCTGAAGTCGACCTGGGATGCTCGAGCTTGGTGGGGGGAGGGGCATCTGCCATTACGGAGGCTTGAGTAGGCGATTTTCCCCTCACAGTGTAAGCGAAGCCACAGGGAAGTTCAGACTGGGCAGAGCCCACTGCAGCTCAGCAAAGCCAGTGTAGCCAGACTGCCTGTCTAGATTCCTCCTCTCTGGTCAGGGCATCTCTGAAAGAAATGCAGCAGCCACAGTCAGGGGCTTATAGAGCAAACTCCCATCTCTTTGGGACAGAGCACTTGGGGGATGGGGTGGCTGTGGGTGCAGCTTCAGCAGACTTGAATGTTCCTGCCTGTTGGTCTTGAAGAGAGCAGTGGATCACCCAGCACAGCACTCAAACTCTACTAAGAGACAGACTGCCTCCTCAAGTGGGTCCCTGACCCCCGTGACTCCTGACTGAGAGACACCTCCCAGCAGGGGTCAATAGACACCTCATACAGGGCATTTAGCAGGTGCCCCTCTGGGACAAAGCTTCCAGAGGAAGGAACAGGCAGCAATTTTTACGTTCTGTAGCCTCCACTGGTGATACCCAGGCAAACAGGGCCTGGAGTATCCAGCAGACTTGCAGCAGAGGGGCCTGACTGTTAGGAGGAACACTAACAAACAGAAAGGAATAGCATCAACATCAACATAAAAGACATCCACACATAAACCACATCCGAAGGTCACCAACATCAAAGACCAAAGGTAGATAAATACATGAAGATGAGGAAAAACCAGCACAAAAAGCCTGAATATTCCAAAAACCAGAATGCTGCTTCTCCTCCAAAGGATCACAACTCCTCACCAGTAAGGGAACAGAACTGGATGGAGAATGAGTTTGATGAATTGACAGAAATAGGCTTCAGAAGGTGGATAATAACAAACTCCTCCAAGCAAAAGGAGCATGTTCTAACCCAATGCAAGGATGCTAAGAACTTTGAAAAAAGGTTAGAGGAATTGCTAACTAGAGTAACCAGTTTAGAGAAGAACAGAAATGAATGATAGAGCTGAAAAACACAGCACGAGAACTCATGAAGAATACACAAGTATCAACAGCTAAATCGATGAGGCAGAAGAAAGGAGATCAGAGATTGAAGATCAACTTGATGAAATAGACCATGAAGACAAGATTAGAGAAAAAAGAATGGAAAGAAACGAACAAAGCCTCCAAGAAATATGGGACTATGTGAAAAGACCAAATTTACGTGTGATTGTTGTACGTGGAAGTGATGGGGAGAATGGAACCAAGTTGGAAAACACTCTTCAGTATATTATCCAGGAGAACTTCCCCAACTTAGCAAGACAGGCCAACATTCAAATTCAGGAAATACAGAAAACCTCACAAAGATACTCCTCAAGAAGAGCAAACCCAAGACACATAATTGTCAAATTCACCAAGGTTGAAATGAAGGAAGAAATGTTAAGGGCAGGCAGAGAGAAAGGTTGGGTTACCCACAAAGGGAAGCCCACCAGACTAACAGTGGATCTCTCTGCAGAAACCCTATAAGCCAGAAGAGAGTGGGGGCCAATATTCAACATTCGTAAAGAAAAGAGTTTTCAACCCAGAATTTCATATCCAGCCAAACTAAGCTTCATAAGCGAAGGGGAAATAAAATCCTTTACAGACAAGCAAATGCTGAGAGATTTTGTCACCACCAGGCCTGCCTTACAAGAGCTCCTGAAGGAAGCTCTAAATATGAAAAGAAAAAAATAGTACCAACCACTGCAAAAACATACCAAATTGTAAAGACCATTGATGGTATGAAGAAACTGCATCAACTAACAGGCAAAATAACCAGCTACCGTCAAAATGACAGGGTCAAATTCACACAAAACAATATTAACCTTCAATGTAAATGGGCTAAATGACCCAATTAAAAGACACAGACTGGAAAATTGGATAAAGGGTCGAGACCCATCGGTGTGCTGTATTCAGGAAACCCATCTCGCGTACAAAGACACACATAGGCTTAAAATAAAAGGATGCAGGAATATTTACCAAACAAAGGGAAAGCAAAAAAAAAAGCAGGGGTTGCAATCCTATTCTCTCATAAAACAGACTTTAAGCCAAAAAAAGATCAAAAAAGGCTAAGAAGGGCATTACACAATGGTAAAGGGATCAATTCAACAAGAAGAGCTAACTATCCTAAATATATATGGACCCAATACATGAGCACCCAGATTCATAAAGCAAGTTCTTAGAGACCTACCAAGAGACTTAGACTCCCACACAATAATAGTGGGAGACTTTAACACCCCACTGTCAATATTAGACAGATCAACGAGACAGAAAATTAACAAGGATATTCAGGACTTCAACTCAGCTCTGGACCAAGTGGACCTAATAGACATCTACAGGACTCTTCACCCAAAATCAACAGAATATACAATCTTTTCAGCACCACATAACATTTATTTTAAAATTGACCACATAATTGGAAGTAAAACAGTCTTCAGCAAATGCAAAAGGACAGAAATCATAACAGACAGTCTCAGACCACAGTGTAATCAAACTAGAACTCAGGATTCAGGTTCTCACTCAAAGCCACTCAACTACATGGAATCTGAACAACCTGCTCCTGAATGACTACTGGACAAATAATGAAATGAAGGCAGAAATACATAAGTTATTTGAAACTGATGAGAACAAAGACACAATGTACCAGAACCTCTGGGACACAGCTAAAGCAGTGTTTAGAGGGAAATTTATAGCACTAAATGCCCACAGGAGAAAGGGGGAAAGATCTGAAATCAATACCCTAACATCACAATTAAAGAACTAGAGAAACAAGAGCAAACAAATGCAAAAGCTAGCAGAAGACAAGAAATTACTAAGATCAGAGCAGAACTGAAAGAGATAGAGACACGAAAAACCCTTCAAAAAATCAATGAATCCAGGA
The DNA here is from genome assembly GCF_028878055.3 of Symphalangus syndactylus. NCBI lineage: Eukaryota > Metazoa > Chordata > Mammalia > Primates > Hylobatidae > Symphalangus > Symphalangus syndactylus. The sequence continues at coordinate 121,435,828 of NC_072431.2, read as the reverse complement.
GCTGGTTTTTTGAAAAGATCAACCAAATAGACCACTGGCCAGACTAATAAAGGAGAAAAGAGAAGAATCAAATAGACACCATAAAAAATCATACAGGGGATATCACCACTGATCCCACAGAAATACAAACTACCATCAGAGAATACTATAAACACCTCTATGCAAATAAACTAGAAAATGAAGAAGAAATGTATACATTCCTGGACACATACACCTTCCCAAGACTAAACCAGGAAGAAGTCGAATCCCTGAAAAGACCAATATCAAGTTCTGCAATTGAGGCAGTAATTAATAGCCTACCAACCAAAAAAAGTCGAGGGCCAGATGGATTCACGGCCGAATTCTACTAGAGGTACAAAGAGGAGCTGGTACCATTTCTTCTGAAACTATTCCAAAAAATAGAAAAACTGGGAATCCTCTCTAACACATTTTACGAGGCCAGCATCATCCTGAAACCAAACCTGGCAGAGACATAACAAAAAAAGAAAATTTCAGGCCAATATCCTTGATGAACATTGATGTAAAAATCTTCAATAAAATACTGGCAAATCAAATCCAGCAGCACATCAAAAATCTTATCCACCATGATCAAGTCAGCTTCATCCCTGGGATGCAGGGCTTGTTCCATATATGCAAATCAATAAATGTAATCCATCACATAAACGAAACCAACGACAAAAACCACATGATTATCTCAATAGATGCAGAAAAAAGCCTTGGATAAAATTCAACATCTATTCATGCTAAAAACTGTCAATAAACTAGGTATTAATGAAATGTATCTCAAAATAATAAGAGCTATTTTTGACAAACCCACAGTCAATATCTTACTGAATGGGCAAAACCTGGCTGCACTCCTTTTGAAAACTGGCACAAGACAAGGATGCCCTCCCTCACCACTCCTATTCAACATAGTAGTTCTGGCCAGGGCAATCAGGCAAGAGAAAGAAAGAAAGGGTATTCAGATAGGAAGAGAGGAAGTCAAATTGTCCCTGTTTGCAGATGACATGATTGTATATTTAGAAAACCCCATCATCTCAGCCCAAAATTTCCTTAGGCTGATAAGCAACTTCAGCAAAGTCTCAGGATACAAAATCAATGTGCAAAAATCACAAGCATTCCCATACACCAATAATAGACAAACAGCAAAATCATGAGTGCACTCCCATTTAAAATTGCTACAAAGAGAATAAAATACCTAGGAGTACAACTTACAAGTGATGTGAAGGACCTCTTCAATAACTACAAAGCACTGCTCAACAAAATAAGAGAAGACACAAACAAATGGAAAAGCATTCCATGCTCATGGATAGGAAGAATCAATATCATGAAAATGGCCATACTGCCCAAAGTAATTTACAGATTCAATGCTATCCCCATCAAGCTACCACTGACTTTCTTCACAGAATTTTAAAAAAAACTACTTCAAATTTCATATGAAATCAAAAAAGAGCCCATATAGCCAAGAGATTCCTAAGCAAAAAGAACAAAGCTGGAGGTATCATGCTACCTGACTTCAAACTATATTGCAAGGCTACAGTAACCAAAATAGCATGGTACCGGTACCAAAACAGATGTAAAGACCAATGGAACTGAACAGAGGCCTCAGAAATATTGCCACACATCTACAACCATCTGATCTTTGACAAATCTGACAAATACAAGCTATGGGGAAAGAATTCCCTATTTAATCAATGGTGTTAGGAAAACTGGCTAGCCATATGCAGAAAACTGGAACTGGACCCCTTCCTTACACCTTACACAAAAATTAACTCAAGATGGTTTAAAGACTTAAACATAAGCCCTAAAACCATAAAAATCCTAGAAGAAATCCTAGGCAATACCATTTAGGACATAGGCATGGGCAAACACTTCACGACTAAAACACCAAAGTAATGGCAACAAAAGCCAAAATTGACAGATCAGATCTAATTAAAGAGCTTCTGCACAGCAAAAAAAAAAAAACTATCTTCAGAGTGAACAGGCAACCTATAGAATGGGAGGAAAATTTTGCAATCTATCCGTCTAACAAAGGGCTAATATCCAGAATCTACAAGGAACTTAAACAAATTTACAAGAAAAAACAACCCCATCAAAAAGTGGGCAAAGGATATGAACAGACACTTCTCAAAAAAAGACATCTATGTGGCCAAGAAACATATGAAAAAAGTGCTCATCATCACTGCTCATTAGAGAAATGCAAGTCAAAACCACAATGAGATACCATCTCACACCAGTTAGAATGGCGATCATTAAAAAGTCAGGAAACAACAGATGCTAGAGAGGATGTGGAGAAATAGGAACTTTTTACACTGTTGGTGGGAGTGTAAATTAGGTCAACCATTGTGGAAGGCACTGTGGCAATTCCTCAAGGATCTAGAACCAGAAATAGCATTTGATTCAGCAATTCCATTACTGGGTGTATACCGAAAGGATTATAAATCATGTTGCTATAAAGACACATGCACATGTATGTTTATTGTAGCACTATTCACAATAGCAAAGACTTGGAACCAACCCAAATGCCCATCAATGATAGACTGGATTAAGAAAATGTGGCACATATACACCATGGAATACTATGCAGCCATAAAAAAGGATGAGTTCATGACCTTTGCAGGGACATGGATGAAACTGGAAACCATCATCCTCAGCAAAGTAACACAGAAACAGAAAACCAAACAGCACATGTTCTCACTCATAAGTGGGACCTGAGCTATGAGAACAGGTGGACACAGGGAGGGGAACATCACATACTGAGGCCTGTCAGGGGGTGGGGGGCTAGGGTAGTAATAGCATTAGGAGAAATACCTAATATAGATGAAATGTTGATGGGTGCAGCAAACCACCACGGTATGTGTGTACATATGTAACCTGCACATTCTGCACAAGTATCCCAGAACTTAGGGTATAATAAAAAAAAATGTATAATCCTTCAGAATGGTATCGTTTTATCACTGTCATCTCCTGCTGAAGCTAGTAGAATCAAATAGCATGTCAGTGTGTTTTCCATTCCAGAGTATCAAAGTTAACAAGTGTAGTAGCTGCCCAGTAGCTGGAAGTAGCAGAGTCAACCTGGCTCCATCACATTTATTCAGTGTTGATCTGTAGTGTAGGTGCTTCCCTAGGCCTGAACTGCTGAACATCATGAACAGATAGAATTGGCCTCAAGTCTCAGGAAGGCTACAGACCATAGAATCCTAATGGGATTTGATGCTGGAATCATTCATGGTTTCAATAAGTGTTTCGTGAGCTTCAGCCAGGGAGCCCTGAATGTGTCATAATGACAAGGAGGCAGTCAGTCCCTGCCTTCATGACTCTCATATTTCAGTGGGGGAGACTGAAATGAGAACACATTTAAAATATATCTCTAATACAGTATTACAAAGGGCTGCAATAAAGATCTCCCTCCTTCTGCCCACAGTGGTCTAGAGCTGTGGCTGAAAAGGCATTTGTCAAGTGGGCAAGGAAAAAAAAATATCCCAGGGATAGGACAGCATGTGGAAAGGCACAGGCAATTACATATCTGTTGAATGCCTTTTACGTGCTGTTCTGGGCACTAATGATAAAACAGCAATTAAAGTTCCAGTTCCCACAGAGCTTACATCCTAGTAGAATGAGAAAATGTGCAGTATTCAGGCAATGACAAATAGTTTAGTATAAAATAGGGGAAGTGGTGAAGATGAAATTAGGGGTACAGATTAGGGATAGCTGCCATTTGAAGGGTCTTGAAGGACAAGTTTAGGAATTTGAACTTTAACCTGTAAGGTGGTTCCACGGACTGTTGACTAGTTTATCATCCAGAGGGCAAGATTGGTGGCAACTTCCTGTGGATAAAATTAAAACCACATGGTATATCTAAAAGCTCAGTAATATTCATCCTGGCATTTGCTTGAGCAAAAGTCCTGGAGTTGATTTTATATCCTCTGTTGGATGGGTATTAAGTGCCACATCATTGTATCTAAGAGGACTTAAAAAGGAGAAAAATTAAAGTGAGAGCAGGAGTTACAGGAAATGGCTGCTAAGTGGTGGCCTTATGCACTGGTCTTGGCCTAGAACCTGAGTTGCTTTTGCCTGTTGGTGGTGTGGACTGTGCACATGGCTTCACCTGAGGTAGCCAGATGGATAACTGAGTATGCTATGCCAATACGTTCCCACTGGGTATTTTAAACATTCCTGGAGCAACACAAAACTTCTGTACAAAGCCTAGAAATGTGTAAGCTGGGAACCAATTTTTCATCCTCAGTTTAAAAACAGAAATCAAACCTGTTGATTCCTGTCTGCCCCCACCCCAGCCTCTCTGACTGTCTTAAGGTCTTTGAAAGTGCCCAACAAAACTCTCTGCAAAGAAGATTGATTGTTTTTAATGGCAGTCACTCTAATAGCTTAGACTCTAGTGGAAAGAGTGTTTTTAATGATATTTATATGAATGATGTGCTGCTTCTGGCCACCAGCCACTAACGCATGCACTTCTGTTCTTTAGAGTACTAATAAGGGGCACTGATTCATTTACATTTGGCCAAAGACCTGGATTAAAAGTATAGTCTGGAGACAATAAAGGTTGTTCTTTCATAAAGATCGAACTCATGGCTGTGGCCTGAAATAGCTCTTTAACCAGTGATTCTCAAAGTTTTGAAGTGGGTTGGAATCACATGTGACTATTTAAAACACAGATTGCTGGGCTACACTTGCAGAACTCCTGATTCAGTAGGTATGGGGTAAGGCCCAATAATTTGCATTTCTAACTAGTTCTTAGGCAATGCTGATACTGTTCGTCCTCCAGACAACTCTTTGAGAACCATTTATCTTGTATTCCAAATTTACCTGACTTATCGGAAAAAGAATTTTCATGTGAAGAGTCCTCAGATACTGATATTTTTTTAAGTGCCCAGGTGATTCATTTGAAAAATGCTGTTAACTCACTCCAGGTGAGTTACATGATCATTATTTCTAACAACTTATTTGAACAATCATTTAAAGAAGTGGTTCTCAACTTTGGACACACATTAGAATCACAGAGAGTTTTTAAAAAATACCAATCATTGGGTCAAACCTCCAGAGATTCTGATTCAGTTGGTCAAATGAAGCCTGGCGTCTGTCACTTTTTAAAAGCTCTCCAAGGAAAGGATAGGCTTTCCAATAAACAGTGTTTGAAAACTCGGATATCTACATGCAAAAGAATAAAATTGGTCTCTCATACAAAATTTAACTTGATATTTTTAAAAAACTTAAATGCAACACCTGAAACTGTAAAACTCCTAGGACCGGAGGAGTGTTCTAGGAGTTTCCTAGAGGAAAGTATAGGGAAAGAAACCTCTTGACATTGGTCTTGGCAACAACTTGTTTGGTATGACTGCAAAAGCACAGGTAATGAAAGCAAAATAAATGGTAGGATTACATTAAACTAATGAGCTTCTGCACAGCAAACAGTCAACCAAATGCAACGGCAACCTATAGAATGGAAGAAATAATTTGCAAACCATGTATCTGATAAGGGGTTAATACACAAAATATAAAAGGAACTCAAACAACTCAGTAGCAAAACACCAAATTACCCAACTAAAAAAAATGGGCAAAGGACTTGAATAAACGTTTCTGCGACAACATAAAAATGCCAAAAGGTATGTGAGAATACGCTCAACGTCTATAATCACTGGGGAGGTGGAAATCAAAACCACAGTGAGATATCATCTCACATCTGTTAGGATGATTATCATCAAAAAGACAAGAGATAGCACATGTTGGTGAGGGTATGGGGAAAAGAGAACTCTGGTTTGTACACTGCTGAAGGGAATGTAAATTAGTTCAGCCAATATGGAAAACAGTATGAAGGTTCTTCTCAAAATTAAAAGTAGAACTATTGTGTCCAGAATTGGCGGTTTCTTGGTCTCGCTGACTTCAAGAATGAAGCTGCGGACCCTCACAGTGAGTGTTACAGTTCTTAAAGATGGTGTGTCCGGAGCTTGTTCCTTCTGGTGGGTTTGTGATCTCGCTGACTTCAGGAGTGAAGCTGCAGACCTTCGCGGTGAGTGTTACAGCTGTTAAGGCGGCGTGTCCGGAGTTGTTCATCCCTCCCAGTGGGTTCATGGTCTTGCTAGCCTCATAAGTGAAGCTGCAGACCTTTGCAGTGAGTGTTACGGCTCATAAAGGCATGTGGACCAAAAGAGTGAGCAGCAGCAACGTTTATTGCGAAGAGGGAAAGAACAAAGCTTCCAGGCGGTGGAAAGGAACCCAAGTGGGTTGCCCCTGCTGGCTTTGGCAGCCTGCTTTTATTCCCTGATCTGACCCCACCCACATCCTGCTGATTGACCCGTTTTACAGAGAGCTGATTGATCTGTTTTGAAAGGGTGCTGACTGGTGTGTTTACAAACCTTGAGCTAGACACGAAGTGCTGATTGGTACATTTACAATCCTCCAGCTAGACATAAAAGTTCTCTAAGTCCCCACCTGACTCAGGAGCTCAGCTGGCTTCGCTTAGTGCATCCTGTGCCAGGGTCGCGGGCGGAGCTGCCCGTCAGTCCCACGCCTGGCGCCTGCACTCCTCAGCGGTGCCCGGAGGTTCGGGCACACGGGAGCCCAAGGGGGAGTTGCGGGGGGCAGTTCAGGCATGGGGGCATTGCAGGTCCTGAGCCCTGTCCCCCGGGGAGGCGGCTGAGGCCCAGTGAGAATTTGAGTGTGGCGCGGGTGGGCGGGCAGTGCTGGGGGACCCGGCACACCCTCTGCAGCTGCTGGCCCAGGTGCTAAGCCCCTCACTGCCCAGGCCGGCCGCTCTGAGTGTGGGGCCTGCCAAGCCCGCGCCCACCTGGAACTCGTGCTGGCCCCCGAGTGCTGTGCGGTAGCCCCAGTTCCCACCCATGCCTCTCCCTCCACACCTCCAGGCGAGCAGAGGGAGCTGGCTCACGCCTGGGCCAGCCCAGAGAGGGGCTCCCAGACAGCAGCTGAGCTGAAGGGCTCCTCAAGCATGGCCAGAGTGGACACCCAGGCCGAGGAGACGCGGAGAGCGAGTGAGGGCTGCTAGCACGTTGTCACCTCTCTCTATGATCTAGCAATCCTACTTCTCAGTATATATCCAAAGAAGATAAAACAGTATCTCATAGGGATATCTACATCTCCATATTTATTACAGCATTATTCACAATAGCCAAGATATGGAAGTGACCTAAATGTCCATGGATGGATGAGTGGATAGGAAATTGTGGAATATATATACAAATAAATGTTATTCAGCCTTTAAAAAGAAGAAAACTTTGTCATTTGTGACAATGTGGATGAACCTGGAAGACATTATGATAAGTGAAATAAACTAAATGTAGAAAGGCAAATACCATATGATCTTACTTATATGTGGTGTGGAATCTAGGAAAAAAGTTAAATCCGTAGAAGCAGAGAGTAGAACAGTGATTACCAGGGGCTAGAGGAAGGGGTGGGGAAAAGGGTAGATGTTGGTGAAAGGCTATAACTCTCCATTATCAAATGAACAAGTTCTGGGGGTCGAATGTACAGCATGGTGACTTTTATTAATAATACTGTATGGTTTACTTGAAATTTGCTAAGAAAGCGTATCTTAAGTGTCCTCAACAAACACACGCAAACACATACACACGTACATGAGCAAATTTTAACTAAGTTTGGTGATGGATGAGTTAACTGATTTGATTGTGATAATCATTTCACAATGTGTCCATATGTGAAATCATCATATTTGTACACCTTGGATATATACAATTTTTGTTTGTCAATTATGCCTCAGGAAAGTTGGGGTGGGGAGCCCTTCAGGTATTTCTCATGTGCAGCCAGGGTTTGGCTGAAAGCCTGCTAAAAGGCCTTTAGTCCCCATCTTTACCAGACTATTTGCTTCAGCACCCAGCCTCCTCAGCCCCAGGTCTTCCCTTACGCCCTTACACCTCTATCCCTGGCCTTGGTGAAGCGTTTCTCCTCTGCAGAAGCAATGTTTCCATCAAAACAGTTGGGGCAAGATTGGGATTTAACAGTTTCCCTGTTAGAAAGTAACCTTCCTGAGAGCAAACACCAGAGCTGAATTTTCCTTGAATCCCAGTGCCTAGAGAACCAGATTTAGCCAGCTCTTTAAGAAGTAAGCGGAACTGTTTTGTTTTCTGTGCTGCTTAGTGCAGGACAACGTAGAGCAGATCTGGCTCTGCCCCTTAGCAGACCAGAACACTGGACGTGTTATATATAATTTTAATCTTGCTGAGCCTCTCTTTTCTTTTCTGTAAATTAGACCCCTCGGGCTAGTTGTGAACTTTAGAAGAGATGACTAACGTAAAGCATGTCTCATGATGCGAAGTGTGTCGTAAGTGATTTAGTAAATGTGGACTATTTTTATGTTATGCTAATTTGCATTGGTGAGTTCACTGTATGTTCTTCAACATTATCATTACAAGAGAGGTCAGAGTTTATCCACACCTAGCAATGCATTTTAGAGAGTGGCCCCAAAGTATGCTTTATGGACGGACACTTCTATTTTCTTGAATTCTTAGACTAATGGTTTTCAAACTGTGGTCTGTGTCTGGTCTGGCAATATCAGAACTACCTGGAAACTTATTAGAAATGTAAATTCCTGGGTGCCGCACCAGACCCACTGAGTCAAAAACTCAGATTCTGAGTAGCAGTAATCTATGTTTCAACAAGCCTTTCAGAAGATCTGGATATACACTGAAGGTTACAAGATATTGGCTTAGAAGAACCACTGTTTAAAAACATTTTAGCAACCTGACACACATTCCTAATTCTTTCTGAACCACTGGTTCCTGACCAGAGGAGAGAAGGATGGCACCTCTTCCTTACAGTGGTGTATCAGATCTCCAAGGAGCTTATGTGATTTGAAAAAGTACCCCAGAGATTCTGATATCTCCTCTAGAGGCCATGTTTCTTGTAGCTGATTTTTTTTTCAAATATGGTTTTAGGCCATACTTTTGGCAGTGATTGAGATTCAGCAAGTCTAACAGCTGAAGGATATTATATGGATGTATATTTGAAGGATATTATAGGTATGTATATTTAAAGGATATTATATGCGAAGCTGTATGTGAAGTGCTTTTATAGATATAATTGTATAGATATAATTTGATTTATTCCGTGTGTCCACAACTTTATTATTGATACTTTACAAACAAATAAAGAGGCTGGACACAGTGGCTCATGCCTGTAATCCTAACACTTTGGGAGGCCAAGGTGGGAGGATGGCATAAATCCAGGAATTTGAGACTAGCCTGGGCAACATAGCAAGACCCCATCTCTATAAACAATTTTTAAAAATTTTTTTTCTGGGAGTAGTGGCACACCTGTACTGTAGTGCCAGCTACCCCTGAGGCAGGAGGATCACTTGAGCCCAGGAGTTCAAAGCTGCAATCAGCCATGATGGTGCCAGCCTGGGCAACAGAGTGAGACCCCATCTCTATTAAAAAAACAAAAAAACTGAAGATCAGAGAATGTAAGCAGCATGCCTTTAATAACACATAACAATGACAGAGCTAGATTTAAACTTCCTAAATCTTGTGGAAATGTCTCTTTCAATTGTATTTATATTTTCCATTTATTTTATGCGGCCTCAGTCTATTGATCTTTGAAATGAATTAAATACAAAACAGTTTTCATTTAATCATCCTATTATCAATAACTTCACTGCTATGAACTATAGTAATAATATTTCTCCTACTTCAAAACCAAGGGATTTAAAGGGAAAGTTTTCACTTCTGATAATGGCTGACTCTCCCTAGATAACTACGTAAACTCTCAAAAGATACAAAAAATAAAAAACTGAAGACTATGGGGAAAGATAAAAAGCCACCTCACTCCTTGGCTTGTAGCTCCCCCATCCAGGAGGGGGTTTGACTCTTAAAAGAAGAGCACTGCCTTTGCTGAGATCCATATCTATAGATTTCACATGGAAGACCAACTATTAAAATGGCAGGTGAGTTCTCACCAGAATGGAGTCTATGGTTGGCAGAATAATGTTCACCTGCCCTAAAACGTCCACATCCTAATCACCTGAATCTGTGAATATGTTACCTTACGTGGCAAAATAAATGTTATTGATGCAATTCAGGATATGGGCATGGAGAAGGGCAGGTTATTCTAGATTAACCTGGTGGGCCGGGCTGGAGTCAGAGAAACGTATGAGTAGAAGACAAGAGAGATTTGAAGTGTGATAGGACTTGAAACACTGTTTCTAGCTTTGAAGGTGGAGGATGAGGGAGTTACAAGCCAAGAAATGAGGTGGCCTCTAGAGTTGAGAACAGCCCTCATCTGACAGCCAGCAAGGAGACAGCGACGTTCATCCTGCAAATGCAAGGGACTGAATTTTGCCAAGAGTCTGGATGAACAAGAAAACAGATTCTTCCCTAGAGCCTCCAGAGGGGGTAATCCCTGCCAATACCTTGATTTTCGTCGTGTTAGTTGCTAAGAAAAGGAATAGTTAAACCATGCTGTACCTGAACTTCTGGCCCACAGAACTGTGAGATGATAAATTTGTGTTGTTTTAAGCCACTAAGTTTGTGGTAATTTGTTATGGCAGCATTAGAAAACTGATGCTGAAGAAAATGCATCAATATCTTTAAAGTCCTGAAAGAAAAACAAGTCCACATATAGTTCTATATCCAACAAAAACATCCTTCATAAATGAAAGTGAAATAAACCCATTATTAGATAAAGGAAAGCTGAGAGAATTTGGTGCCCGCAGATCTACAGTGTAACAACTGCTAAAAGAGTTCTTCAAGATGAAGGGAAATGATAGCAGATGGAACTCCAAATCTAGATGAAGAAATTATATATAAGAGGGTAAATACAAAAGACAGTTTCCTAAATTTCTTTTAAAAATGGCTGGTTTTTAATGCAAAATTCCAACATTACATTGTGAGGTGTATAAATGTATGGGAAATATATTAAAATATTAACACAAAGGATGAGAGAGGTTAATGGAATTATGCTGTTGCAAAGTACCTCTATTTCTTGTGAAAAAGTATGATATTCTAAATAAACTGACAAGGGTGTGTCTGTGTGAACTAATATCTGAAAATGTGCAAAAAGATACAGTTAAGCCTTTAGAAAAATTAAGATGGAATATTTTTAAAAATGTATATTCAAAAGAAGGCAAGAATAAGAGGCAGAAATATAAAAAGATGAGAAATAGAAAACAAATAACAAAATAATAAATATAAATACAACTCTTACTAATTATATTCAATATTAACTGAAGAAATTGACAGAATGAATTAAAAAGTAACACTCAATTTTATGTTGTTTATATGAAACACACTTTAAACATAAACCCACAAGTAAGTTTTAAGTAAAAGGATAGAAACAGATATGACATGCGGACAAGTAAGCATGAGAAAGTTGGCATGGCTCTATTAATGTCATACAACGTTCATTTCAGGACAACATGTGTCACCCAATATAAAGATATTTTGTAATAATAAAAGAGTTAATAAGAAGACAAAAGTATCAGAAACGCCTATGAACCTAGTAACAAAATTTAATAATGTAGAGAGCAAAAACTGACGTATTAAAGGGAGAAAAAGGTAAAAATCTACAAACATGGTTGACGATTTTTAAATGCTCTTAGTGTTTGACAGCACAACTAGACAAAATAAATCAGCAAGAATATACAAGATTTTATCAACTCTGTCAATCACCTTGACCTGATTAACATTTACAGAGCATACAGCCAACAACTCAAAATACACATTTTTGGCTGGGCACGGTGTCTCATGCCTGTAATCCCAGCACTTTGGGAGGCCAAGGCGGGTGGATCATGAGGTCAGGAGATCGAGACCATCCTGGCTAACACGGTGAAACCCCATCTCTACTAAAAACACAAAAAATTAGCCAGGCGTGGCGACTGGCGCCTGTAGTCCCAGCTACTTGGGAGGCTGAGACAGGAGAATGACGTGAACCTGGGAGATGGAGCTTGCAGTGAGCCGAGATCACACCACTGCACTCCAGCCTGGGCAACAGAGCGAGACTCCGTGTCAAAAAAACAAAACAAAACAAAACAAACACATTTTTAAGTGCACTCTTTTCAAGTGCAGTTGGAGTATTTACCAATGCATCATATGCCATATTATAAAATAAGTCTCAGTCAATTTTAAAAGATTAAAATTTTACAAGATATGTTTTCTGGTGACAATGGAACTAAATTAGAAATCAATAATAAAAAGATATCTAGTAAAAACCACCAAATATTTGAAAATTAAACATATATCTTAATCTGACTCAGGTAAGACATCAATGGGAGATTAATAAATATTTCAAACTAAACTATAATGAAAATGTTAGAATTTGTAGAATGCAGCTAAAGTATTGCTTAGAGATTTATAGACTTAAAGAATAAGAAAGGTTTAAAATCTATCAACTGAGTTGCCCTTTTAAGATTTTAAAAGAGGCAGAATACATTGAACCCAAAATAAGTAGATAGAAGGAAGTAATAAAAATAAGAGCTAAAACCAATTATATAGAAAAAAATTAAGTTAAAGTCCAAACTACAATTTTTAAAAGAAGAATTTTGTTAAACCATTAGCAGTACCAGGCGCGGTGGCTTACACCTGTAATCCCAGCACTTTGGGAGGCCGAGGTGGGCGGCTCATCTGAGGTTAGGAGTTCCAGATCAGCCTGGCCAACATGGTGAAACCCCGTCTCTACTAAAAATACAAAAATTAGCCAAACGTGGTGGTGGGCACCTAGAATCCCAGCTACTCGGGAGGCTGAGGCAGGAGAATCGCTTGAACCCGGGAGGTAGAGGTTGCAGTGAGCCGAGATTGTGCCACTGCACACTCCAGCCTGGGTGACAAGAGTGAAACTCTGTCTCAACAACAACAACAAAAAAAGCAAAAAGAAAAATCATTAGCAATACCAACAGAGGAGACAAGAAGAAAGAAAAAACACAAATCACCAATACCAGAAATAAGAGTGGTTATTATAGATCTGTAGATAGTAAAATGATAAAAAAGAGTATCATCAACAACTTTATGCCAGTAAATATAGCAACCTAGATAAAATGCATACATCAATGCAACTTTAAAATGTTACAAGAAAAAATAAATAGAAAATATCAATAGCTCTATTTCTATTTCCCTCACAAAACAACACACCAGGCCAGTTTGTTTAGACTAGTGAGTTCTATGAAGCATTTAAGGAAGAGCCAATACCAGTCTTACACAAAATCTTTCAGAAAACAGAGGAGAGAATTCTTCCCTATTTTGTTTTGAGACCAATGTGACCCTGATACAAAATCTGAGAAAAAAATATGCTGCAAGAAAAGGATATTACACATCACTGTATCTCATAAATATTTGCAAAATTCTCTAACAGTGTGTTATAGATCAAATACAGTAATATACTAAAAAAGATTAATAGAACATTAGCAGCCCAATTAATCCTAGGAATGTAAGGTTGGCTTGACATTTGAAAATCAATCAATGTGGCATACCACAATAAGAGAATCAAAAAAAAAAAGATAGAATTAGCTCAATAGAGTCATAAAAATCATTTGACAAAGTACAACACCCATTTGTGATTTAAAACTTTTGGCAAATTAGAAAGAGAAGGAACTTTTTAAATCAGATAGACAGCATATAAGAAACCTAAAATTAGTATCACAGTTAATGGTAAAATACTAAATCCTTCTCCCCTTAAATTAGAGCAAATCAAGGATGTTTGCACCTCTATACAATATTTTACTGGGTTATTAAGTCGGCACAAAAAGAAAAAAACCCATAAAATTAGCAAGAAAGAAGCCAAACTGTCTTTATTGACAGATAGCATGGCTTTATTGTCCTAAATCATCCACAAAAACATTTATAAGTAGCAAGATCATAGGAAACAAATTCAGTATACAAAAATCAGTTCTATTTCTTTATACTATCAACAAATAATTAAAATTTAAAAATACTTTTTTCAATAGCTTTAAACATATGAAATACATAAGGGATACATTTAACAAAACATATGCAAAACCTGAGCACCTAAAATCAGAAAGGACTGCTTCAAGAAATCAAATAGTCCTAAATAAATGGAAAGATATGCCATGTACGTGGGTTGGAAGATTCAAATTGTTAAAGATGCCAACTCTCTTCAAATTGATTTATAGATTCAGTGCAATCAACTTAAATTGCAACAGGCTTTTTTGTAGATACTGATAAGCTTATTTTGTAATTTATATAAAAATGCAAAGGGCTCAGAAGAGCCTAAAGACTTTTGAAAGCAAGAATGTGATTAAATAGGATTTATACTACCTGATTTCAAAACTTAAGGTAATAAAGGCAGTGTGATATTGTTCTGAGAAGAGACAAAATAGATGAATGAAGCAGAATTGAGACCAGAAATATACCCATATGTATATTTACTTTTTACAAAATCACCAAGTTAATGCAATGGGGAAAAGAAAGTCTTTTAAATATATATCCTAGAAAAAAGTGGATAAACATATGGGAAAAGTGAACATTGATCACTACTTCACACTCACACAAAACTTAATTCAAAATGGATGATGGGCCTAAACCTAAAAGCTAAAAATATCAAGCGTTTCATAATAGCATAGGAGAAAATCTTGAGCGTCATTATGAAACAGAATACATAAAGATTTTTTTTTTTACAGGGAGCACAAACAGTATTAAATGTAAAAATGAAAAAATAATACACTACATCAGGCTGGGTGCAGTGGCTCATGCCTGTAATCCCAACATTTTGGGAGGCCAAGGCAGGCAGATCACCTGAGGTCGGGAGTTTGAAACCAGCCTGACCAACATGGTAAAATCTCGTCTCTACTAAAAATACAAAATTAGCCTGGCGTGGTAGTGTATGACTGTAATCCCAGCTACTAGGGAGGCTGAGGCAGGAGAATCACTTGAAGCCGGGAGGTGGAGGTTGCAGTGAGCTGAGATCGTGCCATCACACTCCAGCCTGGGCAACAAGAGCGAAACTCCGTCTCAAAAAAAAAAAAAAAATAATACACTACATCAAAATTTTAAATGCATCTTCACCAAAAGACACCATTATGAAAATATAAAAGTAAGCCACATACTAAAGGGAAATATGTGCAATACATATCTGATGAAAGACTTCTAAATCAATAATAGTGAGGTAACCCAATTTCTTAAGTGGGCAAAAAAACTTAGACACTTCACCGCAAAAGGTATATGGACAGCCAATAAATATATAAACAATGTTATCAGCAACATTCAGGAAAATGCAAATTATAATCACAAGAAAATATACACACTCAGTAGAATGGATATAATTAGAAGACTGACATCACTAAATGTTAGCAAGAATGTAGAGCAACCAGAATCCTCATCTGTTGATGATGACTATGTGAACTGGTATAACCACTTTGGAAAAGGTTTGACAATTTCTTATAAAGTCAAACATACACCTACCCTATGACCCAGTGATTCTACTTTTGTCTGTTTACCTAAGGGAGATGAAAACATAACATCCACAAAAAGACATGCACAAAGTGTTCATACCAGTTTTGTTCAAGCCAGCCTAATGCTGGAATCACCCCAAAAGTCCATCAACAATAGAATGGGTAACACAATTGTGATATATTCATACCACACAGTATGACTTAGCAGTCTAAAAATAACTATCATTACATACATATTCACGTGGATGAATCTCAAACATTATGTCGAGTGAAAGAAGTCAGACACAAAATAAAATACACTATTGGATATATGTAGGATATATATTAGTCCGTTTTTGCTGCTATAGCAACATACCACAGACTGAGTAATTTAAAAAGAATGGAAATTTATTTCTCACAGTTCTGGAGGCTGGGAAGTCCAATATCAAGGTGCTAGCCTCTGATCTGGTGAGAGACTATCCTTGCTGCGTTCTCACGTGGCAGAAAGGGAAGATAGTGTAAGCTAGCTAGGTGTTGCCTGAAGCCTCTTTTAAAAGGATCTTTTTTTTTTTTTGAAACAGAGTTTTGCTCTTTGGCTTAGGCTGGACTGAAGTGATGCGATCTCTGCTCACTGCAACCTCCGCCCCCAGGATTCAAGCGATTCTCCTGCCTCAGCCTCCCGCATCGCTGGGATTACAGGCATGCACCACTACGCCTGGCTAATTTTTGTGTTTTTAGTAGATACAGGGTTTCACCATGTTGGCCAGGCTAGTCTTGAACTCCTGACCTCAGGTGATCCACCCACCTTGGGCCTCCCAAAGTCCTGGGATTACAGGTGTGAGCCACCATGCCCGGCCTAAAAGGATTTTAATCCTAGTAGAGAGGGAGCAGCCCTCATGGCCTAATGACCTTGTAAAGTCCCCACCTCTTAATGCTGTCGTAGTAGCAACAACTGAATTTTGGAAAGGATCAAGTTTCAACATGAATTTTGAAGGAGACAGAAATATTCAGACCATAGCAGCTGTGATGTACTATAATAAGGCAAAACTTATCTATAGTAATTGGAATCAGAACGGTGGTTACCTCTAAGGAGGAGGGCTTAACTGGAAGGAGGCACCAAGGAATTTTCTGGGGTTTTGGAAATTTTCTGCATCGATTGTGGTGGTGATGTGGATGTATTTTTTATCAAAATTCATCAAGTTATACACTTAAGATGTGTGCCTTTTTCCTATATGTAATTTTTTGCCTCAAAAAAAAGTAGAGATGGAGAGGAGTCAACAATTTGAGACTGGTTGCTAGACATTTTTAAAAAAACAGGTCGTAGTGTGCTGGCATGCTTTGTATTTTACTAACTGTAAGAAAATACATTTTATTATACATTTGACATTTAATATATATCAGACACCTTAAATATTAATCAAAAATTGATTTAGAAACATTAGAACCTTAGCACATTCCTCTTGAGTAATGGATTTTCACACATTGGCCTTGCATGGTTCCATGCATCCCTTCCCCCTTGGTACATGAATGCAGGCTATTGAGGCTGTTTTGCAGATCAGAGCTTCATTTTCCATATACTTGACCACTTTATAGTATTTGAGCATTTCTCAGAATGCATTTTTCCTAATGTGGAACTTTCATATGAGAATGTCTCTAATATAAGGCTACTTGCCATTATTTAAGTGAAATATGACCTGTTGCTTGCAACTGGATTTAAATGCTAAGTCAATCTTGAACAAAAAATTGAGACTAGTTAAATATTTTTTCAAAAGCCCTATTTTGGCTAATACAAAGGGAAATAAAAAGCCAACAGAATTTTATATTTAAGATCTGTTTAGCAAATAAGTAATGATTGTTTGGTTTGGAGTAGAGAGAAAACTTAGCTAACGCTGATTAAAAAAATTTCAAATTACTGGTACTCTCCTTTTGAGTTTCATGGTAGGTCATTTTTAGTTATATGCAGCTTCTTTCTAAAGAGCAGTGACACTCCTGTTTCTGTAATAACTGGGCAAAAACCTTTGCTGTTCTGATATTGCATTTTACCAAATCAACTGAAACATAAATAGAATTAGACTTATGGGTGTTTGGCATGATGTCATACTATGGTTATGCTACTCTTGACCTAAATGATCTATTCCAAAGGAGTGAACTGAGGAGACCCGTTAATGATCCCAGAGTAGAGTCAGGCCCCATGGGCATACTTTCTCTTTTTATTTTGGGGGATTTAGAAGCTGACCTTTCAACTCAAAACAGGGGAATCTGGGCTCTTTCCTTGGCAGAATTGAAAGTCAATCAGCCCACGCAGGCATTTTTCCCCTCTTATCTGTGGAAGGTAAGAGTACGTCAGAGATGTTCTCCTCATTTATAGATGTAGATACAAACTGGGGGACTTGGGGTTTCTAAAGCCACAGAGTGAGGCAGAGATCAGCAATAGTTACACTTCAGGTTCCCAGTTCTTGCTCCAATAGTTTAATGTTTGTTTTGTTAGGCAAATGGACTTATAATCAGTTGATATGTGTGCCTTTGAGCTAATATAAGGATGATTATAAAAGGTCTTGACTAAAAGCTTAAAAAGTTATACATTGAGTTTAACCCAAAATAAATCCAATTAGGAAAAGAAATGTTAGGCAGAAATATAGCTTGCTTATCATTCTAACCAAGTTGGCTTTTCATTTATTCATTCAACCATGATATTTAGCTGTGTAGATTGTGGAAGCTCAAAGATATTTAAGATGGTTTTCCTGGTTTTTTTTTTTTTTTTCCTGTTTTAAAGTAACATACACTCTATTGTAAGAACAAGAAATCCACACTGGAAAGTTTGAATTAAGTAACAGGACAAGATTCAAATAATGTTATAGTAGATCTCTCAAAGAAGTGTTAGAAGTCGAAGATCATCAGAGATTACGCAGATTTTGAGAAGCAGACTGAATATCCAGGAAGAATTGAATCCTGTTTGCACAAAGTGCTTACCTGGGTACTGCTTCAGCTATTTATCCAATTTGTTACTTTTCACTGCTGTGGAGAGTGCATGTGTGTTATCAGCAGAATATAATGACCTGCAGTTCTTATTATATGTATGTTTAACGGCTGGAGCTGCCTATTATAACTCTTAACACAATGCATTATAATCAGTTATTTTCTTATTTGTCTCTTTTTCTATATTCAATGCCCCTGAGGACATGAACTGTGACATAACAACCAGCATTTATTAAGCTCTTACTGCATACCAGGTGTCATTGTAAATTTCAACTATTTTCCATGTATTAACTCACTTAGCCCTCCTAATAACATCATAACATAGGTATCATCCCCATGTTTAGAGATGAGGAAATCGAGGCGTAGAGAACTGAAGAAACAAACCCAGAAGTGATAGAGAACACGTGGCAGAGCTGGGCTATGAAAACAAGCAGTCTGGCACTAAAAGATCATGCCTTAATCCATACACTGTGCCACATCTTATCTTGGTATCATTTGTGCCTAAAATAATGAGTGACACAGTATCATTGTCTAGATGAACACGTGGATGAGGAATAGTTTATGTAACTATGAGTTTTTAAAAAGGCATCTGAGTATTAATAGAAGCACATGGGAAGCAACTCTAGAAAGAGTCACTGACCCTGGAGGATACAGAGTATACAGATGGCCCCCAGAAATGACAGGATGTCCCCAAACCATGGATGTCCTTATGCTTTTAGTCCTTCCACTATTCCTTTCTGTAGCTACAGTTTACATTTTAGCTTGGATAATTGTCCAGTCAAGGCTTTTTCAAAAAACAACCCCCTACCCTTTGCTATAGTCTGAATGTTTGCATCCCTCCAAAATTTCCTATGTTGAAAGCTAATCCCCAATGTGAGGATATTTGGAGGTGGGGCCTTTGGGGAGTGGTTAGGTCATGAGGGTGGAGCCCTCATGAATGCGATTAGTGCCCTTATAAAAGAGGCCCCAGAGAGCTCCTTTGCCTCTTCTACCCATGAGGACACAGTGAGAAGATGGCCATCTATGAAGCAGGAAGTAGGCGGTTACCAGACACTGAATCTTAATCTTGGGCTTCCCAGCCTCCAGAACAGTGAGAAATCAATTTCAGTTTTTTTATAATATACCCTAGTTTCAGTTGTTTATAGTACACATTAGCCTAAACAGACTAAAATACCTTCAAACTCACTCAAGTATTAGGTTCATGAAGAGAAATCTCATGGATGTAAGTGGAAGAATATTTACTGTGATAGAGAAAGAACCAATTCCCAGAGATAGAGTGTGACCCTAGGAGTCCTCCAAAATGTGTCCGCTACAAGAATGTTAAATTTATACTTTTAAATGTTATGAAGTAAATGTCACTTAAGGATTTATTATGTTTTTCTCATGGTTTAGGGATCTAAACTACTCAAATGAAGGCAGTACTTAAAACCTCTCATTCAAATAGGCAGTGGCTTATCTTTATCAGCCACGCTAACCTCATCATGTCCTGCAAGGAATCAAGCCATGTATCTCAAATGCTGTGGCCAAAACCAAAGTTTTCATGTCTTTCCTCTGAATATAGGGTATTCATCCATCAAAGCATTCATTTCCTCAGTTATGTATGCATTCATTCATTCATTCAGCAACCTTGCTATTCTTTGTTCTTTGCTTTGTATTTGCCATGGCTGGCACCAGGCAGTGCATATGCAGTGGTTAGCAGAACCCTCTCAGGCCATGATTTCTTGGAGTTTACAATTTAGCGGTGTCAATATATAAACATGTGTCTTAGTGATTATCTGTATATGTCATATGTAATTCTTAGGCATTTAATTTCTGAGTCTTGTTTTCTAATCTGCATAAGGGGGTTAAAAGAGGCCTGGCCTTTTTCACATGATGAAATGAGACTTAATATTAATGAAGTTCCCGATTTTAAATGTAAAAACATAACCCATAAATAAAATGTCCTTATTTAATCAGTTAACTGACATAGATAATTTTGATACCTGGAGCTATCTTGCAAGGTAGTTTGGAGGACAAGAGAGAGTTTGTGAACCACTTGACACAGTTAAGTCTTCAATAATTGCTGCCTATTATTCTCAGTGTCATCAGTTGTTCAGAAATCACGTATTAGGACTCAGTTTTCCTGAGTATCTTCCTTCTACCCTTTTTCCCTCTCCCTGATCCTGCCACTCTTGCATCCACTGGCATTGTAGTCACCCCCTACAGTGACACAGTTGAGGACTGCCTTCCCAATCTATATTCTGTGATCCATCATAACCTTCTTTGTTTCACCAAAAAAACTAAAATCTCTCATCCTGTTCCCTCAGGGTCTTGCTTTCCATGTGGATGCCCAAGGCTGATGTTATCATTCCGAGATGAATTCTGTTGGTTCATTTGTTGTATGCCAAGTGCCTGCCAGGTGTTTTATCTCAAGTGTTCCTCCCAAGCAAATCTTATTTCCATTTTATAGACATGTGGGATATTATCCCAAATTCAGACAGTAGAAAGTGGTAAAACTGGGATCTGAGCTCTTTCTGCTGAATCTAACACCTAGTGACTCCCTATAGACAAATGAGTTATAAAGAAATACAACCTTTAAGATATGGCACTAAGCAAACCAATAGTTGGGGACTATATTTTACGAAATACATGGCTTTTGTGAAAGTAAATGCGTAAAACTGCTGATTAACTGTTATTTATTGAGCACCAGTTACATGCCAGGGACTGTCCCAGATTTTCAACATACAGAGATGAATAAGCAGGATCTTGCTCAAAGAAGCTTATATAGCTGGAGGAAGAGAAGTAAAGATAAAATCATGTGACTATGAAATAATTCAGCCTCGATTGGGTATGGTGTAGTCAGGGCATATTTCATGTGTAGGTTTTGATGGAGGGTGCTCACAGATAGAGGAAGGAGAAAAGGTGGATCCAGGATAAGGTAAACAGTGTGACAAGGCAACAAAGGTGTAAGACAAAGGAGCTGTTTGAGGACTGCAAGAAGGAATGTGGCTCGATAGAACAACATGTTCATGGAGAAGAGTGAGAGAGATGCTAAGGAAGTGTGTTGAGGTAAGCCAAAGTGACAGAAAGGTCTCTGATGCTATGCTGAGGCATTCAGACTTGAGTCTACAACCAGTGAAGGGCTATAAAAAGTCTTTGTTTAAAACTGTATTTTAAAATAATAACTGTATGAGTATCATCTATCCCCACTGTGTTGGCCTATGGTTTTTAAGATACCACACATCAAATTGTGCCTGCCTCCTGGATATACTACAGGGTAAAACCTTAGTATAATTCGGTCTGAATGAACAATAGTAATTAGTCCTGAACTATGCCTTGGTGTTATAATGCACTGCACATGGTGATAGAAAATAAGCCCCCAGGGACTCGTAAACAAAATGAATGAATTATTGAAGTCCCTGTACTAATTTTATCTCTGGTGTAGAGGTTGAACTATCCATTAGAGCAATTCTAAGAAAAACAAAGACAAAAAACAATTTGCCAAAAGACCCCAACTTTTCTATCCTACTGCCACCTTTCCTTTCTATCTTGAATTCTATTTGAAGCTGTAACTTTCCTAAATCAGATGCTAGAGTTTTAGTAGCTATGCATCAGTAGCTCTGGCATGGCTTGGAGTCTTCCTTAATCCAGCAATGGAACTAAAATGAAAATAGAATTACCAAAAGGGCAGATGCAGTATCTTATATCACTTTTATTATATTATATTTTAGCAACTGAGACAGGAGGGGAGAATATTATAGAATCAGCTTGCTGCAGTCTCGCCTATAATTATATTTTTCCTTGATAAGGCATTGGCAAGTAGCCCACCAAAATATTGATGCGAAACTTGATCTCTCAGGGATGTGGAATTTCTCCAGCCCTGGGATTGAGACTGAGAGGTTTTGGAAGTGTTTGGCAGCTGTAGTAAATTCAGGAGCTGGAAGCAAGGAATAATTCTTCTAGCACAAGCCCAAAGTCAATATATTATATAACTACAAAAGGCACGCTCCTCACCTTTCATTGGATCTTGTCCAGACCATGTTATCTTACATAGATGTAAACATACACTTTACATACTATTTGATAAAAACTGGGAGTCCTATAAAGTTTTCATAATTTTATTTTTAGGGATGGGTATGTTAATTATAAGTAGAAATGAGGATTCAGAGTTTCCCTCAAAATAAGAAGGAGTGAAAAATTGTCTGCATGCCCCATTTTATCACATAGTTTGAGTTTTGCCTATTCTTGCTATCTTTTTTATACGCACCAGTCAAATTTTCCTCCTTTTTTAGAGACAAAAATCCTGCTCTCTCACTCAGGCTGGAACACAGTGTTGCAATCATAGCCCCATGCAGCCTTGACCTCTCAGGCTCCAGCAGTCCTCCTGCCTCAGCCTCCTGAGTAGCTGGGACTAAAGGTGCATGCTACCACATCTGGCAATTTTAATTTTTCCTTTTTTCAAAAAATTTGCTACAATATGGACATACAGCATCAATAGAGTTTGTTGATAACTACACAGTTATGGTTATAAGTTAAGTTATTTTAAATTAGAGCCTATATAGTTATTTCCCTAGGTGAAACTGCAGGCATCATATCCTCTGGCCCATTGAACCCCCAGAGTTCAGTAAGAATGTGTCAGAAGGCTGCTGGCACAGTGTAAAGAGCATAAGGTTAGGATCCAGACACACCTGAATTTAAAATCCCAACTCTGGCACTTACGACCTGCATGATCTTAATGAGCGTCTGAGTCTCTTTCATCATCTGTAAGCACATGAGGAATAAAATGGTATTATGTACAAGAAGCACCCAACCATTGTTGGCACCTAGCAGGCATTCTTTTCTCCCATTTTCTTTTCTCTTTCCCACTTCAGAATGGCCAGAATACCAGGAAATTGACATCACAGATTATCTAGCAAGTAAAGGATTTGGTGATCAAGGTTTTCAAAATGGCTTCAGGTGTGATTATTATTTTTATTTTTTAATGTTGCCATGTATTTATACCAAGTGATATGGTTTGGCTGTGTCCCCACCTAAATCTCGTCTTGAATGGTAATCTCCATAATTTCTGTGTATCTTGGGAGGGTCCCAGAGGGAGATAATTGAATCATTGGGGCAGTTTCCCCCATGCTCTTCTTGTGATAGTGAGTTCTCAAGATATCTGATGGTGTCATAAGCGTCTGGCATTTCCCCTGGTGGCACTCATTCTCTCTCCTGCCTCCTGTGAAGAGGTGTATTCCACTATGATTGTAAGTTTCCTGAGGACTCCCCAGCCATGTGGAATTGTGAGTCAAACCTCTTTTATTTATAAATTACGCAGTCTCGGGTGTTTCCTTATAGCGGCATGAGAATGGACTAATACGCCAAGCCAATTTTGTAAAAAATGACTTAAGATAGCTTGACAAATAAATTCAGTTGGTTGAATAAATGATAGTACAGTAAGAAGATACAGAAACAGGGACAAAATACTCTAAACCAGTTGCTGTAACTGAGTACAGTATTTGGTCAGGGAATTCCCCAAGGAATTTCCATTATATGTAGCTTCCATTATAAGAAAAAAACAAAGATGACAGTTCATCAGAGGAGACAGATTTTACCCTAGAAAAAAGAAAGCTCTTATTTGACTAATTGTGTTGAGATTCTTCGGAGGGATTACTGATTTAATATGACAGGCAATATTCTTAATTCATACCCTTGAGAATCTAACTAGAGCAGTCAGGCCTGACCATGGCAGCAGGATATATACAGGGTCTGTCCAGATCTTCCATTAGAGGCCCCAATTCTAAGAATCAGCTAGCTTCACAAGCAACCCAGAGAAGACACGGTGCTAAGTGGAGATTTCCTAGACTCTAAAGCGAAACCGACTTTGATTCAAACTCAGATCTGCCTCCTACTATCCTTGAAGTTTAGACAAGTTAGTGTAGCTTTCGAATCATAGTAAAAAGTGATTCATATTACTTACTTCTTAGAGTGTTAGTAAGCATTTAATGAAAAAAAGAATATGGAAAGGGAGAAGTATGTGCCTAAGTGGTCTGCTTTTGGTCCCAGGAGTGCCATTTCATTCATTTTCTAAGCACAATACAAATTGGAATTGTGAACCTCTGATTAGGCTCTATGTATCCTTTTGTTGGAAAACTCTAAACAGAGAGGTGGCTTTCAAGCCATCAGCTCCTTAGCAAATGCTTGTGCACATACATGTGTGCACATATGCACACATGCAAGAGATTAGTTCTTATATATTACATTGTGGATTATGAAAAATTATACCAGAGAATTATGCCTATCCTGTCTTGTTTAAAGTGCTGCTGTTTGCACTTTAATTCCAAAATTATATTCTACATTATTGGCTGGATTGTAAGTTTGAAACTCTTAGTCCTAACAGTGGTGCTATCCAGTCAATATTTTGTTTGATTTTTCAACATTGGACATACTTACAAATCATCTTCTATATAAACCAATTCATCTATCTAATTTCTGCATTTCTTCCAAATTCACATGGTAGACAGAATAATCTTCCAACAAATAGGGTCTGTTATCAATTTAGGTCACCAGTCTGGGACTTGGAAACAACAGAAACCAAATAGAATAAAGACTTCTCTCTTCTTTTATTTAAAACTGCCACTTCCATTATAAGAAAAAAGGAAGGATTCTAATTCATCAGAAGAAAGAGATTGTTGCCCAGTATCCAAGTCAGGGGCTAAAAATAATTCTCATTTGGTCAATTTTCTAAGCATTCCCTTTTCCAGTTCTTTATTTGGAGTATTTTCTATTGTTTTATTAACCAAGACAGATCCTCATGCATGTAATCATATAAACTTGAAGAATTATTTGTATATCATATATAATACAAATTCCTAATAATTTAGATCCCTTAATAACCTGAAGGTTACATAAGGCATTATGAAACTACACCAGCATCTTAGTGTAATGACAAAGACAATCAAAGTGGTGATAACAGATCTTTGATAAAGATATGTCCTTCTTTCCAAGGGGCTCCATTTCTAGTAGAAAAGAGGCAATATATTTACATATTTGTTTTTTTTTAAAATATATTGAACATGTCCCTAAAGTTATTGGGTTAAGACAGGCAGCAGATGGAAAATATTCTAGGCAGCTATTCAACTTATTTTCCTCTCATTCTTTTTTATTTTGTTTATTTATTTTAATTTTTGTAGAGATGGGGTCTTCCTGTGTTGTCCGGGCTTGTTTTGAACTCCTGGTTCTATATTTACCAACAACCAACCTACTGACCACAGATTGATTCCAAACTGGGGAGGCAATGTATCACAATCTTCGTAATGGGGCTGCCACAGGTGGTAATCTCTACAGGAGTATTGTGTGTGTTTGGTTATTGTAACCTAGTTTTCTGATGACAGATGACTCCATAATAGAACAGATTCTGGACCCCTCCTAGGTGCTTCACATGTTCAAGACAGTGTTACTGTTCACTATTCCCATTAAATAACCTCATAGCTTTCCCACTTTAGAACCAGGTACTCCAAAAATAAATTTTCAAAAACAAAAATCTGAACTATCTATTCCATGTCTGTATAAGGTGGTGTAAAACATATATTAGTGCTGTTAGATTTTGACAGTATTTGGAGCTGCTACCATATTTTACATGGGCTTTTATTACCTTTAAATTTTCATAGAACAACAAGATAACTGAGTATTTGAATGTTTCCCTAATTGAATTTGGGAGGTTGTAGAAATGTTTCCAGAAAGAAACACAAATTCTGGATTCCTCTTTTAATACCTATAGGAAGGGGTATATTCTACAGTTTTACAGGAGAGAATAATTAACCTAGCGTTATGGCAGTGGCATTGAATCGAGTCTCTTTAAGGCATAGTCTTATATGAAGATGAGTAAACAAGTTCAGGTTTTATTTCATTGCACATAGCATAAACCGGAATTTAATACTTTACGTAAGCCTTATCCCAAAACTTATGCCATTGAGTTTACGTAAATCCTGGTGAAACATTTAAAGAGTTTGTGTTCCTGGTAGATGGACCTATGAAAGAGCTTAGAGTTGGTTTGGAGAAACATTGTTTTGTCTATAAGACAAAATTTAAGTAGCTTGTAAAGATTACTTACGATCCTTAAACATTTTGCTTTTAGGGGGACGATGTAATTTCTTTTCTTTTCTTTTTTTGTTTTGTTGTTTTTTTTTTACCACAGGCAACAATTTTTCTACTTAAAGAAGGACTATCAGCCGTGAATTGATCTAAGCTGAAGTGGAAAAAAAGTGATCTGAATATGTAAAGTCACCCAAGAAAGATACTTAGATTATTTCAGTTTTTCAAAAAGAAAGTAAAACTATGAGAGAAAAACATACAATGTTGAAGATAACAATCTGCAGGGCTAAATATGTAAAAAGTAGAACCATGTGGTTTATATCAAATTCTTTAGACAATACAGTATTTTACATCATAGAATTTAAAATTTTTAATGTAGCCTAAGATCTGTTTTTATAGATGGGTGAAGTGGAAGGTTACAAAAAGTAAAAGGAACTCGGCAAATCTTGCCCTGCCTGTGTACTAAAAACATCAGCTCTAGCATTACTAGTATTAGTGGCACTGTTTGACAGTACATGCAAGTTAATGTGAATGTTGGACTAGATTTTAGATTTCTATCTTTGTCTATTTATAAATAAAAATCAGATTGTGTTTATAGAGATGGCCATCTCATTGGGACCATGTGGGAGCAAAGAAACTCTAATAATGATATTATAATAATATCATGACATGCACATAAACCTCACCGTGTGCCAGACATTGTTCCAAGCCTTTATTTTTATTAAGTTGTCTTTTGAATTAATGCAGTGGGTTATTGTCATGTTTAGCATTGAGTGTCAATTTCATTGGATTGAAGCCTGCAAAGTATTGATCCTGGGTGTGTCTGTGAGGGTGTTGCCCAAGGAGATTAACATTTGAGTCAGTGGACTGGGAGACACGGACCCACCCTCAATCTGGGTGGGCACAATCTAATCAGCTGATAGCACAGCTAGAATAAAAGCAGGCTGAAGAACATGGAAGGACCAGACTGGCTGAGTCTTCCAGCCTTCGTCCTTCTCCCATCGGTGTAAGACTCTTGGACTTACACCAGTGGTTTGTCAGGGGCTCTAGGGCCTTCAGCCACAGACTGAGGCTGTACTTTCAGCTTCTTTACGTTTGAGGTTTTGGGACTTGGACTGGCTTCCTTACTCCTCAACTTGCAGATGGCTTATTGTGGGGCTTTACCTTGTGATGGTGTGAGTCGATACTCCTTAATAAACTCCCTTTCATGTATACATCTATGCTATTAGTCCTGTCCTTCTAGAGAACACTGGCAAATACAGTTATTATCCCCATTGTTTCTTTTCTATCAGTATTCTCATTTTACAGATGAGGAAACTGAGACACAGTGAAATTATATAGTTAACCCAGGGTCACACTGCTAGTAAGTGGCAAAATCGGGAGTTAGACCAAGGAGACAAGTTCTAGAGTCTGCTTTACTGTTAACTACTACACTATGAGCTAAAGTTTAAACTCTTCACCTCATAGGCTGAATGTAATTAATGAACAAGTTTTCGTATGTTGATCATCACTGGTGCTGTAGTTCATGGAGAAAATAAATTCCTTCTGGGTTATCTACTGTGATTGTATCTTCAAAGAGAGACATCTGGAGACACAATGCTGAAGAGTGGTAGAAGTACTGAATATATTACTGAACTTTGGAAATCAGCCAAACTTCCTCCCTGCCAAATGGGAATTCTGGGCTCCACCTGGGCTAGGTTCTGCAGCTCTGATTGGCGTTGGGGTGGTCAAGCCTGACTTGGTTACAGGAGTGGGGCAAAAGATTAAGGGGTACAGGGAGAAAGATTATTTAGGATCCTGAGGATCAAGGGAGAAAAACCATACAACTTTGTTGATTACTTTCACTGTGAATACGTGGTCTACTACCACAACTGGGCCCTCAGAGCTACTTTCAGCATTCTGTTTTCCATAGTTTGCTTGCTCTTCCTGGGTTCCATAGTAAACTGTGTTTTTTAAATGATGTCTTCAAGCCACTGACCCTTAACTTTTCCACTGCACTCTCAGCATGGAGAAAAGAGTCATCAGCCTGGAATTCCCTTGGTCTCCTACTGCCAACAGATGAATTTCCCACGAGCATCCACGTTTGGCCCCTTTCCTAGTTCAGTGGGCTTCCTTCCTATTAGTGTTTAGTTTTGTATTTCCATTCAGGTTCCTACCCTTCCTGCCTGCTCAGAGTCCTCACACCTCGTGTAACTGATTATCCCCTTTTCTGGTTTTGGCTTTTGTTTTTTTGAGACAAGTTCTCACCCTGTCCCCAGGTTAGGGTGCAATGGCATAATCATTGCTCACTGAAGCCTTGAACTCCTGGGCTTAAGTGATCCTCCTACCTCAGTCTCCTGAGTAGCTGGAACTACAGGGGTATTCCACCTTGCCCAGCTTATTTTTCATTTTTTATAGCTTTTCTTTTGGGTTCAGGGGTATATGTGCAGGTTTGTTATATTGGTAAATGCATGTTGCAGGGGCTTGATGTACAGATTATTTTGTCATGAAGGTAATGATCATGGTACCTGATGGGTAGTTTTTGAATACCCTCCCTCCTCCCACCCTCCACCTTCAAGTAGGCCTCAGTGCTTGTTGTTCCCTTCTTTGTGTCCATATGTACTCAAAGTTTAGCTCCCACTTATAAGTGAGAACATGTGGTATTTGGTTTTCTGTTCCTGTGTTAGTTTGCTTAAGATATGGCCTCCAGCTCCAACCATGTTGCTGCAAAGGACATGATCTCTGTCTTTTTACGGCTGCATAGTATTCCATTGTCTATACATACCACCTTTTAAAAATCCACTCTATCATTGATGGGCATTTAGGTTAATTCCATGTCTTTGCTATAGTGAATAGTGCTGCAGCTAACATACTCATGCACGTGTCTTTATGTCAGAAACATAATTAAAGAGCTTCTACACAGCAAAACAAGCTATAACAGAGTAAACAGACAACCTACAGAATGGGAGAAAATATTTGCAAACTATGTATCCAACAAAGATCTAATATCCAGACGCTATAAGGAATTTAAACAAATTTACAAGCAAAAAACAACCCCATTAAAAAGTGGGCAAAGGACATCAGCAGACACTTTTCGAAAGATGACATGTATGTGGTCAACAAGCATATGAAAAAATGCTTAACATCACTAATCACTAGAGAAATGCAAATAAAAACCACAGTGAGTTACCATCTCACACCAATCAGAATGGCTACTATTAAAAAGTCAAAAAATAACAGATGGTGGTGAGGTTGTGGAACAAAGGGAACGCTTATACATTGTTGGTGGGAATGTAAATGAGCTCAGCCATTGTGGAAAGCAGTTTGGCAATTTCTCAAAGAATTTAAAACAAAATTACCATTTGACACAGCAATCTCATTATTGGGTATATACCCAAAGGAATATTTTTTAACTTTTTTTACAGATGGGATCTCACTTTGTTGCCCAGGTCAGTCTTATGATCCTTCTGCCTCTGCATCCCAAGTGTTGGGATAACAGGTCTGAGCCACTGCTTCAGGTCCAATTATCCCCTTTTCTTCTACCTCCAAACTCTAATATCTGCTGGCTCCTTCCTACCAGCATTTAAATGTCTTCAAGATTGTCTCATTGTTTAAAAAAAGAACCATTCTCCATCCATCCATCCACCTCTCATTCTTCTCATTTTCTGCCCCATCTCTCTCTCCCATATTCAACCATCTTCAAAGAGTTGTCCTCACCTCCTATCAGCCATTGATCCTTTGCAAACTGGATTTTCTCCTTCCCCCATTACTAAAATTCTCATAGCAAGGTCAGCAGTGCCCTTCCTGTTGATATGTCCAGTGGCTACTTCACATCTGATGTTACTCCTCTTCTTTTCACAATGCTGATCACTTTCTTCTTAAAATCTATTGGTGTGTTTGGAGGAAAGAGAAACAAATGGGAAATCTGGAGCTTCCCCAACACCACCTATTCTTTAGCTTTATTCTGTCTGGTTGCTTCTTTCTGTCTTGTTGGCAGTAATCTTTTTCTTCACCCATTCTGGAATACAAGAATTTCTCAGATTCTGTCTTATGCTGCTTACTCTTCTCACTGTATATTTTTTCTTTTGGTCAGTATTATCAAGACTTTAATTATCATCTGTGTACTTACTATTCTTGAATTAACATCTGTAACCCAGATATGTATCTTGAATTACAAATCCAAGTGTATATCCAACTCTTAATATATCCCAGTTCTGTGTATACTGCAAACACAATACATCCCAAATGGAGCTCATAATTTTCTCTTACATTTTTAAACTGTCTTTCTCTTCCTTTGTTTCCTGTAACTCAAGTAATCACCAAGCTCTATTAAGTCTATGATATGGTTTGTCTCTGTCTCCCTACCCAACTCTCACCTTTAATTGTAATAATCCCCATGTGTTGTGGGAGGGATCAGGTGGGAGGTAATTGAATCTTTGGGGTGGGTTTTTCCCATGCTATTCTCGTGATAGTGAATAAGTCTCATGAGATCTGATGGTTTTACATAAAGAAGAGTTCCCCTGCACATGCTCTCTCTTGCTTGCTGCCATGTAAGATGTGCCTTTGCTCCACTTTTGTCTTCTACCATGATTGTGAGTCCTCCCCAGCCATGTGAAACTGTGAGTCCATTAAACCTCTTTCCTTTGTAAATTACCCAGTCTCAGGTATGTGTTTATTAGCAGCATGAGAACAGACTAATACAGTATACTTACCTGTCTCTAAAATCTGTTTATTTTTTTCTTCATCCCCACTGTCACTACTGTCATTAGCCTAGACCACTAGCCTAGACCAGACTCCCACCACCTCTCAAGTGGGTGATGACTACAGTTTCCCAACCAGTCTGCTGTGTTTAGGGTTTGTTCCAGCATCGCAGCCTGGATGATCTGTCAGGAACACAATATTGATCATTCTAATCCCTATTTCAAACACCTTAGCAACTTCAAGTTGTCCTCTGGATTAAACCCAGACTCCCTACATGATTTGCAAGGCTCCTTACAAGCTGGTCTCTGCTCATCTTCTCAGTTTTATTCTCTATACTCCTCTTTCAGGCTCTCTGGTCCAGTCTTAATGAAAAATTTTTCATCTCTGAAAGTTTCATGCTGCTTCTTTTGTCTGGGCTTTTGTTATGCTGTTCCCTTTGCCTATCCAACATTCTTCATTATATCCTTTATCTTCCTAACTTGCGTTACTTCTTTATCTTCCTAACTTGCATTCATCTTTCAAGTTCCAGTTTCCAAATGACTTTCATTTTGGAGAGCATTTTCTGGCCTTCCACATCCAGAATAAATGTCCCTCCATAGCCCTTTTGACTTCCTATATGATGGCACTTATTGCACTGTATTATAATTGCTGGCACTGTGCTTGGATAAATAATTTATAATTATTTAATAAGTATTTAGTTGAATTGCATAAACTGAATAATAGTTTTTATTTTCTCTCATTTTAGAAATTAAGTCAGTAAAACTTGTCATCTATCACCACACAAAATAACCCTAAATTCATTATAGTTTTATATAACTTCCCTCTTTGGTCTAATAGAACTTAATGGATAGATGTTTCCCCATTGCTTATGTAGACATAAAACAAGATATGCCAAAGGCGGGTAATGGGAGAGAACTGAACCAAGTGTGCATTAAACCAAAGTATTACGTTCAATGAAAAACAACATCTATAGGTTTTAGGGGTTAAGGTAAATGTATGCTTGGTTGATGTCCACTTTGGTTTGGTTAATATTTATTGGGCATAATATACCGTATGATGCCGTATTCTCTCTGTACTGAATACTTTTTGTATGGAAGATTTATTATATGACCAAATAATGAATTAGGTAAAATGTCATGCTGCCATTTTTTCCCACTTGCTGCCTCAGGCCCGATCCTACTCCCAGTTCTTCATTTCTATGAAATTTTTCTTCTCCCAGTGTCTATACGTGGGTCTACTCCCTGATTCATTGACAAGATATGGCTCAGGCCCAATGAAACTGCAAGCTGATTACAACTTGGGAAAAATAGGCTTTTTTTTTTTTTTCCTGGATCTTCCTTTGAGTAACTGTTCTAAAAAATATTTAGACAGTATATAGGTCATTGACTTTAACTTTTATCTCATGGCTTTTATGTTGGTTAGTAAGTTTCAAAAACTATTCTCAAGTATCAACTCAAGTGGTAAGAAGCATTTGGGCTACACAAATGGCGAAGAGAGTAGCATGGCAAAAGGACTAAGAGAGGGTCCACTCATTTAGGAAAGTTGTCTCATAGCTTGTCTCATTTTAGTTGCATCTCTCTAAGTTACAGAATTATATTAGAAAATATCACCTTTTCTTATTAAACATATGTGTATGTTTTAAGTGTTTAATCTTTACTTTTTGGCTTCTAACAGATCGGACCATGGTTTAGTGAGATATTTTAGGGATGAGGAGGTGGCAATCATGGCTAGTGCTGCCCAACCTTCCTCTTCCCGATGTGGTTGTGCATATTTAGAAAAGCTGAGATCTTTGAAAGTCTGTGTACTGGTTGTTTATCTCTGAGTCTTCATTTGCTTTAAGTTATAATAGTTAACATCTTCTCAAGGATTACTTCTCTCTGTTCTGAATTTAAAAGAAACTGGACTCAAGAAAGATTTCATCTGAAACTTCTGATC
This sequence comes from Symphalangus syndactylus, assembly GCF_028878055.3. Taxonomy (NCBI): domain Eukaryota; kingdom Metazoa; phylum Chordata; class Mammalia; order Primates; family Hylobatidae; genus Symphalangus; species Symphalangus syndactylus. The sequence goes on along the minus strand of NC_072431.2, from coordinate 121,402,821 downwards.
TCTCAATTTCTCTCTGCCAAGAAACCCTAGCATGTCAGTACTTCCTATAATATGGCTGCTGGTGCTCGGATGACAAGATACACTTCAGTTTAATGGAAGTGAGCATAATTCTCACTAGACTGCACCCATTTTTCATTCTCTTTCAAAAATGTGGGTTTTTTTTTTTTTTTTTTTTTTTTGCCAAGGTTAGTAACTCACACGTGCAATCTCAGCACTTTGGGAAGCTGAAGCAGGAGGATTGCTTGAGGCCAGGAGTTTTAGACCAACCAGGGCAACATAGTGAGACCCTGTCTCTACAGGAAATAAAAGTTTTTCCTTAACATATACATCAACTGAGTGGTTAGTTTTATAGATCTTAAGGATTTTCATTCTCTTTTAGGAAAGCTCCCCCCATATACATTTTTTAAAGCATGTTTCTTCCCCTTTCATTTTTCAAACGTCACCCTAAGCCTCTAGTTCTGTGCTTTCCTTTTCACCCTCTCTCTCTCCCTTGTTTGCATATTAATATCTAAAAATGAGGTTTTCTGCTCCACGCTCTGAACCTCACCAGTGATCAATGAAGTGAGTATCAGTTACAAACACAAGTCCAGCAGAAGCCAGTTTGGCTTAAAATCAACCTTCCTTGGTAAACCAAGAGAATATATAATCCTGATTGATTACTCCTAGGGAATATATTTGTGTCATTGGTAGTCAGTGCAGTTGAACTAAAATAGTTCTTAATTCTAAACCCTCTTTTAGATTTTTGCCTTCTCACATGTCTATGCCACAAGTAAACGGTTTGGATAAAGAATGAGGAGATGAAAACTTATTTCAGAGCTTTGTACAGTACTGACCAGGTCGCACCATCTGAGCTCCTTAAGCTTCTTAGAATTTGTCTTAGAGGATGTAATAAACTGTGATGCATTGATCTGGCTTAGGGTCCCTGGGCGTTTGTGCTTGAAGAATTCCATTTATCGAATCCTTGACTCTACAGCAGGTACTCCATGCTCAACCTATTACCAAAACAGCTTTATGTCTGAAAAATGTGATAAGCATGCTTACTTCCCTAGGAAGCAGAGTTTATGATTCCACCTATGCAAATCTCTCCTGAGGCCCAGGAGAATGTCTCTTGCTACTATCCCATGTTATTTCTTCATCTTTAGTACAAAGTACTAAGTCATCAACTTTTCCCCAGAATTACTTCATCTTTTTCAAAAAAAACCATTGGATAACAGTCCTAAAGGCTGTCTATGCAGTCCAGATCTCACTTTCTTTGTCATGAGTGTCAAAAATGTTTTCATTACCAAAATTCGGGGTTTGATTCACCCGAATACTGAAGTTCTTTTGTTTAACTAAAATTCCTTAGGCTCTAATGATTTTTTTTCGTTTATTTTCTATATCCTTCTCATAAAAAACTCTTCAGATTCTCAAAGGAGTAATGTAACTTTTCCTTTTGCTGTTCCATAACATTTTAATTTTTTTCTTAATTAACAAAATTTATTTTTATAGAGATGGGGTCTCGTTATGTTGTCCAGGCTGGTCTCAAACTCCTGGCCTCAAGAGATCCTTCTGCCTCAGCGTTCCAAAGCACTGTTTTTCGTTTTTTCGTTACGGGCACCTGGCCTTAATTATTTTTAATGACATATTCTGTACCGTATCTGTATGTATCTTTTAAATTTGGAACCCTTTAAGTGCACAGTACACATGTGAGATTCACAAATAGGCTCTTGTTGATGGTAATGATAGAATAAATTTTAGCATTCCATATGGAGAAGTCCAATCCCAAGTGCGTACAGTGACAACTAATTGGGGGTTGTTGAATCCTAGTGTTCCCTTTGGCCATTAACATTGATACAGGAGCAGCAAAGCAAAATCCTGGGGCAGACAGAAGGGGAGCTACAGGGCTGGGAAAATGAGCAACTGTCGGGCGGAGGTGGAAACATCAGTAGCAACAGGCGCCAAGTCTAAACACACCACATGCTTGAAAACTAACATTCAAGACTTGATCTGAATTCAGAGCCCATGGGGTTCTGAAGGAAGCTCAGCAGGGGACCTTGGAAGCTCTTTCCTCATCCCGATGGAGCTGCTTAAGCAGAGTTCCCCTCGGGAGGCCCTCTTTTGTCATCCTTGTGGATATCCCTCCACTAAGCTCAAAGGCATGGTCCTGGCTTCTGACAAACCTTAGAGTGGCCAGGTGACTCTGACCTCCTTCTCCTGTCCCTGGAGGTTTGGTCTGATCATCTAGAGACAGTGTTATACTTTCCTCACATTCACTTTCACTCTGACTTCCAGTTCCCTACTGGATCTAAGTGTCTGTCAAGCATATCCACAAGTCAGACAGCATATTGGCCATGGCCTAAATAAAGGAATATACAAATTAACTCTTTTCCTGTTCAGAAAAAAAAAAAAAAGTGCAGCTCACTGCCAATGCTCATTTAATTGTACATAAACACAGTATTTGAGGCTGAAGTAAATCTAACTCATTTTCAATGTGAAAATAAAATCTAAAAACTGTTCTTAGAGTTGTTTCTAAACAGAACTAACATCAGAAACATCCGAATCATCAGAATCCTCTATTTCAGAAAAAATTGAATTTATCAAATGAATCTTTGGCCAATAACTCTTCGAGAATGATGTTAACATCACGTGTAGGAATGCTATGTTTTCTAGGATTTGACATTTTCAGTGATCGAGAATTACTATATTTTGTAAATGGAGATACCACTACTAAAAATAGAATGCGATAAAGAGAATGATGTCTTTTGTTTCCAATGTCGACACACTAGTGCGATGCAAAAATAATAATAAGATTAAGATATTTCGTGGCAAAGTTATCTTAGCGTAAACACTGCAGCTGCAGGCACCACTGGAGAGTATCCTCAGGGCAGATGGGAAAGGGAGTGAACATGCATCTCAGAGGTGAAAGGAGCTGCTTCTGTAGCAGCCACCATGGGGTTTCACAGCTCACATGCCATTGGCACAACACAGAACCCTGAGCTGCAGAATTGGCCCCTTAGCATCCAGAAGCCCATGTGACAGGTGATACACCAAATCAATGATGAGGAATTGAACATAGAGATCCACTCAAGGACTGAAGGCCCCATAAACAAACAGGTCAGGGACTTCAGCCCACTCTGTAGCAGTGGACCTGGCCCTCTCATTTTGCTCCTTTTGTGACTCTCTGGTCCTGCTCTGTTCCTGGACCAACCCACTTCTAATCATCTCCAATCGGTACCTTACCGCTGACCCTGTGTGCTACACATCCATTAGCCTTCTGTTTCCTCAGGTTTTTATTTATTTGTTTAAATTTAACAAACACATTGATCTTAGTACTTTACAAACATGAATCCCTACAATGATGAGATGATGAGGTAATCCTAGTGTTACCCCCACTTTGTAGGAATTTGTCGTCACTTTTGCCTATTAATGTTCCTAGACACTGCATATAGCCAGCCTCTTGGGCATCCAGCTAGTTCAGCATCACTATTATCTGTCTCCTATCAGTGCCTTTCTCAGAGCAGGGTTGGATGGTACCCACTGTATGGTAGGTAGCAAAAGAGCTCGAGATTTTGGAGTTGGGCAGTCTGGGTTTGCACTTCAGGTTTCGCACATACTAGCTGAGTGACTCTAAGCAAGTAAGGGTTTTCTCATCTGTAAGGTAGGAATCAAATCTACCTTGGAGAGTCATCCAGGAGGTTGAACATCACATGAAGAAAACCCTAGCACTGTGCCTAGAAAAGAAAAGCGTTTAGGAAATGATAGCTACTGTTACTCCCCCAGGACTGTAGAAAACCTTGCTTGACTACATTGCACACAGTTGAAACTAGAAGTAAAAGTGGCCTTCGATTTTGACTATATGGATTCCTTCCGTTTTGAATGAGGAAACTGAAGCCCAGAAATCTTTAGATGTTTTTGAAGTCACCCACTAATTAACAAGAAAACAGAGAAAGAACTGAGGCCACCTGATTCCTTACAGTGTCTTTAACTACCACCACACCCTGCCTCTGCTGAACTTGAAAGGCTCAATCTCACATGGGCAGATGCCAAAACAAGAGATGATCTGTCAGACAATGGAAGGCCCCAGCACATTCTCCTCCTCCCATTCATTTTCCAGTAGAAGCAACTCTTTGCCTCAGACATCTTCAGGTTCCGAGAATAGCAAAGCTATTGCTCGGAGACAAATACACAGAGCTCTTGCTACAGCTGCCTGCTTTTCAGTCACAGTGGTTTTCTGACTCAATTCCTCTAAGCTTTGCAGAGGCTCATCTTGTTTGAAAGAGAAATGTGCCTTAGTCTCTTCTTTTCCTCCTTATGTGAATGGTCACCCCACTTGTAGGGCAATAAATGATATTGCTTTAGCTTATATTTATCCTCTTCCAATAATTTACAGATTGAAATTTACTTCTTAAAGATAAAAAAATATTCCTGGGCCTGAAGTTGAACAATCTGATGTCTCTGGTAGCAGGAATTTGGTTGTGGTAATATTGTTACCATATTGTAACTATTGAAAACTGGGATGAGAATTCAAGGGCATTTTACTGGGACCACCAAGATAATGAATGACATATTTAAGGAACTGAAGAAGAATTCTGCATTTTTAAATTTTAAATTGGAGTATCATGTCAAAATGAAAACCTTATTATAAATAAAAGTACATATACACATAGGAACAAAACCTCTTCAGCTCTGGGAAGGATCTATGTGACACCAACATAGTTAGAATGTTTCAGAATTATTTAAAAAAACAATGAATCAGCACAGCTGTCATCATCATTTATTCCTTTCTTTCTCTATAGTGAAGCACTGCTCCTTTTCCTCTCCCAGATGAAAATCAGTTGGGCCTGTCCTAGAATATTGAACTATTTGGGGTTTTCAGGCCTTTTTGCTCATGATATTTATCACTGAGGCGACCGACTGGTGAGCTGGACCCATTGTGCTCTAAGGAGATTTTTGTTTCAAGCACTGCTTTGTTTTAAGTTAGGTGTTGAATGCGGCATCAAAGGTAGGCAGGCAGACATTCAGAGGCAGATGTGGGCACATTCCCAAAAGTTCAGTGCCAAGGGCCTTGTGTTTCTTAACAGAGGTGACCTGGAAAGATTCCAAAAACAAGATGAAAAATACAAAGTTGAATTTAGTTAAAGGGAAGGAGAAAGGAAAGCATTGAAAGCTTGAATCCTGTTAACTTGAAAAGTTGAGTTCTGGTCCTTTAAAAGCTTCCTTCCAAAGTAGACCCGAATTAGTTTAATCTCTCGCCAATTGTAGATTTAAATTTAGCTTCTCACACTTATTAATCTTTTTAGCAGTGAAAATAGCCATTGTTGCTAATAGGAAATTGATTTAGTATTTTCTGTTTATAATGAACTTCTAGTTAACTTGGATGGTTAAAACAAAGACCATCATTACTGATTTTTTTAATGGGTCCCTAGCTGAACAGACGGAGGGAGAGTCATGGGTTAGGGCCAGCACACAGAGTCAGCCATGTTTGCACACATCTTCCATCAGTTCCACTACTGCTGCTTTTCATTTCAAGCACTGCTTTGTTTTAAGTTAGGTGTTTAGGGTGAATTTTGGATTTTAGACAAGTTTCTTAATTTCTCTAAACCTCACTAGTGTCATCTATAAAATGGGAATGTTTTTGTGACATGTAAGTGAGCAAATGAATACGAAGTGTAACACTTGCTACATAATGAGTACATTCTAAAATTCTATAGAGTTATTCCATTCATTCTATAACTCATAGACATGTTAAACTGCATATATTTGGAAAGATCTGGAAGTAGTATCAGGACCAACTGCAGACTTCCTTTTTACACATGAAGTAAGTGAAATACAGTTGTCAGATGCTTCACCTGGGACCATGTGGCCCATAAGTCACAAATTTGGCCAGAGCTATGGTGAGAATCCAGATCTTTACCTTCTTTCCGTTGAACCTCAAAGTAGGTTCAATGTATAAGGCTATTTTTAATTTAACTGACATAAAATAATGATTTTATAGTGATATAAAATGTGTATTATTACAGTGATATAAAACATATTATAATTCCTATATGAAATAACAACTACCATTTATTGAACGTGTATTGCCAGTCATTTTACTAAGTATTTACATATATTATCTCATTTAATCCTCATATTTACCGTGAAGGCAAGTACTACTATTGTACCTATTTTTCAAAGTTGGAGAAAGTTAAACACAGAAAATTTAAATAATTTGTCCAAAGTCATACATTTACTAGTGGCAGAAACATGGTTTGGATTCAGGAACCCGTCCCTGGAGTTACCAAGTCCCTCTTAACCATCACACTGACTGCATTTGAATATTTGAAAATGAGAAGAAAATGAGGCACTTGAATATTTGAAAATGAGGAGAAAACGAGACTTACGTAAATTGTTATCACTCTCATATACATGGGTGAACTTGGAAAACAATGAGGGCATGTTGCAAAGAACAGTAAATTCAGATAGCCACATGTCGGTCATCACAACTTTATGGCTGCATTTAAATGACTCCCCAGAATGCATAGGTAGCTGTGTGGCTCTTAAGGAAGTTCAGGTGTCAGATGCCCTCTTTTCAGGTGTCAGAAGCTCTGTTTTCAAATGCTGCCTCTGTGTCTTTCTAGAAGACCAAACTTGTGTCCTCACACTTGTTGGGCTTTGGTTATCTATTTTGGTAAACAAATATGATAAACCTCAAGATATTATTGGGAGGATTTTAAAAGGTGTAAATGCAATTGTGTGGCATATAAAACAGCCCCGGAGAGGGTCCCTGCCTTAGTGGAAAATATTTGATATCCTTTTCTAGTTTCCCTGAATCCTCTACCAGCTTTAGAAAATTAAACCTAGTAACACATTTACCCATTTCCATCGGGCTGGAATCTATTCAAGGTAAAATGCAGTCATTCCTGGGTCAGCCTGCCTGAGGCACAAGCCCTAAATGCAGGACTGGACTGCAGACAATGATCCTCTCAAGGGTTGACTTAAAGGAGAGAATTTCTGCCCCACAAGCTCTACAGAGCATTTAGCTTTCGGAAGCACATGTCTGTTAGTTTGAGAGATGCTTTCTATTAGGTTGGTGCAAAAGTAATGGCAAAAACAGCCATTACTTTTGCACCGACCTAGTATTTTTCTTTGAGGTTAGACCTCCAAAGACAAAGATACACAACAAAGCACAACATGTTGTTGGCCTGCAGTAACCCGGGCCTCAACATAGCCAGAAATGGAAAAATACTCTCAAAGAGCTAGAGAAGGGGGAGCAGATCCGAAAAGGGGTTTAACTAATGTGGCAAATGGCCCAGCACACACTCCCCTCTCCTGGTTTGTTTTGATACATCCCCACCTGGTCCCCAGGTGTGTAAGAACCACAAAATACTCTTCATGCCACTGCTCTGGGCCAGACTCATGCAGTGGGAGCCGGGCTGTGCACCTCTGAACAATAGCTTTATTCTTTCAGGTGCCTGAAGAGAGGTCTGAACGTAGAAGGAACTGCTGCTGCTAAGGGCAGGGGGAAAAAAGAGGTCATATACCTTGAGGAATTTGGGCCCAATGTAAAAAACCGGGAAGTTGCAAGATGCCATGCCGAAATGTGAAGCCAATCCTTCCCTTCTAGACTGTACCCCAAGTTTGAGATAACTGTGAAGGTGAATTGGCTGCATATTGAGAAGGGAAAGGAGCAAGGAGAAAACATTTTTTTCTGCGAAAACCTAGGAGTTTAAGTCTAGAAATATAAGCAAGTTGTCAGAATGGAAAGGTAGGGGGTGTTCTTGACTCCACACAAAGATCTGTAGGAATAAAGCAAGTTCTGGAGAGTTTCTTTTGGCGTTAATTATTTCACACTGGAAATCATCACAAAATGGCAAATTCTGGAATTTCCACTTTTCCTTCACCTGAAGAGCATATACATTTTTACTTTGGCCAGACAGAGACCTCATGTTATTAGAGACAGGGGTGAATTGGAAAGAACAGTTTTCCACCTCACAGTTTTATGGAATTGGCAGGAAAACTTTACTAGTCTCAAGGCAAAATACAGCCTATGATATTCTCAAATTTTTCTATTAGGAGAAAAGGTGGCAAGAACTTCATAGAATTTTGTCTGAGGAGATTTGGCAAAGCATCATATAGATGTATACATCAAATTAAATTTCTTATATGGAGCTTTTAGCAGTGGAGAAAACGAATTGTATCTCACATAAATGGGATGAGACTTAGCTATTTGTAACCTCGTTACACTGAAATAACTAAAATTGTAAAGAGACATTAAATAATAATCTGCCTGCCTAAACATGAGTTTTCTAGTTTGAAATGAATGCCTTGCATCTAGATTAATAAGGTGATGCAAGACACTACATCATCTGGCAGGGGAAGATTTAAAGCAGGTCAGGTTCCTTGGGAGGAGAGAAAAATAACTTTTAAGATGAAAGACCAAAAAAAAAAAAAGAAAAAAAAAAGGAAAAAGAAAAACCTGTGTGTGGTCCAAACTTCTTTTTAAAAAACAATTTGCCAAAGGTGTTTTAGCTGCATGCTGATAGTTTTCTCAAAGTTTTAATGATTCACTTGCAAGGCATGGTTAGTCATATCTTTGACCATATGAGGAACACGTAAATAAACCCCCTCCTTTTTTTTAATCTTTGGTGTTTAATTCTGAGAGTATTGGGAAATGTGATGAGAGAAGGTGCATGTAATAATGCCTATTTCCCAAGGAGGGTCGAGAGAGTGTTGGCATTTGATTGCACATAATTCTTTAAAAATATAAATACTTAGTAAGTTTAGGCCAACAGGGGAAAGAACTCTTTGGCTAAAACAGGACAGACCTCCCAGAAAGCTTAAACTTGACCTTCTAATTTCTGCTCTTGCAATGGGTACACCATGTAAGACCCTCTTAACCTGTGACTCAGTCAAATCTTCTAATTAGGAATATTTTCTCTATTTATTGCCCTTTAAAAATACATGTGCTGGTCTTCCTGAAACCACATTCTTTGAAGCAACCAATGTGGTATAGAATAGCTTTATCACCACAAAATTAGAGAGACCTTTTAAAGAAATAAATTTCTGTAAATATTCTTTTATGCTTCACTTGGTAGTTAGGGGGTATGGACAGCGGTTTCAAATATCAGTGATGACCTAGTTGTTTAATTACAGTCAATCACTCTGTAATTTGTAGCTTCTTTTAGAGCCATGAGAAATAATAAAAGGGATTTCTTGTCCTAGCAGCTATGTAGTTGCTATTTAACAAACTTTTTTTTTTTAGTATCTTAAGTTCAAAATATATAAAATAGATGTAATCTTTGTTCTTATTTTAAAATACACAGCTGTAGCTTCTATAGTGTTATCCTTAGTGCATCTTCGAATGGAAAACAAATAGCATATACTATAGAGACTGATGCTAATGAGAAATCTCTTAACATTGTAAGAAGTGTTTGGAAAAGGAAACAAACAGTGAATTGTACAGGATTTCAGGTGTTACTATATATGCGGGAAATGGCTCGAAAGGCAGATACTGTAAGATTTGGAAATGATTTATAAGTAGTCTTTGGATAAGGATGTTATTCTAAATCTTCCTTCTGCCCATCCTACAGATCAGTATCCTGAGAACATGTGCCAAGTCAAATAATTCCTCAACTCAGCTGACCTAGTGTCCTATTCTACGCCTTGTTCTGTATGTAACTGTCCCAGTGCATGTCTTCTCTCTGGACAGCCAGCTTCTTCAGGTCAGGGATTACATTTAAATTTCCTTTCTATCCCAGTATTAACGATAATTGTATGTGTACGTGTTCATGTCCCTTTGCCTTTGTACTTTATTTAATGTATTACTCTATTTTCCACCCATATCTAAAAATGTACGCCATGTGATTCCATTTTGATTTATTCTCTACAGAAAACCATCAGATGATTTTATTTTATTTTTTATTAGGCAACAAATACACAGGGTACAAAAATTAGAAGTCATAAAAGGGTATGCAGGAAAAATAAGTTTTTACCCTATTTCTCAGTCATTCAGCATGCCTGGCAAGATGCAAAGTCTGTTAGATATCTTGTTTCTTAGGAATCCTCCTAGAAATATTTAACTTACATAAGCAAATAACATATATTCGGTAGTCCATGACTAACCCCATTAGAGGCCCTTAATACAGTGAGAAATAAACTGTGACAAGGTAGAGATTTCTTGGATGGCAGAGGCACAGACCCTTGAGTGTTAGCATGATATGCCCACTGAGTGCTCCTAAAGCATTAAGTCCCCCATTCTGGGTTCCTCTGTTGTAGTGTTTACTATGCATGGCTGTGCTCGACTTGAATGTCAGGCTTGCTGGTATCAGGGCACAAGGGAGGCCCTGAGGAACTCAGTTCATTCTAATCTCCTGGATATTATTTGTAGTGCTTCTTCATCACTGTGGTGAAAACAGTAGTAGCAGCAGTGGTAAAGTGGTTAATACCTTCATAGCACTTACTATGTACTAGACAGGGTTTTGAGTGTATACTTAACTCATTTAAAGTAAAATCAACCTTAAACCTGGACTCAAGTGTCTAGTTCTAACACAACTTACTGAAGAATTTACTCCCACGTGAACTGGATCAATAACTTTACACACTTTTGAGATAAATTCATGGACATCATAATATTTATGGAGGCTAAAAGGATCTTTTGGCATAATCCACGAAAGCACAGGTTGGAGTGAACATGGACACTCTCTTGGTCATAAAGCTATAATTTATCTGACTTTGAATTCTAATATTTTATGGGTTAAATATAGTTAGTAAGGAGGCCCATAAAGTTGTAACTTACATGACTTTGGAATCAAATATTTTATGGGTTAGATGTAGCTATTAAGGATGCCCATAAAATTTCTATATTGCTCCATCAGGGGACAATGGAAACTCATAGTCATATCTTCTGTTTTCACAGTTATAAGGTATAAACCAGAGGTTGCCATCTTTGTGTGGATGGGTGGGTGGATGAGCATATAAAATTCAATCTCCTTTTCCTCCAACATGAAAATAGCCTTGTTATGTCTTCTGATTACAAAAGTAATACATACATACTGCAGAAAACCTTTGAAAATTCAGTCAATTATAAAGAAAAATTAAAAGTCATAATCTAACCTCACAGAAATAGAAACCAGTATTAACCTTTTCCATTTTATATCTTTCAAGAGATTTTCTATACATGTATATATCTTTATATACATGTATATATTTCCAGAATTTTTTTTCTATACATATATACCTATAAATTTTGATTTTCATTTTTTGCTAAAATAAGATCATATTCAACATACTTTATATAGTGTAATATATCCCATACATCTGTCTCTGATGTAAGTACGTATTTATATTACCTTTTAAAATAGTTGTATAGTGCTCCCTTGTATAAATGTACCATAATTTAATTAACTAGTCATTTATTGATATTCTTTTAGATATTTGAAAGGTTTTGATAATAAATATTATTGTACATACATCCTTATCCCTGGTTGTTTTTCATGTATTTGATTAAGTTGTTAGATAGACTTTTAAACAAATGATATAACCCCATATTCCATAAGTGGAGTGATATCTACATATGGAGTGATAATTCAGAAACTTTGCTGTTACGTTGGATGTCACTTTTTTAAATTTTAATTGAGAATCCATTTCTCCTGACACAATGAGATCACTGACATGTAGTAATAATCAAGATTTCATTATCCCTTCCTCTGTTCATTTTTGAAGAGGAATCTGGAAGGTGCAAATTGATGCCAGTGCAGACAGTAGGCAAAACAGTGGTTAAAGGCGGGAGAGTGGTGTGTGTCTAATGTGGTTATGATGAATTAAAAATAAATATCTGGGTCAGGCGTGGTGGCTCACACCTGTAATCCCAGCACTTTGGAAGGCTGAAGTTGGTGGATCAACTGAGGTCAGGAATTTGAGACCAGTCTGGCCAATATATAGTGAAACCCCGGCTCTACTGAAAAATAGAAAAATTAGCTGGGCATGGTGGTGCACGCCTGTAGTCCCAGGTACTTGGGAAGCTGAGGCAGGATAATTGCTTGAACCTGGGAAGCAGAGGTTGCAGTGAGCCAAGACTGTGCCAATGCACTCCAGCCTGGGCGACAAAGCAAGACTCCATCTCTATAAATAAATCAAACAAACAAATAAATAAACAGACTAAGAAAATTGACAAAGCACCTTAATATTGCCCCTCTCTCCTTCATGCTGAGTTCCAGGGAGCCCCAGCAAGACCAGATTTGGAAATCCCTAGTTTAGAGTCTACACCTGGGAGACCCTCAGGAGGAGGTCCCTGAAGCCTGCTGTTTCACCTTTTTGATACTGCATCTCTTTGTAGAATGGTATTACTGTTCTCCCTTTCTCAGGCAGTACTATAAAATGAACCAAATACCGGTTATTTGAAGGTCCTTCAAACTAGAAGAAATTCTTTTTTTTTTTTTTTTTTCTTTTTTTTTAATTATACTTTAGGGTTTTAGGGTACATGTGCACAATGTGCAGTTTTGTTACATATGTATCCATGTGCCATGTTGATTTCCTGCACCCATTAACTCGTCATTTAGCATTAGGTGTATCTCCTAATGCTGTCCCTCCCCCCTCCCCCCACCCCACAACAGTCCCCGGAGTGTGATGTTCCCCTTCCTGTGTCCATGAGTTCTCATTGTTCAATTCCCACCTATGAGTGAGAACATGCGGTGTTTGGTTTTTTGTCCTTGCGATAGTTTACTGAGAATGATGTTTTCCAGTTTCATCCATGTCCCTACAAAGGACACGAACTCATCATTTTTTATGGCTGCATAGTATTCCATGGTGTATATGTGCCACATTTTCTTAATCCAGTCTATCGTTGTTGGACATTTGGGTTGGTTCCAACTCTTTGCTATTGTGAATAGTGCCGCAATAAACATACGTGTGCATGTGTCTTTATAGCAGCATGATTTATAGTCCTTTGGGTATATACCCAGTAATGGGATGGCTGGGTCAAATGGTATTTCTAGTTCGAGATCCCTGAGGAATCGCCACACTGACTTCCACAATGGTTGAACTAGTTTACAGTCCCACCAACAGTGTAAAAGTGTTCCTATTTCTCCACATCCTCTCCAGCACCTGTTGTTTCCTGATTTTTTAATGATGGCCATTCTAACTGGTGTGAGATGGTATCTCACTGTGGTTTTGATTTGCATTTCTCTGATGGCCAGTGATGAGGAGCATTTCTTCATGTGTTTTTTGGCTGCATAAATGTCTTCTTTTGAGAAGTGTCTGTTCATGTCCTCTGCCCACTTTTTGATGGGGTTGTTTGTTTTTTTCTTGTAAATTTGTTTGAGTTCATTGTAGATTCTGGATATTAGCCCTTTGTCAGATGAGTAGGTTGCAAAAATTTTCTCCCATTGTGTAGGTTGCCTGTTCACTCTGATGATAGTTTCTTTTGCTGTGCAGAAGCTCTTTAGTTTAATGAGATCCCATTTGTCGATTTTGGCTTTTGTTGCCATTGCTTTTGGTGTTTTAGACATGACGTCCTTGCCCACGCCTATGTCCTGAATGGTATTGCCTAGGTTTTCTTGTAGGATTTTAATGGTTTTAGGTCTAACATATAAGTCTTTAATCCATCTTGAATTAATTTTTGTATAAGGTGTAAGGAAGGGATCCAGTTGCAGCTTTCTACATATGGCTAGCCAGTTTTCCCAGCACCATTTATTAAATAGGGAATCCTTTCCCCATTTCTTGTTTTTGTCAGGTTTGTCAAAGATCAGATAGTTGTAGCTATGCGGCATCATTTCTGAGGGCTCTGTTCTGTTCCATTGATCTATGTCTCTGTTGTGGTACCAGTACCATGCTGTTTTGGTTACTGTAGCCTTGTAGTATAGTTTAAAGTCAGGTAGCGTGATGCCTCCAGCTTTGTTCTTTTGGCTTAGGATTGACTTGGCGATGCGGGCTCTTTTTTGGTTCCATATGAACTTTAAAGTAGTTTTTCCAATTCTGTGAAGAAAGTCATTGGTAGCTTGATGGGGATGGCATTGAATCTATAAATTACCTTGGGCAGTATGGCCATTTTCACGATATTGATTCTTCCAACCCATGAGCATGGAATGTTCTTCCATTTGTTTGTATCCTCTTTTATTTCATTGAGCAGTGGTTTGTAGTTCTCCTTGAAGAGGTCCTTCACATCCCTTGTAAGTTGGATTCCTAGGTATTTTATTCTCTTTGAAGCAATTGTGAATGGGAGTTCACTCATGATTTGGCTCTCTGTTTGTCTGTTATTGGTGTACAAGAATGCTTGTGATTTTTGTACATTAATTTTGTATCCTGAGACTTTGCTGAAGTTGCTAATCAGCTTAAGGAGATTTTGGGCTGAGACAATGGGGTTTTCTAGATATACAATCATGTCATCTGCAAACAGGGACAATTTGACTTCCTCTTTTCCTAATTGAATACCCTTTATTTCCTTCTCCTGCCTGATTGCTCTGGCCAGAACTTCCAGCACTATGTTGAATAGGAGCGGTGAGAGAGGGCATCCCTGTCTTGTGCCAGTTTTCAGAGGGAATGCTTCCAGTTTTTGCCCATTCAGTATGATATTGGCTGTGGGTTTGTCGTAGATAGCTCTTATTATTTTGAGATACGTCCCATCAATACCTAATTTATTGAGAGTTTTTAGCATGAAGGGTTGTTGAATTTTGTCAAAGGCCTTTTCTGCATCTATTGAGATAATCATGTGGTTTTTGTCTTTGGTTCTGTTTATATGCTGGATTACATTTATTGATTTGCGTATGTTGAACCAGCCTTGCATCCCAGGGATGAAGCCCACTTGATCATGGTGGATAAGCTTTTTGATGTGCTGCTGGATTCGGTTTGCCAGTATTTTATTGAGGATTTTTGCATCAATGTTCATCAAGGATATTGGTCTGAAATTCTCTTTTTTGGTTAAGTCTCTGCCAGGTTTTGGTATCAGGACGATGCTGGCTTCGTAAAATGTGTTAGGGAGGATTCCCTCTTTTTCTATCGATTGGAATAGTTTCAGAAGGAATGGTACCAGTTCCTCCTTGTACCTCTGGTAGAATTCAGCTGTGAATCCATCAGGTCCTGGACTCTTTTTGGTTGGTAAGCTATTGATTATTGCCACAATTTCAGAACCTGTTATTGGTCTATTCAGAGATTCAACTTCTTCCTGGTTTAGTCTTGGGAGGGTGTATTTGTCGAGGAATTTATCCATTTCTTCTAGATTTTCTAGTTTATTTGCATAGAGGTGTTTGTAGTATTCTCTGATGGTAGATTGTATTTCTGTGGGATCGGTGGTGATATCCCCTTTTTCGTTTTTTATTGCATCTATTTGATTCTTCTCTCTTTTCTTCTTTATTAGTCTTGCTAGCGGTCCATCAATTTTGTTGATCTTTTCAAAAAACCAGCTCCTGGATTCATTAATTTTTTGAAGGGTTTTTTGTGTCTCTATTTCCTTCAGTTCTGCTCTGATTTTAGTTATTTCTAGCCTTCTGCTAGCTTTTGAATGTGTTTGCTCTTGCTTTTCTAGTTCTTTTAATTGTGATGTTAGGGTGTCAATTTTGGATCTTTCCTGCTTTCTCTTGTGGGCATTTAGTGCTATAAATTTCCCTCTACACACTGCTTTGAACGTGTCCCAGAGATTCTGGTATGTTGTGTCTTTGTTCTCGTTGGTTTCAAAGAACATCTTTATTTCTGCCTTCATTTCATTATGTACCCAATAGTCATTCAGGAGCAGGTTGTTCAGTTTCCATGTAGTTGAGCGGTTTTGACTGAGTTTCTTAATCCTGAGTTCTAGTTTGATTGCACTGTGGTCTGAGAGACAGTTTGTTATAATCTCTGTTCTTTTACATTTGCTGAGAAGAGCTTTACTTCCAACTATGTGGTCAATTTTGGAATAGGTGCGGTGTGGTGCTGAAAAAAATGTATATTCTGTTGATTTGGGGTGGAGAGTTCTGTAGATGTCTATTAGGTCCACTTTATGTAGAGCTGAGTTCAATTCCTGGATATCCTTGTTAACTTTCTGTCTCGTTGATCTGTCTAATGCTGACAGTGGGGTGTTAAAATCTCCCATTATTATTGTGTGGGAGTTTAAGTCCCTTTGTAGGTCACTCAGGACTTGCTTTATGAATCTGGGTGCTCCTGTGTTGGGTGCATATATATTTAGGATAGTTAGCTCTTCTTGTTGAATTGATCCCTTTACCATTATGTAATGGCCTTCTTTGTCTCTTTTGATCTTTGTTGGTTTAAAGTCTATTTTATCAGAGACTAGGATTGCAACCCCTGCCTTTTTTTGTTTTCCAGTTGCTTGATAGATCTTCCTCCATCCCTTTATTTTGAGTCTATGTGTGTCTCTGCACGTGAGATGGGTTTCCTGAATACAGCACACTGATGGGTCCTGACTCCTTATCCAGTTTGCCAGTCTGTGTCTTTTGATTGGAGCATTTAGCCCATTTACATTTAACGTGAATATTGTTATGTGTGAATCTGATCCTGTCATTATGATGTTAGTTGGTTATTTTGCTCGTTAGTTGCTATAGTTTCTTCCTAGCCTCGATGGTCTTTACAATTTGGCATGTTTTTGCAGGGGCTGGTACCGGTTGTTCCTTTCCATGTTTAGTGCTTCCTTCAGGAGCTCTTTTAGGGCAGGCCTGGTGGTGACAAAATCACTCAGCGTTTGCTTGTCTGTAAAGTATTTTATTTCTCCTTCACTTATGAAGCTTAGTTTGGCGGGATAGGAAATTCTGGGCTGAAAATTCTTTTCTTTAAGAATGTTGAATATCGGCCCCCACTCTCTTCTGGCTTGTAGAGTTTCTGCTGAGAGATCAGCTGTTAGTCTGATGGGCTTCCCTTTGTGGGTAACCCGACCTTTCTCTCTGGCTGCCCTTAACATTTTTTCCTTCATTTCAACTTTGGTGAATCTGACAATTATGTGTCTTGGAGTTGCCCTTCTTGAGGAGTATGTTTGTGGCGTTCTCTGTATTTCCTGAATCTGAATGCTGGCCTGCCTTGCTAGATTGGGGAAGTTCTCCTGGATAATATCTTGCAGAGTGTTTTCCAACTTGGTTCCATTCTCCCCATCATTTTCAGGTACACCAATCAGACGTAGGTTTGGTCTTTTCACATAGTCCCAGATTTCTTGGAGGCTTTGTTCATTTCTTTTTATTCTTTTTTCTCTAAACTTCCCTTCTCTCTTCATTTCATTCATTTCATCTTCTATCAGCGATACCCTTTCTTCCAGTTGATCGCATCTGCTACTGAGGCTTCTGCATTCTTCGCGTAGTTCTCGAAACTTGGCTTTCAGCTCCATCATCTCCTTTAAGCCCTTCTCTCCATTGGTTATTCTAGTTATCCATTCTTCTAATTTTTTTTCAAAGTTTTTAACTTCTTTGCTATTGTTTTGAATTTCCTCTCGTAGCTCAGAGTAGTTTGATCGTCTGAAGCCTTCTTCTCTCAACTCATCAAAGTCATCCTCCATCCAGCTTTGTTCCGTTGCTGGTGAGGAACTGCGTTCCTTTGGAGGAGGAGAGGTGCTCTGTTTTTTAGAGTTTCCAGTTTTTTTGGTCTGTTTTTTCCCCATCTTTGTGGTTTTATCTACTTTTTGTCTTCGATGATGGTGATGTACAGATGGGTTTTTGGTGTGGATGTCCTTTCTCTTTGTTAATTTTCCTTCTACCAAACAAGACCCTCAGCTGCAGGTCTGTTGGAGTTTACTAGAGGTCCACTCCAGACCCTGTTTGGCTGGGTGTCAGCAGCGGTGGCTGCAGAACAGTGGATTTTCGTGAGACCACAAATTCAGCTGTCTGATAGTTCCTCTGAAAGTTTTGTCTCAGAGGAGTACCCGGTTGAATGAAGTGTCAGTCTGTCCCTACTGGGGGGGTGCCTCCCAGTTAGGCTGCTCAGGGGTGAGGGACCCACTTTAGGAGGCAGTCTGTCCGTTCTCAGATCTCCAGCTGCGTGCTGGGAGAACCACTACTCTCTTCAAAGCTGTCAGTCAGACAGGGACATTTAAGGCTGTGGAAGTTCTCACTGAGTTTTTGGTTGTCTGTGCCCTGCCCCCAGAGGTGGAGCCTACAGAGGCAGGCAGGCCTCCTTGAGCTGTGGTGGGCTCCACCCAGTTCGAGCTTCCTGGCTGCTTTGTTTACCTAAGCAAGCCTGGGCAATGGCGGGCGCCCCTCCCCCAGCCTCGTTGCCGCCTTGCAGCGTGATCTCAGACTGCTGTGCTAGCAATCAGCAAGACTCTGTGGGCATAGGACCCTCCGAGCCAGGTGCGGGACACAATCTCCTAGTGTGCCGTTTTCCAGGCCCGTTGGAAAAGCGCAGTATTAGGACGGGACTGACCCGATATTCCAGGTGCCGTCTGTTTCCCCTTTCTTTGACTAGGAAAGGGAACTCCCTGACCCCTTGCGCTTCCCGAGTGAGGCAATGCCTCGCCCTGCTTCGGCTCGCGCACAGTGCGCTTCACCGACTGTCCTGCACCCACTGTTAGGCACTCCCTAGTGAGATGAAACCGGTACCTCAAGCAGAAATGCAGAAATCACCCGTCTTCTGTGTCGCTGGGGCTGGGAGCTGGAGACCGGAGCTGTTCCTATTCGGCCATCTTGGCTCCACCCCCGAAGAAATTCTTTAATGGTGGAAAGCTGTAATATAAAGTATATATATTTAAATTTTTTTATAACAAGTCTAAAGTAGGCTACATGTAGCCTTAGCTTGTTGTACAAAGTATGTGTATTTTAGGAGTACCAGCAGAATATTAAGCTGGCTCAGAGATTGGAAGTGATGTTTTCATCCCTCTCAGTTGTCATTCCGTAGCAAGGATTCTTAAAATTGTATAATCCCTTTTCAAATTCAAATGAGAATATGAGATGTTTCTAAAGCCGTTTTGATGTATTTCTATAGTGTTAATGAAAGACATTGATAAAAATACATATAGTATCTAAAACTCCATTCTGTTTCAGACCAGTCTATGAATATTCCCCAAAGGGAATGTTAAAAGGGTTGTTTAGATCAATCTTAGTTTCTTTAACTTTCCCTAAATACACCAAGTAATGCTTCTTACTAAAAAAAATAAAAAAATTAAAAAATGCTGGCCAGGGATGGTGGCTCACATCTTTAATCCTAGCACTTTAGGAGGCCAAGGTGGGAGGACTGCTTGAGGCTAGGAGTTGGAGACCAGCCTAGGCAACACAATAAGACCCTCTCTCTACAAAATATATATGCTTTTAGTTAACCAGGCATGGTGGTGGCACAGGATTTTCTTCTAAGTTACTTTGCAAGCTGGGGACCTCCAGCCAGTGATGCCCTGCCTGGGCCTTGCTTGACTGTGCTACCTGCTCCAGGAGATGGCCCACCCACTTGGCCCACCTGGGCCGAGTCTGACTTAAGCAGTGGTTCCCAAGTTGTTTTCGTTTGCCCAAGAAGAATGAAGATGCACTGACAATCTAAGAGTGAGCAAGGTGGGTAGTTTTACTGAGTGATTAAAACAGCTTTCAGTGGATGGGGGACATGGGGGTGTCTCCCTACCCAAAGACAGGAACATCCCCTCAATGTGGCTGAGTCCTGGGGCTTTTTCTGGGCTCAGAATAGGGGAAGGGCAGGCAAATGGGAGCAGAAGTTCATAGTTTGGCTTGCAGGTTTCATCCAGGACCAGCAGTCTGTTCTTTCAGCCTTCAGGCTGTTTTTGGCTTGATGGTGGGGTTTCACCAGGGACCTGTCCCTGTCTGCCTAAGCATTTGGCTGCCTCCTCTTACTGCCAGTGGCACAGGCTTATAGTCCTCACTACTTGGGATGCTAAGGCAGGAAGGTCAATTGAACCTAGAAGTTCAAGGCTGCAGTGAGCTATGATTGTGCCAGTGTACTCCAGCTTGGGGGACAGAGTGAGACCCTGTCTTTAAAAAAAGAACAAAAAAAGCTATCATCTGCAGCCTAAAAAATTTTATGCAGCTACTCAATATACAATAAAACACACACACACACACACACACACACACACACACACACACACACACACACACAACTTTCCTACTTCATTTTGCACTACCTTCTAGATGGTATTAAAATGAATCAATAAAATTGACATATAACCAAAGTCAGGAGGTAAGGGAAGAGCTCCATGATCAGAGAGATATGGTAACAAGAATGAATCTAAGTAAATGAAGATTTAGAACAAACTGCTGACTAGCTTCATAGAAAAAGAAAGTGCTATGGTCCATTAATTCATGTTCTAAGAAGCAGAAAACTTTTCACATACCACACACATGTAGACATCTGTGCTGAGATCTATCTATGCTGAGTTTAAAGTCCATCACTCCTAGTATAACTTGTTCTGCCTGATTCCTATAACAATTTCTTAGTAATGTGTACATGGAGTCCTTTGAATATGTGTTAAAGAATACTGTCAAAGCTGGGAGGCCTCAAATTTGTCACTGCCACCCATCTCTAAAGCCTACACACACATATCAGCCATACTAGGACAACTTTTCTTCAAATTTGCAAAAAGTTATTGGGCGCCTGAAATGCGTAAGTTAATGCTTTTTAATAGAAAGGGCTCTAGAGTATATGCCCTAATCAGAAACCTCCTCTGGAGGCTCTTGGTTAAAATTATAAGTAGGGCCACCCCAAGCAAAGTATTTTTTTTTCAGTTAGCTCAAAATAATCCTATTGAAAAAAAGAAAACTGAACATTTTGATTAAGAGCTTTAATTAAATATATGTTGAGGTCCAACAATTGGTAATCCCTTTGGTAGAAGCACTATTAATATGTTCTGTTTCGCTTCAGCAGAACATGAAAACGGATGAGGATTGAATTCCTCTGCAGCATAGATTCCTAGAGGGCAGGGAGTTCTAGATCAGAGTCTTTCTGGGGAATACTTCAAATACTTCCTAGGGTTCTTTGGTGAGTATTTTGCAAGCAGAGATTAGCTTAAGAATTGCTAGATTTTAAGGCCGGGCGCGGTGGCTCACGCTTGTAATCCCAGCACTTTGGGAGGCCGAGGCGGGCGGATCACGAGGTCAGGAGATCGAGACCACGGTGAAACCCCGTCTCTACTAAAAATACAAAAAATTAGCTGGGCGTGATGGCGGGCGCCTGTAGTCCCAGCTACTAGGGGAGGCTGAGGCAGGAGAATGGCGTGAACCCGGGAGGCGGAGCTTGCAGTGAGCCGAGATCGTGCCCTGCACTCCAGCCTGGGTGACAGAGCGAGACTCCGTCTCAAAAAAAAAAAAAATGAATTGCTAGATTTTTTTTCACTATCTCAAGTTTGCATAAGGATAATATTTCAGAGTCTGAATCTAGTTCCTCTTTCTTCATCTGAATTGTATTCTTTAGTTATTTGTATTTGTTCTTAAGTATAGTCAAATATAGTGCCAAAAGCTCAATAGTCTAAGTATTCCCAGCTACAAGGTATAATATATATTTCATTTGTTTTTCCATAACCTAGAATTGGAAAACATGAAAACGAAGAACACCTGTCATTTATAATTATGCAGCCTCCATCTCTATATTTATTATTCTGCTAGAATGATACTGCTATCATTTCAGACCTGAAATGCTATCTACCCTGTCCAGCTCTCTGCATATCCCTACCCCCACTGCCCCATTATGGATTAGACTCCAAATAATATATTTTACTTTGTTGTTGTTCAGTCTAAAGCTCCCTCTCACCCTATTTTCCAAGGAGGCTGTATTGAATAGTGAATGAGAACATCAGGCTTTGGACCAAATAGACCTAAATAGTTCAAATCCTGGCTGTTCCAATGACTTAGACATGTTACTTTGGTCAAATCAGTTAATCAGTTTTCTCATCTGCACATTTAGAATACCAGTATGTACTTACAGTTGTGAAAATTAAGTGAGAAGTATATTAGGTACATAACAGTGCCTGGAATAAGGGAGAGCTTAATGAATGCCAGTTAACTTCAGATCTATTTCCCCACATATTGAAGTATATGGAGGAAATGATAGTTGGAGTCAATTATTTTTCTGTTCTTTGCTCCTTCCTTTTGCGGGAAAAGTAAGACCATTAAGAACTTTTTTGCATTTTTTATAGAGATAAAATTCATATAACATAAAACTCATTATTTTAAAGTATAAAATTTAGTTATTTTAGGATATTCACGATGTTGTGTGACCATAACCACTAATTCCAGAATGTTTCCATTATTCCAAAGAGAAATCTCATACCCATTAAGCAGCAGTCACTCTCAATTCTTCCCCAACCCTTATCCCCTGGAAATGACTAATCAACTTTCTGTCTCTATGAGTCTGCCCATTCTAGACATGTTATATAAATGTAATCATGCGATATGTGGCCTTTTGTGTCTGGCTTTTTAAATTTAACATAATGTTTTAAAGCTTCATCCATGGTATTGCATGTATCCATACTTCATTCCTTTTCATGCCTAAATAGTGTTCTATTTTATGCATATACCATATTTGTTTTTCCATTCATTGTTTGACAGACATTTGGATTGTTTCCATGTCTTGGCTCTTATTAATAATGCTGCTATGAACATTTGTGCACAGGCTTTTGTGTGAACTTACATTTTCAATTAGGACCATTAAGAATTTGCTTCCCAATATCACATGCCAACTAGTAGCGATTATTGTAATTTTCTACAGCAGACATTCAGAGTCATGGAGGATGGGGTAGGGGTTGGGAGTGTCTTAAATTTCAGTGACTTCAAACTGTTTGAACCCTCTTCTCTTTTTAGAATGCACTCTACAAGCAGATATATTGCCATGCTCTTATCCAGTAATTTAGGTCAAGTTAACTCAATAATAATTATATACAATTATATAACATACAGGCAAACATATATGCATGCACATGCTGGGCTGAAGTGACTTTTTTAGTACAAAATAAGCTCTGGTCCTGCACTTACTTATTAAGGAGTTTTGTGTATAAAGATATCCCCTTCCCTCTATCGGGGCCCTTTTGGATCCCTTCAGCCTCCATCTTTTCCATTCTTCTGTCCCCAGAATCTGATGCTGTCCTAAGAATGTTCGGCACCAATCATCTTTGCGAAAAGGTTACACAAATTAAATCTTTCACCAGGGACTTATAGTTTAACAATGTGATTCCTTTCCCAGAAGTAGTTCCACATTAAAGGAGAACAAAGTGAGGACAATGTTTGACCCAAAAGATGGTTACTAATGGTGGGATTTTTTTGCTCACCAGGAAGATATTTGAATCAAGGTTCTTGCCAGTGTTCATAGCTTCCCATTCAGGCATGACTCTGAATGTCTGCTTTAGAAAATTACAGTAATTCCCATCAGGGAAATGACTGCTTTCTTCTGCACCAAGATTATGTTTTCAGATCTTTTTCCCTCTTTTGTAAGCCTTCACCCATTTTGATCATATAAGATATATATAAAGCCTGATTCACATTATTTTTAACTTTTCTAAGGGTGTTCCTTATTAAAGTGTTGGCATTATACTAGAAGTCCCCATTCAGCAAGGTTAATGCCCCCCCCCACCCCCCCCACCCACACACACACAAATGCCCCACCCCTGCTTTGACATTTGATACCTTGGACTCAAGTCTTGTTAAGTAACTTTGAAAAAGTTATTTAACCACTCTGAGCCTCATCAGTGTCCTCAGCTCTATGGCAATAATACTAATAATAATGTTAACCCTCCATTATTATTGTGTAGATTAGAGATTAAAACATCTAGCAAAGTACTTGGCACTTGATTAGTACTCAATATATAGTAATTGTATTATTGCTGTTGCTCACAGTGAGGGGAAGCCAGATGTGGTTTCCTAGGTCCTGCCTATTTACAGAAGATTCCTGTGTCTGGTGTAGCTTTCTTAGGTTATGCTCTGTCCTCTGATCCCCAAGCAGCTGCCTCTCTCTCTTTATCTCAATCACTTTTACTCCAGATTCAGTTGAATTCAATTGAAAGCAAAGATAAAGGAATAGTAACTTGAAGACACGTGATCTAGGAGCTACACAAAAACATGTTGAAGGGAAACAGACAACCTAGGAGTCCTGTCATGGTTTCGGTGTACTGGATTGCAGGAAGTCAGAAACCTGGGCTGCAGTTCTGGTTCTGTCATTTGCTAGGTGTAAGATTCTGGGCAAGATTTTTGAACTCTCTGAGCTTCAGTGCCCTCTTCCATAAAATGGAATTAACATTGGTACTACTTCATGCTTTGGGGTAGAGGTGAGATACCCTAAATGAATGATGACCAAATAGAGGCAACTGTAAATAAAAGATTTTTTATTTTCCCAGTGACTGAGGGGAGGCTGTTACTGGTTATGGGAACAGAGACATTAACACTCTTCAAAGTGGGGCAGTTGCACATAACAAAGAATTGTCCTATGGCAGATGTCAGTAGCACTCCTATTGAGAAACACTGCACTTAATGAATATGTTTTTGAAATTTTAACATCTAACATGAAAAATCACTCCAGTGCCCACCAATTAATACACAGATTTCATTGACGGATCTCTCTTCTTGTGTTCTGTGACTAGTATGTCTTGAGCGTAATCCTAAACTTTTCATTTTCCCCCAGAAAAATGGACTCTAAAACAACCATTTTTAAGTTTCCCATCTCCTGCTTTCGGTGCCACCAAATAAATGAACAAATCTCAATCTGAGTAAATCTCAGGAGTTAACAATTGGTAAGAAACGTATCTCAGAAAAATGGTGATTAGAATCGTGAAATTAAGCTTCTTAAATGTGTTTTGAGCCCATTAGAATGCAGGAGTTTTATAAAATACAAGATGGTATTGTTTTCCCCCAAATGTGGGTGCCTCCATGAGTTGTACTGTCGACAGGTTTACATTTTACAGTAGTATGTGAATGGCATGAGAAAAAACAAAGCCATCTGTAATGTATCTAGGGTTCTTTTCCAATAAGTGTATTTTTCTATTATAAGGAGCATTAAAGTCACATTATAGAAAATTTGGAAAATAGAGAAAGGAACAGAGGAATCATCTATAATTATTCAACTCCTAAAATAACCACTATTAAAATGTTGATGTATTTCTTTTTAGTGTATTTTACTTGGTATATTCTCGATTTTCACCAACAGTTTTGTCATTGAACATTAAATCTAATATTTATATGATTCCTTTTGAAATTAGAAGTTGTTTTGTGATAAATGTCTTTATGGCTGCAGGCTTTGGGGGGAAATCGTAGGTTCTTCCATTTAAATGACTTTGAACTTAATGATGTGTTGTCCCTTAAAGCAAACAATAGGGAAATTATATTTTCAGCATCTAGAGTTGTTTGTGTTACACTCCAAAGCCACTTCTTTTTTTCCAACTTTTAATCCCCTAGAGTACTTGAAGGAGCAGAACTATGAGAAGCAACATCACACTAATTTAGTTTTCGTGCAGAGAAAGATTCTAGTGCTGGATTCAGATATTTTTGTGAGCAAATAAAAATCTCCGGAGACTTTGTAGCTTAGTGAATAAAGGATTGGCCTCCAACCAAACCCAACTAAATGAATCTGGTGGTCTCAGCTGAGTTTCCAGCAAGTTTTAGCCTGCATTACAAATTCATCATGCACAATTATGTGCAATTTGGCACAACTTCCAATTCCTGCTTAGTAGAGGCCCTCTGTTTGGGACGGAAGGGGAGCATAAAATACTTCTTGTGCCTAGAGGGAGCAGTTCTCTTAGGTCAAGGTTGTGTTACATATGGAAAGGAATGGGGTAGAAGTGTTGTCAAGCACAAAGAATCTAGGAATATGTGGGTACTGAACATTAGCTGTGTTTACCATTTGAAATTTCTCACTGTAAGGATCTTCATTCAAACAGAAGATGACAGTTCTGACACCAGTGGGCACATAGATTCTCTCCTAGCTAAAATTGGACCAGGTGAGTTAAGATCCATAAAATTTTCTACTCAGCTAACACTGGAATATAGAGCAGAATGCAAAAGCAGTTTAGAAGGTAGTTGGAAAAAAAAACTCAGACCTGATGAAGTGCCTAGTATGTTGGAACAAATATATTATGAATCTCTAGAAGTATCAAATATGTCTAGTATTGCAGTAATGCAGAATAATTGTTTGATTGAACATAGGCCAACTCAGGAAATGAAAATCTTAGCAATTAACTTACTTTCCATGGTCCATTCTTCTTACATTCCATGTATTCAACTTGGGTTTGTTTTAATTATTTGGAGAGAAGTATATTGAATAGCTGAGTGTTCCTTGGTTTGTGTTCTAGTTCTTAAGGAGCTGGCATTTTGCTGGCAGTTCCCTCTGCATGAGATGAAATGTATAGATTCCTAAACATATAATCTATAATCAGAGATTGGACCATGAAGCACCATCAAATGTCATGCATTTTCTAGGTCTGGGTAGCAAGGTAAAGCCAGTCTGTGAGAGGTACTAATTGATAAATCAAGATTTCCTTCTCTGAATGAGTCTTTCATCAGTTTCTAATTTAACCCGTATTCTGGTTATTAACCAGAATACTGAGACTAGACTTTGTTGGTAGTTAGACAAAACCTAAAATAGCCTCTGCTGATTGCATTATCAATAATTGAAACTTAATGGAAAGCAACAAACTGTTGATTTCTCTAACAGAGCAAAGAAATCCAACCAAGTAGCCAAAGGAAAATAACCCAGATAAGCAGAAGGTTGACATTTCAACTCTTATTCCAAAAAATACTTGCATGGATATTAAACAGATTGTCTTTCTAATTTAGAACAAAAGGACTCAAGCTAGCCAAGAGGGCCGAAGTTGATACCAGAACTTCCTCTTTCAGTTTCACACCTAGAAGTGTTATGGGAGACAAAGCAACTGATGATGAAACCAAAAATATCCCAAGGCAGTTGGTTGAGTGGCAGCTCTAGCCTTGCCTTTCCCCGGGAAAGGTTAGTACCTTTCTGTCTAGATGAGGTGTTGACTGAGGGACCCACACCACTCCCACCAGCTAACCCATGAGGCACCCCGCCACAAATTACTGGCCATGGCTAATGTGATTCTTCTGAGGTCTCTCCTAAGTAAACAATCATAAACTCAGTTGTGTAGGCAATCCAATTTCTCATTTGCCTATTATAAGCCGACCAGCGTATACAGGATTTAATTAATTCTTTGGAAGACAGCATGGAAAGAACTTGGTCTTAGAAGTCAGATTAATGTTCAGTTTTGCCTTGCCTCTTCTAAGCTGTGTGACCTTAAGTTAAATTATTTAACTTTTTGTGGTTTGGTTTGTTCATTCTTAAAATAGGAATAGATAATTCCTTACATTTTTAGTGAAGAGTGCTTATAAACCACTTAACATAGAACTTGGCACACAATTGTAGGTGTTACAGATGAACTTTTAAATCTTGCTGTGGTACTTACGGTGAGTCTGTGATGTAGAAACGCAATAATACATAACAAAGCCCTTCTGATTAATGCTTGAGGAAGGGGAAAATCAGAGCTGACAACTCCTCCTTTCTAACATGTTACATCCTCAAGTAATACCTAGCTGCTTTGGTTCAAGAACAAATGAGAGAGGGAAATTAAAGGAGGAAGAGGGGAAGAATGAAACAAGCAAGATAAAGAGAGCGCAGAGGTGCCTCCTAGAAACACTTGATAGAGGAGAAGCAGGATTAAGACCACTAGAAATAGAGGAACGTAGTTTCTAGCAACATGGTCTAAGCCTCCTAGACACAGAACATGTGAAGATACTGAAAAAAAAAATTTCAAATCACATTTTTTAATGCAAGTCTAAGCTGGAAACTAAAAGAAATTCCTAGAGGCAAAAATGAAGAGAAAGAGTGAATCTATCAGGGAAAGGCTGGGCTGGAGTCCACTGCCAAGCCCTGCTGGCCTTATATTACCAGGACCAGAGACAGAGCCTAAGAGCCATAGATGAGTAGGAGGTCAGAGTGGAGACTCCTTCATAAGGCTGCAAAACTTCCCACTCAACCAAATAGCAGTACACTCAGTGAAGAAAACCACCTGGCAGAGGAACATCCTAATCTTCCTTGTCTTTACCATGACTCTGAATAGAAAAATTCTCTATAGGATGGCTATTCGCAAACACAGGTTCGAGGACCCCTAAAAAACTCAGGCGACAATTTTGGTTAAATTGTGTCCATGTTGATAATGCCTCAGGGGTAGAAGCAAACCCCAATTCTCTCTCAGACAATATAGTTTAATCTCTTACCTTAAAGAATTCCCAGAGAAAACTCCAAGAGACATGAGTTCTTAATCAAACTCACTAAACCTGTGGAAGCCTTCATGAGGTCCAATCAGTAAATCAATAACCTATATAAACAGACCCTCACAGAATATTGGAATTACCAGATACAGAATAACATGCCTGTATTAGTTCATTCTTGTACTGCTATAAAGAAATACCTGTGACTGGGTAATTTATAAAGAAAAGAGGTTTAATTGGCTCACAGTTCTGCAGGCTGTACAAGAAGCATACTAGCTTCCACATCTGGGGAGGCCTCAGGAAAGTTACAATCATGGTGGAAGGTGAAGGGCAAACAGGCAGGTCATACATGGCTGGAGCAGGAGGGAGAGAGGGAGTGGAGAGGTGCCACACACTTTTGAACAACCAGACCTCACAATAACTCACTCACTTTGCAGTACCAAGGCAGGTACTAAATCATTCATGAGAACTCCGCCCCCATGATCCAATCACCTCCCACCAGGCCCCACCTCCAACACCGGGGATTACAATTTGACATGAGATTGAGTGGGGACACAGAACCAAACCATATCAGTGCCCATATCCTATGACCCAGATATGTACCCTATATAGGGTTTGGCATATGCTCCTGGAGATAATGTACAAGAATATTCACAACAGCAATTTTCTTAGTAGCTCCAAACCATAACCAACATAAATTTCCACCAATAGTAGACTGGATAAGCAAATTGTAGCATGTATTTTCAATGGAATACTTACCATCGAAGCCCATACAAATTAGTGAATTATAGATGTACTTATCAACATCATCAAAAACATCCAGGAATAAAAGGGAAGTAACAGATACTTATACCAAGTATGTTTCCATTAATAACAATTCAAAAGCAGCACACTCTTCAGAGATGCATTCATATGTAGAAAAACTATATGTAAAAAAATAAACAAAGCAAAGGATTAACACAAAATTCAGTATAGTAGATACCTCAGAGAGGACTCTGAGGCTGAAGGAAGGTACACAGGTGTTCATTTTTTAAAACTTTATTCAGACTGTCATGCACATCATATATATCCTTTGGATATATGGCAATTCCATAGTAATAAGCAAATAAAAGCAGGAATTAGAAGAAAAGGGAAAGAGGAACAAGAGCAGTTTTTTAGGCTAGGGTGAATTGAAGCGAAAAATTGGAAGACCCTAAAGTGGAAAAGGGAAAAGAGTGTGAGAGAAAGAAAATGGGGGGGTATGATTTACGGCAGGGATGTCCATCCCCCAGGCTGTGGACTGGTACCTATCTGTGGCCTGTTAGGAACTGGGCCACAAAACAGGAGGGGAGCGATTGGGGAGCCAGCATTACTGCCTGAGTTCTGCCTCCTGTCAGATCAGCAGTGGCATCAGATTCTTATAGAAGTGCGAACCCTACTGTGAACTGCACATGGGAGGGACCTGGGTTGTGTGCTCCTTATGAGAATTTAATGCCTGATGATTCGAGATGGAACAGTTTCATTCCCAAACCTCTCACCTGCCCTGTCCAAGGAAAAATTGTCTTTCATGAAACCAGTCCCTGGTGACAAAAATGTTGGGGACCACTGTATTTTGAGTGTAATCTCCCTTTGGCTTTTTTTTTTGAGAAATAGTAATAATGATGTAATCTACTTTTTTATTTATTTTTGGGTGCTGGAGTGACGTTCCTTTGAATGCAACGAAACAAGAAACAAGGCAGTTCAATTTATATGCATTTATGCACATAAACCCATATGAATTTATATGGTCTATACAGCCTTTCTTTTTTGTGTTTGTATTTGCTTGTGCAAGTTTTTCATAGCAGAAAAAGATTGAGCGTGCATCAGCTTCCTTATGATATACATATGGCTGAAGTCATCTCGGTGCTACCTCATGTGCCTTGGGTTATTTTTACCCTGTTTCTGTTCCCCTTTT
The DNA here is from genome assembly GCF_028878055.3 of Symphalangus syndactylus. Taxonomy (NCBI): domain Eukaryota; kingdom Metazoa; phylum Chordata; class Mammalia; order Primates; family Hylobatidae; genus Symphalangus; species Symphalangus syndactylus. The sequence goes on along the minus strand of NC_072431.2, from coordinate 121,372,827 downwards.
TTTCATTTGTCCCATATACTATAATCCTCATTTATGTGTACATTTGTAAGCATCATCATATACTGCTTTCTCATTTTGGGGACACACAGGTTTTTATATCATAAAACCTCTTTGGAAAGTTGGTGGCATTTCATAATCAGCCTGTATATTCATTGTGGTATATTAATATTATTTTCTCTTCCAACAAAAACACTTATTTAAATGGATGGTGCCTCTTAAGTCACCAACTTTTTTTTTTTTTTTTTTTTTCAAGACAGAGTCTCACTCTGTCACCCAGGCTGGAGTGCAGTGGCACCATCTCAGCTCACTGCAACCTCTGCCTTCAGAGTAGCTGGGATTACAGGTACCTGCCACCATGCCTGGCTGATTTTTGTATTTTTAATAGAGACACCAATGGCCAGGCTGGTCTCAAACTCCTGACCTCAGGTAATCCACCTGCCTTGGCCTCCCACAGTGCTGGGATTACTGGCGTGAGCCACCACATGCAGCCCTATCACCAACCATTTAAAGTGAAAAGAATATGAAAATAAATACTTATCCCTTACTCTTTTTGTCTCATTAAAGTGCATTCTCATTCAAGACAAATTCATTTCCCCTCCCCGAGCTCACCAAGTATTTAAATAGTAACATTTCCTCATGTCAACTGCCCTTGCTGCCTTTTTCTTCTTTAAGTCTGTTTCTTCTACACTACCTAGAAAATGTGTGTTTCTCCACCTACCAATGTAATCTGCCCATTTAATGGTTCCTAGCAATGTCCAAATTGACAAAGGTTATAGCCAAAAAATAACTGTGACAAAACACATGTAAATATAAGGTTTTATTTAAAACAAATCTAAGATACAATCCCTGGGAATGCATGAAATTCATGCTTTTTCACTTCTGATGGACCATAAGAATTTAGTTACTGGAATTAAAGTATTTCAGATAAGTGAATCTTTCAGATAACAGAAGATAAGATTTTTATTTTATTTATTTATTTTTTTAGGGACATTTCATGACATAATGGAAAGAAATGGAATTTGGCATGAAACTATCTGCCTGGGTCTAAGCCCCAGGGTTGCCATTTACTAGCTGTGAAACTGGGAAAGCCAAAACCTCTAAGTCTGTTTTTGAATCTCTAATACTATTTTAAAACACTGATAATAGAAATAATTTAATATACTATTTATAATATATGGTATTATATGTATATATATTATATATATAATACATATATATATATATGATGGCTATGAGGTACTAGTCACTGTTGTTCTAAGCTCTTTACATATTCTAATTCAACCCTCAAAATAACCTTATGAGCTGCATACTATTATTATCACCATTTTGAACAGTGGCGGAAAGTTAGGAACAAAGAGACTAAGTAACTTTTACGCACAGAGTTACACACTTATAGGCACAGAGTTATACATTTAGTGTCAGAGCCAGGTTTTGAATCTAGGCAAAGGTTAGATGGATGGATGGGCGGGCAGGTGGGCAGGCAGACATAGCTCTGAAGATGAAGGAGTCTTTTATTTATTTTTATTTTTATTTTATTTTATTTTATTTTTCTTGAGACGGAGTCTCGCTCTGTCGCCCAGGCTGGAGTGCAGTGGCGTGATCTCGGCTCACTGCAAGCTCCGCCTCCCGGGTTCACGCCATTCTCCTGCCTCAGCCCCCTGAGTAGCTGGGACTACAGGCGCCCGCCAGCACGCCAGGCTAATTTTTTTTTTGTTTTTGTATTTTTAGTAGAGACAGGGTTTCGCCGTGTTCGCCAGGATGGTCTCCATCTCCTGACCTCGTGATCCACCTGCCTTGGCCTCCCAAAGTGCTGCGATTACAGGCCTGAGCCACCGCGCCCGGCTGAGGGAGTCTTTTAAAAGTGTATCACGTGCTTTCTGGCCTCATCAATATGAAACATCTGTTAACCTTTTATTGCCACTACACGACTTTCACCATAAGCACATGTTAAAACACACTGCTGTGCCAGAGTGATGTTCCCATGCTGACCGCTGTGGTAACAGGGCACACCTTTGTAGAGATGCCTGCGGTCCATGACGGAGACAAAAGGCAGTAGAACTCATACTTGTTGCATAAGTACAGCATGTATCCATTTTCCTGCATATTTTATTTAGACAGATTTTTTGTCACTATCTTACAGAAGAGGAAATTGACTCAAAGAGGGCAAGTGATTTGCCCAGTGTCTCACAACTCTTAGACATTGAGGCAGGACTGGAGTGTAGAATAGTCTGCTTCCAAAGTTTGCCTGCGCTATTTATGCTCACATGCTGCCTTTAAAGTCTTTTATGTTATTTTTAATGGACAATCACAATCGTATCACATGCTGCCTTCTGTGGTGAGGCTAGAACGATCATTCTGGATGGTGAATATGTTTGATCAGTTTATAAGCCCATGTTATGATCATTTCAGTAACATTTACTGCAGATATGTAAAAATTGTAGACATCAAGTAACGAAAAAATAATCACCACTGAGATTTTAGGGCACTACTATTTTGTCCAGGATTTTGTGAGGAAAGTATAAAACATGATACTTCACAGATGGTTCAAACTGATATGTGTTCTTTATACTTTGCCTCCTGATTAAATTTGTTTATACCCAAAATGAGGATTCCATTCTAGAGTTGCTGTTCCTCACTTGCAGATATGTCTAAATATGTCAATGAAAGGAACTGGAATGGTGTAATGTTATAGGGTAGTATTGAAACTGATCTGTTAACTATAGTTTATATAGAAAAAAAGTTGGCTAATGTAATACTTTTTAAAAGAGATTTCGTGTTTTAACAAAAGCTCGTACTTCACTAGGTATAGCATAGGCTCTTGAATTAGAGTTCCTTAGTTGAGCTCACAACTCGACCTCACAACTCTCTAGTTGTGAGATCTCAAGCAGATTAATTAGCCTTACTAAATCTTAGTTTTCTTATCTGTAAAATGGATATCACAATTGTATCTATATCATATGATTGTTGTTAATTCAAGTGGCCAAGAAAATATGATAAAGTGTTCAATATCACTAATCATCAGAGAAATGCAAATTAAAACCACAATGAGCTACCATCTCACATCAGTCAGAAGGGCTGTTATTAAAAAGTCAAAAAGCAACAGGTGTTGGTTAGGATGCAGAAAAAAGAGAATGCTTATACGCATTGGCGGGAATGTAAATTAGTATAACCACTATGGGAAACAGTATGAAGATTTCCTAAAGAACTAAAAATAGAACTACCATTAGACCCATCTGTCCTACTACCGTGTATCTACTCAAAGGAAAAGAAATTATTGTATCAAAAAGGCACCCATACTTGTATATTTATTGCAGCATTATTCACAATAGCAGAGTCATGGAATCAACCTAAGTGTCCATCAGTGGATGCCTGGATGAAGACAATGCGGTATCTATACACCATGGATACTACGCAGCCATAACGAAGAATGAAACTATGTCTTTTGCAGCAAGATTTTGCTTGTCTTATCATTATCTGGAGGCCGTTAACCTAAGTGAAATAACTCAAATACAGAAAATCAAATGCTACATGTTCTCACTTATAAGTGGGAGCCAAACAATGTGTACACATGGACATAAAGATGAAAATAATAGATACTGGGGGCTGGACATGGTGGCTCATGCCTGTAATCCCAGCACTTTGGGAGGCCAAGGCTGGTGGATCACCTGAGATGAGGAGTTTGAGACCAGCCTGGCCAACATGGTGAAAACCTGTCTCTACTAAAAATACAAAAATTAGCTGGATGTGGTGGTGCATGCCTGTAATCCCAGCTACTCGGGAGGCTGAGGCAGGAAAGTCACTTGAAGCCGGGAGGCGGAGGTTGCAGTGAGCTGAGATCGCACCATTGCACTCCAGCCTGGGCGACAAGAGCGAGACTCCATCTCAAAATAAATAAATAAATAAATAAAATAAAAAAATAATAAAGGCACTGGGGACTCCAAAGGGGAGGAGAATGGGTGAGGGCTGAAAAATTACCTATTAGGTACACTCTTCACTATTTGAGTGATGGTTTACTAGAAGCCCAAACCTCGCCATTACACAACATATCCATATGAAAACCTGCATATGTATCCCCCCAAATCCATAATAAAAATTTTTGTTTTAAAATGACACAACCATAAAGCACTTAGCAGGGTGCCTCATGCATGCCAATGGCTCAATAAATGATAGCTGTTCATATTTGTATTGATAGGGCTGGTAACAGAAATTGTTACAGCCTTCATTTTATGTATCATTACTTATATATCTAAGCAGTATGTCCTCTTTTGGGTTGTGTGTGTATTTCATACATAAATAAGGTGTGTTTGTATAGCGTCTTTTTTTTTTTTTTTTTTTAAGAAAGAAAGCACAGCTCTTTCCTATCATTCCAGCAATGCCAATTATGAGCCAGGCACAACTTTCTAACTAATTGGATGTAGATGGATACAAGTGATATTACTCTTACTTTTTTTCAGATAGAGAAATTGAGGTACATAATCCCAGGTGTTCATCTCAAATCATAAATTAGCATACAAATTGAGGGAAGTGTTGATATATAAATATTCTAGATGTAGTCATTTTAAATTATATTGCCTTTTGCTCAGATTGTTACAAGACGCTGCCTTGAAAGCCATTTTTTAAGAGAGTAAAAGCTTTTTATTGGAATTCTTGTGACCTTCATGTCCAATTATTTTTTTAATTGCTATATTTGAGTAACAACATATCTCAATTTAAAAACTAAATTCTTGCTTTAAGTAATACACGGATTCAGAGAGCATAAGTCCTTAGTTTTGCAATACTTATACAATTTTTATTCATGTTCTCATGCTTTGTTTTTTGAGCCATAGATGTGTATATGCATTATCTACTCTGACCTTGTTTAAAGATCTTGATTTAAGTTTGCTTTTTGATATAAAGTTCAGCATAGCTATCGTGCATTCCATCATTAGAATAATACATTCTGATTAAACACCAAGTGTCTGTCTCCTGCAGTTTGGTATTTTAATAAGGGTGGAGTACATCTGAAACTTATATCACATTGCAAGCTGCATATATTGCCAAACCTTAAAAACACACTAGACACAAGAGGGAAGTCTTTCTTTTTAATGGAATCTGATATTATCTGAGTTGTTGCACTTAGGTTTACTGGGTATTTTTATTTCTTTATAAATATATGTTTGCTAAAGCATAATAGTTTTATTATTGTGATAGGTTTATGTATTTCTTTGAACATATATTGTTAAACACAAAAGGATAGTAAAGTTATATCGAATAGGGTTTTAGAAGCATGAAATACATGCCACTAAAAATTTATCACCTTTTTTTTATGATGTCCTGAATTTTGGAAAATGCATTTCACAATCACAAATAAATGTGGGCATTAGGATGTGAGGAGGCAAATCTTATTCTAGTTTAGAATCTCTCTCTGCTGCCAGATGCGGCTTTTGACAAAACCCAGAGAGCCTGAAGGGTAGATATGTTATATAAATAAAACGAAGTTTCTTCCCCACAAGGACTCTGGGCTCAGCTGTGATGTTAGATCTCTAAACATGCTTTCTCACCGTCAGGCACCACAATGGGGATAATGTTCCAGGTAATTCTAATACAGGCAAAATAGCCCGTTTTATTATAAAATAAATTTTGCATTCCAGACAACAGGAATTTTTAATTAATACAAGATTAGGCTTGAATAACTAGGAGACTTGAAAGTCAATAGCAAATCCTTCAACTGCACTTCCTCAATGACTGATTTGGAGAGCAAAATCTGGGAGCTTAGAGGTAGCAAAATAAAATTTGTCTACCGCACAGCACTTAAAACAAGAGGGAATACATAATAAAAGTAACCTAGAAACTGACTTACAAAATGCAGCTCTCAGGTCTAGGTAGTACCAGCAAGAAAATCAACAAATGTCTTCATCAGGGTTTGGAGAAGAGAGGTCTGGGGAAGGATACAAATGAGTAACCAGAAAGGTAATCGCAGGCCATGACTGGGATTCTTTTGGAATAATGGGAACAGCACTTTGCAGTTTACAAAGACCTTTAAGATAACTATCTCATTTGATTGCCATGACCACCTTACGAGAAGTACAGCAAGAATCATCTACATTTCCTAGCGGATCAAAAACTAAGGGAGAAGGAGGGGATACAGGCTGCCCCCAGGTCTTAATAACGGGCTTGAACTGAGGTCTTCAGACTCCTAGTTCAGGCTCTTTCCATTACCACACAACCAAATTCCAAATTTCACAAGTCTCATTTTTCCTAAATGTAATGTGTGTTCACCAACATTATAAAAACACATAATCACTAAGCTCTATCATCAAGGTCTTTTGGTTTGGCTCTTAATTGAAGGCTTGCTCCCATCTATCAAAGAGATAATACAGATTGAAGGCTTTGGTTACATGTGCGGCTCTCTAAAATATATGCTTTCTGTATACCTAACCACTTCCTGATTCCAGATTGAAATATGGGACAAATCATAATAAAATCATAACCATAGCAAAAATAGCACTAAATAGGACAAAGCAACAAACTATGGAATCATCTCACTTCCTCACTTATTCACAATGCTTGGACTGAAGCCACACCATAAAGAATATTCTGTCCTGGGCACATTATAACTCCTAAAGTGAGAGTGAGGCTGTTATTAGGGAAAGCCTGAAGGAGGCTAGCTGCATGATCGTTAGGGAATCCCTTATCTTTTGGAACTTCCTGCTGTAATTTCTAAAATTGTAGGTTTAAGTTGGATTATTTCTAGAGTCTATTCCCATCCAACTCTATGATTTAATTACTCTTAGTTGACCTTCTCAGTCCCCAGAATTTTGATCATTAATCCTTATGTCACAAAATAACCCCTGAATTAACTGTCCCAGCTGACATTTATTGAGAATTTATTCTAGGTTGATCACAAGCCAAAAAGCTTTCCACTTTTCTGTGAGGTCATCTGGAATTTAACCTATTTATAAATGTGCAAAACATGTGGCATCATTTAATGAAATTACTTAATCCTGATTATAAACCAACCACTCTGCTGGATGGGTAGTGCCTTATAGTATTCCAGTCATCTTTTGGTTTACAACAATCTTTTCAAATCTTTTCTCCCTTTTTTTCTTCCTAAGGTGTTATCTGGATGCAGGTTGGTTTGGCTCTGCCCTTGGAAGTTAGCAGTCATAAATTTGCAAACTGATTCTCCTCTCCCATTGTCTTCTGGGGTAGTAATACCTTCCATTATCTGCCAACAGGGGCTTTTCTAAACGCAAGGGAGACTTTGGAGATTTACACTTGACACCGCTACCAACTCCAGCGGCTTAACCATGCCACACCAAAGAGTTTACTCAGCTGCACATTCCCCAGGCTAATACAAAGGACATAGCATTGTCCCATTCTAGAGTGCCAAGTTACAAACAGGGCAAAATCTCCCTACTTTGGTTTTTCCTGCTACCCATAGCATTCTCCCTCTAGGATTTTCACCTAGCTACCAGGAGCAGTAGGGAATGCCATGACACACATATCTCCCCACCTGTATCTCCTACCACTGTCCCCAGCTCCCCATAGTGTCCAAGTCCTGAAAGGGATGATAGTAGCCAGCATGTGTTGGGCAGTTATCATAGACTAGGAACTGGGCTAGGAACTTTCCATCGAGGGGAGCTTTCTGCTACACCTCGGAATCACCCGAGGAGTTTCAAAATCATAGACAACCAGCCCCACCCAAGGAGATTCTGACTTAATTGGACTTGTGTATGGCCTGGGTATCAGCAATTTTAAAAGCTATCCAAATGAGCCTAATAGGCAGCACAGATTTGGAACCCCTTACCTTTGCTAATGCCTAATCTTTTTTGCCCTAGCATTTGCCCTGGTCCTTCCTTGGAGCCATAAAGAATGGTGCAGTTCTGAAAGAGAGACACTGACTTACCAATAGGGGACTATGCATTGACAGATATTTTATTTATATTTATTTAATATTTTTTAAATTTTTTTTATTTTTTGGGACGGGGTCTTACTCTGTCACCCAGCAATTGTGCAGTGGTGCAGTCAGCGCTCTCTGCAGCCTCGATTTCTCAGGCTTGAGCGATCCCCCAACCTCAGCCTCCAAGTAGCTGGGAATACAGATTTGCACCACCTCACCTGGCTAATTTTTGTATTTGTTGGAGAGAGAGGTTTTCGCCATGTTGCCCAGGCTGGTCTCTAACTCCTGGGCTCAAGTAATCCTCCTGCCTCAGCCTCCCAAAATGCTAGGATTACCAGCATGAGTTACCGCGCTTGGCCTGACAGGCATTTTTTTAAAACGTTATTCCTGTTTCACCTACAAAACACACTTACTCCTTAAAGCAAATGCATTGTACAAATGAGTGGGATTCTATTCAGCCTCACCTGTCTACATGACCTAATAGTATTAAAAAGCAGTAGGCTTGCCTATTCATTAAATGCACCAAAGAAGAAAATAGTATCAGTAACCTATCAACCACCCCTCTCCATTTTCACATCACTTGTTCCAGGGCTAGATGTTCAACCACTGGGGGATTATCCCCCTTGGATGAATGGAGCTGATAATGGTTAATAATAATCAGTCTTTTGGGACTATGATTTGAATACTCTAGATACCTGTCAATTGTTTCCTAGATACCTGTCGCTGGCACGGGAACCTTCAGTAGCTTTCAGGGCACTGGGAAACATCTTGCTCACTTCAAAGTAAAGGAATCAGCCTGGATCATCAGATACCCATCATCTAGACAAGAAGAATGTGCCAGCCATAGTACACTCATTCCTGACCAGAGCTGAGACAGCTCATGGAGCTCTTCCTCAGTTCTGCCTTAGGAGAAATGAACTATTCTGATAGAGAATAGCCCTTACTGGTTTATTTATTCTAAGGCTGTTACATTAGAGGAAAGAGCCAGTCATTATTTTTCTATGCATTATTATCTCAGTCATATCCTGTGACTGATTACTGGTGGGCTAATTACTATTTTTTTAATTTATTTTTTTATTTTATATTATACTTTAAGTTCTAGGTTACATGTGCACAACGTGCAGGTTTTTGGGCTTTACCTGCCTTAGGTAGACAAAATGTAGAATAGAAATATGTAAAGGTACATCATTTTTTTGTCTGATTTGTGCTGACAAATACAAGTTTATTTTAAATTCATCAAACACGATCAAACAAAAATGTACTAACTTCACAACATATTTAGTATAACTCCTCCTTCTGTGTCCGGAGTTGGTTCCTTCCGGTGAGTTTGTGGTCTCGCTGACTTCAGGAATGAAGCCGTGGACCTTCAGGGTGAGTGTTACAGCTCTTAAAGGTGGTGTGGACCCAAAGAGTGAGCAGCAGCAAGATTTATTGTGGAGAGCAAAAGAACAAACCTCCCACAGCATGGAAGGTGACCCCAGCGGGTTGCCACTGCTGGCTGGGGTGGCCAGCTTTTATTCCCTTTTTTGTTCCTGCCCATGTCCTGCTGATTGGTCCATTTTACAGAGTGCTGATTGGTCCATTTTACAAACCTCTAGCTAGCCACAGAGTGCTGATTGGTGTGTTTTTATAGAGCACTGATTGGTCCATTTTACAAACCTCTAGCTACCCACAGAGCACCGATTGGTGCATTTTACAATTCTAGCTACAGAGTGCTGATTGGTGCATTTTATAGTCCTTTTGTAAAACAGAAAAGTTCTCCAAGTCCCCACCTGACCCAGAAGTCCAGCTGGCTTCACCTCTCACTTCTTCTGTTCCAGAAATAATATTCTGCAGAAACTTTCCATGCAGTAAATAATACATTCCTTTTGCTCTCATTTCCCAAAGTAAAATGATCATAAACAGAATTTTAGGATATTTCTTGTAAGCCTTAGAGTTTATAAACATTCACTCATTCAAAAATATTTATTAAGAATATGATTCTAATAGGAAAGATAAGATATGTACACAGATACCTATAATACAAGATTACAAGGAAATGTCAATGGCTGTCAGAGATAACATGGGTGAGGTTGAGAGGTGAGAGGGTGGAGAGAGAACCTGAAAGCAGTGAACTGAGGGAATGAAAAGAGAAGAATAACTTGAGAGATACTGAATAGGAAGAAACAGAATTGCAAACAGCTGTTCACCTTCAACACAGAAAGTAGATGTAATAGAAATAAAAGACTCAGGGCCGGGCGCGGTGGCTCATGCCTGTAATCCTAGCACTTTGGGAGGCCGAGGTGGGTGGATCACGTGAGGTCAGGAGTTTGAGACAACCCTGGCCAACATGGTGAAACCCGATCTCTACTAAAAAATACAAAAATTAGCTGAGCGTGGTGGCACCCACCTGTAATCCCAGCTACTTGGGAGGCTGAGGCTGGAGAATCACTTGAACCCGGGAGGCAGAGGTTGCAGTGAGCCAAGATCTCATCACTGCACTCCAGCCTGGGCAACAGAGAGAGACACTGTCTCAAAAAAAAAAGACTTAATATTGATGTTTGTTCAGATAGTCAAGAAAACTTACACTATTTGATTGACCGCATGTCTATATGCTACTGCAAATACCCTTACAAATAGTTATTTAAAATAAAATACATGTTCTTATTTACATCTTTATTTTTATACATGTTGCTTATCAAACATTATCATAGAAACTTCATTTTGATTCAAGAACAGAGCAACCAGTTTGTGAAAACAAATCCTCAAAATTCTCACAAGTGGAACCTGATAGAGTTTTCTTCAAATTTATTGAACTCAACTTTATGAATATAGACTGAGAAGAAGTTTGAGACAATGGTTAAGACCATGGGCTCTGAAATTGGATTATATGGGTTCAAGCCCTCCCACATCATTTACTAGCTGTGTAAGCTCGAGGAAGTTATTTAACTTCTCTATGGATTTCTAATCTGTAAATGAGGATAATGTAATTGTACCTCTTGCTTAAGTTATGAGAACTGTGTAAGTGCATAGAATAGTGTCTGGCTATGGTAGGCACTCAGTGAATATTATATTTTGTTTAAAGCATTCTTTCTGATAGTAGAATTATTGTCTACATCCAGATATCAAGATCTGAATTTTTTCAAGAGTGACTGTGAAAACATGAATCATTGTTTAACTTAAATTCATTAAATACAATGCAGACGTTGGCATTTCTATGTATAAATTCATCAGGAGGGAATTTCGGTTTATGCAACAGGACTACATTTGAATTGTGAAAGGTTCACTTTGTTGTTGTTGTTTTTGTTTTTGAGACAGAGTCTCACTCTGTCACCCGGGCTAGAGTGCAGTGGCGCCATCTTGGCTCACTGCAACCTCCGTTTCCTGGGTTCAAACAATTCTGCCTCAGCCTCCCAAGTAGCTGGGAATACAGTCACGTGCCACCACGCCTGGTTAATTTTTTGTATTTTTAGTAGAGACAGGATTTCACCATGTTGGCCAGGCTGGTCTTGAACTCTTGACCTCAGGTGATGTGCCTGCCTCGGCCTCCCAAAGTGCTGGAATTACAGGCGTGAGCCACCATGCCTGGCTGAGAGATTAACTTTTATAAATATATTTGGAAAGGCCTAGTGTACATAGACTCCCTCACCCTCAATTCTGTCCCTGTACTCATAACCTGAAGTGGGCAACGTGTTTCTCAGCACCCTGAAAGCTGCTGGGGGTACCCCTGCCAGCGTCTTGGCTCTTCACCTTCGATGAGCCCCCTGATGATGAGGACATGATTCTTCTCTGGAAAAAGGCATCTTCTTTCTTCCCTTTCTTTCTCTTCTGTGTAAAAGGGTGGTGAGAGGAGGAATTAAGATTGCTTTTGTTAACTCATATCTCACGGCTCTGAGGACAAGGGACCTGCTTCTAGTTCTACCTTTGACCTAGGAAATGAGGCTTTAACCAAATTAAAATGCAAGGATTGTTATTTGAGGACTAACGGAAATAGTGTATGTGAAGCTCAGGTGTCTGGCACATAGTAAACACTCAATAAATGGTAGTTATTTTGAGCTATTTTTCTAAAGTGTAATGAGAGTAAGCAAGTAGAGACCTTGAATAAAGAAATCTTTCAAGAATCTTGGCACTAAGCCAGGGAGGGATATAGGATTGGGAGGTCTTTTTAATTTTGCTTACTTGTTTTATTTCTATTTTAAAGATGAGATATATCAACTTAAGATATTAACTTCAGAAGCACATCCAAACAGAAATGTCTTTGCTGATGTCTCTTCCATGATGCTGAAGTAGATCCAAATCATTCCCCTGGCAATATCCCATTTCTCACACCTCACCCTCTTCAGAACAAGCCTTTCTCCTCCTCTACCTACCCTTATCAGCTTTCCCTTCTTCTTCCTTCTCTTTTCTGGCTCTCATGATGCCCACTTTAGATCCTTACTATGTACATTAAGTTCATCTCTTTTTTCTTTCATTCCTTGGCTTCCTCTTCCTCTCTGGTCATGTCATCCTCTGACCAGTCCCATATCAATAAGTAGTTTTTTATTGCTGTTTGTTTGTTTGTTTTTCATTACGAAGGTTAATGGGATCAAGACAGGGATAGGGAATAAACATAACTGATAGAGTAAGGTCCTTGGGAAGGGATAGGGTTGAGAATCCAGATGAAGAATTAGCTTTGGGCTGCAGGACACTTGGTCATCTGAAACCAGGCAGAAGCAAGAAAAAGTAAGTAGAATATCAAATACTCATGAAGGGGTCAGAAACACGAGGGAGCCTCTACTTTTTTCTGTAAGGAAGGAGGCAGTGTCATCTTCTGAAAGTAAGGAGGGTAGTCACCGAGGCGAGGGGCTAGATGGTGTTAAACAAAAATTATAGGAGGCCATTGTTTTGGACAGAGCTCCTGCACTGGGCCCCAACAGACCAGACCAAACCAAATGGAGTCACTCATGCTAAACGCCACATCATCAAACAGAAACTCTAAGGAAACAGATGGATTTCAAAACAGACTAGTTTTTCGTGAGATCGAGAGATTCCAATCTACCTGAGTCAGAGTAATGAGGAAATCCCCTCTGCTCTAACCCTTGCAAAAATGTAAGTTGAAGTAACCTGATAATGTAAGTTGAAGCAACCTGAAAAAAAAGTCAGCTTTTTTTTCCCTATTGTTCAGTTTCCTTGTTCCCACCTTACAAAATCCACTGTTTTTGCCATTGCCCAATGGGGGCTCTCATTCTATTTTGTAGAATGGAAGCTGCCAGATTCATGAATTACAAATGATGGACAATTAGATCTATAACTAAATTTGTTGTTTTTTTGTCTTTTGACAATGGGAATGAGCTGAAGGACTAGGACAGCCATGGATAGTGTGGGAGAGGAAGCTGATTGGGCTGACGAAGGCTCTCCAGGCTGTCTTTAAAGTTTGGGAAAAGGAAAAAAGAAAAACTGGCTTTATACCAGATGAGAGCATAAAATAGAAAAATGATGACTATGAGATGAAAGAAAAAACATAAACTATGTCATAGAACAAAAAAGAAAAGGCACACTTACTTGTAGAAGGTGTAAAAGTGAGTAAATTAAGAAATGAGCAGCACTTCCCATTTTTACATTCTTGGGCCATTTCCTTTACTCCATCCTCCCACTGGGGATTAAAGGCTTTCATTAAAGCCCCCCTTCCTGTTTTCCCATTCCATGGGCATAAAGAAATAAAGCACATACGGAATGGGATCGCTGAATTTGGGGAGTACCCAGGGGCTGTTAAAATAAGAAATTGTTGACTATTTGCCTACTTTCCCATTTTTCTCATTCCTTCTTTATCCTTGCTGTCTCCTTTCCCTTCTGTGTTCTAATTTCTTCATCTATTTTAACTGTTTTAAGATTTCTCACTGTTTATTTTAACACCCTTTCCTCCACTTATGAATTCCCTAAGCTTTTCTTTTAATTGGAATGTTGTATTGTCACTGTAAGACTCTAGAAATTAGAGTATGGGGGAAGAAGGATTACAAAAGATTAAAAAATTAGAAGAAATTGGCTCAATGAGAAACTGGAAGTTTTAGAATGAATGCACAATTTGTGAAACAGAAAGAGAGGCATAACAAATGGGGAAGAAGCAGAATGAACAGAAGATATGAAATAAAGGTAGAAATAAAACATATTAAGGAAATAAGGGAATAAAAGTTAAGGAATAGGTATATTTTACATAGATGCTATACAGAAATTTGAGTTTGGTGTTTCTTCCCTCCCTTCCCCCACCAATAACCCTCATAGTCATTTTTCAGTTATAAATAATTTTTTACTTGTTGGCTTTACTCTTCTGGTCATCCCATCTGGGAAAAGAACATAAAAAGTTGCCATTTACACATGAGGCAAAGAGCAGTTTAATGAAAAAGCTGGGAGGAAAGAAAGTGCACATTTTCATGAATAAGCTTTCACATGACTTGGTCAATCTGGAGAGTTCACATTTTATGTATTAGAACTTCATTAAAAGAAAGAATTTTGTGTTTTCATGTTTTTCTCATTAAGGCTGAGTTCACCTCCGTTTCTGTCCATTCTATTTTCCTCATTTACTACAGTCCGTCAGGTGAATGCATGCCCCAAATAAATGCAGCACGAGCTGTTACAAATCGCAGGGAGAGGAACTGATCCTTCCCACCAAAGAGAACCCTTTATGCTGAAGGAGCTACAGACATCCCGATTGGTCTTGATGGAAAACCCATGTGGGTAGCGTGTGTCTCCTGCTAGTTCATCTCCTCTGTCCCAGAAGGTGTGCTAGCATATTTGAGTATTTATTTGGTCTTCTCTAGACTGTTGAGTTCTTATTCTGGCTGAAATCATGAAAATGGAATGCACTTGAATGGGTGGAAATGCTTTGGGGTGAAATGATAATGTTTATATGTTTGATTTAAATAAGGATGCTTACACTGGACTTTCCCTTTGGGCTAATCACTACATTAATTATTTGGGTTTTCCATTCATCTTTTCCCTCATGTTTAAAGTTTGATTTTCTTCTTGCTGTCAAAAATCAGTAGGTCTTTGTGTTTGGCTTTCTTACAGTATAATAGTAATATCAATCATGGCTACCATTTATTGAATACCTACTTTGTCCCAGGTACTCTTTGGATATTTTATCTTTAGTTTTTTGAGAAACTTTTGGGACACATATTAGTCCTATTTTATAAATGATAAATCTACGGCTTAGAAAAGTTAAGGTTCTTGCCCAAGGTGTTATGCCTCTTTTAGAGTAGGGCCTCACATGTGTCTGGGACATTCTGACTCCTTCACTATATGCTGTGACATAATCCCACATTGCTGGTTGAGATTGGGTTAATAGAACAGAAGCCTTCACCTGGAGAAGAAAGAATTTTCTTCTTTTTCACAGAGAAGGAGAAGGTTCCTTTAATGAAACGTGTGTAGAAATGTGGAATTTACACTTGATGAAGGGCCATGATGTTACTGGCTCTGTAAAGAAGCAAGGAAAGAAAAATGAGTCAATTTTTAAAACTGTGTATCACCGAGAACCCGTTTGGAGCAGGAGAGGGGTAATTAGACTTTGATTCCCTTCACATGCTCCTGGTGAACTATCTCACCGTCATCAGTAAGGATCATTTTAAAGGCAGCCAAGGGATGAAAGAAAAACATCGATGTTTGCACCTTTAATTTAAAGTGTGGTGGTTTTAGATGTTTTGCTTTTCCCTTCCCTAGCCTGTAAAATACTATTTCTAGACAGGTCAATGAAATATTTTTCCTGTACTACATCTTGGCTTCTTCCTCATGGCTTCTGCTTCTCCTGCAGCTGCTGGTGCATGAGAATGATAAAGCAGACTCATGCAATGATTGTGTAGATTGACTTGCTGCTAGAGAATTTTGACCAGGGGCAGGTAGCGTGCTCTTCCTTGCAAAGTGTCTTGGAAAACGAGTGGCTTTTAAAACCAGAAAAACTTAGCATGATTATGTGTGTGTTTTCTAGGCTGGCAAATACAAAAGGGTGGCTCAAGTTCAGAGATCTGTTAAGTCTTTAGGATGTCAGTGAAGACTACGTCTTTCTGTAGTGAACTCTAGCAATGGTTATATTACTAGTTGCCAAGCACATTGCCACATCTCACAGTCTTATCACATGTGACCTTCTCATTTAGAGTTGTTTGGAAATTTTAATTTTTCCAGAATACTGGCAGGAGAGATGCCTCCAAAATGCATGTCTAAATATAGCCACTTTTCCCTTCAACAGTGGTAGGATTACGTTTTTCTCTCTTTAATAGCGAGAACTGCTTTAGGGTGGGAAGAGTGGGAGGAATGTTTGTTTTGGAGAACCTCTACTGGCACATGGAGTCTTACAGTACAGCAAAGAAAGAAATATCAGTATCTCCAAAGAAACAAAGGAGCCATAAAATCCAGAGCCTGTTTAGGGTATGTTAATGGCAGGAAGGAGACCAGGGCTTCAGGATGTACCCTGAATATGTGTGAGACTTCATTATGAACGACATCACAGTGTACTTCTTGTGGTTTCTTTGCAATTACCCCTCAGCCCTACTGAACACCTAGTGAAAAAGAGATCTCCACTAACAAAGTTCTAAGTTATGATGAACAATGCTCATTATAACACAGCTCTGTGAGTCTGGTCCTCTTTACAGACTTCCAAATGATTTTCAGATGCCAAACTGAAGGATGACAAATATACAGAGGGAACATGTGAAAACTGCAGTAAGATCACACTGAAACAACATCAAACAATAGAACATCTGAGTAAATGTGGAGTAATAACTCTGTGTTCTCTCCTTAGACATTTCCTTAAATGAGGTAGAAGGGGACAGCTAGACTAGGATCCATTTCTGGCCCAACCATGTACATACCATCCTTTTGAGAGTTTCTGAAATGCACTAAGATTAACTTTCCTAATCTGTTAATTCTCTATTATAGGACTGTGGGGTTTTGTGAGGGAAAGGAGTTATTAAATAAGGTAACTTAAATTACAAATGTCGCAAAGTGTTCTATACTTTCTTGTAGCTATTGTCTTTCCCTAACTCTTCAGGGAGTTTTCTGTAGACACTGCTTTTGGCTGTGGAGAGAGTGGTAAGGAGAGGATACCATCACCCCGGGTTAAGTACTTTTTTCCTTTGAGTACATGTTTAAGGCATTTGAGTACATGTTTAAGGCCTTTCATTTGCAAAAGGTAGGCCCAGGACAGAGAAATGGTCCTCTGATCATGGAGTCATCAGCTACCCACAGAGATCAGCCAAGCCAACCCAGACCAGAACTGCCCAGCTGACCCCCAGAATCATCAGAAAATTTTTTAAAGTGATAATTACTTTAAGCCACTGTGCTTCAGGGTTGTTTGTTACTGAGCAATGAATAATAGATGTGAGGCTTCTGAGATAATGGAAGCATCCTGGTTGACTGTCCCCTTGGACTAAGGTTAGATCCTGAATTAATCAGATCTTTGCCACAGCAAGACTATTTTAAGCTGAAAGACACTGCCCTACCTTGAGGCTACAAATGAAAAGTAGTTTTTCTTCCAGCCAGATAGAACTTGAGGGCCTGTGATGAGGCCGAGTTCAGGTATGGAGGAAAAATGTTACATTCCTCTACTTTAGAATACCTTTTTATGAAAATTGACAACAGTGCTCCTGAAACTTTACTGTACATATGAATCACCTGGGGTCTGGTTAATGCAGATTCTGATTCGGCAGGTCTAGAACAGGCCCCCGGATTCTGCATTTGTAACAGGCTGCCAGGTAATGGTGATACTGCTGCTCACTGCTTTGTGGACCATACTTTGAGGCTTTACATTACCAAATGCTTGGTACCTGTATTAGTCTGTTCTCACGCTGCTATAAAGACATACCTGAGACCAGAGCTATAAAGACCTGAGGCTGGTTAATTTAAGAAGAAAAGATGTTTAATTGACTCACAGTTGCATATGCTGTACAGGAAGTGTGGCTGGGGAGGCCTTAGGAAAATTACATTCATGGTGGAGGGCAAAGGGGAAGTAGGCACCATCCTCACATGGCAAAACAGGAGAGACAGCAAGTGAAGGGGGAAGTGCCACACACTTTTAAACCATCATATCTCATGAGAACTCACGATCACAAGAACAGCAAGAGGGAAATCTGCCCCCGTGATTCAGTCACCTCTCACCAGTCCCCTCCCCCAACATTGGGAATTACAATTCAACATGAGATTTCGGTGGGGACACAGAGCCAGACCATATCAGTACCCGATCATGTAGATGATACTCAACAAATGTTAGGTTCTTCCTCCTTCAATGCCCTCATCTCTCTCTTTCACAGCTCCCTGAGAAGTCTTATTTGAAGAGTGTTGAATCCAAAAACGCCCTCATAGGCATCAGGAATGAGGTGCCTGCCCCACTGGGACATGTATGTCTCATTCCTTTGTCTCCTGTAACTTCATAGGCAATCTTGCCATCCGCTGAATTGTAGTTGGATCTCTGATGTCCTCCGGGTCAAACCCAATAGGATTCCTTTTACCAGTGCTCCCTTTCCTTGACATTCCTCCTCCATTTGTCACTACGGAGCATCTTAATGTGGAAATGTTCTCCTCCCATTGATGTTGTTGTGCTTAATGAGCTCTCCTGATTGTACTTCCATGTCTCCTAGATCACCTTACTCTTTCCTTGTCTGTCTTATTTCTCCCGTTCTCTTCCAACATGCCTTGTAAACATCTTGCAGAGAACTGCCTCTGTGTACAGCTTCTAAATCTACACTTTGGGACTTTATCTTCCAATCTTTTGTGTCCACTCAGTAATACACATTCACTGAACTCCTCCTATAGTGCCAACTCCCTGGGGATGCAGACATAAATACTGTGTTTCCTTCCCTCCCAGAGCACACAGTCAAATGGGGCCACATTAAAAGCAAAGTTTGGATGGGCAGAGGCATTTAAATGACGCTATTGTGGAGAGTCTGGGCTATTTTTCTCTTTTATCCAACATAGAAAATCTGATCCACCAACTTTCCCACCTAAATTCTTCCTCAGAATTGACCCTTTGCCTGCATTTCTTGGGCTATTCCCTGGGTGTCTGGCTTTATGATCCACCCAGATTCCCACATTATCCTCCAAGATCTAGTGTTGCCAATTGCCAGACATCCTTTGAGGGTAGGGGTAGTGTTACTCATTCTATGGTTAAATGAATGAAATGTCTCCACTGAAAACAATGAGGAATTTACTTTGATATGGTTCTAAAAGATTTCTCTTACTTTCACCTTGCTCCTTGAAATTATTTCAAGCAGTACATTAGTTATAATGAATTTTTAAACAAAAAATGCTGTTTATTTACATTTAATTTGAAGATAGGTAATAATAAAGAATTCAAGCTACCTAGCCCTTCCTTTTGCAATACCTTTTCCATACAAGAGTTGCAAAAGCTTTTAGTAATGTTAGCTGTAAAATGAATATTCCGTTTTAACTTCAGCTATGAAAAGAATAGTTATCCACCTTTAAAATTTCACCCCTCTTTTTAAAAAGCAAAAAGTTAATTTTTAAATCCTTGATACATGATGAATTGTGGTTTTCCCCACTCCAGTAGTATTTGGCTGACATTTCACTTCATGCTTGTCACATTTATAGTCCCAAACTAGCAACACATGGTGCAGGAAAGGAGTTATAGGCAGTGGGTGGCAGGATTTGTTTTAAATGATGTGAGAATGTCAGTTACTCATTCTTGTTTCTCAAGTAGGTTTCTCCCCACCTGCACCTTCTCTATTCCAAGCTCAGATGATAATAATAATTTTATGGCAGCATATAAATGCCAGCGAAGTCAAAGAATGCATAATAAAACAAGCATCCGAAAACCATTAATTCATCATATCTGTGATTAACTGTTTTTTTAAATCAACAGAATATTATTTTAGCTCTAACTCCCTCCCTCTTTGTTGCAGGACTGGTGTTCTTTTAGGATTCACTGTCTAAAAGAGTTGCTTGATAAAGGGTGCTGAAGAATGTTATTTTAAACGAACTTGAAAATACACTGTTGGTTCATGGAAAATGATCACTGGTTTACCATTTCAAAATAAAGGCAACAAAACGACAAATTGCTGAGTGTTGAACCTTCGATTTGATATGGTTCAGTGTTTTAACTCTGCATGATTTCTCAACCATGATGGTTAGTGGTGAGGTAATTACTGGAGCCAGTGTAATTAGGGACTATATTACATTAAAGACACTGGAATACTTGGGTTCAGAATTACTTCTGTGTTCCAGGGTAATAGTGTGCCTCCCCACAAATTTGCTATCAGACTTCTCTATGCAAAATTTTAAAACGTCTTTCTCCTTTCTGAGAATTTTGAGCATTTCCTTATTTAATAAAGGGGCTCTCTTTTCCCTTTTGATTTTTATACTTGACAGGAGGTTTACCTGGGCTCGTTCTGTAATTTTGTGTAGCTTTATCCAAATTTGCTTTTATTCCTTATATGCTTACCTAATAATCTGATCCAGCTTCTTCACTTTGTGACATTTTAATTTGATTTATATTGTATTCTGCATGTAGTCATCGTGTGTCTTTCTATGTTTCCCTGTTTAACATTTTCGGATCCTTTAGACTGACTCCAAAGAATTTCTTTGCTGTTTTGGATTTCTTCTCAGCAATCTTTCTCACTTATTTTTGAGAAACCACAATGAGCTGAATATTAAAGACTATATTCTTTAATCGTCATCTTCCTTTCTTTAAAGCTCTAAATTTCACAGTTACCCAAATTTTCTATGCTTTCATGGACAAAAATCAAGGGATGCAAGAAAGCAATCTTTTGTCAGTACATACCAAAGGTCTTATAAATGATGTGGTAGAAGTATATTTATTGATGTGTAAGGGATGTTCACGAAATATTGTTAGGAGAATAAATAACTTTCAAAAATTAACATATACATTGGAATCTCATTTTTACGTATTTTTATAGATATGCTAAATATTTTATATTTAGGATATAATATATAGAAAGAAAAACCTGTAAGGATAGGTACCAACATAACAAATCATTTTATTGTGAAACATGTAAATATATAAAATGTGAAGAAAACATATAAGATAAATAAATAGCCATACACAATAGACAACTTGTGTGCCCATTGCCAAGTTTCACAAGTCTTAAAGACATATAGTAATGATATCATGGAATCCTCCTATGCAGCCTTACTATATTACATCCCTTTCCTTCCTCACCCAAAGTATGATGATCCCAAAGGTAGTATTCATTATTCTCATGTGCATTTCTAAATTATTACTAAATTTGTAGGCACCTATAAATCATATATAGTATTAATGTTACATTTTAAAAATTATTTCACTTAGTATATAACACCACTTGCTTTTTTCTCAAAATCATGTTTTTGAGATTTACCCTTATTTACACATATAGTTCTAGTTTATTTTCATTTTTTAATTGATTTTGAATTTAATTGCATTATAATCAAATAATATCGACTATATAATGGTTTTTTAGACTTTCTTTAAGACCGATTACCGGGCCGTTTATTGTAACTGTAGGCTTGAAAAAGTATTCACACTCTAGAAGCTGAGTGCAGAGCTATGAATTCGTTGTTCACATTTTCTCTGTTCTAATTTTTTTGTTTGATCTATCCATTGAATGACATGTTTTTGAAGTTTTCCTCTAAAATTCTCAATTTCTTCTAATAATTCTGGAAATTTTGCCTTCTGTATTTTGAGGCTGTATTATTAGGTACGTAAACATTCAAAATTGCTGTATCTTTCTGATGAGGAATTTATATCTTTTTTCATATGTGATGTTCTTCTTTATGCCTATTAATGCTTCTTTGTTTGATATTTAACAAAATTAGGCCTGTTTTATTTTGGACAATATTTATCAACTAGTTTTTAAACCCTATATTTTGAACCTTTTTATGTCCCTGAATTTTACACATTTTTTTGTAAACAAATATCTGGATTTTGTTATTTTTTTTCTATTTCGTAAGTAAATTTAGTCTTTTATACTTGTCCTTATTAATGATTTATTTCTACCTATTTATACTTATTTTTTTTGTTTTGTTTTATTTTTTGAGACAGGGTCTCGCTCTGTCTTCCAGGCTGGAGTGCAATGGCACAATCACAGCTCACTGCTGCAGCCCTTACCTCCTCGGTTCAAGCAATTCTTCCACCTCTGCCTCCTGAGTAGCTGAAACTACAGGCACACACCATCAGGCCTGGCTAATTTTTGTATTTTCTGTAGAGACAATGTCTCATCATGTTGCCCAGGCTGGTCTCGAAGTCCTGACCTCAAGTGTTCTGCCTGCCTTGGCCTCCCAAAGTGCTGGGATTACAGGCCTGAGCCACCATGGTCGGCCTGGACTTTATATTTAACAGAATTTTCCTTTGCTGCCTTTTTTTTTTAATTGCTTCCTTTCTAGACTTTTCATTTTCTAAATTTTCTCTGATCTTTTTTCCCCGCTACTGGTTTGGAAGTTAAGTATTCTATTTCAATTTGTTGTTGTTGTTGTTGTTTAATAGCACTGAATTTTTTTTTTCTTTTTCTTTTTTTTTTTTTTTTTTTGGAGACAGTCTCGCTCCGTCACCCAGGCTGGAATGCAGTGGTGCTATCTCGGCTCACTGCAACCTCTGCCTCCCAGGTTCAAGAGATTATCCTGCCTTAGGCTCCTGAGTAGCTGGGATTACAGGTGCCTGCCACCACGCCAGGCTAATTTTTGTACTTTTAGTAGAGATGGGGTTTCACCATCTTGGCTAGGTTGGTCTTGAACTCCTGACCTCGTGATCCACCTGCCTCGGCCTCCCAAAGTGCTGGGATTACAGGCGTGAGCCACTGTGCCCGGTCCTAATAGCATTGCATTTTAACACCTATATTTGACTTCAATAAATGTAAAATTTGTGAATATTTCTACCCTTTCTCAAATGTTAAAGAGATCTCAGATTTCTTTTTATTTCAATAACCCCAATTTCCACCTCTTTTTTTTAAGAAATTGAACAGAGTTTCAGATTCTTTGCTTAATTCCTGAAATATAAGACCTCTTCAAGAATATATATGTTGGCCATGTCAATAAATTATTTCAAGAACCACTTTCTGTGTATCTTCTAGAAGATGTAAACTGGTTAATGTACATAACTCAATGTCATTCCAGTCACCAATCAAAAAATTTGCACTGATAATCAAGTATATTTCCAGAATTGTACCAAATATCCTGAGTTATGTAAAGAAGCTGGTCACCCACTTCTCTCTTTTATCCAGTCGGAATGGCTATCCTACATTCATATTATTGAAATCATTTCATCCAGACTTAGTGCAGCTAGTTGCGTTGTAGTTCTTATTAGGAATTGAACTCCGTAATTCTTAGGGCTCCTCTTGTGTCATAGATCCTAAGTGTGGAGAGTTCATATGCAATATGAATATGTAGAGATAAAAATTCATGACAAGGCTAAACATAAAAAATTAAGCTACACCTTCTCTTCATCAATATATTAATTTCTGAACACAGGAGTTAATCGTGGTGAGTACTTGATAAATAAAAATACAGATGGCCATCATATTATCATTGGAATAAAAAGTAAATCCCATAAAGAGAAAAACAATTGAAATGACAATCTTATATTTAGTGTTTTTTGAGTCCAAATACTTAAAGATACATAGCTTAAATGCCACAGAGAAGCACAAATTGTCTTTTCACAGTGATAAGTCTCATCTTACATATTCATCTATAGCTTGTACTGTTCCAGAAAGGGTTTTCAAGAGAACAATAGAATATAATATGTGCAATGAGATCAAATAAATCCTAAATGAGTATTTGATGAAATTTGGGCAGGTTAAAAATTAGAATAAGAATATGTAGTTTAAGCCAGATTTCAGCAAAATATCTACCATGAGATTGTATACATTTATTAGAAGTGAGATACAAATTTGGCTCTAGATTTTCTAGCAGCTAATATAGGGCGGGAAGGGGAGATACTTATGTGATTCATAGTGTCCATAAGATTAAAAAATAATTGCTTGAGAAAAGCAAACCATTTCTGTTACAGAAACCAAGAGGTAATTTTCCTCCGGGTAATCACGACACACTGACACGTAGGGCATGCTAATCTTAACAGCTAGCACAGTAACTTCTGCAGTAAGATGCACAGGTGTTTTCTGGGCAGACAAGTGGCATCAGAAATCAACAAAGGCAGTCTGAAATATTGAGTTCTAAATTGAAGGGAATTTGTTGGAATGTCTTTCAGGCAACCCAAACTTCATTTCTCTCAGTCAGGTTTTGCTTATGTACGGCATGACAGTAAACACGAGAGGTTTACCCGATGGTGAGCATCTGGAGTGCAGCTATTTTCCCTGTTAGCAAGCGTGCAGAGCCACATGCTGTAATCATCAGCTGCGCTGGGTCTGGCCAAAATCCTCTCAGGAGTGTTGACAAACTCCCAAGAAGAACACCTCAAGAGAAATCTGCCCCACCTCCCAGTGGAGGAAAACAAGATACTTGCGTTCAGCACCAACGTTTTCTCAAGACACAACTCAGGACCCAGTCTAGCATACAGATAAATACAAAAATACAAAAACAAACAAACAAAAAAAAACCTCAATACACTGACAGTGAGGACCCACAGAATTTTAACCTTTCCTAATATAAGTCTGTCCAAAAAAGCCCTCCAAGATAAACATGGTTGGATAATAATGTATGCTGAGATAACCGGAGGTCTTAATTTGTTTATGGTTGTTAACTATAGGCTGGATGTTGGGGTCATCTAATGAAAATGATTGTTTTGGCTATAAGATGAAGGATCTACAGGAGCCCTTCTTCTTGGCAGTCATGGGTGAGTGGGGTCTGTTGTCGATTCACTCCATTGCTATTTAATAACAGCAAAGCCGTGCCTTGTGCCTGGAGATGGGGAATCTCATTTATCTTGTTGGACCTAAAACAGTGGGGACACTTTTGATACCTAGACGCTGGTCATTTTTATGCCTTTTTCCTATAAAAACTCTGATATTTTAAAATCTACTTTCTTGGCCTTTTCAAGTTTTAGAAGCCTTTTCAGTATAATTGTATCACAATTACTAGAGATTTTTTAGTGGGAATTACATCCGTGTTATAATAGTTTGCTAAATTTTATAAGATTATGCCATTTATTTACTGTATTCTATAATGGAAACGATTGAAAATTATTGTACTAGACAGGATGTTGCATAGTTTAGTTGGTAATTTAAACAAGTTTTTTTTTTGGGGGGCCAAGGTCTTGCTCTGTCACCCGGGCCGGAGTGCAGTGGTGCCATAATAGCTCACCGTAGCCTTGAACTCCTGGGCTCCAGCAATCTTCCTGCCTCAGATATCAATAATTGAAATATGGGATTATTGGGCCATTATATTCATTGGCACAAGAATTATTCTCATGCTGAATATTTCATACTTCTTCCAGAATCAATGTTTAGGAGTAGATTTTGTCCTGAAAACCAATTTTCTTTAGTTTTTAAGAGAGTTTTTAATTAGGGAATGTGATTCAACAGAAAAGACAATGAACACTCAGATGATTTTTTTTGTTGTAGAAGTCCTGAATCAACTACTTTCTTTCTTTCCCTTTTTTTTTTTTTTTTTTTTTGAGATGGAGGCTCGCTCTGTAGCCCAGCCTGGAGTGCAGTGGCGCGATCATAGCTCACTGCAAGCTCTGCCTCCTGGGTTCACGCCATTCTCCTGCCTCAGCCTCCCTAGTAGCTGGGACTACAGGTGCCCGCCACCATGCCCAGCTAATTTTTGTGTTTTTAGTAGAGACGGGGTTTCACCATGTTAGCCAGGATGGTCTCGATCTCCTAACCTCATGATCCACCCACCTTGGCCTCCCAAAGTGCTGGGATTGCAGGCATGAGCCACTGCGACTGGCCCTGAATCAATTACTTTCTAGATTACCTGGCACAAGTCAGCTAAATTATAAATCTCAGTTTATTTGTTACAAATATGATTAGTAATAAGGGTCCCACTACTTTACAGTACTGATGTGATTACAAAATAATGTCATATGTGTGAAAACATTTAAATTACATAAAGTCACTGTTGCTTTAGTACATGTGGTTAATAAAGAGGCACTCACTAGCCTAGCTTCATGGTGATGGAAAAAGGAACAGTGCAGTAGGTTGTTTAAAAAGCTTTCTATAGTTCAAACTATCATGCATACAGTGGCGTCTTAGTGCCTGCTCTCCAATAAGCATCTCTTTACTTCATCCTACATCTTCACTTGGCCTGGCGTGCTCTGCAAACGTGCTGCTGACAACAGTTTTCCCTGCTGATAGCCCTTATCTTTATCTCTGTTATTTAGTATTTTTGAAACTTCTATCTTTGGCCCCTGCATTCTGGGCATCCATTCCAGGCTACCTGTGTGTACGTGTTCAAACAAAATAACCTTATACAACATAACCTCAAAAACATAATAGGATGATGGAATCAACCAATCCTGTAGCTTGTAGAATTATGCAAAATAATTTATTTTCACATTTGTAAACTTTAGAGGATACTCTAAATTTGTACAAGAAAAAAATAATAATCTTCTTAATTATGAGCCAGAGCGAGAAATACCAGCCTTCTTTCCTTTTCTTCACCTACCTCTGCTTTGGGGCCTCCCTCACTTTTGTGATAGAAAATCAGGTCTTTGCTTCTGCCAGTCTTAGGCTACACATGGCTATTTCCCATGCTACCTAAGGTAAAAAGATGCTTTACTTTGCATTTGATTACTAAATTCAGGATGATAATTACTGAATACTTGTCATATTCCAGGCATAATGCTGTGTGTAAGGGGCACATAGTTTTCTCTTAGAGTGCTTATTGACCACTTGTAGAAAGGGTTTCTGCTTTGAGTATTCTACTCAGGTTATTAGTGGATGAATGAACGTGGGAAGTGGGAAATTAAGGAAACTCTGAATTTTACTCCAACTTACAGAGTCTATTATCCTTTATACAAAATATTATCACAGATTATACACATACACAGTATGCTGGGGTTTTTTAAATTAGAATTATAATTTGGGCATTAAGAAGTACTGTTGCTGTTGCATTCCACTTAATTGCCTGTGAATGTATTACTTCCTCTACATGTTCTGGAGAGTTCATGGTTGCTTGGACCTGGTAGGGATTAAAGGGGAAGGTAATGACTCACCATCCCGGTTGTCTCAAGACTCACCCAGTTTTAGCACCAAGAGTTCCACATACCGGGAAACCCCTCAGTTCTGAGAAAACAAGGATAGTTGGCTCCCTTAGAGAATGTCTGATTCGTAGTTCTTCTTGTATATTGCATCATTCAAACTCACTAAGGATGTTAGAGAAGACAGTGTGGTGATCACTGAGGTTGGCTCCCAACATCCATTTCACCCTAGTAAACTTCTACCCTGTTGCTGTGTTTTGTTAGAGGTGGCAAGGGCTAAGGCAATTTGGGTCAAAGTGATGTTAGGAGAAGCTTGCTAGGGACTTCTGAAAATGGCAGTGCCTTACTTTTAAGAGAGAACATAGAAAGGCAGCCTTTCTGTTCTGTTAAATACCCCAGTATTCCTGGCAGCCATCCCACAACCTTGAAAGAAACAAGGCTTGGAGGGAAGCCAAAAGTGAAGGCAGAGAAAACAAAGCCTGGGTCCTGGATGATACTGTCCGGCTGTGAAATAAACCAACTCCACAGCCCACTGTACCTCTGATTACTTGTTGGTAAACAAATATCCTAATGTGTAAGCCAGTTTAAATAAGGTTTCTGGTTAGTTTGTTTGTTCCAGCTGAAAGCATTGCAGATGATGATCATGGAAAGTAATAAAGCCTTTAATTACCAATTGTCCTGACTGAATGGGTGAAAAATGTATCCTGGCATAAGAAGATGGTTATGCAGCGAAAGCAGAGCCATAAAGAGATTGTTGCTTTAACTTTAAAAGTACAACTAGAACAAGAAATTTTTTTGTTTTTTTTTTTTAAAAAAGGAGAAGCTGAGAAACAATTGAATAGGCCATTGACCAATAAAAATTAGCTGGGGGTTGCATTGTTGTAAATCCTCAAGTCGACTGTTAAAAATAGTAAAAAGTTTTTAAAGGCCATATGCTTTAAAAGGAGGTAAGATGCCTAATTCCAATAACAGAATCTATCCACAGCACTGCTTTTTGGTCCTATGCCCCAGGAGATCCATTTTTGTTTGTCAGATGTTATTTGTTGAATGGATATGATATTCCTGACATGGTAAATGTAAGACCAAATCAAAAAGGATAGAAATATAAATGAATAGACCCATTCTGCCAGAGAGAGAGAGAGACAGAAATGGAGAGAGAATAGGAGAATAAGAGAAAGAAGTTTGTTATAAATTATTGTGCTTTCAACTTATCGCAGAAAGCTCATTTTTGTATTCCCAAACTGCGAAGACAACAGGTTAAAATAATAACCTTGAGCGTAGATAAAAGAAAGTTGCTTAGAAATTCAACATGGGTTTCATTACTCATTCCGTATTTTAAGATGACATTCATCATAAAGGCACACCAACCCCGAAAATAGTTACCAACTCTCCATTTTAGACAACATGAGACAGTACCAGAACAGCAGGTCTGAAAAAAGGAAAGCTTTTTTTGCATTACACTATTAAATGGAACACTTAATCAGCTTTTTTGCCAAGAGAAAACTTCCCATTATGTTAAGTTCTAAACAGGGCTGTGGGAAAAAAGTCTGTAAATGGAAAGGCTGTGGAGATGTGTCTGTTGACTTTGGTTGTTTCATAAAGTGTTAAGAGAGTCAGCATTTGTCAAAGATTCTTGGAAACCTTGGTTTAAGCAATTCTCTTTACCTTTTAGTCTGAGATGTGATGTCCCAACTTGGTAAATAGTGCATTTTTCAGGACAGATCTGTCAGAGTTTCCTCTTGTTCCCCCTTCACTCCTGCTCCCCCTTGTCCTTAGGCTGTTGCCAGGTGTTTGAGTATTATGTCAGATCTCCAGCATTATGTCATGGAAAAGCAACAGTAAGATCTGTAAACTGCCTTTCAA
Organism: Symphalangus syndactylus; assembly: GCF_028878055.3. NCBI lineage: Eukaryota > Metazoa > Chordata > Mammalia > Primates > Hylobatidae > Symphalangus > Symphalangus syndactylus. Next base: position 121,344,031 of record NC_072431.2, on the reverse strand, counting down.
AACAGTTCTCCAGGAAGCCAGTCTGAATTTACTCTGGTTTTTAAAAACAAATCATGTGTTTGACCAGCAGTGGCTTTAAATCCTGCTTTTTTCCACCAGAGATAAAGAAATGAAAAATGTGGGTATTGGTTTTTGCTGGCAAGATGTTGACCTAAAGTTTGTAAGATTCAGCATAAAGTAAATGCACATGCTTTATTCAGAAGTCTCATCCACTGATAAATGGGATCATTAGAGACAGGACTGGTAGACTCTACCTATTCTTCTCCAAAGGAAGGCCTTGAGGATTTGCACTTTGTATGACGTAATGGAAACAGACCCATTTTCTGATAGGGTATTTATTTGGCAAAATTCAATGAATGAATGGTTGGAGAGTCGGTATAGAATCTGTTCTGGAGCTTCTGAAGCATCCCTAGACCAAATTATATCCTGAACTGTACAGGTCTATCACCCTTCTCAACTGCAAGTGGTCAGAGAGCCCTGAGCCTGTGTATTTGAAACTGACTGTTGATGAAAAGTGTAGTTTAACTAGTCTTGATTCAGCCTGGTTTAAGTTGGACACATTTTAGTTTCTTCGGTCTGTGACACAGATGTCTGTTGGATGAGCACCATCCTAGAGGCTGAACTAAAATGTACAAATATGTTATTTTTCTGCATAGGTAATATATACATCAAAGAGGAAGTACAAGACCCCTCTATGTTATCTTCTGCTTTCCAGATGTTTCTGAAATTACTTACTCCCTTTCAGTCTGGCCTTTCTGTAGAAGGAAACCTTTGATGCTAATCAGCATTTGAATTAGACCATTGATGCTGAGAGTTCTTGGGGCTAGCTCTTGCCTCTGAAGAGAATTTGCATAGGTTATCTACTGTAACCCACAAGGCAGTCAGTGCCCCCATACTTTATCCAGCTTTAGAGCACTCTGGTCCTTTTCATTAAACTGTTGGCCTGCCTCTTAGGTGCTCCTGCCTTTGCATAGTCCCAGTTGATGATAAGACAGTTGGTGGCCATGGCTGTGGAGATTTAGCTCAATACGGAAGTAGTCAGGAGGTTGACTGAAAGCTGGAATGTCAGGGTGCCCCCTCCTGGACTTATTCAATATAAAAATTAGATTGTGACTTAGTTCAGAGGACGTTTGCTATTAATCCATAAAACCTAAGTCTCTTGTGCTGCAGTTTTTATGTTAATATTATTTTAACCTAAAAATAAATATTCATTATTATTCTAATAAAAAATAATTTAATATTAAATTTTATATTAACAAATATTAAACTTTAATATGAATGAAATTATATGTTAATTTATATCATGTAATATAATTAAAATTAATATTAAATTTTACATTAATAAATATTAAATTTTGATAAATATTTTTATAATATTATTTTTATGTTAATATTGTCCTGTGCAAATAGAGTATAAGCCTTTATCAGCTTAAAAACTGGGATCCCTTGCACAAAACTATATCCTTGCTTTGCCATGGTGATCTCAACTGTCAAGGTTTAGCCACTCACATTTTTAAACTCTATTAGTTCACTTAGTCACTTTTAAATTACAAGTATAAAAACTCCGCACATTTTTATGATCATGCCACTGCACTTCAGCCTGGGCAACAGAACAAGACCCTGTCTCTATCTTTTTGTTTAAAAACAAAAACAAGAAACAAAACCTTAGTACATTCCTAAATAGGGGTCCTAAGAAATGTACGCCTTGGTTCTATATGCACTATGCCTGTTTATATCTTAACATTGATCTGGGTCTTGTATTTTCTAACAGAATCCCTGATGATGATTTTCATTCTCTGTGCCATGCTATTCACAGTGATCCTGGGATCTACTATTTTTTAACCCCTATGCATAAATTAGACATTATCACTAAGTTTAGGTTTGTTTAGATTTCTTATCGGATTTTTGTTTCCTCTTTTTCCCTCACTCTTTTACCCTTATCCACAGGTGGTATTCTTGAAATGATTTTCTAATAGTCTATGGCGTTATGAACTTAGAATGAGTTGAGAGCGCCTTGCTTCCTTTCCCATATGATATTATCATCCCAGAAGGAAATCCTGCCTGGTGGTATGATTCTTTTCAAGAAGAGAAAGGAAGGCATTCTCTGAGCTTTAAAATTACCGTATTTCTTGAGTCTATGATGCCATTGAATCCATGATGAAAGATGCACCACTAATGTTACGTGCACTCCAAAAAAGAAAAAAAGCTCCAGATGAAAAATCTAATAATAGACTCGCAATTAAGAGGGCTACATCATTATTATGTGAGTAAGTAAATGAACAAACAAAACCACCGTGTGAAAAGAGACAGCAAGAAAATGTATTTCTCAACATAGGCACTGGTGGAGGAAAGAAAAAATTCTCCCCTGATTATTTGAACCAAAACCCAATACAAATACATGTTTTCAGTCTGAATTCATGAAAGTGATTGTAAATCACCATTGGATTATAGGACATACCACAATTTCAGAGATGATGAAATACATTGAAAACAGTTTATTTTTAAATCAGTGAAATACACTAATTTAAATTGTTCAAAAGTTAGTGTTTGTCTATATTTTTCTTAACTTCTAAAAGGTTTGGGTAAGCATCTATACCTCATTGTCCTACTCCAAACTGGATTTCCAGATGTCTTAAGGTCATTTATCACTGAATAAACCTCTCTGGATTCAACTTGATGTTTTCTCCCAGCCTCCATAAAGATGGAATATTTTAGAGGCTAATGTCCATAATGAGGTGTGTACATTTTAAAGACCCCAGGAGCAATACAGTATTGTCTTGCTCAGGGCAGTGTACATCAAGATGTAATTGTCAGATGTAAAATGACACTGAAAGTATATTCAATCTAACAGCTGGCTTTATAGTATTGGTTTTCAACACTCTCTTTCCATCAGAGCCACAATAGACTATCATCTTACTAAATTTCTCAAATTAAATAGAATCAGCCTTCTCATTCACATTGAATGGTAGACTCCCAGTGAATACCCTGATGCTTCATGTAACATATGTGCGGTTGAATTACTCTGCTACTGACCCATAGGTCCTCCCATGGTGTCTTTATGATAAAATAGAAGTATGAGGTCATATTGAGTAAAATAACTTAAAATGTTTTTGTTTAAGAATGACCTGAACACTGTGTGTTCATCAGATACAGCTATATGCAAATTTTCTTCTACTTTGGTCTAGATCAGAGTTTTTCACTGTGGATCATTAGTGCAGTTATTAATATTAATTAAATTTGGAAAATTCTATCTACTCTGTTCCCTTTCTTAAAAAGTCACAATACCTATTTGAATTTTAAATGCCTTGAAAGGCCCTGGGATAAGGAGATTTAACTTTTCACAGTCAACTTTTTACAATTATTTTCCCGTGAAACCATGTCTTTCACACAAAATTTATTCTAATTTTGCTTTACATAGTTTAAGGTGCTGTCTAGATCCCATTTATTCATTTTCACTCTATTAGCAATGGTTAGAGAGGCAGATCTGGTAGGACCTTATAGGCTGTTTTAATAGGAAGTCACTGAAGGGTTTTACAGGTGAGTGATCTAATTTGATATACAGTAGGAGTAAGGAAATCAAATTCCCTCCATCAATAAAAAGTTCATTCATTTATTCATTTAACAAATGTTTAATGAATCTCTATTATATGTGAGGCATTGTGTTAGATGTCAAAGAGTGAAATTCAGATGATAATGTAGATGGTACATTTTAAACCAATATAATTATAGCCAGCCCAGGGGCTGGAATCTTAAGATAATATGTTGAAGTGTAAGGGTAGGGAAATTCAGTTCAACAAACACATGCCACAGAGCTACTTATGTGCTAGTTAAATGTTCTCTCCTGGGGTTACAGAGATGAATCCAGTACATTTTTAGCTCTTGGGGAGCCTACAAGCTTGTGGGTGGAGCCACATCTGTTCACTGCCAAGTGTCAGAAGCATTTGTAGATCAAGAGTTGAAGAAAGCAGAACAGTCTTTTCTTTGCCCAGAGATAATTCACAAACCTTAAGGATTGAAGGAGCTGATAAATTTCTTCAGTTCCTCTGTCTACTTTACATACATACATATATATATATATATGTATTATTCTTTTCTTCTTTTTTGAGACAAAGTCTTGCTCTGTCGCCCAGACTGGAGTGCAGTAGCACGATCTCAGCCCGCTGCAACCTCCACCTCCCAGGTTCAAGTGATTCCCTTGACTCTCAGCCTCCCAAGTAGCTGGGATTACAGACGCGTGTCACCATTTCTGGCTGATTTTTGTATTTTTTGTAGAGACAGGCTTCCGCCATGTTGGCCAGGCTGGTCTCGAATTCCTGACCTCAAGTGATCTACCCACCTCGGCCTCTGAAAGTGCTGGGATTACAGGCATGAGCCACCGTACCCGGCTACTTTACCTTTATTTTAAAGTCTTCATTTTAGAGTACTGTAGGCCATAGCTTTCAAAAATAATGCATTTTATTATCAAAGACTATAGGAAAATATAAAAAAGAAAATCTGAAGATTTCACAGCCATGGAGTCGGCTTGTTCCAAAACAAAAACAGGGTTTCCTAGAGTTGCCTTGGTTCCTGACAGATTTTTTGGTTTTGGTGCTAGTCCAAAATGTTCTTATAATCAACTCCCTTATTATAGGCAATAACTCAGGAAAGGTCTGTGTTTATACATCAAAAACCACAATAACAACAACAACAACAAAACTAATTAGATATACTATAGCACTGAGGTGATAGTGCTATAGTATATCTAATTAGTGATGTTTGATGAGTGCTTTACCTTCCAATAAAATGTGATTTTTAGCTACTGGTGCTCAAGATAATGTCTTTCCCTATGTTATTGTACTGAAATCTAACTCTAGAAACTCCCTCTTTCCAAAGCCATTAAGTTATGACATATATTTTCTGTGACAGAGAAATAACATATTTTTGTTTTGTTTAAATTCTTTTTCTTTTTTTTACCCTAGAACTTAAAGTATAATAATAATAAAAAAGAAATAACATACTTTTACATTATTGTCCTACTGTGATACTTATTTCTAAGTATGTGGACCATACACTCTTTGATCACCCTATCATATTTCAGTTGGTGATATCTCTTTTTTAGCAAGCATAGAAATATAATTCAGTCTTTTCTCCAGTATTGTTAATCAGAACAATTTTTGTTGATAGTTTTAAAAGTTTCTTTTAACTTCAGTACTCAGTATTTGTAATGTCATATAAGTTTTGGGGATCATTGTCAAATTTGGAAGGCCTTTACTGTGTTTCCTTCATAATATGCTCTTAGAGAATACTTGCCGTTTATAGTATTGCTATGTTTGTGCCTACAAACCCAGGAAATCAAGTAAATTTTATTTTGTACTTTTCATAAAAATGTATGATGTATTTGTAATTTTTCAGTGACTTCCTAGGGCTCCTAGGGTGAAGTCCAAATTTTTCAGCATCCCTGTGATATCTTTCAGTCCTTTCTTGCCATCTGTTTCCAGCCTTTCTCAACACCTTTCAATGCATTAAACATGACATGCTCTTTCTTGCTCTAGGCCTTTGGTCTTTTGGTTATCCCGTCCTGAAACACTTTTTTGTTCTTCATTATTCAGTTCAGGCACCATTCCTTCCAGAAAGCTGACCTTAGACACCATCCAGGGCCTGGAATTAGGGACTTCTAGCATATACCCTATACCTGTGTCATGACTGCTATTGGGCTATAATCACCATAAGAATTGTTGCTGCTATTGCCAGTATTCATCAGACATTTACTAGATGCCAGGTTCAGTACTCAGCATGCATTCTCTCATTTGATCCTCACAGAATCTTATGAAGTTGACTTCATTAATGTGCCCATTTTCTAGATGAGGAAGCCAGGGATTTGTGACTTGATTAACCCAAGATGGCACTGCTAGTAAGTGGCAGAGCTGTGATTTCAGTCTGGGTTGATCAAATGGATTGCAATGCTAATTATGTTAAGGTCAGCCTAAGTGCTGCTCATTTATCATATTTTCTCATTTTCTTGTAATCTTTTTTTTTTTCGTTTTTCCCCATTTTATTATTATTTTATTTTTTTGAGATGGAGTGTTGCCCTGTTGCCCAGGCTGGAGTGCAGTGGCATGATCTTGGCTCACTGCAACCTTTGCCTCCTGGGTTTAAGTGATTCTCTTGCCTCAGCCTCCAGAGTAGCTGGGATTACAGGCACACACCACCACACCGAGCTAATTGTTGTATTTTTAGTAGTGAGAGGGCTTCACCATATTGGCCAGGCTGGTCTCGAACTCTTGACCTCAGGTGACCTGCCTGTCTCAGCCTCCCAAAGTGCTGGGATTACAGGCGTAAGCCACTGCGCCTGGCCCTTCCCCATTAAAGTTTCCCCCTTTAAGTTAGCTCCTCAAGGAAGGAGACCTTGACCAATTTCTCTGTCTCAACAGTTCCTAACACAGAGCCTAACACATGGAAAACTATCACTAAATAGATGTTTAATGCCTGGGTCATAGATAAATAAATGAATTAATTAATAATTTTGGCACCCTAAAGACACTGATTACTTGGATGTAGAGATCTGTGGTAGGTACAATTTGTCTTTCCTCACCACACTGTCTCCTCCATCTCATATTTTTGTTGCTCATCTGACTGGCATGATCTTGTCCTTGAGTTTATTCTGAAATTTTACTTTCTTTATCTACAGTTTAATAACATTTATTATGTTACCCCAAAATATTTTAAGTCAATATTCTTATGGTCTTCTACACATATTAACTTTGAGGGCCTGTTGTTGTTTTTGGTTGGGGGAGGGCAGGGGTTATAGTTACATGTGAGCCTTTTATGTAAAAATATACTTCCAAGAAATTTCTCAAATCGAGTGCCCCATGGAAGGATCAATAGAAGGGAATAATGATGAGGTTATAGCCTTCTGTTTCATCATTTTATGGCTTACAATAAAATAATGCTATAATCTTCATAAGGGTGATGTTACTTATCCTTTTCTCATAGAAACTTCTCTCACAAATAGAATTCTATCTCATCACATTCTAGTTTCTCTGACTCTAAATTAATTCTTTTATTTCAAGTATCTGTGATAAGTTTATGCTTTTTAAAAGTTATTTTATAGAAACATTTTTATCTTGTTTCCTTCATACTTCAATTTATTGGGCATGATTAACTCCTGAATACTTTAAGGGCTTCTTCATGATGTACTACCAAACAATGATGTGGAATCATGGCAGTTGGTCATCATGAAGGATTTTATGAATATTTGAATCTAAAAAGCCTCATTCTCCCATAGCTGAAAGAATGCAGGTTTTAAGCATTTCTTTCTAGCTGCCTTGAACCCATGGGGAGCACAGGTCTAAATCATGTTCGGTTTTGTTCACCAGGCTCAAGTCAGCCTCTGAGGTGGTGCCCTGTAGTCTTGACTTCTTTCCGAATGGCCCGATGATGAATTCACCCAGGCTTTCCTTTTCAGCTACAGTTCTCCCAACCAGCCTAAGCATCTTTTGACAAACAGTCTGAATATCTTAATCAGTTTTTCTTCTCTCTCATCACCTCTCCTGTCAGGACCCTGGCATTGTGCCCAGTGGAGGAAAAAACAGTAAATTTCCATTAAAGCTCATCAGTGGAATTTCCACTGGATTTCTAGGTGCTACTTTTGAGGGTTGCAAAGGCTCCCATTACAGAAGCTGCACAAACCAGGTGTTTTGGATTTCTTGGCTCCCTGGAATGGAAAACCATTACTCACCCTTTTATTCCACTTTCCCTTTTTCCAGGTTGTATCTTGTTGTTCCACATTCGCCCCTCCCCAGCTTCTTTGGTTCATCTCTCTCCCTCTCTCCCTTTGCCCCTGGATTTAGTCTGCCATCGAGTCTGGCCAACACCTTTCTTGACTACACTTCCCTTGAATCTCCCTCTTCCTTTATTTCCAGCGCTAGCCCTCCCCAACTGGCCCCTAAATACCTCACGTGTTTGTCTCCCTCCAGCCTCATGATATAAGAGTTGAGACTCTACCTGTATAGCTGCATCTTTTTCTTTATGGTGCTGTGCAATTCCAACTATATTGAAATTGACAGAAAACACAAATCCTTATTTCCAAGGGCAAAGAATTACTTGACTTTCTGATCGTGCCAGCCACAGCAAATACCTTCTATTCAATGTCGCTCAGCATCTACGACTCACCCTCAGCACAGCTGCTGTGTTGTCTTCATTTACGTAGATAGAAGGCAACTAAGTTGTCTCCACACCATGAGGTTGGTGAGAGGATGGAAATGGAAGACAATAATGATGACACAGAAAGGTCAGGCAGCAGATGGCAGGGGCACTCTTCCAAACCTCTGTGAGTGTCTACAGTTTAAATTCTAAAATCATTCTACAGGTTTGGCATTGGGCCACCCTGGGATGCAGATTCCAATCAGGCCAAGCAGCAGTTGACGTGAGAGGAGGGAAAAAAGGTCATGCCATACTCAGTTCCTGCAAGTTTTCTCTTTGGAGAGAACAAAGGGCAAAACTTGGAAAAACAGAAGAATGAAAAATAAAAGACCTTGGGCTCAAGTTAATTTAAAACTATTATGATGGTTCCTTGAAGATTACATATAGCAGTAACTAAGATTTTATACAATAATATGTTATGTTTGGATATAGCAGACTTTTAAAAAGACAGGGAGGAAACAAAATATCACTCATATTAATTAATGTAATCTTGTGGATATTCTTCTTCACCTGACCATTTAATGGCCCCAGATAGCTTCGTTTGGCTCTATTTCTTTTAAAAAAAAAAAAAAATTACTCTTGGGAACTATTTATGCTCTTTCTAAGCAGAGAAACCTATAGATAAGTTACCCACGTAATTTCTCATAAATATCTTTAAACCTGGTTGATTAGCTCTTCTTGAGAATGTTAGGTCTTGAACAAATTATAGTTCAGATACCCATGATTAAATCGGCAAGACTTGCAAGTTGAATGCAGTCCAATCGTGTTTTAGAGATTTTTCTCCAAACACATCTTCTCTTCACTAATTCATAAAGATTTAGGTCTACAGAGCAATCTAGTTTTCCATTTCTGAATGCATGAGGGAGGAGAGAAATCATAGGGCCTTTGGTGAAGAATACCCTATTCAAAGAGTATGCTCATGAAAGTAAAAATAAAATGGTATGGCTCATTGGTATAAGACAGTTTTTTCTTTTCTTTTGTTTTTTTGAGATGGAGTCACTCTGTCGCCCAGGCTGGAGTGCAGTGGCATGATCTCGGCTCACTGCAACCTCCGCCTCCTGGGTTCAAGCAATTCTCCTGCCTCAGCCTCCCAAGTAGCTGGGATTACAGGCACATGCCACATTGCCTGGCTAATTTTTTTTGTATTTTTAGTAGAGATAGGGTTTCACCATGTTGGCCAGGATGGTTTCAAACTCCTGACCTCAAGTAATCTGCCTGCCTCGAACTCTCAAAATGCTAGGATTACAGGCGTGAGCCACCATGCCTGCCCAGCCAAGACATTTTTTGTTATGGAAGAAATTTTAATGGAAAACTGCTCCTCTGTTTCTATTAATTAGTAATCTTTATTATTTAGATAAGCAATAATCATTAATATTATCTGTTGTATTCTACTCATGTTGCTTAATTGTGTTTTACTCCAATACGCACTGGAACCCCGGATACAGAATGAAGATTTGGGTACATGTCACTGGTCTGCCATTTAACAAATGTGTGCTTGTGGGAAAGTTTTGTTTTTCCTCATTTGTAAAACAGGGGTCATAATAATAATATCTACTTCTCAAGGAGGTTGTGAGAATTGAATTTGAGAATAAATGTGAAAAGCAGGTTTATAACAATAAAAGATTTATGTATTCATCCAACAAATATTTAGTGAGTTTCTATTAGGCAACAAACACTGTCCTAGTAATTAGGACTATAAAAATGGAAATCAAAGCCCACCTCTATGGCACTTTGCTATCCAATGGAGCCCATATTCAAGCAGTTAAAGAATGAGATACTTCCTTGAATTAAAGTCTATACAAAGTGCAGGAAGAGCAAGGAAAGCACCAAACCTGCCTGGGGTTCTCACAAGAGCTTTACGGAGAAGATAGACATTTGAGCTAAATTGAAGGAGGAGGAAAATTTTGTCAAATGTTTGAGGAGTGGAAATTGATCCTGTGAGAAGAAATAGAATGTGTGCAGACCCAAAAGCATGAGGGAACATGGTACATTTATCATCTGGAGCTCAGGATGAAGAATTGAGTTGCAAATAGAGATTTGGGAATTCTCATCATAGAAGAAGCAATTGAGTCCTGGAATGAATGAGAGAAGAGAGTTAAGGATTCTTTCAGAGGGAAGATGGGGGATAAACATTGAGTAAACCCATGAAGAGGAGTGAGAAGTAGTAGCCTGGGAGGTAGACGGGAAGCCAGGGTAAAGCAATGTTTTGGCAATTAGTGGAAGAGAAAATTCCAAGAATAAGGGAGGGGTAATAGTCTCGAATACAGCTGAGAGATCAAGCAAGGTATCTACTAAATTAAAAACTTAGATGTCTTGATCATCTTATTGAGGATCAGTGAAGAGGTAAGAAGTGGAAGCTTACTGCAATGTTTTGAGGTGTGATTAGGAAGTCAAAATGTGAAAAGAGTAAGTATTATCTCAACTTTGGCTGAATATGAAAAGAGAAAGCTGAGACATTGTCAGAGAAGAATGAGAGGGTCAAAGATGTTAGGGAATGTTGCCTCTTATTTCCAGCAGCTTTGCTAGGAGAAGAAGGAACCTTATGGGGATGTAACTAGGGAAGACTGCAATGTTATAGGGGATGCTTCAGTTCAAATAGAAAAGACTGTGACATTTTTTAAAAAATTTACATACATATACTACATATATCTACATAATTTAGAAAATTTTGAGCCACTACAAAGTACATTGTGATGTTTGTATCAATTAAAATATGAGTAGAGTATTATAGCCTATGGCTAAAGATAGATTTAGAAACATAGATAATTTTCTTTAAGTTCAAGCTGAGAGGAACAGCTATCTATCCTTTCATTTAAGAAGTATATTAAGGGCCAGGCGCTGTGGCTTACACCTGTAATCCCAGCACTTTGGGAAGCCGGGGTGGGAGGATCACCTGAGGTCAGAAGTTCGAGACCAACCTGGCCAACATAGTGAAACCCTGTCTCTACTAAAAATATTTTAAAAATTAGGTAGGCATGGTGGTAGGCACCTGTAATCCCAGCTACTTTGGAGGCTGAGGCAGGAGAATTGCTTGAACCCAGGAGACAGAGGTTGCAGTGAGCTGACATGGTGCCACTGCACTCCAGCCTGGGTGATAGAGTGAGACACTCTCCGCACCCACCCCCCCCCCCCCACAAAAAAAGAAGTATATTAAGTACCTACTATGTGGCAGTCATTGTACTGGGCCCTGGTGATACCATATAGAAAAAACAAGTGTGTTCCCTGCTTTTCTAGAGCTTGCAGTCTAATGGATGAGGCAGACACTACTGAAAATTTTATAAAAACAATTATTGAAACAAAAGTATGTTCAGTTCTGTCTCATTCTAGATATGAAATCTCACACTTCTACTTTTCAAGTTGTTAATAAGTATCACAACTATCCCCATTGCTATCCACAAAGATTTCTCGTTACAGCAGCATTTATTGGACACACAATGTTGTCAGGCAGTCAGGCATAAGAGAAAACAAGGAGTTGGAAGAAATATGTTCTGCCATGATAGAAATAATTGTGCTAACTGAACCTAAACCTTTTAAGAGGAAAATATATTATAGGATCATATAAAATAAGTTTAAATGAGAGAGAGATCAAACAATTTTCATAGGAGTTTTATAGGTTTACTTTGATACACATGAAGATTTTTTTTACTGCCCTTTTAACTTATTAAGATCATGGAAATTAGAACTATAAGGAATATTATTGATCACGTAATCTGTGAATCTATTTTTCAAATCAGAAGAGTGACATCCAGGCCGGGCACAGTGGCTCACACCTGTAATCCCAGCACTCCAGGAGGCCAAGGCAGGCAAATCACCTGAGGTCAGCAGTTTGAGACCAGCCTGACCAACATGGCGAAACCTTATCTCTACTAAAAACACAAAATTAGCCAGGCATGGTGGTGCGTGCCTGTAATCCCAGCTACTGGGGAGGTTGAAGTGGGAGAATCGCTTGAACCTGGGAGGCAGAGGTTGCAGTGAACCAAGGTTGTGCCCCTGCACTCCAGCCTGGGTGACAAGATTGAAACTCCGTCTCAACAAAAAAAAAAAAAAAGAAAAGAAAAAGAAAACTGACATCCAAAAAAATGAGGGATTTACCTAAGTTCCCAAAACTTAATCAAAAACTGACATTCTAAGCATATACTTCCATTTGCATGCTATGCAGCCATTAAAAATTAAGCTGTAGATTAACGTTAAATACAACAGGAAGATATACAGGGTTAAAAATTTTGATTATCACTTCTTTGTGATATTCCCAGTTTAAACTGTTTTTTTTTTGTGTTCTTTCCCTAGTTCTATTATTCCCAGTTAAAACTCACGGTAGTCAGTTTGGGAGTCTTCAAACTAGACAGCTATAACATGTATGTATGTATACCTATATGTATATGTATCATGTATGTATACATAACATGTATGTACATACACACATATGTTATGGTTATCTAGAAGACTCCAAATTTTTTATATATATAATGAAAATTTATATATGTATACATATATATAATGAAAATTTGTTTCTTTCCTATTCCTACATATTATTTATTTTACTCTCTTCAAACTATACAGCTAGGATATACATTATAATAGAGTCCCAATTACAAGTATCTTTGTTTTCTTCCTGAGTGTAAATGAAATACTTTTAATATTTTAATATTGAGCTTGGCGTTTAATGTACACTTTTGTAGATACCCTTTATTACATTAAACAAGTGTTTAATCCTATCCTTAGTTTAAATATTTTATTATGAATCATTGTTGAATTTTATTAAATAATTCATGGATCTAATTAGTCCCTGAATCTTTTTTTTTTACTTTTTTTTTCTTTCAACTTTTATTTTAAGCTCAAGGGTACATCTGCAGGATGTGCAGGGCTGTTACATAGGTAAACATGTGCCATGGTGGTTTACTGCACAGATCATCCTATCACCCAGTTATTAAGCCCAGCATTTATTAGCTATTCTTCCTGATTTCTCCCTCTCCCCTGCTGCTCTCCCACCTCCCACAACCCCCAACGGCTGCCCAGTGTGTGTTGTTCTCCTCCAAGTGTCCATGTATTCTCATCAGTCATCTCCCACTTATAAGTGGGAACAAACATGTAGTGTTTGATTTTCTGTTCCTGTGTTAGTTTGCTGAGAATAATGGCTCCCAATGACATCCATGTCCCTGCAAAGGACGTGATCTCATTCCTTTTTATAGCTGTGTAGTATTACATGGTGCATATATATCACATTTTCTTTATTCTATCATTGATGGGCATTCAGGTTGATTCCATGACTTTGCTATTGTAAATAGTGCTACAATGACCAAACACATACATGTATTAATAACTTAGAATGATTTGCATTCCTTTGGGTATATACCCAGTAGTGGGATTGCTGGTTCAAATGGCATTTCTGCCTCTAGGTCTTTGCCCTGAATCTTTTAATCTATTAATGTATTTAATCGACTGATAGATTTTCTGTCTTCCTTTGTTTTGTCTTGTTTTGTTTTGGTTTGTTTTAGACAGAGTCTTGCTCTGTTGCGCCAGGCTGGAGTGCAGTGGTGCAATCTTGGCTTACTGCAACCTCCACCTCCCAGGATCAAGCGATTCTTCTGCCTCAGCCTCCAAAGTAGCTGGGACCACAGGCACACACCACCATGCCTGGCTAGTTTTTTTTTTTTTTTTTTTTTTTTTTTGTATTTTAGTAGAAACGGGGTTTCACCATGTTGGCCAGGATGGTCTCAATCTCCTGACCTCATCATCCACCCACCTTGGTCTCCCAAAGTGCTGGGATTTCAGGCGTGAGCCACTGCGCCCAGCCTTTTATTTATTTATTTATTTATTTATTTTATTTTATTTTATTTATTTATTTTTTGAGACAGGGTTTCTCTCTGTTGCCCAGGTTGGGGTGCAATGGTGCAATCTCGACTCACTGCAACATTCACATCCCAGACTCAAATGACCCTCCCACTTCAGCCTCCCAAGTAGCTGGGACTACGAACGTGCCACCATGCCTGGCTAATTTTTTTTCTAGAGACTGAGTTTCACCATGTTGCCCAGGCTGGTCTCGAACTCCTGGACTCAAGTGATCCACCCACCTTGGCTTCCCAGAGTGCTAGGATTACAGGTGTGAGCCGCCATACCTGGCCTGATGGGTAGATTTTCTAATGCAAAACAGACCTTAAATTTTTTCAGTCAGTTCAACTTGATTATAATTTATGTATATAATTTCTAGATTTATTATCAGAATTGTTATATATACAATAAAAGAATAGTAAAACACACCCTAATGTTATCACCCAGCCTTAAAAAATATCAGTATTTTGCTATATTTCTTCATCTATCCTTCCCTGACCCCCATTTTTTTAGTGTATTTAGAAGCAAATCTTAGACATCATGTCATTTCACCGATAAATATCATAATATGCATCATTAACTGGTAGGTGCTTTTAGAATATGTAGCAGCCATCCCATTATTACACCCAAAAGAATTAGTGGAAGTTCCTTAATATAATCTAATACCTATTTTATACTCATATTTTCAGGGAAGTCTCTGAGGTATTTTTTATGTAATTTTGTCCTCCCCACATCATTATATAAAAGGAGATTGATATACAGAAATTGCACATCACATTTGTTATCAAGTTTTTAGTAGGCTCATAGAAAAGTTAAGGCGTGTTTTACCTTTCTCTATACTCTGAATTAATTTGTGTAAGAGGAGAATTACCTGTTTCTCAAAGTGCTTGTTTATTTACCTGTAAGCCCTCTAAGGATAATTTTTTTTTTTTTTTGAGATGGAATTTCACTCTTATTGCTCAGTCTGAAGTGCAGTGGCGCAATCTTGGCTCACTGCAAACATCGCCTCCTGGGTCCAAGTGATTCTCCTGCCTCAGCCTCCTGAGTAGCTAGGATTACAAGCGCCCGCCAACACTCCCAGCTAATTTTTGTATTTTTAGTAGAGATGGGGTTTCACCATGTTGGCCAGGCTGGTCTCGAACTCCTGACCTCAGGTGATCCACCCACCTCAGCCTCCCAAAGTGGTGGGATTACAGGTGTGAGCCACCATGCCCAGCCAGGATAATGTTTTCTTTTTGAAAACATGCTTATCTACTGATTCAGTGTCTGTAATAATTATTTTACCACCAGCTCAGCTGTGACTTCAACAACAACAAGAAATTTTAATATTTTCCATAGCATTTTAGGTATTTTCTATTGGGAGAATTATCTCAGCACATCTGGTACAGTATATTGACTTATGATTTGTTTTTAAGGACGGAAAGATGGAAGAAAAAGTTTCAATTACCCCAGAGCCTAACTCTTCATTCTCTTTTATTATTGAATTGTTGTGGCTTCACAGTCTTAGTTGTAAAGTCTCTTTCCTCACACAGCTTCCCGTCCCATTTTTCTTGCTTTCCTTCATGGCAGAATTATTCGAGACATGTTTATGGGATTTCCAGCAGAGCTTTAAAATAAAAGATTGGCCACAGTGTGATATCCTGGCTAAATTTTCTGTTTCTCAAATACTCAGAAGAAGAAAAAATGCACAATTTTGTCTGAACTACTAAATCTTTAGGAAAATTACAAAATCTGAATTGTTGGAGCATCACGGTGAGTGGCAAAAAAGCAAAGGGACTTGCCAGTTGACTCAAGGCAGTGAGATGTTGGGTACAGCTGGTATTTTTAATTAGTTACAAAAGATATTTTCTCTATAGTTGACTATTAAAGTATGAGTGTAATAATGTCTCTAAGGCTTATATCATAAAATGTCATCACTTAATTTTAATTCCAATTCTTCAAAAGAGGTTTACCCTTCAAAGAAGCTAAATCTGAGATGTCACATAAATATGCTTATTGATGCATTTATCAACATCTGGAACATATTCTCCCTACTAATTGATTCTAAAGAGTTTACTGTAACGGAAAAATAATCTTTTAGCAAAATGAGAGACTTCTTAATTATATTCAGATATAATCTTTATGTATTTTTTTCAACATAAACAGCTTCTATTAAGCATTTTTAAAAAGAAATAATAGTTTCCACTTCTGGCCAAGATGGAGTAACAGAGACCAATTTACACTCATGCTTGAAACAACCAAAAAAAAAACAGACAAAAACGTATAAAACAATGGTTTTTAAGAAACCGGATGTCAGGCAGTGATCTCTCAATTATGATGAACAAATTAGGTAAGTCCTGCAATTGCTCTGACTTACTTCCTTGAGAGAGTTTTCAGGCTGTGGCTCAGGGAGGAAACTGGGCAGAGCCTGGAAATTTCCCTGAGTTGAGGAGTTGAACTTTGAAGCAGAAAGACCAAGACAGAGGATGTACAACAGAGTACCAACAAGGAGATAATTATACAAAGAAACCTGAAAACCTGCAGAGAATCACGTTGAAGTATTCAGCAAAATACTGATCAGTACATGCATGTTAAAAAACCACACAGTGTCAGGAAAAGAACTCCTCAAAAGGATTAGAGAGAGGAATACTGAGCACTCCCAAAGAGTGGGAAGTAATGCCTGTTCCCACAAACCAAACTGGAAAACACAATTTACAGGGTTTAGGGTAGACTGCTAGGAAAGTCTTGCCTCAATCATGGGGAATAATTAGCCCCAATCTAAATACAACTCTGGCCTTGCCTGACATCTCAAAAGCAAGAGCCAGAAGAATCAGACTGATTCCAAGTAACTTAAATGCAGCTCAGAACAAAGCTTAAGAATGTTTACATAAATACAGAAATTTCTAGTACCCAACAAGATAAAATTCACAATGTCTGGCATGCAGTCGAAACTTAGCAGCAATGCAAAGAAGTGGGAAAATATAACTCGTAAAAAAGGAGAAAAATCAACCCATCAGAACCACCCCAGAATTGACACAGATGTTGAATTAGCAGACAAAGACATTAAAACAGTTTTTCTGATTGTATTTCATATGTTCAGAGAGTGAAGTGTAGACATAGAAGATATATTTTAAAAAAACAACAAATCAAACTTCTAAAAATAAAAACTTTAATATCCAAGAGAAAACATCCCATGGACCATATTAGTAACAGATTAGCTGTTGCAGAAGAAAATAATAGTCAACTAAAATATATACTAATAGAAAGATCCCAAATGGAATAGAGACATAGAATTACAAAATTAAAAAGACAAAGTATCAGTAGTCAGCTGTGATACAGCTTCAGTTGCCTAATATATATGTAATTTGAGTTCCTGAAGTTGGGAGCAGGTACAGAGAAAGTACTATTTGAAGAAATGGCCAGAAATTTTCCAAATTTGAGTAAAAAGAACAAAAAAAATCTACATATTCAAGAATCTCAACAAACTCTAAGGACAAAAAACATGAAGGAAGCTACACTAAGTCACATCCTAATCAAATTACTTAAAACTAGTGATAAACAGAAAATCTTAAAAGCAGCCAGAGGAAAATGACATTTTATATAGAGAAGCAAAGTTAAATATAACAGCAGATTTCTCCTTGGAAACAATATATACAAGAAGAGAATGGAGCAGTATTGGTAAAATACTGAAAGGAATAAAAGGTGATAATCTAGAACCCCAAAACCAGTAGAATATCTCTTACAAATGTAGGTGAAACAAAAGCTTTTTCAGACATGAAAATCTGAAAGAATTCATTACTAGCAGACCCATACTACAAGAAATCTTCAAGGAAATCCTCCAAGCAAAATAAAAATTATGCCGAATGAGAATATGGAGCTACAGAAAGGAATGAAGAACACTGGAAATGGATAACTACAAGGGTAAATACAAAATACTTTCTCTAATTATTTAAATGCCTATAAATGATAATTGACATTTAAACAAAACTAGTGTAGTATGGAAGTTATAACATAGGTACTTAGTTCTCATGAGAGCTATTGTGATACCACTTGAAGACAGATTGTAGTAAGTTGAAGATATATACTATAATCCCTAAAGCAACCACTAAACTAACCCGAAAATTTTAGCTGATAGACCTAAAAAAGAGATGAAATGGAATTATAAAATTTGCTTGATCAAAATGAGGGCAAGAAAAGGAAGAGAGTAAACTAAGAACAGATAAAGTCTAAACATCCAGTTGAAAGATAGAGATTGTCAAATTGGATAAAGAAAGTATTACCCAGTGATATGCTGCCTTCAAGAAGTATATTTTAAATAAAAAGACACAAATAGGTTTAAAGTAAATGGATAGAAAAAGATATACCATGCTAACTAACATTTATCAAAATAAATCTACATTTGATATATTAATATCAGGCAAAACAGATGTCACATTAAAGAATCACACCAGGAATACGAAATATCAGTTTTTAATGATAAAGGAGTCAATACATTAGGAGAACATAACAATTCTACTAATCCACATATTTTTAAAAGAGCTTCTAAATGCATAAAGCAAAATCTGGGTAAAACCCTAGGAGAAATAAACAAACTCATAAAGTCAGAGATGTAAATACTCCTCCCTCAATAATTGAGAGAACAAGTAGAAAATCATCAAGGTATAGAAGACTTGAACAACACAACCAACTAATTGACATTTATAGGATACTCTGGACATTTATAGGGTAGTCAGTCCGAATACACATTCTTTTCAAGTGTAGATGGCACAATTACCTCAATAGTCTGCATTCTGGGTCATAAAACAACTTTTCAATAAATGTAAAAAGATCCAAGTCACAGAAAGTATGTTTTCTAATTAGAACGGAACTAAATTAGAAATGAATAACAAAAAGATCTCTGCAAAATTTTCAAAATATTTAGAAATGAAATAACCATTGCTAAGTAAGCCATGTACCGAAGAGGAAATCAAGGAAAATTATAAAGTATTTTGAACTGAGATCCCACTAGAGCATTACTTGAGAGGGGGAATTTATAGCACTAAATTTCTGTTAGTAAAGAAAAAACGTCTTCATACAATGACCTTGGCTGCCACTTTAAACTAGAAACTAGAAAATAAAGACTAAATGAGACCTAAAGTAAGCAGGAAAAAAAAAAAAAAAAAAAAAAAAAAAAAAAAAAAAAAAAAAAAAACATGAGGGCAGAAATTAATTTAAATTGAAAAACAATAGAGAAAAAAAATAATAAAAATAAAAGCAGTTCTTTGAAGGAAACAACTAAATGGATAAACATTTAAGAAGACCAATCCAGAAAAAAAGAGAGAAGAATTAAATTACCATATCAGAATGATACAGTGGCTATTACAGACTGTGTTGAAATTGAAAAGAGAATACTACAAACAACTCTGCTCATCTAAATTCAACAATATAGATGAACCAATTCCTAGTAAACCACAACCAAAACTCATCCAAGATTAAATAGAATCTGAGTAGTCCTGTAACTATTTTAAAAGCGAATTTGTAGTTAAAGTTTTGTCAAAAAAAGGAACCTCCAGACCCAAATGGTTTCACCACAATTTTTACCAAACATTTAAAGAAGAAATAACACCACGTCTACCCAATCTCTTCCAGCAGGTAAAAATGGAGAGAAAACTTCCCAACTAATTTTATAAAGCCAGAATGAGGCTCATACAAAAACCAGACAAAGATAATAAAAAATAACACTATAGAGCACAAAAATTCTCAACAAAATATTACCAAATCAAACTCAGCAATACAGAAAAGAAGTAATACAATATGACCAAAAGCAACTTATACCGGAAACTCTAGGCTAATTTATTACTTTTAAAAATCAGTCAGTGTAATCTACCACTTAATAGTGTAAAGAAGAAAGACACTATCAATTGATGCAGAAAAAGCATTTAACAAAACTCAATATTCATTCATGATAAAATCTCTCAGGCAGCTAGGAAAAGAAGGGAGTTTCTTCCACCTGATAAAAAGTATTTACTAAAAAACCCAACCAACCAAACAAAAAGTCACTACAGGTAACATCAAACTTAGTGTGAAAGACTGAACTTCTCCCCCCCCAACACTGGGGAAGGCAGTGATGTCCAATCTCACTGCTTCTATTCAACATTGTACTGGGAGTCCTAGCCAATGCAGTAAGTAAGAAAAAGAAATGAAAATTACACAGATCAGAAAGGAATCTAAACTACCCCTATTTGCATAATCACAGTTTTGATTGTCTATGTAGAACATCCCAAGGAATCTACCAAAAACTACTAGAAGTTTAAGTGAGTTTAGCAAGGTAGCAGGATACAAGATGATCAGACAAAAATTAACAGTATTTCAATTGGTAGATGAAATTAAAAACCAATACTATTTAAGAAATAGGGATAAAATGGGGGAAATGATATAGGGCTAACAAAATATGTATGGGATCTGTATGCCAAAAACTAAAAAATGCTGATGAAAGAAATCAAAGAAGACCTAAGTAAATGGAAAGACATATCTTATTTATGGACGAGAATACTTAACATAGTAATGATGTTAATTCCTCACAAATTGGTCCATAGATTTTACGCCATTCCACTCATAATCCTACGAGGATATTCTATATAGACACAATCTGATTCTACAATGTATGTGAAAGGCAAAGGAATAAGAAATAGTTAAAACAAGGAATAAGAGTAGTTAAAACAATTTGAAAAAGACATAAAGTTGGAGGAATTACATTATGCAGTTTTAAGACTTACTGTAAAGCTTCAGTTTTCAAGACAGAGTGGTATTGGCAAAGAGAGAGACAAATAGATCAATGAACAGAATAAAAAGTTCAGAAATAGATTCATATAAATGTGGCCAATTGATTTTTGGCAAAGTTGCGTAGCACCTCAATGGAGAAAGAATTGTCTTTTTAACAAATCATGTTTTTAAAATAGAAATCTACATATGCAAAAACAAATAAAGCAAAACTCTCAACCAAACCTTATACCTTACACAAAAAGTAACTCAAAATGAATCATTTATCTAAGTTCAAAGTGTAAAACTATAAAACTTTTCAAAGAAAACCTAGGAGAAAAATCTTTGTGACCTAGGATTAGGCAAAGAGTTCTTAGACATGACATAAAAAGCATAATTCAGAAAATAAAAGATTGGTAAATCTTAATCAGAACTATTAATTGGACTTAATTGAACTATATTTTTCTCTTATAAAATGTTGAACATGTACTTACCATATAACTCAGGAGTCCTACTGCAGAATATTTACTCTAGAGAAATAGAAAATTATGTTTGCACAAAAACCTGTACACGAATATTTATAACAGCTCCCTTCACAAGCATCCCAAAATTCACCAAGATACCATTCAACAGAGGAATGGATAAACAGACCGGTACCTTTGTACTGTGGAATACTACTCAACAAGTAAAAGAGACACACTGCTAGACACGCTACATGTAATACCTTGAATAAATCTCAAAAGTATGCTGAGTGAAAGAAGTCAGTGTGAAAAAATTGCACACTGTATAATCTCATTTATTTGACTTTTTTTTTTTTTTTTTTTTTTTTGAGATGGAGTCTTGCTCTGTCACCCAGGCTGGAGTGCAGTGCGATCTTAGTTCACTGCAACCTCTGCCTCCCAGGTTCAAGCGATTCTCGTGCCTCAGCCTCCTGAGTAGCTAGGACTACAGACGCACGCCACCACGCCCAGCTAATTTTTGTATTTTTAGTAGAGACGAGGTTTCACCATGTTGGTCAGGCTGGTCTCAAACTCCTGACCTGGTGATCCACCCACCTCGGCCTTCCAAAGTGCTAGGATTACAGGTGTGAGCCACCGTGCCTGGCCTATTTGACATTCTTAAAAAACAAAATTGCAGTGTTGTATTAGGTTGATGCAACAGTAATTACAGTTTTCACCATTACAGTTTCGCCAAATAGGAGGCTAAGCATTACTTTCGCCATTACTTTTAATGGCGAAAACCTCAATTACTGTTGCACCAACCTATAGAACAAATTAGTAATTACTAGGAGTTAAAATTGGGGGTAGAGTTTAGCTATGGCATTTATAGGATGAACTGGAGAGGAGAGTCTGTTACAGTTATCCATATAAGAGGGGATACGGGCTTGAACTAGAATGGTGTACTGATTATGACAAGACCACTGTAGACCCAGGACCAGCATTAGGAAATAGAAGTATATGTGTCTGGCATCGAATCCCTTATATGGTGATAGGGTGGACTCTTGGATGCTAACCTGGCCTTTCCTCAAATGTAGGTAAGAAAGGCAGCAAGCCTACAGCTCAGAGTTTTTCTGACCTGGTGGATTTCTCCTTCCTCTAAGGCTATCAGTACCTCTAAATATTGGGCATGCCTTTGTGAGGAACTAGGGTGGCATGGAGAGCTGTGCCCACTCACCCGTGTTATCTGGTGTATGTTTACTCTTCCAGTGCTATTGCTGGTATCATTGATAGCAGGGGACCTATTGAGCAGGAGAGGGTTTGAGAGGGAGGATGTTACATTCAACAGGCAGCACATGGGAAGCTCTTTACAGTGTGCTGAATGAATGGAGGAATGAACTCCTTCGAGACACTTTAAAATGTATATTCCTTAAGGTGCTTAAAAAAAAAAAGGACTAGATTCAGGAAAAAAATAGTTTTTGTCTCGAATGCCAACTCTGAATGGTAATGGGTGCCTAGAGCTCCCAGTTGAGTGGAAAATTAAGGCTGTGCCTTGGCCCTCTGAGAAAATGTGCCAGACATAATCCTCAATGTCTGCCTAGATCATAGGAGAAGGAATGGAGGATAGGAAGCTAAGCAGAGGCTGAGGAAGAATTCAGATTGGGCAGACTGGGACTGGAACGTCATCAGCAAAGGTGAAAGTTGAGACCTTTCCAGTAGATGAGAACCTGAAAGAGGAAATGCAGAGGGTAAGAGAGGTCCCACATCACTGGAATGCGTTCCCTGATCACCTTCCTCTCCTGTTCCCAACCACCTTTCAGGTGGGCGGGAAGCTTTCCATTCTTAAATCCTTGACTATTTATAATAATCTACTTCCATATAAAAGTAATATCCCATTGGTAAATATAGTGTTGCATTTGAGTAACTCTGCAATACCTGTAATAACTACCATTTATTAAACACCTATTTTATTTCACACTTCATTCATACTGCAAAGTTCTTACAAGTTATTATCATTCTATTCTTACAGGTGAGAAAACCAGCTCTGAAAGGCTAAGACACTTGGCCAACATCACAGAGCTCCTAAGCGATAGAGCCAGGATTCAAACATAGGACAGCAAAATTTGTGTCCTTGCTGCTATTAACAGCAAGGAGTTCATTCCTCCATTCATTCAGCAAACTGTAAAGAGCTTCCCATGTGCTGCCTGTTGAATGTAACATCCTCCCTCTCAAACCCTCTCCTGCTCAACAGGTCCCCTGCTGTCAAAGATATCAGCAGTAGCACTGAAAGAGTAAATATACACCAGAAACCTGGAAACATAGCTGTAGCTATTCTTTAGACACATTTAATACGAGTACAGATTGCTGTACAGAATGATAATAACTTGTAAGAACTTTGCAGTATGAATGAAGTATGAAATAAAATAGGTGTTCAATAAATGGTGGTTATTACAGGTATTGCAGAGTTACTCAAATGCAACACTATATTTACCAATGGGACATTACTTTTATATGGAAGTAGATTATTATAAATACTCAAGGATTTAAGAATGTAATATTTGCAGGACGTTTCTTTCATCATCATTTGCTGCATAATCCTAGCAGAGTAATTTTAGTATTAATTAGCTGAATGCTGCTGGAACTGGTGATAGTTTTGTGATACAGAACTAAATAAAATAATTGTAGTCATTTCAATGTTGTACTACCTATATCTGTTAAACACTGTAATAAAATTGGCAACTTATAACTGCATCCAGCTCATCTCTGTTTCATTTCTCCCTGGTCTCCTATAAAATCTCCCTGGTGATTTTCTTTAGTTAAAAGTGCAGTATGTTCTCCCTATTGAATAATGTCATACACACACACACACACGCACACAAGCCACCTTAAACATGGAAAGTGTGTCTAGGATGTTTGGCACTTTCTAAATTTGGATGAGGTTCCTAAAAGTTCTAATCGCATCAAAAGCGATATCCCTCTTTCTGAAGTAATTATCTGGCATCTTCTGTGAGTTCTTCCTACACCTCACTGAATTCCCTTCTTCTAGACCATGAAATAATACATTGACTTCTCTCTGAATAATGTTAAATTGTGTTTCTGTGGCATTCAGACACATCCTCCCTGTGGGTTTTTACGTGGTTTGTCATCCATTTTTTTGAAACAGCATTGGGCATGAACTGGCCCCTGCTTTCCTGAGCCTCATTGTTCACCCACATAGAGAACAGGCTCCAGCTACTCCTGGTTCTTGTATTTCACCACGCACTGCGCGCCCCTGCATGCCTCTGTGCCCTTTTACCATCTTGCCCTCTCTATTCAGAATGCCTTTTCTAGTTTTCACAAAAACTCACCCTTCAAGAGCCCACTGACACATCTGGGAAGGCTTCCTGGGAATTCACCGAAGGGCATAGATCCTTCTTCTTCTGTGTTCCTGCGGCATCTGGTATGGCCTCTGTCACAGCCTTCCTCATATAATCCAGTAACTGGTTGCTTTCTTGTATGTCTTCCCATCCCTAAAGATAACCAACAGCCCCCTGCAGATGAAGACTTTATCTTGCTTCTTTTTGTGTCCATAACACCTATGCCAGTGTCTTGCACAGAATAGAAGTAATTAAATGCTATTGAGTGACTCAGTGAAATAAACTTGCCCTCTAACATTCTTTCTCATGGTTGACAATAACACTGTGTTATTAAATAGCGTTAATTGCAGAGGCTTCTGGAAGATCCCACTTGCCTTCCAGACTTTGGTGTGTCCTATGTGTAAGACCTTTGTATAGGATAGGAAAACTCCCTCATTTTGTCATGACCAATTTCTTTAATTTCTTTCCCCTTCCTGGAAATCTCTTTAATTAAATTTTCCGAGACCTTTCGCTGGTGACCTAAAGGCCCCAAGGGATTACGTGTGTAGGAACTAACCTGGCTCTGAGCCTAAAAATGGTTTATTGCTTCGGAGAAATTACTTTCTGGACAATTTAAACTGGATTTTCCTTCTGTATACATTTTTAGATAATAATGGAAAAAAATCATAAATTACCCAGAACCTAGGAAAGAGGGTTTTAACCTTGTTATATGACATAAGTCACCTAATAGGAAATGAGCATTTTAAAAGATGCCAACAAAAAGCTGATAATCCTGACTCTCTGGTCCAATTGATTCCCCCATGAGATTCACACTCTCATCCCCATTAATGGTTAAATAGGCAAACATATGTACTCAGTCTCTTTCTTTGGTATTTTTTGAGAGAGAAGTCATTTAAGTGAGTATGTATTCAACAAACCTTTCATGAGAATCTTTTGAAGGCAAGGCATTGTACTAGGTACTTTGAGGGATGCAGTTCCTTAAGGACAATATTGTCCCTACTAGCGAGGTAAGAAACATAAAGAAAGCAACATAAAAATGGGATTATGCCTTGTGAGAAGTATAGGAGCATGCTTTTGGAGGTCAGAGAAAAAGAAGGTCACATTTGCCTGAGCTGCGTTAGAGAAGATTGGGTGTTGAAGCCAAATCTCCTGGTAAAATGTGCAAGAAATCCATCTTACTTGCAATGTAGGGACAAAATAGGATGGCTTCCATTATCTTTTAAAATAATTTGGAGATTTGAAATGTATACATATCTTCAATCCTAACTTTCATATCTTTAGTTTTCCAGGATGAGATTAAGATAAATATATACGTGAATGGCACTTATCCTCGAAGTCTTTATCCCACATGCTAACGGGCAGAGTCTTGGTATGTTGATAATGCTTCTGAAGAAGGAGCAGAAATGTAGCTGCACATAAGAATGTTTGAGTTACTTATTCAAAGATATGCCAAATTTAACCTCAAAAAATCACTTTAGTGGTATCTCCGAATGTCTTCTAAAATAAGATCAATTTCCCTCTGTCTGGGATATTTTAGATATGGCCTTGCTTAATGGTGAAAGAGTAGACAAGAAGCTGAACTATTAGTGTTTCTTCCATTTCCAAGACTCTCTGATGACCCTCTCAGCCAATAAAATACAAGCAAGTGGGGCTGAGAAACAATTAATTGCCCTGTTGAACTCATGCTGTGAGAGAAGTTGTGCAATGTCCAGGGACACATTCAGTGAATACTTTAGACCAAATACTGTGCTAAGCAGAGGGCCTGGAAGGGTGAATCTTATACAATCCCCATGAGAGCACTCATAGCTCAGTGGGGCAACAGTGAACATGCATCTCCTACATTACCATCAATCAATATATAACATAATAAGTGCACAATAAAAGTGAAACAAGTACTATGGGGTAGATAATTCTCCAGGATAGCCTGCACAGAATGATCTCATTTGATAACATAAACCCCAAAGTTAGAAAAATGCAAGAATAAAAACACCAAGCATATACAAGGGGAGGAAAGCTGTGTCCATATTGTCCTGTTTATTAGAAAGAATGAAGATTATTTACTCTCTCATAGTCTAGAAAGAAGAGCTTTGCATTGTCTTTCTGGTAGTGACTTTCAAGGAGCCATTCAGACCTACCCAGTCTCATGTATGATCAGGTTGGGCCTTATTTACAAGTGGAATCTTGAGGTTTTGTGAGGAAGTGTTCTACAGCCAGCCTTTCTGACCCACTAGGCTCTTTCATACTGTTACGGCATTTGAAATGTGGTTCATCGCAAAAGATTATGCCCTGGAGTATTTAAATCTTTTGGTCTTCAGATGACCTCTTATCCACATATCCACCCAGAAAGTATTTGAATTACCACCTATGATCTGCATATTAGTTGGCAACTGGCTGAAAAACAATGCTGAACCATTAAAGGAAGTAGTACAACCTTTACAAACACTACTAAAGGTGCTAAGAGGAGAGATAGGGCTGATATTTGAAACTGATGTATGTGCTTTGCAATTTTTCTGTACAGTGTGCATTCTCTCTCTCCCCCTCCACTCCACTCTCTCTCCCTCTCTTCCTCTCCTCCCTTCCCCACTTCATCTTCTCTCTCTCTCATTTTATCTTCCAGGCCTCATCCTCCCAATCTCGTCCTCTCACCTAAAAAAAAGAACTGTAAAATTATTAGAGTAATGGGAGTTTTCATAGTTGAGTAGAACAACCTTGGCAAGATAGGTACAAAATGCCCACATGCAATCTTACCACCATTTCTTAGCCAAACTTGCTACTCAATAGAGTTCTCTTAGACTAGCAAAAATATACCCTCTCCCAAAAATATGCCCTCTACTAAGCACCAGAAATCCCCAAACATTGCTAAAATATCCAAGAGCACTTCAAATGTCCAAAACTCTGGTTAAGTATAGTTCTTAGTTTTACAGCAGTAGTTCTGTGTGGGTTTAAAAAAGAAAATTTTCCAGGCACAGCAGCTTGCATCTGTAATCCCAGCTACTCTGCTCAGGAGGCTGAGGAGGGAAGATGGCTTGAGGCCAGGAGTTTGAAACCATTATGGCATCATAGCAAGACTCCATCTCTAAACAAGTTTAAAAAAAAAAATAGCTGAGCAGGTGGTGCATACCTGTAGTCCCAGCTACTCTGGAGGCTGAGGTGGGAGAACAGCCTGAGCCCAGAAGTTTGAGGCTGCAATGAACCATGGTCACCCCACTGCACTCCAGCTTGGGTGACACAGCAAGATCCCTGTCTTAAGAAAAAAAAAAAAAAAGAACTGTATAGATTCGGGAAGTGAGGTGAAAAGATGTTATTTTGAAAGATGAGACCATCAGAGAAAAATTTCCCAGAAAAGTGCCAACCCCTTTAGCATCAGATGTGGGATGCTTATATTTTCCCCTTTATGCTTAATTTATTTCATCAGAAGTGTGGCTATAGAAATCCTAATCAGAACACTTTGCTGAAAGGTCACTAACCCCGAAAGTTCTCAGAATCATAAAGAGATCAGATAAGGCAGCCTAATTTGTGGCACTACTTGGTTAAGAAAAAAATCCCAGGGATAGGAGGAGAATCCTTGCCTAGGGCCCAGTCCACTGGCCAGCTATGATACACCCAGGAATTCTCCATGACCCAAGTCATAGAGGGCTGGGATAGAAGAAAGCTTTATAGGAAGAAACTCTTCACTTTGCATTCAAGTTATTCTCCCTTCCTAAAGGGATACCTGCATTTTCAAGTTCCCTTAAAGTTAGATTGGCAAATAATTCCCTAAGTATAAGAAAAGACCATGGTCAAATGTGTAAGAGGTATAAATACTCAGAAATTAATCTGCATTCGGGACTTAGCTTCTGCCTCCTAGAAGCAACCATAATTATGAAATTATCTACTAATAAGAGCTACTATTGGTTGATTTCTTACTATAGTTAGGAATTTTCTAAGCATTTTAAGTACATTTTCTGCTTGTGAGGTAATGACATCTCAAATGATGAGACTTTAGGTAACCCATCAAAGATCACAGATTTAGCGTAGGGACATAGCTCTGAGCCCAGGGGTTTGCACCCTTAACCAAGAAGCCATGCTGTCTCCTGTAAGGAAACTGAGGCCCGGAGATAATTTTTTACTTGCCCAAAGCAACTTGACTAGCTGAATTCAAACCTGGGTCCAAATCTTTCTAAATTTTTATGCTCATAATCTGAAATGAACAACCTTATACACTAACCAAATGAAGAACAGGGAACAGTTTATCACTTTATTTTTTTCAAGGAAAGCTGTTCCTTAATGAATCTGGTTAAGATTACAAAAGGCCTTATCGGGAGGCTTGGAGAACTGTAGTATCTTGGAAGCATTTTTATCATTTTCTGTACACATCCCACATAGCACCTTGCTCTGAAGTCACAGCTCTCTTGACAGACTTTAAGCAGAATGGATATTTTGATGCTTCCATGATTATCATTCCCAAATGGTTTTTTCTTCCATCTGCCAGTCTAATCATCTAAGACAAATCTTGTAGCAAATTGAAAAACTTGTCATGAAATAAGTCTAACTAAAAGTTACTGCACACAATTCTTAATTACCTAGGAATGGACTCAGGAATTATCAGCTATAGTTAGAAAGATTCCAGTTTAGATTTGTATTAATCGACTTGCTGAATTGCTGAACAGGGATATACTCAGCTGTGTTTTCAGTGGATGCTTTCCATGGCTCAGGTTAGGGATAATTCCTGTATTTTTGAGTGAAAGCCACTTGATAGGTAGAAAAACAGGTTCTCAAGCTATGTCATAGAAGTGTGTTACTAAAATATTTGGAAGGTGACTTCTATATCTAAACAAATTATAAGTCACCATAAACAGATATTATAGAAAGTTGATAAAGCAACAATGGCAAAAAGAAAGAGAAATTTTTTTAAGTTTCAATCATTTTGTGCAACTTGTCTAAGAAATCTGCTTCTTTTAGTGCAATTCAACTTAAACTAGAGGAGTTGACTGGCTTTGCCCACATTTTCCTCTTGCTCTCTTAAACTCTCAAGAGATTTTCTTGCTGAGGCGGGAGCCCGGGACCTGCCTCGAGGCTTGAAGCTTCAGAAGGTAAGCACAAAGCCTTGCAGGTTACATTTTCCTAAACCTTTCGATTAGCTAAAATGTTTTTATTTAAGCTGTGTTGGCTCTCGAAAGCAGAGGTGGAGCCTGCTCTGCCATTCAAAATGAATGTAGAGATGATGAGACTGCTCAGTTCCTACTCATTTCCCATTTCCGTGTTCAAACGGAAGTGCTTAGTTCTTGGTAAAGAGTAAAGTGCCTCTTCCTTCTTCTGTGCCTAGTCCAGGTCTTTGAAGTCTGATGTCTGCAAAGCTCTGCAGTGCTGGAGCCGTCAGGCAGTTTGCCACCCTCCTTCTCCACTTATCCTGTATTCCCCAAACAAGGTTACTTCTTGAGGGCTACCCTTTGTTTTAAACATCTTACAGTCATCCAAGCATGGTAAAGCAATTTTGGATCATTATATAATTTTTCCACAAAATTCAATAGGCTTTTATAAAATCTGTTGTGTTTGGCATTGTATTTGGCCTTAAAGAGGAAACAGAATATTTGGAACGTAGTCCCTGATGAATGCAAGGATCTCTCTTGTTTACCAATAAAAAAGAAAAGAAATACAGATGCAAGAATTGGGGCCGGGTTTGCCGTCCCACATCTATCAATGGCTCACACCTATAAATTCCAGCACTTTGTGAGTCCAAGGTGGGAGGATTGCTTGAGACCAGGAGCTCAAGAGCAGCTTTGGTAACATTGTGAGACCCCTATCTCTACAAAAAGAGAAAAATTAATTAGCTGGGCAAGGTGGCATGCACCTGTAGGCCCAGCTACTCAGGAGGCTGAGATGGGAGAACTGTGTGTGTCCAGGAGTTCAAGGCTACAGTCAGCTATGATCACACCAGTGCATTCCAGCCAAGACCCTGTCTCAAAAAAGAAAAAAACAAAAAACAAGAAAAACACAATTGGAACATATCAAACAGTAGCATGTAAATAGAAGAAGGCAAATTGTGCTACATATAAAAATGAGGCAATCTACATGATTTTTGACCGTTTCAGCTGTATATTTCTTTAATGTGTGTAAATAAAAAGCCTCAGTTCTTTTGAATGCCTTCTTTCTTACTCATTCTGATCTTTAGTGTGTAATCCATAAAAGGCCATTGGGCCCTCCATAAATCTTCTTTAATTCAAAGCATAACTCTCAGAGTTCAAAAACTGAGCAGATTAGCTATTGCTGCTCCTCACTGAAATTGTCGGTGTATAAACGTCTCCCTGGAGTCACCACTACAGTCGGCATAAAAATAAATCAAAAGTCAGCTATAAGTTCCAATGATTTATCAATGAGTTTTTTAATGGTGTGTGTCTGAATTATAGCATTTTTACAAACCCCACCACCAGTTGCTATTTTCATTAGTTCATAGCATTTTTGAGTTTATGTGTGTGTATAAATATATATACATATACATATGTGAATTTGCATCTATAAATTTTACATTTCGTAATGACATATTCTTTGCCACTAGATCAGCTATACTATTTTTGGAAACATTACTCTCAACTTGGAAATCATAACCTCTTAGTCAATCTAAATATGACTTCATAACTTTTATAGTTTTTACCCATACTTTTGCAAAACCTTACTGTGATTGCAAAATAGCTCTGTGTGGTTAAGGGGAAAAAAAGAGAGTAACTTTGCATTACATACCCTAAAAATGCTTTGAGTCTCTGTTTGGGTGTTGGGATCTGGATATGTCTGATGTGTCTGTGTGCTCATGTGAGCAGAAAATCTAAGAGGTTAAATAAGTGACGGTTTTTAAACCAAAACTTTGACTCTATTGCTTCTCCAGTTGCTAATTAAAGTCGAACACCCAGAACAATGCTTCCAGGATTCCCTCAATCCTGGAAAAAAGATTAACATTAACTTAAAATGCAGAGCAGCATTAACTTTATTCATTAGGCCTAAATAATGCTCTTATTAATTTATCATTCCCCTTTAGAAGGAGGGATCTGAAAGTTGTATTGTTAAATGATAAGGATTTTTTCATTAAAATTTTTTATCCCATTTAAATTCTCTATTGACATGATAGTAGTACGTTTCGATTTTTGTTTTTGTTTTTGCTTTTTTGAGATGGAGTCTCTCTCTGTCTCTCAGGCTGGAGTGCAGTGGTGCTATCTCGGCTCACTGCAACCTCTGCCTCCTGGGTTCAAGCGATTCTCCTACCTCAGCCTCCCGGGTAGCTGGGATTACAGGCACATGCCACGACACCCAGCTAGTTTTTATATTTTTAGTAGAGACAGGGTTTCACTATGTTGGCCAGGCTGGTCTCAAACTCCGGACCTCAGGTGATCCACCCATGTCAGCCTCCCAAAGTGCTGGGATTGCAGGCATGAGCCACCATGCCCGGCCGATAGTAGTAAGATTTTAAACAGGACTTCTTAAAATTTTATGTACACAAAAACCACCTGGGGCTACTGTTGAAATGCAAATACTGATTCAGAAGGTCCAGAGTTGGGCCTGAGATTGAGCATTCTTAATAAGCGCCGGGTGGTTTCTAGACAACATTTTGAACAAGATTTTAAAGTATCTAAGCATGTATTGCAAAGCTTCACCAACAGCATTATTTTTCTGTGACCCACAATGGCTTCCTAAAGTGTGCTTGCCTGAGTTCTCCTTCTGATGCCAAGTTCAGCATTACTCACTCTTTTCTTACTTATATTAGAGGTTGCTAATCCAGAAGAATGTCTCAATAAACCTTCTTATGGACTTGGAACTGATCTAGTTCTAACTTTTCTCCAGGTGTGTGTTTGTACAGACCTTAAAAATATTCTAGCGGTGTGTAGAAAACTAAAGCATGCTTTAGACACATATTTTGTGCATTTAAAAGGGTTTCCGGTGACTTACTCCTGGGATCTCATCCCAAACTGCCTATACTGTTTCCCTAATCCCAAGCATCACAGAACTAAAAGAGGCTTGTGAATTCCTCTATACCAGAGATACTAAGCCAAAGCCAATCCATTGTCTTTCAACTTCTCCTTGCACCAGGCACACATCCCTTGAGCTAGAACGAAAATTGTACATCTCAAAGGGATAAATAAATGTTTGCTGAGGGAGACTGAATGAGAGGGGCAGAAAATTGAGGCCCGTTGTACCACTAACAGAATTGTAAGTACTTTTAATTGGGCAGGAAGTGGGTTAGAATGATTAGCCCCATAGTGATTTAGCCATAAATGATCTGTACAGACATAAAACAGGCTGAATGGGTCAGATGACATTTGGATATATTAGGTCCCTACAGAGATGGTAGGGAAATGGTGCCAAACTGCCCAGATGCGTACAGTAACCATTGAATGCCAGAGAGACTGTGTGGGCCAGGGATGTGGAACAATGGTTACGTGCCCTCTACTAAGTGTACACACTACACACATGCCACACCTGTGCCATCAACCCCTGGTCACCTACTGGACAATGTCCAAAAAGTAGATTTCATTCAAGACAGACCTAGGGAACCAGCTCAGGTTCAGAAATGCCCCAGAGGTGTTTTTACTTGATGAGATGTTGAATTTATATGTCCAGAATGCAGATGCAGTAGAGTGTTGCTTAGGATGACTTTCAAGAGTCTGGCACTGTCAGAGGCAAATCCCATAAAATATCCCATTATTGGAAGAAGCTAAAAGTGTATCAGTGTGGCTCATTATTCACAAGTCTCTCTTAGATTAAGCTTGTACATGTTCATTCAGAGATGATTACGAGCATCCTTTGAGATGTTTAAAGACCCAGATTCCTGAAATTTGGAAGAAACTGTACTGGGAATAAGAATTAATATATAGGACTCTATACTATAAACTTAAAATCTTAGACTTGGAAGCAATATTAGAGGTCATTAGTCCAAACTGCCACTCAAAGCTGGAATCCTCTTTGCTACATTCTTTGGCAGATGGTCACCCAGTCTCTGCTTGAACATTTCCAGAAGTCTTCACCTTCTTCCACCTTGGTAAAGAAAATCTCTCAGCTGCCCCAAAGTCTTCTCTGTCTCAAGTCAACAGCCCCATTCTTCTAACTTTTCTTCCCATGACCAATCCTTACCCACCTAAATGAGTAGCAAATTATCAAGATCCTTGTAAAAATGTGACCTCCAGGACTGAGCATGGTACTCATATGACCTGACTAGTACAGATGCAGCACAACTAATGTCTATACAGGCTGGGTTGTTTTTTAAATTCATGTAGCATAAAATTGTACATTTTTCCACCAGCCATGACACTTCTGAATTTTACAAAGTTTATAGAAAACTGAAAGTCCATAGCATTTTCACATGCAAAATGGTAAAACTCTTTCTTATCCTCTATTGGATGATGAATTTTTCTTTTAAACCTACATTCAGAATCTGACATATATCTCTTTAAAGAGGCCAGCTCATTAACTTTGGTCTGTTGTTCTGGTTGAAAAGGATTTTTTTTAGCTGCTCATCTCAGTTGTGTGCCAACCATAGATTACATAAAATAATCTCTTTTGTGTCTTTAATCAAATCACTGATGAAAACATTGATTAGACCAACCTTGAGTCTTTCACATATCTCTTTATATTGGCATTAATATACTAGTTTCTATAGACCTACCAAAGAGCCCAACACATAGTAAGTGCTCAATAAATGTTTGTTGAGTTAAATGTATAGGTTTTCACCATGTATGTATCTTTCAACTAGAATCTTATGTAGCTTACATTATTCTATGTTTCCAATAGCAAATAACCAAAAATTATCAAGTGCTTTGCTAAAATAATCATATAGTAGAAATGAGCACTAGATTGAGCCAATAAAACCCACATTCCAAATCTTATGTAGCTTACATTATTCTATCTTTCCCATAGCACATCACCAAAAATTATCAAATGCTTTGCTAAAATAAAGTAGTCGTATAGTAGAAATGAGCACTAGATTGAACCAATAAAACCCACATTCCAGTGGTTGCTTGCTGAGGGCCTCAGATAACCTCTTTCATTGTCCTTGTTTCACCTTTGTTTGAAAAACGGGAATCATTTGTACCGGCTCTGAAACTCATACAATTATTATAAGGATCAAATGTGATAACATATGTGAAGATAGTTTATAAATTATTTGTAGTATGACGGTCCTTCTATGAGTTAAAATTATGCCTGTACCTTTAGTTGTGGGATTTAGTGTCTTCAGATAGTAGCAAGTGTCCCTGCCTCCTTTGTTACCAGTCTTGCTGTAGCTTTTGAAACTTTGACTACTGGAAAATATATAGAGGTTCTAATTTGCATTTACTCAAAATATGCACCATTGTCTAATAGGACTAGAATGAAAACATTTTCATCTTTCTCACTATTTAAATCTTTTAAAATAACTTTGGCTAGATTTTTTTTAACCAACAAAACCTCCTGTTTGTTTTAGAAAGAATGGGGAAGTATAAATCCTGTAAAATGTGAATAGATGAGTAGGCTTTTACAAACCCTTCCCGTGCTGACTACAACTAAAAACAAAAACATAAAAACTTGATTTGTATGACTTTATCACTCAAAAGTTGTGAACAGTTTTAATGACTGTACATTAATTCTTAATATAGATTCTATTGAAGGCCTATAATAACCAAAATGGTATCAATGTTTGCGTTCTTTCCCCTAAAAGGATAAATGACTTTATGAAGTGAAACATAACAGAATGACTCCATATTTCCTCTGGCCTAGATTGCATAATTTTATTCATGAACTATAATATAAATTATTGAAATGTCTTAGGGTCTGCAATGGGTAGATTTAATTTAATATTGCCATTAAGAAAAAATAATTTTGAACTTCCCTGATGGGCTGAAATTGGGGAAGCCAAATTGCTTTCAATAGACTTGATCTTGATATGTGTAAAGATGGTGATATACCGTAGCTCAAACTGGGCAACTACTTAGAAAGGTCAAATTCAAGGCAAAATTTGGAAAGGAAACCATGGTTTTATCACCAGTTTTATATTAATCCCAAAGATCTGAGCAGAAAACTTCATTTATTCACTCAAAGCTAATTAAACCTAACTACTAGCTACAATCTAAACTACACACTTAAGAGTAGACTAGGAAAATTTTCAAATAGTTCCACAAGTTTTAACAAAATGACTCATAAAATTGTAACAGACCTGTTCCATAATGTGTATATGTCCTGACATATAGAACATGGAATTTCTACGGGATTCAATACAGAATGTGTCCATATAATGCTTTGCTGTTTAGGGGAATGCTAATTGCAATTCTCGTATCTTTTCACCAATTCAAAGAGCTGTTAAAAACTGTAAATTTTAGTGTTTCACACAGGTAGGTTATCATAACAAATCATCTAGCCAGGAGATGCTGAACCTTTCTGTAACTTTTCCTACACGGGAAGAATAGCTCGTAGATCACAGCTTCAGCAGCTTAGAAAAGAGCAATTATAGAGGTGGCACATGTGTATATTTAGCCCTACATTTAGTTCCATCAAGGCAGCTCTTAAGAGACTCTAGAAGTTTTTTAAATTATCTTATTTAAAAGAATTCAGGGTCATAAAAGCTTTGGGCAAGGTCCTTATGGGCCCATTTTCATGAAAAAAAACAAGAGGCCATGCTCAGTTAGTAAAGAAGAAATGATATTATTCCCAGAAGCTCCAGCATGCATCCCTTCTGTCTCACCTCCCAACCACAAAAATTAAAATTCAATTTTGGCAAATTTTTATGGATACCTACAGTATGCCTGGAACTATTGTATACACTCTGTAGTAAAGAACAAGATAGACAAGATTCCTGATCTTCATGGAGCCAACTTTCTATTAGAGCAGGCAGGTGGGACACATGAGAACAGAAAATGAGAAAAAGAAAAGAAAATGTTCAAGAGTAATAAAGATTTTGAAGAAAATAAAATAGGTAGAATACCTGGACAGTTCCTGTAGATTAGGCAGGTGGTTAGAAAATTCTGCAAGAGGTGTGGCATCTCCATCCTGAAGACAGAGTGATATTTTGGAAATGCAGTTGGTTAATGTCACTCCCACCCTAAATTGAAGCACTCAAATGGCTTCTACAGTCTTTAACATGACCTGCCTGCCCTGCAAGATCTGGCTGAATCTACCTCTCCCATCTCATTTAGTACCCTTCCCCAGCTTGCTGGTATCACCTTATTCAGTATTCAGTTCTATGTGCCTCTTCAAGCTCATAACCACAGTTGAATTTTTCATGTATGTGATTCTTTGACTGGTGTCTAAGTCAACTACTAGACTGGGAACTCCGTGAAGACGGGGACCACATCTGGCTTTGATCACCACTGTATCCCTAACACCTGGTGCAACATCTGGGTCACAATAGATGCTAAATGCATGCTTTGTAACTTGTGAATGTATAAAAGAGTCAAAGAGGGAGTTGAGATGTCATGGCACAGCATTTCCAAAAACCAGTCTGCTCTAGGATTATACAGTCTAGTAATTCTTCTCAAGAATTGTTTTAAAAAACGTTTATTGCTCATACAGGTATGGTATATTGAGTGCCTATTGTACAGGACTTATACTAGATACTTTAGGAAATAAAAAGATGAAAATACATGGCCTCTGTCACTATAGAATTTATATCTTTAGTCTCTTCATAAGTGAGAAAACCTTAAGGTAGACTTTAGCAAGTATTTATTTATTTATCCAACCAATAAATGTGCCAGACACTGCTCTGGGGATGTAATGGTGAGTCTCTGACTTCACAAAGTTATGATCTAATGGGGAAACTAGAACTGGTCAAATACTCACACAAATATGTAACTGCAACACTGCTCTGTGTTGTGAACACACTACTATGAAAGTATATAGGAGGTGTTGGAAGTAGGGGCTCTGATCTATTTGGTTAGCTAGGAGACTTGAAGTCCAGGGAAGAGTTCTGACAGAGAGTATTCTAGGAAGAAATGGAAGTGAACTGGACCTTTGAAGAGATCTGTGAGGCCATGACAGAGAGCAGAGGAATGTGGTGTATTAATCCATTTTCACAATGCTGATAAAGATATACCCAAGACTGGGCAGGCCTCACAATCATGGAGAAAGGCAAGGAAGAGCAAGTCACATCTTACGTGGATGGTGGCAGGCAAGGAGAGGGCTTGTACAGAGAAACTCCCAGTTTTAAAATATCACATCTCATGAGACCCATTCACTATCACAAGAACAGCACAGGAAAGACCCGTCCCCATGAGTCAGTCATCTTCCATAGGGTTCCTCCCACAACAGGTGGGAATTATGGGAGCTACAAGATGAGATTTGGGTGGGGACATGGAGCCAAACCATATCATGTAGTTAGATAATATTTGACCTTTTACTTTAAAGAGTAGGTAAATGTGTTTAAACAGATAATCTTGCATGAAGCTGGAAGGGCAGGCCAGGAAACAGCAAGAATCAGATTCAACAGTAATAGAATTGGGGGCACCCTGGAGGGTTTGCAGGGGTCTAGATTGGTTTGAGGATTGCAAGTCTGAAGGAGGCTAGGGGGAAATAAGGGCAGAAGTAGAGGCTGAAGAAGATGGTGCAGGACTGTAAATGCTTGAGGAAGGATGTGGGGCTTCCTTTCGGAGGAGGTGTGCAGCCACTCACCTCTTCCATTTCCTTCCTTCACACCTCTCTATGGCCAGTGTCAGAGAAAGGCATGGCTCTGGACCATATCCCATGCACCTCCTCAAGCACACCACTCTTTTCATGCTCTGCTCTTTTCCCAATATCAGCATCCTCTTTCTTGCTCTTGTTTATTTCACTTCTACTCAGTTCTTTTCTGATCAGGGGAACACTTGATTCTGTATCCTTCTTTACCTTGCACCACATTGGCTCCCTATCTCAACAGACAAGCTTCTTCAAACAGCAGTCTGCATGGCCTCTCTGCACTTCCCCAGTTGCCCAGTATGTATCCAGTCCACTGCTCCTTTAAACTGCCCTTGCCCAGGTCACCCAGGGCCTACCTCTGTGTTGCTCAGCAGACACTTTTCAGCTCTTATTTTACTTTACCCCTCTATGAGTAATTGATGCTTCTGATTCCTCCCTCGTCCTGGAAAATCCCTCTTTAGTTTCCAGAACCACATCCTTTTTTCTCAGCCATCTTCATGGAATCCTTTCTCCTACACTGTATTATACAGCATTACCGGGAGGCAGACTCTGAGGTGGAGAGCTTCCTGCAAAAATGTTTGTTGCAGAGTGTCCTTGAGAGATACACCTGTAAGGAAGGCAGGAAGGCAGGAGCAGTGGGTGGAGGGAAAAGTTGACCCACCATAAAGTTGTAGCCAACCCTAACGGACACGCTAGAACTAAAACAACCCTTCAGAATTGTCTCAGATTGAAGCCAGGGTGGCTCAGCCTTGTTATCTGAGCATCAGCCAGTCACTGGCTGTGGGTCACCATCTAGGACAGTTGTAATCTTGGGCAAGGCAATTCTCTGGGCTAAGAGGTATTCACATGGAGGGGCACACTCTGTGTATCAAAACTGAACTCACTATCTCCACTCCAACCCTCTTGCAAATCCACTGCTTATCTTCATTTCCCAACTTCCTCAATAGCAGCAACAGCATCCACCTAGCTGGGCTGCCAGAACAGTCTTCTCTCCATGTTCCATGTCTAAATCGTCACCATGGCCTGTAAATTTTACGTCATTCATATATCTTTTATTCAATCCCTTTGCTCCATCCCCAGTGCTGCTAGTTTGGTTCAGAGTCTGATTTGTCCCTCCAATTTCTCCCAATGAGACCCCTTCTTCTAGTCATGACGGACTGCAGTCTATTACTCTGTTTTGCACAATGCTTAAAATCCTTAACTGCCTTCTCACTGCTGCAGGGCCAAGTCTGAACTCCTTAGGATGTCACAGAAGTTGTCTACTGACCTGCCTTCCTGACCATGCCCACCACCTCTCTTTCTGAATTCTTTTTGAACTTGCTCCTAGCTAACTGGCTTTCTAGGGTCTCAGTTACAGAGATAACTTTTGAGAGTTAAGGAAAACTACCCACAACACTAGATCATATTATATTTGGCAGTGATTTCTTCTCAGTGACAAACAAAGCTCTTGACCCAGAACAGTGATAAGCAAGGCATTTCATTAAATACCAGTATTAACCCCAGGAGATCATATGACATTTTGAGCTTCCCAGCTTTGGCAAGAACACAGCCCCTGCCTGCTAGCTGGGCTAATCTGAGACTGAAAGTTGCTGCTAAATCCTGATTAAGCATGACTTATGCCCCCAGCTGTTAACACTGATACACTCGCAGTGCCAAGACCAGGTGCCATTCCCCGGGCACTTATACACCCCCGTCTGCTAATGCCTGCTGCTGTTGCTGCCTGCTGGAATGGGAAGGAGAGGATCAAGGTCACTCGTGAGTCGGTGAGGAGCCAGGGAAGTTTTGCTAACGCATGCTTGATGGTGGTATGCTGGGTTTTGTTTATTCTCTGCATCTGGCCAGATAACATCAAGCAGAATCTAAAGTCTCCTCATTGGCGTTATGTGACCTGAAAGAATTTACTGCACGTTTCTAGTCTTAATCATAGGAAGAGAAAGGAGGGGGAGAGATGGAGAAAAAAAAAAAAGGATAGGAATGATAAGAGAAATGGAGAGAAAGACTATCAACAGAATTTGTTATTTTTGAAAAATAACTTCTGGTGAAAATGGAGCTCGTCTCTGGAAAACGCAGGCCAGTTTTGCTTTCAGAGTAGGGAGCTCGCCTTTTGATCTTTTGCTAGGAACCCAGCACCGTCAGGGCAGCCACCCCCACGGACAGCTGAAGGCGGCCTCCCAGCCCCTCGGGTGGCCAGGGATGTTTTTGCTTTGGTGTCAGCAGGACCTGACGGCAGTATTTTGGAACCAAGGCTGGCTTCCTCCTCCTCTCTCCGGCCCCATCCCCTTGCTCGGGTTTCAAGCGTGTCCCTTCCGCACTGCCCTCTTGCATTCGCTTTCTTCTCGAGCTCGTGAATGTTACCCTAGAGGGGGCTGCAGCACCGCAGGCTTCCTCCTCGCCGCCACCATTTGCTGTTGTTGGCTGCGGCTCCGGGTGCCCGGCGCCAACTCCTCCGCAGCTAGTGACGACCCTGCACTCGGCTTACCCAAACAGACGAGCCGGCGCAGAGTCTGCACACGCCGGGCAGCCCCTCTCACTCACCCCCACAATTGTGAACACGGAGAGGCTCATTGCACCACGTGCATTTCCCCAAGTGTGCACGGTCCACTACACCCAGGCACATGCAGCCTCGATTAACACCGGCTTAGCTCCAGTCCCGAGCCTTTGTCCCCCACCCGCATTTGTGCACACTCCCCTGCTGCCCGTGATGGGTTGTTGGCAGGTTTTTTTTTTCTTTTTTCTTTTTTCCTTTCCTTTTATTTTCAAAGTATCCATATTGGTTTCCTGCAAAATTCCTTTGGAGGCTTCCTGGACGTTGCATTCCGAAAGCATCTTACGAAACATGGTGTCGTCTTCACTAGGTCATG
Organism: Symphalangus syndactylus; assembly: GCF_028878055.3. Lineage (NCBI taxonomy): Eukaryota > Metazoa > Chordata > Mammalia > Primates > Hylobatidae > Symphalangus > Symphalangus syndactylus. The sequence goes on along the minus strand of NC_072431.2, from coordinate 121,303,048 downwards.
ACCGCCCTGCCAGGGCCTTGTGTGTCCTGCATTCGCAAATTCCAAGTCCCTCAGGCATCATGGTCTAGAAACAAATCACCCCTGGTGCCTATGTCTTCATTTTCCTTTAATGGGTTCCAGTAAGGCATTAAAAAATAGATAACACTGTAACACTGAATTTGCTCATTGTTATTCCTGGATGGTATGAAGTAGGATACTATAGATTAAAAACTTAGGCTCAGACCACATGAGGAATCAGGAGTCAACCATTTTCTGATTATATGACCTTGGACACACAAATTATCCTTTTGTCATCTATCCAACGGCTGTATGAAGACGAAATGGGATTGTTATTGAGGACTGAGGACACCCAGTTTTGGGGAATATATGGCAGATATCAGTAAATGACAAACATCATTATAGTAGCTTTTTTTTGTTTTGTTTAGTTTTGTTTTGTTTTTGACGGAGTCTCGCTCTGTCGCCCAGGCTGGAGTGCAGTGGTGCTATCTCATCTCACTGCAATCTCTACCTCCCTGGTTCAAGCAATTCTCCCGAGTAGCTGGGATTACAGGTGTGTGCCACCACACCCAGCTAATTTTTGTATTTTTAGTAGAGACGGGATTTCACCATGTTGGCCAGGATGGTCTCGATCTCCTGACCTCGTGATCTGCCTGCCTCAGCCTCCCAAAGTGCTGGGATTACAGGCGTGAGCCACTGCTCCTGGCCTATAATAACTTTTTAAAGAAATTAAAAGACTCAAAATTGTATTTCGTTCACTGCTGTATTCTCAGACTTAATGTAGTGCCTGGCTCTTGAATGCTTTATCAGTACTTATTGGAGGAATGTCAGGCAAGGTTCTAGGCACTTTATATTATTATCCCATTTCGTCTTCATACAGCCGTTGGATAGATGACAAAAGGATAATTTGTGTGTCCAAGGTCATATAATCAGAAAATGGTTGACTCCTGATTCCTCATGTGGTCTGAGCCTAAGTTTTTAATCTATAGTATCCTACTTCATACCATCCAGTAACTTGCTATGTGTATTCAACTTTAAATTTGTACTCAGTTTTAAATCTTCCTCAAACACCCTGAGATATGTTCACTGTGGTGCTAGCTAGCTAACCACTGCAGATCCTGCTTAAAATTCTCTTAAAATTTATTTATTATGTTTTTGGTACTATTCTCAGGTAGGCTTCCTTGCATTATTCTTCTTGATTATGCTTTTACACATACAGGAGTTCTGCTATGGTACAATATGCATTTCTGGAAAACACCTTACATCCTGGGAAACACACACTAGAACCAGACTCATGAGAAAATTAGATCGAGGTAGACCCCTCAATACCCACGCAACTTTGTGAACAGAACACCCACAAAAACAATAACAAATCTGTACAATCACTAGCGCAGTTTAAAAGCTGTGTTAGGTTTCTATAAATACTACTATAAATATAGGGCTCTATCTTAAAAAGTAAAAGTTTAATGACAGGGGAGATAAGGACCCATCCTTCCTCTCATTCAGTAAGCACAAGACGCTGCAGTCAGCATCTAGGATGCAGTAATTGGCCTAACAGTCCTATTTTATGAAAAGTATTTTAGGTTAAATTTTTAGGTAAATAAAAACAACACTTTATTTTAGTAAACACTAGACTTTATCAGATACATAATGTATATATAGCTATTATATATATATCTTTAATCAAAGTCAAATGCTTCTTTTTTATAAGTAGGCTTTCCTAAAAATTACCACAATTTTAATACGATGCATCATTTTGAAGAGATGGTCATATTTAAGGGCCATTTACTTTTTCCGGTGATTGTTATTGACATATGAAAGCAGAAGAGGGGAAAATCAAGAGATTTATTTTTACTTACCAGACTACCAAGAATTTCTTGACTTCAAAATCTGTTTGGTTGAGCTATTAATATTTTAGCAAATAGGTTAATCTTTTTCCTAACACCATGTGGAGACCCATATGAGCGGCTCATCCAAACAAAGAACAACAATTTATGACAGGCAAAAGAGAAGAAAATGTTGGAATATTATTTAGCCATAAAAATGAATGAAGTACTGATTTATGTCACAACATAGATGAACCCTGAAAACATTGTGCTATGTGAAAGAAGCCGGACATAAAAGGGCCCATATTATATTATTCCATTTGTAGTTAATGTTCAAAACAGTCAAACCCATAAGATACAAAAAGTAGATTAGTGGCTGTCAGGGGCTGGGAGTGGGGAGAGGAATGGGGTTTCTTTTGGGGGTAACAAGAATGTCGTGGAATTAGTGATGATGGTTGTACAATCATATACAGTCAAAACCACTGCATTGTACACTTTAATTCACTCACAAAAAAGTGAATTTTATGGAATGTGAAATTGTATCTCAGTTTTTAAAAAGGAAAGAAAATACTGACTCCATTCATTCTTCTAATAGCTGACCCTCTTTGGGGAAATCCAGACTACTGAGAGATTTGTGTGGGCTGGTAAATATTAGTTCTTAGTCACAAGGCTGCTATACATGTCTTACTTCTAATCAGTTTTAAAATAAGACAGGATTTCAGATCCAGTGCTTTTTTTCTGTTGGGGATAGAAAGGAAGATCTGGGAAATTCACCATGGACTGCCACTGGAAGGAAAAGAATTCACTACAGAAAATACAAACAAAGCTAAAGCCTCATGTGTAATGTCAGAAGCTGAAGAATGGCATGATGCCTCTTCAAAGACCTGCTGAGTTTGTAAAAGGAATCCATTTGTTTTTTCTATAATAGGAGATGCTAAGAAGACAAAAACCTTAAATATGTGTGTCCCAGGAGGCAGAGAATGTAATGATCTCAGCCTGGAAGGGATAACATTTTGAAATACATTTTCTCCAAATGGTTGAACATACAGTTTTGAGCTATATTACCTGCAACAAAAGGTCCTCAGTTCAATTTTTAACTGAGTTTTTGGTGCCGCACAAGTATACAAACATTTAAAAGGCAAAATACATGTTGCAATAATAATAATTTTTAATGCCAAATGAAAACCCAAATCCACTAAATGGCTACTTTGGGATGGCTGGATGATAATGGTTATTATTCTAACACACCTAAAAATTGTGAATAAAGTTTTGGCTATAGAAGAGCAGCTGGCTTTTCATTATTACCTTGTGTATTAAAACTTTCCTCTCCTTTAACACTCTTCATAGATGAAATTCAAAATATCTTCTGAAGACAAATGAGAGCTTTATTCTAAAAGAGCCATTGTACCAAAGAGTTTGTTTTAAACTTTAAAGGGAATGTTATACATCAAAGTAACTTAGGATGTGTGATAAGTGTATATTTTTATCTACATAGTAGACTCCAATCTTCTATTTTCCTGTAGTAAGATTTCCAAAGTTTGAGGAAAATTTCAGAGAGAGAGAAAAAAAAAACAAACAACTTTCATTCTCTAACATTTTGCCAGGTGTTTATTAAGAAGATTAATGTGGACTTATAAAGGTTAAGTTGTATCTTCTATGCAGACTTTCAAATGGAGTTATTAAAATTCAAAGCTAGGAGGCACTGGCTTTTCAAATGACTCTGCAAACAAGCAGTTCAGTTGAATGTATGGTTTTCTGTCTTCAAAAAGAAGGAAAAAAAAATCCTGGGTCCTCAATTAAGTTGTATATTTCTTTAATATTTATTGAGTCTCTCAAATGTGCTAGATACTTGCTTTTATAGTCTCAGATGATATTGACTACAGGATTTCAAAATTAGTTGAGTAACATACCTTTAGCTGCTATGATAAGGAGAAGAACCTGACAGATTTTTCTTTTATCATTAAACTTTGTAAGAAGATGCAGCTCCTGACAGGCGGCTTTGCTGTCATGCATAGACTGGGTGGTAAAAAGGGAGCGCCACCTAGTGGCCTGCAAGTCATTTGGTCGGTGCTGCCCTCCAGGGGAGAGCAGGGCTAAGGAAAAGCGAATAGGATTTAAACTTCTCAGCCTTCTACGACCTGCCACAAACCAGCACAGTACCTGGTTTTATAGAACAGAGTGATGGTTCCGGCTCCTTCCATGCCAGCCCCTCCCTAGTCAGAACTGGTGTTAAACTTTGTCTTTACAAGCCTGTGCTTGCATTTTGTAGCTTTGCCATTGCCACTGCCATCTGCTTAACATGAAGGCTTTGGGGGCCTGGATATACCTCTCTCCAAATGGCCAGTCATAGAAGGCTTTGAAAATCTGGCCTTTGATGTATTTTATAGGGATAAGGAGCCATATATTAAAGTGAGCTCTGCTGCACACTCTAGGCCACGTAACTGGGTCAATACTAAAGTTGTAATTTCATCTTCAGTTTTTGAGGAGCTTAACTGTTCTAGCTTTCCTGTTGCTGATGACATCATAGGAAGTCACTGATGAGCTGACAACCTTTTATGATCTAGCTGAGGATACATTACTTTTTGTCTTTCTCCTTCAGTGTATAATGAATACCAGTGCTTACATAAATGTTAAAGAATTATCTGCAGGAGAAAACTGAACCTTCTCAGTAAGCCAGCAGTAGATTAAAAGGCAAAGCTAGTGAGGTATTCTTCTCAGGGTTTTATCTTTTGCTCTTTAGTAAGCCATGGGAGTTATAGGTATAGAACTCATTCTGTGTTGGAAGAAAGAGAGTGGGCGAGTGTTTCTAAGAAGATGAATATGTGGAGATTATAAGAAAGAAAGTGACTTCATAAATCAGTTCAGGGTGAATGAAAGTTTGGATAGTTTGCAGTCCTTTTTCAGTCTAGGTGTGTACCATACTGACTTTTAGTTTCTCCCCAAAGATATGGAGAAATCTGCTGTATATTTGTGGCCCAACTCATGAATTCAGTGTACATGGCTTATAGCTCTGTTAAAACGATCTTAGAAAAGCTAGGACTTTCTCTGTACATAGACTATAATATTGTCAGCATGCATTTGAGTAGATTGTCTGTATAGGCCACAAACAGAAATGGACCTAAACCATAAAGTAGTAAACCATTTTTTTCATTAATTGGTGAAATTGTGAAGTATAAGTACCTGTGATGGAGATGATCTTGTGTTCTAATGACATAGATATAGATTATGTTCACATTTAAGTAAGAGGAACAAATATGTTACTAGCACTTACTATAGAAATGATATTGTTTTTGTGAGGATGCGTCAGAAGTTATTTTACTTGGGGATAAAATAGACTAAATAATGCTTGTAGGATTTACCATGATGTCTAGTATGTGTGACGATGGCTTCATGGTTTTAGAGAATTCTTAGAATCTTTTTTTTTTAGTTTTTGCAATGAATGAGAAAAGAAAAATTATTGAGAAACTACTAAGGGTGAGGCATTGTGCTGGGTGCTTGGCGAATGCCATCTTATTTAATCCTCACATTGATCTTTTGAGCTAATGGGTAATATATTCCTTTTATGGATGAGGCCATTGGAGCTCAGAGAGACTAAAGAACTTGCCTAAGTTCATTACTAAATGGTGGATATGGGATTTGAATTCAGGTCTTTCTGATTCCAAAATTCATGGTTCTCCAATGTTGACTTACATGTGAACAAAGAAAAAAATGTGTATTATGTACATGTAACACTTCAGTAGACTCTACTATTTTGAATTTTAGCCTATAAGGATAAAAACATAAGCCTTGAAGATTGGCCTCAAGCAGATCCACAGTATTTCACCTGTGCACACATTTGTTTCTCTTGTAAGAATATGCCACTCCTTGAGAACAGGTTTATGTCTTTTGCTTTACCTTAAATAACTGGTAAAAGGAAAACAGATGCAGATAACAATGGTAGTACGAATTAAGGCCAAAGGGATGGCACACAGGCAGGGGGGTAGGGCAACATCCTTAAAACTTTTGTTCAAGTGCAGAAATGCCATATTTAATGTCTTTCCTCCTATTGATTAAAAGACATATGTCTATGTATCTTACCAAGAGACTAATAACATCAGCAACAGCTAACACTGTTGAGCACTTAATTTGATCCAGGCCCTTTTCTAAGTATTGGGCATGCCTTCTTAGGCACTACGATTACCCTCATTTCACAGGTGAGAAAACTGAAAGTCAGAGAGTTTAGGTAACTTATTTGCCTAAGGTCAAATAGAATGTTATGGATTCAGGATTCAAACCCAGTCAGTTGAACTCCAAAGCTCAAGTTCTTAAACACTGTGATATTCTTCAGTACAATAAATGTACACATTAACCTTCCTTGCTGAGGATATTTCCTCCTCAAGAAGGCTGAAATTCTTCTAGATTGTTCTGACAGTGATTACCAGTTTCTCTCTTCACTATCTGTTTTGCCGCCGCTAAAAGTACAACTTTTGATTTGAGAGCTAAACAATCTGTCACTACCATTCAGCATCAAATATATGTTTTATCCTTGGGGAAAAATTAAGATCATGGATAATGAACTCTTTGACTTTGTTTGTTTAATGCAAAAATAAATTGAACCTTGAACTTGATAAGACAAAATCTTTAGAGTTCACCTACATTCCTACATAAAAAATGATACCCTTGTGGTACATCTTTTAATCACAGTATATTTAAGAGTTCTTCAATATCCCATATTTACAAAATAGGTAGTTAATACTAATATTTGGTATCTATATTATTCTGTGGTTTCAAAATTTTGTCATTCCATTTTATTGATGGGGAAACTGAAGGCTTAAAAATATTGTTATAAACAAAGAGTTTACCAAATGTACACCAAAAAAGAAAATACTAACCAACACTCATATACAAAATGCTGAAAGTATTTGATTCCCTACTTGACTGGAGACGCCATGAAAAATTTTTTTATCATCTGTTGAATTTTTATAAAACATTTTTAGTTGACCTTTACTTGCATGTATTTAGAAAAATCCAATATTTTTTAAAACCTGCATTTAATCCTTGTCATGTGAAAAAAATTACAATTATCAGAATAATCAGAATAATATACTAAGAATTATAAGGAGCTAGTAGTGACTATATGCACAATACTGTATCAAATATTTGTAAACTTTTTATATTTAATCCTTATAGTTACCTTATCATGTAGTTATTCATCCCCCTATTTTATAGAATAAACGGTGGTTCATGAAGATTAGTAACCTGCTTAAGACAATATAACCAGGAAGCGATGGACCCAGAGTTTGATTCCAGATTTGATCCCAGAACCCAAGATTTCTTCCTGTATTGAACAACATTTACATTAGCTCAATTGTGCAATTACCTCTAGCAGAAAGGTAGAGGTATAAATGTCTTACAGAGCAGGAAAAGGAAAAAAGCAACTCCACAGTGATCTTTTAGGATTGATGTTCCAGAAACTCCATATATGGGCTTAAGTCTAAGATGAAAACTAAATCTCACTCCCAAATTCTCTGTAGGAAGATATGCCTGGGGGAAAAAAATATTGACATAAATATTAGTCTAGATTCATGCTGGTATACTTGGTTTTCTGAAAGCATTTAAAGGCATGAACTAAAAGTGTTCTGCTACTCTAAATTTGTTTTTCTTTCTTTAAAATGCAAAAATAAGCAAGTATGGGTTTTATTGATTTTAAAATCAATTAGAATTCTACCAGATTATAAAAAGTATCACAAAATGTCAACCAGCAAGGATGCCTGTGCAGGCAGTTGGGTTGACATGTTTATTGTAATGTGAACGTGCAGAAACTGGACCATACAAAAGGCCAAAGGAGTCCATTCCAAATCAATCTTTTAAAGCAACTTGAGGTAAACAAGTTTACCTAGAACAAATAGAATCAGCAAAGCCTTTGACATATATCTTCATACAGATAAAATGCATCTGGGTGCAAACACATGTTTTTCTCAACATGTTCTTACCTATGTCATCTAAAAAATAGTATTCTTGAACTTTCGGGTAATAGTGCTTGTCTTAGAACAAAATTAGTCCTACCTTGGACCATATCCAAAGAGAAGGTTTGGTTCCAAAAGTACCTTGAAAGGAGTTCATTGTAACGTGATTTCCTATGAAGGCAGTCAGAAGTGTGGACTGAAGCGAATTTTGAGGGGTAAAACTTGCTTTAAAATTTCAAATTAACATGAACATTTTTTTTTTAAACAAAACTTTCCTTGTGCTGGAAGGGGAGATGAGACAATCACAAAATGTGGGTCACACAATCACTACGTGGGTTGTTTACATAGTTTTTGACTAGTTTGGAACAATGGTAGTAGAGAGTGTTTTGAACTCTGTTTACCACAAGTAACAAAATCAAAATAAATATTCAGCTGGCTTCATAATGAAGCAAATATTTTCTGTATTATATAGTAATGAAAGTCAGTGTGCATGGTAAATAAAGGTTGCTCAAGGGCTCTGTGAGAAAAAGCCAAATGCCGAATGACAGCCAGAATTCTACTACAGAGCAAAGAGAGCTTAGAAATGTGTCACAATCCCTGAAGCTGAATGTTGCACCGTGTTTGGTTTGGTGCTTGCTTTATTTTGTATAAAGGGGAAAGTGTTCAGTGCCGGTAGGACTGGCTTCATGCCCTTGGTGTCATTACACATTGAAATAATGGGGAAAATGAGTGCCAAACCTGTGGGGAAGAGGGAGGGAGGGAGACTTCACAAATACCTCAGTTCAGTATTTAAAAGGAAGGGACAAAAATAGAACCACTAAAAGAAAGAAAAGCAATGACATTTTCCTGGATAAGGGAATCAGGCCGTTGAGAGTCACCTGATGCAAAACAAAATGTCTCGCAATTGTAAGTGTGTGTTTGGAGGCTTAGCAGGACATACACTGCTAAGGAGTCCTCAGGGAGCTCTTTGCTAGACCCTCTCTGAATGTCTATTGCTGTTCATTCTTTCTTGAAATAGAGTACCTTCCTCCAGAGAGTCTCATACGCCTCTCTGCCAGATGAGTTTGCTTCCTTTCTCTATATGCATGCCCCTCAGGGGCCTGATGACAGGAGCTCTTTGAATGCAGAAGAGCCCAAACTTTGATGTATAAAAAATTGCAGGTGTCGAGTACACATGGTTGTGCATTTGTGGGATGTGAGCAATTTGGTTTGGTTTATGGGTTTCGGTCCAAAGCTTTGAAAACTTTGGAAAACACTTTTCAAGACCACCAAAACAAGAGATTTGTGTGCGTGCTCGCTCTCGCTCTTTCTCTTTTTCTCTCTCTCTCTCTGTCATAAAGTATTTGCCCAGAAAACAAGAGAGAACAAAAATCAATTAATAAACAAAACCCCAAGCCTCAGTAATAAATTCTTTTATACACTTAGGAATACCCAGTTAAGAACCACTCTGGGTGTTTTGTTCTTTTATGATGCTTTTGTTGAGCTGCTCAGGAAGAATGTTAAGGAGGAGGCTTGGAGAAAGAAGTTTGGCATGGACAGTCAAGGGTCTGCTGCCAGCCAGCCAGTGTGGGAAGGACACAGGACACTGGATGAGCTAGCCATCCACTTGGTGTCAGGGGAAAATTATTGCTATTGTAACCACAAACTGAGAAGCTTGAACCTAGGACAATGAGATCAGGGCCAAATGTCACAACTGCCAGGGAGAAAAGGGAAAGAATTGTAAAGGTCATGACCTACCTTTCCAAATTTTTACTTTTAAACCCCTAAAATAATTTAGAAAATATCGACCACAGGCTCATTTGTAAGTTGGCATTTAAAATTCATCATCATAAGTTGAAATAGTTGCAAAGTAAGTTATATCTGGAAAATTATCAATATTAATTGTAGCTGTTTCTACTAGAATGTAAACACCATGCCGGTTAGATACTCAGTTATTCATAAAAGTAAATCTATTGGACATTTATCTCATTTTCTTTTCTCTTTAGACTCATGCTATCACAATGTAGTATATTTTATGATTGAAAGTTTTCCTCTTTCTGCAAAATAAGAAAGAACCAAAAGTATGGCCACCCAATTATACCTTACTGCAAAAAATATATAAAAAATAAAATTTAATTTTGAAGTTTAATTTTTAAAAATGCTCTATGGTTACAAGGCTCGAAGGTTTAAAATTTATGTGAGTGATATTATTTCAAGTATTATTAATATCAAATAATAGCACAAATAATATAAATTTTGATACTATGCTTTATTGAAAATACTAAATAAAATATATAGGGGTTTTCTTTTTTCTTAAGTAGTTCATCAGTGGATAAACATTTCTTGCCAGAGTGAGACACAGTTACTCATAAATCCTATTTTTAACTTTCGCATTTATTCATGTGAGTGAGAAGAGCACTGATTATATAAAAAGCATGAGTTGGGGGGATTTAGGGAGGAATTCTGAAATAGCATAAATTCTTTGAACTTTTTCTGAGTTGTATGTCAAAAATCACTTAATTAATGATCAAAAATTAAATTTAGTTTATCAGCTAGCAACCCTATTATATAATTTAAAAATATAATTATATAATTTATATTTAAAAATCTAAATAGCTTGACATGCAAAATGATTTGTAAAACAGTGATTAGAGCCAAAACAGTCGTAGAGCCATTTGCCTTCTTTCTTTCTGGAATGTATAATACTAAAGGGCTTTACCAAGACTTAACATATGTCTATTAATTATATCTGTTGGTTTTTCTCTTAGAGGAATCTTGTTTAACTTAATATATTCAGAAATAATTAGGATAATTGAAATATAGTTATATCTTTGGCAATACAATTTATTTTGATAAAATGATATTATCACATCCTGTGTTTTAAATATACTGTTTCCAAGACTTTGTAGTTGCAAAGACACCTATCAGATACAGGACTTGTGTCTAGAATATGTAAAGACCTCTCACAACTCAGTAATAAGAAAATAACCCAATAAAAATTAGACAGAAGATCTAAACAGAAAATAGATACAGATGATAGATACAGGTGTCAAATTAGCACATGAAAAGCTTTTTCAACATTATATATTAGTCATTAGGCAAATGCACAGTAAAACCGCAATAATATACTACTATATACCTCGTAGAATGGCTGGCATTTTAAAAACTGGCAGTACTAAGTGCTGGCTAGGTTGCAGAAAAACTCTCTGACACGGCAGTGAGAATGCAAAATGGGAGAGTGCTTTAGAAAATAGCTTGGCAGTTGCTTACATTAAGTTAAATATACACTTAGCATAAAATTCAGCAATCCCATTCCTAGGTATTTATACAAGAGAATGAAAAGATTTCTCCATGCAAATATATGTACAGGAATGCTTGTCACAGATTTATTATTCATAATCACCAAGAACTGGAAGCAACCAAATGTCCATTAACTAGTAAATAGGTAACCAAATTATGGCACATCCATACAGCTAATGTATATTCTGTGATAAAAAGTGGAGCTGGCTGACTACAACAAGACACAAGGGAATTTCGTGGAGCGATGGAAATATTCTATATCTTGATTGCTGTGGTGGTTACATGATTGTATATATTTGTCAAAACTCATAAAACTGAATGCCCAAAATGGGTAGATTTTACTTTATTCAACTTATACCTCAATAAACTTGATGTTTTTAAAAAAACACACTTTATAGCTACAAATTTAGCTCACTCAATTAATGAAAATATATTTGCCATGTAAGTAAATCAGCAAAGTCAGTCAGGAAAACGTCAATTTTATCTTTCAGTTGAAATGGAAGTGTTAATATGTAGCTGCATGAAAACCATATCTCTTTTTAATTCTAGGAACCCAGATTTATATATACATATATACATACATGTATTATGTATACGTATATATGTGTGTATATATGTGCATATGTGTGTATACACACACACCACATAGAACTTTTCTGTGCCTCAGATAAAGTAAGTTAATCCCCTTTACCAAACTTACCAAACTCCCTTTGCTTTGTTGTCACTAGACAACCTCTGAAGTGATTCATTCTTTGACAGTAGTTGAGAGAGTAGGAAGAGGCAACATGGTTAAGTGAAAAATGTCATCGTTTCCGTTGTCCACTCTACAGTACATCTGGATTCAGAATATCATTACATAGAGTAAAATATCCTTCTTCTAAAGCCATGCTTTGCTTTTACAAAAAAAAATTGTACAAAACAGGGATAGACAAGAACTGTAGTCTGGGTTTGTGGTGACTTAATTAAAGGAGGTTTCATTTAAACCAGTATAGTGAATCATTCATTTGCTTGGGGTCCTGAGTTTTATACCCAGGGGTAAGACACCAAGGTAAGTTTCAGGTGCTTTTGAAAAGTCAAAGAAACATGCTGTAAGAAAGGGGACTGGGATAGGGAGCCATCAGCACACCACAACTGCTTGTGTATTCTCCTGCCGTTCAGTTCGAGGAAAACCATTTTATCAAAGCTGAGAATATTCTTTTCCTTGAAACAGTCATGTTTGCATACTCCTTGGAAAGATGTTGGGTACTTCCATGCATACCTCAATGTAAAGGGCATAGTAGTATACCAATTTTTATGGTAAGATCGCCACATAAGATAACTTGCTGTCATTTTTTCAACCTAGCTCATAATTAGTTTAGAAGTGATTTTATGTCTACAATTTCCATACGGTTTTATACTTGCAAATTGAACACAGCTTTACCTGTCTAAATGAGGTTATGTGTACCTGTATTATAGCCATGTGAATGGACAGAAGAGAAGAATTGTGTTACTGAAACCATTATTTGAGCAACTTTCAGAAAAGCTATTGCCACTTACATAAGTATTAGCTTAAAATTTGTATTACTCAACCAGCTCTTGTGTAAATATACTTGTTTATCTGGCTACCCCGGAAATGAAACCTTACAAATTTCAGCTCCATGTGTTACTAATTTCCTCTATCTGAACTCATTGTTTTATTGCACGCAGTTCTTCTTCAAGCCTGAAAAGGATGGAGACTGTCTTAGTCCATTTTGTGTTACTATAACAGAATACTACAGGCTACGTAATTTACAAAGAAGAGAGATTTATTTCTTACAGTTCTAGAGGCTGGGAAGTCCAAGATTGAAGGGCCCACATCTGGCAAGGGCCCTCATGTTGCATGGTGGAAGGTGCAAAGGCAAGAGAGGATGAGAGTGAGAGAGCAAGAGAGGTCCAAGCTCCCCCCTTTTTTGAGACCGAGTTTCACTTTTGTTTCCCAGGCTGGAGTGCAATGGCACAATCTCAGCTCACCGCAACCTCTGCCTCCCGGGTTCAAGTGATTCTCCTCCTTCCTCAGCCTCCCGAGTAGCTGGGATTACAGGCATGTGCCACCAGGCCCGGCTAATTTTGTATTTTTACTAGAGATGGGGTTTCTCCATGTTGGTCAGGCTGGTCTCAAACTCCTGACCTCAGGTGATCCACCCGCCTCAGCCTCCGAAAGTGCTGGGATTACAGGCATGAGCCACTGCACCCTGCCCCAAGCTCCCATTTATAACAAATTTACTCTCAAGATAATGAGCCCACTTTTATAATAATAACATAATCCATTCTCAAGGGCAGAACCTTCATGACCTAATCACTTCTTAAAAGTTCAACCTCTCAACACTTGCACTGGGGCTGACTTCCCAAAACATGAACTTGGAGGAATACATTCAAACCATAGTATTCTGTCACTAATCCCCAAAGTCACATCCTTCTCATATACAATATGCATTCATTCCATTCCAGTAGTTTCAAAAGTCTTAACTTACTCCAGAACCAACTCAAAAGTCCAAAGTCCAAAGTCTAATCTAAATCAGATGTAGATGAAACTCCAGGCATGATTCATTCTAAGTGAAATTTCTTTCTAGCTACAAACTTATTAAACTGAAGTTACCTAACTCCAAAATACAATGGTGGACAGGCATAAGATAGACATTCCCATTACAAAAGAAATAGGCAAGAAGAAAGGGGTTGCTGCCTCCAAATAAGTCTGAAACCCAACAGGAAAGACACCATTAAGTCTTAAAGCTGGAGAATAATCTTTGATTCCATGTCTCACATCCTGGGAACATTAGGATAGAGGTTAGGCCCCCAAGCCCTGAGGCAGCCTCATTCCTTTGATTTTGCTGGGCTTAGTCCACGAGCAGCTCACGTAGGTTGGAGCCCCAGGCCTACAGCTCTGACAGCCCGAAGCTGTAAGCTGGTAGCTCTATAGTTCTGGGTCCAGGGGTGGCCCCATTTCCAAGGTTCCAATAGGCTTTGTCATAGTAGGAGCTCTCCGAAGTGGCTCTGCCTTTGTGACAAGTTTCTGCCTAAGCCCCCAGGCTGTCCATGACATCCTTCAAAATTAAATGGAGGAAGCCATGCCCCCACAGCTCTTGCTCTCTGTGCACCTGCAGAATTAACACCATGTAGCCATTGCCAAGGTTTACAGCTTATACCTTCCAGAGCAGTAGGATGAGCCTCACCTGGGCCTGCTTGAGCTATAGCAAGGTGGATGAGGAGCAAAGTGCCAGAATGCAGAGAGCAGAGACCCAAGGTAGCTTTGGGTGACAAGCCTGTGGAGGGTGCCTTGGGCTGGTCTTTCCAAACCATTCTGCCTTCCTAGAGCTCTGGACCTGCAATGAGAGGGGCAGCCATGAAGCTCTGAAATGCCTTCAGCATCATTCTCTTATTGACTTAATGATCCCTTCTATTATCTATACTAATCTCCTTAGCAAATGGTCCCTTGGCCACACCCTTGGTTTGTCATCTGAACATGCTTTTTTAATTTTTTTCAGGGCCAGGCTGAAATTTTTCAAAATCTTTTAGTTTTGCTTCTCTTTTAATTCTAAATTCTGTCTTTAAGTCATTTCTTTTCTCTTGCAGCTTACTTTATTCAATTAAAATTAGCCACACAGCTCCCTCAATATTTTGCTTGGAAATCTCTCCTGCCAGATACCCTAGTTTATCACTCTTAAATTCCACCTTCCCCAAAGCCCTAGAGGATGGAAATAATTCAGCCAATTTCTTGGCCACTTATAAGTGGTTGATTAGGAATATGAAATGCAGATATTTTTTGTATCTCTGTAAACAGTTCATTCCATGAACTATCAGTGCTCTCTGCTATTACAAGTAGAGTCCTTAGCATTTTTTGATCTAATCAGATTAGTGAGCAAATTCTAGAAACTCCCAAGCCAATTAAGGAAACTCATAAGGCTCTTCCTCTAGAACCACTCGTAGTGCCAAAATCTGTATTAGTCAGGGTTCTCCAGAGAGACAGAACCAATATCTGCCTATAGATAGACAGATATAGATATTGGTATGCAAGAGGTATATTAGGGGAATTGGCTCATGTGATTATGGAAGCTGAGAAGTTCCATCACAGGCCATCTCTAAGCTGGAGACCCTAAGGATAGCTCAGTCTAAGTCTGAAAGCCTCAGAACCAGAAAAGACAGTGGAATAAATATCAGTACAAGGCCAAAGGCCTGAGAATCCAGGGGGCTGATGGTATAAATCACATAATCCCAAGGCTGGAGAAGCTGGAGTTCTGATCTCCAAGGGAAGGAGGAGGACACTCTCCCACTACATGAAAGAGAGAGAAGAAATTATTTTCTCTCCTTTTTTGTTCCATCCAGGACCCTAGCTGACTGGATGCTGCCCACCCACATTGAGGGCAGATCTTCCCCACTCAGTCTGCAGACTCACATGCTAATCTCCTCTGGAAACACCCTCACAGACACACCCAGAAATAATGCTTTATCAGTTCTCTAGGTATTCATTAATCCAGTCAACTCAACACCTAAAATTAACTATCACAGAGACCAATGACTTGATGCAAATGTCTCCATATGTCTGGGAACACACCTATCCCTCTCAGTTATTGTTATGACAATTCAAGCTTGCATTTTGTGCTACCAGATCAGGATTCCAGAAAACAGAGTTCCAATCCCACTTTATCTTATTATTTCTGGCCCTTAATTTTTCTACTAGTTTATATTATTCCACCTTTTTAAAATAATGGAGCCAAGGCTAATGTGAATTTAAATTTTTATTGTGTTTTATAATATAATTATTTTATATCAAAAATGAAATTATTACTGGTTAGCAAATTAGAAAAATGATTACGATCATAGGCAAACCCAACCACATTTATTTCAAAGGTACAAGTGAGCTTTTTAGGCTTCATAAACCATGTATATTCTATTACTGCTTCACATATGGAGGTAAAACAAAATAGAATTTAATGTTTCACCTGTTTCACAAATACTGCAATTCTTCCCCACCCCCCACCTTGCACAATTCATAGGGTGGGTGGGTGTGGATATTATCTGTAGGCCAAATTGATTATGATTTTTACTACACTACTTCCTGTGGATCTCTAAAATTTATATTTATTGAAAACTATTTAGTCCATCAAGTTAAAATTACTGTTTATTGCAAAGTAAGCTTTAGGTATGAGAAATTTAATATGGAACTTGATAGTCTCCCACTTAGTAACATTATGATTTCTTTCACTATTTTACTGCTTGCTTATAAATACATTTTTTGTTAAAACAGAATAGCGTATTCATAGTCACGATTGTATACAGGTACAAGTTGTTCACTTTTCTCAAACATTTGGAAGAAATACAAACAAAAACCATATGTTTTAAATATTTCACAGAATACCTTTCTCCCTTTGCTCATATGTTGCAAATGTTTTTAAGCTGGTACCACTTACCCTCCAGTTTTATGACAAGTATTTCAATATATATTCATAAATGCATTTTGCACTTTAATGTAGTTTTTTAAACATAACATTAAACTCCTAATCTTTTTTTTTTTAATCTTTAGGACAGTCATACAGATAGGTCTCAGAGTCACCTAAGTAGCTTATAAGATGCTAGGCAAATTGAAAAGGCCTCTCTAATTCACTTTCCTTCTTCAGACCAAAGTGCTCTTCAGCTGATCTAAACAGATGAGAATATAATCCATTTTTTAAAAGCAGTGGTTTTTAAACATTTTGGGCATGGACTCAATCTAATAAAAGTTGCCAATCTCTTCCCACCCCTCCCCACAAAACGTACATACATACACATATACCCACACAATTTTGCAGTGAACTTGGCAAGAATCATTATCCCCATCTATGTGGAAGGGGTTCAAGGATCTTAGGTTAATAGCCCCCATTTTACAGTTTAAAGAAAGAGACTCAAAATGCTTGCTAGGTAACTCACTGTGTTTTGGATCCTTTCTAATCCAAAAATTATTTTTATTTTATTTTATTTTATTATTATTATGCTTTAAGTTTTAGGGTACATGTGTACAATGTGCAGGTTTGTTACATATGTATCCATGTGCCATGTTGGTGTGCTGCACCCATTAACTCGTCATTTAGAATTAGGTATATCTCCTAATGCTGTCCCCTCCTCCCCCCACCCCACAACAGTCCCCGGAGGGCGATGTTCCCCTTCCTATGTCCATGTGTTCTCATTGTTCAATTCCCACCTATAAGTGAGAAGATGCGGTATTTGGTTTTTTGTCCTTGCAATAGTTTACTGAGAGTGATGATTTCCAGTTTCATCCATGTCCCTACAAAGGACATGCACTCATCAATTTTTATGGCTGCATAGTATTCCATGGTGTAGATGTGCCACATTTTCTTAATCCAGTCTATCGTTGTTGGACATTTGGGTTGGTTCTAAGTCTTTGCTATTGTGAATAGTGCCGCAATAAACATACGTGTGCATGTGTCTTTATAGCAGCATGATTTATAGTCCTTTGGGTATATACCCAGTAATGGGATGGCTGGGTCAAATGGTATTTCTAGTTCTAGATCCCTGAGGAATCGCCACACTGACTTCCACAATGGTTGAACTAGTTCACAGTCCCACCAACAGTGTAAAAGTGTTCCTATTTCTCCACATCCTCTCCAGCATCTGTTGTTTCCTGACTGTTTAATGATGGCCATTCTAACTGGCGTGAGATGGTGTCTGATTGTGGTTTTGATTTGCATTTCTCTGATGGCCAGTGATGAGGAGCATTTTTTCATGTGTTTTTTGGCTGCATAAATGTGTTCTTTTGAGAAGTGTCTGTTCATGTCCTTCGCCTACTTTTTGATGGGGTTGTTTTTTTCTTGTAAATTTGTTTGAGTTCATTGTAGATTCTGGATATTAGCCCTTTGTCAGATGAGCAGGTTGCGAAAATTTTCTCCCATTCTGTAGGTTGCCTGTTCACTCTGATGGTAGTTTCTTTTGCTGTGCAGAAGCTCTTTAGTTTAATGAGATCCCATTTGTCAATTTTGGCTTTTGTTGCCGTTGCTTTTGGTGTTTTAGACATGAAGTCCTTGCCCATGCCTATGTCCTGAATGGTATTGCCTAGGTTTTCTTCTAGGGTTTTTATGGTTTCAGGTCTAACATGTAAGTCTTTAATCCATCTTGAATTAATTTTTGTATAAGGTATAAGGAAGGGATCCAGTTTCAGCTTTCTACATATGGCTAGCCAGTTTTCCCAGCACCATTTATTAAATAGGGAATCCTTTCCCCATTGCTTGTTTTTGTCAGGTTTGTCAAAGATCGGATAGTTGTAGACATGCAGCATTATTTCTGAGGACTCTGTTCTGTTCCATTGATCTATATCTCTGTTTTGGTACCAGTACCATGCTGTTTTGGTTACTGTAGCCTTGTAGTATAGTTTGAAGTCAGGTAGCATGATGCCTCCAGGTTTGTTCTTTTGGCTGAGGATTGACTTGGCGATACGGGCTCTTTTTTGGTTCCATATGAACTTTAAAGTAGTTTTTTCCAATTCTGTGAAGAAAGTCATTGGTAGCTTGATGGGGATGGCATTGAATCTATAAATTACCTTGGGCAGTATGGCCATTTTCACGATATTGATTCTTCCAACCCATGAGCATGGAATGTTCTTCCATTTGTTTGTATCCTCTTTTATTTCATTGAGCAGTGGTTTGCAGTTCTTCTTGAAGAGGTCCTTCACGTCCCTTGTAAGTTGGATTCCTAGGTATTTTATTCTCTTTGAAGCAATTGTGAATGGGAGTTCACTCATGACTTGGCTCTCTGTTTGTCTGTTATTGGTGTATAAGAATGCTTGTGATTTTTGTACATTGATTTTGTATCCTGAGACTTTGCTGAAGTTGCTTATCAGCTTAAGGAGATTTGGGACTGAGACAATGGGGTTTTCTAGATATACAATCATGTCATCTGCAAACAGGGACAAATTGACTTCCTGTTTTCCTAATTGGATACCCTTTATTTCCTTCTCCTGCCTAATTGCCCTGGCCAGAACTTCCAACACTATGCTGAATAGGAATGGTGAGAGAGGGCATCCCTGTCTTGTGCCAGTTTTCAAAGGGAATGCTTCCAGTTTTTGCCCATTCAGTATGATATTGGCTGTGGGTTTGTCATAGACAGCTCTTATTATTTTAGGATACGTCCCATCAATACCTAATTTATTTAATCATGCTGATTTTTAGCATGAAGGGTTGTTGAATTTTGTCAAAGGCCTTTTCTGCATCTTTTGAGATAATCATGTGGTTTTTGTCTTTGGTTCTGTTTATATGCTGGATTACATTTATTGATTTGCGTATGTTGAACCAACCTTGCACCCCAGGGATGAAGCCCACTTGATCATGGTGGATAAGCTTTTTGATGTGCTGCTGGATTCAGTTTGCCAGTGTTTTATTGAGGATTTTTGCATCAATGTTCATCAAGGATATTGGTCTAGAATTCTCTTTTTTGGTTGTGTCTCTGCCCAGCTTTGGTATCAGGATGATGCTGGCCTCATAAAATGAGTTAGTGAGGATTCCTTCTTTTTCTGTTGATTGGAATAGTTTCAGAAGGAATGGTACCAGTTCCTCCTTGTACCTCTGGTAGAATTTGGCTGTGAATCCATCTGGTCCTGGCCTCTTTTTGGTTGGTAAGCTATTGATTATTGCCACAATTTCAGAGCCTGTTATTGGTCTATTCAGAGATTCAACTTCTTCCTGGTTTAGTCTTGGGAGGGTGTATGTGTTGAGTAATTTATCCATTTCTTCTAGATTTTCTAGTTTATTTGTGTAGAGGTGTTTGTAGTATTCTCTGATGGTAGTTTCTATTTCTTTGGGATCGGTGGTGATATCCCCTTTATCATTTTTTATTGCGTCTATTTGATTCTTCTCTCTTTTCTTCTTTATTAGTCTTGCTAGCAGTCTATCGATTTTGTTGATCTTTTCAAAAAACAAGCTACTGGATTCATTAATTTTTTGAAGGGTTTTTTGTGTCTCTATTTCCTTCAGTTCTGCTCTGATTTTAGTTATTTCTTGCTTTCTGCTAGCTTTTCAATGTGTTTGCTCTTGCTTTTCTAGTTCTTTTAATTGTGATGTCAATTTGGGATCTTTCCTGCTTTCTCTTGTGGGCATTTAGTGCTATAAATTTCCCTCTACACACTGCCTTGAATGTGTCCCAGAGATTCTGGTATGTTGTGTCTTTGTTCTCGTTGGTTTCAAAGAACATCTTTATTTCTGCTTTCATTTTGTTATCTACTCAGTAGTCATTCGGGAGCAGGTTGTTCAGTTTCCATGTAGTTGAGCGGTTTTGAGTGAGTTTCTTAATCCTGAGTTCTAGTTTGATTGCACTGTGGTCTGAGAGACAGTTTGTTATAATTTCTGTTCTTTTACATTTGCTGAGAAGAGCTTTACTTCTAACTATGTGGTCAATTTTGGAATAGGTGTGGTGTGGTGCTGAAAAAAATGTATATTCTGTTGATTTGGGATGGAGAGTTCTGTAGATGTCCATTAGGTCCACTTTGTTCAGAGCTGAGTTCAATTCCTGGGTATCCTTGTTAACTTTCTGTCTCGTTGATCTGTCTAATGTTGACAGTGAGGTGTGAAAGACTCCCATTATTATTGTGTGGGAGTCTAAGTCCCTTTGTAGGTCACTCAGGACTTGCTTTATGAATCTGGGTGCTCCTGTATTGGGTGCATGTATATTTAGGATAGTTAGCTCTTCTTGTTGAATTGATCCCTTTACCATTATGTAATGGCCTTCTTTGTCTCTTTTGATCTTTGTTGATTTAAAGTCTGTTTTATCAGAGACTAGGATTGCAACCCCTGCGTTTTTTTGTTTTCCATTTTCTTGGTAGATCTTCCTCCATCCCTTTATTTTGAACCTATGTGTGTCTTTGCATGTGAGATGGGTTTCCTGAATACAGCACACTGATGGGTCTTGACTCTTTATCCAATTTGCCAGTCTGTGTCTTTTATTTGGAGCATTTAGTCCATTTACATTTAAAGTTAATATTGTTATGTGTGAATTTGATCCTGTCTTTATGATGTTAGCTGGTTATTTTGCTCGTTAGTTGATGCAGTTGCTTCCTAGCCTCGAAGGTCTTTACAATTTGGCATGTTTTTGCAGTGGCTGGTACCAGTTGTTCCTTTCCATGTTTAGTGCTTTCTTCAGGAGCTCTTTTAGGGCAGGCCTGGTGGTGACAAAATCTCTCAGCATTTGCTTGTCTGTAAAGTATTTTATTTCTCCTTCACTTATAAAGCTTAGTTTGGCTGGATATGAAATTCTGGGTTGAAAATTCTTTTCTTTAAGAATGTTGAATATGGGCCCCCACTCTCTTCTGGCTTGTAGAGTTTCTGCCGAGAGATCCGCTGTTAGTCTGATGGGCTTCCCTTTGTGAGTAACCTGACCTTTCTCTCTGGCTGCTCTTAACATTTTTTCCTTCATTTCAACTTTGGTGAATCTGACAATTATGTGTCTTGGAGTTGCTCTTCTCGAGGAGTATCTTTGTGGCTTTCTCTGTATTTCCTGAATCTGAATGTTGGCCTGCCTTGCTAGATTGGGGAAGTTCTCCCGGATAATATCCTGCAGAGTGTTTTCCAACTTGTTTCCATTCTCCCCATCACTTTCCAACTTGGTTCCATTCTCCCCAGCAATCAGATGTAGATTTGGTCTTTTCACATAGTCCCATATTTCTTGGACGCTTTGTTCATTTCTTTTTATTCTTTTTTCTCTAAACTTCCCTTCTCGCTACATTTCATTCATTTCATCTTCCATCACTGATACCCTTTCTTCCAGTTGATCGCATCAGCTCCTGAGGCTTCTGCATTCTTCACATGGTTCTCCAGCCTTGGCTTTCAGCTCCATCAGCTCCTTTAAGCACTTTTGTGCGTTGGTTATTCTAGTTATACATTCGTCTAATTTTTTTCCAAAGTTTTTAACTTCTTTGCCATTGGTTTGAATTTCCTCCTGTAGCTCGGAGTAGTTTGATCATCTGAAGCCTCCTTCTCTCAACTCATCAAAGTCGTTCTCCATCCAGCTTTGTTCCATTGCTGGTGAGGAACTGCGTTCCTTTGGAGGAGGAGAGGCGCTCTGCTTTTTAGAGTTTCCAGTTTTTCTTCTCTGTTTTTTCCCCATCTTTGTGGTTTTACCTACTTTTGGCCTTTGATGATGGTGACATACACATGGGTTTTTGGTTTGGATGTCCTTTCTGTTTGTTAGTTTTCCTTCTAACAGACAGGACCCTCAGCTGCAGGTCTGTTGAAGTTTGCTAGAGGTCCACTCCAGACCCTGTTTGCCTGGGTCTCAGCAGCGGTGGCTGCAGAACAGCGGATTTTCGTGAACCACAAATTCTGCTGCCTGATCGTTCTGGTTGTTTTGTCTCAGAGGAGTACCCAGCCATGTGAGGTGTCAGTCTGCCCCTACTGGGTGGTGCCTCCCAGTTAGGCTGCTCGGGTGTCAGGGACCCACTTGAGGAGGCAGTCTGCCCGTTCTCAGATCTCCAGCTGCGTGCTGGGAGAACCACTACTCTCTTCAAAGCTGTCAGACAGGGACATTTAAGTCTGCAGAGGTTCCTGCTGACTTTTTTTTTGTCTGTGCCCTGCCCCCAGAGGTGGAGCCTACAGAGGCAGGCAGTCCTCCTTGAGCTGTGGTGGGCTCCACCCAGTTCGAGCTTCCCAGCTGCTTTGTTTACTAAGCAAGCCTGGGCAATGGCAGGCACCCCTCCCCTAGCCTTGCTGCCGCCTTGCAGTTTGATCTCAGACTGCTGTGCTAGCAATTAGTGAGACTCCGTGGGCGTAGGACCCTCTGAGCCAGGTGCGGGATGTAATCTCTTGGTGTGCCGTTTTTTAAGCGTTGGAAAAGTGCAGTATTAGGGTGGGAGTGACCTGATTTTCCAGGTGCCGTCTGTCACCCCTTTCTTTGTCTAGGAAAGGGAACTCCCTGACCCCTTGCACTTCCCGAGTGAGGCAACGCCTTGCCCTGCTTCAGCTCGCGTACGGTGCACTGCACCCACTGTCCCTTACCCACTGTCTGGCACTCCCTGGTGAGATGAACCCGGTACCTCAGATGGAAATGCAGAAATCACCGGTCTTCTGTGTCACTCACGCTGGGAGCTGTAGACCAGAGCTGTTCCTATTCGGCCATCTTGGCTCCACCCCCCCAAAAAAATTCTTATCTCTAACTAAAAGCCTTGACATTTCGACTTGTTCTCTTCCTAGAACTCGTAAAGAACAGTTAGTCACCATTACCTTTCATATTCTTGAAGGCCCTATTAAGCCACACCTTGGCTATGTCCTCATCAAGATAAATAATCCCAGCTAAGTAATTCCAGTTTGGCTATACCTTTTCTCAGAGGCCCCATTATTCAATTCTTAATCATCTTCATTGACTTCCTCTGAACAGCCTTCAAGTTTTTCATACTCCTTTGAGTTTATTGAGGCTATAATTGTTCCTCAGACTCTAGCAAAGGTCTGTGTAAGTGTGCATAAGTGGCCTTGGTCCTTAACAAGCCTTGAATAACCAATCAGTTGGGTATGGCTCCCATGCAGCCTCCTCCTGCCACACTGGAAATCATGAGCTAACACATTGCTGCATACTTCCTCAGTGGTACTCTTGATTGCTTGGTCCACTAGATTTTCCTTTTGGAATATATAAAGTCTCTTACACAGGCTGCCAACGTTGTGAGCTGCACTAATCGGGGGTGTCATTCCCATAACACCAGGGACATCACTGGTAGCCTGAACAAAGGTAAATAGAGGCCCTTCCCTTAGTACCTAATGGATTCATTTAAAATTAACTTTTATAAAAATCTTTCACTGCCTGGATTTCTTTTTTTTCAATTACCGCATTTCTATTTTGTTTTCTTTCCAAGTTAGGAGATTTTTAAATAAGAACTAATTAAATATTAGTTCTCATGCCAACTTGCTTTAATTTCCCTAGAAACCCTAGCTTACCTCCTTCCTGTTCACTGAGATCTTGGTTCAAAGGTCATCCCTAAACAACCAACTCAATCTGATTTGCAATTCAACCCCACCATGAAGCTACTCCTGTTTGCTTTTGGTCATAGCACTCACTGCTATCTGAAATTATCCTGTTCATTTATTTAATTTTTTCCATACCTTTCTCCTCTGGCTAGAATGTGAGCACCACAGAATCAGAGATCTTACCTGGCTGTCTCATTCATACATTTGGCATCTAGAACAGTCCCGGACATAAGTGAGGCCCTCAGTAAAAGTATGCAATTTTTTGTTTTGAAAGAAACTGTTTCATTTTCTGTTTATCATTTTGTCACCCCACACTTCAAAATCTTTAAACTCCACACACAGTGAAAAACTACTTTTCCATGCAGTTTATTTATATTATACTGGAGTGCTGCAGCCTTCCCAGTTATTGAGCTAATGTTGGGATATTACTTTAAAAAAAGCCAAAAACTATTTTGATAAATAGTTTACAAAAGGGGAATAAATGAGGAATAGTGACACATCAGTTAAAATCACAGAAAAAAATATTTTATAGACATATATTAAGAAGGGAATAATTTCTTTCTTTTTTGTTTTTAGAAACAGGGTCTCACTGTCTCCCAGGCTGGAATGCAGTGGTGTGATCACGGCTCACTGCAGCCTCAAGCTCCTAGGCTCCAGGGATCCTCCCACCTCAGCCTTCTGAGTGGCTGGCTAGGACTACATGCATGCGCCACCATGCCTTTTTTTTTCTTAGTTTTTGTAGAGACAGTAGCTCACTTTGTCGCCCAGGGTGGTCTTGAACTCCTGGCTTCAAGTGATCCTCCTGCCTCAGCCTCCTTAAGTGCTGGGATTATAGGCATAAGCCTCTGCGCCTGACCAGAAGAATTTCCATATGAGGTGTTTCCATTTCTAGAGCTTCCCTTCCTGTCTTCAGGAAAGTAGTATGGGTTCTGAGTCATGCCTTAGACAGAAATACGGTATGCTGAGGAGGAAAGAGGAGTTAGAGAAAGTGATAATGCTTTTCCTTTCCCCTAAGGACGCAAAAAGGATTCCTAATTGCATTTTTCTATATGCATATTATACTTCAATGCAAAGTTATTCAAAAATCCCTTGTCTGGCCTGTATTCTATCTAGCTCATGCACAGTCACCATTAGGCATAGCTGACATCCACCCTCCATCAAGCACTGAATAGGGGTTATACCTGTGTGTATGATCAAATCCATTAGATGGAAGAGGCTGAAGTTAGTGATCCTGGTTTCTGGCATTCAGAATCAATGGATCTGTTTGGTGCTTCTTTCCTTTGAAGAAACAAACCTTTCCGTTCATACCCTACTCCTTTTTTTGCAATTGCATGGGATGCCCATAGGATGTTCAGGATTTCATAGAAGTAATTATAGAGTTTGAAGGGACCTTGAAAGGCTGTTTTCATTTAAACCAAGAGTTTTCAAACATTTTTTAGTGTGTCCCACAGGAAGAAATAAATTTTACATGATGACGTAGTGGGTATATACCTACCCTGAAACACATACACACACACCTGAAATAAAAGTTTCACCAAACAATACATATCCTTACTATGTGAGATACATTCAATATTTTCTATTCTACTCTGAACTGTTTTTTTATACTGGTTGTTACAGATGAAATTGATTTCATGACCTATTAGTGGATCACTGCCCACAGTTGAAAAATAATGATTTAACCATTCCACAAAACAGCTAATGTGAGATCGGAACAGTTTACCTAGTTTGCCCTAAGCTTGCATAGTCTTAGGTGTCTTCCTTCATTTTGGGCGTCAAATTCCCAGACTCAATTATGTCCCATGATAGGTTATCCTTAGCTTATTTCACAAGATTTTCAGAGCATTCTTAGAGGAAAAAGGCTTTCTATTGTGGCTTTATATACCAGGAAAAAGATTCGGTCCAGGCAGTGCTCAATCAGTGAGGATTTTCTCTCCGATGACAAAATCCTGAGTGACTTTAAAAGGCACTGCTTCCCCATGGGTAATTATGGGTAATTTGTTTTTTAAAAAAGAAAATGCCAGAGTCGTGACATTCTAGAGCTAGAAGGGACTTTAACAAATCTAGCCCAGCCCTTTGATTTTACGACAAAAGTATTTCCTTGCATGTTCTGAGGAGTTCAGAGCAAAAGTCCTGTTCCCTTATCAACAGTATTTTAAAAAACAGTATTTGTTGCCATAAGCTGACATATATTAAACAGAACCTCTGTGTTTAAAGGAATAACACAGGCCTAAAATTTTCTAGTATTCTAGCTTAAAAGGGGGGGAAGGTGGAATCTTATCTTTGTTTTTTAAGGTTTCCGTAATAACCGAGTTTGAGAAGCCCTATACTCAAAATCCACATGTCTGCTTGAGACAATCGTCCTACGCACATCGATTTCCCATTATTTAGACCTTCATTAAATAAATATTATTTGAGAACCTAGTATCTGTTCTCAAGTGGCTTATGTTATAGTGAAATATAGAATGTTTGTTTTTTATATTACAAATTATATTATCCAGGAAATACTACCTCATAAACAGTGTATCTTTTGTATTTCATTGGTCAGACTTTATTGGTGTTTTATTGGACATAGTTGATGTACCACTCTGGATCCTAGTTTACTAGCATGGACCTAGACCTTTTGATTTGAAGTCCTCTGTTGCACTTGAGGCCTTACCTCACTAGTTATTTTATTTATTCGATAAGTATTTATTGACTATCTTAGAATAATCAAGCTTTGTTCTAGACACTGGAGTTATAGAAGTGAACAGGAGTCACCAAATCTCTGCACCAAGGGAACTTGCCTGCAAAAGAGCCCCATCATGACTTAGTTAATCAAGTCAGTTTACTAAGCCCATCTGGCTTAGTTAATCAGACCTTTTGGGAAAGTATTGAACATTGAACTGTATCAAATTTTACAAAAATTGATTCTCAAATCTCCAGCAGAACTAAGGAGACTAAAGTTCAAGGAGTTGAATGTATTAGGTAACTGTAAAAATCGAGAGCTTATTAACCCACATTGCTGAGTGTTTTGGAAAGCAATTCGTAAATATGGTTCTTCCCATTTGGTTTTAAACCACACAAGAATAATGACATTACTAATCAAAAATTGACAAACAAACAGGGAGAGAAGAGACGAATAAAAGGAAAGTGGGAGGAAGGTAAGCTGCAGGGGTGGGTGATATCCTCAGAATGAAGAAGCAAGCAAGAATAAAATCAAGATTTGCCGAGAATATTATCAGAGTCATGAATAGACATAATAACAGGAAAACCTGCTAATGCTCTCAGCTTGAATAGAGTTGACTCTAGCAGAAAAAGTGGGAAAACTGTTGGCACTCTCATTGCAGAAGTGCATTGTTTTGATGTTCTGACTCAAGTCTTAAGCATGACATTTCACGATCAGCTAAGCTGCTGAGCAACCACACCCTATTCTTGGCAAAAATATATATCATATTACATTACCAAAGAGAGCACAATGGAAAGTTTTTCAAAATAGTAAATAAACACCATATCTTATTTATAAATCTTGTCAAGATTTTCAAGGACTTGCCCAACTCCATGGCGAAATCCCTGTCTGTTTGCCGTAGAAGACACAGCATGCAGAGTATCTGCCTGAACAGCCAGCTCCTTTTCAATTCCAACTTCTTCAGCCCTAACCAAGGGGGACTATCCTCTTTAGTGGTAAAAGTAGATCCAGGTTTTATGGCTGGAGAGAGTCCAGGGCACTCAAAAGTGAAGCAGACGGTTGTGAAAAATTATTTATGGCAGATTTTGTGATGCCTGTGTTGTACTCTGATTTAATAGGGGGAAAATGAAATCTGAAGCAGAGTGAATTCATTTTCCAAATTTTACTAGGTGTACATGCAGGTTTACACCAGGGTACTATCGCTACCCTCAGCTTCTTTTCATTGCTTTCATACTTTGCAAAAGTAAATTCTTCCCTGAACAGACCCATGAAAATACTGCATTGGGTTACCCACAAGAAGCCTCCAAGACAACACGTTTGACATCCACATAGTGGACGTTTCTTCTGCAACACATATAATGAATGATATCCTCTATGTATACTATCATGAACACACTCACATTTCAGTGAAAATCACCCCTCAAGAAAGGAGAATAATAATAAGAAACCTAAAGCAAATGGTACCTCAAATTGTTCTTGCAGACTCTTTATAAAAACATTTTATTGGCATGTGAGTGATAACATTGGCCATTTAAAGATATCAGAACATTGTCATTTTGCAAGGAAAATTAAATACATGTGCCCAATCTAATTTTTAACAAATGTAACTTTTAAAGAAAATCCTGATTATTTTTCCACACCTCATTTTTAAAGGGAATATTGCAAATCCAAGAAAGTTGCATCAAGAATAAGCAACATAAATCTTATTTCATTGTTAAGAAACATTTCAGTAAATATTAGTTTTTACAGATTTTGGTAAATATCAGTACCAAATATTGCATATATTTTAACATATATTTTAATCAAAATATATTATTGTTGATAGGAATATTTCACATGCATCAACTTTTTCTCTTTAATTTTGTGAGGAAATCAAGTCAATTTATCATCAATTATTTTTCATGTAATTTTTTTAAATATTTAATTGACAAAAATTCTATGTATTTATGGTTTACACATGTTTGAAATATATATACGTTATTGAATGGCTAAGTTTAGCTAATTAACATATGCATTACCTCACATACATTATTATGGTTCTTATATTATGGTTTATAGACATGTTCAATATGTCATTTTTGTTCATAGACAGGGTAGACGTAGATGAATTTTTCTTACCTTTTTATTTAATCTACCTAACCTCTTGCATTATTCCACTGGTATTCTAGAATAAAGTTTAAAGAAAAAAAGAAATTGCATTCAGTTACAAGGCATTATCTTGCCCTGACCTGTCCAGCACAGACCTCAGGAGTGAGAGAAGGGAGAAATAAAACAAGATACTGAACCACAATAGTAGTCTTTGAGGAAGCAGGCAGGAAAGGAAGTCGACACAAAGAAACATCATTTTGCTTCATTGATCCATTGACTAACAGTTAGAAGATAAATATTCATCCTTTGACATACATGGGGGAGACTGGTTCCAGGACACGCCCCCTCCACTCGCCCATTCCCCGACATCTTCCCCTGCCGCATATACTAAAATCCGTGCGTTCTCAAATCCAGCATTCTCAAATCTAAAACTCACATATGAAAACTTTCTATATGTGAGCTTTACATCCCATGAATACTGTATTTTCCATCAGCTTTTGGTTGAAAAAAAATCTGTGTATAAGTGGATCTGTACAGTTCAAGCCTTTATCGTTCAAGGGTCAAATGTGAATACGTTTACAAATACAGATACATATATTTATATAAAGTCTCAATGTGTGCTTAAGGTATACAGAATATAGGTCTACATTTTATATATATGTGCATATGTTGTGTAAAGTGTTAAAATAATGAAATGTCCATTATTTATTACTGACTTCAAAAACTGAATGTAATCAATGTCCTTGAAAACTGCTGTATAGAAATGAATTTATTTCTTTAACGAATACTTGATCATTCAACACACATTTATTGAGCACTTATTGTGTGCTGAGCCCTGTGCTACATACTGGGGTATGGTGGTTAACACAATGGAAATGGTTCCTGTCCTTATGGAGCTTACATTCTAATGAGGGAGAGAGACATTAAATATATAACACAAATAAATATAAATACAAATAAAATTTTTTATATAACTATGAACTTTGATAAGTCCTGTGCAAGAAAACAAATGACAGAAAAGTCCAATTCAGGGTGACAGATCTAGAAAGACCTATCTGTGGAAGGAACTTTTAAGGTGATCTATGAGCAATCAAAAGGATTTAATCAGTAGAAGAATGAAAAAGGGGCCAGGCATGGTGGCTCACACCTAGAATCCTAACACTTTGAGAAGCCAAGGTAGGTGGATTACCTGAGGTCAGGAGTTTGAGACCAGCCTGGGTAACATGGTGAAATCTCATCTCTACTAAAAATGAAAAAATTAATTGGGCATGGTGGCACACACCTGTAATTCTAGCTACTCCGGAGGCTGAGGCAGGAGAATCACTTGAACCCAGGAGGTGGAGGTTGCAGTGAGCCGAGATAGCATCACTGCACTCCAGCCTGGGCGACAGAGTGAGGAATCCATCTCAAAAAAAATAAAAATAAAAATAAAAAATAAAAAAATTAAAGAATGAAAAAGACAGCATTCCAGGCATCAGGAAGAGTAAGTGCAAAGGCTCCAGGAGCACAGACTCATACCCATCTAAGCTAAAATAACCAAATCCAATCAACATATGTGAAAATGTACTCCAGAGAAATACTTCTTTAATATTGGCTTTTCCTTTGAGTGAGGATGGCATTGTTGAAGCAGCATTGGTAAAGCTTGTGTCTTTTTTGAAACTTATGAAAAATTTAGTAATTAGATATGGTTAATCATACTTATTATCACATTGAGTTTCTGCAGTTACCTGGCACAAGATTTAAGAGTTCATATAAGGGGATTTCATTGAGGTTGTTTTTACATAAGTAAATTTTGTAATTTTTCTCTTATTGTCTTTTTTCTCTTCTTTAAAAATTTTTTTCTGGTGAATATATGTGACGTAAATTTTACTAATTTAACCATTTTAGTTGTATAGTACTGTGGCATTAAGTGTATTCACATTATTATGCAACCATCATCTCCATCTATCTTCAGGACTTTTAAAATCTTCCCCTACTAAAACCCCATACCCGTTAAACATTAATTCCCCATTCCCTTTTCCCTCAGGCTCCTAGCAATCACCATTCTACTCCCTGTCTCTATGAATCTTACTACTCTAGGTACCTCAAATAAGTAGAATCATACATGTCTTCAAGGCTCATCCATGTTGTAACATGTGTCAGAATTTTCTTCCTCTTTAAGGCTGAGTAATATCTCATTGTATGTATATGGAACATTTTGTTGATCTGTTCATTTGTCAATAAAGACTTGGGTTGCTTTTATTTTTGGCTATTGTATTAATATATAACTGCTATGAACATGGGTGTACAAATATCTGAATCTCTACTTTCATTTCTTTGGGGTATATATCTAGCAGTGGAATTACTGCATCATATGGCAATTCTATGTTTAATTTTGGAGGAATCAAACTTGTGCTTTTAAAATTCATACATTCAGCAAATGTTCATTAGACTCCTATTATGTGCCATGCAGCTATGCCAGAGGTGAGGAATGAATGAACAGGATGCACTGCCTTCCAGGCTGTCTCATGTGTGAGTAGTTGTTGTTGTTGTTGTTGTTCTTTCTTTAGATGGTGATAATGATTTACTGTAGAATCGTAAACTCTCTTTCCCAGCCTTCTTGAGACTATATAGTGTATAATAAGCATGCCCTCATCATCCCAAGCTGCATTAACTTGAAGTTCTGAGCCAGAACCTCAAGCTAGATGCAAACATTACATTGTCATGTCATAACTCAGGATATCTATAATACAACCCCTCTCCCTTCTGTGTCATATGTAGTAGTAGCTTGAAGAGAAAATTATTTCAGCTAAATCAGAGATTTGATTAACAAAAACCTGTACAAATGAAATTGTAGTATTGTTACACAAATTATACTATTGTATATCATATTATATGAATTCTATTAAGATATTAAATTTGAATATGAGGTAAATAATTTTTCTATTTGAATGACATTATTCCAATAGAAGTGACACATAAGAAAGGAAAATCCACTTTGAATAAGTTTTCTTACCAAAATGTGAAACTTTGAAAGTGTAGAATAGCCTTGGAAAATTTAATGAGTTATGACAGTCAACAAAAATTAATCACCATAAGGATAAAGAAAAACAATATTTTCATCACCGTGAAATCAATCTGATCCTTCCTTCTCCTTAAGACAGTGGTTCATAGCCAATTTCCTTTCCATAGTTACCGTGTTTTATTTTGTATGTTTATAAAACCCCTTCTTCCAAACAAATTGAAAGCTCATTTAGCGTAAAATTGCAGTGCAAAAAAGACAGTATCATTTACATGGAGTGGGAGAATAAAAATCAAGAGAGAAACGGTGAGATTTTTTTAAAACTATAGACTGAGAAGAGATTTAGCCATTGAGCACAGAATTTTCTTCTGAGCTTCCTAGTAGCCAAAGAAATGATGGCATCTCAGAGAGTGAGAGAGCTCTCATTATCTAAAAGAGAAAACACAATAATCAACAACATATTTCTTGTATTTGATCATTATGTTCTGAGAATTTGATGTAGGGATTCCTATATAATTAAGCTACATAAGCAAAATTATCCTAGAAAAGTTTACAGAATCTCAGGAGTATTCCACATACACGTTTCTACACTGACCATTAATCAAAGCCAGGGACATAATGATTATTCACAGACTTTCCAAGGCAGTTCTCCCAGAGGCCAGTATGAAATGGGCCAAGCTTGTAGCTTTCTGATTGTCTCAGCTGCTAGAAGGATATATAGCTTGGCCCGTTCTGTTAATAATTTTGCTTAGTCCTGCCATCCTGTATTGCTTTAAAACATACATGTTGTGATAAACACACTTCTATTTCTCATGAAAGTCTGGAGGTGGGCAATACAGAAGCATTGTGATATCCCAGAGTTTCAGGAAGCCAGGGCCCTTTTTCTGGTGCATAATATCCACTTCAAGGTTACTTTGTGGTTCTAGATGGCTGCTCCAGCCTTCACATCATCATTCCAGCCACACATGTGAAAAAAAGGAAAAAGGGAGAGAGGGTATGCCCCTCTCTGTATGGACGTTTCTTGGAATTGCACCCACTTGCTCCACTGCATGTCTTTAATGATAACTGTGTCACATGGTCACACATAACTGCCAAGAGAGGCTAAGAAATGTTTCTGTTCCGGGTGGCCATGTATGTTTGTACCAAAGCAGAAAAAGAATAGACATGGATAGATGGCTAATATCTCTGCCAAAGGTATCTTTTTATTTTGTTTTGTTTTGTTTTGTTTTTGAGACAGAGTCTTGCCCTGTCACCCAGGCTGGAGTGCAGTGGCACGATCTTGGCTCACTGCAACCTCCGCCTCCTGGGTTCAAGCAATTCTCTTGCCTCAGCCTCTGGAGTAGCTGGGATTATAGGCGTGCGCCACCGTGCCCAGCTAATCGTGTTTTTTTAGTAGAGATGGTCTTTCACCATGCTGGCCAAGCTGGTCTCGAACTCCTGACCTCAGGTCATCTGCTCGCCTCAGCCTCCCAAAGTGCTGGAATTACAGGAGTGAGCCACTGTGCCCGGCTTCAGGTATCTTATTTAAAAGAACTTTTCGTCCTCTTAAAATGCAGATGGGCGTTTAAGGAAGAAGTTTTTCCCCTTTATCCTTGGGACCCTGTGCTTTTCATAACTGCCAGTTTCTGTGCTGGGAAAACAGTTTTGGATTTTAACCTCTAGGAAATTGCACATGTAAAAAGAGATAAAATGCTGGATTTTTTTGAACCCATGTTTCTCTCAGTTGCACGCCATATTTTTCCCTCAGGACACCTGCATATATGGTAATGGTTTTATTGTTGTTGGCTTGTATTCAATTCTCCATGCTGTTATCCCTTATATTTTATTTCCTTCTTGCCATACTCAACAAGTTCCAAATTCCTTCATGAAAGTCTCTTCAAAAGAAAGGCTCACCATAATTTCAAGTAGGAAAGATTAAATATCCAGTTTTACCCACAAATTCCATGTCCTTTCCGGAAACTTTAAAAATAAACCACAGAAAAATCATAAGTATATGAGGTAATGCATTAAGTTAATTAGGTTAATTTAGCCATTCCATGATGTTGAAAACATAATGTTGTACACCATAAATATATGCAATTTTATTTGTCAATTATTTAAGATAAATAATTGTTTTAAAATGAACTCTACTACAAATTAAATTTAGTTATAGGTTCTTTTTTATATTTATTTCATAGATTTTGGTATTTCTTTGTGACAGTATATATAATTATGATATGAGATAATTTTTTTTAACGGAGAAACTATTAATCTAGTTCATGTTAGCAAATATAACCAACATAGAACAAGAATAAAATTGAAGACCACACAGTGATCTGTTGTATTTTAGGTGAAGAATACTCTGATTTTCCATGGTTTAATTGCTTCTCTGAAATTCAAATTTCATTTCATTTTTGATCTACATTTTCCTTGGTTTTTAGAAACCATCTTTTCTTTTGTAATTCTCCTATTTGCTTTTCTTTTTCTCTACTGTCATCTCTGTGAATATCTCATATGTTAATAACTCACATGTTAATTTAACAAACATTTATCTAATGGCACTTATGTAAAGGGCGCTGTGCTCTGTTCTGTGAATACAAGAGTTTGTAATCTTGATATTTGCTTTCACAGGATTTACAATCTAGTTGAAGGAG
This sequence comes from Symphalangus syndactylus, assembly GCF_028878055.3. NCBI lineage: Eukaryota > Metazoa > Chordata > Mammalia > Primates > Hylobatidae > Symphalangus > Symphalangus syndactylus. The sequence goes on along the minus strand of NC_072431.2, from coordinate 121,268,667 downwards.
AGTGACACACTCTACTTGCAAACAGGGTAGCAGGTGAAAAGTACCTATAGATATATGAGACCCATTTTGTGGGGGAACAGAAGAATGAACTATTATTATTTGCTACTTAGATTGGTTAAACAATTAAATATTAAAATTCCAAATTAAAAAATAGTAAAACATTTGCCACCACAGAGAAAAATAACCCTTAAAGCTTGAAGCAGTGGAAGAAATCAGAAATGAAAATGATCAGTAACTCTTTGACAGGTTTGAAACTTCTATACAATAAAAAACTAGTAAAACTAATTATATTAAAAATAAAACAATGGGGAAGCCTTTTTTTTCCAATAAAAGGAGGGCTCGTATCTATGATATATAATGTATTCAAATATATTGAAAATATTATTCCAGCAAATAAATGAGCAAAAGGAGAACGTTTTTAAAAAATCGCAGTTAGCAGAAGGCTTTGTGGAGGAGCTGACATTTGAGCAATATCTTAAAGAGTAAAAAATATAAATTTTAGCAATGCAAGGATAGAAGGAGGGACCTTCCAGGCAGAAGCGACAGGATGAGCAAATACACAGTAGTCAAAGGACTTGGAGTAGTTGGGTAATATCAAGTATTTCAATCGAGTTGGAGCATGGCTTTCTGTTATCCTGGGACTGGAAGCAGATCAGGGAGGTCCTTGAATGCCAAGCTGAGGAATTTGGCTTTTGTATTTCAATCTCACTCTCTGTATATTGTCTATAAATCTGTTAACAGCTCTTCACCTTATTGTCTGGCTCTGGTATAATTGTTTTATCTGTGGAGGATGATGTCATGGAAATAGAACTGAACTAGGAATCAGGGGCCTTGGATTTATGTATTACACTTGGGTTTACTATATCAATATTACAACCATAATTCAAACCTCAACAATTAAAATGATAAGTTTCTCTATTTCAAAAAGGCTACAAAAGACAGTTTATTTTTTGCCAACATTCTCTGTAGCATTGTGCATTGCATACATTAGGTGCTCAGTAAGTGTTTGTTGAATCTAATTCAATAACGAATCTCTGAGATCTGTGCCATAACTTCAGCAATGTAGAAAAAAGAAGAACAAGGACCACAGGTTTGAGGGTATTGAACAAGTCTATCCTCCCGGTTCAGTTCAATGCTCTGCTATGAGTTCTGTTTTGTTTTGTGTTTTGTTTTGTTTTGGGGACAAGTATCTTTGAATTTGAATCTAAATTATGATAATATTTTTCCCAGAGTTTCATTAGATCTTTCAAATGCAGAAAAATTGAGAGACATGTCCAGTGGCTACTTCTATACCCACCACCTAGAATGGTACTGATTTATTATCTCCTACTTGTATTAGGCTCTGAGCTAAACACCCTACAAACCTCTTACTCTGCGGCCCACAACTGCCTGGTGGTGGTGAACATAACTCTCATTGTCCAAAAGCCTAAAACAGAACAAGCAAGCAAACAAACAAAAAACCCTAAGCTCAGAAAGTTTCAGCAATTTATTTCCTTAAAGCCCTTTGAGTAATAAATGCAACCGCTAGGATTTAAACTGTCTGGCTCCAAAAACTGAGTTCTTTCCATGGTACCAAACAGCTTCCAGAATTCCTTTCTTCTGGGGTCACAGATTTTAACCAAGCACCTACAGTATGAGAAGCCCTGAATTAAGTCTTGTAGAAAGAACTGTAAGCTGAGGCCCTTGGGGCTTCTGTCAGTTGGAGATGAATCAGATCAAATTTTACAATTGTTGTGTTTGTCACATAAGTAACATGCTATGCTAGACACTTTGCAGAGTAAGAGAGGAAGACCATGGGACAAAGAATCTAAAATCATAATTTTTGCCCATTACACAACCTGCAGTAGCGAATCAGATTGAGTAAAAGCAGGAGTCTTACCTTTTTCTACTTTCTCTCTGCTTACCCTGTTCTCCACAGCTATAAAGACTTTCCTTAGTTTCTTTTTATTCCCTAAAAGTCTGTGTACATCTCAAAGCCTACTTCAGTGTCCATTTTCCTCTGCCAAACTCCTCACTCAGTCCTTAAATATGCATTGACATGTCCCTTCTCGGAATTCTCATGGCCCTTTGCTTTACCAAGAGTCAGTATAGCTTAGTGTTTATGAACACAGATTGCTTGGGTGCAGATCTTGGCCCTTTCCCTCTTTGGAGATATGATTTGGGCAAGTACTTTAATTCTCTATGCCTCAGTGTTCTCTGTTAAAGGGGGTATATCAGTTGAGATTCTGTTGCAAAGAACAGAATTTGTTCTTGCTAATTTAAGCAGAAAGTGATGTGTTATAGGATATTAAATAACACATAACATTTGAGTTACCAAAGAAAAAGACTCTAACTTGAGCTTTCTGAAGATTCCAGTGCTGCTTTACAGAAACACATCACCATGGGAGTTGCTGCCTCTTCCACAGCCAGGAATTCATCTGCTGAATGGAAAAGCTGAATGAAACAGCAAGAGCTGCAAGGGCCATGCCCACCTTCCCTGATCCAGCTAATAAATGCATGTCCCATGCCTGCCTCTTGACACCTGCAAAAATAGCAACTGGTTAGCATCGTTACAAGAAAAACCTCATTGCTCTGTAGCCATTTTCACAAGCAGAGAGAGCAAAGTGTAGTAGCTTCTGCCTCCCTTCCTCCTTCCAAATTTTTGTAGTACTTTAGAGTGGCTAGTTCTCAATTCCATCCAGTACCCTAGCTGCAAGGGAGTCTAGAAAATGTTGTTTCTGGACTTCAGGCACTGGTTGGGATGAAGTTGACTGCTAACCCATCATTAAATACTTACCCCATAGAGTTGTTGCAAGGATTACATGAAATAATAAATACAAAATACTTAGAAAAGTGCCTACACATGCGATATTCTCAGTGTATGTCGCTATTTTCATCTGTCAGCGTCTCAGATAGCAGTCATGGGGAAAGTCAAACAGCCTTTGATAGAACCCCAAATTTCCTGCCTGCTAATAACTTTGATGAACCCATTTTCTATGTAGGAGGACTGGTTTCCTCATCTGCAAATTGGCGATAATAATCACTCTCTAACACCTAGAGTTTCTGTTCATATCACATTAGATCATGTGTGAAAGGTGATTTGAAAACTATAATGAATGCTCTAATGGCTTTGGTGTTAAATAGATACTAGGTGAGTTGGCAAGTTGTGGAGTAATGCTCAAATTCCAGTTCTGACCCTAAGAATAGCAGTCTGCTTCCTATACTTTTATCTTAGTCACCCTTGCTTTATTTTTCAGAATTAACCAGGGAAATCAAACTTCACTGCATCCCTGTGGGGAAAACAAGGCTCGATACTGCCATAACCACCTCCTTAAAGAGGAGAGATTAGGCCCTGTCCAGCTCTTGAAATCCTCCCAGCCCTGAGTTCTTTCCAGGAGACCCTGTGTCCCCTATATACTGGTTTCTGCAGCTGACTGGCTAAGCAAAGAGGCTCAACCTGAAGAAAGAGACAGGTGGCTCCAGAGCAAGACTTGTTCTCCCCAGGGAGAGAAATACCGAAAGTTTAGCTCACTCTTTCCTCCCATAAAGCACACTGAATGTTAACAGCTTGCTTCTGTCCAAGCTGGTGTTTTTTGAATTAAGTATTGTTAAATCCATACCATTTGGAATGATGCTTCAGACAGCCCTGACACTCTCTCTCTTGCTCCTGCTTTCATTTCACCTAATATGTTGTGCATGGAGCCAGTAACCAGTATTATTCGGCTGCCGCGGCTTCTGCTAGTGCTGCTGCTCACACACTTGCAGATGGCTTTAATTTAGATACCTGAAGAGGAAAAAAGGAATTTGGCCAACGCCCTGCTCAGATGCCATAGGTGGCCTTTCCCCGGTTGCCATTAATATGGATCTAGATTACCTAAAGTTTTACATTATTTTTCCTAGGTGCTGAAAGAGTTTTAGAAATGAGAAAGTCAAGAGACATAGAAGCTGGAGGCTAAAATAAGATACTTACCATCGTCAGGTAACATATACCCATAGCAAACCCTGGTAGCCTACTTTCCTTTTCCTATAAACATCCCCCTTCAACCACATCACTGCCAACATCTGAATATATGTGTGTGTATACATCATATATAGATATAAATGCATATATATGAATATGAGATGAGGGTGGATTTAGATTCGGTAAACCATGGCTCAATGGCCAGTTCTAGTCAGCAAAGCTTCAGTCAAGTCACTTAACTTCTCTGAGCCTCAGTTTCCACATACATAAAATGGGGTGATTACTTAATTTCAAAAAGTAGTCACAAAGGTCAAATGAGATCATAGATGTAAAATCACTTTGTAAACCATAAAGATGGCATGTAAATTTTGGCCATCATCAAAATTAGTTCATGACCAAAACTTTCCCCAATCGCCTTAACCCAACTTGATTTTGTTCTCCCTTTTCTGAAGTTATAGTAAATTTGTAATTTCACCTGCACTGTGTAGCTCTGGATGTGCAATTGCTTTTCCTTGTTTCTCTGGGTATTCCCAAGAGGAAAGAAAATGCTGTGAATCAGAAGCATGAGACAGCGAGGTGGGCATCCTCCAGGCATTCAATAGGTGATTGAGGGCTTGACTTTAAAATAGTGTATTATTCGGTGACTTCATTGAGGTGACCATCTTGCTGTACATTAGCATGCCCATCAAAACTCCAAGGCAGAAATTTCTGACTCAAAATACCTAGGCAGTATTTATTTGCAAAGCAGAAAGGAATCTAAACTAGCATGTAAGTGGTTAACCAGTTATTTTCTGACCATGCTGATTATTTTTCTATTCCTCTACAAATAGTATCTCATCATTAGTTTTGTTGCTATTTTTCTTTCTCCCATTACCTGTTCTTCCCTTTGGATCTGCTTAATGAGCAGGGTTTATGTGTGAAGAGGGAGGAGGTGGTATTAGGTAAAATGTTCCATTAATAGAACTAGTTGAAACTCTTCAGTTAATGACTGTGATAGGAGGGAAAAAAATAAACCCTTTGGCAGAAAGCTCTGGTATGTAACAGAGAGACACATATAACGTAGCTTTATGAATGAAAGTTTATTTCAATCAATCACCTTTCTTTAATGTGATGAGGATTTCAGACAAAAACAATAGTGGAAAGATAAAGTTAAGCATTTTTATATCTACTTGTGAATACGCTTTAGCTTATGAGCATTAGCTAGTTTTTGAGAGATTTGTAAAACAAATCTTTCTAGAAGGGAAAAGCATATTTCAAGAATAGGCTCTCTTTGTTATGGATTTGTACTCTCCATTTTTCTAGGTCCACAGACTTAGTATTGAGAACAAAGGATAATCTTTGTATGACCTTGACTTTCCTAACAGCTTGAAAATAGAATTTTTAAAGTTTCTCTCTCTTTAATTGATATACCATATGAAGCAGGTAACCTAAAGTTGAACAACCTGCTTTTCTTCACCTTTTTGAAGAGCAACGCAGCAGGTATGTATATAGGCAGACCTGCCTGTATTCACATGCCCGTTATGGCTTGGTCAGGTTTTCCATATTTGTGTGTTTCATACCTCTTGTCAGTATTTTTTAATAATGAAAGGAAAGAACATTAATTCTAAATGTCTTGTACCTCCGCTGCATATATTTCTGGGCTATCAGGAGATCTGTAAAGGGAAAATGTCGTGATGACACACCTATGGCAACGTAAGGCCGAGGCTGCTCTTTTATTCTTTCAAAACTCAATGATTTCCTTTGCAGATAAGGGGAAATACATCCTTGTTTGACACTTGACACTTTTCTAAAACTGTAATAAAACCTTCCTCTTGTAGAGTCAAATCTCCCTTGCTGGTGGATTAAGCAGCTTCAGAAGCTTCCTGACCTTCTCGTTGCTGTTGCTGGCCTTGTCGTCATTTCACTGCTCATTAGCACTTCCTTCAGGGCTGGACTGGCCTCCAAGGTCATCCCATCCAACCCTCTTGCAATAGTGGACGGAAAAATGAGGTAAAACTCAGTTCAGCCTTTTCTGCATTATAACAGCTCTGATAAAGGACGTGGGTGAGGTGCGGAGGAAGCTGAAACTTGGTTAAAAGAAGGTTTGGGGATTAACTGAGGATTTAATTCATCCTTTCTTTCTCTCTCGCGGCTAAAATAGATAGCTGAGAGTTGGCAGTGCATCAAAACCAGGCTGCTCCTCAACCCCAAATTTCAGCCCCACTCATCCTGGAGTCATTGTTGAGGGTTTCTTTTTAAACTGGGGGATCTAAATTTCTAATTGTGCCTTTACAATTAGCAAATCTTAAATGCCTTAAATTGTCACTTTACAGAGAAGCAACTTGCTTTTTTTTTTTTCCCAAATTAAGTCCTTAATAACACAAAATAACTTATGCCACGGTTTAGGCTTAGTGAGGAACCTTTAGAAAATGTATAGAGTATTTATTTTCCAAGTCAAGAGAGAAAGTAAAGAGGAACTTTATGGAGGCGAAATAAAACAGTTGTACAGAATACATTTATAGGGCACATTAAGTCGGTTTTTGTCTATGGTTCTTTCCCTTTATGGCATATGTTATATATTGACAGGGATTAAGTTTCTCTCCTGAATGGAACAATACACAGTCACAGGGAGCTACTGTACTTTACGAAGCAACAGACATCAGCACAGGCAAATGGCAAATAGAAATGCATCTCACAAAGAACTAACCAGGTCCATGGGAAGCACAGTGCTTGGCTTCATCTTTTGCAATTCTGCATCTTTTGCATTTCCCTTCTCGCTTTGCTGCTCGTTCGCCTTTCTTTTTCGTCCTTTTCCCCCTTTTTTGCTCGCACTGTTACACTTTCTCTGTCCTCCTGGCTTTGTTATTCAGCATGTCTGATTAGCAGGAGCCTGATTGGCTGGCTGCCTGCTCCGAAAGAGATTCCGTTCAGCTTACCCCCCACCCATCCACCCACCCACCCCTCGGTCAGGAAATGTGAGCGGGGCTGATGGAAGCTGATAGGCAGGACTGGAGTGTTAGCACCAGTACTGGATGTGACAGCAGGCAGAGGAGCACTTAGCAGCTTATTCAGTGTCCGATTCTGATTCCGGCAAGGATCCAAGCATGGAATGCTGCCGTCGGGCAACTCCTGGCACCCTGCTCCTCTTTCTGGCTTTCCTGCTCCTGGTAAATGCCTTTTCATTTCAATACATTGCTATTGCCATTGAGTCTGGGTGCTGGGGTGTGTGTGTGTGTGTGTGTGTGTGTGTGTGTGTGTCTTTATCTTAAAACTCCAGGTAAAATAATTAACACGATTACAAAGGGAGAATACTCCTTCCAGAACTTTTAACCTCAACTTCCCAAGTAAGATAAAGTCTGCAAGACTTTCTGGAATTAGTTACTGCTATATAGTAACACTGATACTGAGACATGAACTTTGGGACATACTGCATGGAGTTTGGGAGCTAAGGACTGTATATATGGTGGTGTGTATGCTTGGAATTTGGATAACAGACATCCTGAAACCAAACTCACTCACTGTGGTGTTCCTGGAATTTTTTGATGGATAGGCTTTGCGGGGCTTGCCCGTACTGCCTTTAATGAATTATTTTCCATCTATGCACATGTACTACGGAACCAGGTAAAGAGGGAAATGAGAGCCTCTTTGCAGCCAACCCAGATTATAGCTCTTAATTACTGCAAGTCATTTATGAATAGAAGTTAATGCTAGGATTTATGAATTGAGGATTATGGCCTTTGGTCTCAAATTTACTTTTAAAGAAGAAAAAGGAATGGTGACTTTTAGTACGGCTGATTGCCACAGTCATAGTGATAAGATGCTCTGCTCTCGAACATCAGTACACATTGCATTTTTGACTCGAAGTAAATGTTCCGTTGTGACTCATACTTGGTTTTATGGGCAGAAAATGAACATTTACTGTCCAAAATAAATCTACACTCAAAATATTAATAGCAATGCACATTTTTTAAACCAGAGTGTTCTGGGCAGACAGCTTAGTAAACCTCATCTGAAGGTTTGATTCCAAAATTTGCACACACTGATCCAAACAAATGTGATTGTAGTTTTTCCTGCCACATTTATAACATGCCAGAACTTCCTCAGAAGGTAACAAGGCAAGAAGACAACAAGGTAAAAATGTAGCAAATGAATAGGTTGCATTGATTCCTTGATGGGGAAGGAATGTTTTGTTCTGATTATATTCTGACAAATCTGATCTGCACTATAATTTTGAAGTAGGGAAGAAAGCCATACAAACTGAAAAAGTCCAGGAGATTCATCAAATAGAGTAATCAGACAGAGATTCAGTATTTTATACATTCTGACTTCTTAATGATTTGCATCATTGTAGCTAAGAAATTATAATGCTGCATTGCAAGTGCTATAAATATAGAAATATATTTTTAATTTTTCATAGAAATTTAAAGGCAAACTACATTTCAAGCATGAATGAACTATAAGTTTTAGCTGTTCTGAAAAATACAAAGAACAGAATGTTTAGGTATGCTTTATGACTTGTGGAGCAAGCGATTTATGAAAGGTGTCTCATTTTTTCCATATGGGATGTGTTACTTGTATACACCATTAGTTTGTCTCATCTTTCCTTCTTTGTGATTTTTTTAAGTTTGTGTTATTTTCCCATTATATTGCATCATAAAGCAAATTACCAGTATACATTACTTTTTTGATATTTTCTTATGGAAGTATGATCTCATTATACTTTAGTAAAACTTTCCCATTCGGGAATAGATTGTTTTGCTATCCATTTGGTAAACGCATTATATCCCTCTGTGATATCTTGAATATTCATATATGTATTTGAGCATATAATTTGACTCATGTGGAATGAAAAGGTATGTATGCTTATTTCAGAAGGACTTAAAACATATCATGTTTAAATTACAATAATTGTATTAAAAAGATAAAATTAAAACAAACCTAGGTTTGTTTTACACCTGCATTTAAATGAAGTGGAAATCTGAGAGTTATGCTACAAAAGGAAGAACTGACTGGTGTTTACATACATCACCTTGCAAAGCAATAACAGCATTAGTAATAGCTGTCATGTATTTTGTGTCTGAATGTGGCTAGTTGTTTGAAAATCATTACAATGAATCCCTACAATAATCATACAAATAAGACATTTTAAACCCATTTTTCAGGTAATGAAATAAGCTTGCATCTGAACCCAAAGGTCAAATAATGGAGAGAATAGAACATGTTTGCTTCGTATGGTGGTTGTAAATATTTAAGAACAATGAAAACAGTGGTGCAGGTTGGTCTGTACCCTTTGTTGCAGATATTTAGGCTTTTTGCATCATCTTGATCATTAAAGATATGTACAATATCATGAGCACTTGTTAGACTTGCTCATTAACTGCCCCCTTTAGCATTAAATTTAATTATTGGCTTAAGAGATTGTGACCTTTAGCCTGTTCTGTACTTGATTTAGAACCAGAAGTGTGGCATCATCAGCTCAACCTTCAAGCTTGATAGAGAAATTGAATTGAGAGGCTTGTTTTTCCTATAGTTTTTGTTTTTGTTTTTGTTTTCATTTACACATTGCAAGGATTCTGTCTATTCTTGGACTTATTTGGGGCAATTTCTAAAGGTCTCTGTAACTTAATTGGAACATCCTGTCTATTTAGTGGCAAGCCCAGTTTCTACCTTATTAAAATATCCCTCATTTCATTGACAGCTGAATCATCTGTATCATGACTAGGTTCTTGAGTGTGTACAAATATTGAAGATTCAGCCTCCATTCTGTCAAAATCCTTTCCCCTTGGAACTTATTTCAGAGAGGATGGGTGTTGAATCTATTTTAGGTTACCACCCATATTTTCATGCACAGAGCATGTATCATAGATTTATATTCTGGACACAGTAGGACAGTAGTACTGATCATGAGATTTCATTTGATATTCAGGTGAAATTAAGCTACGTAATGCCATTTTCCCAATCCTCCCATCCTGCTATCTCACTTTTATTCTCTCTCCTTTGTCCCAATTGTTTAGCTCAAAAAGAATGTGGCAAAAACCATGACCGGCCATTGACATATGTGTCCATCTACACTTGAAGTCAAATCACTTCTTGTCAGAAAGGCATTTAATCAAATTTGCATTTGCCTTTTGTTTCTTTTAAATAGTTTTAAGCTCTTTCGCCTGCTACTGTGAGAGTTGCAAGAGTAACACTAGGAATTATAATAAAGTACATGTGTTTTTCTGTTGAATTTCTTTTTCTTCTCTGTACTAATTTATACATGGCAACTAGTCAAACACAATAGCCCATTCCCTTCAGTCCCTCTGGCACTCTCTCCCACTATTATCTAAGTGGATCTATCTTGGATGGGGAGAAGCACCATTAGCTTGTGGAATGAATGTTAAGTCCCTTATTTACAGGAGACCACGGCCTGTTCCAGCAGCATGTATGTCCGTGTGTGTTCATGTGCATGCACAAGCACTTTTCTATAATTGTTCACTCTGCACAGATTTCTTATTCTCAAGCCTAGATTGTCTTTAAATCAGGCTTGAAGACTTTTCGCAGAGATCTACAGAACGCCATGAAGCATTTAAAATTTAAAAATCACCTTCTTCATGTTTTTGTGAAGTTTCTTGTGTAGACATGGCCAGCTACATTTTTGTTTACTCAGGCTCCTGTTTTTAGTGTTTCAGTGTGTTCAGGACCACTTTCTGGCCCCCATTATTATTTTCACATACACCATTTCTGTTGCTTCATATAAGTTGAGGGAAGAGTGTCCAATAGTGGTCACTAGTGAACTACAGAAGAATCTTGTTACACCAGGAAAGTTTTTCCTTGAAAAAGCATATGGAAATTGAAGTCTTTTGAGAGACGAAGAGAATGAATAAATAAATACGTGCATGTATTTGTGCATTTGTATGCTTTAATACATGTTGATGCCCATTTACTATTATGTATGAATAAATTGGAAAGCAGTCTTCTAACACACCATGGCGTAGGCTATTACTCAAACTTAGGAGCTTCACAAAGTTTATTCTTCTATCCTACTAAGAAAATTACAGTTAGGGTTTGCAACTTTTATCAGTTAAGTGTCGTTAACCCTATACAAGTTACTCATTTTTTTTTAAACTTAGTTTATTTGGGCTGTATTTTGCTTGGGGATTATATTAGCATGAGACATGGTCTGGTGTTTTGGTTCTCTCCTTTATTGTGGCTTACTCAGAATATAATTTTAAACTCTTCCAGGAAAAATACTGGGTCCTATGAATTTCTGCTTTTCCTGAAGCACCTAGTAGAGTGCTGTGTAGATACAGTTTGTGAACTAAATGAAGAGAAAAAATGACTTACAGAGACTATCAAAGGGTTCTTTAATTCTTCATATTTTCAGTGATTCCTAAATTCATATGTGTAGTTCTGTTTCTTTGGTCAAGTGACAGCTCTGCTTTTAATTTATGTATCTTCCAGTTTCCAGGAATGACACACTGTCAGGTCCAGCTATGTAAGTTTAATTGTGCCCTCCTCTCAGTAAGCATATTCTACTGTTTCTGTGGTCTCATGGGTACAGTGACCCAGAAGTGACCTCTTCGTAGCATAAGGACCGGAGCCTTTTCTTGAGTGAGAACATTCCTTGAATCACCATGAATAACCTACTGGTTAACTTTATTGAGATAATCACAGGAAAATGTGTCTAAATCAAGTTTTACAGTCTTGTCATTGTTACTAACTTTCTTCTTTTAGAGAGCTGGCTTCAAACTTTGTGTTTTCACCAGAATGAGACAAGTGCATGTCATTTTCTGTCTACATCATAAAAACCATACCATGTGGTTGAATTTTGGCTTGATTGGCAGTACTGGCTCATGAGCGGCTTAGGACTGGCATACCAGAGGTGATGTAAGTCCTAAAGGATCCTAATTGAAATAGGCCAGCACAGCTGTGTGGGGAGCCTGCCTGCTAACTGGGGTAAGCTGTTGCTATCAACTCCTTCTTTCCATGAGCTCAAAAATAAATGACTAAATCTCCCCAATTCCCGAACTTCAAGATTAAAACCTACATTGAATAAAGCTTAACTGTTCTGTTTCGCCTCTCAGGGACTCTGTTAACTGGAGCACCCAGCATGGAGGGCAGTTAGTTAAAAGTTTTCTGGCCACGTCAAGAAGATGTCCAATGGCTGTAATCTGCAGCCAACAGTGACCTCGGGCTTTTTGTTTATCGTCTTTCCCAAGAAACTCAGTATTTATAAATCCATTAAAAAGTTTTGCGATATCCACAAGCATTCTTTATTTTGATTAGAGAAATATATTTTATCTCATGAAGTAATTATAACCTTTATTAGAAGAAATACCGTAATTTCTGTGTTCAAATAGCCCCATCCCAAATTCTACCCATATATAGCTATGTGTATAGTCAGCACTTAGTAATTGCTTGTCAGAAGGCATAAATAATTCATTGTAATCTCTAAAATATTTTATATGTGGTTTTTATAGTTCTTGGGCTACTTTGCATTTATCTGTGCCATCGCCCATTTCTTACTTATCTTACACTTCTCTCTGTCCCACAAAGCTGTGGGGGACAGCAGAAGGCGTGACTTGTTCCTCCTGCCTCTTTGAGAATGCCTGGTAATTTGATCTCAATAAATGTGGGTGAATGAATAAATAAATGGAAAAATAAGAATGACTTGGCAAGAAAAGGTGAAAACAGGGAAAAGTACAAGTAGGAAGGAAAAATGTCAGCATTCATTTTACATGTGAAGCATTTCACTATCTCTGGTTTTGGTAAGACCAAGTCAACAACCCTAATAAACGCAAAAGAGGTGTATATTCTGTATTCCTTTCTCTGTCTCTTAAATATACATAGCCACACACTGAATAACAATTAACCCCTTTTGCTCTTGTTAATTAGAATGAATCATTTTGGATGTTTCATATATTTTTTATCCATTTAGTTCTCAAATATTTTTCTTTTTTCAAAACTTGTCCTCAGGAAGAAAATGATATTTACATTAGTCACAGTTTTATAAAACTTGTAAGTACTTTTAATAAACTCTCATGTTAGCAGAGACAATGCTGTGGATTCACTAAAACCCGTTTCTTCTTGCTACTGGGCACAATGATAAACTGTATTTGCCAGCCTTCCCTGTGATCGGATGGTACTATGTAATTGAGTTCTCATCAGTGAAAAATAGCTAGAAGTACTATATGGCACTTGTGGGCCTGATCCCTCAGGATCCTCCAAGCATCAAACTCTCTATTTACCTGCCTGCTGGATGCAGAGAATCCACTAGAAAAAACTTCATGACTCTAAGGAACGGCAAAGCCACCAAGTGGAAGTCTAGGTCCCTGAATGACTACATGGAGCACAGCCCCTCAGTGTCACTCTCACAGACTTACACTGTGAACATTCATTTAACCATGAGCAAGAAACAAACTTTTTTTTTTTTTTTTTTTTGTATTTTTTTTTTTTTTTATTATACTTTAGGGTTTTAGGGTACATGTGCACAATGTGCAGGTTTGTTACATATGTATCCATGTGCCATGTTGATTTCCTGCACCCATTAACTTGTCATTTAGCATTAGGTGTATCTCCTAATGCTGTCCCTCCCCCCTCCCCCCACCCCACAACAGTCCCCGGAGTGTGATGTTCCCCTTCCTGTGTCCATGAGTTCTCATTGTTCAGTTCCCACCTATGAGTGAGAACATGCGGTGTTTGGTTTTTTGTCCTTGCGATAGTTTACTGAGAATGATGTTTTCCAGTTTCATCCATGTCCCTACAAAGGACACGAACTCATCATTTTTTATGGCTGCATAGTATTCCATGGTGTATATGTGCCACATTAAGAAACAAACTTTGTTGTGTGAAAACCCTGAAATTTTGGGAAAGGTGTTGTTTGTTATGCTGAAAACTTTTAAGAAATAACATATGCTTCAAATTTAGGTGCTATGCACGCCAGTACTTACTCATAAGTAAGTACTAATACCATTTTCCATTTATTATATGGGAAAAGAGAACTAACAAGATGCCACATCATTCTAATGGTGGTTTGATCTTTGTGGTTTGCAATTTACTGCATACCTAAAGTGTGATAAGTAGTTAGGGGTATGTGTCAGTACTACAGGGAAAATAGGAAAATGGGTCCATTTTTAAAACATAGAATCTGGAAGTGGATGAGGGAGTGGTTGAAAATGAGGAAAGAAAACCAAAGAGGCAAGGCTGTGGTGAAGCAGTTGAAATCTCCTGGGACAGAGTGGGATCAAACAGTGAGGCCAAGGACACAGAAGCACACAGATCCAAGGGGAAGGCAAATATAACAGAAAAAGATGCTGAGAAGCTGAAACCAGGGTGCAACACTAAAACTGCTCCAAGGGCAGAACGTCAGAAAATCAGAGTGAACAATTCAGAGAGGGAACAGACTCACAAAGGCAAAGAAAACAAATGTTTTGTACAGCGACATATAAAGTAAACCACACTTCTTGAATATCCCTAGTTTCAAAAAATCTTTAACACATTTTTCTTGGAGGTGTCTGAGTGTCATGAAAGAACAGTGGTTTAACAGTCACATAATTCCCTTCATCTCTGTCTGCTCATCCATGCTTTACTGCCCATTGCACCCAGCTCCCCAGGATGCTGCCACAGGCAAAGCCACCATTAGATGTCGAGGTGTTCTGGAAACTCCCAGGTACTATAACAATTCAGGTGATTACTCTCGTTCATATGAAAATCATTTCTCTGTCACCAGCTGTCTACCAGTGGGTAGTGCCAGGCTCCAATGGAGACAGACGAAGGCTCCATGAGCGATTAAGTCACAATGTCTACAGTGAAGAGCTTGGAAGTGTGTTGGACATTTTGTTGTCAAGAGTTGTTATTTTATTTTTTTAATTTTTCAAAACACAACTTTTCTGTAGGCAACAGTTCTGTGATGGACATTATTATTTTCAATTTCCCCACAAGCTGGTTCATCTTGTAAATAACTCTCTGCACCTGCTTAGACGCTGTTTGTTTAATCCTTTTATCCCTGTGTAAATGTAAATTATGGCTTTCTGTAGATTATGAATGTGTTATTTTCAAATTATCAGTCGCTATTTGACTCTGAACATGGAAAGTTATTTTTACTGTTTCTATAGTTCATAATCTCAGTTTGTGCAACAGAACACACTGGAACAATTTTTTAGTTAATATTCTTTAGGGAAAAACTATTTTCAAGATAAATTGTTATCTTTGTGAGAATTACCATTATGTGTGACCAGTATCTGGAGAGTTTTTATCTGCCGCACTCTCACTGGGGAATCTGCTGCCAGATTACAATCTGTACAGTTTCCACTATGTTGTGCTTTCTTTGCAAAAACCAAAATCCATGCAAAAAACAAATAGATTCCATTTGGAATTATATTTCTGTCAGTGCAATTACTATATGAGGTTGCATCTCCCATCCTCATTAGAATTATACCTAAAGTTCTTATTAAAATAAATTAATTACAATAAGACCAAGATGACCTTGTGCATCAAAAGGAGGATAGTTGAAAGAAAGGGAATAGCAGAAAAATCACGTGCATGAGCATATGCCATTTGTAATGCAGGAGATTTATTCCACTTCTGAGGCAAGAAATTGCCGGACTCTAATAGTTTCACCACCTGTGAATTATTTGGGTGCACCTCATAAGCGGGTTCTTTCTTCTATTTGTTTAAAGAAATAAGTGGTATGTTTGCCAATTCTACACTACATTAATTTTCACGGAGTTTCCATTTTCATCTTCATTGCTTTTTCAGATTTTTTTCCAAAGCTTCTGCCATTCTCCAGCTAAAGCTTTGGGTATTTTCCCCCTCAATTTTTGTCCAGGCACTTTCTCTAAGTCAATTCAGTTTGTTGGCATAAACGTTGGGATGAAAAGAGTGTGATAACCTAAGACATCCTGACATAAATTCCAAGAGCACTAAAGAAATGAGACAGGAAATTGTGAGCAACTTATAATAAATTCAAACTGTCCAATAAAATAAATATACCTCACTTTGTTCCCATAGTAAGGTACGGTAGGGTGTCTGATTTCTCAGCCTCCTTTGCTGGCTGTAATCTCAGTCACCATTTGAAGTCTGTACGAGTATTGTTACAATATTGTACTTCATCAATACAACTAGGAATGAAAAAGAGTAATGGAAACAATAAGAACTCTTACTGTTCAGGTGTGCTTAAGTGAGATTTGGAGGGAACGTTTTCAGAACTAGCCGGTTCTTTTATTCTAGTTGTTATAACCATTTGTCACTGAGACCTAATATAATTTCCCTGATGTACTACACACTTTTAGTTCTTATTTGGGGCTTGTAGCTGGTCTGAGATAACAAACATGCTTTGAAATTACTGTTATGAAGTTAATTGGCATTTAAATTCCCAGCCCATAGATTCACAGTGTTTTAGAATTAAAGGGAATCTTTGATGCATGCAGAATGTGACCTCAGTTGACTGGTATCTCTTTGAAGGCAGGGGTTTTGTTTTATTTTGTCCTGAATATCTTTGTATCTCTAGCATCAGACAAAGAGTTTGATATAGAAAAAGTGTTTGATGTAAGTTTGTTTGAATAAATTAATTAGTTGACTATTCCAGCCCTTTCATTTTGCAGATAATTTAATTTAAAATATAAATGTCTGTAAAGAGATTCGAGTTATATTTATCACAAGCACCTAGTACATAGGATCCAGATACTGGAATCTTGTGCTGTTTCCTTTTGTCAGTTCTCCTTCTATTGAGTTCATTCTCCTGTATTATACTGTGTGGCCCCTTAAGGACCTTTAAATAACAGCCATCATGCTGGCTTTGGTAGAGAGGGATTGAAATGTTGAAATGTCACATGCAGAAGAAACCAAGGATCGAATGAAGCTGCTGAAAAACAATCTTGAGTTAAAACTCAAAGATCGGTGGGGTGCGGTGGCTCACACCTGTAATCCCAGCACTTTGGGAGGCCAAGGCAGGCAGATCACAAGGTCAGGAGATCGAGACCATCCTGGCTAACACGGTGAAACCCTATCTCTACTAAAAATACAAAAAATTAGCCGGGCATGGTGGCGGGTGCCTGTAGTCCCAGCTACTTGGGAGGCTGGGGCCAGAGAATTGCGTGAACCTGGGAGGTGGAGCTTGCAGTGAGCCGAGATTGTGCCACTGCACTCCAGCCCAGGTGACAGAGCAAGACTGTCTCAAAAAAAACAAAACAAAACAAAACAAAAAAAAACAAATTCAAAGATCATTGTTGGCTTATAAATATCAGGGTGACCTGGCAAGAACAGAGAACTAAAATCTGTAAAATACGGCTCTTTCCTAGAGTTATGTCATACCAATAAGCCTCATTTATCTTGTTTCCCTATTAATGAAAAATGTGGATAACTTGGTGATGTATGTGTGAAAATAACTTCATATGGGATCTTGCATGTAGCACGTCTCCGAGAAGTGCTAGCTTTCTTTCCTCCCTCAGTGCAAAATAGCATCTTCATTGAGATCCTGCTATATATCAGGCGCTGTGCTAGGTACTGGCTATGCTATGTTGAACAAAAGAGACATGGTCCTAAAGATGAGTCCTTCTGCACAGAATATCAGTAAGGATTTGGCACAGGGGTGAGGAAGACAGGAATTAATTGGCCAGTACTTTCCATTGGTTTTATGTTGCTGTCATGATATTATTTTCTTTAAACTGTATATTTAACTATTGCTGATGTAACGGGGTTTCTGCCTAAAGAAATAGACATATTAATTCATTATTTATAGTGATTCAAGAAAGAATGTGTTAGAAAAACTCTAAATCTCTAAAGATTTATATTTAAGGTCATTTCTTTGACTTTTGCTTTTTGTTCCTGAAATCCTCTTCTTTAGGAATACTGAAACCTAAGCTTAATGAGTGTATTACTTTGTCTCTGTGTTTATTTGATGCATAAACACCTGTCTTTTCAATCTAGAGCTATGCTAAAGTAGTAAAATCTTTAAGCCAGTCCCTCTTTCATGCAAGTAAAAGGCCAGTCAGCTGCATATAGAAGGCTAATGACAGTAGGTTTTCCCACAGAAGGTTTGCTAACTTCAGTTTGCTGGTGCTGGGACTTTTATTAAGCAGGACTGTTTTGGCTGCAGGCTCCAGGATCTTGATTTTAAGAAACTTGATCAGTGGGTTTTGCCCAATTAAGAGTTCTAGATGATTTAAAGCAGCGATTCTCAGACTTTTGGATTTAATAGACTATTAAAATTTCAGAAAAAAAATAAGGCTGGTTGGCAGGTAGGTAGGAGTTACGGAAAATAGAGACAAATTTCTAATATTTTGTATTGTTAACTAAGGACGCTAATAAAATAAATTTCTATCACCATAGTTTCATCAATGAAATAACAGTTAATACTCAAGAGAGTACTTGCTTCCATGTAAGAAGAACTTTATATATACTGCATTAAACTATCTAATTCTCATAAGAACCCTATGGATGGAGCCATGACAGTTTTCCATCTTGACAAGGAAACTGAGGCACAGAGATGTTATGTAACATGCCTAAGATCACTCAGTCAGTAGGGGAAGGGTACAGATTTGAACCAAGGCAGAGTTCATTCATGTCTCAACTCTCCCATTTTCTTTTACTAGTACAAGAAATTAAAGGTCATTTGAAAAAGCCAAAAGTCCCAGGTACATGATTTCAGAACAAAAAAATAACTAAACACATTTAGCTTTATGGAAAGCTAACCAATGTCCTTATTCTCTTTATTCTATGTGTCAACACATACTTTGTCATGGATTGGCCTGCTGTCTGCCAGTCACTTTCCTTGAAACACAAAGACGAACAAGACGGAGTCTTACTCCCCAGGAAGCTCACAGGCACCAAACAAAGTTTTTAAAAAATAGTAGACTGAGGTAGAGCAGGGGATATGAGGTGCTGTAGTAGCACAAAGAAGAAAACAAAGAATGGGAAGGATGCTGGCATTTTTCTGTCTGATGTATCCCAGGCACTGTCCTAGCAGAGAATAACTCAATGGAAGTTCATCAAGCAGATAAGAGAGGGAAGAGGGGGCATTCCCAGCAGAGGGACTTGCACGGGCAAAGGCCCAGAAGAAGGAAAGGGAAGGTAAGTTCAAGGAACAGTGAGTGAATCCCTATAGCTGGAGCACAGCCAGATCATGCGGGGTGTTGCAGGCCACCCCCAGAAGCACTGACCCAAGTTTTTGTTTTAGAAAGACAGCTGTGATGGCCACATAGAGTGGAAAGGCCTGGAGAAGGGAGGCCAAAAGTTACAAGATTATTACACCTCTCCTGGTGAGAAGCCACGAAGGCAGTAGCAACAGCAGCAGCAGAAGTAATGACAAAGAGGCATAAACATCCAGCTATAAGGCTACATAGTTACTGGTAGCAAAAAACCTCCTGTGGGCTCCCTTTGCTGTACCTCTTGAAGCCTCAGAGGCTCTTATAAAGGGCCATCTGGGTGCTAGGGTTCTTTAGATCCCACTGTTTAGCATAGAACCAGGGCCTGGAACTGAGTCGGTGTTCAACAGATGTTTGCTGAATGAAAGTGTGAAAGAGTTAGTAATATTATTCAAGGCCTCCTGGTTAAAATTTTTGACCTACAGTTAGGGATTATTTTTCCCAAATTATTGAAGGTATTCAGGAGCAACAAATGTATCTATATCCTAAAAAGTTAAGAACTTTCTGTCGCTCTGCAAAGTGTGAATTCAGGCCCAAGTTTTCTGAAGAGACTGACAAACTGTTGTGACTTAACCCTTTATTCACTCTCAGCGAGCTTTTAAAAATAAATAGAGGCTATTTCAAAAGGGCAATCCTGGCCTGGCCAGCGTGGTGGCCCACAGCTGTAGTCTCAGCACTTTGGGAGGCCAAGGCAGGAGGATCGCTTGAGCCCAGGAGTTCAAGACCAGCCTGGGCAACATGGCAAAACCCCATCTCTACAAAAATTGCAAAAATTAGCCAGGCATGGTAGTGTGTGCCTGTAGTCCCAGCTACTCAGGAGGCTGAGGTGGGAGGATTGCTTGAGCTGGAGAGATGGAGGCTGGCAGTGAGCCGAGATTGTGTGACTGCACTCCAGCCTGGGTGTCAAAGTGAGACCTTGTCTCAAAAAAAAGCGGAGTGGGGGTGGAAATCCTGTGCTTTTTGAAAGCTTTACCTCCCTCATGTAACACAAATCCCATAACAGGGAGTCATTTTTGTACCTTCGAGTGATTATTGTTGTCTGAGGCTGTAGTAGTTTCCCATGTGTGATCTTTATCTGTTTTCTCACCAAATAGTGTCCTACTCCACTCCTTAGATTCATGTCACAGTTACGAATCTTTACACGGGATGCCAGCAAATCTCTTTGCCCTAATTCTTACAGCTTTTCACATTGTCTAACATAGGCTCCGCATGTGAAGTTCCCTTTGAAAACAGCTAAAAATGTCGGTGAAAGATGTAGCATTAATGGTCTAAATGTATCTGCCCTGATTAAATATTAATTGTGGTCTTCAGAAGATAATCAGGCCATATCTGAAATTCCTAAATTTATCATTTTATACTAAAAAACATGATTTGAAAAAATAACTCCTAAGTTATATTAAAGTGAGTTAAATGTCACATAAACTCTTTATATTGTTTCTTTATTAATCAGATTGCTAAGGCGTCAGATTTTTAATCAGGCATTGGAATCTCGTGTATAGAATTTCTTTTCCTAATTATAAACAAATAGTCTCCACTGTGCATGTAGCTCTTTACACAGCATTAGTACAAAATTGATTATAGCCTGGCCTCACCTCATAAAGTAGATTTGCTTTGGAACAGCATCAAATCGGTATTTATGTTTTAAATCACATGGTCCTTCTGACTTTCATTCTAATTTTGGACAATTACCACTTTTACTTTCCTTCCTCCTTCCCTGAAGTTGACTGCAAACAGCATGAAGATGTCTTTAGACTTAGCAAAAGGGGAGAAAAAGTTAATTTCAGTCTCCTCCTAGGTGCCAAGTACTGTACTATTTGTTTATGTATGTTATGTCACATAAGCCTGACCACAGATCACAACCCATTTCACCGGTAAGAAAACTGATTACCAAAACCTAAAAGGTGATACGAATTTCCCGACTTTTCACGTATGTGTATTCAGTGCTTATAGCAAACAAATCATATTGAAATATGCAGTACAGATTATTTTCCATGTTGTTTGAACTATGTTTTTGGCCTTGGTTAGCAGGAGCCTCCCCAGTGTGCTGAGTGATTTCCACAGCTTCAGAACCAAGTTCATTGCAGTTCACAGCTTGTACCGTATTTCATCGATCCTGAGATACAAATTTTTTTTCTGATTATAGCAACTTGAATGAATTTCATAATTATAGCAGCCATAGTTTAGTGAGTGGCATTTTTAAAAGGGTTCATAATGGTATATAAAATAACAATGTCACTTCAGTCTATAGCATCTTAGGTTTGATGCAATGCTGTATCAGTCTTTCCAATATCTAACGAATAGAAGCAAAGCTAGGCTTAAGATTCAGATGCAGAAATATGATTATGGAACCCTCTCATTCCCTATCATCTGATGTGGATTATTTCTACCTTTATTTACTGATCTCCCCAATCTGAGGCCCTGGAGAGAGTCTGTATGTTGGTCTTACCTTAGATCTGTTCTGTCCCCTACCAATATCAAAACCCTCTGCCCAGGACCTCCTTTATTCTTAATCTAGGGGTGCCTGTTTCCTTATCTGGAAGCAAGTATACCATAATTCAGGAGCTTCCCACGTTTGGTCAGTAGCCAAATCAGCTGGACACTTGTTAAAATTATGAAGGCTCCGGCCCCTCCTCCTTCAATGAGTATAGACCTGTGTGTATTTTATTAGCTTTCTTGGTAATTCTGATACACACCAACGTTTGATAACCACAGGAATAGTGGTTAAGAGATAGACTGCCTGGATTTCAACCCTGGCTCCACCAGTGTAACCTTTCTGTCATTTTCTGTGCCCCAGTTTCCTTGCCTGTAAAACAGGGGTCGACAATGGCATGTACCTCAAAGGATCATTGTGAAGTTTAATAAAACAAGTCATGCAACCTACTCAGCACAGTACCCCACACAGGTAGCAGGTGCCCAATAAACATCAGCAATTATTACTCTCTCCCTGCAAGGCTGAAAGTTCCCTATCTCATTCCAGAAGCCAACCTCTTGTCTTTCCCTGGATTCACGGCAACTGACAGTTTTGCCTCTTAACTACAGTCTTCCATGCAATCTCAAAGAAAGGGACTGAGAGGAAAACCTAAGATTGATTTTGAATTTGTGGGGTCTGGAGCCCATTGAAGCCAGTAAGTCTAAGACAGAATAAAGATAAAAGTTGGTTCAAGAAAGTCATCCAGTGAATTCACTCATAAATGCTTGTCTAATTTAGGGTTCTCAACCCTCTTCTGCATCAAAATCACCTTAGGAATTCCAAACAAAATATCTGGGTGGCTGGCAGCCTCCATCCCCGCAAGAGATTCTGATACGGTTGGTCTGGGAAGATGCCCAGACATTGGCAATTTTCTCAGGTAATTTGAATGTATAGACAGAGTTGACAATCACTGATCTAATTGAATATTTAAACGGTTCCAAAAACCTCTTAACTGTCAGGGGATATATCTCTTATATTTGAAGATGCTTTATAAACTCCCTTCCTCTCTGTGAAAATCAAAAACTTAGGAGCCCCTTGTCCCTGAAACAGGGATAATATACTGATTCCAGGAACTCCTGTAGTCAGTGTGAATGCACTTTGTAAATTGTTAAGTCTGCATGTGAGAGGAAGCATTCTGGTGCCTAATGTGAAGATGATCATCCGATCCTGTTACATAGCATGCACAAAGAGATTCAGAAATCCTCCAGTTACCAGGATGTCGTGTAATCTGAAGTATAATGCACCAGCCACTTCAATGTATACACTTTTCATTCAAAAAATAGGAACCATGAACATGTTAAATCATTTCGTAAAAGATAGAAGAAGTTAAAACCTTCCTGAGCCGAATTTGAAGGGACAAAATAAAACATACGCTGAGAACATTCAGTCTTCCACACAGACTAGTCATCTCATCTTTTATTTTCTTTATTTTTCTTTTTCTAGATGGTCATTGTGTGAGATTAAGTATTTGGTCATATTTCCCACTGCTCTCCTCAGACAGCTAAATTTAATTCTTATCCAACTGACCGACTTACCCATCTATATCCCGCTTACTTAATTAGACATAAAGAGATACTAAATTCCTCTCATCTGTTGAGGAAATGATGGTGACCTGGCTTTCTCTCCTATCCTTTAACAGCAACCCTCAGTTCCCCTTTTTTCCTAAAATGCCCATAAACCTTCAGTGCCTCATAGGAGTATTATGAGGATCAAGTGAGTTACGTGTAAGTACTCTGAAAACTGTAAAACCTCAGTCATCTCGTGCTCAAAAGCCTTCACTGCCTCCAGCTGTCTGGAGTCTACTCAAGGACCAATTCCTCAGCTGGGATTCAAGGCCCTATCCCAAACCATCATTCCTACCTTATGTTCAGCTGTTTTACTGCATGTGTGCTGGCATACTGAGACCCATGCCACAGAGGAATTGGCCTGGCCAGAGCTGGAAGCAGGCTGGGGTCCCGGTTGCGTATCACATAGAAAACCACAGCAAGAAGAGTCTGAACGGGGGCTCTAGCAGAGAGGGGGAACAGAAAGAAGCTACACAGCAGAAGCAGAATCGGTGGCACAGGCAATTGATTGGAGGGAGGGAGAAAGGGTAGGTGAAGGGGATGAGGAGGAAGACAGAGGAGGCTGGAGAAAGGAGAATTGTTGTATAGCAATGTCTGTATGTTCATCACTATGCTAGGGGAAAGGACTGCTAAAAGATTGGGGCCCCAAATACCGAGCTTGGTTTTGGATGCACTGAGTTTAAAGTATCAACAAGGCATTCAGGAAAGTGAAACTAGAATCCTGGAGATTGGAAGAGACGTAGATTTGTATATCACCTGCAAGGAGAAGACAGTTCAAGTGAGGAAAGTGGGTAAGATCAATCAGAGCACGGAGAGAACAGGGGCCTGAGGAAAGAACCTTGGGGATGACAGCATTTGCTAGTCCAGATGAGTAAGAAAAGGCAGGGGACAAAACAGGGGATAACTCGCTGCCAAAGAAGCCAGGGGAGCATATTCTGCAGCAAGATGTGAGGGAAAGTCATAGGATGTGGTGAATTACAGGACGCTGATGAATTTCAGAGGAGCCACGTCAGCCAAGCGGTGGGCAGAAGCCAGATTACAAAGCACTAGAGAATTCGGGAGTATTGGGGAAGTGGGTGCAGTGAACATGGGTTAGCCTTTCAAGAAGTTTAGAACTGAAAGGAAGGGAGGCGGGAGACAGGTTAGCCCTCACCACTGACAAAGTGGAGTGTAAAGGCAGAAAAGCACAAAGCAGGAGCTATGTGATAAAAGGGAGCTTGGTTTTAATAAAAAGAAGAGAAAGTGCTTTCGTCTTAATAGCTCAAAGAATGCTGATAGCAGCCGTGTGTGAAATTGATTTCTGAGGCCCAGCACCAGAGACAGAGAGGCTGTGAGGCAAATGGGGTAGTAAACCATGATTTAGCACCTTCACTTTCTCTGCTTATTACAAAATAGGCTTTAAAAAAGATGCCTGTGGTGTGCCTCAGCAATCTTGATATTGTCTGTGGCCAAGATCCATTTTAATATATTCCTGAGGCATTTTGGTAATTCTAACACTGCCTGAGGCATTAATCTATCAACTTTTCACATTGCTAAGCATGTTAATGCAATTTAAATATTATTTCTCTATTAAACAACATTGATGTGGAAGGAAAAAGAACTCTTCTTGCTGGAAACAAAAAGGTAACAGGCTGAAAATGCTTACACATTGAAAGCACAATTAAGCTTTGTAAACTCTCAGAGTATTTGCTTCTACTTTGCCAGCATTGAGAGCCAGAGAGGGCTCACAAGAATCACAAAAAATCATGTCATGTTTCATGTACTATTAATAATAAACATTTAAGAAGTGGTTTTGCAAATAGCTCCTTAACATGATCATTTAATTTATAAATTAGAAGATGGTAGTCCTTCCCGTATATACAATATCTGGATGATATTTTTCAGTTTTAAAATGCCAACAGTATGCCGAGTTTAGCCAGCCCCAAAACGTAAATATTTCTGTTGACTGGAAGATGGGAAGAGATGACTGCTATATTTGTCTCTAATCACCATTATTATTTCCCATTTTAATACAAGTAGAGCTGTACTATTTACAGATAATGATGACAAATTATAATGGCCCGATAAGGACAGGTTCTTTTAGAAAGTTATTTTGAATAAGGCACTTATACTACAATCTACTCTGGACAAGATTTTAAAGAAAAAATTGTAGGCTGTCATGTTTTTGAAATAAATACCTATTTAACTAGAGAATGCATGGCCTGATTGATGTAGTCACAACAAAAGCTATACGGAGACAATAGTAACTGACTCTCATTTATTATTGATAAAGGACTTAATATGTAGGAAAGCATTTTAAAAAAACACTCTAAGTTATACAGTAGGGAAGCACAATAACAGAGTTTCTGTTTTGATAAAAAACAAAGTATGTTATGAAGATTATTGATATAGCCCATTATAATACAAACATCACAGGAAGAAAAAAAACATCATTCCTTAACACTTGGCTAGGAATTAAGTCAATACAGAAACTGAAAAACATCAAATAAAGCTGACTTTTATCTCATCATTTGGGAGACTTTTGCTTACACGTATTTATTGCTTTTCAAAGTATTAAAGAGTAAACTCTTATTAATAAAAAGTACAGAGTATAATTGAGCATTTCTTTTATTATTCAGAAGTCACTTTAGGATCTGCCATAGGTTCTGGATGCAGAAAATTGTATTAGTAAAGAAAAGTCCCAGCAGAGATTCTGTTTCAAGAGTTGCTTTGTAACAAAACAATTCTTAGGACTGAAGCTGTAGGACTGCCTCCACTTGGATTTCATTTATTAATTGCACTGCATAACGTTTTTCCATATATTAGCACTTTTATTTAAAAAAAATAACTCTATGAGTTATATAGAGCAAATGCTCATGTTCCATTTTACAAATTAGAAAATTGATTCGTAAATGTGCTTAAATGAAATAGACGAATTTAGAATCATAGACATTTTTGTAGCTAGAGGTGTCTCAGAAATTATCTAGCCAAAATTCCTTTTTACGGAAGTGACTAACCTGAGGCAGAGAGAACTAAGTTGCCTAAAATACCACAGCAGCAAAGTCAGGATATAACAAAAACACCACAGTGGCCAAATCCTGTTGCCTAGACTGTGTCCCTGTTTAGAAGTTTTTGCTATCAATATTATGTATGTACACTCTGAAACATTTTAAAACTAAAAGTGCCCACCAAAATCTCAGCTGAACAGTAAACATCCATTGAACATTAAACTCTGTATCAAGCCCTGTGTTAGATGTTAGGGGTTAAGCTGAATATCACCTAGTCCCTAGCTTCAAGGACATTGTATTCATATTTTGCCTCTATTAATGTATTTTAACATGAGAGCTCTATTATTTGAATTGCAACGTTTAGTTTTATGGAAAATCTAATGGAAATATGTTCTCCTGAGTCCAAAACTCTGACTTTAAAATGTGTGTCCAGATTTGCTTCCATCAGGTTATTTTTCCTGATTAATTCTGTTCAACTTTTCATCTCTCTGTGATCTATGGTTATCTATGTATTGTACTAATTTTTACACTCATTAAAAATGATTTAATAAGTATTCTTTACTTCTTTTTAATTGGTAGAGGCCTATGCTTTTAATTAAGTCAGGACTTCCTCACCCACCTCTCTTCATTCTCATTCCCAGTTCTCCTTCTAATCCCAGCACACTCATCTTCAAAAGCACACAGCTTCCCAAGTGCTGCAGAGGGATGAAAATTGTTTACTCAGTGACGAGGTCCCTTTGACAAACAGGGATCTAGGACTTGGATAAAGCTAGATTAAGCCAAGATGTGACAGGTTAATCATCTTTCAACTTTACACATTTTGGGTAAATTTAGAGTTGGCATAAAAAGACATGTGAATAAGCAGAAATGTGATCCTTTTTTTGCCCCCATGATTCAGATTCATTTTTGCCCTCTTCTGTTCGCTTGCTTATCTGCAGCTTCTGCACACATTTTTCCCCCTGTCTTTAGATAATCTGAATGTATGTGGACAAGCGTGAAAGCTGACAGCTGTTATGAATTAGACATTCAACTGCAATTTGTCCTAGCCTGCCTTGTGTTAATCATTCATTTAATGAATATTCACTGAGACCGATTACGTATCTGGTGTTCTACAAGGCATTGCGCATATTCAGAGGCATATTCATCTTTGTCACAGCTCTTAAGAAGCACACAGTCCACTTCTGGGGATAGATGTGTAAATAAGTAACTATACTGGGTGGCTGACAAATGCTAAAACAGCCATTTGTATCAAATCCTAGCAATATGCTCAAAACACACAGGATGGCCGGGTGGTGGCTCACGCCTGTAATCCCAGCACTTTGGGAGGCGGAGGTGGGTGGATCACCTGAGGTCAGGAATCCAAGACCAGCCTGACGAACATGGTGAAACCCTGTCTCTACTAAAAATACAAAAATTACCTGGGCATGGTGGCAGGTGCCTATAATCCCAACTACTCGGGAGGCTGAGACAGGCGAATCGCTTGAACCCAGAAGGTGGATTTTGCAGTGAGCTGAGATCACACCACTGCACTCCAGTCTGGGTGACAGACTGTCTCAAAAAAAAAAAAAAAAAAAAAAAACAGGCCAAGCAGTGATTGATTCTACCTAGAGATAAGAGAAAATTTTACTAGAAGATGGCAGTGGCATTGCATCTTAGAGCAGGAGCAGGAGTACACAAGTCAAATGAAATAAAAAGATGTGAGCAAGATGGTGAGGAGGGGAATCTAGGTACTACCAAGATCATGACCCGATTGCTAGATGTCCTCACAGCACCTGTGTTACTGAGAATCATGACCAATTACTGGAGTGTAGAGGCCATGTATGATTACGAAAAGCAGGAATGAATCTAGAACGTTGATTTAGGGCCAGTTTATGAAGCGTCTTGTATGCTATGCTAATAACTTAGACTTTACCCTATATCCAATGGCTCTTCACCTTTTTTGAAGAATGTGATAAAAGTTATAAATCCTCTCTCCAGAAGTATGATATAACACACACATGCTTAAAATGTGGCATAGAGTTTCTGAGAGTTCACAGCCCACCTGGCATTTATTAACACTACTAGGTCCCACCAGTTTAGGCAGTGGAGCCATAGAAAATCTCCTAGCAAGGAGTGAACAGTTGAGCTTTGTATTCTAGCAAGATAACTGGCAACAATGAAGAGGACAGATTGGTGGGAAGAGAGGCTGGAGGTCAAAAACACCAGATGGGAAGTCAATTGCAAAGTGCCAGGCGTGAATGATAGTACCAGAATTAAGTCAGTGAAAGTAAGACTGGACGGGGTGAGAATGGAAGAGAGAGGGATTTCAGAAATGGAATTGATAAGACTTGATGTCTGATTAATTATAAATGATGTTGAGCAGTTAAATATTTTGTTGTTATCTTAATCTTCCCCACTAAACTGTAAATCCTCTAAAGGTGTTGCTGACACAAGCAGGACTCAGGGAATGCGCAGAAATGAAAACAAGCGTGCAGGATTAGAAACTTCACATTCATGTGAAAGCAATGGGTCCCTCAAAAGCCAAGAGGCAGAGGGCTGTGAGATAGGGTAGTGACCTCTGAGGCTAATCACTGCTTATGGACACAAAATCAAATAAGGAGCTGTTGAAAATAGTAAACCTGAGTAAAGCAGTGATTAACTTGTTGGTTGCCGTCTCTACCTTATATGGTTTCCTAGCCCCAGAGCACCTCCTAGATTGCTAAGAGACTAGGTTGGTTTGCTTTACATTCATAATGGAAAAGTATGACCAGAACCTCAAAATCAACCTACTCCCAAAACTGCAAAATTTGCCAGAGTGTTCCAAATATCCAGGCTGATGCCTGTAGTTACAGCTACAGGTTAAGCTAGAGGAAAATGTTATCTATTGAAGGTACGAAGATAGGGTAATTGAGAGAGCTACTGCTTTTTACAACAAAGTCATCTAGGTTGCAGGTGCAGAGTTTTTGATGGACTTCATCTCCTAGTGTGTATACGTGTGAAGGTGGGGGAGTGATACCTATTTGAACTGGAGAACAGAAGAAAGCCCCTGAAATTGAAATTGCTTGGCAATTTTAAGTGACGGGATATTTCTCATGCTCTTGCTTTCTCCCCCACCTTATGCTTACTCTATGCCCTATGTACATTTTGAGAGACAAATGACAAATACGTAAACATTTAAAACAAAACATATTTCCAGGCATTTCATCACTGATTAAATATTTGTTGAAATCTTACATTTTCTTCAAAATGACATTCTTAATAATTAATTCAATAACTGTAGATAACTCAAAAATAGAAAGCATCACCCCTGCCTTCAAAGAGCCTCCAGTCTAATTGGAAAGATAATTTTTATACAGAATGATAATCCCAAAGAGCTACAAAGTCTTGTTTTAATTTATACTATACTGATTATTTGTAAACTGGTACTACATAATGGGACATCAAGTAACTTCAGGTTAAGGAGAATATTGCAATACTAAGAGCTTATCATTCTACTTTTTCTGAGTAAGGAGAGCTGAACTTCAGCAAAAGTAGAAACAAGAATGTAGAAAAGAAGAAAGCATAATATTAAGCCAGGGAGAATGTTTTAAATTTCAATCCCACACATCCTACAATATCTGGATGGTATTTAAGAGAGAACGCATCCAATCATGAGTATAGGAATAGAACCTAAACCACATCCAGCATCCCATGGAACTTAATTCAGAACTATTACACCACATTTTTTTCTTGGCTCACATGGCACAATAGTCAACCAAAGAAAAGAGAAAGTTCTACCAAAACCAAAAGCTGACTTGTTTGAGAGTGACATGAAGTTAGCTAGTCATTTCATGCAGCTTCCCTATTATCAGTTATAATTTGGGTTTTTTTGCCCATCAAACCCTAAGCCATATTAATCTGTTAACATTCCAGTTTCCTCAGCAAATCACGAAATGAGATTTTTCTCCAACAGGAATTCTTTCTCTATGATTCCAAACCCCAACATGTGCTTTCCAGAGCCTCAGATGTTTCCTTAGTTCTACAGATGTTTTGTAAATTCATTTCAGCTAAATTTGCCAGTGCTGCAGAAAGTATCTATGGCTGATTGGAGTCGCAGTTTGGACGGAGCTCCAGTTAGATTAGATGGAAGTGGAAACTAAAACTTCTAACTGGCTCACCAGGAAGTCAGGAATTCACAAAAAGAGCAGAGAAGGAATTTCGTTTGAGGGGGTGTTTCAAACATGACTGTTTTGGGGAGTGGAGGGTGTGGAAGCCCTAGGGGGTGATTCTTCACTGTTTTCCTTGGTGTTGGGCCTACATATTATTTTCCACTGGAGATTTGTTTTCTTTTCTAAGAAGGAAAAAGAAGAAAACAAAAAACAACAACAACAACCAGGAATAGCTGCTTCATTTTTAGAACTCCAGGTAAAATGGCTAACGTTTCACACCTGAGGTGAAATAGTCTCAGGATTTAAAATATCCCTATAGTCCAGGGGCCAGGAAGGTGATGACTTCCTTCAAAAACATGAAATAAATGAATTTTTTTAAATGACTATAGTTTCTATAGGATACACTTCTCCTGTTTTCCACTTTTCCTTTGTAAAATACATGAATTACCAGCTTCAGGCTTCTACGCCTAATTGAGCACTCTCTAGGTCTAGAAGCTCAGCTATTATAGTTATTTTAAAGAAGATTATTATCATGGAAAAAGAGAACCAGACTGACAGGCTATTTCTAGTAGAAAATCTCCTTAAGTCTTCCAAATTAAAAGAGTTTGAAATCTCTATCAGAAAAAAATGCACTATAATATTTATATTAATATTCTCCCAGTCTTATGACAAAGCAGTTACAGTGTTTCCATTTGCTAAGTTTGTGCTTTTAAAGTAACAGAAACTGAGAGTGATCAAATATTTTATCTATGCCTTCCCTTGAGATAAGCTGATTCAAAATATTCAATGGTCTGTCGAAAATTTCCTGAATACTAACCTTTGTTCATATCAGCAATTATTGATTTATTATTATTATTATACTTAAGTTTTAGGGTACATGGCACAATGTGCAGGTTTGTTACATATGTATCCATGTGCCATGTTGGTGTGCTGCACCCATTAACTCGTCATTTAGCATTAGGTATATCTCCTAATGCTGTCCCTCTCCCCTCCCCCTACCCCACAATAGTCCCCGATGTGTGATGTTCTCCTTCCTGTGTCCATGTGTTCTCATTGTTCAATTCCCACCTATGAGTGAGAACATGCGGTGTTTGGTTTTTTGTCCTTGCGATAGTTTACTGAGAATGATGGTTTCCAGTTTCATCCATGTCCCTACAAAGGACATGAACTCATCGTTTTTTATGGCTGCATAGTATTCCATGGTGTATATGTGCCACATTTTCTTAATCCAGTCTATTGTTGTTGGACATTTGGGTTGGTTCCAAGTCTTTGCTATTGTGAATAGTACTGCAATAAACATACGTGTGCATGTGTCTTTATAGCAGCATGATTTATAGTCCTCTGGGTATATACCCAGTAATGGGATGGCTGGGTCAAATGGTATTTCTAGTTCTAGATCCTTGAGGAATCACCACACTGACTTCCACAATGGTTGAACTAGTTTACAGTCCCACCAACAGTGTAAAAGTGTTCCTATTTCTCCATATCCTCTCCAGCACCTGTTGTTTCCTGACTTTTTAATGATGGCCATTCTAACTGGTGTGAGATGCTATCTCATTGTGGTTTTGATTTGCATTTATCTGATGGCCAGTGATGATGAGCATTTTTTCATGTGTTTTTTGGCTGCATAAATGTCTTCTTTTGAGAAGTGTCTGTTCATGTTCTTCGCCCACTTTTTGATGGGGTTGTTTGTTTTTTTCTTGTAAATTTGTTTGAGTTCATTGTAGATTCTGGATATTAGCCCTTTGTCAGATGAGCAGGTTGCGAAAATTTTCTCCCATTCTGTAGGTTGCCTGTTCACTCTGATGGTAGTTTCTTTTGCTGTGCAGAAGCTCTTTAGTTTAATTAGATCCCATTTTTCAATTTTGGCTTTTGTTGCCATTGCTTTTGGTGTTTTAGACATGAAGTCCTTGCCCATGCCTTTGTCCTGAATCGTATTGCCTAGGTTTTCTTCTAGAGTTTTTATGGTTTTAGGTCTAACATGTAAGTCTTTAATCCATCTTGAATTAATTTTTGTATAAGGTGTAAGGAAGGGATCCAGTTTCAGCTTTCTCCATATGGCTAGCCAGTTTTCCCAGCATAGATCAATGGAACAGAACAGAGTCATCCTCAGAAATAATGCCGCGTATCTACAACTATCCAATCTTGGACAAACCTGACAAAAACAAGCAATGGGAAAAGGATTCCCTATTTAATAAATGGTTCTGGGAAAACTGGCAATTATTGATTTTAGTTCAACTGGCTGTGAAATTGTGTTCTGTTGAAGCTTTCCAAAATGCCCAGAGGTTTCTCAGCAGTTTTCTAGATGAGCTATAATCCAGGCTTGACCTTGGATAGAATACAAAATAAAATCAAGTTACTATAGTTCTGAAATGAAAACCTTACTGAAGTATTTGACATTGAACAGAGTCAGATTTGTGTTTCCTAAAAAGTGATGAAGCTGTTTTAATTTCATCTCCAAATTGTTATTCCAGGACGAGAAGGAATTCTGAGAACAAAATAATTTTTTAGAAGAAAAGCAACACCATTCATTGTCATTTTATACGAAATTCACATACTGATAAATACTTTTGAAAAGGAATGAAAGGTCAAAATATGAAGCTAGGCAGAAAAAAAAAGATAGATACAGACATAAAACCTGGCTTTACCGGGTATTAGCTATGTGACATGAGTGTGTGCGCATTTGTAGCATGGGGGTGGGGGCAAGGAGTGATAAAATAATTGGCACTAATATGCCAGAAACTACGCTAGGTACTTCGCATGTGTTCTCTCTGTTAATCACCATATTATGAGAGGTATCAATGTTCCCCCCACCCTTTTTTTTTTTTTTTTTTTGAGATGTTGCCCATTGGCCTGATCTCAGCTCACTGCAACCTCCACCTCCTGGGTTCAAGCGATTCTTGTGTCCCAGCCTCCCAGGTAGCTAGGATTACAGGCAAGCGTCACCATGCCTGGCTAATTTTTTGTGTTTATAGTAAAGGTGGGGTTTCACCATGTTGGTCAGGCTGGTCTCAAAGTCTTGACCTCAGCTGATCCGCCCACCTCAGCCTCCCAAAGTGCTGGCGTGAGCCACCACACCCGGCCAATGTTCCCATTTTACACAAGAAGAAACTGTGGCTTAATGAGATCTGGTAAACTTAAGTTCAAGTTTACCAGTATATGACTAGGAAAGTCCGTCTCACTCTAAAGTCTGTGCTCTTTCTCCTGCAGCATGATACAGGTTGTTCAACCTCACAGCCTCAATTTTCTTATTTGTAAAATAAGGAAAAAAAATTCTCACCTGACCTGGGTCATTGTGAGGATTAAATACAATCATTTGTCTAAATCCTGGCATGTTTCCTGGCATGTATGTACTTAAGAAACCCCAGTTTTCCCTCACTATCAACTCTCCAGGCTTAGTGCAGTTAGGTGCCTTAACAGGAATGTGCAAAAGCGCACCAGAATGTGTGCATAGATGCTGAGAAAGCAAAAGGGAGACAGGTACCCAAAAGTCCTCCTTGGCCTGTATAGCTTTTACACCCTGTTACAGAATTGACTTTTCTCTTCAGTAGCAAGGGACAGGCTTCATGCAGTGGCCTCTGAAAGACCATGCGCTGTGTCACTGGCAGTTCATCATATCTCCCAACAGTGCAGCTGTGATAAGAACCAGATGATCCAAATTTCCTAAGCAAAGCCAGCAGCAAATATCATCTGGGAAGGCGCATGCCTCAGTATCCACACACCACGCTCTTTAAGAAAGTACATCAAAAAGCTAATGGACTTTTACAAGAGCCCAGTTACTGCTTAATGTCTGTGAGCTCTCAGGAGCAGGGAATCACAACCCCTACCATGTACAGTTGGCGGCAGAACCAGTATTCCAAGTTGTTAAAGAAGCCAAGGATTAGATAAGATTTATAGAGACCTGATGTGGGTAGGGCAGCTAAAAATGGAATCTGCAGATTTGTTTCCAAAGCTTCAGACATGGCCAGGATGTTTCTGTGTATAGATTGCTCCACTTTGCATGGGCAGACCACAGGAAAAATGGTTCTCTCATCACTGGGGGAGTTGCCCCTCTTTTTAATATGGAAGTGTGTGACATCCATTTGATACAGCCACATACACAGCTCCAGATAGCTTAAGCTAAATGCTGTCTGTCTGGAAGTGGAAAACCAGAGGTTCAGGTACCTTCTTGATGATCTTAAAATCGTAAGTGCCATTCTTTGCCTTGTCTCATAGCCCATTTTGTTACTTCTGAGGATCTGTTGACATCTGAAAAATACTCTCTTGTACTATAACTTCAGCTGTTATATGACTTCAATTTTACAAAAAACTATCAAGCATTTCCTCAGCACCTACTTTTTTTTTTCATTTAATTTTATGTAGCTTGACCTCTTGTTTTAACATTTGGAAAAAATATTTTCCAAGTACCCTGTATATGTGTGTCTCTGAGCAAATATAACTCTAGTCTTTTCTTGCTAATTTCTGCTTCATCTTACATCTTCCATGTATTTGATAACCTGTCCAGGTTCCAATGAAAGAGGCTATGGGTAAGTGGTAGATAGGAAGTTATTCTAAGGTGAAGTATCTGTTGGGCAGTGAGCTGCAGGGAAAATATTGCTTCATGTGATTACTCAAATTGTTTAACTACTTGTAGCTGTCAGGCTTGGAGCTGTTCACCTGAGACTTTGTTGCTGCAATTGGCTCTGGAATTAACCACAAAACTATCAGATGTAAACCACGTTTAGATAAGCCAGTAATGGCAAGAGAATGACACCATTCTGAGGTTGATGGATGTAGGAGAGCTCTTCTAGTATTTGTAGGAGGCATGTAATGATCTGTGACCACAATCTGTATTCCATGCAATTGGCATTTACTGAGGCTGAGAACATCTTGACTGGCCAGGAACAATGGATCAATGGAGTTGGGGGGTTGATCACTGAGTTTCTGAGAAAACGGCAGTTGATTCAGGAGTCTTAACCAACACTACATTTAAAGGTCAATATGTGGCACCAAAGATCTAAAAATGGCTGAACTGTTTCTAAATTTAATAACTCAAGGGGCCTAGTCAACTTTCACAAAATTATAGAGCCAAAACTCAGGCACTTCCTCTCTCAGTGGATTTCTCAAATGCTAGATCAAAACAGCTGCCAATTGTCCATTCTCACTCATCCAGTGCCTGTAAAGTAAAATAGTTGCTGTAATAAGAAAGGGTTTTATAATGACCTTTTCCCTCAAGTTCAATATGAGATGCACTCTAGACTTTTTATGATAAATCCCCTACTAGGCAATACTGGTGAAACATTGCCTTACACAAAGAACGTAATGGTTGTTCTTTAGTTCTTTGTCATTGACATTAATAGCTAACGACCATCATCTCACATGACATTGCTGCTGAAATTTCCAGCAGTGGGGTCAGGGATAATCTTTTGATCGCGGTGTTCAATAGCATCCATAACCTTCCTTTTGAGACATTGAATTAAAATATTACATTTATCTGATGAAAATCGTTGAAAAACATTGGCTGGCCTGTATAGAAAAGCTTAGATTTTTGATTTCAGAAGCAGTCAGTGTTACCTTTAGGCAACCCATTATCTACTCTTTATTTTTCTTCTGCCTCTATTTCCCCTGCTAGATGCAATTCAAAGTTTACACTTTAGAAAATTGCTGCTGTAAAGTTAAAAGGACTGTACATTCAAAAGTAAAAGAGAAATGGGGCTGAGCGTGATAACTAATGCCTATAATGCCAGCACTTTGGGAGGCCAAGGTGGGTGGATAGCTTGAGCTCAGGAGTTCAAGACCAGCTTGGGCAACATAGCGAAACCTTGTCTCTATGAAAATCACAAAAATTAGCCTGGTGTGGTGGCAAGCATCTGTAGTCCCAGCTACTTAAGAGGCTGAGGCAGGAGGATCCCTTGAGCCCAGGAGGTCAAAGCTGCAATGATCGTGTCACTGCACTCCAGCCTGGGCAACAAAGCAAGACACTCTCTCAAAAAAAAAAAAAAAAAAAAGTAAAAGAGAAGAGAAATAAGCATGTATTCTGCCAGGGCCAGACACAAAATTTGTTTATAGTGAAGAAAGTCTTAAAAACTGCAATAAGCAAATACTGCTAGATTTTAAATAATCAGAAAGGCATCTCTAAAAAGTCATTGCTGGTTATAGATGTAAATATCTGGCACAGTTAAAAAGCAGAAAAATCACTTTCTCCAACATTAAACATGGATTCCATTGAAATGAATTATGTTTATTCTACTTGTTAGAAGAAAACTTGGAGTTTGTTCGCCTTTGTGAAATAGACCTATGACTTGCTTCTGGGTTTGCATGAGATCTCATTCAGAGACATCGTGGGCACTTAATATGTGTAGTTGTGCTGAAACATGTAATATGTGATGAGATAAGATGCTTAGCAGTGAGAGCTCACCATTGAAGCTTTTAGTACTTCTTCAAACAAGGCACATGAAAAATATCAAGGAACTTTAAAACAGAGTTTGAAACAATTTGTTTTTCTAGAAAAACAAAATCACAACCATACATTATTTACCAAATATCTTACCCAGAGAACAGCCAGAGGGAAACTCTCCAAGGATTTGGCATTCGAGTATTCTTATCTCATATGAAAATGCAGTTTGCATGTGAATGCTGCGTGTGGATTTTCTTTGGTTTTGTTTTGTTTTGCTTTTGCAGTTGTAGTAATGGATAGCATCAAAGTTTGTAATCACTCATTTCAATTACTGCATGAATCCTAACATTTGTGATACTGGTTTCATCAAAGTCATGTTGAATTTGAGTAAAATGAGAGAAATTGCATCGCACAAGTATATATTTGTCACACAAATAGCAACTGCTTTGGGAAAATACTGCACCTCTCTCAGTAGTCAGCAATCCTATCTTCTATTCACATGCAGCAAACAAAGAGTTAGAGGATACACAGTTAACTTTTTAAAATATGAGGGATGAATTTAATGGGCTATGGAGAAGAAATTCGGGTATGCATACATCATTGGCAAAGAGTCTTTTCTCTCTCACTGTTTAAGTTCTGAAAACAGAGCACCTCATATTGCAGTGATTAAGGGTTGATTTTAATAATCCTAAAAACCAGGCTTTGGAGCTCAATAAATTCTTCCTTTCAAAAGTACAGATTTTGGGGTTACCAATATGGCTCCGTTACCCATGCTTTGCCACATTTTATAGGAACATAAAACTGCTGGCAGATTACATCACCAGGCAGATGCAATATGACAAGAGGCTGCAAGGTCGTACTGTGGGAAAGTCAGGGATTTCAAGGAGATGATACTTGACAAGCACAGTGTCTCAACTAAACTCAAAGCAAAAAGCCTGGTGCCTTACCAGTGTACCTGCTGTAAACTTTCAGAGCCCATATATGTTTATACATATTAATAATAAGTAATAAATAATGTTAAATAATAATAGCAACAAATGCTTATGCAGTGTAGTGTTTATTATTTAGGCCCTATGTACTTTTAAAAATGTATGTGTATGTTTGTTTTTGTGCTAGTGAAATGTACTAACACAAAATTTAACATTTTAACTATTTTTAAGTATATAGTTCAGTGACATTAAATACATTCACATTGTTTTGCAATCATCACTACCATCCATCTCCAGAACTTTTTCATCTTCCCTAACTGAAACTCTGTATCCATGAAACAGCTCCCCATTCCCCTCTCTCCCAGTGCCCCCTATTCTAGACACAGACACAGACATTTCTGTGTCTATGAATTTGACTATTCTAGGTACCTCAGTAAGTGGAATCATGCAATATTTGTTCTTTTGTGTCTGACTTATTTCACTTAGTGTCATGTCCTTATGTTTCATTCATGTTGAAACTGCATCTAAATTTTCTTCCTTTTTAAGGCTGCATAGTATTCCATTGTATGTATTTACCACATTTTGTTTACATATTCATCTACTCATGGACATTTGGGTTATTTCCACTTTATGTGCTTTTTATGTATCAACTCTTTCACTGCTCACAAAGATTCATTGATTCATTCATTGTTGTAGTATCTTTATTATCTCCATTTTATGATAAGAAAACTGAAGCATGTGAGATTGTGTATGTGCCCAAGTTTATAGAGCTAGGAAGCTCTGAAGCGAGTATCCCATCCCAGGCTGAGTAGATCCACAGTTCCTGCCCCTAATCACTGTGCTATCTCATCTCCCTTCCCAATGATTCAGGAAACTAAGTATAGCACGTACCAGTTGGAAAACCATTTGTATAACATTCTAAGGCCAGGTTTCTGACTTAATTTGTACAGGTTTTAAAAGTTCAAAGGAGTAGTCAATTTAACAACCTCACCCCATAGCAACTGATTTATAAAGGATCTCATTACTACAAAATAAAAGTTAGCGCTCTGCTCTGGCACTAGTTCTAGGTGGGCTAAGTTCATTTTTCTAATCTTCCTATATAATATGTGCATGCGTGTGTGTGTGTATGCGCGTGCAGTAGCATGGTTATAATATTACCCCACTTTGTAAAAAGGGAAATTGGGGCATACGAAGGTGGTAAGTTACTTGTTCAAGGACTCATAATAGAAAATAGAACCTGTATCCAAACTCAGATCATTTGTAACTCCAGAGCCTCTTCTCTTAACTACAGCACACATTTTATCTTTTTCTTGAATGTGAAGTACAGCATTGAGACCTGTACATAACCACAAGTATTCTTACAGTATATCGAAATTTTCCTAGAAACCTGTAAATAAACAGCAAGTCTATTTGTCAAGAGGCAATCCCTGCATTACTAAAGTTATTTGTATAGTTATTCCAATGAGCAAATCTGAAAACTAGGAATGCAGTTGCTTTATTAAAAAATTGTTGATGGTATAAAATATTGTTAGATTTTGGGAAGCAGTTTAGTATGCACATGCCAAGCTTCTCAGGACAGAAACACCTCTGAGAACAGCTTCTTTCCTTTCACAAAGAGATGAAGAGTACACTCATGAACCCTGAGCAAAATTGTGACTTCAATGCAATTGATTGTCTTCTGACCCAAATTCCTGTTTCTGGCTTCCTTTTCCATTTGTTCCGTTTGTACAACCTCGTGCCCACTTCAGTCGTTGCCCAGGGCCCTTAAATTTAAATATCCCCCTCCCTGAACATATAGGCATTATGAAACGGAGAAGAATCCGAGAATCTGATTGCACGTTTTCATTCCTAGCAAAGCCACCATGTACACACATACAGGCCAGTCACATTTTAGAACACATGTTTCAGGGTTCCATGGGGATATGATGCTGACCATTCTTTTGTTTCTCACAGAGTTCCAGGACCGCACGCTCCGAGGAGGACCGGGACGGCCTATGGGATGCCTGGGGCCCATGGAGTGAATGCTCACGCACCTGCGGGGGAGGGGCCTCCTACTCTCTGAGGCGCTGCCTGAGCAGCAAGTAAGTCCTGCACCTGTTGGGGGTCTTTGTGAGAACCAGAGGTAGCCGGTTTGAGGCACACTTTCATGATTGGGTTTATGGAGAACATTTTGTTGCTTACAGATCCAGATAAAAGAAAAGAATTAAAGGAACGTGCAAATAATTAAATTTGTGTCCTTAACGTGTTTTTATTTGTGTTCTTATGTCCATCTCCAGCTAGGTCTTTATATACTCTTATCAGATGATAAGCAATAGAGAACTTATCATCTTTACCAAGCAAATGTTATCTGTTTTCATGTTAGGACTGGAAGGAGAATTTATTGTTAGGAATGGTTCTGGAATTATTAGCTCTATGACATATTGTACAATATTGGTGTTAGCAGCGTATTGAGTTTATGCTGGATTTTTAGTGTTACCAAGTACTTTGCAAGTGAATAACATATTGGTTTATTTTTATAGTTGTCCTAATAGCCAGCAGTTTCTTAAAGTCATTCAGTTCAATGAATGATGAATTTTGAATATAAGGAAGTTTGGAAACATAGAAGCTTCAGTGGGAATTGGGTCAGGAATAGTGAGAGGGATGAAGAAGGTAGACATGGGAGGGGCTAATGACATGTAAGCTAAAGGAAAGGGCCTGAGGCCTTAGAATGGAAATTTTTACTTAGAGTAATAATAATTTAAAACTCCTTCTTGAGCTGTGTGGTCTATGACTAGATCTGTCTCCAAACTATAAAATGTAAAATACCATGGTAATATTTTTAATGAAAGATTTTATTTGACCATGAAAAGTGTTATGTATAGCAAGTAGGAGTTTTGATCAAAATTACTGTATATACTATATTATAAAACAGGAAGCAGAAAAAGAATTCTAGACATTTCATAAACAAATAGCAGAAAGTGGTGAGACAGAAGTTCGGAAAAATATCAGCTTACTTTAATAAGAGTGAAAATTTCTTGAAATCAGTGTCTGAGCCTTATTCCTTTCTGTCTCCCCAAGGCCTGCACAGGGTCTAACAGATATTAGAAGCCCGATAGATGGTTCTTCATTGAATCACGAAAGACCATTTTGGCTCCAGGCAGGTCTCGCTGGAAATGTTACAACCTGAGATATATCCAACAAGATACCAGATCAATTCTGATATTTGGCCACTGTGGCATTGAGGTGTGCACTAAAAATGGGTCAATGAGATTGTATCTACCAGCAAGTTTGTTTGTCTCATTTTTGAGGCCAGCTTCAAGTCAACGAGAACCTTGAGCTGATAAGAAAGACTAGACTTTTGCTCCTTATGATTCACCTGCTCTCTTAATCTTGAATATACAAAACTTCCAAAATCTGCAATGTATGCTGCCACAGGGTGATAATGTAACTGATAATATTCATACATCAGTAAAGCCAAAAGTATAAATTTAGAACGTTCCTGTTATCTAGTTTTCTCAAATTAGCGTCCTTGAATATTTTATAGAGATGAGCCAAAACATGTGTCTCACAAAACTGATAAGAAACAAAGGGGAATTTTCATATTGTCTCAGTGACGTGTATGTCAGATTGAGGTAGGATCTTTTACTGAGTGAGAGACTGAGAAGCAATTTAGGGAATACATTAAAATCACAAAATTCTGTCATTCAGCAAATAATCAAATATTGATGGCATGCAAAATTAAAAAAAAAAAAACAGTTTTGCCACCCAGTAAGTTAAAGGTCTAGATGTTAGGGCTCTATTATGATACTACAAAAGGTATCCATTGTCTTCTACTTATAAAGTATTAGAAAAGTAGAATGTAAATGCTGAAATTATAAACATATAGAAAATATGTCCCTATTTTACTTTCAAGTATTAAAAATATATATTCAGTAATCTCATACAAGGCTGAACAAGAAGCTTAAAAAATGGGGCGGAGGTAGACTACCTGTTCTTCAGGAATTTGAAGAAGAAGAAAAGCCTCCAAATAGAAGACATTTCCAAATCCAACAAAAATATAAAGAAATGTTAGTTTCTTAAAAACCAGTGCTTAGTATGGACTGATACATTATACACACGGATATGTTCTGTACTCTTAAATTCTAGTCATTCTTTAGCAAATCAAAAACTTGTCACCACCATTAAACTCTGGAACAATCTGGATAGAAATGTAATATATATTTTTAATTGTGAAAGAACTATTTATATATACCCTATCGTATATTTTGACACCGTTCTTCAACAGGATTTGTGTTGTTAGGCTAAACTGTATTAATTCTGATCCTTGTAAGACAAACAACATAGAAGTTGATTTAGCTGTTCAGTCTGAGATTCTAGTGGGATTTCTGGAGACAAGCAGCTCATGATATGACCACATTAGCGTATTACCTCTGTGCCCTAATGAGTGAAATCTTACAGCTACAGATTTTAAAAGGAGCAAAACTAAGACTGAGTTACTATCT
This sequence comes from Symphalangus syndactylus, assembly GCF_028878055.3. Lineage (NCBI taxonomy): Eukaryota > Metazoa > Chordata > Mammalia > Primates > Hylobatidae > Symphalangus > Symphalangus syndactylus. Next base: position 121,226,688 of record NC_072431.2, on the reverse strand, counting down.
TTGGGGGTGTATAGATTGTAGAAAATCTGCATCTCCAAGGACAATTTAAAGATCTACAGTGACTAAGTAAATACCTTTATAATAATACCAAATAAATATGTTAATCCACTGAATGTTCCTAGATGTTATAATGCTGACTTCTAAAATATTAGGTTGGTGCAAAAGTAATTGCAGTTTTTGCTATTACCTTCAATTCACCAACCCAATACTTTAGTTTTTATGGCAATTATGCACTTATTTTCTAGAAAGCACAACAGAATATGCTATTATTGAACAGCTTAGATAGTTCCTGCTGTGATTCAAGACTTCTGTGTATGTTGCATTTTTCAAAACAAGGCATACATATACAGCTACAAACCCCCCACCCCAAGCATGTATTTGTGTGTGTGCTGAGCTGTGATAGAAAATATATATCATTTCAAAAGACTCTGACAGCTACTGTTGCAGAGAACTCACCCTGGCAGGGTCCCTTTGTGGATACTGGTCAGATCCACTTACCCAGGGGAGACCTTATCCTAAGTGTCGCTGGTCCTCAATCAAAATTCAGTTTGGCCAGGCACAGTGGCTCACCCTGTAATCCCAGCACTTTGGGAGGCCGACTTGGGGGGATCACCTGAGGTCAAGAGTTCGAGACAAGCCTGGCCAATATGGAGAAACCCCATCTCTACTAAAAATACAAAAATTATCTGGGCGTGGTAGCGGGTGCTTATAATTGCAGCTACTGGGGAGGCTGAGGCAGGAGAATAACTTGAACCCCAGAGGCGGAGGTTGCAGTGAGCCAAGATCGAGTCACTGCACTCCAGCCTGGGTGACAAGAGCGAAACTCCTTCTCAAAAAAAAAAAAAGAAAAAAAAATTCAGTTTTCTTTACCACGGGATTATTATGTTTGGAATCAGAGATTCTCAAATGTTTGTGTGTCCCTGGCTTTCTCTTCCTGCCATTCTGTGTCACTTCACAAGTTTTATTAATATGATTTTAGCCCTGCATTTTCTCCTTCTTTGTGTGTAATGAAAGTGTGGAGCCAGTCCCCTTTGGTATCTAAAGGGAATCAGACATTTTGGATGATTTCATTTTAGATGATTTATGTTCTCCTCCATATATAGTTTGAACGCATCTGCTCGGGATCTTGGATGGAAGTGTAGTTGTCTTCATTATCTTTTAAGTTGTCAAGCACCTAAGAAGCTATTTGTTTTCTTGATAATTTTTATTTGCAATCAAGGTCTTTCACTATTAACACAAATTCCTGGGTTACAGCCTCATGTTTCAAAAAGCTAGCATTCAGCTATCAAAGTTCATGGAGACACCTAGCACTCATTAAACTTTCAGTTACAGTCATGTATAAAAATTTTAATTTTCATTAAAATACATAACTCTAAGCAGTAAGAAATATTAATAAGTACTTATAAAAACAAAATATAATATTAATGAAATACATTCTAACATTTTTCTCATTAATACTTAACTGTAATTAAGTCATTGCTTAAATATGACCCTAAATCAGTCCTAAGGCTGGATTTAGAATCTATTTGGACTCTTATAATTCAGAAATAGATATGTTCTGAGATATGTACTCAGCTTCAAGACTTCAAATCAGTTTGATTTTTAGTTTTCAAGTTTTTTCCCTCAACAACTGGTTCTATCTATTCTAGTACCAGCAAGAATTTATTAGTTAACTCTCCTTAGTTCCTTACGCTAATGGAAACTCTAATTGGTGTAGCAATTATTCATTGCCACAGTAATGCTGCGTAACAACCACTAATCCTCACTAGAATATCAGATAAGGAATTATTGCTTGGCTAGGTAGCCCTGATGGACTTGGATGGTCTTGATCACATATCTAGGGTTGGCTGGATGTTGGCTGATCTAGACTGGCTTCATCTGGGCCGACTTGGGAAACCCAATTCTGCTCCACTAGTTCCTTATCCTCCAGCAGGCTAGCTTAGGCAAGTTCTCATAGTGACAGCAGAAGTGTAAGAGAGAGCAATTCCCAGTGCAAAGCCTGTTTCCAGCTTCTCTACCATATTTGCTAGAATCTCATTGGCCAAACTAAGCCACTCACCAAGTCCAGAGTCAGAATGGGAGAGCCAAAATGTTACATGTGAAAGCATGAGCTAGAGAGAGGGTGAAAAATTGGGACTATTCTTCAATCTAGCATGAATAGTCTTCTACGGCTTTCTTACTCGTTTTTAATGGGATAATGAACTTAATGGGTTCTGTCTCATTTCTCCACTCCAGATCTAGGCATCTAAATTCAGTTCAGTCACCTTATATACATTCCCAATAGGGAAAGATCAGAGGTTATGAATGTATATATCCTTAGAGGCCTAGCAGGTAACTGGAATGTATGTAGTAGCATTCATATTGAGTCCAAATAAATCCCATCTACCAGGTAAATTAACCTGCCAGGCCAATTTTCTAGCTCTGGTAATATGACCTCTTAGAGCACTCTCAGGTCTGATTAGTTTTTCAAGTCTGTCAGCCAATGATTATTCTATTCCCAATATGAAAGAAACGTAAAGGGAGGCAGATTACTCAGATTTTATGGAATAAATTACAACTACTCAACTTCTGGAGTTAATTTTGTTTCCTGATGGATTGGGAGCTTGAGAGGAGACTTGGTTTACCCTCTGAGTACAGAACATCCTCTCAGAGTGATCTTTTGAAGGTTATAGAAAAAAATTCAATGGACACAAAGCAGAATGAAAACACAGACACATGTTAAATATAAAAGCCTTCATTCTCAACAAGCAGTCCTTGATACTGGAGAAAAAGTTCTGACCCAGGAACATACTGAGCAGAATCCTTTCCTTGGTTTCTCCCCTACCCTTTTTCTGAGGCTTGCAGAAAGTAGGCAGTGCTTGATTTTCCAGGTTTATGATATTGGAACACTGATCATTGCCTTTATCTGCAACCCTGGTTTGAACAACAAAGAAAGACACTGTATAAACATTGTCTCTCACCTTTACTAATTTTGTAAGGTTATATGTGGTTTTATTGAGTAACTCTTATACTGTAACTTTTACTAATCTAGTATCACCAAGTAGAATATAATACCTGTTTTTATTTTTCATTAATTAGAAAAGAGACTATACCTACTGGTGCTTGATGATGGACATTTATTTTATTTCAAATGAATTAAAGTACCAGCTACCTTGAGAAGCTGCTCCTCTCTCCAGTTCTTCACCCCTCCCACTAAATACTCTGAAATAATATTTATAGTGAACTAATTTGTCTAGCTTTTTAAAAAATACTTAATACTAAAGATCTATCTTTCAGAGCTCTAGGTTTGTCTTCAGCCAGCTAATTTAGCTTTGCTCATAAGAAGTTCCAAATTCATAAGACAGTTAATATGATGTGTAACATTGTCTGTCTCACTGTATTAAGTCAATGCCAAGACCAGGCTCAAAGGAGGAAACTGCAGTTCGTTTGAGATGGCAACGAGTCAGAGAGCTGGCTGCTCTTAGGTGTGATGTGAACCTTTGCACTGGTGACTAAAGAAGATTTAAAGGTCCTCTGAGACCTTTTTTACTTTCTGAAATGCCACATTCATCTAGCTAATACTATAAATTAATACTACATTAATATTGCATTAAGAGCATAAATTAATACATTAAGATTACAAATATTATGTTAAATCTCAACTGATTCAATGATGGGTTTGGCTGTTTCATATCTATCCAAATAGCAAAAAATGATCTTCTTATGAAGGATGGCAGAATTTTTAAAAAGTTAATAAATTTTGAGCTAAATATTAAAATTGAATTAAAAAGTTTTTGAGATAAATACGATTATTAGATGAGCAAGAAGTAAAAATCACACAAGGGGTGCCTAAAACAAGTAAGATTATAGTATTATTCCAAAGGCATGTGGCTGCCAGAATGGTGTCATCATAAATACAGAAAAATTAAAATAAATAGCCCCAAGGAGTCTTAGTCCACAGGAATAGGAAAGATCATTCTAAAGGTCTCATTTCATAATAATTGTGCTAAGAGAAAGTAAGCTAACTTCTCTGATTTTTAACTGCAAACACAGATATTCTGCCATGAAAATATTGATATACTAATATAGGCTTTAGTTAGCATCTTATTTCTATACCATATAATAATAAATACCAGAAGAAAATTTTCAATGGTAAGATTTTGCTTCTTAAACAAATGTTTGTTTTTTTCTGTTAAAGACATCTCATCTCTATCATAACATCGAATTAAGATTCACAGGACTGGTTTTAAGAGGTTTTAGAACTTTCAGCTCAAGTGAGCCCCAAAGCAGGCTTTATCTGTTATTCTTCATCTGGTGTTATATGTTATCACCCTTGTTTTCCTTGGAAATGTTTGAATTTTTGTTTAAAAGAAAGATATACAAGTTCAGAGTGGGTATGACTACTCGTGTCATTTGTATGAGATGGTCTTTTCATTTCGTTAAAGGAGATTGCATATTTTGGAACATATGCTTAAGGGTTTGCAATTGCCTTCCTTTTACTTTTTGGGTTAAAGCCTAGTCTAAATATATTACGAAGACTTCTAATATTTCAGGTCATATATCTTAGAGGGGTGTATTGTTCCAAGATCTGATCTCCTTTCCAGAGGCAAATGTGCTAAGGCCAATGACTAAATGTTTAGGACCAATTTATGGCCTGGTTTATCCCATAAGCCAATTTGTTGGAATAAAAGGTGGTTAGAAATTTGTTTGTTGTCCATAACATTTACTTGCCGTATCAGGAATATGTAACTCTTAGATGTCTTTTTCTGTTTATTTAAAAAAAAATCCTTATGTGGTTCGTTCAGTAGCCCTTCTAAAGTCTGTATATCTCCTCAACTTTAATTCATTCATTCAATAAATATTTATTGAATACCTACTATGTATTAAGCAAACTGGTAGGTATAACTAAGGATAGAAATCCCAAGGGGCCAGAGTCTCAAGAATTTACCAAATTATTAATTTGCCTCCGAGTTTCTACTGATTATAGTTGCAAGATATTTTAAGAACTAAGAGAACTTCCCCCAATTCTATAAATAATACATCTGTGGAACTGGGTTTTAAAAATATTTTACATGTATTGTTATTTTATTCTGGTAGCATCATTTTATATATTAATGCTTTCTTTTCCTAATTAAGTTGTATGAATTCCTCCTTTTTTACAGTGCTTAGCACACAGCAGACATTCAAATGTTTAATCATTGGCTTTTAAACAGTATATGCAGTATTGTCATTTTATATATTTCTTCAATCTGTGCTTCAAATAAAGAGGAAGAAAACTATGTGATATTAAACATCTCTACAAAAGAATTGGGAACCTAATCCCTATACCACAGAACAAAGGTTGGTGGAACCAATTCTGCTTTTGCAGAATTAAGAAAATATTTCAGACTTAGACCTAGACTGAGCTGGGAAGGATCTTAGAGCCAATCTCCTCTCTAATTCCCTCTTTGTTATTTCCCTTCCTCTTTTTATTTTTATTTCTTATTGTAGTAAGACAATTTAGCATGAGATCCACCATCTCAACCAAATTTGAAGTGTTGTATACAGTATTATTAACTATACCAGCAGTGCTGTGCAGCAAATCTCTACAATTTAGCCATCTTGCATAACTGAAACTAGACTCCTTGAATTGCAAGTACTATTTCTCTCTCTGCCCCAACCTCTGGCAGCCTCCGTTCTACGGTCTGCTTCTATATACTTGATTAGTCTGGATACCTTATATAAGCGGAATCACGTAGTACTTGTCCTTATTTCTGACTTATTTCACTCAGCATAATGGCCTCAAAGTTCATTCATTGTTGTTATTTCCTTTGCTGTGCAGACTCTATTTGATAGTGTCCTACTTGTCTATTTTTGCTTTTGTTGCTTGTGCTTTTGGTGTTATATCTGAGAGATCATTGCCAAATCAATATTAGGAAGCTTTGCCCCTATATTTTCCAGTTGGAGTTATATAGTTTCAAGTCTTACATTTAAGTCTATAATCCATTTTGAGTTCATTTTTGTATATGGTGAAATTTGGATAGCAATTTTATTCTTTCACATGTGGATATCCAGTTTTCCCAGCACCTTTCCCCATTGTGCATTCTTGGAACCTTTGTCAAAGATCAGTTGACTCTACATGTGTGAATGTTTTTCTAGGTGTTCCATTGGTGTATATGTCTGTCTTTACACCAAGGTGTCTTTACACTGGCATATCTTAACACCAGTACAATACTGTTTTAATTTCTGTAGCTTATAAAATGTTTTGAAATCAGGAACTGTGATGCCTTCAGCTTTGTTCTCTGTCAATATTGTTCTGAACATTCCAGATTCTTTTTGGTTTCGTATGAATTTTAGAACTTTGTTTTTCCATTTCTGTAATAATCAGTTACTGGGAGTTTGATAGGCAATGCATTGTATCTATAGATCACATTGGGTAACATGGACGTTTTAACAATATTAACTCTTCCACTCCGTGAACATGGAATGTTTTACCATTTATTTGTGTCATCTTTAATTTCTTTCAGTAATGTTTTGTGATTTTTCAGTGTGCAAGTCCTTCACTTCCTTAGTTTATTCCTAAGTATTTTATTCTTTTTGATGTGATTGTAAATGAGACTGTTCTCTTAATGTCTTTTGTGGATAGTTTGTTATTAGTGTGCAGAATTGCAACTGATTTTTTTTTTTTTTTTTTTTTTTTTTTTTTTTTGAGACTAAGTCTCGCTGTCTCCCAGGCTGGAGTGCAGTGGCACCATCTCGGCTCACTGCAAGCTCCGCCTCCAGGGTTCACGCCATTCTCCTGCCTCAGCCTCCCGAGTAGCTGGGACTACAGGCGCCCGCCACCACGCCCGTCTACTTTTTTTGTATTTTTAGTAGAGATGGGGTTTCACCGTGTTAGCCAGGATGGTCTCGATCTCCTGAGGTCATGATCCGTCCGCCTCGGCCTCCCAAAGTGCTGGGATCACAGGCGTGAGCCACCACGCCCGGCCTGATTTTTCTGTATTGATTTTTGTATCCCTCAGTTTTACTCAATTTGTTTATTAGTCCTTCGTGAAGTATTTATAGAGTTTTCTCCTTATAAGATCATGTCATCTGCAAACGGAAATAATTTTATTTCTTCCTGTCTTTTTTGGATGCCTTTTATTTCTTTTTCTTGTCTTACTGACCTAAGACTTTCAGTACTCTTTTGAACAGAAGTGGCAAGAGTGAGCAACCTTGCCTTGCTCCTGATCTTAGAGGAAAAGCCATTGAGTGTGATGTTAGCTGAGGACTTTTCACATATGGCCTTAGTTATTCTGAAGAAATTTCCTTCTCTGCCTAGTTTGAGAGTTCACATCATGAAAGATGTTAAATTTTGCCAAATGCTTTTTCTGCATCTATCAGAGATGATCATGTGGTTTTTATTCCTCCTTCTGTTATGGAAGTAGTTCTTAATCCCAGTTACACTTTAGAATCACCTGGAAAGCTTTTAAAAAATACAAATATCTGGGCCCTACCAAAGAACAGTTAAATTAGGATCTCTTGGGGTAGATTCCTGACATCAGTAATTTTTTCAAAGCCCTCCAAATGATTTTAATGTGTATCCAGAGTTAAAATTGCTGCTGTCTTGAAGGGGGTGATAGTGCAATGATGAGGTTTATCTCCAGCTCCCTGAAAAATTAGAGGTTAGGGTAAAGAAGAAAAGAAGAATTTTTGTTTGTTTGTTTGTTTTTTGAGACAAGATCTGGCTGTATTGCCCAGGCTGGAGTGCAGTGGTGCCATCTTGGCTCACTGCAACCTTCGCCTCCCAGTTTCAAACCGTCCTCCTACCTCAGCCTCCCGAGTAGCGGGGACGACAGGCATGAGCAACCATGCCTGGCTAATTTTTGTATTTTTTGTAGAGACAGGGTTTCACTATGTTGGCCAGGCTGGTCTCTCCCTCTTGAGCTCAAGTGATTTGCTCGCCTTGGCCTCCCAAAGTGCTGGGATTACAGGGATGAGCTACCGCAGGATTTTCTGATAAAGAAACTTCTTTTATGTTCAAAGGAGTTTCTGTAAAATGATCAAGTCTGCCATGTGGGAGAGAAGTCATGGATACAAGCATGTCAAGACGTAACAGTGGGGATTGCCCTAGGTACTACTCTGTATCTACTTTTCTGGTACATACACTGTTGTCTAGTATTAGTCACCATCAGCCTTGCCCAAAGTGGTAAATGAACTAAGTGATTTCTGACTTATTCTTTCATCCTTTTATTAATTCAGCCTACAAACATGATCCTTTAAGCTTCCAGCTTGTTGGTGAATGACCGGGTTAATGTCCTAGTGATTCTTGGGTAGTTTATGCAAATTCTGTGAGACTCACCTCTCCCTAAAATCATTAAACTTCCTATCCACAGAGTTGAGTTGAGTTTTCCATCTTCAATTCAGCATCCATCCCTTCAGCTCCTCTCTCACCTCAACTACCAAAAAAAAAAAAGGAAAGATTTCCTAATGCTACTTGCATTATTTCTTGAATTATTCTTCGGTTTGGGCCCAATTTGTAGAAAATAGAAGAGTTATCTAACCCTGTTTTCCTTAGTTTCAGTCACTGAGAAAGTGAGAGAGAAAGAAAGAAAGAGAGAGAGAGATGGAGACGGATACTGGATATTAAGAGCAAACAGAGGGTAGTCTTTCCAAGTCATATACAATGGGGGATGGACACTTCACCTGGAGGCAGGAAGAATAACTATAAAACACTAGGTGATATTACATCCATGCATGGATCATCAGCTGAAGCCCCTAACTAATATACCAACCTCAAATAGCTGCAGAGCCAGCCCCTGCCTTTGGGCTTTGGAGTAGGAATCCCTGGTCCAGATAAAGACCCTTTCCTACTTAGGAGGAGAACCACATGTTGTGGGAACCAGAATTTGTAGCAGTGAGTTTCATTGCCTATTTTGTGGGTTATTCCTTCTATTTTATTTTTCATAAAACTGCTGATTTGGAATTTTGGCATGGCTGTTCTCTATTTGTATGACCTTGGACTAGATTTTAGTTTCTCCAGGATTTTGTTTGCTTATCTGTGAAATCAGGTGGGCAGTGCCTGGAACAGAACAAGTGTTCCGTAAGTATTTGTTGAACAGACATCCAAGATGCCCTTCAACTCTGAAATGTGTGCCCCTAAAAAAGAGACAGTTTCTCCTCCAGATATGCAGTCAAGCCCATTTTGCTGTTAGATAGGAAGAGGAGCAAAAACTGCTCTTCATATAAGTGGTTTTAAAGAAAAATGTTGTGACTCTCCAGACCCCCATTTTGCAATGAACATCTGGGTGACATGGAAGGATTGGAGAACTTTTGTCTCTAGCCAAAATAATTCATAAATTTCCAGCTCAAGGCTTATATTGGGAGAGGTTGTTAGAGTCCTAGAGTTTCATAATATACATTTTCCTCAAGGGGAAGATGGAAAAGTTGGACTTGATGTTGCTAAAACACATTTGTTTTTATTCTCATTCTCTGCCTCTTTTGGCTACTGCGCAAATGTAAGATCATTTGCAAACCTTATGGCATGTGTGTGTATACTATAAAGTGCATGTCCTTCCTGCTAGTGGATCTTAAGCCAAAGGCAGCAATGCCCCGGCCCCCACCCCTAGCCATCTTTCAGAGGAAGCAAATGCATTGCAATGACAAACACAACTTATAATAAATATGTGAAAATAAACATGTTCATTAAAATAGAGCCCAATGTTTTTTACTTTGGTAGCTATTTAATTTCATTTTAAACTTTTCATCTTTTACTTGTTATAGGAAGATTTTAATCAGGTTTCAAAGTTCAAAAATTAGAACAGATGTGAGGCTGAAAGTTCTTCATGGCCTGAAATTATCTTTATAATATTTCTTCTGTATGTTTCTTCTTTCTTCCTTTGGCCATTTGTTCTTTCCTTCCCTCCTTCTATCCCTCGCTCCCTTCTTTCCTTCCTTCCTTCTCTCACGAAGTATTTGTAAAGCACTAACAGTACACCAAGCACATTGCTAGATTCTGCAGCTCAGAGACCAAACAGACTGCAAGGGAGGAAAGTAAATAAATGTCAAAAAAGGTTTACTATTTTGTATTTTAGATTCAGGGAGTACACGTGCATGTTTATTACATGGGTATATTGCATAATGGTGGGGTTGGGGCTTCCAGTATACCCATCACCCAAATATTGAACGTCATACTCAATAGGCAGTTTTTCCACCCCCACCCCCCAACCCAGCCTTTCCTCTTTTGGAGTCCCCAGTGCCAAATATTTCCATCTTTATGTCCATGTGTACCGATGTTTAGCTCCTACTTATAGGTGAGAACCTATGGTATTTGATTTTCTGCTTCTGAGTTAATTCACTTAGGATAATGGCCTCCAGCTCCATCCATGTTGCTGTAAAGGACATGATTTCATTCTTTTTATGGCTAAGTAGTATTGATGGTGTGTATGTACCACATTCTCTTTATCTAGTCATCCATTGATGGACATTTAGGCTGATTCTATGACTTTGCTATTGTGAATAGTGCTGCAATAAACATATGAATGCAGGTGTCTTTTTTATATAATGATTTCTTTTCCTTTGGTTAGATACCCAGTGTGGGATTGCTAGGTTAAATGGTAACATGGTTTTCTTTTCTTTTTTCTTTCTTTTTTTTTTTTTTGAGACGGATTCTCCCTCTGTCACCCAGGCTGGAGTGCAGTGGCGCAGTCTCAGCTCACTGTAACCTCTGCTCCCGGGTTCAAGCGATTCTCCTGCCTCAGCCTCCTGAGTGCTGGGATTACAGGCATGCGCCATGATACCTGGCTAATTTTTGTATTTTCAGTAGAGACAGGGTTTCACCATGTTGGCCAGGCTGGTTTTCTATAAGTAAAAGAGGCATGGGTGCTACAGGACGGTGTCCTAGACCTTTAAAATCCTGGCTTTTTGCTGCCTGTCTGCCTCCTCTCCTGGTGAGCTCTTTATCTACAATGTCCCTCCCTCTCCATGCTCACCTGTCAAAATCCTAAATGTTATTTAAAGCCACCTTCACCTGTACCCCTGAGTCTCACCATGCTATATTTGTGAGGCATTTTGTTTGCACCACCTTTAAGTCATCTTTACGTAGTCCGGCTGCGTTATCATTATTTATATGGTACTGTCTCTAGATTATCAGTGTCATGGTCTGAGGTTTTATTTTCCTTTTCTTTAGACCTTCTTGCCTTGCACAGAGTAGGTATCTAGTCACTGTTAGGTGAATTTACTGAATTAAACATAGGGTAAGAACCTAGTGTAGTGCTCGAGGGAGCAGGGGTAGGAAGGGAGGGCTGAATCCCAAAGTCTCCTTTCTCCCATCACATTCTTGGGACTCCTATCACCCATATAGGACCTCCCACTGAAGATACTTCCTTTTTAAGCTATTGCCCACTCCTCAATCTCTCCTTTTTCAAATTCCTTCTGTATTTAATATTCAGATCATTCCTATGAGTTGTTCACCAGGCATTATACTGTTGTGTGTGCTACTCTGATTCATGTGGATTAGTTCAAGTAAATAATAACTTTGATAAGAATCAGGGAGGCCACCGTTTTTGTGTCTTTCACAGTGTCTTGCTTAGTACTAGTATAGACTGGATGCCCAGTGAATGTGTTAAGTGACTGCAAATTGGAAAACATTATACAAAAAGCGTGTTAACCAGGAAGCACTGCCCAGGGCTCATTTTCCCCATTGGAGTGCTTATTGTACATTGTCTCATTAGATTTTTTGAGCAGTATGTTCAGAGCAGTTTCTGGCTTCATTAGAAGCTGGGCATGACCTTTCTGGTCTACAGTGTCATCATTCTCGCCTTTTTCTTTTCTGATTACATGAGTGTACTCCTCATTTTCATAACTCCAGCCCATATTTGTTAAAACTTGATGCTTTGCTATAGCATGTCTTTCTTTGAAGAACAGGCAGGGATATGTAAAATGATACTTGTTTGGAAAAAAAAATTGGCAGTGATTTTTCTAGTTATAGTTTAGACATACCAAACAGTCATAATAGCAAATAAGCCAACGTGAAACTTAAAGGACAAATTCCACAATTCAGCCTATAATATTCTCATGTGGGTCTAAATTTTAATTTACCAGCTCCGCAGCCTCCTAACTGTTGCTCGAAAATCTGTAAAAGTGCAGAGATACTTTCCTTAGTTCCGTCTGGTCGAGAGAAGATCAAACAACCAGAGAGGATGTTGTCTTAGACTGTTTTCACCAAACCTACATCATTTCCATTTATATCAAATTTAGTCTCCACAATAAGTTTTAGTAACTCTCTGGATATACATAAATCAGTGTTTCCAAGTTGGCACTGCATTCAGAACATTTTTATAATGACAGATTAGGATAGAGCAGAAGTGTTGAGTTATAAAACTGAGGTCACAAAAATATGTTAACTATGCCAAAGAAACACTTAAGTCTAGTTCACAAGTTACAGAACCATTTTTTAATCTGGACCTTCACTCTCCCCTGATCAGTTTAAAATTGCTTTGAGAATGTGGCTTTAAGGCCGACTCTTCCTTTGGCTCCCTAGGGCCCAGTTAGTGCCTCTGGCACACTGGGATGAGCTAACATGGCACCAGCGATGTGTCTGTTCCCAGCCAGCTCACCTACTGATGGATGATGCCTGGCAGCATGCCACTTTGTTGTTTCTTGTATTATTACAACAGAAAGCATTTTCAAAAGCCACATTTATCAAGTCATCATAATAGTTTGGCTTGTATATCTATCTGTTCAAAAAAAAAAATAAATCTCTCCCTTAGCACTAATCTGTTTGAACCATGTGGTGTATCCCATTAGAAAAGGCAGTGGAAAACTGCTTCTGCCTGGGATTCAGGGACCTTTCAACTAAATGCTTAGGAGAAAGAGAGATTTTTTATATATGCTTTTGGAAGTCCCAAAGCACCATGAACCTCTGTTTCCTCGTTTCCACTGGTGGTTATATGTACAGGGGATGCATTTATTTCTAGAATTTTAGTGGCTTTGTTCAATGAAGGAGATTTAACCTCAAATGACGAAAAAAATATGAATGTTAGCCTCAAAAAAGGACAAAGACACATTTTAATGTTTAAGGTCAGTTTCCGTAGGCAGGTGTTACCAGATTAAACATGACTTGTTATGAAGAACATTGTACGCAAATTTCTTATTATTTGAGGTAGAGGGTTATCTGGAAGCATGTGGCAAAGAGGAGGGGACTCAAAGTACATTTTTAAAGTACTAAAAGAGTGTAATTAACTTGTTTGTAACACAAAGGATAAATGCTTGAGGGGATAGATACCCATTAACCATGAAGTGATTATTACGCACTGCATGCCTGTATCAAAACATCTTCTGCACCCCATAAATATATACACCTACTAGGTACCCACAAAAATTAAAAATTTTAAAAAAGCATTGTCCTGAATAAATATATATTTATTCAACGTTTATTAAAAATAATTTAAACATGTTAATATTAATAAAGTACTCACTAGGGATGCATACCGGAACATGTCTAATTTTTTAGAGATGCGATATGTAATGAAGATACAATATAAGCATGGTTTTCTGCAGATACTTTTAAAGAAGAGACAGTGCTAAATTGACTCCTCTTGCTGGGAGCAAACCCCCTCAAAATAATGCTTTTACGAAAACAAGTTTTGTTGTAATTTTTGTTTATGACATTATAAACTGGAATTAAATAATAATTATTTTAAACGCAGAATAAAGTGTAGAACATGATAGAATAACATTTTTAAGTACAAGAGTAAAGCAAAGCTAAGAAAAAGTTAGAATATGGGACTTGTGAAACCCACAGGGACGGCTTGTCATCTAATTCCTCTTTCTCTCCCATGCAAGGTAAGACCACAAGTAACCATCTGTTATGCACAGACTCCAGTTCTAGTCCCTGGGTGTTCAGCATCCAGTTTGAACCACAGATGAGGACAGTGAGCATCTGAGAAGAGCTTTACACCACAGGGTCCAGTGGTTCCTATAGTTTCCTTTTTCATGGCCAAGTTGATTGGTATCAAGTATTTCCTGAAAGAACCTCTTACAATAATGTGTCTGTGCTAGGGACTACTAGAGGGAGGAGGAGAGAGGGGGTGCTGAGCTGAAAAACCACCTAACAGGCACTATGCTCACTACCTGGTGACAGGATCATCCGTAACCCAAGCCTCAGCATTATGCGATGTACCCACATAACAAACCTGCACTTGTACCCGAGTCTAAAATAAAAGTTGAAATTATTTAAAATAATAATAACAATGTATCTGCAGAAAATGAAAAGAAGCTGACAGTACACTTGCGCTTGGTTCTCTCAGTTGTTCTCAGAATTTGTTATTCCTCTTGAGTGTTTTGTAAAGAGTCTCAGGAATGTAGAATTTTTATTTTATTTTATTTTATTTTATTTTATTTTATTTTATTTTATTTTATTTTATTATACTTTAAGTTCTAGGGTATATGTGCACAACGTGCAGCTTTGTTACATATGTATACATGTGCCATGTTGGTTTGCTGCACCCATTAACTCGTCATTTACATTAAGTCTATCTCCTAATGCTGTCCCTCCCCGCTCCCCACACCCCACGACAGGCCCCAGTGTGTGATGTTCCCCTTCCTGTGTCCATGTGTTCTCATGGTCCAATTCCCACCTATGAGTGAGAACATGTGACGTTTGGTTTTTTTCTCCCTGTGATAGTTTGCTGAGAATGATGGTTTCCAGCTTCATCCATGTCCCTACAAAGGACATGAACTCATCATTTTTTATGGCTGCATAGTATTCCATGGTGTATATGTGCCACATTTTCTTAATCCAGTCAATCATTCATGGACATTTGATTTGCTTCCAAGTCTTTGCTATTGTGAATAGTGCCACAATAAACATGTGTGCATGTGTCTTTATAGCAGCATGATTTATAATCCTTTCGGTATATACCCAGTAATGAGATGGCTGGGTCAAATGGTATTTCTAGTTCTAGATCGTTGAGGAATTGCCACACTGACTTCCACAATGGTTGAACTAGTTTACAGTCCCACCAACAGTGTAAAAGTGTTCCTGTTTCTCCACATCCTCTCCAGCACCTGTTTTTTCCTGACTTTTTAATGATCACCATTCTAACTGGTGTAAGATGGCATCTCATTGTGGTTTTGATTTGCATTTCTCTGATGGCCAGCGATGATGAGCATGTTTTCATGTGTCCGTTGGCTGCATAAATGTCTTCTTTTGAGAAGTGTCTGTTCATATCCTTTGCCCACTTTTTGATGGGGTTGTTTGTTTTTTTCTTGTAAATTTGTTTGAGTTCTTTTTAGATTCTGGATATTAGCCTTTTGTCAGATAAGTAGATTGCAAACATTTTCTCCCATTTTGTAGGTTGTCTGTTCGCTCTGATGGTAGTTTCTTTTGCTGTGCAGAAGCTCTTTAGTTTAATTAGGTCCCATTTGTCCATTGTGGCTTTTGTTGCCATTGCTTTTGGTGTTTTAGACATGAAGTCCTTGCCCATGCCTATGTCCTGAATGGTATTGCCTAGGTTTTCTTCTAGGGTTTTTATGGTTTTAGGGCTAATATTTAAGTCTTTAATCCATCTCAAATTAATTTTTGTATAAGGTATAAGGAAGGAATCCAGTTTCAGCTTTCTCCATATGGCTAGCCAGTTTTCCCAGCACCATTTATTGAATAGGGAATCCTTTCCCCATTGCTTGTTTTTGTCAGGTTTGTCAAAGATCAGATGGTTGCAGAGGTGTGGTATTATTTCTGAGGACTCTGTTCTGTTCCATTGATCTATGTCTCTGTTGTGGTACCAGTACCATGCTGTTTTGGTTACTGTAGCCTTGTAGTATAGTTTGAAGTCAGGTAGCATGATGTCTCCAGCTTTGTTCTTTTAGCTTAGGATTGACTTGGCGATGTGGGCTCTTTTTTGGTTCCATATGAACTTTAAAGTAGTTTTCTCCAATTCTGTGAAGAAAGTCATTGGTAGCTTGATGGGGATGGCATTAAATCTACAAATAACCTTGGGCAGTATGGCCATTTTCATGATGTTGATTCTTCCTATCCATTAGCATGGAATGTTCTTCCATTTGTTTGTATCCTCTTTTATTTCGTTGAGCAGTGGTTTGTAGTTCTCCTTGAAGAGGTCCTTCACATCCCTTGTAAGTTGGATTCCTAGGTATTTTATTCTCTTTGAAGCAATTGTGAATGGGAGTTCACTCATGATTTGGCTCTCTGTTTGTCTGTTATTGGTGTATAAGAATGCCTGTGATTGTTGCACACTGATTTTGTATCCTGAGACTTTGTTGAAGTTGCTTATCAGCTTAAGGAGATTTGGGGCTGAGACAATGGGGTTTTCTAAATATACAATCATGTCATCTGCAAACAGGGACAATTTGACTTCCTCTTTTCCTAATTGAATACCCTTCATTTCCTTCTCCTGCCTGATTGCCCTGGCCAGAACTTCCAACACTATGTTGAATAAGAGTGGTGAGAGAGGGCATCCCTGTCTTGTGCCAGTTTTCAAAAGGAATGCTTCCAGTTTTTGCCCATTCAGTATGATATTGGCTGTGGGTTTGTCATAGATAGCTCTTATTATTTTGAGATATGTCCCATCAATACCTAATTTATTGAGAGTTTTTAGCATGAAGGGTTGTTGAATTTTGTCAAAGGCCTTTTCTGCATCTATTGAGATAATCATGTGGTTTTTGTCTTTGGTTCTGTTTATATGATGGATTACGTTTATTGATTTGCATATGTTGAACCAGCCTTACATCCCAGGGATGAAGCCCACTTGATCATGGTGGATAAGCTTTTTGATGTGCTGCTGAATTCGGTTTGCCAGTATTTTACTGAGGATTTTTGCGTCGATGTTCATCAAGGGTATTTGTCTAAAATTCTCTTTTTTGGTTATGTCTCTGCCAGGCTTTGGTATCAGGATGATGCTGGCCTCATAAAGTGAGTGAGGGAGGATTCCCTCTTTTTCTATTGATTGGAATAATTTCGGAAGGAATGGTACCAGCTCCTCCTTGTACCTCTGGTAGAATTCAGCTGTGAATCCGTCTGGGTCCTGGACTTTTTTTGGTTGGTAGGCTATTAATTATTGTCTCAATTTTAAAGCCTGTTATTGGTCTATTCAGGGATTCAACTTCTTCCTGATTTAGTGTTGGGAGGGTGTATGTGTCCAGGAATTTATCCATTTCTTCTAGATTTTCTAGTTTATTTGCATAGAGGTGTTTATAGTATTCTCTGATGGTGGTTTGTATTTCTGTGGGATCGGTGGTGATATCCCCTTTATCATTTTTTATTGTGTCTATTTGATTCTTCTCTCTTTTCTTCTTTATTAGTCTTGCTAGTGGTCTATCAGTTTTGTTGATCTTTTCAAAAAACCAGCTCCTGGATTCATTAATATTTTGAAGGCTTCTTGGGTCTCTATCTCATTCAGTTTTGCTCTGATCTTAGTTACTTCTTGCCTTCTGCTAGCTTTTGAATGTGTTTGCTCTTGCTTCTCTAGTTCTTTCAATTGTGATGTTAGGGTGTCAATTTTACATCTTTCTTGCCTTCTCTTATGGGCACTAATGCTACAAATTTTCCTCTACATACTGCTTTGAATGTGTCCCAGAGATTCTGGTATGTTGTGTCTTTGTTCTCGTTGGTTTCAAATAACTTATTTATTTCTGCCTTCATTTCGTTATGTACCCAGTAGTCATTCGGGAGCAAGTTGTTCAGTTTCCATGTAGTTGAGCGGTTTTGAGTGAGTTTCTTAATCCTGAGTTCTAGTTTGATAGCACTGTGGTCAGAGAGACAGTTTGTTATAATTTCTGTTCTTTTACATTTGCTAAGGAGTACTTTCCTTCCAACTATGTGGTCAATTATGGAATAAGTGCGATGTGGTGCTGAGAAGAATGTATATTCTGTTGATTTGGGGTTCTGTAGATGCCTATTAGGTCTGCTTGGTACAGAGCTAAGTTCAATTCCTGTATATCCTTTTTAACTTTCTGTCTTGTTGATTGTCTAATGTTGACAGTGGGGTGTGAAAGTCTCCCATTATTATTGTGTGGGAGTCTAAGTCTCTTTGTAGGTCTCCAAGAACTTGCTTTACGAATCTGGGTGCTCCTGTATTGGGTGCATATATATTTAGGATAGTTAGCTCTTCTTGTTGAATTGATCCCTTTACCATTATGTAATGGCCTTCTTTGTCTCTTTTGATCTTTGTTGGTTTAAAGTCTGTTTCATCAGAGACTAGGATTGCAACCCCTGCGTTTTTTTGTTTTCCATTTGCTTGGTAGATCTTCCTCCATCCCTTTATTTTGAGCCTATGTGTGTCTCTGTACATGAGATGGGTCTCCTGAATACAGCACACTGATGGATCTTGGCTTTCTATCCAATTTGCCAGTCTGTGTCTTTTAATTGGAGCATTTAGCCCATTTACATTTAAGGTTAATATTGTTACGTGTGAATTTGATCCTGTCATTATGATGTTAGCTGGTTATTTTGCTCATTAGTTGATGTAGTTTCTTCCTAGCATTGATGGTCTTTACAATTTGGCATGATTTTGCAGTGGCTGGTATTTGTTTTTCCTTTCCATGTTTAGTGCTTCCTTCAGGAGCTCTTGTAGGGCAGGCCTGGTGGTAACAAAATCTCTCAGCATTTGCTTGTCTCTAAAGGATTTTATTTCTCCTTCACTTATGAAGCTTAGTTTGGAGAATGTAGATTTTTTTAACTGGCTCTTTTGGGGGCAACCTCCTGCAGTATAGCTCCATTGAGTACTGAAATGCTCATCTGAAGTGACCGGAGAAACCGTGTTCCAGTACTACTTGAAATCCCTTGGTGGGGTTGCAAATCCGCTTGTCTTATTCTAATCTATGGTCACTCTAAGATCCACAATCTAAATGGCCCAGGCTCCCTGGGGCTAGAATTGCAAAACATGGCTTTATGTCTTTTCTCTTGTAAAGAGCTCATAGATTTCTTTGGATGACTGAAAGAAGAGAGATAGGCTTGTATTCACAGTGCTTTAGAAGGCTGAGGTGGGAGGATCACTGGTACCCAGGAGTTTGTGGTTACAGTGAGATATGATAGTGGGACTGCACTCCAGGCTGGGTAACAGAATCAGATGAGATGCTGTCTCAAAAAAGCAAAAGCAAAAACAAAAAAAACAGGTGGACCATCCTGTTTTAAAATTCTTTGCCATAAGTCCGTATTTGAAAGGCAAGTGATATTCAGGGAAATACAGTAACCCATTCTTGCTTAGCAACATTCTTTGTTTTTTAGCAATCAGAGATAAAGCCTGGGGTGCCATGAGCCTAATATAAGTGCAATTCTTCTTAAAAACCCAGAAGTGTTAAATACAGAATGACGAGATTTTCTTGAAACAATTTATTGACACCAGGTGTAAGTCTGGCTATGTCACCAGAATGATCTTTTGCTTAGTGAAGAGATGACATGAATTTCAAGGGAAAAGAGTGATAAATCAAATGCATGCCTCTTTTTAAAAAAGCGTGTGTGAGAAGGGGGATGGGGGAACAAGAAGCCAACAAGTTGTTTGACCCTGGAGAAAAAACTTTTAATTTTTCATGTCAATTCACCTCTCCTCAGGTTGTTAAATGATGACAGTTGAAACTATAACATCAGGATTTTAAGAAGTGGAAGTGTAGATGGTGTATTATGCGTTAATGAGAGACAAAGCATGTATCAAGTCTATACTAATCTCTTAAGTGAATTAAAGTCTGAATAATTCACACATAATAGCTTGTGATTGAGATTATTTCTATTTTTGAGAGAAGGAATTAAATCAAAATGTGACTGGCCAGGAGTAAAGTGGTGATTAAGCAAAGAAGGAACCTTTGATGCAAATTTGAATTAGAATATATATATTATATTTATATATATTCTATATATATACATTATATTTAGAATATATATAAATATAATATATAGAATATATATAAATTATATATAAATTATTATATATATTCTATATATAAATAATTATATATATTATTATTGCTCTGTCGCCCAGGCTGGAATGCAGTGGCACAATCTTGGCTCCCTGCAACCTCTGCCTCCTGGGTTCCAGTGATTCTCCTGCCTCAGCCTCCTGAGTAGCTGCGATTACAGGTGCCTGCCACCACGCCCAGCTAATTTTTGTATTTTTAGTAGAGACGGGGTTTCACCATGTTGGCCAGGCTGGTCTTGAACTCCTGACCTCACATGATCTGCCTATCTTGGCCTCCCAAAATGCTGGGATTACAGGCATGAGTCACCACACCTGGCCTATTTTTTTATTTTTATTTTTATTTTATTTTAAGTTTGGGGTACATGTGCAGGATATGCAGGTTTGTTACAAAGGTAAAAATGTGCCATGGTAGTTTGCTGCACAGATCAACCCATCCCCTAGGTATTGAGCATTCATTAGCTATTCTTTCTGGTACTCTCCCTCCCCACAGCCTCCCCTGGCCCCAGTGTGTGTTACCCCGCATGTATACATGTGTTCTCACCCCTCATGTATACATGTGTTCTCATCATTCAGCTCCCACTTGTAAGTGAGATTGATTTTCTGTTCCTCCATTAGTTTGCTGAGGACAATGGGTTTCCAGCTCCATCCATATCCCTGCAAGGGGCATGATCTTGTTCTTTTTATGGCTGCATAGTATTCCATGGTCTATATGGACCACATTTTCTTTTTCCAGTCAATAATTAGTGGCCATTTGGGTTGATTCCATGTCTTTGCTATTGTGAATAGTGCTACAAGAAACATAGGTGTGCATGTTACATTTTTATATTAAAATATATTCTAATACTTATATTTTGTTCTTTCATGCTTGACCCAGTTTCTGAGTTCATAATTGATATAGTTCTGAACTCCCTAAACACGGTGCTGTAACTATTTTATAGTTTATGTTGGGAGGACATATTTATTTAAATCCTCTCTTATCATTTGTCTATAGCTTTCCTCAGACATTATTTTGGACTGAAATTTCAAATGTTTGTTTTCATCCCCAGAGGTAAATTTTACTTTGTAAAAATGTGAAAGAAATCGCTCAGCTGTTTTATATTAACGACCTGTTAAAAAAAAAAAGGAAAACATTTTTTACTGCTTAATTCTCAGACAGGGATTTTGTGCCCAGATAAATGCCTTGGATGAAGAAATTCACACTTGGCAGGAATTAAATCCTTGTGGTGGAATGGTCACTTAGCCACTTATGTGAAATTTATATTCAAATTTCATAAATTTTAACTTTCAAAAATATAAGCTTCTCTGCACTGAAGTTCTTTCACATTGCATTTTACTGATGAACATGGGTTTCTTGGAGATGTTCCAATGTGTGTCTACCTGTGTTTTTCTAGAAATGGATTTACCAGAATTGAGAAGTAGTTTATGAACTGATATAATAACAAGGCACAGTCAACCCTCAGGTCTATTCCCTTCTCAGCTTTCCGAATTTTTAGCTTAGTGTTAGTATGCTATGTATCTTGAGCACATCATGTTCCTTTTCTTATTGTTTGGTAGACTTAGGAGTTAGTCACGCCTAGATTCCAATCCCTGGTTCACTTTTCTGTGTATGTAGCTTTAAACCTCAGCTTTCTCTGCCTCAGTTTTATCATCTATTAAATAGGAATAATAAAATTTTGCAGAGTTGTTGGAAGGTTAGAGATAATATACGCAGAATACCTAACACTGGGCCAAATATCTATAGCAGGCACTGAATAAATAGTAGAGACTAGTTAGTGTTTCTATTATAATCCACAATTTAATAGTAGAGACTAGTTAGGGTTTCTATTATAATCCACAATTTAATAGTAGAGACTAGTGTTTCTATTGTAATCCACAATTTGATAATGTCTTCCAATAATGATCACCTTGCCGTACTTAAGCATTACCACCTTAATATCATATTTCAGTCAAATTAAAGAAGCTCTCAAAAGAGTAATACATTAAAGGGAAGATAGTTCAAAGGCATCCATAAATTACCTGCAAATCCATATTAGGCATTAGACAACTACAGGATATTCTTTGGAAATTATAACAAGCGGGTTTTCTTTGCTTTGCTTTTGTTTTGCTTTGCTTTTCCTAAATAATAAGTATTTAAATCAATCTTTTACATTCTGTGCAGATATCTCCTATTATTCAATGATGCCTGTAAAATTTGTGTAGGTATTTGCAGGTTAAAATATCTGGGAAAAGGCTCATTAAACTATTAAAACAAGTATTTTTCCCCTTTGTTTTGTGTAGGAAGCAGTATCTCTGTAATAATCCCTTGGCATTTGAACAGAGCTTTTGTACATTATTTCAGTTGGTGATCCTAACTTTATGCATAGGCATTCCTATATTCATTTGGCAGATAAGGAAACTAAGACCCTAAGAGAGCAAGAGGTTTATGCAAGTGGAAGAACCAAATCTATATCCCAGATCTTCAGGCTCCTAATTCAGATTTGTTTCCATAATTATTTTCATGGATATAAGGTTAGGTAAAAATTTTTTAAAAAGGATGAAAAACATATACTATTAAAGTCCCAATAGTTAACACCAGGGTTTGCCTTTTAAAAGTGAAATCTCACCATTGAATCTCCTCTGTTTTAATACCTTCAGTGGTTCCCCTTTGTGTATTACAAAGTTCAAAATTAGAAGGTATTTCGCTCACCTACTGCAATTCCCCATGTAAACCCTAAATCCCCAAAAACCAGAACTGTTTGAAAATTTGCAGGCATGCCAGATCTTTTTATGCCTCTATGCCTTTGCTTAGTTTCTTCTTCATATATCCTTGACCTCCTTTCAATAGCTATTATGTTTTTACATCTATTATGTACTTAATTAATCAAACGTCTACATAATGCTTACTGTGTCCTAGGCACTTTCTGAAGTGATTCACAACTACTAACTCAGTTAATTCTCATAATTCCAGGAGATAAGTAATATCATCCCATTTTACCGAAGATAGAACTGAGATACAGAGCCAAGATTCTAGAAAGCAGAGCCTGTTTTTAAACTGAGTACTCTTAACCACTGCACTGTGCTACACATGCAGCAGGAACTTCAAAATTGAAAAGCATACCACATTTTGCAAAAACACCGATGTCTAGATGGGATGCTACCAAAGACCTCCCAGTTTTAGAATTCAATTACCTTGTAAATTTACTGTCAGCTGGAACCTAGCTCTCATATTGTTGGAGTCAGAAACCTGATATTTTTCAGCAATAGCACCAAGAACACATCCTTTTCTTGGGGGTGTACTCACAATAACTCAGCCTATGAGATGAATATTTCAAACTAGAATGCCAGTTGATTAATTTACAGCAAGGAACAGAACTGTCCATCACATGGACCAGAGTACCCACGTCAGCATGGCCAGCCCTCTCTGTTCTCAGCAGTCATGAAAATCCAGATCACTCTTGGCGAGTAGCTTGATCAACCTGACACCGTAGTGAGGGGTGGTACTTGGATGAGCTGAATGTTCATCGGTATCAGCAAGGTCAGCATGAGTCATCTGTGTGGAGATTGCAGCAGTCTTGTCAATGGGACATGCAGGACTTGAAACTCATTGGCTTTTTGTCCAGGACATTGCTGGACTGGACACTGACAAACATGTGTCTTTGTCGTGCTCCTTATTTCTATGGTTTCAGTGTGTGGCCAGCCATTCCTTTTCTATTTTTAATGCATAGTAATAGTCAGTCTGATTACAGTCAAGTCTTTAGGAATGGGACCCTTTCTATATTTTTAAGATGGTCTGTGTATAATTGTGTTGTCAGATGACATTTTCCTTCTGGTAACATTCTCAAGACCTAATACAAATACTATATGCATTTCTTACACCGAATTATATGACTAATTTTCTTAATAACAAAGACCAAGTCATATTCATTCTTCTTTGTATTCTTCGTAGTAATTTCATTGCCAAACACATAACAGAAGCTCTGTGAACGTTTATTGAACAAAAAAGTAAATTAGGAGGCATTAAAGCATTGTGATCATGAGTGTGTGAGTTCTGAAGCCAGATGGCCTGGTTTCAAATTTTAGCTCTACAACTTAATAGTTGTGTCATTTTGGCAAGTTACTTAACCTTCCTAAGCTTCAGTTTTGTCAAAGTGGATTTGATGATGGTGCTCTATCTCTCCAGGTTTTTGAGAATATTAAATAAATTTATACATATAACAAACTTATAAATGTACCTGGAATTCTAAAACTACTAGGTATTAGTATAATCATTCTCACAGGATTTTGTAGTATATCTTTACCTTTTAAAAAAAGTGTGACATATTTTGAAAAGAGTATGGTACTGTTTTTCATGATTTAAGTGTCAGCATTGAACATTTTATCAAAAGTTGATTGTTTTTATTCATAAGAATTCAGTAAAATGGGAACTCTCATGTATTGCTGGTGGGAGTATGTAATGGTACAACCTTTATGGAATGCATTTTGGCAATATTTATGAAGAGCCTTACAAAAGTTCATTCCCTTTAGTCTAGTAATTCTCCTTCTAGAAATTTATCTATTCCAAAAACACAGTCAGAAACTTTTAATAAAACACATGCACAAAGATGGTTTACCATACTATCATTTATCAAACACCAAAGTGGAAATTACTTAAATGACAAATAATGAAAGAATAATTACGCAAAAAATTACATCATTTGATAGAATATTATGTAG
The DNA here is from genome assembly GCF_028878055.3 of Symphalangus syndactylus. Taxonomy (NCBI): domain Eukaryota; kingdom Metazoa; phylum Chordata; class Mammalia; order Primates; family Hylobatidae; genus Symphalangus; species Symphalangus syndactylus. Next base: position 121,202,131 of record NC_072431.2, on the reverse strand, counting down.
CTCTCAAAATGGTGTTTTTAAAGTTATTTAATACTGTGAGAAAATGCCTCCAAAAAATTTTAAGTGGAAACAAAAACAGGCTACAAAATTGCATAAGCGATGCGATTTTTTTATTTATACTGGAAAGGACTAAATAAATCAAAATAATAGTGATTGTCTTTAGATGAGGCAACTACAGGGGACTTCTTTTTTTTCTTTTTGGTAATCTATCTTTTCCAAAACCTCTATAATGAGTATATATTTTAGAAATAAAAATAATTTTTTAAGAATTATGACTTTCCACATTCTTAGAATTATGATTTTAAGACATGTTGAATATTAATTCCATTAATTCCAGTTTATTTTCAAGATCTAAGTTTTTCAGTGAAATATGTCTACAGTTTTATATCAGAAATAAGAAGAAAGGATTCATTGAATATCAGTTTTTTCGGAAAACTTTGTACTAATATTTATTTGATTAAATATGCACTAAATACTTATTTTGAAAATTTTCGAGGCAAGATAAATACTTAGTTTCAACTCTTACAGAGAAATCAGTTTACATCTATAACTTCTTTAGATCTGCTCAATTTGATTTTTAATAGTAACCCCTCTAAGAACATGCTTAGAAGAAAAGAGAGGCCTTTTTACTAGTATTTAGAGGAAACTTTTATAAGAAAATATTTCTGATTTTGAGCCTTTCATAAGTAGTAATATTTCTTTTTCTTTTTGCAACCTAGGAGCTGTGAAGGAAGAAATATCCGATACAGAACATGCAGTAATGTGGTAAGTATAAGGTTCTGAGATTGTGATCATGTATTTTTGTTAGCACTGAATGGTGCTAAGCAATTTTATAACCTGAGGAGGAAATCAACCAATTAGTATTTCACTGAGAGTTTTTATGTCATCCCGTACTGATTATATGCAGGACTAAAATGATATTTTTAATGTTCCTCAGTATAAACTTTTAATCATTTGAGCAGCTTGAAACTAACTAGACTATTTCAAAACAAGGACTCTACATTTCCTCCCTACTTTCTGCCTTTTTTCATATAGATCTCATGAGGATGAGTAGAGGGGTGATAAAAGGGAAACAAGTTGGGGTATCACGAAATAAATATTAGTAAATCAAACTCAGATTTGACAAACTGATTCATTTATTCAACAAATATCATTCAATGCCAACTATGTGTGAGGCACTACACCAGTACAAGAATAAATAACATATGGTCCCTGTTTTAAACATCTGTAGTATAGTAAGAGGTATAAAGAAGACAGATGTGCATTGCACATAACCACATTCTAGGAAAAAATATGACAAATGCCATAGGAAATAAATAAAGTTCTTTGTGGGTTAAAACAGAGAGAAATCCAAAGGGTCTTAAAGGAAAAGATGATTTGAGATAGGGCTTGGAGGACTATGACTAGCCCATATTGGGTTTGAAGGGTTGACAGTCAGTCCAGTGGAGAGGACATAATGGGCAACTTTGGAGGCAGGAATGTCTGAACACTAGTTTCAGTAGAGTTGAGTATAGCAGTATAAAAGAGAAGAATTGAAATATGTTTTTGAGGTTATACCATAAAAAGATTTGAATGTTAGTCTTCAAAGTTTATTTTAGTTCAGTGAATAATGGGAGTCACTAGAGCAAGAGTATGGTGTTACAGAGTTTCCCTTTTAGAAAGGTGAATTTTTTGGTGATACAAGGGTTGCACTGGAACAGGAAATGGATGAGGAGCAAGAAGTAATGAAGGCTTAAGCCTTCATTAGTAGTCGCAGCTACTCAGGAGGCTGAGGCAGGAGGATCCCTTGAGCCCAAGAGTTCAAGACCATCATGGGGAGCATAGCAAAACCCTGTCTCTTATAACAAAGAAGAAGAAGAAGGAGGAGCACTTAAACCCAGAGGAAATACTAAATAGATACAAGAGAGATCAAAATTAAGTTCACTCTGCAAGACTTGAAAAGCATTTGAAAGTAGAGTGATAAGTTGAAGTGGGAATAAAGGAAACAAAGAGGTATATGCATATTTAGGGCTTTTGTACTTGCCGATCCCTCTGTTGAAGAAGCTCTTTCTTCAATATGATGGGCATTTTTATTATTCCACATTTCCCTTCCGCATTGCCCAGCAGATATTCTCTATGAGGGCTCTGCCCCTGCAACAGACTTTTGCCTGGACATCCAGGCATTTTCATACATTCTCTGAAATCTAGGAAGAGGTTCCCAAACCTCAATTCTTCTGCACACCTGCAGGACCACCACCACACGGAAGCTGCCAAGGCTTGGGGCTTGCACCCCCTAAAGCAATGGCCTGAGCTGTACCTTGGCCACTTTTAGCCACAGCTGGAGTGGCTGGGACACAGGGCACCAAGTCCATCCAGAGGCTGCCTAGAGCAGGGGGCCCCGGACCTGGCCCAGGAAACCATTTTTCTCTTCTAGGCCTCTGGGCCTGAGATGGGAGGGGCTTCCAGGTAGGTGTCTGACATGCTCCGGAGACATTTTCCCCATCGTCTTGGTGATTAACATTCATCTCCTCATTACTTATGCAAATTTTTGCAGCAGGCTTGAATTTCTCCCAGAAAAAATGTGTTTCTATTTCATCATCAGGCTGCAAATTTTCCAAAGTTTTATGCTCTGCTTCCTCTTCAATGCTTCGTCACTTAGAAATTTCTTCTGCCAGATACCTTAAATCATCTCTCTCAAGTTCAAAGTTACACAGATCTCTAGGGAAGGGGCAAAATGCCACCAGCCTCTTTGCTAAAGCATAAACAAGAGTCACCTTTGCTCTAGTTCTCAACAAGTTCCTCTTCTCCATCTGAGACCACCTCAGCCTGGACTTTGTTGTCCATATCACTATCAGCATTTTGATCAAAGCCATTCAACAAGACTGTAGGAAGTTCCGAACTTTCCCACATCTTCCTGTCTTCTGAGCCCTCCAAGTATCTAGGAAGTTCCAAACTTTCCCACATTTTCCTGTGTTCTTCTTAGCCCTCCAAACTGTGCCAGCCTCTGCCAGTTACCCAGTTCTAAAGTCACTTCCACATTTTCAAGTATCCTTATAGCAGCACCCCACTCCTGATACCAGTTTACTGTATTAGTCCGTTCTTATGCTGCTTTAAGGACATACCCAACACTGGGTAATTTGGAAAAAAGAGATTTAATTGACTCACAGTTCTTCAGGGGTGGGGATTGTAAGTAGGAAACTTACAATCATGGCAGAAGGGGAAGCAAAGACATCTTTCTTCACAGGTGTCAGGAGAAAGAAGAATGAGAACTGAGTGAAGGGAGAAGCCCCTTATAAAATCATCAGATCTTGTGAGAACTTACTGTCATGAGAATAGCATGAGGGAAATGGCCCCCATGAGTCAATTATCTCCACCTGGTTCTTCTCTTGACACACGGGGATTATGGGAAGTACAATTTAAGATGAGATTTGGGTGGGGACACAGCCAAACCATATCAGACTCTGACCTCATATTACTTAAAATCCATAGCACTCCATGGGCCAAAATCTTTATAGCTTGTAGAATCAAACTGACACTGCATTTTTTTTATGAGAATCTAGATTCTTCAAATAATTTGAAGCTTTATTTTCTTGGTTTTAGTGATAACAGAAGCAGCATTGCCAAAAAACACAAAAAAAAATTTTAAGAAAGAATATTTTCATGATCACATCCCAGTTTTTCAAATTAGGAAGTTTAGAACAATTCAGTTAAATATTCTTTGTTAGATGCTTGATTTAGAAAAACTTGAGAGTCTCTTAGGTAAATCTCCACAGTCATCTTTAATCCCTGGACAGCTTCCTTGGGGCATTTCTGAATGACTTCATCTCCAAAGATTCAGCCTCTTTTCCTATTTTTTGTAGAACTGCTACATATAACTTTTTGGGGAGTTCGTATTCCCCAGGGTAATATGAGGAGTAGAAAACATCTCCCCAGTTTCCGATTTTTTTTTTTTGTTTTCCTGAAAAATCAGCTCACAGGCTTTTAAAAATTTATTGCCAACCACTCTATAAGTAGTTTGTCGATACAAGAAAGTTAAAGTTCCCATAATGTTTGCATAGGTCTCATAGTCATGTTACTTTCTTATGTTCTGTGTAGCTGGTTCAAGAAGACTATTTTCATTCCTAAGGACAGAGTTTATCTAATCTTTCCCATTTTACAGTTCCCTGCTCTATTCTAAGGAAGCAGCAAGGTCCTCCCTCTCTGGAAGGAAAGACAAAGATTCTATTGGTAGACAATAGGTGTGAGCTAGCAAACCAGTCAAACAGGTCATTTAGGTCTCAGAGATTTCACCACAAGACTAAGTGAAGGAAGCTCTCAGAAAGGTTTTCTTAGGTCATATCTTCACATTAAACCTCAAATTTGAACCCCTTGAACTTAATTAGGGATTTTAAAGTGACTTCCAATGTGTTTAGAGTACTTATAAACTGTTTCTTTTGCACTATCCTTAAGGTTCATATGAGTTGGTATTTAGGAGACAGTGACCATAATTAGCAACATAATAGGCCACGCTGCTTGTGGTAGCTGGTGGTGCACTTAATTTCTTTATTAAATTCTTTGTTGCTCACTACAACATTTTACTGTTTTTAAGACAACAATATGTATTAAGCCCAAGAATTGTTATTGGTCCTGGGGTTCATTGTTAAATAAAACCAAGACCCAATTCTCCTGAACCTTTCGTTCTAATGGAGAAAAAGAGATTACAAACAAGCGTGCAAACAAATTATTTAAAAGGAAATATATCAGATAGCAGTTGGTGCAGTGCAGAAAATTAAGCTATTGGTAGCTAGTTCAGAGAGGAAGTTCAGAAAATCCACTTGAGGAGTAACACTTGAATAACAAGAAGGAAACAGCTATATGAATCTTAAGGAGTTGCAATCCAGAAAGGACAGCTAGTGCAAAGGCTGTGAAGTAAGAGAAAGTTTGCTGTGTCAAGGAAAGCATAAAGCCAATATACCTAAAGTCTAGTGGGCAAGAGGAAGAGTATTGGAAGATAAGAAAAAATCAAAACCAGAGGTAGGTGGGAGCTAGATCATGCAGGACACTGTAAAGTATTTACGTTATATTTTAAGTACAAAAATTAGCTGCTGGATGGCCAGGCACCATGGCTCACACCGGTAATCCCAAAGTTTTGGGCATGGAGGGGTGAGGCAGAAGGGTCACTTGAGGCCAGGAATTTGAGACTAGCCTGAGAAACATAGCAAGACCTTGTTTCTATGAAACAAGAATAAAATATTGGCATGGTGGTGTGCACCTGTTGTCCCAGCTACTGGGGAGGCCGAGACAGGAGGATTGCTTGAGCCCAGGAGTTTGAAGTTGCAGTGAGCCTTGTTTACACCGCTGCACTCAAGACTGGAAGACAGAGCAAGACCTTGTCTCTATTTAAAAAAAAAAAAAGGAGAAGAAGAAGAAGAAAGAAGAAGAGAAGGAAGAAGAAGAAAGAAGAAGAAGGAAGAAGAAGAAGAAGAAAGAAGAAGAGGAGGAAAAGGAAGAAGAAGAAGAACGAGGAGGAGGAGGAGGAGGAGGAGGAAGCTCCCGGATAATTTTAAGCAGGGGAGAGTAGAACAGGACTTATAATGAAAAAGATTGGTTTGGCTGCAGGCTCACTCTGGAGAATGGATGCAAAGCAGGGGGAAGGAGCAGAAATTCCAGGAGGGGGGTCACTGCGGTAGTTCAGGTGGGTGCCAATGGTTGTGTGGACTAGAGTGGCTCTGGTGGGAAGATTTGAGTATGTTCTAGAGATAGAATGGCTTTTCCTAAGTTACGGTGCCTCATCCTCAATTTGACATGATTCATTCTTGTGATCTCCAGCATTGTTTTGTGGAACAAGAGGCAAAGGCCGCACAACATTATAGCCAGACAGAACAGAATGATTATGGCAAGTTTATAATTTCTTTGAGCCTCAGTTTCTACACTCAAACAGTGAGAGATTTGAAATGAATGACCTCAAAGGTCCTGTCCACCTCTGAAATTCTGTAATTCTTAAGAAGTATCACATCTGGACTATACTGGATTTGGATCTGAATGCAGATTAATGAAGATGTCTATGCTAGTTTAGTAACTGGCATGACTATAGTGAAAAGATTCATAGCGAGGGATAAAGTAGAGTCAGAGCAAAGAGAGTCAATGTGGAGAGTGGAAGCAAAGTTCTCATCCTTGCTGTAAAATTGACCATCCATCTTGACCAGTAATTCTCATTGAGGTTGTGAAAATTCATGACATTCACAGAGTTGTTCATGTGGTTATTAACGGTGGGCATAAGGTAAATTCCCATTTGGTCTATATGTCTATTTTTCTCATAAGGCCTTTGTATATCACAAAGTCAGGAAACACTTGCTGCTTTATGTCAAGGATCAAATGGAACATATGGAAGAAACAATAACTCTGCTACAGGTCTTCCTTGGCCAGAATTTGAAAGAAACTGTTGAAACAACATTCAGACCAGAGAAATAACCCTGAAGTCTAGAGAGGTGCTCTAGTAAATAATAACAGCTGCGAGAGTTGGTCAGTGAGCCTGCACGCTGGACTCTTTCCAGCCAAGAAGCACTCTAAGATGGGAAGTAGGCTACTGAACTTTCCCATAATCTAGTCCTTATTATTCTAGCAGTTGAAAATAAGGCATGATGCTACTTGCCAGGGCCATTTATTTTTTGCTTATTCACTTATTCATTCTCTTGATCAATCAGTTTTAAAACAGCATTTCTTGAACACCCAACTCCTGTTCTGCACTAGGGATATTAGGAGTTGCCACCATCAATAAAGAGATAGGCAGCTTGCCCTTGGGGGAAGTCAGAGGCTAGGAGAAAAGACAAATACACAAACACAAAACTAAATAAAGTGTGATGCACGCTATCAGTATGGAGGTAAGAAGAAAGTGCTAAGTCATGGAAGGACCATGTCTGATTCTTTCACCGCTGTATACGCAGGGTCTGGCATTCAGTGTCTGACACCATGCCTCTTGCACTGTGAACCGGGAAACGCAGAAAACTCACAGAACTGCCTCAGGTTATTTTAAATATTCAAGGGAAACATATCAAGACTTAACATATGTTGAGCACTCTTTGAACCATTTGATCGTGCTGTATTCCTTTCTATGACATCTCATCTTCGTAAAGCTGGGTTTGCTTTGATAAAAAGCAAGTACTGTGACAAAAATAACATGGAATAGGAAACAAGAATGAGGATTGTCCAATCTGATTCCAGGCTTTGGGAAGTAGTACAGGCACACACATCCCATTAGTAAATAAACGTTATTTATGAATGAAGTAAAATAGTACTTTTCTCTCAAGTTATATGCATTGTTTTTTCAAATGGCTATTAAGTCATCAGGACACAAATATATATTAAGTTGCTTGGACCTAACTGCTTAATAAATGGAATTGTTTGGTATTCCTGTTGGCCTAGGAGTACCACAAAAAACTTACCCAGACATTAATGGTGCTGTAAACAGAAATTAAGAGCCTCTGATCCAACTCACTGTAGTCATTCAACACATAGGATGAATAAAAAAATGCATGACATTCTAAATAAGGTAACAGTTGAGCTGAGCTTTAAAAGATGAAAGGGATTTTTTCAGGCTGCAATGAGAGAAAGAGAGAGAGACAGAGTTAGTTTTCTGAAAAATGGAAGTAGAGTCAACAATATCCACTGGGATTTACCAGGTCTCAGAAAACTTTTTCTAGGCAGTGGGGTATAATATTAACAGAGCAAGATAATGCCCCTGTTCTTATGAAGCTTATATTATGTGTGAGAAGGCAGATGATAAAGTTTTAAGAGATCACAGTTTCATATAGTGAATGATTATGCTACACTTGATCTTAGCTAAAAGGCTGAGAAGTGATAGTGAATGATTATGAAAGAAATAAAGCAGAGTAATGGGATAGAGAGTGACACAGGGATGGAGGGTTGCTCTACATGAGGTGGTCAGGAAATTCTCTCTAAGGGACATTTAAATGTCCTTAGTATGTGTGGAAGGTGAGGCATGAAGGAGGCATGGTGGCCTGTGGGTCATTTTATCAGGTGCAGTACAAAGTATATTGTGCGGAAAGAAGTGGGATATTTTTCTGTGCTGAAGAGTCTGAACTTAGCCCCAGATGTTATTTCATAAGGGACATTCTTAGCCCCTCACTCAGAGTGATGAGCTTTGGAAGAGCAGAAGGCTGAAAGAAAACTTGGTGGCTCTATCTACCCCTTCTGTGCATTTCTCTTCTCCCAGGCCCGGTCTGCCAGTCTCAGGTGAAATATATCCAAGGCAGGAGAGGGATTTCTTAACCTCAAGTAGGAAGACTCTTAAGTGAGAAAGAAATTCTAATTGCAAGAATGTTGATTTCTTCCTAATAAATGTGCCGAATCCCCCACCTATTAGAGAGGGCCTCCAAGGACCTGGCTGCTGCTTCACTCCGCCACAGATGCACTCTCTCCAGTAGTGGACCAAAGAAGTACACTTCTCCCCAGACCCATCCATGCTTCAATCTTTCCTGACCTACCCAGCTGGAAAACAGAAATTTCCTTCATACTATATAACCTCCCCTGAGATAGACATTGCTCTCATGTTAAAGTCAGATGGGACATGTCTTTTCTAAGTCACTTGATGAAGGCTTGATTTGTATGCTGATATAACAAAATTGGGAGCAGGCTCTCCTATCTTTCGGAGTCTACATGTATTCTGCATTTGGACAATCTCTAAAAGGCTATTACAATGTATGAGTGGCCAGGTGCAGTGGCTCATGCCTGCAATCCCGGCACTTTGGGAGGCCGAGGCGGGCAGATCACCTGAGGTCAGGAGTTAAGACCAGCCTGGTCAACATGGTGAAACACCGTCTCTACTAAAAATACAAAAATTATCTGGGTGTTGTGGTGCGCACCTGTAATCCCAGCTACTCGGGAGGCTGAAGCAGGAGAATCGCTTGAAACCAGGAGGTGGAAGTTGCAGTGAGCCGAGATTGTGTCATTGCACTCCAGACTGGGCAACAGGAGCAAAACTCCATCTCAAAAAAAAAAAAAAAAGATGTATGGGTGGGAGGAGTTTGGAGAGTAATTTAAAGGATCCATTTTTCACTTTTCAATCCCATGGATAATGAGGACTTAAAGCAGTGTTATGTAGCAGAAAGAATATGGGCCCTCTAGAGTCCTGAGCTGCCACTTACCAGTTATGTGCTTTCAAACAAATTTATTAACCTCTCTCAATCTCAGTTTTCTTATATATAAAAATATCCTTCTAATATATGTACAAACAGAAAATGTTAATACAATGTTAATGGTAATTTTAAAATTGGAAACAAATGGAGGATGGTTGGTTAAATAAGGTGTGATATGTTCATAGCATGGAATGCTATACAGTCATTAAAAAGATTAAGGTGGATCTATTTGTACAAACCTGTGAGTTCTTCCAAATTGTCTTGTTAAGGGTTAAAAAAAGCAAACTGTGGAGTAATAACCTATAGTATGATCTCAGTTTTTAAAAATCCCCAGACTGAAATGTGTCTGGTTGTGTGGCACCATCCCAAGGCATTGAAGGACACACATCCAACTGATCACCTAATACAGAGCAGGGAGGGACTGAATAAGTTAGGGAGACTTTCATTTTTTATTCTATATGCTTTTATAGTGTTTTAATTTTTATAATGAACACATATTCCTGTATTTGTAGTATAATTTTAAAGAAAATACAAAACAAAAGAAGATGAGGTTGGGAGAAAATATTTTATACATAATTGAGTTTTTGTTTTTGAAACAAAGAAAAAAAATACCACCTCCCAGAGTTCTGCTGAAGATTCTGTGAGAAAATGTCTAAAATGCACTCAGCCTGGTACCTGACTCAGTCATGTTGGCTCTACTCTTCCTCATTACTTGTTATGTTCTGAATTATGTCCTCACTCCGTTATGTGTTGGACTCCTAAACCCCCACACCTCAAAATGTAACTATCTTTGGAGTTGTGGTCTTTAAAGATGTAATTAAGTTAAAATAAGATCATTAAGGTGGGCCCTAAATCAATATGACTGGTGGTCTTTAAAGAAGATATTAGGATACAGACACACAGAGAGAAGACATGTGAAGACACAGAAGAAGGCTGCCTTCCACAAGCCAAGGAGAGAGCCCTCAGTAGAAACCAACCTTGCAGACCCCTGATGTTGGCCTCTTAGACTCCAGAATTGTATAAAAATTAATTTCCGTTGTTTAGCTCACCCAGTCTGTGGTATTTTCTTATGGCAACCCTAGTCAACTCGTATACTACCTTTCTTCAACTTCCTCCTGTCTTCTAACAAAGTACTCTTTCTGAAAGACTACATTATTTTTTAAAAAGTGAAGATTAGATCACTTTGAAATTCCAAAGATCAGTCTTATTCTATGGCATCATGGGTAATTTCTCCTGATTGTTTTGCCAAATGACAAGTTCCAAGTATTCTGGAAGGAGAATGTTAGACCTCATTTCTGGCAGAACTGCAGGCTTATAATGGCCCTTCCTTTGGACGAGCTCTAGAAAAACAGACTTTCTATACAATGCCCAGTTATTAGGCTGGACAGTCAGATCTCTGGCAACTATCATGGCTTGGCTGTTCTTTGGCCAAATACTTGATTGGAATTGCTGTATATTCTCAGAATTATATCCCAGGGGACAAATCAGTATCCACCAAAGGAAGTCTAACTTACTGTAAAGCCAGGATGAATGTAGGATGGTGACTAAACTCATTATAGGATATTGTGGTTTGTGTGTTTCTCCTTTTTGGAGTTGAGAAGAACTGCTGTTGCTAGAACAAAAGGATGTTCTTTAGGCAACACATCTGCAAAAAATCCTAATTTCTCTGATTTGACCCACAGCTTTTTTTTTTAATGCTAAAATTAGATAACAAAGGGAAACAATGTTTCTCAAAAGAGAAATGATGAGTGACTTTGATTGTTTCTCTGAGGGCAGAGCCCCTATCCAACCTGTGATAACATCAAGGCTAAAGAAGCTTTCAGTATCTTGCAAATAAATTAATCTCTAAATGCAATTGTATAGCATGCATGTGGGCAACTGGAGGTTGACTTTGGTTCAAAAGACATCATTTCTTTTTCACTAGTTAAACACTGAGCATTCAGAGTAATGGTTGAAAATATTTGCAGCAGCAATTACTCTGGGAAAAAAACCCTCATATTTTATGACTAAATGTTTTATCATTTGTGGCATAAAGAAATAAACATTTTTTTAATGATTCACAGATTCCTCCATTTGGTGGATCTGGTGGCTATAGATCTCCCTGCAGTGCTTGCTGCCAGGCAGCTGGCCAAGTTCACTGGGTGCCCCCCAGCCCCAGTAGGTTAGGCCTTCTGCTTTTCCTCTCCCCTCGGCCTTCTCCCGACTGCGGCACACATTTCTTTTTTAATGCTTTTTCTGACATGTCTTTATTTTACTCCTCCTTATTCTCTCTCCTATCCCTTCTCCTTAATGTGTTCTCAATTTCTTATCCTCTGCTTCAACTCTGACTCTCTGGGGAGGGTTCTGGTATAAACACTCATCAGTGGAAAGAACACAGGCTTGGGGGCTCTGTTACTTACTAACTTCGTGGTTTGGGGCAAGCTCTTCAACTTCTCGTAGCCTGTTTCCTCAGTCTTAAAGTGGAAATAATAGTAATGCTCAGTTACAGTATTCCTTTATAGGAATCAGTGCAACAATGGAAATACATGGGAAATAATAAATTTTAGTTCTTTCTTCCACGTTACCTTGGTAAAAGCTAAGTGAGTGACACTCTTATAAGAAACAGGGCCAAGTGAAACCACAGCCCACAGTATCACATCAACATTAAACACTTCCTTCCAGAAAAGTTAAATTCCTTGGCTAAGGACAATTTCACTCTTGTTCATAACTCAAGGTGATATTTTAAAAAACTCCAAATTGTTAGGGAACATATGAAAAGGAATATATTAGTAAGACTGATTTCTGCTTGATGGCATCTTTCTGGTATACTTAAAGGGCCATAGGAGATATTGTCCCCTAAATTGATCATAGTTTTTTTTTTTTCAGCCAGCATCATCCCATGGAGACCGCCAGAGCAGGGGTTAGCAATAGTCGTAAATGACCTTTGAGTGATATGAGCTGGCATTTCCGGCCTGAAGAGTCACATCTTCCAGCTCACTTGTGTGATGCTGACTGACAAGCAATCACCTATATTATTGTCTTGTGGATTGATGGCTAATGCCAAGCATCTACTTTCCTTGACTCTTAGTATGAATAGGAATGCCTACTTGACCAACCCAGAATTTCCTTCAATATTGCCATGATCATTTGTTATATTGAGGCCCTCTCAGCTAGAGCTAACTCCTATTATTAATGACACAGTAATGACTAAATGCATATTTGAAGAAAAGAAAAATCATTCAACAGCTCAACTTTCAACTGATGAAGAGAATTAAGAATGAGACCATTATTTCCACAGGGTTGAAAATTATTAGATTGAGAAAAGCTGATATGAGTCCCCTCTCCCAGCTAGCTCCACGAGCTTAGGCAGACAGCTTTTGTCTCTGTCTGCCACAATCCCCGTTATTGAAAATGACAGATAAAGACTGATTACATACCTCAAAGAGATCCTGGCAAAGTTATAGACTCATAGAATGTTAGAATTACAGAAGAATTAGTATATTTGGGTTGTCTGCCCTGTGCCAGGCGTGGTACCTTATGACCTTTTGCCCCAAACTCATTCAATTCTCACAACTACTTTGAAAAATGGGCATTACCTTAATTCTACAGATAAGGAAATTGGAACATTTAAAGGCATGAAATGCCTTATTTAGGCTACACAGCTAAGGAGTGTTCCTGTCGGGTTTGTAAATGCCGAAGCACACGCTCATTTCACCATAACACTGGGAGCTATATGGATGATCTGGACTAATTCTCATTTAGTAAACAGCAAAACTGAGATACAAAAAGTTTAAGGCTCAAGCATTTTTACAACATATGCTTTTTTTTTAAGAAAAGAGATATTCAAACAAGTCTATTATAGCAATTATAATTCTTCAAGGCTAGAAGTATATGAACTGCTGAGAATTTTTAATGTGCAAATTAAATACAGCAGAAAAAGCAAATAATCCAAGAATCCTTGCTGAAAACGTCTCTAATTCCCTCTCCTTTGAGCGTCTCTGCCTGTCAAGAGGATATAAATTTATTAAGTCAATACTCCTCAGAATTTACTTTCTCAAGTCCTAGTTTCTGAATTTCATAAAAAGAATGCTGGCCTCTAGTGAACCAGATAGAAGCTTGAAGCAGGGATTTGAGAATGATTTAGAAAGAAATTACTACTGCAGTTCATCCCTTGGCAAGGCTCTACGGAATGAAACCAAATAAGCTGCCATGCCTAGGTTGCTAACGTGCAAATACTTGCATGTGCTCAGCCTGGTTTCTATAAGCCTAGAAACGATAAGCAGCATCAAATCTTCTCATTAACACCAAGATGTGCTAAAACTCAAGCAGCATGAGCTTGTAGGTTTTTCCCTCCAAGACATCACTTTGTGCTGGGTACTATAAGCAAGGGCCATTATTTAATTAGTTAACAAGTTTTTGTACTCTCATTCTAGAAATCTTGTCCTTCCTATGTTTTCCTTTGCATTTTAAACATTCCCTTCCTTTTAAGAGGAAATTGTGAAACTTAAACAGGTTATCTTGGAGGTTTGGCTATATTTTTCTTTATAATCTTGCTATGAGCAGTAACTACGTGTGGCTGTTGGAGAGTGTTTAGTTTGGGTTTCAACTCAGTTAAGAGTTTTGAGTGAAATATGGTCATCACAGCGGGAAGGCTAAAGAGGCATTATTATTTTCATTATTATTATTATTTTAGAGAGAGCATCTCGCCTGTCCCCTGGCTGGGTTGCATGGGTACAATCATAGCTCACTATAACCTCAAACTCCTGGACTCAAGTGATCCTCTCATTAAAAAGCATTATTAGGTTCCTTTTCCTTTGAATCTTCACTGAGTAAATATACTTTATAGCTCTTTAACACCCGTATCCAACAATATACTAACATCCCTTTCCTAAGCAGCATATTCATTACCAAAAAACTCCTTCCTTCCCCAAATAGAAATTTTTAAAAGAAAGATATCGCTGTTTTACAATGTGTAAGTTATAATTTTTTATTTTTTCTCCCATTAAAATATGACTAGGATTTATTTACTTTGAGTTGTTATAGATATTGAGAGTAATTTAGACAAAACTCTCAATTCTTATAGAACAGTATTTTGAAAAAAACTATTTTCAAGCTACTTTTTATATTTGACTTCGTGACCGGGCAATGAAGACAAGCAACCAGATTTCTAGGCACACCACCCCTGTTTCATTCAAAACAACTCTGCTTTTAACTGCTGTATTTATTAGCATCCTATGTAGATTTCTTTGGAAGAAAAATAATTATGCAACAACAAAAATAAAGTTTGAAAACACCTGCTTTATGATATCCCATAAGGTCTTCTAAATTTTGCATGGCTATTTCTAGGTAAGAAATTCTCCAATAGATGTCTATTTTGTACAATTCTAATTGCCAAGAAGATGTTTCTTACAGCAAAATGATGTGTACTTTCTTATTACCATTTAATTTAGTATAACAGATCGTTTTTGACTACATGCAAAGCATTGCTCTAGGACCAAATGAAAATAAGAAAATGTATGTAAGAGTTTGTACTCTCAAATGTTTTAAAATTGGAGGGAGGAAGAGAATAAAGACAAAAATATAGATAGGATTTGATGCAGAATAAGTTACAAAAGTATAACAGATGAGCTCAGAGGACGTCTATGCAATCTATTAATATCTATTCATCCTCCCCTTTCCAAGCAAGCAACAATCACAGACTGAATATAAAATGATAAAACCAGTGGCATAGCCAGGTTCAAAAGCAAGAGAAAAAGTCCATGGACCAAAAATGGAAAATAAATGCAAGATGGTGAATAGTGCTGATTTCACAGGCTTTTTGGCTCCAAGACTGGAATAAAGCAAAGATTGGCAGTAGCTTGACTCTGGTAGGATACCAGGGTTGAATTTCCTTCACAGAAGAAGCAGGACCTAAGCCAGGTAGAAAACTTGATGTCAGGAGTTTCGAGGAGGCTCTCTATTGTGAAGAGAGGCTGTACATTATAAAAAAGAGAGAGACAGAGAGAGAGAGAGACAGTTGCCACTTGCCTAGGATGAGAGCTTTATCTGAAATTATGGGTCTAAAAGAGGCTGGTTGACAGACATAGATACCATATCATGAACTGAAACTCTACCAAGCCATACTTTCCCTCTAGGTCTAGACTTGCAATGTCTTCATTATGGATTAAAACCCAAAATTTTAGTACAGTATCTGATTCTGGACCAGCGGCCGTGTGAACCATATGGAGATAATCATAAAACCATTGGAACAGGCAAAGATAGGGAGAACAAAAGGAAAACAAACAGCTTTTCACTAAAAATGAGACTGCAAATAAAAATTCCAAAACATAGGAAAAAATATATATATATAATACCAAGAAAGACAACAAAATTAACGTTCACACCAGATAAAATTCTGTGAAACAGCTAGAAAAAGACTTTAAAATTAATAAAATCAATCCTCTTTATTGATGGATCCTTGCAATTGTGAATTTGTCTACTCACTAAAATTTACTTGTAACCCCCCAAATCAATACTTATGGCGCTTTTGTGGTCATTCATGGGCATGTGAAGAAAAGTGAAATCTTTTGAGTAACAGAATGAGCATGTTCCCAGCTGTGGTTGAACAAGGGACACTCTGCCTTCCTGTTTGAGCTCTCATACTGTAAACAAGTGTCCTTTTGGCAGTCTATTTAGTGTCAAGTTTTTCACGTTTATTTTTGTGCTTTTTTGGTGATTTCATTGTTTAAATGGGCCCCGAAGCATATGCTGAAGCACTGTCTAGTGTTTGTAAGCTCAAGAAAGCTGTGATGTGCCTTATGGAGAAAATGTGTCTGTTAGATAAGCTTCCTTCAGGCCTGAATTACAGTGCTGTTGGATGTGAGTTTCATGTTAATGAATCAACAATCTCTATAAGGAGTGTTTAAAAAGAAACATACATTAAATAAGGTTATCTACAGATCACTTGATTAAAATGTTGTGACCAGAGACTTGAAGGAACTGTATTTCTCCCTAAGTGCAATGGTTCATTATTTGCTAATTCAGAATTTATGGTGATTTTCTAGAACGTAAGTGACACAAATAATGAGTATTGACTTTATGTTGAAAAGAAACACATTAAGAAATAACAATGCTTAAAAATAAAGAATAAATTAAGGAGTAAAGACAGAAATAAAGCATTAAATAGATGGATGAAGAAAATAAATTATTAGAAAATTGCAATTCAAAAATCTAGTAATTGAAATAAAAAATTTATCCATAGATAGGATAAATTCCAAACAAGACACAGAATCAGTGAAAATTTGAAGATAGAAGTTAGAAACTTTACCCAAAATATAGCCCAAAATTCCAAAATATATAATACAAAAGAGCCCTTAAGAGATACAGAGAGTGAATAAAAGACTCCAATATACATCAAATAGGAGTATTCAAAGAGAAGGGGCAGAATTCCATTTAGAATATTCCAGAAAGGAAAAAAATAGTTATCAGACTAAAATTGCAATGAAAGTGCTGCACACGAAAAATAAAAATACATAACCAGACATATCATGATTCCACATCAGAAGGAGATTCCAACTTTAGGATAAGGGGGAAATAGTAAAAGCTACCAGAGAAAAGACAGAGTACCCACAAAAGAATGAAACTTAGACTAAAGGCTGAAACTTCTCAGTCATAATGGAGTCTAAAAGATGAGTTAATATCTTCAAAATATGAATGGAACATAACCGTCAGTGTAGAATTTTATACTCTCAACTATCAATGAAGAGTGTAGGCAAAATACAAACATGTCCTGATCTACAAAGATGAGCATTTACTACCCATGGACTTTCACTAACATAATTACTACAGGCTATATTTGAGGAAGAAAAATATAGGAAAGGTGGGCAAAAAGGAAAACAATGGTGATCCCCAAAGGGATATGAGAGTGTGTATATGTATGTATGTATGCATGTTACATGGCTTCTCTTCAATAATATTTCTGGTGTTCTTGTCCTAATGAGTATCTGGGACTATTGAACTTCCCCAACCCTTTGAAGTTAGACATGACCACATACGTTGCTTTGGTCACTGAAATGTGGGTTTAAATGAGCTATGTTACTTTCTGGAGGAAGCAATCAAGGGACACTGTGACAGTCCCCAAGTTCTGTCTTGCTTGCTCTAGTGACCAACGAGTCTATGTGCCCTACAAGCTAAAATCTTGCTTCTCAAAAAGTAGTCTGGGGTCCAGCAGCATCAACGTCAGCCTGGTTCCTATGAGAAATGAATATCAGGTTTCATCTTTGGCCTGCAGAATCAGTCTTCAGTTTAACAAGATCTCCAGGTGACTCATATGCACATTAAAGGCTGAGAAGCACTGTTCTATCAGATGGTCCTTCCTTTCCCAGCCTGGGTCACTGAGTTACCCCACAGATGACTGCTGCTCTGGAAAGATGTTTTATGAGTAAGAAATAAATATTTGTTTTCTTAAACCAAAGAGATTTTGGAGATGATTTGTATTTTCAAAATCACCTAACTTATCCTGATATCTACAGTTAATATGGTAACACAATGGTTCTCCAAAGATATCTATGTCCTGATCCCTGAAACTTGTGAATATATGTTACATGGCAAAAAGTATGTACTTCTGTAATTAAGGTTGCAGACCTTAAGACCTTAAGGTTGCAGGAAGCGTATCCTGGAGTATTCAGGTGAGCCTCATCTAATCACACAGGCTCTTAAAAGCAGAGTGCTTTCCTCAGCTGGAAGCAGAAATGATTACAGCAAAAGAAACCAGAGATTCTAAGCACAAGAAGGCATTCATGTACTGTTGTTATTGGCTCTGAGATGGAGGGGGCCGTGGCAAGAACCACAGAGAGGTTTCTAGGAGCTAATGGCGGCCCCCAACTGATGCCTAACAATGAAGTGGGACATCTGTCTTAAAACCCCAAAGAACTGAATTTGGCCAACAACCTCAGTGCATTTGGATGTGGATTCATCTCCGCAGCCTCTAACAAGTAAGCCCTTCCAATGCCTTGATTTTGGCCCAGGGAAATGCTAAGAAAAGGACCCAGGGAGCCATGCTTTATCTGGGTGTCTATACTACAGAATCGTGAGATAATAAATTTGTGTTGTTTTAAGCACCTACGTTTATGATAAATGTTTATGGCAGCAATAGAAAACTAATATTATTAAGCCAACTGCTGACCATAACTTTGGTGGGTTTTTTTTAAAAAAACATTTTTGTGTGTTACTAGCATTCCAATGTTTAGTGTGTGCTAAGATCCCTCTTGTATTTGGGAAGAAAATGGAAACACAAGATAAGTTTACATTTTTAGGAAATGCAAGTTTAGATGTATATTTTAAAATTTTAAATATTCATTAACAGACTAGAAATATCATCTATAGCCTCCAAACTATCAGAGAAAATTTGGAGAATCAAGACAGCCTTACCAATTTAATAGAGGCTAGGAAAAGAGAGAGAAGAATCAAAAAGAATGGTAAACAAAAAATACAAAACAAAATGCCAACGTTTTCTAAAGTGGTGGTTTCAATCCATATTCCCACCAGAATTATACCTGTTCTCTTTGCTTCATATCCTTGCCAGCGCTTAATGTTGTAAGACCTTTTAATTTCTTTTCCTATCTGTGAGTGCATTCCTAGAATATACCCAACTTGCTCATAATATATTATATTGCTTACATCTTGTTTTGGTTTCCTAACAATTTGTTTAGGACAATTCGCCTCTATGTTTATGAGTAATTTTATATCTTATGTAATTCTTATCTGATTTTAATAAAAGAAATTGGGAAATGTTTCTTCTTTTTCTAGTCTTTGAAAGAGTTTATTTTCTATTGAGATTGTCTATTCCTTTCAGGTTTAGTAAACCTTGCTTGTACAATTATGAGAAGAGATTTTCTTTGGGGGAAGATTTTTCATTACCACTGAATTTTTTTTTTAAGTCTACATGCAGTATAGCCTAGTGCCCAAAGAATGAGTTTTGGAGGCAAACTGTCTAGGTTCAGTCTCAGGTCTGACCTCCTAACTGTGTAGAAAGTCACTTAACCTTATGGTGCCTCAGTCTCCTAATTTGCAAAATGAGGCACGTAGGGTCGTTGTGAGGATTTCATGAATTGATATATGTAAACATGTAGGACAGTGCGTGTCACATAATAATACTATAAGCATTTACTTTTATTGTTATTTCTCTTTCTTCTCGAATATTTTTTTTCTCACTTGTCTAAGACTGTTTTCAAGTATGATGGCTTAAAGAAGGTTGAACTTCTCTGTAACTTTCTCTTCAACTCTGGGTGTATCTGCATCAGTCTCCCTATTTGCATCTCTAATGGTGTTTGGGATTTCTTTTTGTTAAGAAAGAAGAAATTCAAACTTCATCATTTAATGAAGTTTGTCAGAAGTTTATTTTATTAATCTTTTCAAGTAGCAGCCTTTGGCTTTGTTGAGCCTATGGTTTTTATATTTTCCACTTCATTGATATTTATATTATTTTCTTTAGTCTACTTTCTTCAAACTTATTTTAGTGTACTTTTTGTAATTTCTTAGGTTTGAAGCTTGGTGTTTTACATTTCAGACTTTCTTGTTTTCACAGAAATGTTAAAATAAATACAGCTTTAGTTGCATCCCACAGTGTGATAAAAAAAAAATTTCATTATCATTCAGTTCTAGGGATTTTTAAATTTCCATATGATTCCTTCAAGTCATAAATTATTTACAAGTCTGTTCATTAACTTCTAAATATATGGGGGTTTTACATTTTTCTTTATTAATCGCTAACAATTGCATTGTGATTTTTCCAAAATGGTCTTTTTACTCTATTTCTTTGGAATTTGTTGAGACTTTGTTTGATGACCTGTTGCCTGTTCTTGTAGAGAACACGTTTTCCTGATCTGGAGTGTAAATTTCTATATGAGTATATCAAACGTTTTGAATGTGTTTATTAAATGTCCTAGTTCTTTAATAATTTTTTAAAAATACTTGAGAGAATGATTTTTAAAATCTTCTTCTTTATTAGGTTAATTTGCCAATTTCACCTTGTAGTCTGTTTGGGTTATTTTGAATTGTCTTATTAGGTAGATATACATTTAAAATTGTTTGATCTTTCTGAAGAAGCTAATCTTTTTTCATAAGTTAGTGACCGTCTTTATCAGTAGTAATCCTTTTTGCCTTAATGTGTAGTTTATCTGATATAAATATCCCCCTTTCATTTGATTAGATCTGTCTCTTACATCTTTTTCTACTCTTTTACTTTCCACCTTTCTTTATCCTTATATTTATGGATATGTAATGTAAACATTTTTAATTTTTAATCTTATAATCTTCGCTTTCTTCCATCTATTTGCTGTCACTATGATTACTGATAAAATTAGACTTATCTCTCTCTTTAAATTTATGGATATTTAATGTAAACATATTTTTAATTTTTAATTTTATAATCTTCGCTTTCTTGCATCTATTTGCTGTCACTATGATTACTGATAAAATTACACTTATTTCTGCCATCTTACTTTCTGCTCTCTATTTGTCCTGCTTTTCCAATCTTTCCTCTTTTCTTCTTACCTTCTTGGAACTAGTCCCACTCTTTTTTTTTTTTTTTTTTTTTTTTTCTTATTATACTCTTCCTTCTTCCCTCTACTGGTTTAAAAGTTATATATCCATTTCTGTTTTTTTAGTAATTACCCTAACTTTTAATCTGTATACCTAAAGTTAAATAGTATTTATCCCCACCTATCAAATAATTCATGTCTCTTCAAACACTTAAACTCTGATTACCCCCCTCAGATTTATGTGCTATTTTTGTCAAGTGTTTTAGCTCTATTTTTCTTAACTCACAGATTGGACACTTGATATAGTCAAAGTTTATTCAGATATACTTGAAAACATTCTACTTTATTTGATCCCATTTTTTCTCAGATCATAGATCTTCAAAGATTCCTTTTATCTGGAGTATATCCTTTAGACATTCTGTTAGTGAGGGTTCATCAGAAGTGAGTGCTTTTGGTTTTCTGTATTTTGTTTGTCTAAAATATTTGTATTTTGTGCTCTCTCTTAAAAGTTAGTTTTGCAGTGAACTTAACTCGAAGTTCACAGTTATCTTGTCTCAACACTTCAAAGTGAATTATCCATTGACTTCTGACTACCATTGTTGCCATTGAGAAGCCAGCTGTCATTCTAATTTGTTCTTCCTGTATCTTTTCTCCCTGACTTCTTTTATTTATTGTTAGTGTTCAGTAGTTAGCTATGATCTTTGTAGAAATGAATCATTATTTTATTTTATTCTCATTAGACTTCTGAATCTGAGGATTTTTATTTTTAATTATTTCTGGAAAATTCTCACAAAATTATTTTCTCTATGTAATTCACATTTCTTACTCTGTAATTAATATTTTTTATATCTTTGTCTCTCTATATTGTATTTTATATAACTTCTTCAACACTTTCTCTCATTTAACAATATCTCTTCCCAGCTGTATCTAATATGTTTTTTATTCGACCTAAAAATTTATAAAAACATTTATATCTGCATGTATATGACTTCTGGTTTTTTTTTTTTAATCTACATGATGACACCTGTTCTTTGGTTACTCTTCCAAAATTCTTCTTAAAAATGTCCGTAAGCATGTTAAATTTTTTTATTTTGCATCCTGTGTCTGATAATTTCACTATCAGAATTTTCTGTAGGTCTGATTTTCTTGTTTCTGCTGTCTCCTTTTCATGTTGCCTTGTTTCCTCATGTTTTATGTTATTCTTATATGCTTTCATGATTGTTGGAATTTAAGAGGGAGTTCCTTGTAATCTGGTTTACGATGTGTACTTCCTGGAAGAATTTACATTTGCTCTTGCAGAGAAGGATGTTGGCATGGGGTGACCCAATGCGAATCCAAGACCACTTTACATTCCCAACTGTCCGCACTAAGTGAATTGTGTCCCAGACTCTCATGAGTCCTATTGTTAGAAACTCTGAAGGAAACTTCTACCCCCAACCTTTACCCATAGCCAACCAGAGATAAGCAAGTTTTCCTTATTATTTCTTTACGTGGATCTGAGTGGGTTTTTTTTTATTTTGCTTGTTTGTTTGTATTATCTCATTTTATTTTTTTAGAGAAATGGTAGGTTCACAGCAAAATTGAGCAGAAAATAGAGAAGTTTCCATATGTCTCTGCCTACCACATGTACAGTCTCCCCCACTATCAATGTCCTGTCCCAGAGTGGTACATTTGTTAGAATTAATGAGCTACATTGACACTTCATCAGCTGAAGCCCATGGTGTACATTAAGGTTTACTCTTGTGTTGTACATTCTATGGGTTTTCACAAGTATGTAATGAACATATATCCACCTCTGTAGTATCATACAGGACAGTTTCACTACCTTAAAAATCTTCAGTCCTCCACCTATTCATCCTCACCTCCCCATAACCCGTGACAACTACCAGTCTTTTTATTGTCTCCTTAGTTTGGTATTTTTTAGGAGCTGAGTATGATTTTCTTTTCCTAGTGTATTCCTTCTCTGAGGGTTTTGCCTTAGAGTCCTGGCATTATG
Source organism: Symphalangus syndactylus (assembly GCF_028878055.3). Classification (NCBI taxonomy): domain Eukaryota; kingdom Metazoa; phylum Chordata; class Mammalia; order Primates; family Hylobatidae; genus Symphalangus; species Symphalangus syndactylus. The sequence goes on along the minus strand of NC_072431.2, from coordinate 121,179,524 downwards.
AGCAGATCTTCATCTTCTTCCACAACTTGCAGTTCATAGACTTTATCCCCTGTTCCCTGCTTATATAGACTGTTAGAATGGAAAGTTCAAAACCACCAGAAACTGGCAGATTCTTTTAGAATCGACTTCCATCAACTTCCTCTCTGGATTTGTGCCTTTTTATTGTTTTTGTCTCTGAGGAAACTTCCTTGCCAGCCCAGCTGTGTATTAACAATTTTTTAAATTTTTATTTATACTTGAACCTATTATTTTTAGTCACTTGTAGTGAGAAGCTTTCTCAGAGTTTCTAGTCCTACATCCTGTTGCAACTGGAAGGTCCTTAGTTCATTCCTTGATGAATATTATTTAGCATTCATTTTGTATCAGGCTTGGACGAGGACCTTGGGTTTTCATTGTTTTGGATAAAACAACAATGTGTTAGGTCCAAAGATGAAGGTATGCACAGGGTGCTATGGCATCCCAGAGGGAGTTGCCTCACACAGGCTGAGAATAGGGAGTTGTCAGAGAAGGAGAACAGGAAGTGACACTTGAGCTTTGAAGGAGTTAACCAGGGGAATAAGAGGTGACCATATTGGGTCATGTCAGCCAGAGGAGTGAAACATTGAGAGAATGGCAAATATGCCAACATCAAGTGTGGGCTAGATGGTGACAAATAGGAAGAAAAGAAGCTAGAAAACAGGCAAAGCTGGGTCAGCTCCTCACAGAAACTTTGTGAGGTATTTGTTGCATTGTCACACCATGTAGAAAGGAGAAAACAGTGTAAAAGTGTTCCTATGAACGTTGTGCACATGTACCCTAGAACTTAAAGTATAATTAAAAAAAAAATATATATATATATATAAAAGAAAGGAGAAAACAGAGACAGCTCAGCTCTTCAGGATCTGTAAGGAACACTGATGACTTGCAGGGCAAGAAACAGATTTGACGTTCTTTTTCCTTTACCGCCTTGTACAGAATCAGCCTTAAAGAAAGACAGAATAGGAAAGGAAGTTGCCTCTGTCCAAAAGTAATCATCCACTTTTGAATTATCTGCCCCTCTGCCTGTAATTCTATCATCATAATAAAAGCTTGACTTATGGTCTTAGCATCTATCTTTCCCCTTTAAATTGGAAGCATCATGAAGGCAGGCACAATAATTGACTTTTTGCTATAGCTGAGTGCTTGATAAGTGTCTCTATGTTTTTGAACATACGTGGTCAATAGTTATTGAGAGTGATTAAGTGGAAAGCATTATTAATCATGCAAATCTTACTCTACATAACTTTAATCAGTTTTTCCCCCTCTTTACCTTTATCTAAGTGTAGCCCACTGAAGGAAACGTAATTTTCATAGGAAGAAGAAAGGAAAATTAACTTTGGAGCCTAGTACTATTCAGGATGGGGCTGGTGCTAAGAGGCTGTGCTGTAAGCCTCAAAGGACAATCTAAAAGCACTGGGTTTTAGAGGTCAGAAAATACATTTCTCTATTTTCTAAGTTTCTTAAAATATGTCCATGCTCCAAGATCAGCAAACTAAGAAGTATGAGCACATTTGAACGAAGTTGAATGTTGTCATCCATTAAACTTATAACCCAGTAAATTTGGCACATGATATTGTTTGATTAGACTCATATGTTAAGCCATTCATATGTCACTTTAATTAACATTATATTTAAAGAAATCATATTTAAAGTGGTTCTAGAGGCAGCAAGGCATGGCTTTTTACCTTCAGTTTGGAAAGAATTGTCACCAAATCTATGATGAAGCTTTTTGAGACCTGAAATACTTTTTTATGGAGTCAATTTATATAGCATTAACCATGAACTTGGGTATCTGTAGGAGGAATTCTGATCTAGAAGTTGAAAAGAGATTAGGGAAGGAAGTGGCAGGGTCATTAAACTCTTTCCATGGTTTTGTCCGTATGAACCCTACTTCTTTCCCCTCATTCCAAAGTCTGTAAGGAAAGGCGCAGATAGTCTTCACTGGTGTCATGAAACAGTCCGAGAACTGCTTGCTTTCTCTCTTTGGACAATGTGACATAAGAGAACACCCCGTCTCTTGCCAAGAGGATTTGCATTAATGGTCAGGGTTAGAGTTTGTCACCCAGAGAGGAATCTGGGTGAGAGGAGACTCTTTCCCATTCCAGTGATTAGAGAATAGATGTCTTTCTCTTTCACCCATAGACTCGGAGCTTTCTCTCAGGTGAGAACCACCTCCAGTTCTAGAATCATTCTTTAATGAACTGATTCAATAGTGATTAAAATAAGAGCCTGACCTTGGCTTTGCAAGAAATGACCCAGGTTAACCTTAAGTTGTATGCTACAAAAATGTTACTAAAAGGTATTTCAAGTCATTCATGGTGCTATGTTGCATGCCGCCAGTAAAGGAGCATTGATTAGATATATTGCCAGGAAATAAACCATGTTGTCAGGATTCACTGACAACCAAAAAGAAGTTAAGCCTGCAGACAATATCAGGTCATTTGTTGGAGACTGGGAAGGAGAGAAAGTGAAGAGAAATGCTAGAGTCTTCTACAAGTGGTCCAACATGGTATTTATATTTTAATTGCTCTAGAAAGTGCCTTTTTCCATTTGTCTGGTAAATGACTGGCATAAGAACCACATGTTCCATGAAGCAACTGCAATCTCCATATTTGCAATCTATCAATCTCACTCTTTCTCACTTGTCTTTTTTTTCTATTTAGCACGTTTCATTGTAGATTAAACAGATTTTATTCCCTGTTGCCTGGTAATTATACATAATTAAAAAGCACGGAGGAATGTGCATAAAAGCACAATGAAGTAATAATCATAGGTACAGTGTCTTATTTGAACTTACTGCTGAGGAAAAGTTGCTTTTTAAAAAAAAAATTACTTAAATACTGGGATACATGTGCAGAACGTGCAGGTTTGTTATGTTGGGTATACACGTGCCATGGTGGTTTGCTGCACCCATCAACCCATTATCTACATTAGTTATTTCTCCTAATGCTATCCCTCCCCTAGTCCCACATCCCCCAACAGGCCCCAGTGTGTGACATTCCTTTCCCTGTGTCCATGTGTTCTCATTGTTCAACTCCCACTTATGAGTGAGAACATGCGGTGTCTGGTTTTCTGTTCTTGTGTTAGTTTACTGAGAATGATGGTTTCCAGCTTTATCCATGTCCCTGCAAAGGACATGAACTCGTCCTTTTTTATGGCTGCATAGTATTACATGGTATATATGTGTCACATTTTCTTAATCCAGTCTATCATTGATGGGCATTTGGGTTGGTTCCAAGTCTCTGCTATTGTGAACAGTGCTGGCATAAACATATGTGTGCATGTGTCTTTATACTAGAATTATTTATAATCCTTTGGATATATACCAAGTAATGGGATTGCTGGGTCAAATGGTATTTCTGGTTCTAGATCCTTGAGGAATCACCACACTGTCTTCCACAATGGTTGAACCAGTTTACAGTCCCACCAACAGTGTAAAACTGTTCCTATTTCTCCACGTCCTCTCCAGCATCTGCTGTTTCCTGACTTTTTAATGTTCGCCATTCTAACTGGCGTGAGATGGTATCTCATTATAGTTTTGATTTGCATTTCTCTAACGACCAATGATGATGAGTTTTTTTTCATATGATTATTGGCCACATAAATGTCTTCTTTTGAGAAATGTCTGTTCGCATTGTTCACCCACTTTTTGATAGGGTTGTTTTTTTCTGGTAAATTTATTTAAGTTCTTTGTAGATTCTGGATATTAGCCCTTTGTCAGATGAATAGATTGCAAAAAATTTCTCCCATTCTATAGGTTGCCTGTTCACCCTGATGATAGTTTCTTTTGCTGTGCGGAAGCTCTTTAGTTTAATTAGATCCCATTTGTCAATTTTGGCTTTTGTTGCCATTGGTTTTGGTTTTAGTCATGAAGTCTTTGCCCATGTTTATGTCCTGAATGGTATTGCCTAGGTTTTCTTCTAGAGTTTTTATGGTTTTAGGTCTTATGTTTAAGTCTTATTCCATCTTGAGTTAATTTTTGTATAAGGTGTAAGGAAGTGGTCCAGTTTCAGTTTTCTGCATATGGCTAGCCACTTTTCCCAGCATCATTTATTAAATAGGGAACCCTTTCACCACTGCTTGTTTTTGTCAGGTTTGTCAATGATCAGATGGTTGTAGATTTGTGATGGTATTTCTGAGGACTCTGTTCAGTTCCATTGGTCTATATATCTGTTTTGGTACCAGTACCATGTTGTTTTGGTTACTGTAGCCTTGTAATATAGTTTGAAGTCAGGTAATGTGATACCTCCAGCTTTGTTCTTTTTGCTTAGAATTTTCTTGGCTATATGGGCTCTTTCTTAGTTCCATATGAAATTTGAAGTAGTTTTTTCTAATTCTGTGAAGAAAGTCAATGGTAGCTTGATGGCAATAGCATTGAATCTATAAATAACTTTGGGCATGATGGCCATTTTCACGATATTGATTCTTCCTACCCATTAGCATGGAGTGTTTTTCCATTTGTTTGTGTCTTCTCTTATTTCGTTGAGCAGTGGTTTGTAGTTCTCTTTGAAGAGGTTCTTCACATCCCTTGTAAGTTGTACTCCTAGGTATTTTATTGTCTTTGTAGCAATTGTGAATGAGTGCTCACTCATGATTTGACTCTCCATTTGTCTATTATTGGTATATAGGAGTGCTTGTGATTTTTGCAGATTGATTTTGTATCCTGAGACTTTGCTGAAGTTGCTTATCAGCTTAAGGAGATTTGGGGCTGAGATAGTGGGGTTTTCTAAATATACAATTATGTCATCTGCAAACAGGGACAATTTGACTTCCCCTTTTCCTATTTGTATACCCTTTATTTCTTTCTCTTGCCTGATTTCCCAGGCCAGAACTTCCAATATTATGTTGAATAGGAGTGGTGAGAGAGGGCATCCTTGTCTTGTGCCAGTTTTCAAAGGGAATGCTTCCAGCTTTTGCCCATTCAGTATGATATTGGCTGTGGGTTTGTCATAAATAACTCTTATTATTTTGAGATATGTTCCATCAATACCTAGTTTATTGAGAGTTTTTAGCATGAAGCAGTGTTGAATTTTATTGAAGGCCTTTTCTGCATCTATTGAGACAATTGTGTGGTTTTGTCATTGGTTCTGTTTATGTGATGGATTACATTTATTGATTTATGTATGTTGAACCAGCCTTGCATCCCAGGGATGAAGCCTACTTGTTCATGGTGGATAAGCTTTTTGATGTGCTGCTGGATTCGGTTTGCCAGTATTTTGTTGAAGATGTTCACATCGATGTTCATCAGAGATATTGGCCTGAAATTTTCTTTTTTTTTTTTTTTTTTTGTTTATCTGCCAGGCTTTGGTATCAGGATGATGCTGGCCTCATAAAATAAATTATGGAGGAGCTCTTCATTTTCTGTTGTTTGGAATAGTTTCAGAAGGAATGGTACCAGCTCCTCTTTGTACCTCTGGTGGAATTCGGCTGTGGTCTGGTCCTGTGGATTTTTTGGTTGGTAGGCTATTAATTACTGCCTTAATTTCAGAACTTGTTATTGGTCTATTCAGGGATTCACATATTTCCTGGTTTAGTCTTGGGAGGGTGTATGTCCAGAAATTTATCCCTTTCTTCTAGATTTTCTAGTTTATTTGCATAGAGGTGTTTATAGTATTCTCTGATGGTAGTTTGTATTTCTGTGGGATGGGTGGTGATATCCCCTTTATCATTGTTTATTGCATCTATTTGATTCTTCTCTCTTTTCTTCTTTATTAGTCTGGCTAGTGCTCTATTTTGTTAATCTTAAAAAAAAAAAAAAAAAAAAAAAAAAAAAAAAAAAAGCCCCTGGATTCATTGAGTTTTTTTACGGGTTTTTTATGTCTGTCTCCTTCAGCTCTGACCTGATATTAGTTATTTCTTATCTTTTGTTAGCTTTTGAATTCCTGTTCCTGTTTTGAAATCCGTTCCTGTTTGCTCTTGCTTCCCTAGGTCTTGTAATTGGGATATTAGGGTGTCGATTTTAGATCTTTTCTACTTTCTCCTGTGGGCATTTAGTGCTATAAATTTCCCTCTACACACTGTGTTAGCTGTGTCCCAGAGATTTTGGTATGTTGTCTCTTTGTTCTCATTGGTTTCAAAGAACTTATTTATTTCTGCCTTAATTTCATTATTTACCCAGTAGTCACTCAGGATCAGGCTGTTCAGTTTCCATGTAGTTGTGTGGTTTTGAGTGAGTTTCTTAATCTTGAGTTCTAATTTGATTGCACTGTGGTCTGAGAAACAGTTAAGATTTCCGTTCTTTTGCATTGGCTGAGGAGTGTTTTACTTCCAATTATGTGGTCAATTTTAGAATAAGTGCAATGTGGTGCTGAGAAGAATGTATATACTGTTGATGTAGGGTGGAGGGTTCTGTAGATGTTTATTAGGTCCACTTGGTCCAGAGCTGAGTTCAAGTCCTGAATATCCTTGTTAATTTTCTGTCTTGTTGATCTGTCTAATATTGACAGTGGGGTGTTAAAGTCTCTCAATATTATTGTGTGGGATTCTAAGTCTCTTTTAGGTCTCTAAGAACTTTATGAATCTTGGTGCTCCTGAATTGGGTGCATATATATTTGGATAGTTAGCTCTTCTTGTTGCATTGATCCCTTTACTATTATGTAATGCCCTTCTTTGTCTGTTTTGATCTCTGTTGGTTTAAAGTCTGTTTTCTCAGAGACTCAGGATTGTACATCTGCTTGTTTTGCTTTCTATTTGCTTGAGAAATATTCCTCCATCTCTTTATTTTGAGCCTATGTGTGTCCTTGCATATCAGATAGGTCTCCTGAATAAGGCACACTGATGGGTTTTGACTCTTTATCCAGTTTGCCAGTCTGTGTCTTTTAATTGGGGCATTTAGTCCATTTACATTTAAGGTTAATATTGTTATGTGTGAATTTGATCCTGTCATTATGATGCCAGCTGGTAATTTTGCCCATTAGTTGATGCAGTTTCTTCATGGTGTCAATGGTCTTCACAATTTGGTATGTTTTTGCATTGGCTGGTACGGGTTTTTTCTTTCCATATTTAGTGCTTCTTTCAGGAGGTCTTGTAAGGCAGGCCTGGTGGTGAAAAAATCCCTCAGCATTTGCTGTTCTATAAAGGATCTTCTTTTTTTTTTCTTTATTTTTTATGTATTTTATTATTATTATTATTATACTTTAAGTTTTAGGGTACATGTGCACAATGTGCAGTTTTGTTACATATGTATACATGTGCCATGTTGGTGTGTTGCAGCCATTAACTCGTCATTTAGCATTAGGTATATCTCCTAATGCTATCCCTCCCCCCTTCCCCACCCCACAACAGTCCCCAGAGTGTGATGTTCCCCTTCCTGTGTCCATGTGTTCTTATTGTTCAATTCCCACCTATGAGTGAGAACATGCAATGTTTGTTTTTTTGTCCTTGTGATACTTTGCTGAGAATGATAGTTTCCAGTTTCATCCATGTCCCTACAAAGGACATGGACTCATCATTTTTTATTGCTGCATAGTATTCCATGGTGTATATGTACCACATTTTCTTAACCCAGTTTATCACTTCAGACATTTGGGTTGGTTCCAAGTCTTTGCTATTGTGAATAGTGCCGCAATAAATATACATGTGCATGTGTCTTTATAGGAGCATGATTTATAATCCTTTGGGTATATACCCAGTAATGGGATGGCTGGGTCAAGTGGTATTTCTAGTTCTAGATCCCTGAGGAATCGCCACACTGACTTCCACAATGGTTGAACTAGTTTACAGTCCCACCAACAGTGTAAAAGTGTTCCTATTTCTCCACATCCTCTCCAGCACCTGTTGTTTCTTGATTTTTTAATGATAGCCATTCTAACTGGTGTGAGATGGTATCTCACTGTGGTTTTGATTTGCATTTCTCTGATGGCCAGTGATGATGAGCATTTTTTCATGTGTTTTTTGGCTGCATAAATGTCTTCTTTTGAGAAGTGTCTGTTTCTATCCTTTGCCCACTTTTTGATGGGGTTGTTTGTTTTTTTCTTGTAAATTTGTTTGAGTTCATTGTAGGTTCTGGATATTAGCCCTTTGTCAGATGAGTAGGTTGCAAAAATTTTCTCCCATTCTGTAGGTTGCCTGTTCACTCTGATGGTAGTTTCTTTTGCTGTGCAGAAGCTCTTTAGTTTAATGAGATCCCATTTGTCAATTTTGGCTTTTGTTGCCATTGCTTTTGGTGTTTTAGACATGAAGTCCTTACCCATGCCTATGTCCTGAATGGTATTGCCTAGGTTTTCTTCTAGGGTTTTTATGGCTTTAGGTCTAACATGTAAGTCTTTAATCCATCTTGAATTAATTTGTGTATAAGGTGTAAGGAAGGGATCCAGTTTCAGCTTTCTCCATATGGCTAGCCAGTTTTCCCAGCACCATTTATTAAATAGGGAATCCTTTCCCCATTTCTTGTTTTTGTCAGGTTTGTCAAAGATCAGATGGTTGTAGATACGTGGCATTATTTCTGAGGGCTCTGTTCTGTTCCATTGATCTATATCTCTGTTGTGGTACCAGTACCATGCTGTTTTGGTTACTGTAGTCTTGTAGTATAGTTTGAAGTCAGGTAGCGTGATGCCTCCAGCTTTGTTCTTTTGGCTTAGGATTGACTTGGTGATGCGGGCTCTTTTTCGGTTCCATATGTACTTGAAAGTAGTTTTTTCCAATTCTATGAAGAAAGTCCCTGGTAGCTTGATGGGGATGGCATTGAATCTATAAATTACCTTGGGCAGTATGGCCATTTTCACGATACTGATTCTTCCTACCCTTGAGCATGGAATGTTCTTCCATTTGTTTGTATCCTCTTTTATTTCATTGAGCAGTGGTTTGTAGTTCTCCTTGAAGGTACTTCACATCCCTTGTAAGTTGGATTCCTAAGTATTTTATTCTCTTTGAAGCAATTGTGAATGGGAGTTCACTCAAGATTTGGCTCTCTGTCTGTTATTGCTGTATAAGAATGCTTGTGATTTTTGTACATTGATTTTGTATCCTGAGACTTTGCTGAAGTTCCTTATCAGCTTAAGGAGATTTTGGGCTGAGACAATGGGGTTTTCTAGATATACAATCATGTCATCTGCAAACAGGGACAATTTGACTTCCTCTTTTCCTAATTGAATACTCTTCATTTCCTTCTCCTGCCTGATTGCCCTGGCCAGAATTTCCAACACTGTGTTGAATAGGAGTGGTGAGAGAGGGCATCCCTGTCTTGTGCCAGTTTTCAAAAGGAATGCTTCCAGTTTTTGCCCATTCAGTATGATATTGGCTGTGGGTTTGTCGTAGATAGCTCTTATTATTTTGAGATACGTCCCATCAATACCTAATTTATTGAGACTTTTTAGCATGAAGGGTTGTTGAATTTTGTCAAAGGCCTTTTCTGCATCTATTGAGATAATCGTGTGGTTTTTGTCTTTGGTTCTGTTTATATGCTGGATTAAATTTATTGATTTGCATACGTTGAACCAGCCTTGCATCCCAGGGATGAAGCCCACTTGATCATGGTGGATAAGCTTTTTGATGTGCTGCTGGATTTGGTTTGCCAGTATTTTATTGAGGATTTTTGCATCAATGTTCATCAGGGATATTGGTCTAAAATTCTCTTTTTTTGTTGTGTCTCTGCCTGGCTTTGGTATCAGGATGATGCTGGCCTCATAAAATGAGTGAGGGAGGATTCCCTCGTTTTCTATTGATTGGAATAGTTTCAGAAGGAATGGTACCAGCTCCTCCTTGTACCTCTGGTAGAATTCGGCTGTGAATCCATCTGGTCCTGGACTTTTTTTGGTTGGTAAGCTATTGATTATTGCCACAATTTCAGAGCCTCTTATTGGTCTATTCAGAGATTCAAGTTCTTCCTGGTTTAGTCTTGGGAGGGTGTATGTGTCGAGGAATTTATCCATTTCTTCTAGATTTTCTAGTTTATTTGCATAGAGGTGTTTGTAGTAGTCTCTGTTGGTAGTTTGTATTTCTGTAGGATTGGTGGTGATATCCCCTTTATCATTTTTTATTGCATCAGTTTGATTCTTCTCTCTTTTCTTCTTTATTAGCCTTGCTAGCGGTCTATCAATTTAGTTGATCTTTTCAAAAAAACAGCTCCTGGATTCACTAATTTTTTGAAGGGTTTTTTGTGTCTCTATTTCCTTCAGTTCTGCTCTGATTTTAGTTATTTCTTGCCTTCTGCTAGCTTTTGAATGTGTTTGCTCTTGCTTTTCTAGTTCTTTTAATTGTGATGTTAGGGTGTCAGTTTTGGATCTTTCCTGCTTTCTCTTTTGGGCATTTAGTGCTATAAATTTCCCTCTACACACTGCTTTGAATATGTCCCAGAGATTCTGGTATGTTGTGTCTTTGTTCTCGTTGGTTTCAAAGAACATTTTTCTTTCCACCTTCATTTTGTTATGTACCCAGTAGTCATTCAGGAGCAGGTTCTTCAGTTTCCATGTAGTTGAGTGGTTTTGAGTGAGTTTCTTACTCCTGAGTTCTAGTTTGATTTTACTGAGGTCTGAGAGACAGTTTGTTATAATTTCTGTTCTTTTACATTTGCTGAGGAGAGCTTTACTTCCAAGCATGCGTTGGATTTTGGAATAGGTGTGGTGTGGTGCTGAAAAAAATGTATATTCTGTTGATTTTGGGTGGAGAGTTCTTTAGATATCCATTAGGTCCGCTTGGTACAGAGCTGAGTTCAATTCCTGGTTATCCTTGTTAACTTTCCGTCTTGTTGATCTGTCTAATGTTGACAGTGGGGTGTTAAAGTCTCCCATTATTATTGTATGGGAGTCTAAGTGTCTTTGTAGGTCACTAAGGACTTGCTTTGTGAATCTAGGTGCTCCTGTATTGGGTGTATATATATTTAGGATAGTTAGCTCTTCTTGTTGAATTGATCCCTTTACCATTATGTAATGGCCTTCTTTGTCTCTTTTGATCTTTGTTGATTTAAAGTCTGTTTTATCAGAGACTAGGATTGCAACCCCTGCATTTTTTTGTTTTCCATTTGCTTGGTAGATCTTCCTCCATCCCTTTATTTTGAGCCTATGTGTGTCTCTGCACGTGAGATGGGTTTCCTGAATACAGCACACTGATGGGTCTTGACTCTTTATCCAATTTCCCAGTCTGTGTCTTTTAATTGGAGCATTTAGCCCATTTACATTTAAAGTTAATATTGTTATGTGTGAATTTGATCCTGACATTGTGATGTTATCTGGTTATTTTGCTCGTTAGTTGATGTGGTTTCTTCCTAGCCTTGATGGTCCTTACATTTTGGCATGTCTTTGCAGTGGCTGGTAATGGTTGTTCCTTTCCATGTTTAGTGCTTCCTTCAGGAGCTCTTTTAGGGCAGGCCTGGTAGTGACAAAATCTCTCAGCATTTGCTTCTCTGTAAAGTATTTTATTTCTCCTTCACTTGTGAAGCTTAGTTTGGCTGGATGGGAAATTCTGGGTTGAAAATTCTTTTCTTTAAGAATGTTGAATATTGGCCTCCACTCTTTTCTGGCTTGTAGAGTTTCTGCTGAGAGATCCACTGTTAGTCTGATGGGCTTCCCTTTGTGGGTAATCTGACCTTTCTCTCTGGCTGCCCTTAACATTTTTTCCTTCATTTCAACTTTGGTGAATCTGACAATTATGTGTCTTGGAGTTGCTCTTCTCGAGGTGTATCTTTGTGGCATTCTCTGTGTTTCCTGAATCTGAATGGCCTGCCTTGCTAGATTGGGGAAGTTCTCCTGGATAATATCCTGCAGAGTGTTTTCCAACTTGGTTCCATTCTCCCTGTCACTTTCAGGTACACCAATCAGACGTCGATTTGGCCTTTTCACATAGTCCCATATTTCTTGGAGGCTTTGTTCGTTTTTTTTATTCTTTTTTCTCTAAACTTCCCTTCTCACTTCATTTCATTCATTTCATATTCCATCACTGATACCCTTTCTTCCAGTTGATCTCATCGGCTCCTGAGGCTTCTGCATTCTTCATGTAGCTCTCTAGCCTTGGCTTTCAGCTCTATCAGCTCCTTTACAGACTTCTTTGCATTGGTTATTCTAGTTATCCATTTGTCTAATTTTTTTCCCACAGTTTTTAACTTCTTTGCCATTGGTTTGAATTTCCTCCTCTAGCTCAGAGTAGTTTGATCATCTGAAGCCTTCTTCTCTCAACGCATCAAACTCTTTCTCTGTCCAGCTTTGTTCCATTGCTGGTGAGGAACTGCGTTCCTTTGGAGGAGGAGAGGCACTCTGCTTTTTAGAGTTTCCAGTTTTTCTGCTCTGTTTTTTCCCCATCTTTGTGGTTTTATCTACTTTTGATCTTTGATGGTGGTGACGTACAGAGGGTTTTTGGTGTGGATGTCCTTTCTGTTTGTTAGTTTTCCTTTTAACAGACAGGACCCTCAGCTGAAGGTCTGTTGGAGTTTGCTAGAGGTCCACTCCAGATGCTGTTTGCCTGGGTATCTGCAGCGGTAGCTGTAGAACAGCGGGTTTTCGTGAACCACGAATGCTGCTGCCTGATCGTTCCTCTGGAAGTTTTGTCTCAGAGGAGTACCCAGCCATGTGAGGTGTCAGTCTGCCCCTACTCGGGGGTGCCTCCCAGTTAGGCTGCTCAGGGGTCAGGGACCCACTTGAGGAGGCAGTCTGCCTGTTCTCAGATCTCCAGCTGCGTGCTGGGAGAACCACTACTCTCTTCAAAGCTGTCAGACAGGGACATTTAAGTCTGCAGAGGTTACTGCTGTCTTTTTGTTTGTCTGTGCCCTGCCCCCAGAGGTGGAGCCTACAGAGGCAGGCAGGCCTCCTTGAGCTGTGGTGGGCTCCACCCAGTTGGAGCTTCCCCCCTGCTTTATTTACCTAAGCAAGCCTGGGCAATAGCAGGCGCCCCTCCCCCAGCCTCACTGCTGCCTTGCAGTTCGATCTCAGACTGCTGTGCTAGTAATCAGCGAGACTCCATGGGCGTAGGACTGTCCGAGCCAGGTGTGGGATATAATATCCTGGTGTGCCGTTTTTTATTAGGGTGGGAGTGACCCTATTTTCCTAGTGCCATCTGTCACCCCTTTCTTTGACTAGGAAAGGGAACTCCCTGACCCCTTGCACTTCCCAAGTGAGGCAATGCCTCACTCTGCTTCAGCTCACGCATGGTGCGCTGCACCCACTGTCCCGCACCCACTGTCTGGCACTCCCTAGTGAGATGAACCTGGTACCTCAGATGGAAATGCAGAAATCACCCATCTTCTGTGTCACTCATACTGGGAGCTGTAGACCGGAGCTGTTCCTATTCGGCCATCTTGGCTCCACCCACCAAGGGTTTTATTTCTTCTTTGCCTATGAAGCTTAGTTTGGCTGGATATAAAATTCTGGGTTTTTTCAACCCATTCTTTTAAGAATGTTGAATATTAGCCCCCACTCTCTTCTGGCTTGTAGGGTTTCTGCAGAGACATCTGCTCTTAGTCTGATGGGCTTCCCTTTGTCAGTACCCGACCTTTCTCTCTGGCTACCCTTAACATTTTTTCCTTCATTTCAACCTTGCCGAATCTGACTATTATGTATCTTGGGGTTGCTCTTCTTGTGGAGTATCTTTGTGATGTTTCCTGTATTTCCTGAATTTGAATGTTGGCCTGTCTTGCTAGGTTGGGGAAGTCTTCTGGGTAGTATCCTGAAGAGTGTTTTCTACTTGGTTCCATTCCCCCCATCACTTTCAGGTACACCAATCAAACATAGGTTTGGTCTTTTCACATAGTTCCATGTTTCTTGGAGGCTTTGTTCATTCCTTTTTATTCCTTTTTCTCTAATCTTGTCTTCATGGTTTATTTCATTAAGATGGTCTTGAATCTTTGATATCCTTTCTTCCACTTGATTGATTTGGCTATTGATGCTTGTGTGTGCTTCACAAAGTTCTCATGCTCTGTTTTTCAGCTCCATCAGGTCATTTATGTTCTTCTCTAAACTGGTTATTCTAGTTAGCATTTTGTCTAACATTTTTCAAAGTTCTTAGCTTCCTTGCATTGGGTTAGAACATGCTCCTTTAGCTCGGAGGAGTTTGTTATTACTCACCTTCTGAAGCTTACTTCTGTCAATACATCAAACTCACTCCCCATCCTGTTTTGTTCCCTTGCTGGCAAGGAGTTGTGATCCTTTGGAGGAGAAGAGCCATTCTGGTTTTTGGAATTTTCAGCCTTTTTTCACTGGTTTTTCTTCATCTTCATGGATTTATCTACCTTTGATCTTTGATTTTGGTGACTGGATGGGGTTTTGGTGTGGACATCCTTTTTGTTGTTGTTGATACTATTCTTTTCTGTTTGTTAGTTTTCCTCTAACAGTCAGGCCCCTCTGCTGCAGGTCTGTTGGAGTTTGCTGGAGGTCCACTCCAGACCCTGTTTGCCTAGGTATCCAGACCTAGGATAGGTATCCAGACCAGCGGAGGCTACAGAACAGCAAAGTTTGCTGCCTTTTGCTTCCTCTGGAAGCTTCATCCCAGAGGGCCACCCACCAGATGCCAGCTGGAGCTCTCCTATATGAGGTGTCTGTTGATCCCTGCTGGGAGGTGTCTCTCAGTCAGGAGGCACAGGGGTTAGGGACCCACTTCAGGAGGCAACCTGTCCCTTAGTAGAGCTCTAGCGCTGTGCTGGGAGATCTGCTGTTCTCTTTAGAGCCAGCAGGCAGGAACGTTTAAGTCTGCTGAAGCTGCACCCACAGCCTCCCCTTCACCCAGGTCCTCTGTCCCAGGGAGATGGGAGTTTGATCTGTAAGCCCCTGACTGGGGCTGCTGCCTTTCCTTCAGAGATGCCCTGCACAGAGAGGAGAAATCTAGAGAGGCAGTCTGGCTATAGCAGCTTTGTGTAGCTGTGGTGGGCTCTGCCCAGTTCGAACCTCTGGGGGCTTTGTTTACACTGTGAGTGGAAAACTGCCTACTCAAGCCTTGGTAATGGTGGATGCCCCTACCCCCACCAAGCTCCAGCGTTTCAGGTCGACTTCAGACTGCTGTGCTGGCAGTGAGAATTTCAAGCCAGTGGATCTTAGCTTGCTGGACTCCATGGGGGTGGCATCTGCTAAGCTAGACCACTTGGCTCCCTGGCTTTGGCCCCCCTTTTCAGGGGAGTGAATGCTTCTGTCATGCTGATGTTCCAGGCGCCACTGGGAAATGAAAAAAACTCCTGCAGCTAGCTTGGTGTCTGCCTAAACGGCTGCCCAGTTTTGTGCTTGAAACCCTGGGCCCTGGTTGCGTGGGCACCTGAGAGAATATCCTGGTCTGTGCGTTGCAAAGACTGTGGGAAGAGCATACTGTCTGGGCCATATATCACCGTCCCTCATGCACAGTGCCTCATGGCTTCCCTTGGGTAGGGAAGGGAGTTCCTCAACCCCTTGCACTTCCCTGGTGAGGCAATGCACCACTCTGCTTCAGCTCACCCTCCGTTGGCTGCAGCTACTGTCTAACCAGTCCCAGTGAGATGAGCCAGGTACCTCAGTTGGAAATGCCAAAATCACCTGCCTTCTATGTTGATCTCGCTGGGAGCTGCAGACCGGAGCTGTTCCTATTCTGCCATCTTGCCAGCCCCTGCCTCACTTGTAAATAGAAACATAAGGAACTTGTTTTGCAACAGACCCAAGGAATAGTGACAAGGAATTTATGTGCTGAAATATCTCTCTTATACTAGTCCTTTTCACAACCTGACTTTCTACCACAAGTATTTCGGTAAATGCAGTCTGAAAACAAAGCACTGTATAATTGTGTGCTTATAAAATGAAATTGTATGCCATGTTACAAAAGGATTATGAATTACTCCTTCAGATATGCTAATTTTAAGGAGGTGGGAGAGAACACTTATTGTAGACTATAATAAAAAATAATAAAAGGTCAGAAATGCTGATGTAAGAAAAGATACTGCTAAATTGGAGTGAATTCAAAGAAAGGGACTAAAAATAATAAAAAGCCTCGAGGAATGAATATTTTCAAAATTGAGAGAATTTAAGACTCTAAAATGACAAACTACAAGCAGTCTTAGAAATACCTCTAGGGAACTGGATTCCAAACGTCTGCGTTCTTCAAAGGAGAAAAAGTAAAAGCACTGAAACTAAAGCTACCCAGAGGAAAAAAATGAACTTTTAAAACTAAATGTTTTTACTTAGATCAACTCTCAGATGCCTGGAAGCATTGAAAACTAGCCTGGCAAAGCTTTTGTTTTCAGATAACAAGCTATAATAGAGCAAGGAAAGTGGGGTTGATGATTCATTATATCACACATTTCACATCTTTTATGTCTGGACCTGAATGAAGACATTGGAATAGTTTAAAGCTGTTCAATATACCTGTAACTAGTGTTCTCTTAGTAAACACATAGTAGGGCACACCCAAAGTTTGAATAAATTAGAAAGAGTTCCATATTATTTTCAAAGTCATAGAGTTGTAAAGGTATAATTTCACTGAGCATGAACTTGATCCGTAGTAAAGTATTAAGATGGTTAATGACTAATTTTCACAAACACTCATTTCCCTTGAATATGTTATTTTCCAAAAGACTTGAGAGTTTGAGGGAAAAGTAAAAGAACTCTGTAAACCTTTTGCACCAGGAAAAAGAACAAAAACAAGGAGTTTTGAACTATACCTAGTATACATGAAAATATAGTGCCCTAAGCCGTTTAATCCTAGTTTTGAAAAAAAAAAAAAAAGCCTATTGGCCTTTTCAAAAAGGAGGGAAAATTAGTCAAGAACGGCCTTTACCTGCTATGGCACCATCGTCCAAAACTGACCCCACTTTCTGTTCTTTGCACTGATAGTGATGTGTTAGAGATTTAAATATTATGCTTTTAAAATGTAACAGAGTTGTCTCCATGCAGACTGTCTAGACAGGGCAGCAACTATGTCTGTTTAATTTCATTTTGCATAGCAGCTAGCAGTCTTGCACAAATAAATGCTTTTGATGATAATTTTGATGTTAGTATAATCAGGTGGCCAAAATTTGGGGGTTAAAGCTTAGTACTTTAACATGAGTACTTTATAGTGCGTGCTTATAACATTAAATGTTATATAAAATTTACAAATGTCTGGCTATTTTTTAAATAATAAATGATTTCAGCACATTTTATGTTTCTTAATATTGGCCTGTTAAATTTGTTTACATGGAGAAGGAAATATCAATCTGCCTATTCAGAAACTAGGCAAGACTCCCTAACCAACTTTCCTAGTGTCTGAAATTTTTTTTGAAAGAAAGAAAAAAATTAGATATTCCACCAATTAGAAAACTAAGATTTAAATTCCTGCAAGACTTATGAAAGCAGAACTGGAGTTCCCACAATAAAAAATATGACCTCTGTTTCCTTTATTCAATGTGTTACTCATTCTTTCAACAAATATTTGGGTACCTGGTATGTAACAAAAAGCCAAATGGGAAAAGATTGCTGTCCTTCTGGAGGTTCTGCTGTAGTAGAAGAAGACAGACAATAAAATGTTAAGCACAGTAAATGAATAAATTATCCGATATACTTGTAGGTGACTAAGTGTTGTAGGAAAAACGAAAGTTGAGCGGGATAAAGATGAATCAGCGGTGGGAATGGGTTTGCAGTTTTACACAGAGTAGGCAGCCTAAGCTTTGTGGAGGTGATATTTGAGCAAAGACTTGATAAAGGTGAGGTAATTCACTCCTCAGAATCTGGGCAAAGAGAATTCCGGGCAGAAGGGATGGATAATACATGCATCCTAAAGTAAGAGTATTCCTGGAGTGTCCCTGATTCCAGAAAAATCAAGGGTGACTGGAGCTAAGTGAGCAAGGGCAGTAGGATGTGATAGGCCTGAGGGATGATGGGGGCTCTTATAAGACCATTCTGGCCACTGTGTTGACAAAACTTTCCGGGAGAGCAAGGGCAGAAGGGAAATTAGGAGACTATTTCAAGAACGCAGGCATGACATGATGGCTCCTTGGACTTGGTTGTGATCAGATTCTGTGTTTTTTGTATATAGAAAAATAGTTCCGATTGATTGGATGTGGAAGTCAAATGTGGCTCTAAGGCAGTGGTTCTCAAAGCGGGATTGCCAAATTAGCAACATTCGCATCACCTGGGATCTTGTTTGAAATGCAAATTATTAAGCCTCGCCTCAGGTCTACTGAATCAGAAGCTCGGGAGGGTGGGGCCCCAACAATGTTGTATTTTAAAAAGGCCTTCACGTGATTTTGATGTATGTTTAAGTTTGAAAACCACTGCTTTAAAGTTTTTGGCCAGGCTGGGCGAGGTGGCTCATGCCGTTAATCTCAGCACTTTGGGAGGTTGAGGCAGGTGGATCTCTTGAGGTCAGGAGTTCAAGACCAGTCTGGCCATCATGGTAAAACCCTGTCTCTACTAAAAATACAGAATATTAGCCAGGAATGGTGGCACACACCTGTAATCCCAGTTATTTAGGAGGCTGAGGCAGGAGAATTGCTTGAACCCAGGCAGTAGAAGTTGCAGTGAGCCGGGATCATGCCACTGTACTCCAGTCTGGGTGACAGAGCCAGAAAAAAGAAAAAAAAAAGGTTTTTGGCCTGAAGAGTATAGAGTTGACAATGACTGGGATGGGGAATGCTGCAGGGAGAGCACGTTTCATGGGGATAGCAGGAGGATCAGGGATTCAGGTTTGGACATGATGAGTTTCCAGTGTCTTAGATGTCCAGATGGCAAGTGAGCAGTTGTATACAGTAGTCCCCCCTTATCCTCAGGGAATATGCTCCAAGACCCGCAGTGGATGTCTAAAACTGAGGATAGTACCTAACCCTATAGATACTAACACAGATATATTCTTATACACACATACAATGCATGTATCTACGTACTTATGTAAGAAAATATAGATATTTTCTCATACATGCATATGATAAAGTTTAATTTATAAATCACATTGAGAAATTAGCAAAAATAATAGAATAGAATTTTAACATTTAATATTATTGATAGAATTTTTATAACAATACGCTGTAATAAACTCTATTGTACTGTTATAACTCTATTGTAGCTATGCAGTTATAACTCTATGCTGTTATAACTCTAACAACATGCTGTAATAAAACTTACGTGAATGTGATCTCTCATTCTCTCAAAATATCTTATTGTCCTGTGCTCACCTGTTTTCAAACTGTGGGTGACTGTG
Organism: Symphalangus syndactylus; assembly: GCF_028878055.3. NCBI lineage: Eukaryota > Metazoa > Chordata > Mammalia > Primates > Hylobatidae > Symphalangus > Symphalangus syndactylus. The sequence continues at coordinate 121,160,456 of NC_072431.2, read as the reverse complement.
GGTAACTAAAACCCCAGAAAGCAAAACCACAGATAAGGGGGACTACTGTATATAAGTCTGAATTTCAAGCGAGGAGATCTGAGTTGCAAATAGAAATTGAAACATTGATTTTTTTTCCGAAAACAAAATATAGTACATTGGATTTTATCAATGGATATTTGCTATTCAGTGGTTTCATCTTAACTTTGAATAAAAGATACAGAAAGCCAAGTAACAAAGACCAAAATATCTAACAGAGGTAGCCCACCATCTACTTAGGTGTGCTAAAAGTTTCGAAAGCTTTAGAGGATATATTTTCCAGAACATTTATCCATTTATTATAGAGCAGCCTTTTATGGTAATCTTTTCTTGTTTTACTGTCAGTAAATTGAGGATTCCTAATATTTTGATGGTAAAACAACTGGTAACATTTTCTAACATCATCCAGTAGCTGGTAAATTTCTACATATGTTTTTATCATAAAGTGATTATCCACGGTTGTTGGAGGATAGAGTATATACCTTGCTAGGCAATTCTAATTGTATTTTCTTGCATAGTAACTGTTATCAAGAGTGAGTGATTAGAACAGTGTGGAGGGACAGTATGGGGTTTAAATACATTTCTAAGAGAGGAAAATTAAGTCAGAAGAATGGATTTTTTTTTCGTTTACTACAGTACATGTAGTCATCTGAATATGATTTCCAAGGTTCTTGATATTATCAGATACCGATATTGATTTTACACATAAAAGCATTAATAGGATGGCACTCATATAATAGGTTAAATGAAACAACAAAATTAATAGAATAGGACAACCACTGAATATTTAAGGGCAGAGGAAAATGAAAATGCCTTCCTTAAAAAGAATGAAAATAAAGAAAAATCAATGCTTCTCCTGACCCTGAATGTACATTATGTATATTTTTCAAAGCCATTTTAAAAACCTTCTATATGCTGCCACCTTAGCTGCTGCTATAGAATCTTGTACATTTCACCCGGTGAGTCAACTGGGAACCCTGACCCTCCTTTGTCCCACAGTGTAATCTGATCTACCGTCATCATCAGGGGACATCTGGGATCCATCTTATCTTTCCCACTGGATAGTTGATTAACCAGAAAATGTTTTGAATTGGATTCATATATGGCAGAACTCCATGGACTTTATGAATTATAATGGGAGCAAATAAAAGGTCAGATTTTATTTTTGTACTTTTAAAGAGGAGAGCTCTGACACAGTTAGAATTGAGTGCTTAAAACTTGGGGAGAAAAATGATTATATTAAATGGCGAAATACAGTAATTCGTGGGATCATGTGATTATTTCAAAGAAAATGGACTTTTATAGTGAGGAAGTCTTAGCTCAGTAACATGACACAGAGCTGTCAATCCACAGGTATATTTAGAGTTTATTGGAAATAGGCAGGAAACTAAGAAAAAAAAAAGTATTAGATTGCTTTCTCTTGCTCCATTTCTATTTGATGGCAATTCTGGAGATGTATGAGGGGCTGGAAGTGGGAGTCTGTAGTCCTGTGCATCCCTCCCACACTATATTTTTTTGCCAGGTTCTTGTTAGGGGATGGAATGCATTTGGTCCATATAACTACTAGACTTTTTGACTATTTTGATTGTCTCCATCAGTGCTTTCTATGAGACAAGTTCAGTGCAAAAATACATTAATACATGTAAGCATATTTAAACCATAATTCATTTGTTTTCTTTATTTTAAATATGCCAATTTAAAGTTTATTATTCTTACCACTAGGGTTTTATGAGAGCAGAAATCCCACATTATATATTTAGTACATTCTACATTCAGTATTCCTTAAAGAAAACTACCTCTCATGGTTAAAACTGATTACTTCTGTTATCAAAAAGCATCTCTCCAAAAGCTGGTATTTCAAAGATGATGCCCAGTAAAAGATGTTAAGTATTTTTCAAAACAGTTAGGTTATCAGTTTCTAAATCTTACTTTTAAAAGAGTCAGGCACAGTGGTTCACACCTGTAATCCCAGCACTTAGGGAGGCAGAGGTGGAAGGATGGCATGAGTCCAGGAGTTCCAGACCTGTCTGAGCAACTTCGAGACCTGCCTGGAGAATGAAGGGCAAGACCCCATTTACTACAAAAGGAGAAAAAAAAAAAAAAAAAAAGACCAAAAAAACCCACAAAAGGATCAGGAAGTATAATGGTTTCAGGGACCAATTTATAATTAAAAACCAAAAACTTTGTAGATGGTAAATCTCTATACAAATTATTTTTATTAGCATACTTGTGGAACAAGAGGTTACAATGACTGCTTGAGTTCCCACTCTTGCAGCTGGATGATCCCAGATGCATCAGGGGTTCAATGGATGTCTTGAACTATGCTTGAAATGTTTTGGGTTCAAACAAAGAACATTTGCCAAATCCTTCTTCCCCTTAATTTTTAAACATGTGTATTTCAAGGGAAATTTGATTCATATGTTTCTGATTCATTTACACTGAAATCATCAAAATGTTATTTTGTAAAAGCTATTTGATGTCCAAGAAGCTTTCTGAACCTGTTTTATAAGTTTTCTAAAGTCCTTTTTCTTAAAACAGGAAGTTGCATTTTGCCAAGTACAAATAAACACTAAAAAGGTTCAGGTTCAGTTTCCAACTCTGAACTCCAGGTTTTAAGTGCATTCTCAATTTAGCAAAATGTATTTTCCCACCCCTACAAAAATATGGGTGGAAGGAAAGACAGTAGTGATAAAACTGAGTAAAGATGTTCATAAGCATTATTCTTCTCAGAGCTATTTCTCTAGTTGTGAAACCGTAAAACTTATAACAGGTGTTCCTGACGCCATTAGATACAGGTGACTTGCAAATAAGAACATCTGTCTGCATGTTGATTCTCTATGATGTGCCTAAATATGTTTACTGTGTTTGTCACAGAAAACAGAACCTAAAGGTCTTAACATTTTAACTTCATTGTTTTACCTTTGACTGCCTTTAGGTCTTATTTGTCTTAGGAAAGGTGGGAAGAACCAACCCAATTTATTGAACAGAAGGCAATCATAGGAGACTCTGTAGAGGTTTTATGTCTGTACTAAGATGATATTGCATGATCAATTTAAAAACATAATTGACACTTTTCTCAGAATTGGAAACGTGCAGAAAATTTTCTCTGGTTCATATTAAGAGGTCTCTTAATTATATCTTCCGCTCATTAAGGCAGAGGTGATTCAGCCTGACCCTTCTAGCTGTTTCACTTGTATACAAAAAGGAGGCAAAGGAAATTTTAAGAGGAGTTTGGAACCATTTCAATTTCCTCAATGTTCTGCTTTATTGTATTTCAGTATAATAAAGTACTGTACCCTGAGTACAATGTACTCTATTTCTTCTGTACGTGTACTGAGCAATCAAGTGACTCCTGGGATGATAGGTACTATCAAATGAAAATACTGTATTTAAACATTGCTAAACTGTCAGTTCAACTGTAGCCGCTCCCATTCAATGACCAGGAACTTGTGGATCATATAAAGGTAGGTTTATTAAACATGCTGAGCAGGGGAGAGCAGCACCTTGACAGAGACTCTACCGTATCTCAAGTGGGGAAATTTAAGGAAGGCTACGTGTAGAGTTTGGGGGCAGTTGTTAGTTATAGAGTTGTTTTAGGGCAGAAGTTAGTAAGTGAGGCCTAGGCAGATATTGATAGAATTTGTAAATTAGGCAAGTGGAAGTCTTGTCTTTGGAATGTGAGTTCATTAAGAGTTAATATTAAATCAGTTTCTCTGTGCTCTAAAACATATGGTCTGAAAGGAGCTGCTGTTAAACATTTAAAGTTGTTTGTGGCCAGTTGCAGTGGCTCATGCCTGTAATCCCAGCACTTTGGGAGGCCAAGGCAGGCGAATCACCTGAGGTCAGGAGTTCGAGACCAACCTGGCCAACATGGCAAAACCCTGTTTCTACTAAAAATACAAAAAAATGAGCTGGGTGTGGGGGCACGCACCTGTAATCCCACCTGCCCAGAAGGCTGAGGTAGGAGAACTGCTTGAACCCAGGAGGCGGAGGTTGCAGTGAGCCAAGATCACGCCACTTCACTCCACCCCAGGAGACAGAGCGAGACTCCATCTCACACAAAAAAATAAAGTTAATTTGTATTGTATGTCATGGTTTGACACAATTTACCTGTGTTGTAATTCATAATATAGTTTTGCTGGTTGTAGGTAGTTTTTGTTGTATTTTACAAAATAAACATGTAAACAGCCTTTACAACACACATATTGTTTATTTGTGGATCTTAAAAAATTTAAACTGCATCCTATTATCTAAAAAATTAATAAGTAGTAAATTTTAATCATACTCTTTTCAGACAATATTCAAAATGTTAAGCCTTGCTGGGTGCCTGTGTATCTATACCTATGTTATATACATTATTCTTTTCCTTTACTACTATGTCTTATTCACTCTGAGAACATATAATACTAACAGTAAAATGTCTTTGACATTTTATATTGTATTTTGAACAATTTCATGTTCATCCTAAATGAATATTTGTTTCTACCCCATATAGCCTAGAAAGAATTTGTGCTCCCCCCAACTACCAGAGCCTTATATGCTGTTTTGTAGTATCACTAATGTTTTGGAAAAGAGTCAAAATTTTCAATGCTGTTTTAGAATGCTTATTTAAAGGTAAAGAGATTTTTCAGAGAAAGAAACCTTATATAAGAGAACTCTCACAATGATAATGTAGTAAGAGGGAACTGCTGAAGGCCACGTGGAAATCCTTTATTTAATACAAAAAATTAGAATAAAAGCCTTTCTATAGCTGGATAGTCGACGACAGTCTTCCATAGTAAATTTTAATCGGAAGGCTTGTAGAATAAGATAAACCTATCAAAAAGCCCTTCCAAGGGAAAGGCAATATTTGCCTTTTTAAAATTAAATCTTACTTTCTTTTACTGACATTTATTATTCATTAGATAATGGCCATTGTTAGCCATAGTTTTACATTTTAAATTGCCCTTTATGAAACTTACGTCAAAAAGATTCTTATTTTCCATTGATCTCTAACAATATAATTTAAAATTCAAATTGAGAGAATCTCCTAATACTCCATCCCTTTGTCTTCTGTGGCCTCATTAAATAATCATAGTAATAGCTACCATCTACTCAATATATTCCTTGTGCATATATTTGGCCAGCATGAGCTCATGAACTTCTCACAACAACCTTGAGAGCTGTGCAGTGTTATTGCCTCTGTTCTAACACAAGACTAGGCTTCCCTGTGTTAGAATAGAGGCAATAACTCTGCACTGCATTGCAGCCACCCACCCATCTAAGGAGGAAGTCCATGCTCTTTCCATTCTGCCATGCTGCCTTAAGCCAAAGCAATTCATATATAAATGGTTTCATATTTTTTGTTCCCCATGTTTAATTCTAGATACTATGCAGCCTAAGTCCTAGACAAAAAATTACAACTCCACAAAAACTTTTTGAATGAAATTATTATAACTTTTTACTGCTAGTTATTCAAATAAAGAATTGTCATAGCTCTCAATATCAGAACTGAATGAGACAAATAATTTCAACTAATCCTCTGACTTTACTAGGTTCTACTTATGAGGAAGTCAAAATGATAGTACAGTGTGGAAGAATTCATGAACCAATAGACAACTTTCAAAAAATGTATGTCCCACCTAATCAGAATATCTATTTCAAGCCAATTATTTTTCCATTTAAACTCAATCAGAAAATGTATTTTGAGGTGATTGCTTTCTCAGATTTCTACATTTTGAAAGCCAAATAATCATATAACCTCTAAGATGATATTTTAAGTTCCATCTGTCATGACCAGGACATTTGTTTTGCTTTCTAAGATCTAAGCAGACCATATAGCTGCTCTAGTTTCATATTTGGGGGTATCCTCTTAACCTTTGTATGTCCTTTCTCTCTTTTTTCTCCAGGACTGCCCACCAGAAGCGGGTGATTTCCGAGCTCAGCAATGCTCAGCTCATAACGATGTCAAGCACCATGGCCAGTTTTATGAATGGCTTCCTGTGTCTAATGACCCTGACAACCCATGTTCACTCAAGTGCCAAGCCAAAGGAACAACCCTGGTTGTTGAACTAGCACCTAAGGTCTTAGATGGTACTCGTTGCTATACAGAATCTTTGGATATGTGCATCAGTGGTTTATGCCAAGTAAGTGCTGATTTGTTCTCATTCAACTTGTCCAGAGGGTTTCAGTGTCTTTGTGTAAATGGTTTACATAGTCTCACTCTCTGAATTACTCATCTTTACACTTTTTAGAGTTTATAAGTGGTGAAAGATTTGAAAATTAAGGCATGATTTCAGTGAAAAGTACCAAGTGTTGTATTGTGTGAAGGAAAAGTAGACTAGAGTTATTTTTCTTTCCTTGAGTGTCACTTGAATATAAAAGAATAAAAAGTTTTGAAAAGTGTTTATCCAATTATGTACTAGTCTTTGAAATTACCCCCTGGATTGGCTATTCCTGAAGTGTGTGTGTGTGTGTGTGTGTGTGTGTGTGTGTGTGTATTTAGAGGCCTTGATTTTCATTTACTCAGTTTCAGGATAAATCAGGTAAGACCAATTCTAAAATCCCCAAGTAAACTTAGGAAAACTTGCTACTTTACTATAATTTCCATTGTATTGAAAATTCAGACACACGGTAGAGAAAGTCATGGAAGAGCCAGCTAGGTTGGACTTAAGCCAGTTAAATCTTTAAAACAGGATTACAAAAAGGTTTGATTTCTGGTATCCATCCATTCATCAATGTCTACTCTAGGTAGGGAATTAGTAAGGTGAAGAAGAGTTTGTATGTTTGTCATGTCTTTGCCATCTTTATTTTCAGGTCCACTTTTCGGATTAGGATGACCAGTCTAGTTTTTGGAGCAAGCAGTTGCTCTTGTTTTTCTGTGTGCTATATTTGGCTATATACTTTTATATTTCATGAAGCAGACACAAAATTTTGAGAGTATTTGCCTTTTCCAATATGATATCAGCTGAAATTTTCTCTCTTCAGAATCTATAATATCACGGCTAGGAATATAAGAGAAATATAAAATATGTTTTAGTAATTTGTTGTTTCAAATTCACTTTTTTAAAACTTACATCTATATTTGGATGTAAAGGCAAAAACTATAGTGTAAATGACTGTAAGAGATGTGAGATGTCAGGCAAGGCTTTATGTATACAAGAGGGAAACAGACATAGTCAGCCTTCATAAAGTTTAAAATCATGAGGCAGAGAAACTGGTGTCATATAGGAGAACGCAGATGATGAAACATGTCTTAAGGTTTCCTTATATACAAGAGATATGTGAATTTCAGGTGTAAATTTGAATACGGAATTTTACTATTTTAAAGCTAGAAAAGGCCTTAGAGTTATTCAATCAACATTCTAAAAAGCAATATATCTGAACAAATCATTTCTGAACCTTGCTATTTACTTCCTCCTCTAGGACTCTTAGTGGTATTGAAATGGAATTAGGGAATCTGAAAAAACTTTAGGAATAGTAGAGAATGATAAAGCAAATAGATTTAGAAAGGGGACTGTGTTGTAGGGAATGGCAAGCAAAAGAATAATAACTCCCTATGTATGTATATATACTGTTTGAGTAAAAGCAAGGAAGATTTCCATTTTAGAAGTGAAAAAACTGAGGACCAGAAAATAGACTTGATCTTCTGAAAGCTGTATGTTTGGTCATGCCAGAAATGGGACTAAATTCCACATCTCCTGAGATCCAGTTCAATGTTATTGCTACTATATTACCCTGCTGAATGAACCAAAATAAACAAGACAGCTCAGCAAATTAGCTTTCATTTGTTTCTTTTGCATGGGAGTTCAATGTGGCATATTTTTTCCTAAACTAATCCTGCCAGCAGGCCTCATGTACCATAGCAACTGAAAGAGAATCCTATCTCAGTTGCTAAGGAATAAATTTCATATATAATAAATACGGAGTGATAGTACTGGACTTTGGGTTACAAGTATAAACATGCTTTAACTTAGATTCTTATGAGTATGACAGATTTGAGAGCAAATATAAATTATACCGTATTTGAAAAGCATTGTGACTTATACATAGAAACAATGACTGGTTATTATTATTATTTTCTTCATTTATTTCTCTTGTTAGAGGCAATCATGTAGTAAAGGCGATGGAAGAACAAAGATTGCATTTAAGCACTAACAATAAATTTAGTTTGGCTGGAGAGCCAGGTAAGACCTAGCTATGCAGTAAGAAGAGGGAGGTAGTTTGGGAGAGAATCGTGGAGGCTTGAATGGCAGACAGGACTGTGGTAAACCATGGATGACCATAGTCTCACCTTGATAGAAAATGATAGCGTAGCTATAGAGATTTGTCATTCATGTGCACTAATTTATTTCAAGTATACCCGTTTAATACTCTTCAAAGAGCCACATTCTCAAGACTGGTTCTTTAACTCTTAAATAGAATCAGAGTCCTGGACTTTTTAGAGCCAGAGGATGGCTTAGCAATTCACAGTTATTGCTGTTTCATAGAAGAGGAAACTGAGACCTGGAGACTGTCCTGAGATCACGAATAATTTGGGTGGCATGTGTTTATTGTAAATTTCTTCAGGAAAGTTCTAGAATCATTGCTATTTATAATATATACCTAATTCTTACTCGGTAGTAATAGATCATCATACGAGGTAGTAGTAGTAATGATAATAGCTTCCATTTTTGAGTGACTACCATATCTAGGTACTTTATTTTTTTTTCAAATATTTACAGTTCTGCATGTTAGACATCATTATCCTTATTTCACAGATGAAGAAACTGGAGGCTCAGGTCGATTTTATATCTTGCCCAGAGACACCCAGTTCTGTCTGAGTTCAAAACTCCTATTCTTTCCAGTGAGGTCAGGTATACAGAGGCGCAGACCATTTGGTAGTGGTCCCCAGATTTGGCTGCCTATCAGAATCACCTGGAGAGCTCTTAAAAGACACAACTCTTAAGCGCTGTCTTCCAGAAATTCAGATTTATTAATTCTATGTATTGAAAACACTTTTCTTATGATTCTATCATGGCCAGATTCACTTACAGATTGGAAAGCAGACAGAATTTAAAGTCAAAAGACGTGAGTTGGGGCCAGGCGCGGTGGCTCATGCCTGTAATCTGGGCATTTTGGTAGGCTGAGGAGGGCGGATCACCTGAGGTCCAGAGTTCGAGACCTGCCTGGCCAACTTGGCGAAACCCTGTCTCTACTAAAAATACAAAAATTAGCCAGGCGTGTTGGCAGGTGCCTGTATTCGCAGCTATTTGGGAGGCTGAGGCAGGGCAATGGCTTAAACCTGGGAGGCAGAGGTTGCAGTGAGCCGAGATTGTACCACTGTACTCCAGCCTGGGTGACAGAGCAAGACTCTATCTCTAAATAAATAAATAAATAAATAAATAAATAAATAAATAAAAAAAACATGAGTTTGAATCTAGCTCCTCTTTAACGAACTGTGTAATCTTGGTCAAGATACGCAACGTCCCTAAGCTCTATTTTTCAATCTGTGGAAAATGAATTGTCTCCTAGACCATAGTGTACCAAAGTGAGATAATATATGTGAAAATGTTTAATAAACTGTAAAGTGCTGTAGAAATGTAGAAGACTCTAAAAATTTTAAGTTGAAAAATATATTAAACTAGTGGTTCCCTGTATAAGATTTTCTAACTGTAACATTTCAAAAAATTTCCCAGGATGTGACAAGTAACAAACTTCTTAATTGGTCAGGTAATGACTTTAAAAAAACAAAAAGAGACCTTCTACCATGTACTATCCCCATCATCATTTCACAATTGAAACGTTCATCACAAGGAAGTAGTAAGAACCTAATTTCAGAATAAAGGACGATTCTTTGAACTGGAGATAGTTTGTCTTATGAGAAAGTTATTGCCCCTTACTTTTCTCTTTTTTTTTTTTTTCCAGAGCACAGAAATTGTCACTAATAGTGCTTCACAGCCCAGCGTTTGAAAGCAGGGCCTTTGAGATGATCTAGTCCAGCCCCAGGAAATCATTGTATGATTTTCCCAGGATCCTATGGCTAGTTAATGACAGACTAGAGCTCAGAGAGTGCTGGTGTTTATCAACATTTTCTAACTATGCTCCGTACATTATTTCTTCAGTTTATCCCATGGGCTGAGATTTTGTCTAGCTGTAATTCTGTCATTAATATTATGGAAACAATAGGTTTAATGAATATACCTTTTCAAACCACATTCTCCCCCTTTCTCTCCCTCTCTCCCTCCTAGAATCTGATAATCATCCCCAATGGGTGATTGTGTTATCCCTCTTCACCTTGCATCTCAGAGTGAGAAACGCTGGGATTCTTATTTGCTCATTATCATTCTAGACTAGATGAAGTTAGAGAGAAGGCTGAGCTAGGGAGGAGATCTGCAATTGTATGAATAGTTAAAGACAAGAGGCTCTGGAATCATACCATCTAGGTTGGAATCTAAGCTCCACCACTCATCAGCATGTGCCTTTGAGCAAGTTCCTAAGCCTCAGTTTTGTCATCTGCAAAATGAGGATAATAATTGTAAAAATAGGATTAGAATGAAGATTAAGTAATCAAGTGCATTTAAAGTGCTTACTATGAGCTTGATAAATACTACTTGTTTTAATTGTACCCAAGTTATTTCTTATGTTTTTCTTTTTCTTCCTTAGAGCCTTTCTGAGTACATGACTTAATATGGTTATACATATGAAAGGGGTACCGACTTCTCAATGAATGAACAGACCTTCTGTTAATTTCCTATTGCAGTCATCTTTTGCAAATAGTTCCACATTGTACAATTATCAACTCCTGATCCAGGGCAGTGAATTGCATCCTGTACAGAGTTAATGAGCCATCACAAATAGGATCAGTTCTATTAGTACTGCTGTTATTCATTTATTTTCATTATCCAAATTACCCCTATTTATATTTGTTGTAAAGCACAAAGCTGGTTTCTGTTTTAAATATATTTTTTAAAAGAGTAGCATAAATTTATAGACACAACATGTGCTGCTGTTATAAATACTTTTGAGGTTATTTTGAAAGCAAATAGAGAAAAGCATGTTTTATTTTCATAATTAATAGAATTCATCAGATGATACCTAATATATGTCAAAAGAAAAAGTATGATTGTAAACAAGCCTTTTATCATGAATCTGCATATTTATAATATTGCTTATGGCTATTTCAAAAAATTAAGCATTTCAAAAAGGGAAAGAAGAATTCCTTTCAAGTAATGCCTTATATAATATTGTTTTAAAATGAATAATACAGTACAGAAATAAGCAATAAAATGAATCACAGAGTTTTGATGTCTTTATTCTCGCAACATCAAAATGAACCATATTTCTAACAAAGAAATTCTTTTCATTTTTAATAATTCCTGTGGTGAGTAGTTTGAAATGAATTGAATAGAATGATTATTTCTCCATCTCTGTCTGTGACCTAAGTCACTAGTATCAAATGTCCACCAGTTATTCCAAAGGTGATGATGTCAGAAATAAGGCGTTGGACATTTTTTTCTTCTGTACTTTATAATCTAATTCCACATGGAAGCATGGTGTTGCTTAAAATATTTAATGCATAGTCTTTCTTATTCTCCTCTTTTCATAGCATAGTAAAGATAAAACTAACTACTACTTACTAGTTGAATTTCCTTAGTTTCTGAATCTTGTTTATGCATTCTTCCAACAGTCTGCTCTATGTTGATTATTGAGGATATAAAATTAAGATCTCTTTCCATAGGAGTGATACATTTTTAGAGTTATTGTGAAAAACTTTTTAAAATTTATTTGTCTAACAATTTTTACTTAGGAATTAACAGTATGCTAAATACTGAAAGTACATTAATGGACAAGAAGGATAGTCCCTGCCCTTCCAGAATTTTAACTGTGAGAGGAGATAAGTAAATAAGAAAGTGTACTATAGTCACTATACTATATTGCCCTCACCGTAAATGGGGAGCTCTTTCTAAAATACAGATTTGGTTTCATTTACCATCTACTTGAATCATTTCAACTGCATTTTTTTTGCCTTCAGGCTAAAAAAATCCCAAATTCCTTTACATGGTGGCTTAAAACAATAGAAATTTATTCTCTCACAGTTCATGAGGCCAGAATTCAAAAATCAAAGTGTCATCAGAACCATGCTTTCTCTGAGGCTCTGGGTGGAATCCTTTGCCTCTTTTGCCTCTTCCTAACTTCTAATACTAGCCATCAATCCTTACTGTTTCTTAACTTGCAGCTGCATCACTCTAATCTCTGCCTCTGTTATCAAATGGCATTCTACCCTCTGTGTCTGTGTCTTCACCTCTTCTTATAAGGATGGCAATCATATTAAATTGAGCCCACCCTAATGGACTATGAATTCATGTCAATTTGGTTACATCTGCAAAGATTCTATTTCCTAAAAAGGTCACATTTATAGGCATCGGGGTTTTGACTTTAGCTTATCTTTTGGGGGAGACACAATTCAACCCATGACAGCCAGCTGTCTGGCTCCCAAATTTACATCCTTCCCATGTGACAAATATTCACCTGATCCCAATATCCCAAAAGTTTTAACCCATTTCAGAGTCAACTCTAACTCTAAAATATTATCAACTCAAAAAGTTCCAAATTCTATCAGCTGAATCAGCTATGGGTGAGACTTGGATATGGTGCATCCTGGGACATCATTTGTCTCCATCTGTGCACATTTGAAACCAAAAGTAAGTTATCTGCTTCCAAAATACAATGGTGGGACAAGCAGAAGGAGATTCCCATTCCCACTCAAAAAGAGAAAAATACAAAAGAAAAAGGGATCATAGGTCCTAAGCATGTCTGATACCGAGCAGGAAAAAAATCCACTAGATTTCAAGGCCTGAGAATAATCCTTGTGGCTCAGTGCTTCATTCTATTTGCCTGCCAAGGAGGCAGCCCTTCCCTCTCAGCTCAAGGAGGTAAAGTCAGCCCGGGCTTCTGCATCTGTGGCTCAGACCTAACAGTCATTCTTCTCTCACTTTGTCCCATCTCTGGGACATTTATTCTAGGCTGTCAGTATTTCTGCTGGTATGAAATTCTCAGAAATCACGTCAGTCTTTCTTGCAATTGACAGGTGTCCAAGCCATCAAACAAGGGGGTCCTCTACAGTTCTTTTCTGAATAACTGCATCTCTATTTCTGGTTTCTGCTAAGATGTTTGAGGGACTCATGAGTCACATGCCTAATTTCTTTAGCAAATGGTTATCTAGCCATAACCTTGGCCCTGTTACCAGAGCACACTACCTAAATAAGCTGAAAATGTTTCAAATAATCAAGTGCTGATACCTTTTTGCTTAACAGTTCATCTCTCAGTTTATCTCTTTGCTCTCACATTTTACTATAAGTACAAAGGAGAAACCAGGCTGTAGTCATCCATACCGTGTTTGGAAATCTACTCAGCTAAGTACATAAGTTTATTGTTTGATATGGTTTGGCTGTGTTCTGACCCAAATCTCATCTTGAATTGGAACTCCTACATTTCCCACATGTTGTGGGAGGAACCCGGTGGGAGGTGATTGAATTATGAGAGCAGATCTTTCCTGGGCTGTTCTCATGATAGTGAATGAGTCTCATGAGATCTGATGGTTTTAAAAAGGGAAATTTCAGGCTGGGTGCAGTGGCTCACACCTATAATCCCGGCATTTTGGGAGGCCGAGGCGGGTGGATCATGAGGTCAGGAGACTGAGACCATTCTGGCTAACATGGTGAAACCCCATCTCTACTAAAAATACAAAAAATTAACCAGGTGTGGTAGAGGGCACCTTTAGTCCCAGCTTCTCTGGAGGCTGAGGCAGGAGAATTGCTTGAACCGGGGAGGAGGAGGCTGCAGTGAGCCAAGATTGCGCCACTGCACTCCTGCCTGGGTGATACAGCGAGACTCCATCTCAAAATAAAATAAAATAAAATAAAATAAAATAAAATAAAATAAAATAAAATAAAAAATAAAATGGGGAGTTTCCCTCCACAAGCTCTCTTCTGTTGTCCGCTGCCATGTGAGACGTGGCTTTCACCTTCTGCAATGATTGTGAGGCTGCCCCATCCACATGAAACTGTAAGTCTAATAAACCTCTTTCTTTTGTAAATTGCTCGGTCTTGGGTATGTTTATAAGCAGCATGAAAATGGACTAATACAGTAAATTGGTACCAGTAGAGTAGGGTGCTGCTGAAAACATACCTGAAAATATGGAAGCAACTTTGGAACTGGGTAACAGGCAGGAGGAAAAAATGGTTTCTTGGGCCGGGCCCAGGATCCCCATGCTGTGTGCACCCTAGGGACTTGGTGCCCTGCATCCCAGCTGCTCCAGCCATGGCTGAAAGGGGTCAATGTAGAGCTCGGGCCGTAGCTTCAGAGGGTGCAAGCCCCATGCCTTAGCAGCTTCCATGTGGTGTTGAGCCTGTGAGTGCATAGAAGTCAAGAATTAAGGTTTGGGAACCTCCATCTAGATTTCAGAAGATGTATGGAAACACCTGAATGCCTAGTCAGAAGTTTGCCACAGGGGCAGGGCTGTCATGGAGAACCTCTGCTAGGGCAGTACAGAAGGGAAATGTGAGGTCGGAGCCTCCGCACAGAGTCCCTACTGGGGCACTACCTAGTAAAGCTGTGAGACAAGGGCCACCATCCTCCAGACCCAGAATGGTAGATCCACTGACAGCTTGCGCTGTGTGCCTGGAAAAGCTGCAGACACTCAACACTAGCCAGTAGAAGCAGCTGGGAAGGAGGCTGTACCCTGCAGAGCCACAGGGTCGGAACTGCCCAATACCATGGGAACCCACCTCTTGCATCAGCGTGATCCAGATATGAGACATGGAGTCAAAGGAGATCACTTTGGAGCTTTAAGATTTGACTGCCCTGATGGATTTTGGACTTGAGTGGGGCCTGTAGTCCCTTTGTTTTGGCCAATTTCTCCCATTTGGAATGGCTGTATTTACCAGATGCCTGTATCCCCATTGTGTCTAGGAAATAACTAACGTGCTTTTGATTTTACAGGCTCATAGGCGGAAGGGACTTGCCTTGTCTCAGATGAGACGGTGGACTGTGGGCTTCTGAGTTAATGCTGAAATGAGTTAAGACTTTGGGGCACTGTTGAGAAGGATGATTGCATTTTGCAATATGAGAAGGGGATGAGGTTTGGGAGGGGCTAGAGTGGAATGATGTGTTTTGGCTGTGTCCCCACCCTAATCTTACCTTGAATTGTAACTCCCACAATTCCCACGTGTTGTGGGAGGATCCCGTTGGGAGATGATTGAATTATGGGGGCAGGTCTTTCCTGCACTGTTCTTGTGATAGTGAATGAGTCTCACGATATCTGAGAGTTTTAAAAAGAGGAGTTTCTCTGCACAAGTTCTCTTCTTTTGTCTGCCACCATGTGAGATGTGCCTGTCACCTTCTGCCATGATTGTGAGACACCCCCAGCCACATGGAACTGTAAGTCCAATAAACCTCTTGGGTTTTGTAAATTGCTCAGTCTCAGGTATGTCTTTATCAGCAGCATGAAAACAGACTAATACATCGCTGAAAGTTCTACTTTCTGCTCAATGGCAGAAAATGACACAGCCAAGTTCTCTGCCACTGTATAACAGGACTCATCTTTCTTCCAGTATCCAATTAAATGTTCATCATTTCTTTCTAAGGCCTCACCAGAGTTACCTTTAACATCTATGATAGTTAATTTTAGGTGTCAACTTGAGCAGATTTAGGGATGCCTAGATAGCTGCTGAAGCATTGTTCCCAGGTGTGTCTGTGACGGTACTTTTGGAGGAGATTGACTTGTGAATCAGTGGACTGAGGTGGGAAAATTTACTCAATATTGGTGGGCACCATCCAATTGACTAGGGGCCTGAAAGAAAAAAAAAAAAGATGGATCCATGGATGATGTAGCAAGAAGGTCCTCACCAAATGCCGGCACCTTGATCATGAATTTCCCAGTCTCCAGAATTGTGAGGAAATAAATTTCCATTTATTATAACTTACCTAGTCTCAGGTATTTTGTTATAACAGCACAAATATACTTTGGTAACGTCTATATTTCTATCAACTGTTTCTTCGATCTAGGCATTTTTATTTATTTATTTATTTATTTTTTATTATTATAATTTAGGTTTTAGGGTACATGTGCACAATGTGCAGGTTTGTTACATATGTATCCACGTGCCATGTTGTTTTGCTGCACCCATTAACTCGTCATTTAGCATTAGGTACATCTCCTAATGCTGTCCCTCCCACCTCCCCCCACCCCACAATAGTCCCCAGAGTGTGATGTTCCACTTCCTGTGTCCATGAGTTCTCATTGTTCAATTCCCACCTATGAGTGAGAACATGTGGTGTTTGGTTTTTTTATCCTTGTGATAGTTTACTGAGAATGATGTTTTCCAGTTTCATCCATGTCCCTACAAAGGAGATGAACTCATCATTTTTTATGGCTGCATAGTATTCCATGGTGTATATGTGCCACATTTTCTTAATCCAGTTTATCGTTGTTGGACATTTGGGTTGGTTCCAAGTCTTTGCTATTGTGAATAGTGCCGCAATAAACATACATGTGCATGTGTCTTTATAGCAGCATGATTTATAGTCCTTTGGGTATATACCCAGTAATGGGATGGCTGGGTCAAATGGTATTTCTAGTTCTAGATCCCTGAGGAATCGCCACACTGACTTCCACAATGGTTGAACTAGTTTACAGTCCCACCAACAGTGTAAAAGTGTTCCTATTTCTCCACATCCTCTCCAGCACCTGTTGTTTCCTGACTTTTTAATGATGGCCATTCTAGCTGGTATGAGATGGTATCTCACTGTGGTTTTGATTTGCATTTCTCTGATGGCCAGTGATGAGGAGCATTTTTTCATGTGTTTTTTGGCTACATAAATGTCTTCTTTTGAGAAGTGTCTGTTTCTATCCTTTGCCCACTTTTTGATGGGGTTGTTTATTTTTTTTCTTGTAAATTTGTTTGAGTTCATTGTAGGTTCTGGATATTAGCCCTTTGTCAGATGAGTAGGTTGCAAAAATTTTCTCCCATTCTGTAGGTTGCCTGTTCACTCTGATGGTAGTTTCTTTTGCTGTGCAGAAGCTCTTTAGTTTAATGAGATCCCATTTGTCAATTTTGGCTTTTGTTGCCATTGCTTTTGGTATTTTAGACATGAAGTCCTTGCCCATGCCTATGTCCTGAATGGTATTGCCTAGGTTTTCTTGTAGGATTTTAATGGTTTTAGGTCTAACATTTAAGTCTTTAATCCATCTTGAATTAATTTTTGTATAAGGTGTAAGGAAGGGATCCAGTTTCAGCTTTCTACATATGGCTGGCCAGTTTTCCCAGCACCATTTTTTAAATAGGAAATCCTTTCCCCATTGCTTGTCTTTGTCAGGTTTGTCAAAGATCAGATAGTTGTAGACATGCAGCATCATTTCTGAGGGCTCTGTTCTGTTCCATTGATCTATGTCTCTGTTGTGGTACCAGTACCATGCTGTTTTGGTTACTGTAGCCTTGTAGTATAGTTTGATGTCAGGTAGTGTGATGTCTCCAGCTTTGTTCTTTTGGCTTAGGATTGACTTGGCGATGCGGGCTCTTTTTTGGTTCCATGTGAACTTTAAAGTAGTATTTTCCAATTCTGTGAAGAAAGTCATTGGTAGCTTGATGGGGATGGCATTGAATCTATAAATTACCTTGGGCAGTATGGCCATTTTCACGATATTGATTCTTCCAACCCATGAGCATGGAATGTTCTTCCATTTGTTTGTGTCCTCTTTTATTTCATTGAGCAGTGGTTTGTAGTTCTCCTTGAAGAGGTCCTTCACATCCCTTGTAAGTTGGATTCCTAGGTAATTTATTCTCTTTGAAGCAGTTGTGAATGGGAGTTCACTCATGATTTGGCTCTCTGTTTGTCTATGATTGGTGTACAAGAATGCTTGTGATTTTTGTACATTGATTTTGTATCCTGAGACTTTGCTGAAGTTGCTTATCAGCTTAAGGAGATTTTGGGCTGAGACGGTGGGGTTTTCTAGATATACAATCATGTCATTTGCAAACAGGGACAATTTGACTTCCTCTTTTCCTAATTGAATACCCTTTATTTCCTTCTCCTGCCTGATTGCCCTGGCCAGAACTTCCAGCACTATGTTGAATAGGAGTGGTGAGAGAGGGCATCCCTGTCTTGTCCCAGTTTTCAGAGGGAATGCGATCTAGGTATTTTTCTATGAAGCACCTCAAAATTCATCCAATCTCTACCCATTATCCAATTCCAAAGCCAGAAAGTGACATTTCATAGAAATGATTGTTTTGTAATATTTTATTTTTGTCACTTTAGCTGGATCTTTTGTGTATTCAAGTATTATTTTTATTCATGGAAGGGGTTCTTCTGATATATTAACATTGTTTTCCATCTTGCTATTCCATTTATGAAGTGGAAGAGTTTCTATAGCTTAAGAAGAAAACTTTTTGGAGAGTTCTATCTGTTTAATTTTTCCTTTGAAATTAAGTGTAAGCTTCACAAAAATCGATGAGTTTGTTTTCCCAAAGATATTCAGTGAAGTAAACAAGGCAGAGAAAATCTAAAATAGAAAACATTTTCAAGTTTTATTATTTTTAGTGCTGTATAGTTTTTTGAATATACTCATGCCCATCATTATGTGCTGCTTCTGCCAATTCTGTGGGATAACTTTATTTGCATTTTATAAATCAGGAGATTGAGGCTCATAGAAAGTCATACAACTGGAAAAAGGCAAAGTACACTTCAAATTATATTATTTCTATTATATGACACCCTTTTCTGTGAGACCAGCATCATCCTGTTACCGAAACCTGGCAGAGAGAGACACAACGAAAAAAGAAAACTTCAGATCAATATCCTTAATGAATACTGATGCAAAAATCCTCAACAAAATGCTGGCAAACCCAATTTAACAGCACTTCAAAAAGCTAATTTAGCATGAGCAACTAGGCTTTATCCCAGAGATGCAAGGTTGATTTAATGTATGCAAGTCAATAAATGTTATTCATCACATAAACAGAACTAAAGACAATAGTCCCAGATGCAGGAAAATACTTTTTATAAAATTCAACATCTCTTCATGTTAAAAATTTAATAAACTAGATATTGAAGGAAAATACCGTAAAACAATAAGAGTCATCTATGACAAGCCCACAGCCAACATTATACTGAATGAGCAAAAGCCGGAAAATTCCCTTTTAAAACCAGCACAAGACAAAGATGGCTTCTCTCACCACTCATATTCAACATCATATTGGAAGTGCTGGCCAGAGCAATCAGGCAAGAGAAAAAGATAAAAAGTATCCAAATAGGAAGAAAGGAAGTCACACTATCTCTGTTTGCAGACAACATGATTCTCTGTCTAGAAAACTACATGGGCTCAACCCAAAAGCTCCTTAAGCCAATAAACAACTTCAGCAAAATTTCAGGATATAAAATCATTGTACAAAAATAATTAGCATTCCTGTACACCAACAACAGCCAAGCTGAAAGCCAAATCAGGAATGCAATTCCATTTATAATTCCCACAAAAAGAATAAAATATCTAAGAATACAGCTAATCAGAGAAGTGAAAACTTTCTACTATAAGAATTACAGACCATTGCTCAAAAAAATCAGAGATAACACAAACAAATGAAAAAACATTTCATGCTCATGGATAGGAAGAATCAGTATCATTAAAATAGCCATACTGCCTAAAGCAATTTCCAGATTCAATGTTATGCCTATCAAACTACCAATGACATTCTTCACAGAACTAGAAAAAAAACTATTTTAAAATTCATATGGAATTTTAAAAAGAGCCCCATAGTCAAGGCAGTCCTAGGCAAAAAGAACAAAACTGGAAGCATCACATTACCTAACTTCAAACTATACTACAGGACTACAGCAACCAAAACAGCCTGGTACTGGTTCAAGAACAGACACATAGACCAATGGAACAGAATAGAGAGCCCAGAAATAAGGCCACACACCTATGACCCTCTGATCTTTGACAAAGCTGACAAACACAACCAGTGAGGAAAGGACTCCCTATTCAATAAATGGTGCTGGGATAACTGGCTAGCCATATACAGAAGACTGAAACTGGACCCCTTCCTTATATCATAGACAAAAATTAACTCAAGTATATTAAAGACTTAAATGTAAAACTAAATACTATTAAAAAAAAAAACTGTGGAAGACAACGTAGGCAATACCATTCTGGACATAGGAACTGGCAAATATTTCACGACAAAGATGCCGAAAGCAATTCAACAAGAGCAAACATTGACAAATGAAATCTAATTAAACTAAAGAGCTTCTGCACAGCAAAAGAAACTATCAACAGAGTAAACAGATAACCCTACAGAACGGGAGAAAATATTTGCAAACTATGCGTCTGACAAAATATTTGCAAACTATGCATCTATTATCCAGCATGTATAAAGAACTTAAACAAGTTTACAAAACAAACCACCCCAAGAAACCCCATTAAAAAGTGAGTAAAGGACATGAACAGACACATTTCAAAAGACGACATACATGCAGCCAACAAGCATATAAAAAAAGCTCAATATCGTTGATCATTAGAGAATGCAAATCAAAACCACAATGAGATACATGGTATACAAGGTGTAAAGACCAAATCAGAGTAACTGGGGTATCTATCACCTCAAACATTTACCTTTTCTTTGCATGGGGAGCATTACAATTCTTTTCTAGCTATTTGGAAATATACAATAACTTACTGTCACTATAATTTTCCCCACTGTACTGTCAAATACCAGAACTTATTCCTTCTGTGTTTGTATACTCAATAACCAACTTCTCTTTATTGTTCCCCTCCTGCTTCCCTTACCAGTCTCTGGTAACCACCATACTGCTTTCTAGCTCAAACTGATCCACTTTTTAGCTCCCACATATGAGTGAGAACATGCAATAGTTGTCTTTCTGTGCCTGGCTTATTTCACTTAATGTAATGACCTCCAGTTCCATCCATATTGCTGCAAATGACAGGATTTCATTTTTTATGACTGAATAATATTCCACTGTGTATATATACCACGTGTCATATCCATTTATTAATTGATGAACACTTAGGTTGATTATATATCTTGACTATTGTGAATAGTGCTGGAATAAACATGGGAATGCAGTTATCTCTTTGGTGTAGTGATTTCCTTTCATTTGGATATATAACCAGCAGTGAGATTGCTGGATCATATGGTAGTTCTAGTTTTAGTTTTTTGAGTATCCTCCATACTGTTTTCTATAATGAGTGTACTACTTCACATTCCCACCAACAGTGTGCAAGTGTTTCTCTTACTCTGCATCCTCACCAGCATTTGCTATTTTTTGTCCTTTTAATAATAGCCACTCTGAGGTGAAATGATATATTATTGTGGTTTTGATTCGCATTTCCCTGATGATTTGTAATGTTGAGCATTTTCTTACATGCCTGTCAGCTGTTTGTGTGTCTTCCTTCAACAAATATCTATTCAGGTCTTTTGTCCATTTTTTATCAGAAATTTTTTTTCTTTGCTATTGAGTTGAGTTCCTTATATACTCTGGTTATTAATTTCTTGCCAGATGGATAGTTTGCAAATCTTTTCTCCCATTCTGTAAGTTGGCTTTTCCCTTTTTAATTGTTTTCTTTGCTGTGCAGAAGCTTTTTAGCTTAATGTAATCTATGTGTCTGTTTTTGCTTTTGTTTTCTGTGCTTTTGAGATCTTATCCAAAAAATCTTTGCCCAGATCCTTGTTGTGGAGAATTTCCCTAATCTTTTCTTCTAGTAATTTTACAATTTCAAGTCTTACATTTAAGTCTTTAATCAATATTGGGTTAATTTTGTATTTACTAAAAAATGGGGATCTAATTTTATTCTTCTGCATATTGATATCCAGTTTTCCCAGAACCACTTATTAAAGAGACTGTTCCTTCCCCATTGTATATTCTTGGGATCTTTGTTGAAAATGGGTTGGCTGTCGGTGCATGGATTTATTTCTGGGTTCTCTGTTCTGTTCCATTGGTGTATCTGTCTGTTTTTATGCCAGTACCATGCTGTTTGGGTTACTATAGCTTTGTGCCGTATATACATATACATATATATATATATATACACATATACATATATATACACATATACATATATATACACACATATGCATATATATGTACACATATACATATATATATATATTATATACACACACACACATTTTTTTTTTTTGAGACAGAGTCTCGCTCTGTCACCCAGGCTGGAGTGTAGTGGTGCAATCTCGGATCACTACAACCTCCACCTCCTTAGTAGCTTGGATTACAGGTGTCCACTACCATGACTGGCTAATTTTTGTGTTTTTAGTAGAGACAGGGTTTTGCCATGTTGGCCAGGCTGGTCTCGAACTCCTGACCTCAGGTGATCTGCCCACCTCGGCCTCCCAAAGTGCTGGGATTACAGGCATGAGTTGCCACACCTGGTCTTGTTAACAATATTAATTCTTCTAATCCATCAACATGGAATAGCTTTCCATTTTTTTGGTGGCCTCTTCAATTTCTGTCATCAATGTTTTAGTTTTACTTACAGAGATCTCTCAATTCTTTGGTTAAATTTATTCTAAGTTATTTTTTCTTTAGTAGCTATTTTAAATGGGATTGCTTTCTTGATTTATTTTTCAAATTGATCATTGTTAATATATAAAAACACTACTGATTTTTCTATGTTTATTTTGTATCCTGCAACTTTATTAAATTTGTTCACAAGTTATAAGAGTTTGGGGGAAAATTCTGGGGTTTTTCTAACTATAAGCTTATGTCATCTGCAAACAAGGATAATTTGACTTCTTCCTTTACAATTTAGATGCCTTTAATTTTTTTCTTTTGACTAATTGCTCTGGCTAAGATTTCCAGTACTGTTTAATAAAAGTCATGAAACTGAGCAGCCTTGTCTCATTCCAGGTTTTAGTGGAAAGGCTTTCAGTTTTTTCTGTTCAGTATGTTAGCTGTGTGCTTGTCATTTATGGCGTTTGTCACGTAGAGGTAATTTCCTTCTATACCCAATTTGTTGAGGGTTTTTATCATCTATAGATGTTGAATTTTATGAAATGTCTTTTCAGCATCTATTGAAATGATCATATCGTTTTCATTCTTGATTTTGTTCATGTACTGTATTATGATTATTAATTTGTAAATGTTGATCATCCTTGCATCCCTGGAATTATTCCCACTTAATCATGGTGAATGGTCTTTTTAATGTATTGTTGAATTCTGTTTGCTAGTATTTTGTGGAGTATTTTTGCACATACGTTCATGAAGGTGCTTGGCCTGTAGTTTTCTTTTTGGATATGTCTTTGTCTGGTTTTGGTATTAGGGTAATGTTGGCCTCATTGGATAAGTTTGAAAGTTTTCTCTCCTCTTTGATTGTTTTTTTAAATGTTTGGTAGAATTCAGCAGTGAAGTCATTGGGTCCTGGGTGTGACTTTGATGGAAGACCATTTATTACTGGTTTGATCTCTTTATTCATCATTGATCTGTTCAGTTTTCTGTTTTCTCCTGATATGTTGAATGTGTCAAGGAGTTTACCCATTTCTAGGTTTTCCAATTTATTGGCATAGAATTGTTTATAATAGTCTAATGATCACTTATATTTTGATGGTGTCACCTGTAATGTTTCCTTTTTCATCTCTGATTTTAATTATTTAAGTCTTCTCTATTTTTTCTGTGTTAGCCTAATGGTTTGTTGATGTTGTTTATCTTTTCAAAAACTCAACTTTTCATTTTGTTGATCTTTTGTATTAGTTTTTAGTCTCAATTTCATTTATTTCTGCTCACATTTTCAGTATTTATTTTCTGCTACTAATTTAGGGTTTAGTTTGTTCTTTTTATTCTAGTTTCTTGAGATGCATCATTAGTTGTTTATTTAGATTCTTTATATTGTTTTGATATAAGCATTTATTGCTATAAATGTCCATCTTAGTATCACTCTTCCTGTATCCCATAGTTTTTGGTATGTTGTGCTTCCATTTTCATGTTTTTCAAGAATTTTTAAAAATGCCTTCATTATTTATTGACTCAGTAAGCATTCGGGAGCATATTTAATTTCCATGTATTTGTATAGCTTCCAAAGTTCATCTATATTTGTATAGTTTTGAAAGTTATTGATTTCTAGTTTTATTTCATTGTGGTCAAAAAAGATACTTGATATAATTTTAGTAATTTTGAATTTTTTAAGATTTGTTGTGTGTCCTAATATATGGTTTATTCTGGAAAATGTTCCATGTGTTGATAGGAAAAGTATGTATTCTGTAGCAGTTGGATGAAATGTTCTGTAAATGTCTGTTACGCCATTTGGTCTAGAATATAGTTTAACCTTGATGCTTTTTTGTTAAATTTCTGTCTGGATGATCTGTCCTTTGCTAAAAGTGGGATGCCCTACTATTTTTGTATTGCCATCTATCTTTCCTTTTAGATCTGTTAAAATTTGCTTTATATATTGGGGTGTGCTAGCATTGGGTGCATATATATTTACTATTGTTACATCCTCTTGCTGAATTAACTTATCATTATATAACGACCTTTGTCTCTTTTTAAGGTTTTTGACTTAAAGTCTCTTTTATCTGATGTAAGTTTAGCTACTCCTGCTCTTTTTAGGTTTCTATTTGCATGGAATATCTTTTCCCATCCCTTCACTTTCAGTTTGTGTGCCCTTATAGGTGAAGTGAACTTCTTGTTTGCAGCATATAGTTGGGCCTTATTATTTACTCCATTCAGCCATTCTTTATCTTTTAATTGAAGAATTCAGCCCATTTACATTTAATGTTATTATTGATAAGTAAGGACTTCTTATTGCCATTTGGTTACTTGTTTTCTTGTGATTTTGTAACCTCTCTCTTCCTTTTTTACTGTCTTTCTTTGTGGCTAAGTGATTTTTCTCTAATATTAGGTTGGCGCAAAAATTATTGTGGTTTTGGACCATAAATTTTAAATCACTATAACTAGGCTCAAACACATCTTTATTAATCAAAATAGGAGCCATTACAATCAATACATTTTGGCCAATGAGAAATAAGTTTGTTTATTCCTGTAGCATAAAAATTCATGCTGCAGGATTTGACTAACTCTTGGAAAGCATTTTCTGCGTCCTGCTGGTTGTGGAGGCATTTTCCCTGCAAAAAGTTGTCGAGATGCTTGAGGAAGTGGTAATCAGCTGGCAAGAGTTCAGGTGAGTATGACAGATGAGGCAAAACTTATAGCCTAATTCATTCGACTTTTGAAGTGTTGGTTGTGCAGTATGCAGTCAGGCATTGTCATGAAGAAAAATTGGGCCCTTTCTGTTAACCAATGCCAGCTGCAGGTGTTGCAGTTTTCAGTGCATCTCATTGATTTGCTAAGCATACTTCTTCGAGATAATGGTTTCACCAGGATTCAGAAAGCTGTAGTGGATCAGGTCGGCAGCAAAACACCAGACAGTGAGCATGACCTTTTTTTTTTTTGGTGCAAGTTTGGTTTTGGGGAGTGCTTTGGATCATCTCTTGGTCGAACCACTGAGCTGTTCTTCACTGCTTGTCATATAAAATCCATTTTTCATCACACATCACAATCCAATCAAGAAATGGTTCCTTGTTGTTGCATAGAATAAGAGAAGATGACATTTCAAAATTATGATTTTTTTTCTTATCAGCTCATGAGGCACCCACTTATCAAGCTTTATCACCTTTCCGATTTGCTTCAAATGCTGAATGTCCATAGAATGGTTGACATTGAGTTATTTTGCAACTTCTCATGTAGTTGTAAGAGGATCAGCTTCGATGATTGCTCTCAGTTGGTTGTTGTCAACTTTCCATGGCCAACCATTATGCTCCTCATCTTCAAACCTCCTTGACTCCTTTGCAAAACTTCTCGGTACCATGCTATTTTGGTTACTGTATCTCTACAGTAAAATTTGAAGTCAGATAATGTGATTCCTCAGTTTCGTTCTTTTTGCTCAGGATAGCTTTGGCTATTCTGGGTCTTTTGTCATTCCATGTAAATTTTAGGATTGTTTTTTCTATTTCTGTGAAGAATGTCATTGGTATTTTCTGTATTGCTACAGAGATTGCAATGTATCTGTAGATTGCTTTGAATAGTATAGACATTTTAACAATATTGATTATTCCAATCCATGAGCATGGAATCTTTTTTCATTTTTTGGTGTACTCTTCAATTTCTTTCATCAGTGTTTTATAGTTTTCATCATAGAGATATTTCACTTCTTTGGTTAATACCTAGGTATTTTATTTTATTTGTAGCTATTGTAAATGAGATTACTTTCTTGATATCTTTTTCAGATTGTTCATTTTTGGCATATAGAAATGCTGCTGATTTTTATATATTAATTTTGTATCTGGCAACTTTGCTGAATTTGTTTAACAGTTCTAATAGTTTTCTTGTGGGTCTTTAGGTTTTTCTAAATATAAGATTATGTAATCTGCAAATGAGGATAATTTGACTTCTTCCTTTCCAATTTGGAAACCCTTTATTTCTTGCTGCACTTTGATTTCTCTAACCAGGACTTCCAGTAGTATGTTAAATAACATGTTGAAAGTGGACATCCTTGTTGTGTTTCATATCTTAAAGGAAAGCCTTTCAGTTTTTCCCCATTCAGAATAATACTAGCTGTGAATCTGTCATATATTACTTTTATTATGTTGAGGTATGTTCCTTCAATATCCAGTTTTTTAAGAATTTTTATCATGAACGCATGTTGAATTTTATAAAATACTTTGTCAGCACTTGATGAAATGGTCATATGGTTTTCTTCTTGATCATGTTGATAGGACGTATCATGTTGATTGATTTGCATATGTTGAACCATCCTTGCATCTCTGGGATAAATACTACTTCGTCATAATGAATGATCTTCTTAATTTGTTGTTGAATTTGGTTTGCTAGTGTTTTGTTGAGGATTTTTGCATCAATATTCATCAATGATATTGGCTTGTGGTTTGTTTTTTAATGTGTCTTTGCCTGGTTTTGATACTAAGGTAATCTTGGCCTCCTAGAATGAGTTTGGAAGTTTTCCCTCCTCCTCTATTTTTCAAAATAGTTTGAGTAGGATTGATATTAAATTTTCCTTCTTTAAATGTTTAGTAGCATTCAGCAATGAAGTCACTGGGCCCTGGGCTTCTCTTTGCTGGGAGACTTTTTATTATGGCTTTGTTCTCATTACTTGTTATTGGTCTGATCTAGTTTTGGATTTCTTTATGGTTCAATCTTGGTAGGTTGTATATGTCTAGGAATTTGTCTATTTCTTCTAGATTTTCCAATTTATTGGCATATAGTTGCTTATAATTGCCAATAATGATCTTTTGAATTTCTGCAGTACCAATTTTAATGTCTCTTTTTTCACTCTGATTTTATTTATCTGGATTTTCTCTCTTTTTTCTTACTCTTCTCTAAAGGTTTGTCAACTTTATCTTTTCTAAGAAACTGTTTTTTGTTTCTTTGATCTTTTATATTGTTTTCTTCATTTCAGTTTCATTTATTTCTGCTCTGATCTTTATTTTTTTTTTTCTTCTAATTTGGGTTTGGTTTGCTCTTATTTTTCTAGTTCTTTAAGATGTACTGTTAGATTGTTTATTTGAAGTTTTTCTTATTTTTTGATGTAGGTACTTATGGCTATAAACTTCCCTCTTAGTACTGCTTATACTGTATCCCATATATTTCGCTATGTCATGTTTTCATTATCTATAATTTGTTTCAAGAGGTTTTTGAATTTCCTTCTTAATGTATTCATTCACCCACTGGTCATTCAGGAGCATATTGTTTAACTTCCATGTGTTTGTATAATTTCCATAAAACTAATTTTAGTTTTATTCCATTGTGGTCAGAGAAGATGCTTAATATTATTTCAGGGTTTTTTTTAATAAGATTTGTTTTGTTACCTAACATATGGTCTATCCTTGAGAATGATCCATGTGCTAAGGAAATTATGTTTATTCTGCAGCCACTGAATGAAGTGTTCTGTAAATATCTATTAGATCCATTTTGTCTTTAGTACAGATTAAGTCCAGTGTTTCTTTGTAGATTTTCTGTTTACCATTTCTTGTAGATGGTTTGTCTGGTAATGATAAATTCCCTCTGTGTTTTTTGTTTGTTTGTTGTTTTTGGTTTTGGGGGTTGTTGTTTTGGTTTATTTTTAGTCTGGGAAAGTCTTTAGTTCTCCTTCATTTCTGAAGGATATTTTTACAGGGTACAACCTTTTTTGTTGACTTTTTTTTTTTTCCTTCAGCATTCTGAGCATATTGTCCCACTCCTTCCTGGCCCGTAGGGTTTCTAAGAAGTCTCCTTCCAGTTGTATTGGATCTCCTTTATAAGTTATTTACTTCTTTTCTCTTTCTGCTTTCAGGATTCTTTTTCTTTTACCTTTGTGAATTTAATTATATCTTGAGGTATTCTTATTTGACTGAATCTGATTGGTGACTTTTAACTTTCCTGTACCTGGATACTTATAACTGTCTTCAGGTTTGGACATTTTTCTGTTACTACTTTTTTGAATATTGTCTCTACACCTTTCTTTCTCAGTTCCCTCTTTAATGCCAGTAACTCAAATATTTGCTCTTTGATGTCCTGTAGATCCCATAAACTTTGTTCATTCCTTTTCATTCTTTCTTTTCTGACTGTATATTTTCAGAGAGTCTGTCTTCAAGTGCACTGATTGTTTCTTCTGTTTGATTAATCCAGCTGTTTATGCTCTCTCTTACATTTTTCACTTTATTCATTGTATGTTTCAGCTCCAAGGTTGATTTTTAAAAATTATTTTAATTTCTCCATTTAATTTCTCTGATAAATTTTTGAATGAACTCTCTGTGTTCTTGAATTTCATTGATCATCCTTAAAACAGCTATTTTGAATTATTTGTCTGAGAGATCACACCTCCCCATCCCTTTAGGGTTGGTCTCGGGCATCTTGTCTGTTTGATGCAGCCATATTTTCCTGAATGTTCTTGGTGCTTGTGAAAGAGCAACAATGTCTGTGCATTGAGGAATTAGGTATTTATTTTAGTCTTCAAAGAGTGATTTTGTTTGTGCTTGTCCTTCTTCAGAGGGCCTTCCAGGGATTCTAAGCTGACTGACTATGGTGTTCCCTGAACCTGTCACAGGTGAAGACGTCTCAGCACTAGAGGATGCTCTAAGCCCTATCTTGCCCACAAGTCTCACAAATGCTCAGAGGTTGATGTGGCCATCTGTCCCAGATGGATCTGGGGAAGACCCAAGGAGAGTAATGGGGCTGTGTGGGAATGCTGGCCAAGGAAATGAGTGCAGAAGACTGTCCTTTTGGCCCAAGAGAGGGATCCCTGCCTGCAGGCTTCTGCCCAGGTGGGATGGGTCCCTTACTGCAGTGAAAGGGGCTGGAGTTGAGACTGAGCATTTGGGGATCTTCTGTGAGAAGGAGGCTGGTGGTCTGTCTTATTGGATCAGATGGACGTGCATCACCCAGCAGGTCCCTGCACAGACAGGATTGTTCCTCAACTGCAGCAGGAGAGGCTGGAGCTGAGACTGGGCCCACTTGAGATCTGCTATGGGATAGAGGCTGGAGAGCCTGGTCTTAGCTCAGAAAAGTATGTATCTCCCAGTACGTTCCTGCACAGATAAGATGGTTCTCCTACTGCAGTGAAACGGCCAGCACTGAGACTGGACTCCTTGGAATCTGCTGTGGGACAGAAGTAGATGAGCCTGTCAGGGAGGCTCAGACTGCCAGGCTTGACGTATGGACAAGTCTCCCTCTAAGCTGGGATCTTAGCAGAGGAAGGCTGGAATAGTGCCCCAGGGCAACTTTCGGGTTCACTGCCAAGACCAATGTCAGCGAGCTGATGAGCCTTTCTACCAAGGCAGTAGTACACACAGTTCTTTCTGGAACCCTTGGCAGATGATTTTTGGTTGTAGGCTTAAGGCCAAATGGGGCTGTAGCCAAGCCCCTTCAGGGACTGGGCTGTTTCTGGGCTTGAACCCAGAAGCAAGTTTGGCAGAGCAGATCTGTCAGCTGGGTATTGGTCTGCACTCTCAAAATGACCCTCCTAGGTCATGGGCTCTGCTAGGCTTTCACAGACTCCTAACTGAATTCCAAGGCTCACACAGAGACTTTTTACTGTGGATAGGTACAGAATTATTGTTGTGGGGGAGTATGAGCAGATTACCTTCTATTCTGCCATCTTGGTGACATCATCCCCACAGAAGACAGTTTTGAAACTGAAAAGGAATTTGAAATTTTGTAGTTTAATATTTCCATTTACATTTAAGATATCTGAAGCCTAAGTGGGTTCAATCAATTTTTAAAAAAGGTCTGCCATGTGGGCCTGAATTAGGTTCAATGGGGACATGAACGTAAGTGTCATAACATCCTGTCTTTAAGAAGCTTATAATTGTGTAGTGATGAGGTTCTAACAAAAATAACTATAATCAGCAGTACATGGTGTGGGCTTTAATTATGTATTCAATCAGATACAAATTTGAAGTCCAACTTCTGATCTTACTATCTGTGTGATCATGGACTAATTCACTAGGTTCTTTTAGCTTCAATTTTTTCATGTGTACAAACAGAGTAACAATATCTAATTTTAATGAAAGCCAATATTTACTGGGCACTGAGCACTGACATGGTGCCTCAGCCTCCTGAGTAGCTGGGATTACAGGTGTGCACCACCACGCCTGTAAGGCACTGTGTTATGTAAGCATATGTCAGGCACTGTGCTGTGTGAGCATTTCACATATGTTACCACCTTTAATCCTTGTGTGAACCTATGTGAGGTGATATTGTTACAATTTTATAGAGGAGGAAAATGAGGTTATGAGAGATTTAGTATTATTGATGTATTCATTCAACAGATTTTTATTGAGCATCTACTAATGCTAGACATTATGCTAAAATACCAGAAATGCAACTATGAGTACAGGATGCAATGGGAACATACAGAAGAAGTGAAACACTGTAATTCAGTTTTGAAAACGTAGACAAGGCTCTAAGGTCCAGCTCTAGGGTCACTCTCTTTCTCAGGAGCTCATGTAAGTCCTTCAGCAAAACTCCTAGGGGAATTAATATTCATTTTCTTCTCTTAGCACCTGTTTCCTTCTTCTTTCTTTTGTCTTACATTAAATTTCATGACCATATAGCCAATTAGATTGAGAACTTCTTACTAGGAGAGACCACATATTACTCATCTTTAGTTTCCTTATATTTATGTTGCTCAGTATGACTGCCACTGCATGGATGGAGCAACGAGTCAATAAATCTCTCTGTTGGCTATTTTTGTCTCTTGATGACCAAGCCCTCCCTAAAGCACAAAATTATTCATCTTAAATGTCTTTTTTATCTTTTAATATATTTGTGCCTTGTTCTCATTTCCTTCAGGCTGTGAAACAGAGCCTGTTGATGTGAGCTAAATTTTGTTGTATTCTAGGCTAGGAGTACTTTGGAATTTGGAACCTGCTGCCATCTACTCCTTATTTACCATGCCTTAGGATTAAATTGGATAATCTTCAGTCATATTTCTAATAGTTCAACTCTCTCTATTAGTAATATGCTTATCAAGTTGTTGACCCTAAAACAGTAGTCTTTCCAAAACTTGAAGTACAAGGTTTAAAAGTATATTAAAAATTTGAAAGATTTGAAACCTTGTCCTTGGCTTTTTTTTTTTTAAGTCAAATTAAAAATAGGCAAAGTAGAATTCAGGAAGCCTTTTTGAGATTGGGTGTCTTATGACACTTCATGTAATTGTTTAAAAAATGTTAAAAATCAAATTCAAATGTGAAAGACGACTAGTAATTATACGTTGGCTAACTGGCATACTTCCAAGGAAATATCAAGTGAGGAAAGGGATGATTTTTTTTAATGTTGTAGCTGCTTTAATTGTAAAGATTCTTAATAAAAAAAATTTAAAGCATCAAGTACCTTCCAGATTTTGAGGCTTTGAACGTAATTTTACCCAAGTTTTAGCACATTCTTGGTTGCCAAAGACTGCCTTGGAACAATCCTAATAAGGTCTGTTTTCCAGAGTCAGGAAAATCCACCCAGGCCCTAAAATTAGTGTAATAAACCCCACCTGTCATCTCTATTGCCTCTTCGGTTAGACTGCCCTGGGGAGCCCAAATCAAGAAGGAACAAAGTGTTTTTGATGTGGACTGACTGCTTGTGATTCAAGAGAACACTTAAGAATCTGAGAAATCTAGGGAGAATGGCAAGCAATGATCTGTGTGGTTAATAAAACAACAAGGCCAAGACAAATTCAGAGACCTTGGGGATATTTTGAACCTCTCTACAAAGCTAATTGCAAATCAGTACCTTTGAAAGGGACCATGGAGAAATTATCAGCTGAATCTCCTTATTTTGTTTTATTTTATTTTGTGTGAAACATAAAATATGACCAGCATCAGGGCAGAATGTGACTTGCCCGAAGTCTCTCAACTAGCAAGTGGCAAAGCCAGAAACACTCAAACCCGGGTCTTCTGGCTCCAAGTCCACTGCTCTTTAATCTGAACGAAGTGAGAATGCTTTTTATGTGTGTTTTTAAGAACCTTTAAACAAAAAATTTAAGTACTTTATTTGGATTATTTATTCATTTTTGTTCATCTCTTTTTATTTGGATTATTCATTTTTGTTTGTCTCTTTCACCATTACTAAGTGCACTTCAGTCCCTGTGCTAAATTTCCCTCCCTTGTGGCCAGATTATCACAGGAACATTCCATTTACTTAAAAGAAGTTGTATTATTAAAAAAAAAAAAAAACAAGTGGAAAACTTTACCAACAATGCAACATTCCAAAAACATAATGCTCATCATTTCCACTCCTTTAGAAATGCCAAGTGCAAACCCACTGCACCTGCACATCATAGTGATCTCAGGGTGGCCAAGAGCTGGTGGCTGACTAGTCCTGTGTGAGCATGGGTTTACAAATGCACTTGAGTACCAGTTTAGTTTCTTTGCCATCAACATTACAAGTGATTTAAGTAACAGATATTTCAGAGAAAGGGACAGGGGTGGGTTGGGGAGGAAAGCTTGAGAAGCAGCGGCCAAAGTCATGCTCAAATGAAAGAATATACCCAGTGTTTTGTTTTCCCAAGTTTTTGAATATACTACATACTGTCCTCTCTGCCCCCAGGGTTCTCACCGTGGGGGAGGATTTCTGTCTCCTCCCTACTCCTGAGGGCGGCTGTCAACTTCTGAGGCAGAAATCTCAGTATTAGTGAGAGGTGACAGCGTGCTGGCAGTCCTCACAGCCCTTGCTCGCTCTCGGCGCCTCCTCTGCCTGGGCTCCCACTTCGGCAGCACTTGAGGAGCCCTTCAGCCCACCGCTGCACTGTGGGAGCCCCTTTCTGGGCTGGCCAAGGCCAGAGCAGGCTCCCTCAGCCTGCAGGGAGGTGTAGAGGGAGAGGTGCGAGCGGAAACCAGGGCTGCGTGCTTGTGGGCCAGCTGGAGTTCCGGGTGGGCGTGGGCTTGGTGGGCCCCGCACTGGGAGCAGCCGGCCAGCCCTGCCAGCCCCGGGCAATGAGGGGCTTAGCACCTGGGCCAGCGGCTGCGGAGGGTGTACTGGGTCCCCCAGCAGTGCCAGTCTACCGGCACTGCGCTGGATTTCTCACCGGGCCTTAGCTGCCTTCCCGCGGGGCAGGGCTCGGGACCTGCTGCCCGCCATGCCTGAGCCTCCCACCCACTCCATGGGCTCCTGTGTGGCCCGAGCCTCCCCGACAAGCGCCACCCCCTGCTCCACGGCACCCAGTCCCATCGACCACCCAAGGGCTGAGGAGTGCGGGCGCACGGCACGGGACTGGCAGGCAGCTCCACCTGCAGCCCCAGTGCAGGATCCACTGGGTGAAGCCAGCTGGGCTCCTGAGTCTGGTGGAGATGTGGAGAACCTTTATGTCTAGCTCAGGGATTGTAAATACACCAATCGACACTCTGTACCTATCTCAAGGTTTGTAAACACACCAATCAGCACCCTGTGTCTAGCTCAGGGTTTGTGAATGCACCAATCGACACTCTATATCTAGCTACTCTGGTGGGGCCTTGGAGAACCTTTATGTCTAGCTCAGGGATTGTAAATACACCAATCGACACTCTGTACCTATCTCAAGGTTTGTAAACACACCAATCAGCACCCTGTGTCTAGCTCAGGGTTTGTGAATGCACCAATCGACACTCTATATCTAGCTACTCTGGTGGGGCCTTGGAGAACCTTTATGTCTAGCTCAGGGATTGTAAATACACCAATAGGCACTCTGTATATAGCTCAA
The DNA here is from genome assembly GCF_028878055.3 of Symphalangus syndactylus. Lineage (NCBI taxonomy): Eukaryota > Metazoa > Chordata > Mammalia > Primates > Hylobatidae > Symphalangus > Symphalangus syndactylus. Next base: position 121,126,240 of record NC_072431.2, on the reverse strand, counting down.
GGTTTGTAAACACACCAATGAGCACCCTGTGTCTAGCTCAGGGTTTGTGAATACACCAGTCGACACTCTGTATCTAGCTACTCTGGTGGGGCCTTGGAGAACCTTTGTGTCCACACTCTGTATCTAGTTAATCTAGTGGGGACGTGGAGAACCTTTGTGTCTAGCTCAGGGATTGTAAACGCACCAATCAGCGCCCTGTCAAAACAGACCACTGGGCTCTACCAATCAGCAGGATGTGGGTGGGGCCAGATAAGAGAATAAAAGCAGGCTGCCCAAGCCAGCAGTGGCAACCCGCTCGGGTCCCCTTCCACACTGTGGAAGCTTTGTTCTTTCGCTCTTTGCAATAAATCTTGCTACTGCTCACTCTTTGGGTCCACACTGCCTTAAGAGCTGTAACACTCACTGCGAAGGTCTGCAGCTTCACTCCTGAAGCCAGCGAAACCAAGAGCCCACCAGGAGGAAGAAACTCCGAACACATCCGAACATCAAAAGGAACAAATTCCAGACACGCCACCTTAAGAGCTGTAACACTCACCACGAGAGTCCGCGGCTTCATTCTTGAAGTCACTGAGACCAAGAACCCCCCAATTCCGGACACATTAGGATTGATTGACAGAAAGATTTATTAATTTGTTGATGCACCCATCCATGCAATAGTCTTTTATTGAGCCACATGAGTCCATTCAGCAGTTTCCACTCTTGGCTTTTTTATTTGACACAAGTTAGGGATGAAAGGATTTGTTTTTTGAATAGGGTAACGAGGATTTGCTTTGCTTGGGTAAAAATACAATTTGGCTTGTTAAAGAGGCAAAGACACAGTGGTGAAGCAAGTCCAGCTCTCCTGGCACCTGTCTTTTCCTTCCTGAAGTTGTGCCTTGGGACAGGCATGTGCCTCAATTAATGAAGGGGTGGGTGCTTAGGAGGAGGTAGGATCATCTTGTCAGTTTAGAGGAGCACTGAGTCCCCTCATGCATGGGCTTCTATTTTTTAATCTGGAGAAATATTTTTATGCTCACTTAAAACATGCTCTCTTAGGCAGTGGGTAGGTAGAATGGTTTTGTCAAGGCTGTTTGAGTTTAGCCTCCCATTTTCCCAGTAGTAGTCTCCAAGTTTCTCCCTATAATTCAAAGTATCATTTTTTAGTTTTCTCCCTGAGTTTCATGGCTCTAAAGCAGAAGTTGCAAACTAGCAACGCTCCAGCCAGATGCAGCCTATGGATAGCTTCTCTTCTGCACCCATCATGGGCTTTTGTAAAAATTTGAATTAGTTGCCAGTATTTAAATATAATTAAATTATATTTATATAATTTATTTATAAATTAAATATAATATTTCCAATAAAAATCTGGATTCAAAACAGATTTTTAATCCTTTAAAAATCAGATCTGGCTGGGCGCAGTGGCTCATGCCTTTAATCCCAGCACTTTGGGAGGCTGAGGCGGGCGGATCACAAGGTCAGGAAATTGAGATCATCCTGGCTAATGCGGTGAAAACTTGTCTCTACTAAAAATGCAAAAAAAAAAAAAAAAAAATTCAGATCTGCAGCATTTGGTCTGTACTCCAATACAGCAAGCATCTGATAGAGCTGAAATGACACTGCTGCCTTGAGATGCTGCATACTCTTTGGGGCCTCTTTCACTCACTGCACAGCCTGGACCTATAGATATCTGCTTTTCTGATGCTTCCCCAAAGGCTGTATAGGCTAGGTATTTCTAAGGGGAAGGAGAAAGAACTATTGTCATCATGATGGTAGTGATAAGAACAGAAAAACAATCCTCATATATTAAGCTCTAACCATGCCAGATACTCCCAAGTACTTAACATGCTATTTAAACATCAAAGAACCCCATCTACAGCCCAAAAAGTCTAGTTTTCTTGCCCAAGGTCATATAACTTGTGAGTGACTGAGTTAGGATTTGAACTCAGATTTGTCTGACCCTATAGCCTGTACTTTTTATTTTACTGTACTGATTCATAGAATTATACTTCCCTCCTAGACAACCCTCCCTGACTTTTGAAGCCCCTGAGAATCTATGACTGGATACCAAGAATTGGGGTCCCTACTTGCCACTGGTTTTTAGGTTTCTATGAGAAACAGTAGGAAAGAGAAGTTCTGGTTATCACTGGTGGGGCTTCTTCTGCTTTCATCTCCTCTAGCTCAGGATCAGCTCTGGGTGCTAAGGCATACAGCCATTCTCCCGGGTAAAAGGAACTCTTTGGAAACTTTTTCTACTAAATCAATTTGATGCCACATTAAAGGCTTTAAAAAGAACATTTGAATATGAGGTAAAGAGTAACTACTCAAATTTTTAAAATCTAAAGAAACAAAAATATAAACTCTTAGCCTGTACCTATGATTGTTTCAAAAGAAAAAGAATAAATTTCTTATTCTTGGGACTATACATCTCATCTATGTTATCTTTCTTTCTTCCTGTTGATTCCATCCCACATCATCTTTAAAGCCTGCTGCTTTTCAAATCCAGAGTATCGTCAATTTCCTATTGGTTTCCTTCACCATTATTCTCCTTCACTTGTGTTGCTTTTCTTTCTGATTTCTCAAAACGTTAAACTGTCTTGGTTTTCTCTATCTCCTTTTGAAAACTCTGGGAATACATTTCCTAACAAAGTTTCCTTCTATATACTCAGCTCCAGGATAGGACAATAAGTGCCCTTCCTGGTGAAATACATATACTCTATTTTAGGATTCTTTTGGTTACAAGCAATAGAAATTTAGTCTGCTCAACGTAAGCTCAAAAGGATGAATCATTGAAAGGATAAAGATTAATGACAAGAACATCAACTATGTATTTAGCAAAATACGTATTGGGAAACTAGACCCAAACAGAAAGCTGAAAGGCCAGGCCTCAAGAAGCACAGGTGCCAGGGCAGCTTTGAGGTCCTCAGCTACAGGTGTGCACATATCTGGCAAAAAATAACTTAGCTCTAATCATATTCTGACTCGTTCTGTCTCCAACCAATTTTCAAATTCCCAGGGAAGAGAATCTGGCGTAGTCTAAGTGTCTCTATTATTGAATTAATTAGCCATGGCCAGGGAATGGAGTGACTAACACAGTCATGGCCACTGGGGATTTCCTAGGGATGCTATAAGTGACTATGGGCATAGTGCCAGGTCTGTAATTATTTTTGTATATTTATTTCTAAATTAGGGATTTGGTCTATATGAAAGGTGATTTTATTAAGTATGTGTAGCGTATATTATACATTATAAATAAGGTATAGTATAATGTAGCACATATATACACATTTATATATTACATTATACATTGTATATTATAATATACATTATATAGAGATGTAATGTAGCATATATACATTTCCATATACATTATATATAATGTATATTGAAGTACATAGCTTCTGATGTATAGTAAAATAATTTGACAGAAGGTTCTTAGAACTTTTAAAAACCTGAAATTTTTATTGGTTAGAGATTCAGTCTGAGAAATAGCTCATATATTTTCCTATAATAGGAAATAATTTGTTAAGGCAATAGTTTTGTAAATCTCATTAAAGTTTTACCATCTTCATGATTGTTAGCAATTGTAGCAGGGCAATGCAGTACAGGCTTCTGCATAAGAAATGTCGTCCTAGTTAGTGAATGGATGTGATTTCACTACTGCCTACTGCCTATGAGAAGGTAGTCATACCTTGAGTCATTCTTCTGCTCCCTTTACAGTGAATTGCATCTTTTATGCTTTGGTGGGTGTATCTGTTAGGCTGGGAGTGCTCAGAAGTTAATACTGATAGACAAGCCATGGAAAACTTCTGTCTTGGTTCATACTAAAATCTTTTTGCACTAGGACAAAACGAAACTTCTGCTGCAAACATGAGCCTCCTCTTTTCTTTAGCCAAAAGTTCACCAGGGTTCAAACAATTTCTTAATGGATTCCAGTAAGATTTTGTGGGGCTATAAGAAATAAGTTTCTGGTTTGCAGCCTAGAGGAATGTGTCTCGCACAGTACCAGCACTGGAATCAGGACCCACCTGGATTCAAGCCCCAGACTGGGCTTCTAATCTGGTTCTGATTTTGGGGGGACTTGGCAGCCTGCCTTTATTGTTCCAGGGTATTGCTGCCATTCTTTAATTCAGAGCTCACATCTCACCTCCTCCATCAACGCTTCCCAGGCTGATGAGAAATCAGCCCCATCTGTACCCCAAATCTAGTACATAAGATCCTTTTATTCTCCCTCTCAAACAAATCTGTGAGACACAGGCACTTCTCAGCTGTCCATACTGATAAAGGAATATATTTCTATAGGTAATCTATGATATCTAGTCTATGGAGACTTTTTCTTCCCTGTAGAAAGGTATCTGACACATGGAGTTAAGTAGATCAGACAATGAGAACTGGCAACACTGGACTGCCCACTGAAGGGACTATGTGTTTGTGCGGGTGAGTTTTCTCTGAATGTGTTGTGCGGGTGAGTTTTCTCTGAATTTTTGATACTTACTTTCTAAGTACTCCCATTTTTCTTCCTTAGATCAATAGGCAACTTCTGAGAGGAAAAAAATGAGGTAAATCTTTTTACTTAAAATGAGAGCTAAGTTTCTGACTTTTGAAGAACATCAGAAAATAGTATTTTAAAACACCGACCAACATCCACTTACTTTTGTTCTTCTTCAACTCCTATGGTTGGATTTGTTGCTGTAATCATTAATAGTAATGGTAGGTGTCCCATGATTAAACTCTGAGAGCTTTCTATTCCTTCGTTGAATCCTTATAACAACTGGAGATATGATTGGTACCATTTTACAGGTGAAGAAACCAAGGGCTGGAAAGATGAGGTGACATGGACAAAGTTATGCAGCTAATAGATAGCAGAACTTAGATTCAGATTTAGATCCATCTGTCTCCAAAGCTATATGCTATGCTATGCTATGCTATGCTATGCTATGCTATGCTATGCTATGCTATGCTATGCTATACTGTGCTATGTAGTATGGTTGAGTCCATATATGTCTTGCTCAGTAGAAGAACAGTGAGTGCAAACACATGGAGTTTTGTCCACATCTAGTTAGAAAGAGGCCATAGGACCAGCTGGTATTTAGGGCAGAGGCATCATTCCATACTTCCTCAACAACCAACCACATAGAAGATGTTTACTTTTATTTGTTTCTGTAATGACACAGCTCTGTGTATTCCTTGTGTTAGTTGCTTCTGTGTCTGTTGCTTTTCTGCCTCCTATTCTTTTTTTATTATAGTAAAATGTAACATAGATTTTACCATTTTAACCCTTTTTAAGTATATAATTCAGGGACATTAAGTACATTCACATTGTTGTGCCATATCCAGGACTTTTTCATCTTCCCAAACTGACACTCTATGCCTATTAACCAATAACTCCCTGTTAGAAATACCAAAATTGTTAGAAATAGATAATTGGTGCCACAGAGAAAAGATAGTATGGAGACAAAAGATCTCTCAGCAAGGCAATCTTTACTTTCTGCAGAAAGGGTGCTCAGTCGCAGATGGAACAATGGCGAGAGCACACCTGAACAAGGGAAAAGCAGACATATTTATCCTTAGGCATTTGGGTTGTCCTTACTGCTGTGTCCTGCATCCATTGGCTGGAGCTGGACCTCATATTCTTAAACTGACACCCGATTTGCTAGTAGTCTAAAACTTTCCTTTATAGGTAAGTGCAAGGAAGAACGAAGAAGTTGCTTACAAAAGTTTTAAGGAAGCAATAACATTTCCAAATAAGGAAGGGGCATAGGCTGCGAGCTGGAACGTGCCTGTGAGCATGTCCAACAATTACATAGGGTAGGGCTTAACAAAGAGTTATTAGCACAAAGCAAGAAGGCTTGAGGAAAGTTAGTCTTTAAAATAAACTATTATTTCTAACACTAAGGATTTATTCTTTAACAAGAAGGAAAACTTTGAAGAGGAAACTTTCACTTTCTACACTCCCCATTTTCCCCTCTTCCTAACCCCCAGTAATCACCATCTATTTTCTTTCTCTATGAGTTTGACAATTTGGGGTGCCTAGTATAATGAAATCGTATAATATTTGTCCTTTTTTTGTCTAGTTTATTTTACTTAACCTAAGGTCTTCAAGGTTCTTCTATGTCATAGCGTGTGTCATAATTACATTCCTTTTTAGAGCTGAATAATATTTTGTTGTATGAATATACAACATTTTATCCATTTGGCATCTGTGGACACTTGGATTGTTTCCCCCTTTTGGCTATTGTGAATTATGCTGCTGTGAACATAGGCACACAAGTCTATGTTCAAGTCCTTGTTTGCAATTCTTTTAGGTAGATAGGCACAGAAGTAACATTACTGAATCACGTGGTAATTGCATGTTTAATTTTTTTAGGAACGGCCATACTGTTTTCTGCAGCGGCTGCACCATTTTACATTCCCACCAGTTCTGCTTTCTACTCATGCCTAGTCTTAGTTTATGAAGCCCTCTAGAGCACAGCTGCTGCAACTTTTGAGTCTTTTACCCTTTAACAGCTAGGACAATACCATTCCCATAAAGAGTATTGATTAAAAGACATGCTCTGATGGTAGTTTCTTTTGCTGTGCAGAAGCTCTTTAGTTTAATTAGATCCCATTTGTCAATTTTGGCTTTTGTTGCCATTGCTTTTGGTGTTTTAGACATGAAGTCCTTGCCCACGCCTATGTCCTGAATGGTATTGCCTAGGTTTTCTTGTAGGATTTTAATGGTTTTAGGTCTAACATTTAAGTCTTTAATCCATCTTGAATTAATTTTTGTATAAGGTGTAAGGAAGGGATCCAGTTTCAGCTTTCTCCACACGGCTAGCCAGTTTCCCCAGCACCATTTATTAAATAGGGAGGCAACCTACAGATGGGAGAAAATTTTTGCAACCTACTCATCTGACAAAGGGCTAATATCCAGAATCTACAATGAACTCAAACAAATTTACAAGAAAAAAACAAACAACCCCATCAAAAAGTGGGCAAAGGACATGAACAGACACTTCTCAAAAGAAGACATTTATGCAGCCAAAAAACACATGAAAAAATGCTCATCATCACTGGCCATCAGAGAAATGCAAATGAAAACCACAGTGAGATACCATCTCACACCAGTTAGAATGGCCATCATTAAAAAGTCAGGAAACAACAGGTGCTGGAGAGGATGTGGAGAAATAGGAACACTTTTACACTGTTGATGGGACTGTAAACTAGTTCAACCATTGTGGAAGTCAGTGTGGCGATTCCTCAGGGATCTAGAACTAGAAATACCATTTGACCCAGCCATCCCATTACTGGGTATATACCCAAAGGACTATAAATCATGCTGCTATAAAGACACATGCACACGTATGTTTATTGTGGCACTATTCACAATAGCAAAGAGTTGGAACCAACCCAAATGTCCAACAACAATAGACTGGATTAAGAAAATGTGGCACAGATACACCATGGAATACTATGCAGCCATAAAAAATGATGAGTTCATGTCCTTTGTAGGGACATGGATGAAACTGGAAAACATCATTCTCAGTAAACTATCGCAAGGACAAAAAACCAAACACTGCATGTTCTCACTCATAGGTGGGAATTGAACAATGAGAACTCATGGACACAGGAAGGGGAACACATCACACTCCGGGGACTGTTGTGGGGTTGGGGGAGGTGGGAGGGACAGCATTAGGAGATATACCTAATGCTAAATGACGAGTTAATGGGTACAGGAAATCAACATGGCACAGGGATACATATGTAACAAACCTGCACATTGTGCACATGTACCCTAAAACCTAAAGTATAAAAAAAAAAAAAAAAAAGAAGACATGCTCATTGTAGTGGAGATCATGATACTAAAATTACTTCAGCTTCTCCAGGAGATTTACAAATGTTTGGCCATGCAACTCCTCTCACTTGTATTTTTCCCTACCTTTTTTCCCTCTTCTGCTCCCAAGCTCAGAAAATAACCATGAAAATAGTGAGATGCCTCTCTGCAGGAAAAAAATAAAAGTGTAACTGTGCCTCTTTGCATACCAATGGGGTATTTCAGAGAGTGGCAACCTGTTTATCTATGCAGTTGTTGATTTATGATTGCCAGTACATGTTTGGCAGCCTGAATCCACATCTGCGATTTAAATGACTACTTACAAAATGAGCCTTTTTTCCCTAATATCCAATTAGGCCCAAGGGCTGGCATTGTAGATGAAAAAGCAGTTACGTCGAAAACAGTTCCAATCCCAATTGCAAAAGAAGTTATCACTGGTGGAACTATCAGAAAGACACTTGGTTCAGGAATGCAATCTTGACAGTCTACACATCTTAAGGCAAGAGCATGTTCGTACTCAGCAATGGGTTCTGCACTCCACCTTGGGAAAGAAGAACAGAAAAGACAGCCTGCTTTTGGTGTAGGCCCCGAGACAGCATCAGGCCTCAGATGAGTTTCCCACGTAACTCTTCCTATATCCCTCATTTTGTAATTGCATCACCCCTGGTACTGTAATCTTGAACACTTTTGGTGCTAAAGCTGCCAATTTTCCTGATTTTGTGGAATTTTTTGAGGTTCACAAATAGAAACAAGTGTACAAATATTCCATTCACATGCTTTCCAAATGTTTTTATTTTACCTTTGACTGAAACGGGTCAGAGCTGAGTATAAAGGTGTTCTGATATTGGAACACACTCTCCTTGCGTCACACTTGACCCGGGCTGGGTGGCGGAAGCAGAGGTAGGTGCTACTTGTGTGAACCGTGTGTTCAAGTCAACATGCTCTGGAATTGATAGTGTGTCATTCTCGGTTTTCTACTCCTTTCTGACACTGCGTGGTACAAACCAAAAGTTCATATTGGGGTCATGATTGCTGGCTTTTGGCAGGGCTTGGCGAGAAGGTCTCTGCAGGGTTAGGCCGCCCAGATGCAAGCTGTTTGGGCTGAGTTCAGTTTGTTTCCATTCGCTCCCTCTCCCTCCTCCCTTCTCCTCAGTCATGCCAACTGCTACTGGAGATGTTTTTTCTCTGTTTAAGGTAATAACCGAGTCAATGGTGAAGCCAAGCTATAGGCAAGCATTGAAAATAAATTTTCAAGGGGGTTGTTTACATATTATTAGAAAAAGCCTTGGAATCTTTTTGAAAGTTTTTGTTTCCTGAGAAACTGTCCTTTGGGAATATCTTTGTTTTTTGAGTGCCTTTAGCTTGGTGCTGAGAAATAAACTTAGGAAATATGATTGAGATGTAGTGGGCTAGGTTTTTAAACAAAATGCTCCAAACATTCCCTCAGAAACCATTTCTCTAAACAGAGCGCTCACATGAGTAGCTGATTAGTACATGTGGTGCTGCCCGACCTCTTGAGGATACACACTGTTTGCTTGAAAGTCCCCTGGTATATTAGGTGACCTAGTGTAATAGGAATGACATTTTTTAAAGAGACTAAATCCCAATTCTGTCATTTTCTAGATAGGTGATATAGGTAGTTGCTTTGGTTTTGTCACCTGTTCAGTTGCAGAGTTTGTTTTACATTCTTCACGAACTCTGTAAAACACCTGGCAGGACTTGATCCACACACTGTACTTCATAAACACCACAATTCCTTCCCCCCCAATTTTTTTATTTATTGCCTCTTCTCGGCCTCAAGTTTGGTAAGTGAGAACCATCCACTGCTGCAGTCTATAATTTCCTAATGTAATTTCCCACTCTTCAGAGTAAGTGTGGCTGACAGTATTTATTTTCTCCCTTCCTCCCAACTGAGATACAACGTCCATTCACTTGCCCTAAGACAAAAGGTTTTTTTTTTGAGATGGAGTCTCGCTCTGTCGCCCAGGCTGGAGTGCAGTGGCGCAATCTCGGCTCACTGCAAGCTCCGCCTCCTGGGTTCACGCCATTCTCCTGCCTCAGCCTCTCCAAGTAGCTGGGACTACAGGCGCCCGCCACCACGCCCGGCTAATTTTTTGTATTTTTAGTAGAGATGGGGTTTCACCATGGTCTCGATCTCCTGACCTTGTGATCCGCCCGCCTCGGCCTCCCAAAGTGCTGGGATTACAAGCGTGAGCCACCGCGCCCGGCCCAGGTCTTGTGGCCTCCAGCTGTGAAGACCAGATCTCACTGAGACAAACAACTGCTCTTATCTTAGGGAAAAAGACAAACCAGCCAACAATGAGCAATCCATGTAAGCCTTGCTCTTAACACACTCATTAAAAAGAATTTTGAAATTGAAGTTGGAAATCATCTGACAACTCAATACCCAAATGTTCTGGGGAGCATGTTCATAAAAATTCTTCTAGTAACAAATGTGTTCATCTCCCCTTTGATATGTATCCCAGCCTGTGATTCACTGGAACATGCCTGCACCTACAGAAGATAGTTCAACTTTCGACTGTAAAATTTTAATGTTGAAAAACAGCCCGAAGACTAGGTCAACACTCTGCCAAGAATCCACTTGAAACAACTCTTGAAAACCATAAAATTCGTGGTCAAATATGTTTTTCTATCGAATATGGCATTTGATAGACCCACTTTGTAGAATATGGGGACTTTTCAATTTAGAATCACATAGATGTATTGAAAAGAACACATTGCATATTTTTTTTCAAATGATTCAAAATTTTTTAATTGATACTGCATTATGCAATACATTTGAAACTATAATCTTTGGTGATGATTCCATTCAGCATTTTCATAATTTCTTTTTATTATTATTTTATTATACTTTAAGTTTTAGGGTACATGTGCACAACATGCAGGTTTGTTACATATGTATACATGTGCCATGTTGGTGTGCTGCACCCATTAACTCGTCATTTAGCATTAGGTATATCTCCTAATGCTATCCCTCCCCACTACCCCCACCCCACAACAGGCCCCAGTGTGTGATGTTCCCCTTCCTGTGTCCATGTGTTCTCATTGTTCAATTCCCACCTATGAGTGAGAACATGCGGTGTTTGAATTTTTGTCCTTGCAATAGTTTGCTGAGAATGATGGTTTCCAGCTTCATCCATGTCCCTACAAAGGACATGAACTTATCATTTTTTACAGCTGCGTAGTATTCCACAGTGTATATGTGCCACATTTCCTTAATCCAGTCTATCATTGTTGGACATAAACCACTTACTGCAAATTACATGCTTTTTATACATAATACATGCGGAAGAAATGCAGCATGATGCAATATAGCCAAATTTGATTGTGGTTGTGAACCATAAAAATTGGAAATCCCTTTTCTTCTTTTCCCATGGTCCACCACGAAGCAGTAAGGTTAGGGTACAGAAGCAGGTAATTTGGGTACTTTTAGGGGGATTTGGAGATAGCATATACAATTCCTGTGTTAAGGTAATTCTTTTTAACTAGTTTGGGATAACTGACTAAACACCAATAACTATTATAAAACTGTAGTGTTTAAAAAATTTCTAAACTTAAATATTCCAGTTACTACACGATTTAATTTCACTCTCTAATTAGACATACACTGTGTGTTGAATTCTGTCAGGTTTGGAATTTATAGTTTCAGCTGGATTTAAACTAGGACTATAGCAGGAAAGAAAAAGAATTCATTTCTATGCATGTGAGTGGGGGGTTAGTGGAATCTTAATCTTTCTGAATGGGAAAATGTATGCAGTCATTTCTTTTCATCTCAGCGCCTTTGAGTGAATTTGCTTTTGTCTAAAATGAAAGGAGAAACAGCTCATTTTTCCATTGTCATAATAGTGCAGTGATTCAGCAAAATGTAACTGATTATGCTGAACCCACAAGGCTAGAGTTAGTAAGGGTAGCCAAATTGCTGTCAGCTATTTCCAGCTCAGTCCCATCACTATATCCAGCAGCTCACCTTTCATCTGGCTCTGGAAATTTGGGGATCATTAAAAATCAGCCAGCTCACTTTTCTCTTAGGATTTTGTGACTCCTGTTTGATTGGTTCATTGTTAATTCTGACTAATAAGAATTTAAATTCCCAACTTCCAGAAGACTACTTTTCCTTTTAAAAAGATTGTAACTGATTTGCTTTTGGCTTATTCATTTAGATTCAGGGATTCTTCTCCATTAAAATAAATAAATTTTGAATATCCCATATATTAATATGGGTTGCTGAATGCCCACTTTCTTTCATTACATTCAACTGGCATATTGATACATTCATATGGGCAGGAACTCCAAAGGAGAAAACAGGACCCCAGGCTCTTGTCCCAGTCCCTGAAAATATGTCTTTCCCAGCACCTTAGGTTTTAGAAGAATGACAATGAGAAATCTCTATTTTGTGCTGACAAATATATTTAATGATAGTTACTCGATTGTATATATTTGAAAGTGGTTCCTGAATTAACTCCGGACCAGTAGTCTTGGAGTTGGAGAGCTAAGGATGGATGTTTTCAGAATCCTAAACATTTCTCTTTAATTTGAGTAGAATGCGGAGGAGATGATTTGCTACTCCACAGCAATTTCAGAAAAGTATTTTTCATTTCTAATAGAACCCTACCAGAGGTCATTTCCCAAAGAGCCAACCACGCTTGCTGGTATTTCATTGGCTACTTTAGCAGGGTAGAGGGAAGTTAAAAAAAAAAATTATCCAGTGGAACTCCATCTGCTCTGACCTCTCAAGGAGAGTATATTCCTTCAGTGGAATTTGAGTTGTGATCTTACTTCCTATATGCTGTTATCAAATCCAAAGGGGCTGAAATAGATCTGAGCTTTTGCAAACTTGACCCTGTCTCTAGAGCTGTGGGACTTGGAGTCTACAGGTTCCCAGATCCCTAAGGCACCCTTGATAGCTTCAGATGCATTTCACATATATAATGAGAAAATACCTGCTATTTGCACAGTGACTACATATCCCCCCCAAAAATAATCAGCACACGGGGTCTGATAATTCTGGAGACTATGACATAGAAGATTTGAAAATAGAGTTGTCCCAGAAATTCCAGGATAGTGGTCAGAGTTGTTATGTGCTAGGCAATGAACTGGATCTTTTTATATAAGCTATCACCTCAAATCCTTAGAACAAGTATATAAAATAGGTCGGATTATATAACTCACAAGAGAACTGAAGTCATACTGAGAGTGATATATTCAAGCCATCACATCCAGGTTGAGTTGTTGGTTGCACCACAATGTCATGCTGCCTCTTTTGTGGTTTAGAGTTCCACAACACATAGATTCTTGGTATAAATAATGATGTTCCAGGGTAAGCAGTGGCGAGGAAAGTGAATATGTGGATCAAAAGCTGAGATGCAGCACTATGGTCTTGTTGGTCTTAAGTGTGACGTTTCCAGAGGGGGAAATATACCTTTAGCAATTGTAAAGTTTATGGTAGAACTGGGGGTCATGTCATGGCTCCATTTGTTCTGCGACAGAGTAAAAATTATATTTTCTTAGCAGAAGAAATTTACTATCTCATCCAAATATTTTGTGCTATGGCTTTTTCCACTGGGAAAGAATCTTAGATTAACAACCTTTAGTTTCTCAAGCTGATCTGAAAATTCGCTGCCTTGTGCATGCATTTGAGATACTTTTGAGGGAGAGAAGTTTAGAGTTACTTTACAGATGATGCGTTTGCTTAAACTCTGCTTTTGATCAATTCTCTCCAGGCTCTACCCTAAAGAGACCCAATGTAGACAGACAGAAATGGCAGTAGAGAACCAGGAAGGAAAAAGGGTTATATTTGTTAATATATCAGTTGAGGATGTCTTTAACAGACTTTGAAAGCAGGATATTGATAGCACTGTCAAAGAAGTTTCAAATTAATATAAAGTAATAAGTTTTGAGAGGTAACGAGGTAAGAGCCAAAGAATGACACAAGCCCTCCTAACTTAGGAATCTGAGATGCATGAACTATTGTGATGGGAGGAGAATTGTTTGGGGACATAGATAAATCCCTCTTCACCTTTTCCATCCTCTCTAACCTTGACACACAAATGCAGCCAGCACACTATTGCTGTTGGAATATTGACTTCAGATAACATATCCAGACATGTAAACAAGAGTTTAATTGTGTGTAGAGTTTTGTTTAAATTATGGACCATATCTGGAATTTAAAACTCTTTAAATATAAATTTCCAGAAAAATTTTCAGAGGTACACGTGTGAGTTCCAGCCATCATACTAGAATAGCTACTTTGTGGTGACTTACTGAACAGACACATTCCAGTAAGATCCACATTTGTACCAGGGCAGAATACCAACTGCTATCCTGTCTTCTCAACAAAGGACTCTTGTGTTTAAACAAAAACTATGTATGTATGCCCAGCAGCAGAAGGGAATCTGAGCAGTGATGTCAAAGTATACCATGATGTCACCACAGTTCACAAAGAATTACAGTTAACGCTATGTGAAGTGAGGCCAAATTCAACAATTTCCCTCTTAGGTACTTCACAGTCTGAGAGATAGAAGCAAGGCCAGAGGTCAGGCCTTTGTATAATTTTGTTTCGCATTCTCCAGACACCCTAATTTTGGAAGCAGGGGAGGGAGAAGACAGCCTGCTAAAGAAAAGTCCCTGACCATCTGCTGAGAGTGAATTGTAGTGTCTGTATGCACAAATGTCTATACTAGGATAGTTCTTAGGATTTTTGCTGAAGACTACTAAAGAAACAAATTTCACCAAAATACGCAAAAAAATCCAGATGTGTTTAGCAATAAATTTATACAAGAATTTATCCAAGACCCTGAAGTAAATAAGACGAGAACACAATAAATCAGACTGGGAGCACCTGAGAGTTTTAATAAACGTTAGAAATCAGACTTACTTATTCTCTTTTTCCCTTTCAGAGTGTTTATCCAGCCGTTAGATGGTTTAGATTCTTGACCTCAAGAAAGGCAATATAGGAAAAAATTATTTAAAATGTTTGCAGTCTTAGCTCAAACAATAAAGGACAGAAATAGGACCCTTAAAAATTAGCACCTGGCAAAAGTTTATTCCTATGAAACCAGGTCCTCCTCTATAATTTAACCACAGAGGCTGCCAAAGTTCCTACCCTTTGGTGGAGGTGGGAGTGTGTAGGTTAGATGTAGAAGGAATGTGGCTTTGCCCCAGCCAGACCACCAGCCAAAGGGCCGGAGCTCACAAAAGGTAAAGGGAAGAGCCAGGCCAGGGGGTTGCCCAAGCTGAAGTCTATTAGGAAGAGCCAGGAATCAGGAACTCAGTAGATCAAGTACAAAGTGAATCTAGATCCAGAGTTGGTGTCAGAGTCAGGGCATGAAGCCTGGGGCACTGTGCCTAGCAGGAAAGAAGTCAGAGGGAGGTACACTTGGAAATAATGAGCATTTATGCCCCAAGGCAATTCTGGAGTAGTGGGTGAAGGACCAGAGACATAGCAGGCAAGGTGACAAGTGGAAATTAAACTCTCAGATTACAGTATTATAAAATGATTTGTCCTTAGAGATCCTTTTGTTTTAGAGAGTGTTCTTTGGTCTTTGGAACCAGTGGCAGAGATTTTAAATGGTAGCAGCTGTTATGTTTTAGCTTAAGACAAAGAGGAAAATTCTTTGAAATCGCAATATATCCCTGTCACCTGTGGTGTTGCCTATAGGCTGAATCCATTCATTCATTGAACACACATATTTTAGTTGCTTGCTGTATGCCAGGCACTGTTCTAGGTGGACAGTGAACAGGGCATCCAAATATCGTTGACCTAGTAGGAGATAGAAAATGAATAATACGCTTAATAAATATCAATGGAACAGAATAGAGAACCCAGAAATAAGACCGCACACCTACAACTGTCTGATCTTTGACAAAAACAAGCAATGGGGAAAGGATTCCTTATTCAATAAATGGTTCTGGGATAACTGTCTAGCCATATGCAGAAAATTGAAACTGGATCACTTCCTTACACCATATGCAAAAATTAATTCAAGATGGATTAAAGACTTAAATGCAAAACCTAAAACTATAAAAATCCTGGAAGACAATGTAGGCAATACCATTCTGGACATAGGAACTGGCAAAGATTTCATGATAAAGACGCCAAAACCAACAGAAGCAAAAATTGACAAATGGGATCTAATTAAGCTAACAAACTTCTACAAAGCAAAAGAAACTATCATCAGAGTGAACAGACAACCTACAGAATTGGAGAAAATATTTGCAAACTGTGCATCTGACAAAGGTCTAACATCCAGCATCTATAAGAAATTAAACAAATTTATAAGAAAAAACAATGCCATTAAAAGATGGGTAAAGGACATGAACAGGCACTTCTCAAAAGAAGACATTTATGTGACCAAAGAGCATATGGAAAAAAAGCTCAACATCACTGATCATTAGAGAAATGCAAACCAAAACCACAGTGAGATACCATTTCACACCAGTCAGAATGGCTATTATTAGAAAGTCAAAAAATAACAGATGCTGGTAAGGTTGTGGAAAAAAAGGAACACTTATACACTGTTGGTGGGAGTGTAAATTAGTTCAAGCATTGTGGAAGACAGAATGGTACTTCCTCAAAGACCTAAAGACAGAAATACTATTTGACCCAGTAATCCCATTCCTGGGTATATACCCAAAGGAATATAAATTGTTCTATTATAAAGGCACATGCACATGTATGTTCAGTGCAGCACTGTTCACAATAGCAAAGACGTGGCATCAACCCAAATGCCCATCAATGATAGACTGGATAAAGAAAATGTGGTAAAGAAACACCATGGAATATTATGCAGCCACAAAAAGAATGAGATTATGTCCTTTGCAGGGACATGGATGGAGCTGGAGGCCATTATCCTTAGCAAACTGACACAGGAACAAAAACAAAAAAGAACAAAAACAAATACCGCATGTTATCACTTATAAGTGGGGGCTAAATGACAAGAACACATGAAGACAAAAAGGGGAACAACAGACACTGGTGCCTACTTAAGGGTGAAGGGTGAGAGGAGGGACAGGATCAGAAAAAAACTATTGGGTACTAGGCTTAGTACCTGGGCAATGAAATAATCTGTACAATATAGCCCCATGACACACATATACCTATGTAACAAAGCTGCACATCCTGCACATGTACCCCTGAACTTAAAAGTTAAAAAATAAATATTATGACTGAGGAGAAATACAGCTTTAAATAGTCTGATCAAAGTAGATCTTATTGAGAAGGTATTGATTTTCTCAAACGAAGACTTCAAAGAGTCAGGCAACTGCCGTCGAAGTGCCTGAGGAAGAGTGTTACAGCCAGAGGTAGCAACTCAGGGCTGTCCTAAGATGAGAAAGTGTTTGTTATGTTTGAAGAACAGCAAAGAGACTGAGCTAGAGGGAGTGAGGTCAGAGAGGTCGTTCACATAGATGCTGTAGGACACTGTGGGCTGTTGTAAGGGTCTGGTGAACCTGCAAGGAAATTTGCTAGTCCTGGCTATGACTGCTAAACCCCAGAAGAGAGAATGCCAGGTGTGGGGAGGATGTGCATCCTCCTTCTGCGTGTCTCTTCATTGCCATCTAAACATCAAGGGGAACATGGTATCTCATAGACTAGAGAGATGCTCATTGATGACACAGTGCTATTCAGCCTAGACTTCAACTCTGGTGACAACAAATCCTAGTAATGCGATTTGCGGCAAGTTGTGTAATCTTTCTGTTTCCGTTTTCTTTTCGTGAAATAGACACAATTGTAGCTAATTTTCAAGGTTATTACAAGAATTATGTGAGAAGCTATGTATCTAAAAATAGCAAGTTTTGACAAACACTGGTTCACGGTTCCTTCTGTAAGCAGGTTTCCCTCCTGTCTTTCTCCTCCTCCATGCCCCTTTGACCTTTAGTTATACTGATCTGACTCCCTTTCTACTCTCACCTGTTTTGAGGAAATAATCTGATTAAACCCCCTCACCTAGACTGAGACCATACCTACCACCTAAATGTATTCCCAACAGCACCATAACAGCCAGCATGATGCCTTATGCTCAGTTGATTTGGTCTAATTTAAGTATAATCAGCAACTTCATGTGTTACTCCTCCCAAGGGTATTGGAACAACAAACAAAGGACTACAACAGTGGTTCCCAACTTCTTAACACAAAGGAGCCCTTTATTATTTTTTTTTTCCTATGGGCCTTGTGTTTTGGAAATTTCCATCTACTCAAAACACTGCATGTATTAAGTAATAATTTGTTTTCCCAGTTTATAGCTAAAAGACCTGAGTTTGCAATTAAAAAATAAATACAGTAAAGGTCAGGATTCAGCTTATTTGTATAATGAGATGATTGGTGTTTTGATGACCTTATGTAGTTTTACTGCAGGTAAATGTATTTCCATTAGGCTTTTGGATATAGTAAACATAGCTCATGGAGCACTGTTAGCACCTTTGTGAGTTACTGGAGATTCTATTTTCTCATATTGGAAACCCTAGTTGTAAACCAAAAAAAAAAAAAAAAACCGAAAAGCCAAGTGTGTAAAAGAGGAAATTTTGGTACCCATAACAAACCATGAGAGAGTTATGTATGCCTGCCTGTGTGGCAGGGGGAGGGGTAGGAGGTGTGGACTACAGGTGTGTTGGGGCTTAGCACCTTCCCATTCACTTGCTATATGTGCTTCTAAGTCACAGATCACAGATGAAACCATCTGCTCATCCCTGTGCATAAGTGTAGCTCTAGAGGTAGTGATCTTGATTAGAATATTTAAACTTGTTATTACCACTCACTATTGCCATATAAATATTGTACATTATGCCTTTTCATGGTTAATGGGCATCCTACTATAATTTATAGTCAAAATATCTCAAGGTGGAATTTTGGTTTTGTTATTCACCAGCTATGTGACCTTGGGGAAGTTATCTTCTCTGAACCTCGGTGTTATAATCTCAACTTGAAATCATTCAAATCTTAAGATAAATAATATCTATGGATAATTGTTTAAAAGGTAGGCAACCAATTCCTTTCTCTGGTTCTGAAATGGTAAATGGGTTTAGTTTCCTGATTTGACAACTATAGTCTATGGGATTTGGCTTCTAGAGCCCAGTGTCTTTAAGGATCTGGAGCCACATAAAACCTCAGTGACAGAAAGTGCTGTTGCTGATTAGTAATATCTACTGTGGTCCTGGTAGGAGGTATAGCTGCACACGTGCCGGAATTTTGCCAGCCCAGCCCTAAGTACTCCAAAGTCTGCCCTTGGAGTAAATCAGACCATCATAATGCTCTTTACCTGGACGATTTGTTTTGGCTTCTTAAAATTTGCTTTTATTTTTTTTGGAGACAAAGTCTTGTTCTGTTGCCCAGGCTGGAGTGGAGTGATGCCATCTCGGCTCACTGCAACCTCTGCTTCCCAGGCTCAAGCAATTCTCATTCCTCAGCTTCCTGAGTAGCTGGGGCTACAGGTGTTTGCCACCACACTGGGCTAATTTTATATTTTTAGTAGGGATGGGATTTTGCCATATTGGCCAGGCTGGTCTCGGACTCATGGCCTCAAGTGATCCACCTGCCTTGGCCTCCCAAAGTGTCGGGATTACAGGCATAAGCCACCACGCCCAGCATAAAATTTGCTTTTATCAAATGTCCCCTGACCATTAGGCTTCCTCAAAGGTTATTAGAGCCACCTCTTTGAAACCGCTTGTATTTATTTGCTCAGATGTTATTGGGACATTGTTATATGACATTGTCTTTCAGAAGACTCACAATTAATGTGTATCTATTATTTCGGTACTTTAATTATGGTGCTCCTGAGTGGTTTTTGATTTATTCATTTATTACACAAATATTTATTGTCTACTATAAAGAACACATTATTGCGTACATTTTCTAAAAGATCCAGTAGATTCTCTGACTCTTACAACTGCTCATGTGTTCCTATTTTCTAGGAAGCTCAAATCCACATGTGACCTTCCCCCATCACATCTAGCAACTGTAGGGGATGGCATAGTGTGAATTGTGTTTAGTTCTCTCATTTCTAGATTTATCTTTCTTACCTTTGCCTTTCTTTTTGCTCCGTTCACTCATTTGTTTTTTTAATTTTATTGTTATTTATATGCTATAAATCTTTTTGTTATTTAATGAAAGGGTAAGCATAAGCAAATTAATGAATATCTAAATCTTTTGAGGATGAGGTTAGAAATGCACTCCCTCCCCTATTTATTAAAATAATTAGTAAATAAAGGATAATCTATGTAAATCACACTGTTACCCATAAAGTTCTATCTGAATTAAGTAAATATAAATAAGAGCAGCTATGACCAGATTTGCACAGTTTAGTTTTCCATATTTGTCTTTCCCAGTGCTGAAAATAGAAGGCTTTAAAAGTTTCTTACCTCATGGTGTTGGATCAAGAAAAGGTTGACATCACTGGCTCAGTATTTGATGCTAGACTGAGGTCCTTATGGGAAGCCATTTGAAATGAAGCCAGTGTGAACCCATCCTAAGAATGTCAGTCTGGGGCATGATATCGGCTTATGGATTATGTTTATTTATGTTCTCCAAATTATTAGCATGGTGATCTTTCTCCTGTGGCTACTAATGAAGACATTTTATTATACATATTTCAGTGTCTAGAGAATTTCAGTCTTGCATACTGCCTGTTCTCTTACTATCAGCTCTGTAAAGTGAAGGAAGAAACCCCTACTGCAGGCCTGATGCCTAAAATCTGCACAATATACTAAGTCTCTCAGCCAACTTGGATTGGATGCTATAATCCTAGTTTTTTGTTTTTTTTTTTTTTGGCAGGGGGTAGGGGGGTGGGTTGGAGGGCAGTTCTCTCCCTCCCTTTAGTAAATCTGAAAGAAGAATAAAGAAAAATCAGCAGTGTTAAGTGTGCTTGCTCAACTCCAAAATAAGACAAGGGGCTGCATATCTTTGTACACATATATGTATATAAGAGAGGGTACAAAAAGCATACATTTAAGATATGAAAGCAGAACTTGATAACCCAGTAGTGGTGTCTAAACAATGAAAACACTATTAATTTGGTAAGTTTCAGGGTGCTATTTTGCCTTTCTTTAAATTTTTCTTAGAGCTTCTCACTTTTTTGTTACCTGAGATTAAAATATTGCAAAATAAGCAACACTGTGCAATGATTCTGGATGAGGATGAGGTCAGACCACTGCATCCAGCTGACACCTCATAGTGGACTACTAATAAGCTGTATTAGACCAAAATACTCAGTTTTCCACTGTTTGCAAGAAAATTTCATGCAGTTGCCAAAGTTATGAATGGTCATTATCTCACTTAAATGTTTTGTCCAGAATGGGGTGGGTCTGGGAACTCAGTGACCTAAACATTGCCTTCCATGACACTTCTCTAATAATTAACATAGGTGCACTTGGGAAATAGTCTCTGAAAAATAATAGCCCTTTACAGCAATTCTTGTTCATGCATCAGGACAGAGGTTTAGGTTTAGCCTCTTGCTGTCATTTATGGTATGTCTGTTTCTTTGTGTGCACAGTTAAAAACACATGTACATATACATCATTACACACATGCATGCACACATTTTTGCAGACTTGTATATCAATGGCTGCAGTCTAAGGTCGCCTATCTGTAAACTACATTGGAACTGTTAGCAAACCATTATGTGTTTCATTGATTCAGCAGCATTTATTGTGCATCTCAAATTTCTGATACTGGGCTGAGCAGCAGAGATACCAAGATTAGTAAAACACAGGTTCTCAGGTAGCCTAGGATGTTGTGTGGAGATAGACATGTTAATACAGTAAACTCAATGTAAGTTATGTAACAATTTGAATTGGGTATACATGAAAAAAACCCAAAATAATAGTGGCTTAGACACATAAAGGATTTATTCTCTCCCAAAGAAAAGATGTAATCCGTCCAAGTGTGGTTCAGGAAACAGGATCTTTCTCTCTTTCTGCTCTGCCATTCTGAGTACAAGGCTTCCATTCTCAAGATTGTCTCATTTCCAAGATGGCTGCTAGAGCCAGCAGGAAGGTAGGAAGGCAGAGGGCAGAAAAGGCATTCCCCAGCTAAGTCAGCTTCTTTTAAGTAGCCTTCCCAGAAGCCTCACGTAACACTTCTACTTTTATTTCAGTAATTATGATTTGTTCTCATGACCAATGAGAAATGTATTCTTTTAACTGCATATAACGCTAACCAAGATAAAATTGGGGTCCAGTACAAGAAAAATAAGAGAAGATGGATATTTGATGACAACCAGAAACCTCTGCCACATGAAGGTATGAAGAAATGGCTATGGAAACATACAGCAATAAGGCAGTTACCTCTGGAATCTGGACAGGCTTTCTTGAGGAGACACCTAATTTGGGATTTGAAGAATGAATAGGAGTTTCCCAAATAAAGAACAGGGAAAGAGTATTCTAGGCAAAAAATAATAGCGTGTGCACAGAGGGCCAATTAAGCCCATTTTTGTATTTCTGTTTATTTTTCTCTCTGTTATTAATAGTAGGTCTTAGAGTAACAACTAATTTTAATTAATCTAATAGTTATTCAAAATCAACAGATTAAGATATGTCAAGTATGATTATCCTGATATCCCTGCAAACAATTTTCCACTTGGACCAAAGTAAGAACATTTTATCTGATATAAAATATTCCACATTTTAAAAATAATTGAGTTGGAAGATTTTGGCATCTTGAAGAGGAATTGATAACAGAGAAAGGGAAGAAAAAAAAACAATTGTGTCAGGGAGATGTTTGTCTTTTAAATTCTGAAGCTAAACAGAGCCCATTTAAAACTGACTTGGTTCATATCCTGGGGTCCATAAACCCACACTGAGAGCACTAAGTTAGGTGTCTAGCCAAGTTACTCTTAAAGTATGTCACCTTCTATTTAGCTATTCCTAATATTACTGTTACTTTGGATCTGTGAAGCTGAATTGTTCTTTACTTAAAATGGTTTTGGAACCATAAGAAATCTTTAGACTTAGAGAGAGATTTTCATGATCTCTCTCTAAGATGGTTCCATTACAGGCATCAGAGTCCATTAAAAATTTTCCAGAGAAACTTAAATCCTTTGAGAAACCTGAAATTCCTATAGTTTAAGGAGTAAATCCAGTTAGATTTGGGATGCCTGAGAGTGGAAATTCCTGTGCCCGATGCCCATGCTGTCTTTCCACATAGTCAAGGATCTTGTCAGGTTAAGTCCCTCTTCAATCCCAAAAACCACAACAATAGTAGACTCAGTAATGTTTTGAATGTTGCCTAAATTAGAACTGCCATGCTTTCTCAAAGGATTCGGTCCCTCTAAGGCGAGGCCAACTTTGTTTTTTGCTTCCTCTCCAATTAGCTAGTATCCAGGCATTTCTAAAGGACATGGTGAACCTCATGTGACACCTCCCTTCCGTTGTTAACTCTGACTCTTCATTCACATCTCAGCTCAAAAAAGTCTCTCCCTAAGGGAAATCTTCTCTTGCCTCCCTAACCAAATTGAATTCTCCATATTTTATGCTCTCAGAGTGCCATGTGTCTGTGTTTTATACCTTTTTTCATGATTATCATTTTACACTTATTGTGTGTGATGATTTGGGCACTATCTCCCTCTGCCACTAGACTGTAAAGTCTCATGAGAGTGGTCCCATAGATGCTGAAATTCACCATTGAATGTTGCTCTTAGCACGGTGCCTGGCTCATAGCAGGTCCTCAATAAATGTTGCCTAACCGGTTAAATGAATTCTTGTATAAATAAAGTACTTCTGTAATCCCATTTCACACTGTACTCAGAATATAAGAGTGAATACAGAATTGATCAGCTCATGGGCGGGCCCATCTACAGATATGAATTTTGAAAATAATTTTATTGCAGTTATGTAGAAATACACCAAAGAAGTCTTAAGCCAGCACATGCTTGGCACTGCAGGGATGAAATTCGGTTACTTTCTGAAGTGGCCTCACTGCAGCCTCTGAATAGATTGAGGCAAACTGCTCCTCAGCTACAGTGAACCCATAGGGATAGAGCCCATCTGCCTTTGTCCCTGACGTTAGAACTCAGTACCAGGTTTTCTTGACATCTTTGCATTTTAAAAAAATGTACAGTTATCGAAGGGGTTGTTGCTTTTCATCTATTTTTAAAAGATGTTCATTTGCTATTAATGAAAAAACACACATTACCACATTTTAAAAATAGAGTACATATATAACACAATGTTAAATAATTACGTTTTTAAACCTTCGCCTAAACGTGTGTTTGCAATTATTAATAAAAGGAATAAAAAAGAAAATCAAGCCTCAAGCCTCTGGTCATATTAACAACCAGATTTTTGAAAGGCAAGACAAACCATGGGGACTGTATGAAGAGAAGCCATAAGTCCCTTCAGTTGTCACTACCATTATCATTTTATTTTGTCAAAGAGAGTAATTGAAATAGTTTGGGAGTGGAATAAATCTTTCCATATTTGATCTAACTAGAACTGTAAGCCATACAACCTGGCATAGTTTGGATTTGAATTTCTAAAACTCAGATATTAGAAAGTAAAGAGGAAAGACACAAATGGCATTACCCACATACTTTATAAAAGCCTGTGATGTTGTTAGGCTTGATTTGGACCAGGCGTTAATGTTTCACTAGAAGTCTTCAGAACTCTGCTGCTTATTAGCTAAGTGACCTTGGGTAAGACTCATGGCCTCAACCGTAGAATGGAGATATCTTACTTGCATGGCTCTTTTGAGAATGAATGAGATATTTGTACTGTGCCTGGTACAGGACAGGATAAGACAAATGACAGGGTCTTAATGGTGTTCATGCCTGCTGCCCTTCACGCAACCCTCCTCTTACACACACACACACACACACACACACACACTTTGTATCTGTTTGCTGATTCTCTTTTTTAAGCTGGAGTGCTAGCTAGAAAAGGAAGTATTTTCATTATCACTCAGCAAATATTTTTTGAGGGCCTACAATTGACCAAGCACTGTTCTCACTGCTTGGAATACATTAATTAACCCAACATACAAATCGCCCATCCTTATGCAGCATACATTCTAAGGAACCATGTGGAACATGGAGATCATTTATAAAATGTTTCCTGCTACCATTACCTCTTGGTTGTAGTTTTTGTCATTTGAGTGAATCATAATTATTAACACAGGAGTTATTCTTGAATTAAGGCCCTAAAACATCAATAATTCAGGATCTTCTCATCTCTCTTACTTTCTCCCCATCATTCCCTACCCTGCTCCCTATTCTCTCTCATTCTCTTTCTTTTACCCTTCTCTCTATTTGTATATCTGAACTTTGAAAACATCTTTACCCATGCTGCCTTTTTTTCTTTCTTAGCTTGATTCAAATTCCAGTTGAATTCAGTCTCTTTCATGGGAAGTATGTTTTAGGCCTCTCAGGGAAGAAGGGAGGGTTATTTCATGGTGATTGGCCTCATAATGGATTTTGCCATCGGTAGGTGCTTGGTTGAATTACACATCTCTCTTTCTTGTTAGATTGTTGGCTGTGATCACCAGCTGGGAAGCACCGTCAAGGAAGATAACTGTGGGGTCTGCAATGGAGATGGGTCCACCTGCCGGCTGGTCCGAGGGCAGTATAAATCCCAGCTCTCCGCAACCAAACGTAAGACACACAGAGATGGGCAACCTTTGGACTTGTTGACTTATCCTCCCCTGGCTTAGGTCTGGCCCCACTAAATAGACAGGGAACAACACCTCCACTAACATGATGAAGAACCTGAAAATGTAGAAGGCTTCATGCTCTGGCATGTGAATTAGCTTCGGTGGGACAAGTCAGGTTACCAGCTGCAGTCCCAGAGAGGAAGCCTGTCCTTCTGAGGCACATCAGGAGTGAACCAGACATGGGGCTACAAATACTGTCTGTACAAACATGAGTTTTGCTGTCCAACATGAGGACAGACTGTATCCCAGCTCCTGCATGATGTGTAGTGTGCTATGCCTGGTGGAAGACAGTGGGGAGAGTGGGAAGATAGCACAAATTCACTCCTGTCACTGTGAAGTCACATGGCCTTCATTTACAAGGTGGTCTTTGGTCAGTACTAAAACAAGTTCTTTCAGAATTAATGTAGGGCAGTGATTACATGAAGTTTTGGTTTTTTGGTTTTTGGGTTTTGGTGTTTTGTTTTTGTTTTTTGTTTGTTTGTTTGTTTTTGACTGAGTCTCTCATGCTGTCGCCTAGGCTAGAGTGCAATGGGGCAATCTCAGCTCACTGCAACCTCTGCTTCCCAGGTTCAAGTGATAATCCTGCCTCAACCTTGCAAGTAGCTGGGATTACAGATGCATGCCACCACACCCAGCTAATTTTTGTATTTTTAGTAGAGACAGGGTTTCACTATGTTGGCCGGGCTAGTCTTGAACTCCTGACCTCAGGTGATCCACCTGACCTCAAGTGATCCACCCGCCTCAGCCCCACAAAGTGAGGGATTACAGGCATGAGCCACTGTGCCTAGCCTATATGAAGCTTTTTATTGACCTTTGTGTCCTGATATCTCAATACTAGCAAAAAAAAAAAAAAGTGTGCTTATTATACATGTACTTGCTGAGAATTTCACATGATCATCCCATGTAATTGTTATAACAACCTCATGAGCAAAGTACTATTAATCCCCATGTTATGGATGAGATAACTGAAGCTTAGCCAGATTATGGGACTTGCACAGAGTCACACAGTTGTAATGGAGCCAAGATTTGAGCTCAGAGTCTGATTCCAGAGCCTAAGCACTTACTTGTTTCTCTGGACTGGTCACAGCCCCGCTGTTAGTCTCTGTAGTGGGATATTTGCAAAGCAAGTAGATGGATCAGGGGAAGGTGATTCAGATGGCTACCCAGTCAGGTCCTGCTAGGATAGATGGTACAAGTTCTCACAGTACCTAAGCCAAAAATGGAGTCATTAATCTGAGGCATTTTATGATACACAGTCTGACAATCACTGTTCTAGGCACTGCAGCAGATACAGATAGAAATAAGACAGCCCTTGTATTAAGGACTTGCATTTTTAGAATTATTTTGACATTTCTTGGCATATTGTCTCCAGATTTTGCTACTATGCAGAATCCTTCAATAGATCCCTGATTGAGTATTTCATTCCATATGTCTCTCTGGTTTGGGAAATGAGAATGAATATCTTTACTGAATGTATTTTGATATCTTTACTTGTTGACTAGCTGGAGGAAAACAATTGACATATGGGGAGTTTGTTGCTTTAAATGGACTTATGGGTCAAGGAAGAAAGGCAGATGCAGTTATTCTGGTATGCAGTGGAGAAATATTCTCAGAAGTCCTGAAAAGGCAGCTTGCCAAAGGATTAGCCTCGTGGTAAAAAGAGGGGGCAGAAAGAAAGACTGGGGACTTACAAACACGTGAAAAATCAGAGATACCAGTTTAGGGAACGCCGTACATTCTAACTCCCTTAGAAGCAGTGGAAAATGTAATTCTGCAAAAAAATAAAATAAATTTAAAAGATTCTGGCTTATAGAATAAAGAATGAGGTAACTTAGACATTGATATAATAATTCAGGTGAGATTTTTCTTTGGTCATGTGTGTTGGTAGCTTCTTCTATAAGATGAAAAATTTCTAAAGTTAGAAGATGGAAACCAGAAATGGATAAAGGCATAATTCTCTTGTAAATCATGGTTGGATGTTAGAAAAGAGTACATTTAAAAGATCACTCTTAAGAACTCTTCATGGAACGCTGAAAGAATTAAAATCCTCTAATTATTTCTGTCACGTAACTGAATCAGTGTTCATTATCTAGGAATCTAGGAATTACTGTTAGGTGCAAAAGGGAATGTCGTGCATGTGTGCAGTAATGGCTGTATAGTGTCCTAGGAGCATGTTTTTAATGGTAAAGATGCTTCTTTATTCTCATGCCCATACCTTCTTGTTCTCATAGAGGAGCTAGACTACTGTGCTCAGATAGACATTCCTCTTACCCTACTGTTAGGGAGGGATGGGTGACCTCTAGGGCCTGAATCACAAAAGAAAGATGGAGAAGCTCCTAAGGAACAAACTGAAGCAAATTGAGAGCCCTATATCATCTCCAAGTCTGCAAATAAATACCTCAATGAAAAGTGCCCTATTCAAGACTGACAGTGGGTAAATTATATAATACACAACCTGATGATTACACATAATGACAAAATGCAATTGATTCGTTTACCTTAGCACTGATGATGCCTCATGACAAAATGATTGATATCAATAAAGTCCACCATATGCATGCATCTCACCACAATCTATAGCAGATGCTGAACAAACTGCCTCACTTACATTTCTCCACCCTGGAAGAATCTTCCATCTTATATGTACAGACTGTGAGGTGACCCACTGGCAGGGAACATGAGGCTGCTCTGCAGGGCCCAGTGGAGTGGCCAGGTGAGCAGTTCTCCACGCCTGGGGGAGTCCTGCCAGATCTCTCCCCTGTCTTCTGCCAAAAGGCACCATCAGCTCGCCACATGCTCTCTTCAAACTTCTGGCACTCAGATTCCCCACATTGAACACATTTTCTTTCTGAACTTATATCCAAGTTTTTTTTTTCCCCGTATGTTATCAAGCCTCAGAGGAACAATGCAAAAACAGGAGAGTGGAGAAAGACCATGGTAGAAAGTGCCAGAAGGATAAAGAGAAGTAGGAAAAGTTTATCAAATGGCTGCCATTTGCTGGTGATTTTTTTAAAATCATCTTTTTATTAAAAGACGTTACAATTGCCTAATACAAATACAGACAATGGAAATAGAGCAAGATCAAAGTACTCTTTCTCCTTTCTTAAAGAAAAAGACTACCCACTGGTAACACTCAGCCTTTTCATTTTTCCTAGTTACTTCTCAACTCCCCCAGCCCAATAAAAATAGTCAAATATAGCTGACATTACCTTGCTTTTGATTCTTAAAATTTAAAAGCTCATTTCTCACAAGATTGATTGACTTATACTATATTATATATTTTCCAAGTATACTCAGAATATTCTTAGGGCTAGAGCCAGCCTATTTGCTATCAATTTGATATTTCCAGCTTTGCAGAGCTCTTATCTGTATCTGTATGTTTTGAAGTCACCTGGAGATCCTAAAGCTCTCTCTCTACCTTCCTTGCATGGTGAGGTCACTTAACTAATTTATATCAAGATAAAATTAAGCTTTTAATACTTGAAAATGTGCTTCTCAGCCTGTGGCTTATGCTGATGTATAATGGCTATGGGTAAACATATTCTTGGACTACCATTCTAGCTCAAAGATTTTGAGGTAAAGTACGCTTGTAATAAAACACAGGCCTCTATGTTATAAAGTGCAAAATACATATGGATTTTTTAAAGAAAGCACAAAACATTAAAGAAATTTCCACGTGCCCCTGGCTGCTTTAGGCTATCCTCACAAGCCACTCAAGGGTATATTCATTCAACAGCACATATTTAATGGGCACCTGCTATGTGCTCAGGAACTGTTCTAGGTGCTGGAAACACAGCACAGAACAAAACAGACAAAATCCATTTATCTTCATAGGAGCCATGGAAGAAACAAACCAGAGCAGGAGAACAGGAAATGGGTATAGGCTGCTAGCCACGGGTGATGCAGGGGAGCTGCAACTTTCAGTAAGTTAATAAAGAAAGGACTCACTGATAACATGGCATTTGAACAAGGATCTAAGGGAAGTGAAAAGAGGTCACCACGCAAAAGTCAGGGAGAAGAAAATTCTAGGAAAAGAGAAAAGCAAGTGCAGATGTCCTGTGGTATTTGCATTCGGGATATATTTCATGAAGAACAAAGAAGCCAGTGTGACTAAAATTAGGTGAGTTTCAAAAAGGCTAGAGAAAATGATATGAGGTTGGGGGAAGAATGGCACAGATATTGTGGGGTTTTGTAAGTCTGAATGAAATGGGAAGCTGTTAGAGGATTTTGAAAAGAGGAATGACTTGATCAGATTTCTGCTATACTGAGAATAGACTGTAGTTGGAAAGATATTACACTAAGCCAGGCCACAGATGACAATGCGCTGGACTGTACCAGTAGCTGTGGAAATGATGAGAAGTGATCCAATTCTAGATATACTGCACCTGTATTTTCTTTTTCTTTCTCTCTCTTTCTTTCTTTCTTTCCTTCTTTCTTCTTTTTCTTTCTTTCTTCCTTCTTTTCTTTTATTGAAAGAGGGTCTCACTCTGTCGCTGAGACTTCAGTGCAGTGGCATAATCACAGCTCAGCTCATTGCAGCCGTGACCTCCTGGACTCAGGTGATCCTCCCACTTCAGCCTCCCTGAGTAGCTGGGATTACAGGTGCACACCACCACACCTGGCTAATTTTTGTATTTTTAGTAGAGATGGGGTTTTGCCATGTTGGCCAGGCTGGTCTCAAACTCCTGGCCTCAAGTAATCTGCCCACCTCAACCTCCCAAAGTGTTAGGATTACAGATGTGAGCCACGGCACCTGGCCAGCATTTTAAATTTTAGCCATCCTTATCAGTGAGTAGTGGTATTTCATACTTGTTTTTATTTGCATTTTCCTAATGGCTAATAATGTTAACATCTTTTCATGTTGTATTATCTTGCAATTGCTGCTGTAACTAATTACCACAGACTAAGTGATTTAAAGCAACACAAATTTATTATTTTATGGTTCTGGGGGTGTCAGAAAACTGAAATAGGTTTCACTGGGCTAAAAACAAGGTGTTTGCAGAACACAGCTCTGGAAGCATTGAGGGAGTATTTCTTTTTATTCAATTTTGATTTTCCTGCTCCTGGAGCTTATGCGCATTCTTTGGCATCTTCAAAGCCAGTAGCGTAGCATCTTCAGATCTCTCTCTGACTCAAGCTTCCCCTTCTGCCTGCCTCTTCTATATTAAAGAATGTTTGTGATTACATTGAGTCAGTCAGATCATCCAGGATAATCACTTAATTTTAAGGTCAGCTGATTAGCAATCTTAATTCCATTAGCAACCTTAATTCCCCCAGCCACATAATATCACACATTCACAGATTTAAGGACATATTTGGCAGGGGAGACGGATACATTAGTCTACTTACCACAGTGTGCCTTGTTCATCTTTTGCATAGTGTCAGTTCAAGTCTTTTGCTCATTTTTTAAAAATGTGTTGCTTGACTTTCTTTTGTGGAGTTTTGGGAGTTCTTTATATATTCTAGGTACAAGTCCTTTGTGGGATATTTGAATTGGAAATATTTTCTCTATCATAGCTTTTTTCTTCAAAATTGGTTAACATTATCTTTCACAGAGCAAAAGCTTTTCATTTAGATGAAGACCAGGCTATCATTTTTTTTTCTTTTATGGCTCGTGCTTTTAATGTTATGTCTAAGAACTTGCCTAAGACCAGGACACAAAGATTTTCTCCTATGTTTTCTTGCAGGAATACATTTCATCTTTAGATCAGTGACCTATTTTCAGTTATTTTTTGTGTAAGGTGTAAGTTTGGTAGGTAGGTTGAATTTTTTTTCTATAGATGCCCAATTCTTCCAGTACCATTGGTTGAAAAGACTGCCTTTTCTCTTTTGAATTGTCTTTAAACCTTGTCAAAAATCTATTGCCATTTCTGTGTGGGTCTGTTTCTGGACTCTATTCTGATATGTGTCTGTCCCTTCATCAATACTCCATTTTTTTTATTCCTGTGGCTTTAAGGTAAATCTTAAAATGAGGTAGTGTGATTTCTCCAACTTTATTCTTGTTTTCAAATTCATTTTGGCTTTTCTATTCTGGGTCTTTGCCTTTCCATATAAATTTTACTATCTGCTTGTCCATATCTACAAAAAGTCTTGCTAGGATTTTGTTGTGTTAATTCTACAGATTGATTTGGAGGGGGTAGGAATTGGCATCTTTACCATGTTAAGTCACTCAATCTATAAGGTATGAGAATTTTATGTCTCTGTTTATTTAGGTCTTATTTTATCTCTTTGATTAGCCTTTATTAGCTTTCAGCATGAAGATCGCATATACTTTATATGATTTACACCTGTTGTATTTTTTTTGTAACTATTGCAAATGGCATTATATTCTCTTTTTTAAAACTAGAGATGGGGTTTCACTATGTTGCCCAGACTGAAGTGCAGTGGCTATTCACAGATGTAATCATAGCAAACTACAGACCCACACTCCTCAGCTCAAGTGATCTACCTGCCTCAGCCTCCCAAGTAGCTGGGACTACAGGAGTTACTGGACTCGGCTTGGCATTGTATTCTTTATTTCCATTTCCAATTATATATTGCTAGTTCATAGAAACATGATTGATTTTTGTGTGTTAGCCATGTATTATGTAAAGTTGATAAACTTACTCAATACCTCTGAGTTTTTTGATAGATGACGGATTTTCTCAATAAACAATCATGTTGTTTACAAGTAAGAGTGGTTTTGCCTCTTTTCAATTTGTAAGCCATTTTTGTGTGTGTGTGTGGTCTTATTGTACTGGCTACACATGCAATACAATAGTGAATAGGAATGATGACAATGGAGATCCTTATCTTATTCCCAATCTTAAGAGGAAAGCATTCAGTTTCTCACCACTGAGTATGATGTTAGCTGTAGGTTTTTATAAGTGCCCTTTATCAGATTGAGGAAGTTCCCTTCCTTTCCTGGTTTGCTGAGAGTTAATATCATGAAGGGATGATGAATTTTATTAAATTCTCTTTTACATCAACTGACAAAATCATGTGGTTTTTCTTCTTTAGACTGTTATTGTGATGAGTTACATTAATTGGTTTTTAAATAACCAACTTTGCATTTCTGGGATAAATTGTACTTTGTCATGGTGTATTATTCTTTATATAGATTTCTGGTTTGATTCAGCAGTATTTTGTTGAGACTTTTTATCTGTGTTCATGAGAGATGCTGGTCTGTCGTATTCTTTTTTGTATTGTCTTTGTTTGGTGTTAGTATTAGCACAAAATGGCCTCAAACGATGAGTTGAGAAGTAATCTCTTGTCTTCTTTTTTTTTGGAAGAGATTGTATAGAATTGATGTTATTTCTTCTTTAAATGGTTGGTACCATGCCCCAGTGAAATTTTCTAGATCTGGAGATTTCTTTTTCAGTATGTAACCTTATGAACATATGGAACACCATTATAGTAACTATTTTAATATCCAGTCTGTGTTTGGATTGATTGATTTTTCACTTTAATATGTGCTGTATTTTTTTTGTTTGTTTCTTTGCATGCCTCATATTTTTTGACTGGATGCCAGACGTTACAAATTTTACTTTTTTGGGTACTAGATATTTTTGTATTTCTATAAATATCCTTGAACTGTGTTCTGGGAGCAGTTAAGTTACTGAAATCAGTTTGAACCTTTGGGGTCTTAAAATGTGGTAGACAGGACCAAAGCCATGTTTGGTCTAGAGCTAATTGTACCCTTTTACTGAGGCAGGGCCTTTCTGAGTAGACTACTCAATGTTCCATGACTTATAAAGTTTGTCACTTTGGCTGATGGGATAAGATACTATTCTCAGCCCTGTATGAGCACTATGTACTCTTCTCTGTAATTCTTTTGTGTAGTTCTTTCCCCAGGCCAGGTGATTTCCTCACACTTACGTATTGATTAGTATGCTGCTGGCTACTTTCAGGAAACCCTCTTGGGTCTCCAGAGTTGTCTTTCTGTATAGCTCTCTCCTTTCTGTTACTTTGTCCCAGAAATTCTAACTGTTTTGGTCTCCGTGGACTTTTGGCTTTGTCTACTCAATTCAGGGA
Source organism: Symphalangus syndactylus (assembly GCF_028878055.3). Classification (NCBI taxonomy): domain Eukaryota; kingdom Metazoa; phylum Chordata; class Mammalia; order Primates; family Hylobatidae; genus Symphalangus; species Symphalangus syndactylus. The sequence continues at coordinate 121,092,785 of NC_072431.2, read as the reverse complement.
ATCTACTGAGCTCTACAGGCCTTCATACTTCCAAAGCTGTAGCCTAGGAACTCTTTCAAGGCAGTAAGCTGGGGCAATGTTGGGGCCTTATCTGATTTGTTTCCTGAGTATACAGAATTGCTGCCCTTTTTTGCCTGATGTCCAATATCTTAAAAACCACGGTTTCATCTGACTTTTTGATTGTTTTAGGCAGAATATTAAATCTGGTTCCTGTTAGTTCATCTTTGTCAGAAGCAGAAGTCTTGGTGCTGGGCTCTCAATTCAGCTCTGCAATTACATAGAGCTAGCCAACTTTTGACTCGTTCTATGACAATGTAGTTAAGCACCTGTAATTCTGATACCTCATCTCCCTACAACCTCCACAGCCATTTGGTTCCTAGAGGTTGAATGTGTTCCAATATTGTCTTAGAATTTTCTCCCAAGTGGCTGACACTCATTTTGTGAGTTTGATACTGGCTGTTTTGATGTTAGCACCTGTGTAGGCAAAGGTATCTATGTCAAGATTATTGCCTGAGTGAGAGGGAATATAAGATACTACTGATTGTGAGATGTATTCTGATTTCATATATGTTAAAGCATGAAAAGTTGTCCCTCTTGGAATCAATTAAATAGGATATTTTGACAATAGAACTTTTCAACTGATTAGATATAAAGACGAAGTAGAGGATGGCTCCAAGGTTTCTGGCCTAGGCAAATGGAAGGATGAAGTTCTCCAGATGGGAATGAGGAGGGCATCTTGTTTGGCCTGTCCAGTATATATCTTCTATTGTGCAATTACAGATAAACCAGGGAGAAAATTGAAAGCCTCAGATGTTCAACTTCTTATTTTGTTGGATTTATTTTAAGAGTAATAAAACCGTCATGAAGATGTAAAAGATACCATTTAAACCTCCTCAGAATTGGCAGACTATTTTTATATATAGTCGATTGCATTTTAAAATGACTCTTTCATTTTTAAAAATAAAATAAAATTAAGTATCAGCTCCACAGGCATAGAGGGAAGAGTCTTTAAAAACATGAACTCAACAATGGATCTAAAAATAAGAAAAACTCAGATATCAGAATAGGAAATACTGTCTTTTCAAAATATTATCCTCATCACCTTTCTCTGATACAGCTGTGAATCACACAGAACATCCACATATGACAAGATTTTAAAATGAATATAAAATGTTCTATATAGAAAGTTGTGTGATACACATACAGATAGATATTTTTTAAAGAATTCTTTTAGGTACAATTTTTTAAAGAATTCTTTTAGGTACAATTCTTTTAGGTACAATTTTCTTGAGAAAAGACATTTGCAACCCATATCTGTGAAATGACAGAATTTATGATTCCCATGGAAAGTGTCCATTGAATGGAGAAAGGGGTTATCTGGTATCTGAAGCAGATCATTTAGAATTGTTGATTAATAAGCTAGAAATATGTCCTGAAGACTGGCATCATGGTTCAGTCAACAAAGCCAGAATAGATTAGGGCAGATGCACTCGATCCTAGAACAGTGCACCTTTGTAGGAAAGGGCACCCAGAGGAATGTGCAGCGCGGTGGGAGAGGATGTGGCCCCTGCCTCGCCAGCTATACTAATGGCATTAATCACCAAGGAGGCAGGTGTTGCAACCAGATTGCTCTCACATCCTGAGAGATCTTAAATACCACTCTGTGCACAACATTGTAATAGATGCCAAGTAGAAGCATCTTCCAGTCCATCCCAAAACATGGAGGATTTATCAGCAAGTGAGACAATTATTAATACATAAACAACTCAAAAGTGGCTTTTTATGAACATGCAGGAAATGACATTTTTAATTGTTTTTCCTATTTTGTTTTTTGTTAAATTAAGTGTACTGTTCCTTAAAGTATGTCCTAAGATATATCAGCTGATTTTAACAGATGACACATAAGAAAAAGGTTTTATGGATAAACTTCTTAGGTATACACTGGGTTAAACAGAGTGAAATGGATTTCTTTGGTGCAGGGCTCCTAAAAAAATGAATCAATATGCTTTGGGAATTTCATCTGTGGGGTGTAGTATTTTGTATTTCCCCCATATTTTATCTTAGATCCCTTTTTCAGGACCATCTTGTGGGGCTAGTGCTTTGTTTATCTTCTTTGTCACTGAATCCCTACTACCTAGCATGGAGCCTGACACTAAAAGACAGTCAAAAAATGTTTGTGGAATAAAGTTATGAATTTGCAGATCGTTTAATGACTGGCCAGGGGTCCATCAGCCCTTTTCAGAATAATATATAAGAGAAGGCTGTGGCTCTTCCTACTTCTGTGCCATGTGCTGCCAGCTGCTAGAGTTTGTACCAGCCCGAGTTGCTTCATTTCTCTTTGACTAGGTGAGTGCAAGGGGCATCAGAAAATCCTATTTCACCTGGTCTACTTTCTCCGTATACCCTCTTCCTCAACAACTTTCTGGGAGGTTCTTCTCCTCTCTTTTTTGGGGGTGCATGCAAATGTTACCACACCCTGTCTTCTTTAGGGAACATACAGATATTACAGCATCAGCCAAAAGCTAGGGTATTAATGTCCCAGCGTATGGAATGTGAGTCACTTCCCAGCAGAGCAAGAGGGAGGCTGCATGAGCTGTGTGTGGTGGGTCAGAAGACTGCTGCTGAGCATGGCAGGGCCAAACAGAAAGCTTTCCTTTTGCTTGCACTTTATTTGACCTGTGGGTAAACAAAGACTTTCTATTTCTAGAAAGTCCCATTGTTTTAACTGCTTTGAGTTTCTTCTGCAAACTTAAAAAGTCATGTCTTTATGCGAGGCGTTTAAAGCTCTGTAGGCCCAGTCTCGGCCGGGCGTGGTGGCTCACTCCAGCAATCCCAGCATTTTGGGAGGCCAAGGTGGGTGGATCACAAGGTCAGGAGTTCAAGACCAGCCTGGCCAAGATGGTGAAACACTCTCTCTACTAAAAGTACAAAATTTAGCCGGGCTGCAGTGGCAGGAGTCTGTAATCCCAGTTACTTGAGTCTGAGGCAGGAGAATCACTTGAACCCAAGGGGCAGAGGTTGTAGTGAGTCAAGATCGCAATCACGCCACTGCACTCTAGCCTGGGTAACAAAGTAAGACTCCATCTCAAAAAACAAACAAACAAAAAAAGCTCTGTAGGCCTAGTCTTAACTTTTTTTTTTTTTTTTTTTTGGTTCCTTTTCTATATTCCCCTTATACTTTTTTTCTGTTGTTGTTCTTATATACCACAAACTCTTAGCTCTCTGAAATTCAACAATGTATGATATTAAAAACAGCTATAAGATTTTAGCATGAGTGGAATATTCAACTTCATAGAGAACTTGATAATGTAACCTCTCCAGGGAAGGAATTGGGAGCATATGATTCTTCTTTCTCATTCAACAGGTAATGTGCTAGGGGCCTTGGAGAGTTGAAACACAATAAAAAAAAAATAGTTTTTCTGTCCCTGTCCTTTAAGAGATTTGGGGTAGAGAGAGGAAAATAATGTTTACAGAATACTTACTGTGTTCCAGGCTATACATCCATGTATCTAGATTCATGTCTATATTTATATCTAGTCACAACAGTAGTATAAGGCAAGTTTTGTTTTCCCTGTTTTACAAATGAGGAAACTGAAGATCAGAGAAGTCAGGTAACTTGTGAGATTCACTAATTTAAACTAAATTCTCCTAAAGATAGGATGATAATATTAAGGTTCAGAGAAATTGAGTAACAATTTGGATTATCTTATTTAACCTAAATCCTTCCGATGATAGGATAATTATGTACACTTAAAAAAAAATATGTCTGAACAGGCCAGGTGCAGTGGCTTAACCATGCAATCCCAGCACTTTGGGAGGCCAAGGCAGGTGGATCTCTTGAGCTCAGGAGTTCAAGACAAGCGTGGGCAACATGGCAAAACCACATCTCTACAAAATTACAAAAATCATCTAGGCATAGTGGTGTGCACCTGTAGTCCCAGCTACTTGGGGTGCTGAAGTAGGAGGATCTCTTGAGCCCAGGAAGCTAAGGCTGCAGTGAGCTGTGATCACGCTGTGATAGCGAGACCCTATCTCAAAATGACAATAATAATAATAAGGGCTGAGCGTGGTGGCTCACGCCTGTAATCCCAGCACTTTGGGAGACTGAGGTGGGCGGATCATGAGGTCAGGAGTTCGAGACCAATCTGGCCAATATAGTGAAACCTCATCTCGACTAAAAATACAAAAATTAGTTGGGCGTGATGGTGGGCACCTATAATCCCAGCTACTTGAGAGGCTGAGGCAGAAGAATTGCTTGAACCCAGGAAGCGGAGGTTGCAGTGAGCCGAGATCACACCACTGCACTCCAGCCTGGGTGACAGAGCAAGATTCCTCAAAAAAAAAAAAAAAAAAAAAAAGAGATATGAAAAAAATATATATAAAATAAAAAAGATTAAGTATGAACAAAGAATCACACAGGGCTTCTGAATATGCTGGTAAATATTTTAAAACCTGCCTTTCTCTTGTCTTCTGAAGTGCCTTTCTATCCATTTGATCTTGGACTATGCATTGTACTTCCCAGAAATTTCATTTCTTCATCAGAAAATCCTCTGTGCCAATGTCAGAAGTTTTGGCTGAGGGAGTAAATAGTATAATTTAGGTGAAATTTAAACTCTGCAGTACCATAAAAATATAAGATACTGTCATTACAAATGGAGTTCTGAATAAGAATGCCTGTGATGTATTTGAGATGCATGTAATCTAGCTCTAATTTTTAAAAATGTCTGCTTCTAATGAATTTAAGCTCAATTTATAAATAGAGTGAAAAGAAATCCATTATAAAGTGATCTGTGGTTCAGTCGATTTCTAAAAAAAAATTTTAAAATAGAGTATAGTGTAGAGAAATGTTAAGAAACACTTATGGGGTACTCACTACATATAGTATTAGGGGTAGATATTGTGAAGGATATTTAAGAACTAGAAGGCATGATTTCTGCCCCTGGGGTGTTCAGAGCATACCAATATATCTTCCCCTTCTCTTTTCTGTTATACTCATCCAAGATACTCTGCTGAAGAGAAGTCCAGATTTTGATGTAATAAATTCATCCTTTAAACATTATAATTTATTTTTATGTTTTAATTCAGCACAAGTGTTTTTGATCATATAAGACCAGATTTTAAAATCAAAAATGAAAACTTGTAAACCAATTTTTCAGTGTATCAAAATTCCTATTTTTTAAAAGGCCAAATCCTCTAGGAGTTAACTAGTGACTAGCATCTTTGGCATATTTTATTTTGAGCAAAGTGCAAATGTTGATTTCTAAATATTGGCATTCACATTTCAAACACTTAGAAAAACTGTAATTTTTAAGGTATGTAAGTCAGTGCCTTTATTTAGAAGGCAATCAATAATTTTGTGTTGAGTGGCATGCTTTTAAGATTTTGCTTTGTTTCTCTCTAGTGGATGATACTGTGGTTGCAATTCCCTATGGAAGTAGACATATTCGCCTTGTCTTAAAAGGTCCTGATCACTTGTGTAAGTAACTCTGTTGTTTTCCTTTGGGAATTGGGAATTGTAGTCATTGTTATTTATTTTGTGTTCCCAGAAAAGATTAAAACACAAGAATACAAATCTTTCTACTCTATCATAATATGATATTTTGAGTGCTTCTGTTTATCTTTTAGCTGCCTGATGAGATGGCAGAAACCCCTGTGGTAATTATCTTTAACCACAGTCGTCCTGAAAAATACAAAATAGATGCTCCCAATGGGTTGTTCATGGGTTAAGTGCATGTTTATGCTCTTGTGAGTATTCTCTCTCATTCTCTTTCTTCTTCCTTTCCAATCTCAATCTTTTTTGCCTTGCCTCTCCTTTTTTCTTCTTTCTTCTAACCCCCTTCTCTTTTCTTCCTTCATTCTCTTTTTCTACCTACTTTCATGTTTCATTACTTCATCGATCCAGAGGAACATAGAAACACCAAACAACCTTAACACTGTAGCATTTAAAGAAAACCATTATGGTGTAATTAAGCATCCCACGTATTAAAGAAAATTCAGGGCCCTCATATCTTAAAGATAGCTACTGGGATTCAGGATTGAATGGTAATCATAACCCCAAAGATCAAATGGCAGCATGGCTCCTCCAAGGTTTGTGCAAAAGTTGATCTTCAATCATGCCAAGGCAGCAGTACAGAGCTACCTATTTCTTATTATTTAGTGTTGTTCAGATACAGACCTGTAAACTACAAGAAGAAAATTATAGGCTATAAACAAAGAAGAGGATGGGAGGGGATATGATAGCATTTTCTGTAAAATTCAGTTTCACTGAAAGGCTTCACTTCAGTTGGTTCCTTGAGCATTTCTGATTTCCTCCACTGTGATTGTTCCTGGGTTTCCATAAAGCCATCTCTCGTCTGTCCTTTCTCCCCTCCCACACAAATGCCTGTGACACCAATTTAGATAGCAAGCATTATTTTTTAGTAATTGGATTATGAATGAAATCATGCTAAAAAGGCAAACAAGAGGAAGACAAATTGAAGCCCATAAAAGTCAAGATAGCCTACAGTAGTCTTTCTAAATATAAAAATAAATACATTTCACGGAAGAGGTGGGATTTGAAAGACCTTGTGAAGTAAAAGAATAAGTAAGGTACAATTCAGGCAAAACCAAAAAATGCTGATTAAGTCATCTTCTACGGATTCAAGTTTGTTTCTAATCCTGAACAACCCTGTAAAATATAGTGTTGACATGTGAAAAGGTAATGTGTGTGTGTATTATTACCATTCAAATGATTCATTTTTCCCCATTTGAGAATTGGAGAGGGCTAACTTCTAATGTAACAACCCCACTCAAAAACAATACTTTTGTGAGCAGTAACAGATACTGAAATAAAATATTCAGGCCCAGATCATCACCAAGTGGGGGACTGACTCTTCGTTGAAGAAGAAAGAACCCATAGGAGTAGATTTAAGAGGGAAATTTGTTTTTATAAATGTATTAGTCTCCTAGATTTCCTAATTATGTGATCACAAAGAAGCTGAAGAATTGGCCTTGTTTGATTTAATTATCCTAAAGATTTGATGAAAAGCAAACTGGAATCTGCTTTTCTCTCCCAACAAACATACTGTTGGTAGCATATGTATAGCTAAATCATTTTTCCTTGTGTGTTCTTTTATTGTATTTGAAATATAATTCAGCAAAATGAATGTGGGAGTGAAGGATACCCTGTTTCTCTTTTGCCCTTCACTCCCAGAAGCTGGTACAGTGTGAAACCAACCTTAAATATTTTGGACCAAACCAGAATAAGATGAGGCGATCTAGTCTGCCCCCTTGGCTCATCTTTAATTAGATGTACCTTGAGAAGGACAGCTGTAAGCCTCTTGATAAAATGGAATCAGATGCTCAGATCAGGCCTACAACTGCAAGATTTTCCTAAAACTAAGTTAATTGATGTCCTAGAAATATTTCTACAAGTGCCTGTGAGGCAGTTTGAGGAATGAAGGCTGGAGGAAGGAGATTTAGTGCAGTTGCTTTCCCCTGATGACAACAACTGTGATTTCCTCCCTCTAATATTCCTTTGATGTGCCCCGTATTTTTCAGTGGGATCCCCTCTGTTCTGGGGCAAGGGAGTGAAGCCTGGCCTACTCTAGAAGAAGGGCTCCACAGACTTCATCTGAGAGTCACTGGGCATTTAATTGAACACCAAGATTTTCCGGTTGTTGATACTCCTTGCAGTAGAGAACTACAAGTAGACCCCCTCTACAATAATGTAATACAAGTACTTTAGGTACTTGAGTGCCTCCGGAGACCTTAAAATTGTTTTAACCCAGACCCCCACCAAAGCACTCCATTTTTCTGCTGAAGAATCTCTGCCAAAACCAAACGTTCTTGTCAAGTTTTGGAAAACATTAGCCTTAGTCCATCCATCTTTCTTCATGCAACACAACAGACAGTTGTTCTAAATCACCCCTCAGTCCCATGGGAACTTAGTCTTCTCTGAATCACACATCATAATTACCGTCATCCCCAGCATGCTCTAATTTTCTACAACAAAACATGCTTCATAGGCTTTGTCATTGGCCAAATCTGGATTTGAATGCTACAGAAATAAAGGGTTTTTTCTATCTTAAGCACTTATGAAATACCTTATATATGCATAAAGCTGAACTAAGTATCAAAATGGATTTTAAAAAGAGAATACTGAAAATGATAGTTCCTGTTCTTACATCACTATTGTTTCTTCATTTTGAGCAATGGCATCAGTGCAGTAAGTAACCAGAAAGTATACATAAACACAGGTTAATGCACGAATATAAAGTCATACGGGTACTGAGGCAACTCAGAGATACACACTGGATCTTGTAGAGCAAAAGAAAACTGGAGGGTATCCTAGGCTGAGGGCCATCAAGATTGAAGTCAAGAGACATATGAGAATTGGTTTAGTCAAAGGAATAGGGGTGCAGTAAAGTGGGATGCCCAAATAACATCATCTGGAGAGTCACAGATTTTTTTGACAGGAACCCTTGAATGCCTGGCTAATGACTTTTGAAATAATTTCAACTCCAGCATAAATTCCTGTGTGACTCAGCAGTGCCTATATATTTTGTTGATATCACAATTTCAATTTTGTCAGCTATATAAAGAATGATGTGTCTCCCTTACCTAGCTCCAAATATTGTTGCATGAAATGTGCTTGCCTGTGGTTGCCCTAGGAACACATTTCTCTCATCTTCATGTGTTTGATTATATAGATCTGGAAACCAAAACCCTCCAGGGGGCTAAAGGTGAAAACAGTCTCAGCTCCACAGGAAATTTTCTTGTGGACAATTCTAGTGTGGACTTCCAGAAATTTCCAGACAAAGAGATACTAAGAATGGCTGGACCACTCACAGCAGATTTCATTGTCAAGGTGAGCCCTATTTAGATACCTCGTTTTCAAGCCACATCCCGACTGATGTTACTGATAATTTCCTAAGCAGAGAGAGACTTTTGGTTCTGACATATGTTTGGAAAGCGTGTTTGTTACCCAGAAAATGTTTAATCTGAGGGTGTTGAGCTAGCTGCATCCTGGACCTTATGAGAATATATGATATTTCAAGGTCATAGGAAATCTTTATTATATAATTAATACAATCTTTATTATGTAATTAATAAAACAACCCCACCTAAGAGGCCAATGTATCATAAGTTGGTGGCTATAGATTGTTTTTAAAATAGTTTGGATACAGTCATTGACTTATATAGGCTATCCTCAGTAAAAGAGGAAAACAAACCGATTATCCACCGACTTGGTCAACTGATCATGCTTCCAATGGCAAGCTCTGTTTTCTTTTGTACTGGCAAGAAAACTAAGTTGTTTCCTTCTATCAGAGCTTCCCTAGTATTCAAGGTAATATAAAACACATTGCTGGAAGCAACATGCACATTCTGCTGGAAAAATGCACACACTAGAAGAACATTTGGGAATCACAATAAAATAAAACATATTTTTTCCTTCAGTAGGTCAGGAGGACCTGAAGGATTTCAGCTGTAAAGCTGTAAAACTTGTAATGTGTCCAGGACTCCATAAATTTTTCATCATGGGACCTGGAGCCAGAGGACATTTGATTTAAGCTAAAGCTTGATGACCCCATGGCAGCTGGAAGTAAGAATGCATATAGGAAAATGCAATAGGCAGTAAGGTTGGAGGGAGAAAGGTTCCGGAATACTGTCCTCCATCTCCATCTGCATGGTAGTTCTTTTTAATCCAGTCCAGACGCCAGCCACATGAACGTGAGCAAGAAGCTACAAGCCATCAGAGGTAGCTCACAATAGAAATGATGCTGTAGGTAGTTAAATGATTTCCGTTAAGCAAGAAAATCCAGTAAAGAAGTGAAAGATGTCTTTATTCTTTGAAGCCCTTGGAGTACCATGAAATAGACCAAGTATACTATAGTAATTTCCCTAGTGGCCTTGTGAGAGTTAATACACATACTGAAATTATATAACTGGATTCAAGCAATATTACTTACATTGGAACAGCTCACAGCATTGTCAAATGTGTTACATCTATCCAGTTGCCTTCTGCACATCACTGCTTGGATAACCCACAGGCACAACAAGCCTGACATGCCTAAGTTTAACTTGAGCCCCAGAAACCTGCTTTATCATCTTTTTTTAAAAAAATCTTATAAATGAAGACACTGTCTACCCAGGCAAGTCAGAAACCTTTGATTCACCCTGATTTTCCCTTCTATATGCAACCGGTCAGACTTCATCCAAACTATCTCTCAATACTGGTTTTTCTCCTCCATCCTTGCTGCCACTGCGTTAGTGCAGGCCTTTACTTTTTCTCATCTGAACTAGTACCATGGACCCTGAGCTAGTTTACCAGCCTCTGATTTCATTGCCTATGTTACCTTTAGAGTGCGTTTCCTAAAACCCTTTTCCTAATCCTTCATAACCCCTCACCTTCACTCGTTGCCTCTAGGTTAGAAGACAAATCCGTAGCACAGTATCTGCTACTCTTGTTTAGCTGCATTGTGCCCACCTTTCCAACCTCACCTTTGACTTTTCCCCTTCTGTTTCAGCCCTGAATGATGGGCAGGTCCCCCAGCACCTTACACTCTCATAACTCATTACCTTTGCAGGATGCTGTGCCCTCTACCTAGAATGCTCTTATCTTGTCTTCTTCCATTCTCTTCACTACCTCTTATTTCTTCTTCAAGATCCCCTCTTTCCAGGAGTATTCTTTGACTCTACCCCAAATTTCTGTCTGTATCTCCCCACCTCTGTGTTCCTTGAGGGAAGAAACTGAATTGTATTTGTCTTCATATCTCCATAAGAAGAACCCAATAAGCACTAACAAGTGCTGGATAAATAAAGAATTTTTGCCACACAACAATTGTTTAAATAGAGCAGATGCTGACATCTCTATTATACCCACAAGGAAACTTAGCTTCAGGAAAGTTGAGTGACTTGCCTGAGTTCACAGTGATGGGAAGCCAGCACTGAAAATCACATCTCTTTACTTCTAGTCCAGAACGCTTTTAATATTTTGTGTTGCTTCTAAGAGTATGTATCTTTTTCTTCAGCGTTTCTTTAGAAAACACTGGGAGTCAAATAAATGTAAAGTTATTCTAAGATAGATTATATAATTCTTAGTTTGCTTAAACTTTAAAATGAGCCAGATAATTGAAGTACGTACACAAAAAAAGAAGAAAATTATCTTTTTTCTAGTACTTCGTAATGAAACAACTTTCTCTTCCCTAATTTTCCTCAGAGAAATAGCTGAAAATAAGATATTACTATTGATTATTTATCATTTTTCATGATTTAGCTTTTACAATTATATATATCATATGAATTAAGCTTTCAGTAGCATTCAAAGTATAGTCTCTTTTGCATTATGTATATAATACATATATATAGTTGATTAATCAAATTCTCTTTAGAGATTTAAATGGCCATATACCCAAGTCTCAAACCAACCTCACCTTGACAAACGTCATTAGAAACACTAAAATCCATCTTCACAATCAGCAACATAGCATCATCCTTGAAATGGGGTCATTACCCTGGCCATCTGGTGGTATGAAGTCAAGTGATTCAGAAAGCGGAATAAACCAAATAGCAGAAAGCCATCAGTGTGGTGCTTACACAGAGGCCATGAGTATCTGGGTCTTCACAGAGAGCTAACCAACAGCTATTTGAAGATTTTTTTTTCTTTAAGACATGGAAGGATTTTATTTTCGAGATGTGGACATTCTCTTAAAACAGTCTAATTGAAACAAGTTCTCTTTTAATTTTTATTAATTAATTTTTAATTGATGAGTAAAAACTATATTCATCATATACAACATGTTTTCAAATATGTATACTTTGTGGAACAGCTGAACTGAGCTAATTAACATATGTATTACTTCACATGTTTGTCAATTTTTTGTGTTGAGAACACTTGAAATCTATCTCTTGGCAACTCTCACAATTACAATACATTGTTATTAACTGCAGCCACCGTGTTGCAGGTAGATCTCCTGAACTTATTTTTCCTAATGAAATTTTGTATCTTTTGACCAACATTTCCCCCACAATTCACTTCCACCCCAACCCCCTGGCAGCCAACATTCTACTCTGTGTTTCTATGAGGTCAATTCTTTTAGATTGGACACAGAAGTATTATTAATATCACGCAGTATTTGTCTTTCTGGGCCTAGCTTATTTCATTTAACATAATGTTCTCCAGGTTCATCCACATTGTCAAAATGACAGGATTTTCTTCTTTTTTGCAGGCTGAATAGTATTCCATTGTGCATACATACTACATTTTGTTTATCTGTCTGTTGATGAACACCTAGGTTGATTTCACATCTTGGCTATTGTGACTAGTGCTGCAGTGAACATGAGAGTGTAGATATCTCTTCAACATACTGATTTCATTTCCTTTGAGAATATACCCAGGAGTGAGATTGCTGGATCATATGGTAGTTCTGTTTTTTGAATTTTTTTAGAAATCTTTATACTGTTTTCTACAATGGCTGAATCAATTTACATTCCCACCCATAGTATCCAAGGGTTCCCTTTTCTCTACATCTGTGCCAATACTTATCTTTTGTCTTTTTGATAACAGCAATTCTATAAGGTGTAAGGTGATATTATAGTATTGAATGCCTTTCCCTGATGATTAATGATGTTGAGCATTTTTAAATATGCCTGTTGGCCATTTGTGTGTCTTCTCTTGAGAAAAATCTATTCAGATCCTTTGTTTATTTTTCAGTCAGATTGTTTTCTTGCTATTGAGTTGTTTGAGTTTCTTGTATATTTTGGATATTAACCCCTTATCAGATGTGTGATTTGCAGTTTTTTTCCATTCTGTAGGTTGTCTCTTCACTCTGTTGATTGTTTCCTTCACTGTGCAGAAGCTTTTTAGTTTAACGTGATCTCATTTATCTATTTTTGCTTTTGTTGCCTGTACTTTTGGGTCATATTCAAAAAATTGCCCAGACCAATTGAAGATTGTCACCTATGTTTTTTTCTAGTAATTTTATAGTTTCAGGTCTTACACTTCAGCCTTTAATCCATTTTAAGTTGATTTTTGTGTATAGTGTGAGATACGGGTGTGATTTTATTCTTCCACATATGGAAGTTTTTCCAAACACTAATGCCCTTTTCTCAGCAACTTTGTCAGAAAATCAATGGACCTTAAATTTGTGGATTAATGTCTGGGCTGTCTTCTGTTTCATTGGTCTATGTGTCTGTTTTTAGAATGGTACCATGTTGTTTTGATTACTATAGCTTTTCAGTAGATGTTGAAATCAGGTCATATGATGCCTTTAGCTTTTTTCTTTTTTGTTCTAGATTACTTTGGCTATTTGGGGTATTTTGTGGTTCCATTTGAATTTTAGGTTTTTTTATCCATTTCTGTAAAAAATGTCATTGGAATTTTGATGGAGATGTATTAAATCTGTAGATAGTGTTGAGTGGTATGGACATTTAACAATATTAATTGTTCCAATTCATAACACAGGATATCTTTCCATTAATTTGTGTTTTCTTCAATTTTTTCATCAATCTTTTATAGTTTTCAGTGTCTTTCACTTTCTTGATTAAATTTACTCCTAAATATTGGGGTTTTTGGTAGCTATTATAAATGGCTTTAATTTCTTTTTTGAATGGTCTGCTATTAGTGTATAGAAATGCCATTGATGTTTATATGTTGCTTTTTTTATCCCGCAACTTTACTGAATTTATTGATTAGTTCTAACAGTTTTTTGGTGGATGCATTATATATTAATTTAAGCACTGCATTGCTTTTTGAAAAAGATATTGTGGGAATCAGAATGGCCACTTGTCAGTATCTCCATGGACTTTTATTGCCAAAATACCATTTTTGTTTCTTTAAAAGGAAAAGACTTTTTTGTGCAAAAGGAAGATTTTGTGACAGTGAGCAATTGTTACATATTGCCCTTATTTCTAAAATAATGTTTTGGAATATGCTTCTCTTGCCACCTTTACAACTAGACTGAATTCTCATCTTGCTTCCTAGAGGAGCATTTCTTCTAAAAATTTTTAACTTGTTCCATTCACTCTACATACATTTTTGACAATGCCAGTTTAGTGTGGTAGAATAGATAATCTGCTGCTTACTGGGTGTGTGACCTTAAGAATATTGCTTTGCCTCCTCAAACCTGTTTACTCTTTTATGAAGTGGTAATAAAATACTCCCCACTCCTGAAGGAGCCCTTTTGAGGGATTAAATGAGATAACGTATATAAAAGTGGATAGATCCAAATTACTTACTTTCCATCTTTTTGAAACACTTTAACTTTCAGTCAAACAAATCACCATACCCTATGTAAACAACAGCAGGAAGCTGCTTTGCTGAAGATGGTGAGAGGCTGCTGCATTTACCAGTGGTATACCCAGGAACAATGTGGCAGATGTAGCCATTAAGATAAATGGCCATGAGAGCAGACTGGGGGTGACATCTGCCAGTACATTAATTATTAGAGGTGATCTGGCCATCATCTGGATAACTGGCTGGCTTAGTATCCCCTCCCTCCCTTACCATGCCATGCATCTTTTCTGAAGCTACAGACCCAAGGAAAGAGAATGACTTTCCTAAGTAGAAGAGTCCTTCTCAGTCATAGGTCTATTCTTCATTAGAACCTCCAACTCAGCTCTACCTGTTAAAGCAGCTAAGATATTTTGATACATATTCCGGTTTTGCCCATTTGAAAGATCTATCCAGAAAGCCAGATTAGACAGAGAAGAAGGTGGTCGATGAATATCTAAGCTACCAAAGTAGTAGAAACACACAGCAGAAGAGAAAACAATAGCATACTCAGAGCTAAGAGCACTAACTCATAATTCATGCACTGATAATGACAGAACACTTATTTCCTGCAGAGGACAATTTTTAAAAGGTATTGCATGCCTATAGTTGGAAAATTTGCTTAGGAAGATTGGCATCATTCCAACTGTTACCAAAATTGCATCTTTGAGAATTCTAAGGGACAGAAACTTTGCAATTTCTACTTGCATCAGTTAGATTATTAGGCAAAGATGATGCCCTCATATTTTGTTCTAGATAGCCTTGAACATAACGTTGCACACAATTCAGGATACAAAACTTGCTTTTATTACAACAGGAAACAATACAAGGAGTCTGGAGAGAAATCCCACGTCCAAAATAATGGGAATTTACTTTATTAAGTAAGTTACTAAAATTATAAATATATATATATTTATATATATAAATACATATATTTCCTTCATTTAGCAGATGATTGATACATGAGGCAGATTGACCACCCTATATAGTATCTTCCCTCTCCTAGCTTATAATGTCATTTGGAAGATAAAAGACTAGATAGACAATTTTGAAATAGTGATACATATCATTGAATACTAAAGAAAAAAAGACACAAAGTGAAAGCTATAGATATGCACTACAAGCTAATATGCTTAAGAAAGCCTTTGTGGTGGGTGGATCACTTGAAGTCAGGAGTTCAAGGCCAGTCTGGCCAACATGGTGAAACCCCATCTCTACTAAAACTACAAAAATTAACTTGGCATGGTAGCAGGCACCTGTGATCCCAGCTACTCGGGAGGCTAAGGCAGGAAAATCGCTTGAATCCAGGAGGCGGAGGTTTCAGAGATTGTACCATTGCACTCCAGCTTGGGTGACAAGAACAAAACTCCGTCTCAAAAAAAAAAAAAAAAAAAAAAAAGCCTTTGTGATACTTGGGCAGCCTGTAAATCTTGGGTAGGACTGAAATACAGTTAGTCCTCTACTTACAACAACCAACAACAAATTTTTGACTTTATTTTGGTGCAACAGTAATATGCGTTCAGTAGAAAATTTATTTCAAGTACTCATACACCCATTCTGTTTTTCCCTTTTAGCACAGTACTTAATAAATTATATGAAATATTCAACACTTTATTATTATTATTATTTTTTACCTTTCATTGCCATTCTTTTTTATTATTATACTTTAGGTTTTAGGGTACATGTGCACAATGTGCAGGTTTGTTACATATGTATCCATGTGCCATGTTGTTTTGCTGCATCCATTAACTCGTCATTTAGCATTAGGTGTATCTCCTAATATTGTCCCTCCCCCCTCCCCCCACCCCACAACAGTCCCCGGAGTGTGATATTCCCCTTCCTGTGTCCATGAGTTCTCATAGTTCAGTTCCCACCTATGAGTGAGAACATGCGGTGTTTGGTTTTTTTGTCCTTGCGATAGTTTACTGAGAATGATGTTTTCCAGTTTCATCCATGTCCCTACAAAGGACATGAACTCATCATTTTTTATGGCTGCATAGTATTCCATGGTGTATCTGTGCCACATTTTCTTAATCCAGTCTATCGTTGTTGGACATTTGGGTTGGTTCCAACTCTTTGCTATTGTGAATAGTGCCGCAATAAACATACGTGTGCATGTGTCTTTATAGCAGCATGATTTATAGTCCTTTGGGTATATACCCAGTAATGGGATGGCTGGGTCAAATGGGATTTCTAGTTCTAGATCCCTGAGGAATCGCCACGCTGACTTCCACAATGGTTGAACTAGTTTACAGTCCCACCAACAGTGTAAACATGTTCCTATTTCTCCACATCCTCTCCAGCACCTGTTGTTTCCTGACTTTTTAATGATGGCCATTCTAACTGGTGTGAGATGGTATCTCACTGTGGTTTTGATTTGCATTTCTCTGATGGCCAGTGATGATGAGCATTTTTTCATGTGTTTTCTGGCTGCATAAATGTCTTCTTTTGAGAAGTGTCTGTTCATGTTCTTCGCCCACTTTTTGATGAGGTTGTTTGTTTTTTTCTTGTAAATTTGTTTGAGTTCATTGTAGATTCTGGATATTAGCCCTTTGTCAGATGAGTAGGTTGCAAAAATTTTCTCCCATTCTGTAGGTTGTCTGTTCACTCTGATGGTAGTTTCTTTTGCTGTGCAGAAGCTCTTTAGTTTAATTAGATCCCATTTGTCAATTTTGGCTTTTGTTGCCATTGCTTTTGGTGTTTTAGACATGAAGTCCTTGCCCATGCCTATGTCCTGAATGGTATTGCCTAGGTTTTCTTGTAGGATTTTAATGGTTTTAGATCTAACATTTAAGTCTTTAATCCATCTTGAATTAATTTTTGTATAAGGTGTAAGGAAGGGATCCAGTTTCAGCTTTCTCCATATGGCTAGCCAGTTTTCCCAGCACCATTTATTAAATAGGGAATCCTTTCCCCATTGCTTGTTTTTGTCAGGTTTGTCAAAGATCAGATAGTTGTAGATATGCGGCATCATTTCTGAGGGCTCTGTTCTGTTCCATTTATCTATGTCTCTTGTTGTGGTACCAGTACCATGCTGTTTTGGTTACTGTAGCCTTGTAGTATAGTTTGCAGTCAGGTAGCGTGATGCCTCCAGCTTTGTTCTTTTGGCTTAGGATTGACTTGGCGATGTGGGCTCTTTTTTGGTTCCATATGAACTTTAAAGTAGTTTTTTCCAATTCTGTGAAGAAAGTCATTGGTAGCTTGATGGGGATGGCATGGAATCTATAAATTACCTTGGGCAGTATGGCCATTTTCATGATATTGATTCTTCCAACCCATGAGCATGGAATGTTCTTCCATTTGTTTATATCCTCTTTTATTTTGTTGAGCAGTGGTCTGTAGTTCTCCTTGAAGAGGTCCTTCACATCCCTTGTAAGTTGGATTCCTAGGTGTTTTATTCTCTTTGAAGCAATTGTGAATGGGAGTTCACTCATGATTTGGCTCTCTGTTTGTCTGTGATTGGTGTACAAGAATGCTTGTGATTTTTGTACATTGATTTTGTATCCTGAGACTTTGCTGAAGTTCCTAATCAGCTTAAGGAAATTTTGGGCTGAGACGATGGCGTTTTCTAGATATACAATCATGTCATCTGCAAACAGGGACAATTTGACTTCCTCTTTTCCTAATTGAATACCCTTTATTTCCTTCTCCTGCCTGATTGCTCTGGCCAGAACTTCCAGCACTATGTTGAATAGGAGTGGTGAGAGAGAGCATCCCTGTCTTGTGCCCATTTTCAAAGGGAATGCTTCCAGTTTTTGCCCATTCAGTATGATATTGGCTGTGGGTTTGTCATAGATAGCTCTTATTATTTTGAGATACGTCCCATCAATACCTAATTTATTGAGAGTTTTTAGCATGAAGGGTTGTTGAATTTTGTCAAAGGCCTTTTCTGCATCTATTGAGATAATCATGTGGTTTTTGTCTTTGGTTCTGTTTATATGCTGGATTACGTTTATTGTTTTGCGTATGTTGAACCAGCCTTGCATCCCAGGGATGAAGCCCACTTGATCATGGTGTATAAGCATTTTGATGTGCTGCTGGATTCGGTTTGCCAGTATTTTATTGAGGATTTTCGCATCAATGTTCATCAAGGATATTGGTCTGAAATTCTCTTTTTTGGTTATGTCTCTGCCAGGCTTTGGTATCAGGACGATGCTGGCTTCATAAAATGTGTTAGGGAGGATTCCCTCTTTTTCTATTGATTGGAATAGTTTCAGAAGGAATGGTACCAGTCCCTCCTTGTACCTCTGGTAGAATTTGCCTGTGAATCCATCAGGTCCTGGACTCTTTTTGGTTGGTAAGCTATTGATTATTGCTACAATTTCAGAACATATTATTGGTCTATTCAGAGATTCAACTTCTTCCTGGTTTAGTCTTGGGAGGGTGTATTTGTCGAGGAATTTATCCATTTCTTCTAGATTTTCTAGTTTATTTGCATAGAGGTGTTTGTAGTATTCTCTGACGGTAGATTGCATTTCTGTGGGATCGGTGGTGATATCCCCTTTTTCATTTTTTATTGCATCTATTTGATTCTTCTGTCTTTTCTTCCTTATTAGTCTTGCTAGCGGTCTATCAATTTTGTTGATCTTTTCAAAAAACCAGTTCCTGGATTCATTAATTTTTTGAAGGGTTTTTTGTGTCTCTATTTCCTTCAGTTCTGCTCTGATTTTAGTTATTTCTAGCCTTCTGCTAGCTTTTGAATGTGTTTGCTCTTGCTTTTCTAGTTCTTTTAATTGTGATGTTAGGGTGTCAATTTCAGATCAACACTTTATTATAAAACATGCTTTGTGTTAGATGATTTTGTCCAACTGTAGCCTGGCATAGGTGTTCTGAGCACATTTAAGGTAGGTGTGGGGAAGCTGGGATGTTTGGTAAGTGAGGTGTGTTAAATGCATTTTCAACTTATAATATTTTCAACTTATGATGAGTTTATCAGGATATAACCCCATTGTAAGTTGAGGAGCATCTGTAAACAATTCCTTTATCCACTGGAGGCTGAGCTTTGGCCAACGTTTAATCCCAGATTGGTTTCACCCTCACACCCAGCCTGTTTCTAGACAGTCTCCCCTTTTCAGTCAACCCATGCTTATAAAAGGGAAAACCGTTGTCCTAAGCTATGTGTTCTTGAGAGGAAAAGTTTAAATCAACTGTAGGAAAGAAAAGAAGTGAATAGTATGTACTGGTTCATCTTCCTACCCAACTTTTAGAGGTAGTGACTCTGCCAATATGCCCCTTTTGCTGATAGATGCCAAGCGTTTAGAACTGAGCTAATCAGAATATACTGCATTTCTTGTCAGATTTCACACATTGTTTTGCCCATCACGCAGCTAGGTTTAGGATGCAGAGACAGAGAACTGATTCCTCATCTTTCTTTCACTCTTGAGAGTTGCAGATCCCTGCCCAATCCTGCCTCGCTCCCCACCACCACAATATTAAGCTCAGCTCTGGTCATTGGTTTCCTGTCCTCCTCCTCCATCTGACCACTGGGACAGTCCTTCAAGTAGGCTGCAGTCTGCTTTGCCACTCAGTATATCCTTCCTGACAAATCTTTGCCACCCTCTTTGTTCTTTAGACAACATTATACCTGTTGTTTCCAGAGAAGCATCTCTGATCTACTGCCCTACTCAAGGGTTGTGGGCAGCATTAATCATAACCCTTGCCTAGGTAGGTTGGGCACAGTGGCTCATGCCTGGAATCCCAGCACTTTTGGGAGCTGAGGCAGGAGGACTGCTTGAGCTCAGGAGTTTGAGACTAGCCTGGGCTATTCTAGTTTGAGACCCCATTTCTATGAAAAAGAAAAAAAAAACTCTGAGCTAGGGGCCTATGGGCTGAACTGCACTATTTTCCAATATGGAGGTCTGGAGTTCTAGAAAAACTAGAAAACTCTATAAGAAGTACAGAGGTAAAGTTGGGTACTAACATTTTTTTAAATCATTTTTAATCTAGTAATGCCTAATCTTAGCATTTCCAACTGTTAAAATTATCAGGCATTTTAAACAGTGAGACAACTGAATCTGTTTCATTCCCATAGTAAGTAGCATTTTGGCAAGCCCTCTTCACTATACTGTCTACCTAAAAAGACAGCCTTCCAAGGAGTGTAGAAAGTGCTCTTGGGGTTGGGTGTGGTGGCTCACGCCTGTAATCCCAACACTTTGGGAGGCCGAGGCAGGTGGATCACCTGAGATCAGGAGTTTGAGACCTGCCTTGCCAACATGGCAAAACCTCGTCTCTACTAAAAATACAAAAAATTAGCTGGGCATGGTGGTGGACACCTGTAATCCCAGCTACTCGGGAGGTTGAGGCAGGAGAATCGCTTGAACCTGGGAGACAGAGGTTGCAGTGAGCTGAGATCACACCACTTCACTCCACCCTGGGTGACAGAGCGAGACTCCATCTCAAAACAAAGTGCTCTTGGATAAACATTGTTTTGTAATAATATTTTTTCCGTTTATGAATTTTATCATTTGATGATAAAATCAAGTGATCAGTAACATCTTCAAGGAAACTGGCAGATGTATATAAAAAGATAATGACTCATCTAATAATTTATCACAAGCAATAGTTAGAAATTTCAAAAGTACCTGAAAGGTATATAATTCAATTGTTTGTTCATTCATTCATTCATTTATTCAGCCATTGTTTGGATACCTACTATGTGCCAGACATTGTAGATGACCCTGAAAAGTGATGAGCAGGATAAATGTACCTGCCTCCATGGAGTTTTCAGAATGCGAAGGAGAAAGATGATAAGATAGCAATTATTTCAAAATTAGGTATTTATAGATATATAACTGCTATAAGAAAGATTTTATTGTTGTTGCATATCTTTTCAAGCCCAAACAAAAGCATTTTAAAATAGTCTTAACAGCAGTTCCTGAGGATACAGTATCTCTGTCAACTACCAGAACAGCCCAAAATTGAGTCTAGTAGACTGACACATTTAATAAACAGATTTACCAGTTTTCCATGTTATTCTCTCCCTAGCAGGCATACTGATGTATGTTCACTGTTTCCAAGCTTTCCAAAGTCATGACAACCCTGTCGCTCTGAGAGCAGTGTGACCAAGTCACATAACACTGTGGATCCCAGCTCAGAGGTACACAGTAGTGGCTCACCTGTGACTTCCTTTTGCCTCCCTGTCCTCATGAGAGCAGCGACTGAACAGCTAAGCCAGGTTGGGGGGACCCGTGACTGCCAGCCCCCTTGCTGGCCCATCTGAGGCAACAGCTTCTAAATCGGTGAGAGAAAGAAACTTAGGGAAAATCCCAAAGCTCACAAATTGCCTTTTGACCATGAGAAAGGAAAAGATGCTTTGACAGTGCTTTGTGTGCTTAATGATGTCTTCATGTGCTTATACTATCTCCTTGATTCCTTGAATTTTACATGGAATTAAAGCTCAACCATAACCCCCCATAACATTTCTATGGCCCTCCAGCTCTGTCATGACAGTGCAGTCAATTGCTATGGAAAAGTTTTTGTCTTGTCTTTTCACGTTAGTGTGAGAAATCATTATGTTGAATTAGAAACACTGAAACATTGTGATTATAGGAAGAAGAGCTTGGTTCAAATACTCTTTTTTATTAACATAAGGAGGTCAAAATTACATATACCAGATGTGTTTAACTCCCTAAACCAAATGTGTCAAACTGAAGCTTTCTAAAACAGAGTTTCTCCAAGTGTTATGATGCTGTATCCTCCTCACATTGGCTGTAAGAAGCTAAGATTTTTTTCCCTTACTTCCCAGGACTCAGGTTAGCATTCCAAAAAGAACACCTGCAAAAACAAACAAAAAAAGCAAAAAACAAAAACAAACAAACAAAAAACCTCATCTCTTTGAATCCACACAAATGCTCTGGTCTTTTATTTTTCATCAATCTTGTGTTTAAATGAAAGTTTTTTTCTTATAGCTTTCCAGTGTGATAACCACACATCCCAAGAGAGCTAGAGGCTTTTGTGAGCTAAAAAAAAAAAAAAAAAAAAAAAAAGAACTTTCCAAGGAATGTGATTAATACTACATCCCTAAGCAAGCAATTAGGTACCCCTGTATCTGACACATAGAAATGAGAAATAGAAATCTATAGGCAGTGCTCCTTTTTTGTGAAAGACACTGTATTGCTTCAGCTGTTTTTGTTTTAAAGTAGGGAATGGTATCACTGTTTATTCTAATTAGAAAATACGTAAATACTCTATAAGTCAAAATCCCAGGGTAATATGAGACATTCTGTAGAGTTTCTCTCTTCCTTCTTTCCACCTCTCTCAGACTTTCTGACAAACATTTCCATATTCCCATCTAAACTCCAAAAACTGATGTAGAGTTTAGCATCCATCACTTTTTCTTGGCCCTGTTTCTTCAATATTCTTATTTTCCCCCTGCATCCTAGATGTTTAATCCACTTGTTAAATTAAGTAGCACAGAAATAGGGCTATCTTTAAAATAATCTGAAGGCCAAATCCACCAATTTATCCTATATTACAGGCAATTAAGAAAATGGTAAGACTTGGCCAGGCGCAGTGGCTCATGCCTGTAATCCCAGCACTTTGGGAGGCCAAGGCGGTCGGATCACAAGGTCAGGAGATCGAGATCATCCTGGCTAACACTGTGAAACCCTGTCTCTACTAAAAATACAAAAAATTAGCCGAGCGTGGTGTCAGGCGCCCGTAGTCCCAGCTACTCAGGAGGCTGAGGCAGAAGAATGGTGTGAACCCGGGAGGCAGAACTTGCAGTGAGCCGAGATCGTGCCACTGCACTCCAGCCTGGGCAACACAGCCAGACTCCATTGCAAAAAAAAAAAAAAAAAAAAGAAAGTAAAAAGAAAAGAAAAATAGTAAGACTTAAAACTTAATAAAGACTTAGGGCAGGTGGTTCAGCTGGACTCTGATACTTCTCTAATTGTTGTAATGTAGAGTAAGAAGTAATCCTCTCAATTGTCCTCAGAACCTCCTTATAATAAGTAGTACAAACCTTACCCAACAGTCTGAATGTTGTATCATTCTGTCTTCATGAAATTGTTGACATAAGGTACTTTTTCCTTCTCTTCAGTTTATGTTTTCTCAACCTTGTACTCTTAAGAACCACTAAGGACTTGTCTCACATACCCCCTTTAAAAAAAAAAAGAAGTTGTAATTTCCATTAAGCACCAGTTTTATTTAAAAGTAAATAAATTGTTTTTAAGTAATTGTTTTTGTAACATAAATTTGTGTTTTTCAGTTTGATTCTTAAACCATCAACATTTGAATTACCTAGTTCTCTGGGCATGGGCCCAGATATTTGCATTTTAGCAAGCATCTAGTTGGTAACTTTGCATACTCAAATATGTGAATCACTAAATTCACCAGAAGCCCAATATGTGTCTCTGAATGAGAAATGTTATTTAATTCTTTAACTCGTCTTTTTTCTTAACCAAAACCAGTATCTTTTATTTTCTGCAGTATATAATTTTCTTAGAACAAATTGTCTATTTCTGAATCTACATTTTAAAATCCACATAATTTTATCTATTATACCAAAGAGGTTGGAAATAAAGGACGGAAAGGGAATACTGGCTTGGAATAAGATGACAGTGAAATCACAAATTGAGATATTGCTCTCCCTTGTTCTGTGGCAACAGAACTGAGAAGATAATGATAGTGAAAGCTTATTCAAGGACCATTCACTGGTAAAATGGTAGGATAAATGATACTGCCATTGCCACTTCTCCCGCAGTGCAGTCTCTCACACAGCCTGAAACCATCAGCACTGCCATATACTCTTGTTCGAAGCTGCAAGGGACCAGAAAGCACCGCACTGTCACGTTACTTCTACCTTCCTGTTGACTTCTGCAGATTCGTAACTCGGGCTCCGCTGACAGTACAGTCCAGTTCATCTTCTATCAACCCATCATCCACCGATGGAGGGAGACGGATTTCTTTCCTTGCTCAGCAACCTGTGGAGGAGGTAATGGTGTTCACTTAGTCTAGAAACTGTTGGCTTCTGTGAGGAAATACTTGGGTATTATAAGAGTAGAATTACTTCAGCGTGGAAGAAATTTTGTGCTGTGGTGGACCAGATCCTTTCTTCTGAACAGAGTGGAATCTCGAGGCCCTCCTGTAAGGCAGATACCTCCGCCAAGATGCCAAAGACATTTTCTATCTGTAGAGTCCCATTAGAGGAAACGGTCTTTTTTTTTGAGGGGGGGGGACAGAGTCTCTCACTGTCGCCCAGGCTGAAGTGCAGTGGCGCGATCTCGGCTCACTGCAAGCTCCACCTCCCGGGTTCACGCCATTCTCCCGCTTCAGCGTCCCGAGTAGCTGGGACTACAGGTGCCCGCCACCCCGCCCGGCTAATTTTTTATATTTTTGGTAGAGACGGGGTTTCACCATGTTAGCCAGGATGGTCTTGATCTCCTGACCTCGTGATCCACTCACCCAAAGTGCTGGGCTTACAGGCGTGAGCCACCGTGCCCGACCGAGTAAACAGTCTTTACTTCTTTCCTTGATTTTGTGGAAGGCCAGAGCTAGAAATATTCTAATTTGGCAGCAGTTTGGTCCTGACGCAGGCAGGTCCATTCACTTACATATAAACTACTCATGTGGTTGAAGTAAAGTCATATTCAGCAATCAGTTAAAGAGTGTTTATCAGGCTTACTTAATTAGAGAAAATAGTTTGCTACCAGGAAAAAAAATCTCTGCATTATAGACTTAGGCTCAGTTATTTTTCAACTCCACCCCATCATCCACGCATTAAAAGAAATGCCATTTCTTTTATTTATTCATTAAAATGCATCTCTCCTGAAAAGTCACAAAATAAACTCCTGTCTCTGTTCCATCATATTGGTAACACGAACAGCATTTTGTGTTACTAGAAGAGGCTTTTGTGTTACTACAAAAGGTTATTTTTTCTCATTTTCTGCTCATCATAATTATAGTGTTTACAAAATAATTGCATTGAATGATTTCCCAATAATTTATTTAGACATTTCCCTACAGCAAATCATTTAGTTCCTTTAACTTTTATGCTTTTATAATGCAATGAATAACTTAATACCTAAGTATTTTTCTCCTTCCAAATTATTTTCTTGGTATAAATACTCAGGAGTGAGATTGTTAGATCAAGGAATTTCAGAATTTTTGTGGCTATTGGCACACATTACCAAATTCTTTCCAGAAGGATAACAATCAGTATGTGAATATTTTAGATTCATTGCCAACTGAGTCAGTGTTTGTGGATTATCATGTTTCTAATGTAATGGATATAAAATTGTATGTCTGTTCTTTTGAAAATTAGCACATCAAATAAATTCTAGCTCTAGTTTCATAGAAGCCAGTTAATTGGCTAACTTTAAGTAGCTAATCCACAGAAGTATCACTATATTAATTTGACAAGATATAAAACGATAGTACCTCAAAATGGAGACAAATGATTACCCATAAATTTTTGGAAAACATTGTATGATGTAATTCATCTTTACCTATGTTGTTTCTATCTACACAATGTAAACAAACCACTGAAAAATGTGGTTCTATGGAGCAATGTTGGATTTTAGCTTAAAAGAAGTCAGTAGAAGTGCCATGAAGTACTTTTACTCAGTTGATAAAAACTGGCAATTTAACATTTTAAGCATTTCAATAGAATGAGTGTTTCTAGTTGTTCCGTCTGTTATGGATAGAAAATCATTTAGCTGGCCAGGCGCAGTGGCTCACGCCTGTAATCCCAGCACTTTGGGAAGCCAAGGCAGAAGGATGACTTGAGGCCAGGAGTTCAAGACCAGTCAGGCCAACATGGTGAAATCCCGCATCTCTACTAAATATACAAAAATTAGCTGGGTGTGGTGGCGCAAGCCTGTAATCCCAGCTACTTGGGAGGCTGAGGCATCAGAATCGCTTGAAACCAGAAGGCAGAGGTTGCAGTGAGCCAAGATCATGCCACTGCACTCCAGCCTGGGTGACAGAGCAAGACCCTGTCTCAAAAAAAAGCAAGCAAGCAAGCAAGCAAGCAAGAGAAAGAAAGAAGGAAAGAAAGAAAGAAAGAAAGAAAGAAAGAAAGAAAGAAAGAAAGAAAGAAAGAAAGAAAGAAAGAAAGAAAGAAAATTGCTTTGTTTAAAAATGAACTGTCAATTACTTTGATGTTCCATGGGAATACATTATTTTGATATTTTTACTAATGACTAGCATAGGAAATAGTTTCAAGGAAAGAATCTAAGGTTTGTTTTTCTTTTTTAAAAATGAAAACCATGCTTTGTGAGAAATAGCATTTCAATTATATGCACACATAGAGCTGCTATTAGAGTATGGTGTCAGCAACTTTGATAATAGTTCATTACATAATAAGGACATTGATGTTAGATTCACACGTATCTTACTTCTTTGGGCCTCATTTTCCTCACATTGAAATGAAGAAGTAGAACTATCAGTGGTTTTCAGATGTTTCTGGGTATCAAATCTTGCTTCAAAGGAAACCTTAACTATGAAGCCAGGATAAAAGGAAGACTGTTCTGAGTGAAGATGTGAGGGATGTGGAGACCAGCTGTCCTTCTACTTTATTTTGAAATCTACTGAAGTTTCCAGCTTGAAAATTACTAAAGAAATAATCTCTAAGTTCTCTTCTCTGTTTCTGGTTCCAGATGTAACTGGTTGGACATTTTGCTTAGTGTAAAAATTGCTACTCCAAATACCTTGTAAAACTTTAGAAAACATGATTATCTGATGATTTTGATCATTTCCTTCATTTTTGCTCTAACCCTTCATTTTATACACGCTATAATAGCTTCAAAGCAACAGGTTTAGGCTGACAAATTTTGATTTTGAAAAATAATCATGACAGATTAATAATTTACTGCGTTGTTCCTGTATTTTACTACATGATAAATTCTGTCCCTGTGTAGAAATTATTATCTGGAAAATTATAAAATGATTAGCCTGTTATAAAATTAGATGCTTTTAGAGTACAATGTAATTGAAAAGTAAAAGTACATTTACTTACTTAAAATGTCATTTTGCTACTCGATTTTTTTATAAAACAAATATTAGATGGAAAAAGTGTTCTTATCCATTGCTTTCATGACTTTTCATGCTTTTCATCTTTATAGTCAAATTTTAAAAGGCCTTTTTTTTAGGGTCTTTAATGAACAATTAATTTTTGTGGGTGGTCTGAGAACACAGCCTTAAGCCAGGAAATCTGGCTCATAAACTGCCTTCTGATTTCCTAAAATCTTTTGCAAGTCCCTTAATCATTTAAATCTTGCTTCCTAATATATATTTAGCAATAACCGCGTTCAACCCACCTGCTAGGGTAATATATTTGGCAGATTGATTACGGTAAGAATGATATAAACAGCCTAATTTTTAAAAATTCTCTATGCACATTTATTTTTCACCCCAAGAATCTAAGTCTTGATCACCACCCTACCAGAAATCCACAGGACAATAAAAAGATAAAACATATGAAAAGAATTCAGTATTACTCAACAATACTTTTTTAAGAAAGGCTTCTTTAAACAGTGACAATTTGTCGGTGGAGGCTAAGAAATATTTGCTAGAGAGTTTTTAAAGAGAATGACAGAAGATTTTGAATATAACAAAAATGGAACAGTAACAGGGAGGTATTTTTATTAATTCTGCAGGGAAACAGGATTCGTGATGTCTACTGTTGGAATCTCAATGGTCCATTTACTCAACCCACTCAGGTTGAATTTGGGCAAAAATAATGTTCCCAGGCAGCTGGTGGGACCTGAGCCTGTGCTGGCCCCCCATGTGCAAGGCGAGCAATGTGGGATTTATTTTGTTTATTTATTTGGGAGTTTATTCTCCCTAGCGCCCCAGGTACTAAGGAGGCAATTTAGCATTCTTGTATAAGATGGTTGGTAAATCCTGATGATCTTTTTTAGATACAGAATTCTGCATTATATTTTTAGATCATATAAAAGAAATCACAAGAACAGTTCTTACCACAGTCTTATTATCCGGCTGGGCCCTTAAGTAGTTCAAGCCTAATTATATAATGTAATTATTAAGATTTGAGTGGATTACCTGAGAAAAGCACAGTACTTGAGGTCTGCAAAAATTAATGAGCCTTCCAATTATGTGTCTTTTTTCCCGGAAATGACTAAGGCATTGGGGAATAATTTCCATTGATGTGAGATGGCCAAAATGCATAAAGAAATATATTGCATTGGCGTGTACATTTAAACTTGCCTGGATGGTTTGATACTACAGGTTATCAGCTGACATCGGCTGAGTGCTACGATCTGAGGAGCAACCGTGTGGTTGCTGACCAATACTGTCACTATTACCCAGAGAACATCAAACCCAAACCCAAGCTTCAGGAGTGCAACCTGGATCCTTGTCCAGCCAGGTCAGTCAAATTTGCTAGTTCATTTGTCATAAACATAACTCAAGTTCCAAATAGGTTATTTAAATTACAATGAAACATTTCGATTAAAAATAAAATGAAATTAAACATAAATAGTGTTGCTGTCCAGTGTCCATTACTAATCATGTATTATTAGTACCCATGCTCCTTGCTCTTGCTGCTATGCGAGGCCATCTCAGAGTCTACAGACTTCCCTCTCATAAAGCAGCAGGTGACGTACTCTTCAGAGTCATTTTCTCTTCTGATTTCCTTTCGTTCTGGTTCCTTGTTTCTTTCCTTAACAAGGTCCAGGCCAATGGACCACTCAGCGTTCTTAACCAATGTGATGACACAATGTTCTCAGGATTTTTTCTATTTTATCTCTATTCCCGATCAGGGACAAGATCAGAGCAGACCATATTTCAGGGCTACAGCTGATCCCTTCTAGCCTGTCCACACTGATTATAT
This sequence comes from Symphalangus syndactylus, assembly GCF_028878055.3. NCBI lineage: Eukaryota > Metazoa > Chordata > Mammalia > Primates > Hylobatidae > Symphalangus > Symphalangus syndactylus. The sequence continues at coordinate 121,063,740 of NC_072431.2, read as the reverse complement.
AGAGTCAAAACCAGCCTTAGAGCAGTTCTGCTGCCTTTGAACATACTCAGTCTTTGCTAAAGAGAAAGAACTTATTCTCAGTAGTCAGATTCTTAAAAGGTCTTTGAAAGTAGAAGCTTTAAACAGGCACTTGACACTTTCACACATGATTATTTGCTTCTTGGAAACTACAGTTAGTCCTCAGATTATCTGCAGGGTCAAGAATCTGCCTGATGAATGAATTATCTCAGGTGAAGAGTAGTCATGGAAGTGCAGGTCAAGAATCTTTTCACGGGTGTAACATTAGCCTTTGCAGTCACAACACTTGCTGGTGATTCTCTTTAGTACAGCATAGCTTACTCATCCTCAACTTAGGAGAGAGAATATAAGAAAAGTCTTCCCCTACAAAAGCAATCAGGAATACCAAAAGACAAAGATTCATTTTCAAACTCCTTGGATTTTTGAGAAACATCTCAATGTTATTTTTTAAAATCATACTATACTGATGATGTATGCATAAAAAGAAAGCTTCAACTCATTAAAATATGACTTGGGCAATGTTGATGCAAATCATGCTATTTTGAGGTGATAAGTAATGCAATTTTAGTTTTTGTTTTCTGCTGTTAATTTCTTAAGGTGTATGTTCCTGTACTCTTTTATCTTTACATTTATGAATGCTAAGTTCTACATGTGATATGAAATTGCTGTTATTAATTAATTCACAGGAACCATATTCCCTACCTCATAAAAGTGAACTCAGAATAACAGGTTTTCATTAAAAGAACAAAAAGAACAGATATTTTATAACTGTAAAATTGAGGTGAAGTTTAATTTAGCATCATATTACATCAGAAAATTATATATTAAAAATTGGATACAATATGAAAACTGAATAAGGTGTTGAAATTGTGCTTGGATTTCTTTATTTTGGAAATCTTAAGGGTTTGAAATTTTTTAGCCAAGACAGTTATAACCCATGCAATTTGACTGCATTTTAAAATTATTCTACTTATACATTTTTATGCATAACTGTAATAGGAAGACCAGTGTATGAAAGGCACAGTTATCCTAATTCAGACAGGTCAAGTCAGGCCTAGAGAGACCTTGAAAGTCTTTTACACATTTCCATGAAAATTTGTACGTGTATTTCTAGGAGAAATGACAATTTCACTTCCCACAACTTCATAAAGCTTTTTTCCACTAAGAAAAAAATGTCAGTTAAGAGATGGCCATGGAAGAGAGTTGTGTGAAATAAAAGCATTTTGTTAACAATTTGAAAGAAATGTTTATAATAATGTTTACTCAGTCTTTCTTGCCTCTGATTTTTACCCACTCTTGTCTGTTGGGGAAACTTTTTTGGCCTATTTCTTATTACCCAAAGCAAAAGGCCATTCTACAGTGAAAGAAGTCTGCCTGTGCAATTTATGCCTTTTCTATGTCCAGTGTTATTTTAAAACATTTAATACAGCACATGAGTAAATGTTGGGACAGGTGGCTATTTAAAAAAGAAAGACACAAAGAAAGATAAGTGATAAAAGGAAAAAGAAAAAATAGGCAAATGTCAGGAGGCTGCTTTTTTTATTGAAGAAGTAATTAGACAAAGCTGAGAAAATTAAGACTTAGCAGTAGGAAAGGTCTAAGGGACAGCTGCTTCCGAAAATGTAAGTATGCTACTCTGAGGTTAAGATACTTCAGAAATTGCCGTGAAATTCATTGAACCCTTTTGCATACCTGTAATCAAAGCAACCCTTCTGAATTCTAAGAGAAAATGAGAAGTGATGACCTAAGACAAGTAGATAGAAGAGACTCCATAAAATAGATCGGCTCCTCCATCAGACATTGCAGAATCAAACCCTCAGGAAGCTGTTTTCTCACTCAGATTTAATGGTCTAATAGTAAAATCAAGAGTGAACAATGACATTCAACCAACACTTTTGTGTCCAAATTTAGAAATTCCCAAAAGGGAAAACCAACATTCTTGGTATAAAGTCACATATTTTTAATTTCAAAAGAAATTTATTATACCTAGCCACTGAGATATTTATTCATTTTTCCTGAATCACAGTAGGATTTTTACCTATTTTAGTATTAAAAGTAGAGTCCCTTGTAGTAAGAAAGGAGAAGGAAAAAAATAACAAATAAAAAATAAATTTAAAAAGAAAAGTCCCAGTTAGACAGCCAACTTTATTCCCTATCAAGGCTTGCAAGTGTCATTGACAGCAAAAACTGCATTAAACAATTAAGTCTATAACCTTATATTTATTACTTTACCCTTCTGGGCTTCCATTTTCTTACCCACAAAATGGGAAGAGAGGGTCATTTGTTGTTAAATTAATGGTGTTCAAACTGTGCCCACAGAGCCTGTTGTTTCACAGTTTTCTTAAATTAAATTTTGTTTTATAGATTTTAAAGTATTTTTAAATAATAATTCACAAAAAATATATTCAAACGTGTTAAACAATTAATTTTAACTGATTCACACTAAGTTAAATTATAAAAATTATCACAATTTTAAGTGTTGTACTACCGAAGTAAATGCTTTTGCTCTCATCATTAAGTTCCTCAGTTATGTCTAGTTGAAAAAATAACTATCCTAAGATTGCAAGGTAAGCTGTAAAAACAGTTTTCGTTACCAAACACTCTCCATGATAATAAGAATTTTCTCATTACTACATATCCAAAACCAAAACAAAGAAGAAATAAACTAGATACAGCTACCAGTAGCCATAATCCCTGATATCCACTTTTTGTGTTTACCAAAATAGCTTCCCTATTCTTATTATTTTGCTTTATAATAGGTAAGCATTATACATTTGAACCAATCAACTAAAATCATAAATATCATCAGCATTTGGTCTATATATTTTGGTCTTTTACACAATATAAAGCCTCCCAATGACCAGGATGTTTCTAGTCACTGCATGTGATTGTGTCCATGGTCCCTTCCAACTTCAAACTCAGTGACTATAAATATCAGTCATTATTTTAGTTTTAGGAAGTTTACAACAGCTTCCTAAATACATGAACAACTTCTAGGAATTGCCTCAAATCAGCAGAGAACAGGCAACCAGTGGCATGGAGGGGTCTCAGGAATATCTCACTCCACACATCTATTTCTTGGTTCTCATTCTCTTTTCCTTTCGTTCCCACCATCTTCTTTCTTTACTTTCTCATCTCATTTTTTGTTCCTCCTTCTTACACTCCCTGACAACATCCACTGGCTTCCATGGTGGTGGATTAGTTCGTCTACTAGTTCTTGAGGCTGAAGAGATTGTTGACATCTCGCCTATACTCTTCAAAATAATTTTTATGTTTTCATGGCTTTTTTGCTGATTCTAAATGCTAACTTAGAAATGTTGATAAGTTAAAAGACTGTAATGAAAACAATGAACTCACTACTAATCCCCAATGCTTGCAGATAACCTCAGTTAATGCTTTTGCTGTATTTCTTTCCAGTCTTGTCTATAGCTTATAACATAATTGAGATCATATTTTATAAAGTAGATACTTGGCATTGAATAATTTGGCATTCTTGGTTTTCATTCTTCTAAAAGCAAGCCTGAATATCCATGACCCATAGTAACTCGACATTGTGCTGAGGTAGGAATTTAAGTCCACCGGACTATAAGACCAACAACTGAGCCATGCTGGCTGCCCAGCAGTTTCATCCCAAGAGGGCTTTGTTGCTCTTTGCTGGTGTCATTTACACAGTTATTTTTCTGAAGTGATAAAACGCTTTGTTTCCTGGCCAAAAGTGGTCTCAAACTGGGAGCCAAAATTTAATCCTTACAAGGAAAGTGAAGAGAAAATAAAGTATAAAGATTTAATGACTTTCAGCTAAAATTAATAAGGTTTTTCATTAGTAACTCAGAGCTATGACATCACTAAGCCCATCACATGCTCTCTACAAAGTGTATTACATGTTCCACTGGTAATCCCAGTGGGCATTCCCAGAAGTCCAGAGACATACCTTCCTGCATGTCAGGGATCTAGCACATGTTTGTTTTCTGCTTCATACATTTAACACTATGTTCTGTGTGCTTTCCCATGTGACTAAGACATTTAGGATCTAGTCAAATGTAAAATCCTCTCTTGTGCTTACCATGGTATAATCAAAGTTTCTGTCTTACGCCAGTGGAAATTTTTTTGGAATTTGTGCAATGATGTGTGGCATTTTTACCTCTTGGGTGAAAGGTCAGGTCCATCATGTGGCCAGAAATCCTCCAACTATAAGCCTGTGGTTCAGCAACAACTAAAAAGGCATAGCGTGAATTCAGCTAATAAACACCTTGATGTTTTCAAAGCAGCTTTAGATGTAAAATATACAACAGTTAGCCTTACATATCTTAGTCTGTGAGACGGTGAGACAGTTAAGGAAATTGTGCAAGTTATACTTTGTGAGACAATCAGAGAACCACCTTTGCAGATTTTTTTTTTTTTTTTTGGCACAGACCTTTAGTTTTCCCTCCAAGGCAGTAATGAAGGGGGCTTAAATTGGCAAGAGGTGGACAAGTGAAAAAAGCTGTCACTCATCACACTATCACGGGCCACAATTATTAGCAAACAAATCTGTTTCTAGCTGAAGCTGCATCCAGATTCCCCCTTCCCTCAAGGAATTCAGAGCAACAGTCCTAAGCAAATGCCCAAACTTGTATACCCCAAGTGGCAATTCTTGGCAAGTTCAAGTGAACTTTTTTTTTTTTTTTGTCCAGCTCCATTTAGTTTCACAGTAAATTGCATAAATTATCTCTGGCCAGGAACCAAAAAAAAAGGTCTCAATTAAATTCTAATGCAACTGTAAAGAAATACCCTGCATTAGAACAAGTGTTATGTGTAGTAGGCATGTAAAAATCCTGATTCTCACACTAACTTGGTGACCAACTAGTCAATGGCAATATAGCCTGATGTTTAGGAGTGGGAGCTTTGGCATAAAACGTCCTGGCTTGAGACCCTGGCTCTGCCACTTACTAGTTGAGTAGCCTTTGGCAAATTCCTTATTCCCACTAAGCCTCAGATTTTTCATCCTATGAAGTGAGGATAATAACAATACTTACCTCATAAGGTTGTCATGAGGAATACATGGCATAATACATTTAAAGAGCTTAGCAGAGTGCCTGACTCATGATAAGTACTCAATAAATGTTAGCTGCAGCAGCTATATACTGACTAAGATCACGGTTATGATGATGTTGATGTTAGCTGAGAGAAACTCTTAAGCTCTCCAGAAATCAGCTTTCTCATCCATGAAAGGAAAAGATGGAACTCTAGAATTCTATACGGGTCTAGAAAGATGGTTCTCTTTTTGTGTTTTAACAACAGGACCTGTAAGTCCTAGGAAAATATGATCTTTTATCAGATTTTTTAAATATAATGATCACAAGAAATTAAGATAATTGGCAACTCCTGAAGTCTCAGTTCACAAGTGTCTAATAACCTCTACTTTACCAGCTGTGAGACATTACCATTTGATTTACATGGGATTTAGGCCAGGTGTCTCCAAAAAAAAACTCAGTGTAAGGACAAGAAATGGTTGACTTATTTAGCAATTACTGTATAATGAAATGTTTTCTTAATTATGGAGGTCTTTAGTTTTACTACAGTAAGTAAATGATTTAGAAAAGTAACAACTTCTTACCTTTTGATCAACCTCATTTAAGTATACTATTTCTGTGCAGCTAATAAGTAAACAATAAGAAAAAATACCCATAAAATCTCATTTCCACATTCATGTATTATTCATAATGAGATCAATGATACAAAGTTAGGGTGCTTCTTAGAATGCATGATCATACCCTTCCCATGCTTATAGATACACCACACATCATCAGACAATCACATAATCAACTATAACTCAATTATCTGGGAAATTCAATTTACTACAAAGCCAGAACATTCCTAATAGTAATATCACTTCTTATAGTACACTTTAAAGTTTTTAAAAGTGTAATTATTTGTGTAATTCTTTTAATTGGTCTGTGAGTTAATAGAGTAGGTATTGTTTCCATCCTTATTTTTAACTTCTGTCCATCGGTTTGTAGCCAAAAGACTTTACTAGCTAGGTAACTTCTTAGCTAGGCCTGAGTTTTGCCATCTGTAAAATGAATATAATATTCTTGTCAGAGAGTAACTGTGAGAATTAATAAGATAACATATGTAAAGTCCTTAGTAAGGTGCCAAGCAGTCACCAAACATCAGCTATCATGATTGAATTTAGAAACAGACTGGTAAAACAACTTGCCCAATGTCACTTCTGTTTGAAGTTTATAAGGTGCCTTCACATCCATTATCTTATTTAGTTTTACAATCCCTAGGTTAGCGGGCCAGGGATTGTCACCTGTATTTTACAGATGAAAAAACTGGAGCTCAGAGAGGTTAAGTGTTAGGGCCACTTGGCAAAAGCAAATTGGGATGTGGATCTAAGTTCTTCCAGTTCTACAGCATCTCTACATAAAGACAGGCATAAAGGCAGGCAACCTCTTGCCTGGTGCAGCCTTCATGCCATCAAATCCCACAGTCATCCTTGTTCTGCATGATGCCTTCAGCAACCTATGAGCTCTGGTTCCAACCCAACGTAGAACAGCACAGCCAGCACAGAACCACTAACCATACAAATGCCAAGTCTGGGTGTTTGAATTGACCACATACCCAGGTTAGGCAAGCCTCTTTCATGTAAGTGTAAATACTGATGTTTACTCAAATCAAACAATGGCTAAATCACTCAGTACAGAAAGAAGTAAACAAAGACCAAGGAAATATTTGTCCCACTTATTCAAAAGCAGTTCAGAAATTACATTCATTAATACCTAGAATATTTAACCCCAGAAATGTAGATATGGGGAAGTATTCAATGATTTGATCCAAATTATTAAAACTCTTCAGTATTTAGTTTATTAAAGAAAATGAATTTGTGTCTAAAAAACTTTTCAGATCTGCATAAAGCAGACTCCTTTGGATCTGATTTCAGTGGAAGCCCAGATAAATGAATGTTGCTGCTTAGTTTATGGTTTTTTAAAAATGGGACCTAATTATAGAATATTTTCTGATTTGTGGGATCCCACCTTGCCTCTGTAAATGTTAGGGAAACTCTCTGTGTTTTAAGAAGTCATGAAGTGTTACAGGAGGAGAAATTTTGAGAGAATTATCTTAGTTCAATGGTTTTCAAGATGTGGCCCAGTAAGCTCTGAGTTCTACTCTCAGCATCCACTAGGAAGGGGCAGGTAAGATACAGTCCAATAGCATGGGTTTCCAGGCACCTACTCTTACTTCGTCTTAAAACTTCTGATCTCATCCAGTACTTAGTTTTTGCAGATGACTAAACCTTGATGTAAGGTACTCAAGGTTACATAGAAAGAAAGTAGCAGAGAGGAGTACTGACCTTCCAACTCCCAGCCTCTCAGGTGATCCTTTTCCTCATTATGGCCAGATCCTCCATGCTTTGCTACTCACGAAATAGCAAAGTGCTTGTATGTCTTCCAACTTTTTATTACTTCTCTCCTGCACTCTTCTCAACTGTTGCTTAGAAATAGGCTGGTTTCTATTGCCCTGAGGTTGCCTAGAGAAGATGGAGCACCATTTTCTATACAAGAGACCCTTCTACTACACACAATTTTGTTCATCTTTTAAAATATAGTCACCCATTTTGTGAAAGGTTCTGTGCTTGCTGCCATGGCAAAGGCAAAAATGAATTAACTAGAGTCTGGGCCCCCACACTATCCAGGGCAGGTCGAGTTGTCCAAAGCAGCATGGTATCTGAAAGACACATGAGAAAGAGAGAAGAGAAGATCTTTTTAAAAGCTTTCAGAGTTATATCTGGGAGATAGCCAATGAAAAGATACAGAGGTAACCTAAGTATCCATAAGCAGGATGGAAGCACAATCACTAATCTGTCCTTTCTCTGCTCACATCAGCCAATCACCCCTGCTTGCCTGAACAGCCTTCCTAAACTGCCAGAGCACTCTCCATATCAGACTGCCCTCTCTCAAAGATGGCAGGGCTAGCAAAAGGCAAGACATGGGACTGAATATGTGCACAACAGTGGCAGTTTGGGAGTTTCTTTCCCTCCTTTCCTAACTAGCTTTTAAAAACTTGTTTTTGCTTTTTCGTTTTAATTTTGGATGGGGTTGCGTTACTTGCCTTTGTATCTGCACACTGATGACGTAAGTTCACTCAATGATTATTTACTAATCACCTGTGTGCAGAACACTGTCCTAAGAGATGCAGTAAAGAACCAATATAGCTTCTGCCTCATGGTGATAAACTAAAGAAAAACTTGTGAAATAGTTAGAAGTTAGTAGAGTTGGCCCTCAGTATCCATGGGGGATTGGTTCCAGGACCCACCCCACCCCCACCTCCACAGATACCAAAAGCCACAGATGCTCAAATGCCTTCCATATATAAAGTGGTGTAGTATTTGAATGTGACCTATATACACCCTCTGTGTGCTTTAAATCATCTCTAGATTATGTATAATACCTTATAAAATGTAAATGCTATGTAAATAATTGTTATACTATAATGTTTAGGGAATAATGATGAGAGAAAACATCTGTACATATTCAGTACAGATGCAACCATCCATTTTTTTTCTTCAAATATTTTCAGGCTATGGTTGAATCCACGGATGCAGGACCCATGGATATAAAAGGTCAACAGTACACAGTTAAAAGTGAGGAGAGGAGTTAGTATTAGGGGTGTTGAGAAGAAGGAGAGCGAATTTCTGGCTAGATGTTAAGAGAGAAAATAGGCAAGAATTTAGGAGAAGGAGCATTTGACTAAAAAATTTCACTGGACATTATGGAACCACGTGAGTCTTCTAAATGGTGAGGTGAAGTATCAAGTGCTTTGGCAGCAGAGTAGGCTGGATTGATTTGTTAGGAGACTGGTATGAAAGTACCCAAACTTGTGTCAGGAGGAGATCTACTTGGCAAACATTGCTGGTGTTGAGATGACGACTGGAAGAACTGAGTGGTGAAGATAGCCCCAGTGTACAGTGGATAGGAGAATGGCCATGACTGAATGGTGGTCGTGATAACAGGAGAAGAAGCAAGGCCAAATAATGGATTGTCTGGGATGTACTGAGCTTGAGAAGCCTAGAGCACATCTAGTTATCAGGAAATCAGAAATGAAGATTTGCAGTTCCAGAGAAGAAGCAAGAAGTCATGAGAGATTCACTGAGGGAAACCCTTGAAACCATAAAAAGATCTCTTTATGGTTCATTTTCATTATAAAAAGAACAGAACCAGCCGGGTGTGGTGGCTCACACCTGTGAGGAGGCCAAGGTGGGCAGATCACGAGGTCAGGAGATCGAGACCATCCTGGCTAACAAGGTGAAACCCCATCTCTACTAAAAATACAAAAAATTAGCTGGGCGTGGTGGCGGGCACCTGTAGTCCCAGCTACTCGGGAGGCTGAGGCAGCAGAATGGCATGAACCCGGGAGGCGGAGTTTGCAGTGAGCTGAGATGGCGCCACTGCACTCCAGCCTGGGCGACAGAGTGAGACTCCGTCTCAAAAAAATTAAATTTAATTTAAAAAAAGAACGGAACCCCGGTAAATTAGGTGCCCATGGAGTTAACTACTTTAGGATTTTTCTTGTAGAGAGAGATGTATCACAACAGTTATATTCTACAACTGAGCAGTGTGAGCCCAATTTTGGCTTGTTTTTTTTTTTTTTTTTTTTAACATTGGGGATGCTGTTCTAAAGTAGCGTCTTAGATCACTTCTGTACAGACTCAATAATCTTGAAGTGACGCATGGAATTTGAGGTGATGGCCTCATTTCATCCACTTCATAGTTCCAAAGTTTCTGTCTTTTTTTCTTAGATTTGAATTTTTTCATACTTGAATATTCTAATTGTTGTAATTTTAAAAGGTAATATATTATAGAAAGCTTAGAAAACAGAAAAAGATTTAAAAAGAAAGCAAAAAATACTCATAATCCAAATACCAATAACTAACCACTGTTGAGAGTTTTTTATATATGTGTATACATATATATGCATGTATACATATGTGTGTATACATGTGTCACATGAACACATATATAAGTTAGGAAAATGCATAGATATGTACACCATCTATTTATTTTCTCAGTATGATCGATCATATTGTACATTCTATTTCATATTCAGTTATTTTTGGTTGACATTACATTTGAGCCTTTTTCCCTGTCATTAAAAATGATTTCAAAAACCAGTATGTCCATGTGCTGCATAATGTTTCATTATATAAACTTGTCATAACACTGAATCGTTCTCCTGAATGGTCACTGGACAATTCAGTAAGACATGTATTTTGAGAGGATGAGGTGGGATGCCTTTTCTACTTATAGCACATCACTCCAGAATGATCACTTGCCCGTGCTCACCTTCTCTTCTTACCACCACAACCCCTGATGGTGCAGATATTAGATGGAGTCATGTTATGCCCAGTGTAAGAGAAACAGTGTAAGAACTGTGTGCGTGGTGGTCAGCATAATGAAGGCAGTGGAGAATGAGTTTTACCCCCAAGCCAGCTGTTTCTTCTATCTTTTCCCTTTGTGACCATTGTTAAAAATCATTTTTGCCTCCTTCACCACACCCCGCATATTCAGATGCATGTCTGAATGCATGCATACATGCACACACACCCACATCGAGACCTAAATATGGGGAGAACTTCTTAAAGTCCCGAAATTACATTCTTTTTCATTATTCTTTATGATTCACACTTTGCCTAAGGAAAAAAAAAAGTAAGCAATAGGTAAGCAATAGGAAGTTAACTTCAGGCAAGCTTGCTTTCCCCCAATAACAGTGTAGTGAAAGGCTAGGGCCATGCCATGAACCCCAGAGAGAGCTGAGCCTATGCACACGAATATGTATTAGCAGGACTGGACAGAGCACCATTGTTTTGATAGCTTTCTGTTTTCACAGGTGCTACAGAGTCACTTTATGTGTCTTCACCATGACCCATGTCATAGAAGACAAATATAGCTATAGTTTTGCTGAATCCAGGTTTAAAGTTCCTTGTTCAAACAAAAACATACTTTCTAAATCGGTCCAAAGCAAAGTTCAACGTCTTGAATTTTGTACACTCTCCCTTTTATTCTCCTTCACTTCAGCTTGTCTCCTTCAGTGTTACTGTCTCCATTTTAAATATCATCAGCTGATAAATCAATTGACAGAGATCTGCAACAGTTTATTCTAATATTGAAGATGACAAATTACAGCCATAAATTTTTTCAGGAGAGAAGGCAATGGTATGCACTTCTGCATTTAGAAATTGATGTAGCATGAATAAAGATACTAGAGTAATGTAAAATATAATTTCAAAGCCAACTTGATTTATTCCTTAATTGACTACTATTAGATAACAGTGTATGTACAAACTTACTAGAAGGACTCTGGAAGATGATTGGCATTCTTTAAAATATAGTCCTTTTAGAAAAAAAATTCCCTTTATTACTAGATGCAAGAATGATTCTTACTAGATGTTTGTTAGAATGATTCTAACATAAGGAACAATTAAGCTTTCACCTGATTTCTTATCTGTCAGAAGGTAGAAAAAAATAGGATGGTTAACTCAAAAAACAGAAAAGGTTAAATGCTGTTCATTTTATTCTTGTGTGAAGAACTGTGGGATTTTGAGCACGCCCAAAAGGCAGCATCTCATTTCTTATACATTGTTACTGAAGGTTAATACACACACATGCACACACACACACACATCATGAAAATTTTCTCACACGAATGAATATAAGAAACTTATTCACACAAATAAATACAGAAAATTTAGTCATGTAAAATAAATAAGTTAGTACTCCAATGACTTGCCCTCCTGGAAATAGATATCCATCTCAATTGCTTTGTTTCCTATTTTTTAAATAACAAAATTTGACTTCTCTCATGTATCCCCTTACCTTTCAGTAATTTCTTCAGAAACTATGCAGGCTCCTTTATCCCTCTCTCTCTCCTTCTTACCTCTCATCATGTCCAGCCAGTGCTATTTTGATCTTTGTGATCTACACTCATGGCTCACTGTTTCAACCCAAACACCTGGGTTTGCTAGCCATATTTTAGAAACCTACTCTATCATCTTGTATCAGAGGAATGGGTAAAAATGGAAGTCTTTATTTATTTAAATATAAAGATAAACATATTTATATTGAATATATTGATATTATATAGATCTATAAATATATGCATCCATCTATCCCAGAGGCACAGATAGAATACCTGAGTTCCTTCAATACCCCAAAGAGGGGCTTTCTATCATTTATCAGTTGCAAAATAAGCATCTTCCACTTATGCACTACCATGATCTACATCTATGCATCTCCATCTCCCAGTCTTGATGAAGGCGCTGTTGCACTAGCGGTCTTACCCAAAACCCATGAATCATTAGTCCTCCACAAACCAGAAAACAAGGCCTCTGGCGGGACCCACCAGTCTTACCAATTGGAGACTTCAGCTGAAATCAGTGAAGTAGGTTAGAGTGGTTTATTGGCATCCTAAAGGCCTCCAGGAACCTCCACACAGCCTTTGATATGTCTTGTGGATCCTGAGCATTCACTCTGTCTCTAAACCTCACAGGTTTCCCAGGGTCCTAGAGGTACTAACAAGCCATGACAATCACAACCATCACTGCAATAGCAGTTAACACTGTACAATATTTTATAGACCAAAAAACCCACTTTTCATAATATCTCATTTTAACTGCCTACCTTTATTTTGGTAGGAAATTTGCCTTTGCTAATAGTTGCCTGCTATGTTCAGTAGTTTCCCCCTCCCCTTATAAAATACCCAAGTGGCTACTTTCCAGGTATTAGTGAAATCCCTAGATCTGCCAAGAGACGAAACCTAGCTAACGCAGTTACATAGTATTGTCAATTCTGAAGTACATATTCTCCAGCTTGAATAGCTCTCTCTTTCATCAGAAGTGAGACACTTACTGTAATTGCTTGGCGAGCATCTGGAAGTAACATGAATAATGATGATAATAGTAATGACCTCATAGGATGTATAATTTGGGGATTAAAGAACATTTACAACCTTATTGTGTCATAGTTAATGATGAGGTGCCAAGTTTTCTTGCCACCACCCTTTGCAATGGTATTTCCTGCTTGGATCAGAGAACTAATTATAGTAAATGGTGCCCTTTCAAAGAACTTGCCCCATCCTAAAGCATATGCTGGCATAAAGATATAAAACTGTTTCAGTGTTGTTTTACAGATACAAATTATTAATGTTATTTTACATTTGTATTAAAAATTTGTATAATGTAATCATTTAGTGTTTATTTTATTGTGTGTACCTTCTACTCAGAGGGTTGGCATTATTGTTCCTAACAGTGACGGATACAAGCAGATCATGCCTTATGACCTCTACCATCCCCTTCCTCGGTACGTAAATCAATCATCCTGATGTTAGAATTAGCAAATTAGTCATCTGCTGCTTATCTATATATATAGATATACATATACGTAGAGAGAGAGATTATATGTTTTTAAGATGGTAGATGGTATATTTTGCAATCCATTACTGAGTTCTGCTTTTGAATAATACTAGCCTGCTCAGACTGTAAGCTTATCATTCAAAAACCGCTTTAAGGTAGAATCATGTTACACTGTAGTGAAAACAGTAATTCACTCTGATTAGATACAGTGTATGGGTTTATATTATGTCTTTCTTTCCCTCCCTTTGTTCTTTCCTATTTTTCCTCTCAATAGGACCCTAGTCATTAAAGCACTGTTGCTAACGATTGAACAAACACTGCCTAAAGCATTATTGCACTACCATTAACATGGAATTCCAGATGTGACATTATTCTGCATAGGGGCTTTAAATGTCCACTTTTTATTTCAGATAAATTATAATTAAGAACAAAAGGCAACTTTTTAATATTCTTATTGTTCAAAACATTTTAGGAGACATTTTTTCTGAACAAAATTCAATGTGCTGCATTGCTTTTTTAAAGTACAGTACTTTTAAAAACTAGAAAAAAGGTAATGAAAGTAATTCAGGATCTTTTAAAAGAAATTGTTCCCTTTATAATATATTCATAAGAAAACCGGAGACGCTGAAAAATACTCTAGCTACTGAGTGTGTTGACTGCACTGGAAACAGCTCCACAGAGAGCAGAAATTAGAATTGGGATTGAAGTAGACCTATGCTCTATTTTCTTGGCTTACTTGGCCCTCAGGGAATCAGCTGCTATTTAGAACCAAGGGTTTAAATCAGATCATAAATGGTTGGAGTAATCCACAGCAGCCTGCTCCATCTCAAATTAAACCAAGCCCAGAAAATAATTTTATTTTGAACTGTAAGTGTTTGATGGAAAAGTCTCCAAATACCTAATGAATTAGAATCCAAATAGAGGTCCCTTAAGGTCATCTAGTGCAACTCCCCATTGATGCTTCATTCTCCCATTCCTTCTCCAACAATCACAACCATATACCACAGATATGTTAAATATATATTTACACAAATATTCATTCATATATTCAATGCATATGTATTCACACATGTATATACACATCTATCGATGTTTATATAATACATATATACAAGTGAAAGTTGTCATCCAGCATCTACTTAAATATGTCTAGTGACTGGCAGGGAACTCACTTTTCACCTAATGATCACATATAGGAAAGGAATTTGACTTATACTAGATATTCTTCTTGTTTTTCTTGTTATTTTTAATTCTTTCACTACGTGGCTATGTCATTAGTCGGCTCCCTCCTACTTTCCTATGACTATTTTGATAAAGACAATAAATAGCTTTAGAATGTTCCTAATGCATCATTTTTCTGGTTTTATCCAGAACTCTTGACCTTGAAAAAATAATGAAATAGCAAAAAATTAATTTTTTGAAGTAATGAAAATAGCAAATTATTAAACTGAACCAAGATTTCATTTGGTTTCAATTTCTGTATCTGTGAAATAAATGTTCATAGGATATATGTATCTGTTTGTATGAAAGCCATACATTTCATTATTTCAAGATAAAGGTAAAGTTGGACATCAGGAGTAAGCAACATCAAGTTTATGTTTTTCCTGTAATGGCAACTCCTAGATTTCTGTTTTATCTGTGATCTCTCTTGTTTATATTTCTCTGGCATAACTAATGCCTATATTAAGTTAAAATTGATTTCTTATAGGTTGGGATTTTTCTTCAAATGCCTAAATCCCAGTGGTATATTAAAACGATCCTCCTGGGTGTGTGTTTGTACTATGTCCTTGTATACACTCTTGGCATGTCTATGTATCACAATGGGAAAGAACAATAAATTTTATTTCTTACCCCCTTGTATGTCTGATACCGAACTAGTTATAAAGTTAGACATTCAGCTTTATTGACAAAGTCTTAGTAAATGCAAACTATTTTTACAACTGTGTTTTCATTCATAAGAAGAATTAAGACTCAAAAATGGTTCTCAAATGGAAGCTACCCACTGACCAAGGCAATTTAAATTATTTAAATGGGGCTAAGAACACAAGTATAGATACAAAACACAATTAACATATATTTACCTTGTTCTTTCCTGCTTTCAGTCTTTGACTGTAACACATATCTGGACATAATATGAGAATGTAGTCTGAATAATTATCTTGATTCATAATTAATATATGCCACTCTTGTGCATCCTGCTTAATTTGAGAATTTCTTAAACACACTGTGTGTTTAAAAAAATTAAAAGCCAAAAAAGGTTACATATATGATGTATAAATTCATTCAATGTTCTCCAGGATAAGATTCTTGGATATGTCTTTTTTTTTATTCCAAGCACTTACCTGGTTACTGTCTTCAGATCTCCTGACATGCTCTCTCTCAGCTTTTGTTACGCTTTCTTTAAAGCACACAGACATGTTTTACTTCAAGATTCCACATAACCCTATTATTATACAAGGATTCACATGATAATTTTCTATGCATAGAACTGTAGTTGTATGCTGGGACCATAGTATAAATTTTTGAAATAATATTGCCTCATTTGTCTTTCTATGATCACTGATATTGAAAAAGATACTTACTGCTATTTGTGAAATTGCACTATGGTCAGGTCCAAGTGCTGAGACAGAAATTAATCACTCTCCCTTTAGTAGGGTCAAGCTTAAGAATTTTAGAGTAGCAATTAGAAAATGTGCTCCTTTATGACATCTTAATATTCTAAGTGATTAAATGTACATTTAAAAACATATTCCTACTTCACTGTCAGATCAAATCTAATGTGAATACATACTTATGTATTCAACCCAACTTCAATCTGAATCAGGCCTGTTATTCGTCTCCAGAAGGAAGCCCTCCAGAGATTTATGTGGAGACAAAGGAGAATTGGTCTTACCCATTGGGAAGAGAAACTCTCTACAGAGCTACTTCATTCTCTTGAAAGAGATCAGAAAGTCTCCCAAGGGCCAGAGGGCCTCAGTTTCCCCACAATGACATTTTCTTATGTGTCTCCTGGGGAAATACACATAGGAAAATATTGTATTTGGCAGCACATCTTGGCTTTTGGCAGTGCAGATAACAGTTGTTGCCTAAACTTGAACAGTGCAGAGAAAATGTGAAGGAAAACCCTTTGTAACTAGGAAAAACACATGATTCAGGCTCATGCAGAAGAGAAATCAAACTCACAATGTACACAAAAAACCTGCCTACAGAATAATTAATGTCTCAATGGTGTGCCTGTGCAACATTTTAAAATTTTAACTATTCAAATGGATCAACTCGGTGACATTTTGTTTCTCTCATTAAAATTATATCTCTCATAATTCTAAGAGAAATCTTAAATCTCCTTAGCAATCCTCATCAATAAGCAGAATATATGTAAAAAAGACAAGCTCAACTCAGTCCCAATGTTTCTGTTTTTAGAAATTCTACATTCTCTAAATCTACAGGAGAAGAAAAGAGAATTTGGCAAAGATATCTCTCTGCATCTGGGACCTGATGCTTCAGAGCTGCGTAAATCTCTGAAAAAAAAATCAGTGGAAGTCTCTTAAATGTTTTGACAATATTGTTATTTTCTACCTTACTTAACTATATGTCTACTTTCAGATGCCATTAGCCTTCCAACCCAAACCAAACCTCTTCACAGTTCCAAGAGTTACCTACTGAACTCTACCTACCAGTATCCCTCAACAGTTATGGAATATGTAGATAATATTAACACTTCTGCCCCTGAGCTTAATAATGATAGCACAGTTTGAACATCAGAATTGTGCTGAATCTATGTAGTCCCAAAGCTGATGATTGCAGAAGCAAAGGAGAGAGTCTTTTGTTTACCTTGATCTTATATGAGCTTCTTCTATTAAAAAAAAATACCTAGAAGTTAAGTAGTAAAGTATTACATTGAAAATAAAAAGTATCTGCAGGTGCAAACCATTAGTGTTAACTGAGTATACCACTTTAGTCTTGAGATGGATACTTAATGGGTTTAACGAAAATAAATTTTATATATACATATCTTGAAACTATGGGAGAAGGATAGAACTACATCCTACCTCTTCTGAGTAGGTTACAGACAGCACAGATATCCTTGTGGACAGCTCTCAAAACTGTGATGGCTTACATTTGTGTAGAGCTTCACGGTTTGCAGAGAATGTTGAATCCTTCTCTCTTACTCATCGGGTTTCAGGCAATAGATGGCTTTTGGTTCTCTGGACCTTAGCCTCTCAGAACCTGATTATACCAATAGGCACGGGGAGTGGGTTGGTCGACCGGTCACTGAGGAGGCTTAGCAATGTGCATGTCTGCCCTGATGACTCCCCTTGCTTCTGTAGGTGGGAGGCCACCCCATGGACCGCGTGCTCCTCCTCGTGTGGGGGGGGCATCCAGAGCCGGGCAGTTTCCTGTGTGGAGGAGGACATCCAGGGGCATGTCACTTCAGTGGAAGAGTGGAAATGCATGTACACCCCTAAGATGCCCATCGCGCAGCCCTGCAACATTTTTGACTGCCCTAAATGGCTGGCACAGGAGTGGTCTCCGGTAACTGTGCCTTCTTTCTTTGTTCATTAGGAGAGTAAGTCCACTCTTCCCTTTCATCATCATGGCCCCACCGGGTACCCTGAGCAGCTCCACACTCTTCTTGAGGTGTCTAGAAGCCTACCAGCTTAGCTCCTGGAGTAGGAATGCCCCAAATCCAGCATGACCAAAAGTAAATGATGTTTTTTTAAAATGTCTTTCTTCAAGTTCCTTCAAGAAGCCTCTATTGTTCCCCAGATAATGTTCCCTCAAATGGCACGGGGAAGCAACTGCCTTTCAAGGGTAATTGAGGCCGAATGTCTGATCCCGAATCTGTAAAAGCTGTTTTGATGATAGAGCTCAGTAGACCAGAAGTTTGATTTCATTTTGTATGTATTATGCTTTGTATCCAAAAGGGCCTAAGGGGATTAATATTAAAACTATGTATATTAGTCATTGGAGAAGGGGGGAGGAGGAAATGAAAATAGCACAAAAATTAAAATTGGAACGAAGTAAGATAATTAAAAGAAAAAGCTTATAGATGTTAGGAAACCTGCTGTAACTAAACATAAAATGTTATTCAGGGTTTCCTGACTGCTAACGCAGAAAGGAAAATGGTAAAGGAAACAGAAAGATGAAATAAGCCATTGTGCCCTCAGCCTCAGAAATGACAAAAGACTTCACTGAGCCCTGTGGCTTCATGGCAGCAGATCAGAGCTGTGACATTTTCTACATCTAGACATGCTACCAGACATGGGGAACCATTAGAGGTGCAATCTACATTGGGCATCTGGTCATTCAGTCTGTTCTTTTAAATGTTATTTTTGCCTTTCAGTGTAATCAATTGGATTGACAATGCTGCAATATAATTTAGCTATAATCGTAGTTTAAATTTTTTCATATCCATGTGGGGGTATTTCCCATATTTTTGGAAGTAGCAGTCATTAGCAAAGTAACTAAATAAAATACAGTGCTGGTAATCAAAATTAAGCACACTCTACAGTCTCTTTTCTCCTTTCTTCTTTTTGGTGCTTGATTTGAGACTTTGCACACAGTGGGTACTTAAAGATTGTTAACTGATTAATCCAAAGCTATGGAATTGAAAGTGATTTAATTTTCAGCGAGCTTCACCTCAAATAGCCAAATAGAACAAAGATCCCTTGACTGGTAAGAAGTGGTATAAACTTACCAGGAGTCCTTGTGTGGGAAAAAAAAAAGAAGACTTAGATTAAAAGCTTTAGATGGGAAGTGAAGAAAAGTAAACAAGGCTTTGCCTACGAGTCTCCTCTCTCTTGCAATCTCTTTCCAGTGCACAGTGACATGTGGCCAGGGCCTCAGATACCGTGTGGTCCTCTGCATCGACCATCGAGGAATGCACACAGGAGGCTGTAGCCCAAAAACAAAGCCCCACATAAAAGAGGAATGCATCGTACCCACTCCCTGCTATAAACCCAAAGGTAACTTGACAGTTGCTCTCTTACCAGCCTGTTAATTGTTGTGTGTAGTCAGGTGTGTTTTAAACTCCTTGGAATATTTTTAAGTATCCCAATTATTCTTAGTAAGAATTCTTTATAACTTAAACTCTACTAAAGGAATTTGATTATTTTAAAGAATCTTTCAAATGATTTTGATTGCAAAATTTCATTAGCTGCTACATGTAGAAATATATTTATATAATTATCTCCCAAGTCATAAAGTTATTTGAGGACTATTGCTGAAGAATACAGATGTATCTGCTTAAAGGCAGACCAGATATTCTAGAAATATATGTTTGATTTACTATCCACATTTCTTGCCTTTAAAAACAAGGGAGTGAACCCAAGTATGTCTATTTTGTTAAGGCTGAAGTACGTTGGGAAGTCTCATACTTCAAACTGATGAAACAGAAAACTGTCGTTTTTTATATTGAAAATTAAAACATTAATATGAGACTGGATTCCAGAACCACAATTTAAAATATATCAGAATTTAATAGATACTGCAATAATTTATAAAAAAGAAATTTTAGGAAAGTGTAGAGCTAAGCTTTTAGTGAGCCAGACTTATAATTACATTGGATATCTCAGATTAGCAAGAATATGAATTTGATTTCTGTACAAGTATTGTTACTTGTCTGTGTCAATGGAAAAGAAAAATTCAAAGTCACAAGCCATTCAGAAGTAAAGAACTCTTTAAACCCCCTTTAATTTTTAATATTAAATATGGCTCCCATTTCTTTATTTTTTTAAGCCATTAAATTTCTCTGAAAAATCAGTCACAGTGTAGCTCTTTATTATACTATAGGTGGCCCTAATTGCAACTGAATGGCATCATAAAATCTAAATTAACGATATAAAAGGAAACAAAAAAAAACAGAAATCCTGATTAATTTTAATAAATGCACCTCTCTCGAAGCCTTGGTTGCCTCCTCTGTAAAATGGGTGTAATAATAGTATCTAAATCAGAGATCATGTGTAAGTTAAATGAGATATAACATAAACAGGGTGGTTAACCTAATGCCTGCAATATAGTAACTTCCACAAGCAGTAAGTTACTTTTAACTCCCAACTATCATCAGCGCCCTCAACTATGAGAGAAGGTTGCCACAGGTGCGTCTGACAGGATTTAGTTCAAAACAACAATAAAGTATTACAAGCTTACTATTAGTGCCAAACTGAATGCTTCCTTATTGAAAGACAGAGAGCTAACTACGCCACCAGAGACAGCTTCATTTACTGTGTCTTTTTTTTTTTTTTTTTTTTTTTTTTTGAGACGGATTCTCGCTCTGTTGCCCAGGCTGAAGTTCAGTGGCGTGATCTCAGCTCACTGCAACCTCTGCCTCCCAGGCTGAGGCGATTCTCCTACCTCAGCCTCCAGAGTAACTGGGATTTCAGGCGCATGCTGCCGTGCCCAGCTAATTTTTTGTATTTTTTTTGGTAGAGACGGGGTTTCACCGTGTTGCCCAGGCTGGTCTTGAACTCCTGAGCTCAGGTAATCCACCTGCCTCGGCCTCCCAAAGTGCTAGGATTACAGGCATGAGCCTCCATGCCCAGCCGACTGAGTCATTTACTGCGATAGTTGTAGTTGTAAAATGATATATGTATAGGTACAGTGTTGCTGTGTTTAAAACGTTAGCAAATCCTTTTGGCTTTGGCAGTTTCACATTTCTCACTTGCTTTGTTTTTTGACTATAAATAATTGCTGTGCATAGAGAACAAGAAGTGATGCCCCTAAGTTAAAATAGTCAATTGTTTATTAGCTTTATCTTTACCAAGCCACTTCAGAGAAAGAAAAGCAGTTTGCAGTTAACTATCAAGAATCAAATCTGGATTTTCACAACTAAAGAGTGAGCCTGGCTCTCTAAACATCATTAAAATACCATATAATTCTA
Organism: Symphalangus syndactylus; assembly: GCF_028878055.3. NCBI lineage: Eukaryota > Metazoa > Chordata > Mammalia > Primates > Hylobatidae > Symphalangus > Symphalangus syndactylus. The sequence continues at coordinate 121,042,453 of NC_072431.2, read as the reverse complement.
TGGTGCATATATGTATAGACATATTTCTTTCATCTTTGCAATTATATGTTATAAAATGGTGATAGAACGTCATTGGCTCATACTATAAAGGCAAATATCCCCATAAATGACCCTAATAAATATGCTAGAACGGGAATCTTGGCAGTCATTTCTGTAAGAGCAGTTATAACCTCCCTCTTCATTTTTCTCCTCCACAATTTTTTTCCCAGGAAGTAACTAGGAAGCTTGTTTTGAATTGTTTGGCGAAAGCTAGATAAATAGGTGAAATAAGTCAAATTATGTGTTATGAACCCTCATTTGCACATATTCCAGTTGTCAGTGAGCCTTGGGGTAGTACTGAATGAGTCGGATATCTAAATCAATGTTTTGTGGATTTCAGAGTGAAAGAGTTTGTTTTTGGCAATGTGACATAGATCACACTTAGCTAAAAGGCAAAAAAAAAAGTTAGAATTTATGAAAATATCACAATATAATTGATTATACTTTGTTTTCCAAGGTAAATACTGCTCTATCTTTTCAAGAGGAAATGGTAAAAAGATACTTCGATGATTCTTTATATGCATATTGAGCTAGTGCTCCTACACTTACAACTTTCATAATAAAAGGACTTTCCTTTGCTATTCATCATAATAAAGAGGAAGCTTGTACACAAACTCGTATTATTAAACATTTTAAAATTCGATTTTATTTTTCTAGATATGACCATCATCAGAGGCAGCAATTTACCCAAAAACTTATTATTCGTGTTTGTCAATATAGTAACTTCTTGGTGAGGAGAATAAGGAATTTTCCTAAAATCCCAGGTTGGTTCTAACCTCTTCCTTTGTATGTGCACGCACTGAATTCTCAGAGAAACTTCCAGTCGAGGCCAAGTTGCCATGGTTCAAACAAGCTCAAGAGCTAGAAGAAGGAGCTGCGGTGTCAGAGGAGCCCTCGTAAGTTGTAAAAGCACAAACTTCTACATTTGAAACTGATTTGTTTAAAGAAAGCAGTGTCTCACTGGTTGTAGCTTTCATGGGTTCTGAACTAAGTGTAATCATCTCACCAAAGCTTTTTGGCTCTCAAATTAAAGATTGATTAGTTTCAAAAAGTGTTTGTCAAAACTGATGATTGCATTGTAAATACTTCTGTTTTGCCTAAAGTAAGAAAACGAAGGTGTAGTGCTTACCCTCTTCTCCAAAATCTTACCTCCTCTCTTCTCTTGGCAAGGGGCCAAAGGTGAGAAGGCCCAGGCTGCAGCTGATGATATAACATAGATTTGATGGGAAAGTCTGAGCTGCTTTTCACGCTCTCCCAGTTTTGCAATACAGTCACTCACAAAAATTAAAGAGCAAGTAAAGTATACCTGAGGGCAAAGGAAGTTCATTAACTTTCCTTTTCCCTTTCTTCCTGGGATTGGTATTAGGGATGGACCTACTTATTTGCCCCACTTGATTATGTCCCATGTGTGCTCAATTTTATCAAGGCCATGGAATCTGTAAAACCGTGAGGCCCAGATTTGCCAGATGCTTCAGAAGAGGAAACAAAAAGGAGAGACAAAAGTAGATTAAGTGGATGATTGATTGACTGATAAGTTTATGTATTGATTTCATTAGAAAACTCTGATAGGCATAGCTGCTACATCACTTTTACAAACGAGGGGATACAATTGATTGAAAAATTTCATCTATGACCCAAGAAGTTTCTCAGGTTGAAAAATTTTCTAAACTAATTCATTTAATGTAAGTTCTAAGCTCTGTGCTATTCACTGGCACTTAAGATATGTCATCCACCCTCCAAGAGTTAATAGCAGAGCATGTAGGATATAAAATGATTTCCAAATTTTACTAGAGATATAAATTAACGTTGCAACCCATTTAAATGCAATTTACAATTTTCTCAGATTCGTTCTGTTTGAATCTAAATCTGATGTGGTTTGCCAGAACACAACTGTGTTCCTAAGTGCACAAGAAATCCAAAATATAGATTTGTACAGTAACCAAAGGTCATTTGTAAAGAAATTATATTCTGTCCTTTGATTTCACATACACCAAAAGGATGCACACATTAGAAAACGCTTTTTTTCCCTATTTTTTTTTTTTTTTTTTTTTGAGATAGGGTCTCCCTCTGTCACCCGGGCATGGGTGCAGTGGCACAATCATAACTCACTGCAGCTTCCACCTGCCAGGCTCAATGAATTCTCCCACCTCAGCCTACCGAGTAGCTGGGACTACAGGTGCAGGCCGCTACACCAGGCTATGTTTTTAATTTTTTTGTAGAGACTGGGCTTCTCCGTGTTTCCCAGACTGGTCTCAAACTCCTGACCTCAAGCAATCCGCCTGCCTCATCCTCCCAAAGTACTGGGATTGCAGGCGTGAGCCACCGCGCCTGGCCCAGGAAACACATATTTTTACTTAGAAGGATAATTAAGCAAACAAATTATTTCTGTACTGTAAAGTTACTACAGCAAACTTTTTGACTTCTTTGAGAAAAAGCAACTAACCATTGCAGAACTTTGGAGGAAAGCGAGTGATTAAAGATCACAGTGTCACCTTGGAATGAATGTATAAAGGCTTACAATTTTATGCTTCTCCTCTACCACTACCTGATTTGACAGGCCTTTTTGTTGCTGAGGAGTAAATAAGCTGTTCTTTTTAGGGGGGCATTAATAACTTCTTAATCCAGTAAGGTCCTATTTAAGACACAGAAAGATGCTATGTAATTAGAGCTGGTGACTCCTTTTATATCCTACTGGGTTAAATCTATTTGAAACCAGTTATGTTTTATTTTACCTAAATAAACTCTTCTCCCCTTGTACACTGTATTTTGTCACTTGAACTAAAGTGTAATCCTATGTATAATCTTGCATTCTGGCTGATGGTAAATAATAATACAAAATTGAAAATAAATGGAAACATTTTACATCGATAAGCATCTTCCCATTATTAGATGCCTTTCAGATGAAAGCTGTCAGTGGAGTTTAATGCATCCACAGAAGCATTACATAGACCATCATCAACCATATTTTGTAATGAATGTTTTCTACTAAAGATCCGATTAAGATGCATTATGTTTAACGTTAATCTTAATAAAATCTCTAAAGTAGTTAAACATAGTTTTAGCCATTGAAAGTATAGCCATATATTAAACTATTAAAATTTACTCTTAGTGTAATGAAATTGCCATCTTGGCATGGTTAATCTGAATTGGAGTAGATTGTAATTGGAGTGCTGGTGCAGGGTAAAGGAAATGTATACTATTGTGCTCAGAATAATAATTACTTTTATACCAAAATAAAATAAATGACAGCTGTAGAATAATGTAATGAAAGGTATATGGTTTCTACATTTTAATACACTTTACGTGTTTAGTGCACTGCACCCTAAGAAAGGTCCTAAGTGTCACATTTTTTTTATCTATATTGATTTTGAATTTAAAAAACATAATGTTGCATGGCCTTAATTCCATCTTTTCTTAAACCACATAGACCGGTTTCTAAATGTATGTGACAACCTATAATTACTCTCTGAAGCATAATGAAGAAATGATCAACTGTCAGCAAGTCATTCCTTCCCCCCACCAAAGAGACTCACACTGCTTAAATTAAATGGTAATGTTTAGAAGCTGTGGCTGTCACTTCTGAACTGCTGCAGCGAGGCAAGAACAGTGGCTCACAACTATTTTCTCTTGCTTTGGCTCCAGCTAACAGTGGAGAGTTCCGTAGTAAAGCAGTAAATATCATTTATTTCCCTATATGGAAAGTGAAAATATTATCACCAGCCTATCTCATTACGTAATACAGAAAAATCACCAGATGAATGTCTTCAGCTTATGAAGATACCCTTGTTCAACGTTAGATACTTTTAGTTAACCCAAAATGTAAGGAAAAGATTGGTTAGCACTCAGGCCAAACATATGTTGGGAAGTAACTGCTTTAAGATGCTTAGAAGAAAACAATGATAAAAGACTAAAAACTGAATTGCCAAGAAATAATTAACACATTATAGACCAGAAGAATGTACCGACAACCAACATTGTGGTTGCACTAAACACCATGCACAAGATACAAATCCAGATATCAGTTTCATAGAACCACTGAAATAAATACGGAGATTGGCTCACATGGTGGTAATATATAGATAGATTTCATCATATAAAGCTGAATCGTCAACTCAAAAATACTTCTACATGTTGATTTTCTTTCCCTCAACAACAGATTGGTTTGTTATGACACATCTGATTCATGTGGTAGAAAGGTAGGAATATTGTGATGAATACATATATATATATATATATATATATATATATATTTTGAAACATAGTCTCACTCTTGTCGCCCAGGCTGAAATGCAATGGCGTGATCTCGGCTCACTGCAATCTCCACCTCCTGGGTTCAAGCTATTCTCATGCCTCAGCCTCCCGCATAGCTGGGATTACAGGTGCCCGCCACCATGCCCAGCTAATTTTTGTATTTTTAGTAAATAAGAGACAGGGTTTCACCGTGTTGGCCAGGCTGTTTTGAACTCCTGACCTCAGGTGATCCACCCACCTCAGCCTCCCAAAGTGATGGGATTACAGGCATGAGCCACCACGTCCAGTCGAATATATTTTCTAGGTATGTACAACATGAGGAATTTAAGACCAGCCTGGGCAACATAGCAAGACCTGGTCTGTACTAAAACTCAAAAAACTTAGCCAGGCATGGTGGTGTGTGTCTATATTTGCAGCTACTCAGGAGTCTGCGGCTGGAGGGTTGCTTGAGCCTGGGAGATGGAGGCTGCAGTGAGCTGAGATCACGCCACCAAACTCCAGCCTGGGTAAAAGAGCATCTCAAAAAAAAAAAAAAAAAAAAAATATATATATATATATATATATATATATATATATATATGACTGTGACTAAGAATGCCTAATCTCCTGGGAATGCAGCCCAGCCGGTCTCAGCCTTAACCCAGTGCCTATTTGAGATGGAGTTGCCCTGGTTCAAATGCCTCTGACCGTTGAAGTAGACTTCTACAATTACTAAGACTCTGGGAGAATTTCATTTTTCTGAGGGTAATAGCAGTGCCATGCTAGTACTAGAAAAGGGGGGATGGGAAAAATACTGATAAAATTATCTTCTGTTAAGTTTCAAACTATGTCATTTTTTATTTCCCTCCAGCTGTTGAGGGTGTTGTTAGATTTAGGATACATCATTTAAATGCCAGATTGAGCCCATCTGGTTGCTTTCATGGAAAAATATATAGCAATAGCTTTCTAGGTCTTTTTGGAAACTCTCAAAAGTGTACCTTTATTGGTGGGGAATTGGAACTAAAAAGTGGTAGTACAATTATATTTGTTAATCAGGTGGAAGCTAAAAAAATTCCTGACAGGTTTCCCATCTCTTATTTTTATACCGTAGCTTTAGTCTTGACTGAGATGTGTGCATAAACATCACTATCACCTGACATGTATCACCCAGGCAAGTACATAGTGTGACCCTTCTGACAGCTTAATTTCATGAGGAAAAATGATACATTTAAAGAAATGTTGTTGGATAGGAGGTCATTCAGCTTACCTTAAAGAGCCTGCTCTGACTTGGAACAGGAAGGAAATTGTTCATTTCCTTAACTCCTTCAGGCTACTAACAGGCCACCTAATGCCCTAGAAGGTGTAATTTGCTAAGGGACTCATGTTTTAAAAAAAAAAGGAAAAAGAAAAAAAGGTGTAGTCTGGATGCTTTAGGTGCTCTTCCTGGTCTCTAAAACAAGGCATCCCAGGTAGAGAAAGTGAGGACCAGTGGGGCACTTAGGGAAGCCAGGTTCTTCCAGATATATTTCAGTTGCCTGTACTTCTTTGATGGCTCAGAAGAAGCAATGGGATATGCCAGTTGCTTTGGACACAGTGTGGCCAATATAGCAATTTTATCTAGATATTCCCTTGTTAAATAGCTGGCCTTCACCAGGTGGAGAGCCTTAATGATGCCATTTTTTCAAAGGTAGGATTGGGTAGTCCTTGTGCCTTGATCTTGCATTTTAAAAGATCTTGAGTTATCTTATTAGATTTTCAGTCAACGGCTTTGCATGGTTAGGAGACTATATTTGTGCTTCAACAAAATAGTCAGGGCTTAAATGTATTGCCATAAATAATCTTGTTGTGAGCCATTACAAAAAAGAAGACGAAGAGGAAGAAAAGTAAGTAAGCAGAAGGCAGCAGTAATATCTGGATGCCAGATGGCATCAGCTTAGCAATGGGGTTTATTCAATAAGAAGCAAAGGGAAATTCCTGTCATGCATCTATGTGAACAGAACCCACAAGGAATTAGATGCATATAGAAAAGCCAATAAGAGTCACCATGGTGATTCTGTACTCATTAAATGCCTTGTTTACCTTGTTGAAAATAGTATTTAAAGATATAATATTTAAGCGTATGTTTTCATTAGTCCATATTTATACCCAATAAGTAGTCTAAGAATGTAGATGGCTTAACTCAGTGGTTAAGAATGTGAATTCATATTTTTTAAGTGGCTAGAAATGTTAATTGTGTGACATGTGTTTTTATATCCCTCCTCAAAATGTAGTGAACCAAACATCATTTATGGGTCCATATAGTGTTACTATTTATATTCTAAATATAAGGTACCTGAATTATATTCTCTTCATGAATCTCAGGCCACAGAAAAGTAACGATGAATATCTTGTTTATGTGTAGAAACAGGTGAGATGATTCATGATTCTTAAGAAATCTAAGATCAAGAAATTTAAACACTGTTTGCAGATTATTCAATCAATAAAAAGAATGTTCAAGCAGCAAAGAGTTGAGCATTAGAATTATAAGATTAAAGAGCACTTAATTTTGAAAACTGGCATATGGTAGAGCTAAAGCCTCACACTGGCCAGACAGCATCAACCCTTCCCCTACAATAGTCTTGACCTCTCTCACTTCCAACACCTTCCTTTCTGGCCTCTTCCCTATTCTCTGTAGCAGCAAAGTGCTTAATATAATTTCTTGGGCTAATTCCATATTCTAGATGACTTTAGAGAGCCACTAGACTTGCTAAATTATTCACACCTCCTAACGATGGAAGCTAAACTCACCTATAAATCCCCTGCCCTATGCCATGCTATGTGCCAGGTGCAGGTATTGCGAAAATAACCGTAGTCTTTGCCCTCAAGAAACCGTTAGTGCATTCTTATCACAAGAGCAATAGGATTGTGACCAAAGTGTTGAGTACCAGTTGTCTATCCACAGACTGAAGAAATGAGCTAGCTGTCTTTAAGAAATGCAATTTGATGTTTGGGTATCATATCATGAGAGAGTTACTGATTTAAAAAGGAGTTCAGGAGACTTATTTATTGAATTCCCAAATTCTCTACTAGCATATATTAGAATTGCATCTACCTCTAAGATAAAATATCAGATAGTTAAGCTATTACATGGTAATGCATAAATATAAGAAATAAATGATAGAAGAATATAATATATACATTGAAAGGGTTTGAGGGGGATGTTGATATGAACCGATGTTTGACAGATTATGATCAAACTGATTTGAATCTGGCTTTGATTCCAAAACTAGTACTTGGGGAAAGATATATGATCTTTTTACATAGCAAGTGATCAGATATTTTGTATCATTATGTGTACCTCAGTTATTCCTACCTATATGTTAAAAACAGGCTGTAGAAACCGCAGATAATTTCCTAAAATTGATTTTTTTCGGATGCATCAAGCTGCCAACTGGGTGAGTTGGTGAGGGGTGAGTCTCTGTATTTGTGTGCCCTGACAAAGAGACAATCCTGCTGGAATCAGAGTAAAAATCAAGTTAATTTTTGATCATACCTCCATGCAGGACAGCTCTGCACAGTGACTAAAAGTGTGGGCCCCAGGGACGGACAGCTTGTGTTTCAATCTTGACCTTGGGAAAGTCATTTAACCCCATATGCCTCCATTTATCACCTGTGAAGTGAGGTAGTCGCTACCTCATAGGGTTCTTCTGAGGTTTAAGTTAATCTGTATAAAGTACCTGGTATGCAGGAAGTGCTATGTATATAAATTTTTGTTGTGATTAGGCCTTTTCTAGCATCATTCATTTTCCTAGAGAATCTTTAAGGGAGTTAAGATGTCTAATAACCACTTATTACAAATGGAGAAATTGAGGCAGCTGTTGTGTCTGCCTCATACATCTTGCATCTAATGGCATTTGAGAGAGAACAACAATATTTAACTCAAAACTCAGCTAGTGGGTTCCCAGCTCACACCACCTTACTGCCTTTCTTCATCTACACTTCTGAGGGTCTTTGAAGACTCACTTATAAGCACCATCCTTTTAATTTAGCCCAGAGTTTATTTTAAGAGACAAATCTTTATTTAAATAAAAAGAGATTTAGGAGGAATTACAAAAATGAGTAAGAAAAGTTCAGAAGCTGCCTGGGTGAAAAAGTAACCTCTCTCTACTCTGAGTTAAATATACTTGATCTCCATGTACAGAAACAGCAGAATCAATAATAAGAGAGCAGATAGAGCCATTTTTTTGTAGTCATTCCTTGATTGCAAACCAAGGAGTTCTAAATTTATCAGCCCCTCCCTCTGTCACCACAGTTGCTCGTTCTGTAGCTACTTTCAGAAAGCTAAATCTGAACTGTTGCTTAGCAGAGCCCTAGAGAGTGACAAAGACAAATTAATGGGATCCTTGTGTGCCAAAATAAAGTATGCACCCTGTCACCACCAATACATGTTAAGTCCATTAAGGTCATTTTTAATGAACTGAACTTTTCATTGGAAAGCTTTGCCAAACGTGTTGAATTGAGGGAAAGAAACCTTCACAAAATTACAAGATAAACTAATTTCATTCCATGTAAAGAAGAAATGGTACATGAAAAGTATTGAGTTTCCATTATTTTAAATCTTTATCGAAGTCAGGGAAAATGTTATGCATTTAAACTACATTCCAATATTAAGCTGAGAACTACAAATGCAGTGATAGCATTGTAAGCTGTGATGGCAATCTGAGTCCCTGAGATGTGGCCTTTTAAGTAGACTATTTGCAAGGAAAAGCAAATTTTCAAGTCATTTTCTGTTCATTTAGATCAGAAAAGCAAAGAGAAAGAAAGATGGTCGAAACAAGTGTCATATCCTCACTTTTCACTTCTGAAACGAATAATTTGGCTTTATTTGTATCTGCTACGTGTAGTGAGTAGTCTTTCTTCCTTTTTTCCCAAAATTTTATGGATGTTGAGTTTTAAAAAGTAGATAAAAAAGACAAAAGCTCTCCTTTGGGTTTCTCTAACCTAGGAACAGTTCCAAAATGCTCCAGCGCTTCACTGCTGAGTAGCTGATGGTATGGTAAGGCAGTGTTTGACCAGAGTCCTATAAAAATTATTGAAGTCAGCATCTGTCTCAAAGCTGCCCCTTAATTTTTTTATTCTTCAAAATGACATTTTATTGATATTTCACTGAAGTGTGATAGACACAGAATCTCAACTTACCTCAAGCTACATGACTAACTAACAACCCATCAAGATGAAATTCGGCCGGCATATACTGCATAAATATAGCTATAAGAAACATAAATGAATAAGCCCACTGTAGCTGCTCAGTTTGGGTCTAGTAACTCTAACCTTTTCCTGCCGTAGGAGTTTTCTTATGGTTTCTACAGCCATAAGAAACTCCTACAGTAGAAAGAGGTTTGTATTTCCTCATGCCAATGCCTAGAACAGAAAAATATGACTTAGTTTCTTAGAGTCTTTTGGCTGTTGCCTCTTTATCTGGCCTGGTTTCAGTCTTTGGCCCTAAGAATAAGCACAGTACCAAGTCAATCATAACATTAACTCTTATCCTTCTGTTTATCAATCCATTTATTTCTTTGAAAAATTATTTACTGAGCTCCTATTATGTGAAGTTCTATCTTCCTAGAGATTTGGTCAAGTGAGGGGGACAATTATTACATAAAGATTTGCATTGTGATTATCAAAGACTGGTAGCTGTTCTAAGAAAATGGAAAGATGCTCAAAGATGTTAATAGGGGACCTATTAGGTCTGAGGGTCAGTGCATTAGTCTCTTCTCACATTGCTATAAAGAGCTATCTGAGACTTGGCAATTTATAAGTAAAAGAGGTTTCATTGATTCACAGTTCCACAGGCTGTGCAAGAAGCACAGCTGGGGAGGTCTCAGGAAACTTATAATCATAGCAGAAGGAGAAGGGAAAGCAGGCACATCTTACATGGCTAGACAAGGAGGAAGAGGGCAATGGAGGAAGTGCCACAAAATTTTAAACAACCAGATCTCATGAGAACTCACCATCATGAGAACAGCAGGGGAAAATCTGTCCCCATGATGCAATCACCTTCCCCAGCCCCCTCCTCCAACACTGGGGATTATAATTTGACAGGAGATTTGGGCAAGGACACAAATCTAAACCATATCATCCTGCCCCTGGCCCCTCCCAAATCTCATGCCCTTCTCATATTGCAAAATACAATCATCCCTTCTCAACAGTCTCCCAATTCTTAACTCACTTCAGCATTAACTCAAAAGTCCACAGTCCAAAGTCTCATCTGAGACAAGGCAAATCCCTTCTTCCTATGAGCCTGTAAAATAAAAAACAAGTCAGTTACTTCCAAGATACAATGGAGGTACAGGCATTGGGTAAATATACCCATTCCAAAAGGGAGAAATTAGCCCAAACAAAGGGGCTACAGACCCCATGCAAGTCAGAAACCCAGCAGGGCAGTCATTAAATCTTAAAGCTCCAAAATGATCTCCTTTGACTCTATGTGTCACATCCAGGCCACGCTGATGCAAGGGGTGGGCTCCAAAGGCCTTGGGCATCTCCACCCCTGTGAAGTTGAGTGCCTGCAGCTTTTCTAGGTTCATGGTGCAAGCTGTCAGTGGATCTACCATTCTCGGGTCTGCAGGATGGTGGCCCTCTTCTCACAGCTCCACTAGGCAGTGCCCCAGTTGAGACTCTGTGTGGGGCCTCCAATCCCACATTTCCCCTCCATACTGGTCTAGCAGAGGTTCTCCATGAGGTCTCTGTTCCTGCAACAGACTTCTGCCTTGATTTCCAAGCATTTCCATACATCCTCTGAAATCTAGGCAGTGTCTCCCAAGCTTCAACTCCTGCCCTCTGTTCACCCACAGGCTTAACAGTATGTGGAAGCCTCCAAGGCTCATGGCTTGCACCTTCTGGAGCAGATGCCTGAGACATATCTGGAGCCCTTTTAGCCATGGCTGGAGCTGGAGCAGCTGGGACACAGGGAGCAGTGTCCCAAGGTTAGGCAGGGCAGTGGAGCCCTGGGCCTGGCCCATAAAACCATTCTTCCCTCCTAGGCCTCCAGGCCTGTGATAGGAGGGACTGCCACAGCTCTGAAATGCCTTTGAGGCATTTTCCCTGTTGTCTTGGCTATTGACATTTGGGAAGGGCTGCTGTGAAGGTCTCTGAAATGCCTTCAAGGCATTTTCCCCATTGTGTTGGCTATTAAGATTTGGCTCTTTTTTACTTATGCCAGTTTCTGTAGCTAGCTTGAATTCCTCTCCAGAAAATGGGTTTTTCTTTTCTACCACATAGGCTGCAAATTTTCTAAACTTTTATGATCTCCTTCCCTTTTAAATATAAGTTTCAGTTTCAGGTTATCTCTTTGCTCATGCATGTGATTATATGCTGTTAGAAGCATCCAGATCACATCTGGAACACTTTGCTGCTTAGAAATTTCTTCCACCAGATACCCTAAATTATCACTCTCAAGTTCAAGATTCAAGGTTCCACAGTGCCTGAGGTGCCTGAGACCACCTCAGCCTGGACTTCATTGTCCATATCACTAGCATTTTGATTACAACAATTTACCAAGTCTCTAGGAAATTCCAAAGTTTCCCTGATCTTCCTGCCTTCTCAAACTCTTCCAACCTCTGCCAGTTACCCAGTTCCAAAGTCATTTCCACATTTTCAGGTATCTGTATAGCAATGCCCCACTTCTTGATAGCCATTTTCTGTATTAGTCTGTTCTCACATTGCTATAAAGGACTACCAGTACTGGGTAATTTCTTTAAAAAGAGGTTTAATTGATTCATAGTTCCACAGGTGGTACAGGAAGCATGGTTGGGGAGGCCACAGGAAATTTACAGTCATGATGGAAGATGAAGGGAAGGCAGGCACATCTTACATGGCCAGAGAAGGAGGAAGAGGGCAAAGGGAGAGGTGATACACACTTTTAAACAACCATATCTCTTGAGAGCTCACTATCACGAGAACAGCAAGGGGAAAATCCACTCCTATGGTCCAGTCACCTCCCACCAGGTCCCTCCTCCAATATTGGGGATTACAATTCGACAGGAGATTTGGACAGGGACACAAATCCAAACCATATCAGCCAGCAAAGCCCTCTTTGAGAAGGGACATATATACTGAGACCTGAAAGATGAGTGGGAGTTATTCCAAGCAAAGAGAAGGGAGGAGGGTGATCCAGGGTGCAACCCACACATGCCAGAATCTTGAGCCAGGAAAGCACTGACCACATTGAAGGAAGTAAAAGAAGATTAGTGTGGCTGGAGAGAGTAGTAACTGGGGGAAAATGGTGGGAGATGAGGATAGAAAATGCCATAAGATAACCAAGATAACCTTGGGATAAAGTTTGTCTTTTTTACCTGGGGACAGTAGGAGACAATTAAAAGCTTTACATTTTAAGATTCCCCTAGCTACTTCATTAAGAACAGGTCAGTAAGAAGTAACAGAGGAAGAAAATAGACCAGTGGCTATTGTGGTAGTCCAGCAGAAAGACAGTGTTAGCTCCAGTGATCATGGTATGCGTGGCAGCCCATGGCAGGACAGTGAGGTGATTAAGAGCACCAACTGTGGAGCCAGCCTGCCAGGGTTCAAGTCCTGACAATACCATTTACTGAGCAGTGTGGCCTTAGAAATCATTGTATTCCAATATTGTCATCTAGAAATTGAGACGAAAGTAGTACTATTAAAATATAATTTTGAAAAGGGTACAATCATAAGTCTCATGAAAATATAAAATAATCACATGACAAAAATATTATTAGTATTATTATTATTTCGAGATGGAGTCTAGCTTTGTTGCCAGGCTGGAGTGCAGTGGTGTGCTCTCAGCTCACTGCAACCTCTATCTCCTGGGTTCAAGTAATTCTCCTGCCTCAGCCTCCCAAGTAGCTGGGATTACAGGTGTGTGCCACCTCACCCAGCTAATTTTTTAATTTTTTTTTTAGTAGAGACGGGGTTTCACCATGTTGGCCAGGATGGTCTCCATCTCTTGATCTCGTGATCTGCCCACCTCGGCCTCCCCAAGTGCTGGGATTACAGGCGTGAGCCACCGTGCCCAGCCAAAAATTTTATTTAACTCGCAAATTATTGAGGAAGCCAGTGTGATATTAAAACTAGTTCAAATGAGAATTTGATTTAGAATAAAGTATATATTTTCTACCAGACAAAACCACTTGCAGTGCCATGAACAGAAAAATACATATATTATTATGGACAAGAAACATCTGTATCATCACCAGCCCTCTACAGGGAAACTTCTATCTCTATGGAGTTGCAAAACAGACTAGCAAAGACCATCAAAGGCTCATAATTCCATAGAACAAGACCACCCCTGGAAATTTGCTAGAAAATGCCAGCAGTTCATTGAAAAGACAACCAGTAATCTCTTTTGCCTATTTCAAAATGTTTCCAACGGTACCCATCTCCCAACAATGTCATAATGAGTTGTATATGTAAAATGCACAAAGCATGTTAGTGTAATATTTGCTTATTATTGCTATATTAAGGTGGTGGTAATGGAAATGGAGAGGAGTAAATGAGTTTATGTATATTTTCAAGGGAGAATTTAGAGAATTTGGCAATCAGCTGAAAGTGAGATGTGAAGGAAATTGAGGGGTCAAGAATAACTCCTGATTTTTTACTTGAGCAATTGGGTAGCCAGTAAAATCCTTTGCTGTGGTGGAGAAGATTGAAAGATGATTGGGTTACTGAAGGGGGAAATCAGGAGTTCCATTCTGGACATTTTAAGTTGGAGATTGAAGCTGCCTTTGAAACTTAAAAGCAAAAATGTCAAGAAGGAAAAAATAGCAATGTGCAGTAGTTAAGAGCACAAAACCTTACTAGTTGTGTAACTTATGCTTCAGTTTCCTCATCTGTCTATTAAATGGGAATAATAATAGTTTTATCTCATAATGTTCTTGTTCAGATTTAACAACTTTTATTTATAAAGCGCTTAGAATAGTGCCTGGCACATAAGAAACACTAAATAAGTTTTTGATAAATACATTAATTAAATTAATGTTTTTTCAGAGAAGAAAGTTCTAGAATAGAGATTAAATTAGAAGCTTCATGTACACTGATGGTATTTGAAACTAGGAATCATTGATGAACGCATTGGAAGATAGCACAAAGCCAAGTCCTGAGGCACTGCAATATTTTAATTTTTTTTTCTTTTTTTGAGACAGAGTCTTGCTCTGTCACCTAGGCTGGAGTGCAGTGGCGTGATGATCTCGGCTCACTGCAACCTCTGCCTCCTGGGTTCAAGTGATTCTCCTGCCTCAGTCTCCCAAGTAGCTTGGGCTTGCAGGTGCACGCCACCATGCCTGGCTAATTTTTTGTATTTTTAGTAGAGATGGGGTTTCACCATGTTGGCCAGGCTGGTCTTGAACTCCCGACCTCAAGTGATCTGCCTGTCTCGGCCTCCCAAAGTACTGGAATTACAAACATAAGCCACCATGCCTGGCCTGTGCCACTGCACTCAGCCAATATTTTGAATTTGAGAATAGAAGGACCTAGAAAAGGAGACTGAGAAGGAAGTAACCAGAGAAGAAAACCAAGAGAGTTTGGTGTCATGTAATTCAAGAGGAGGAAGTATTTCAAGAAGAAGTACTTGAAAGCAATGGTCAATTATGTTGAATGCCATTGGAAATGAGACAGAATGAGGATTAGGTTTGTTAAGAATAGCAGACAGGAAGGCCTGTGTTCTTAGAACCTGATACCCATCTTCCTCCTGGCCTTTTTCTTACTGTTGAATAAAAGCAGTTTCCTGATGGTCAGTGGGACCCTCCTTTAGTAAGACTCTTTATAATGTCTTGTCTAGAACCATATCAGAGAAAAGAGAAGGCAGAACTTCAAGATGACTTCAACAAAGTGCTCAAACATCAAGATCCCAGGCTTTGAAAGAGCCAGTAGTCTCTGGATGAATTGGAACTTTCAGAGAACTCAGCCCCTGCAACATTTTCCTCTAGTATAAAGTCTCTTTGAAAGGAAAATGTGCTCTCTAATGCAGTCAGCATTTTGTTTTTTAACCCAACTTCCATCACTGCGCATTTTCTGCAAGAAAGACATTCAGGCATTTTTGCAGAGAGGCCAGCTGCCTCTCAACCCAAAAGAGCATCATTATCATGAGAAAAAGTCTGTTTGTTACTTGGAAAATGCCTCTAAATATAGCTTTTCCATGTGTTTTGCTGGGTTTTTTCCCTTTTTTTTTTTTTTTTTTTGAGAGACTGGGTCTTCCTTTGTAGCCCAGGCTAGAGTGCAGTGGCACAATCAGAGTTCACTGTAACCTTGAACTCCTGGGTTCAAGAGATCCTCCCACCTTAGCCTTCCTGGTCCCTGGGACTACAGGTGTGTGTTACCAGACTCAGCTAACTTATTATAATTATTATTGGTAGACATGGGGTCTTGCTATATTGCCCAGGCTGGTCTCAAACTCTTGGCCTCAAGTGATCTTCCTGCCTTGGCCTCCGAAAATGCTGGGATTACAAGTGTGAGCCATAGTGCCTGACCACTTTAATATGTTTTTTAAATTAAGTTATTCCCTCAAATTATTACTGGTTAGCAACATTAGACAGGGACACTCAATTTTTTTCTTTTCAAGTAGTTGTATTGGTGGCTGCTTCAAAATTATCATTTGTTTTATTTTAATTTCCAGGATCATTATGTTTTTGATTATTCTACTGGGGCACCTTACAGTGCTGAAGATGCCTCATAGCCTAGGCGTGACACTTGAGGATTTGAGAAATCTATGAAAAGAAGTAGTGCTGTCAGATGTTGTGAGGAGTGATGTCCTAGAACCTTTGAAAAATTTTGCTTAGAGACCTCAATATGAGTTGCATAACTAGCGTGATTTATTTGCAGTTCTAGAGAATTGTAAACAACAGCAGTTGAGAAATATTTTCATAATTCCACATTCAGATCAAATATCCTTGAGTAAAGATCTTTCCTAACAAGTTAGATTCTCATTTATGTGGAATGATTTAGGCGTGGTTCTAAGTAAATGTAGAGGGATATTTTGGATAAGTATTATTTCAAAACTTTAATGCTCCAACTATATTTTAAGATTGCCTTAATATTATAGATTTTACAAGTAATTTTAAAATTCCTGAAGTGATTCAATTGAAGAGTTTCCCTTCCATTATAGCATTCCAAATGGTGTTTGCTTACTTATTTTAGAGGGTTTATTTAAATCTTTCTTTTTGACATTATCGAGAGGCATTAAATAACTAAAGAGTTTTTACACCAGATCTTCTGATCTCATGTAAAAATGGGAAGTAGATAAGAGTAGAAATGCAGTGTTTCCTTTTCTCTCTTCCAAGTTTCTTTCTCATCCAGTAGCAATTTTTTCCCTGTTTATCCAAAAGCCTCTTCAGATGCCAAAATGTGCAGCTTAGGTTTAGTTAGCTTCACTTTATCCTAAGGTTTTTACTCCATTAATGTCTCCAGGATTGCCCAGAATCAGGAGAAGGATCAACTTTTCAAAGTTTAAAAAATATATATAAGAATGAAGATTGGGTTAAAAAATGATGAGGCAATATGGAATTACATATTTTACCAATAAAGTATGTAAATTTTTTGGTCCTAAATAACATATTTATGGAAAAGACTTTTTGTTTAATTCAGAGTAGAATTACTTATGAAATATTTTCTTTTTCCAATATACTGTTTTCCATTCCTCTGTGGCCACTTGTTAATGATAAGATTTTTAAAAGGGAAAATCCATGATTCTCATGTAAATATAAAATGAACATCTGTCAAAGATTTTACCTACCTCATTAACCAATGAGGGAACCGGTAAGATGTTACAGCCAATTCAAATGAAATTTAAAAGAACCCTATTTATTTAGGCAAATATGAATGCCCAAATGAATTTACAAATAGATGCAAAATAGGTCTAGCTACAGGGCAACAATCAACTGCATTGCACTAAACACAATTAATCTGTATTTCTCTGGGCAGGAATCATTTGCACTATCAATTTCCTGCCACTTACAGGGTGGTAAAATATAATAGCTCAAAGTCAATGAAAGGCTAAGACAACCTAGGAAGAATGCACTTAACAGAGATACCCAGTAATCGGTAATCTTTGGGGTTTTTTTTTTTTTTTTTTTTTTTTTTTTGAGACAGAGTCTCACTCTGTCACCCAGGCTGGAATGCAGTAGCAAGATCTCCGCTCAATGCAACCTCCACCTCCTGGGTTCAAGTAATTATCCTGCATCAGCCTCCTGAATAGCTGGGATCACAGGCTCACACCGCCACACCTGGCCAATTTCTGTATTTTTAGTAGAGACAGGGTTTCGCCATGTTGGCCACGTTGGTCTCGAACTCCCGACTTGAGGCGATCTGCCCACCTCAGCCTCCCAAAGTGCTGAGATTACAGGCATGAGCCACTGTGCCTGATTTTAAACTCTAATTTTTCTCACATATTATTCAGTTTATTCCCTTCTCTTTTCTCACCCTACTGTCATGCCACCACTCACATACACAAACATACACCAAATGAAACAGGTAAAGAGAAATCCACAACCTCTATTGGCTCGTGGCTTGAAATGTAATAAGATTGAAAACCTATACCTAAATTGAGTATTTTTAATGAGACTTCCTGCATGTTTCAATTTGCATTTTTAAATTAGGGCATGAAACTAGTGATAGCCTCAAAATAAGACACCTATAAAGCTGTTTTTATTTTTAATAATCCCAATGATTTTTAAAACAAACATATATGAGAGAGGAAAGTAATAGGATAGAAGGAAAAGTTAATTTTCACATTGTATTAGTCCATTTTCACATTGTATTAGTCCATTTTCACATTGCTGAAAAGACATCTCTGAGACTGGGCAATTTACAAAAGAAAGAGGTTTAATTGGACTTACAGTTCCATATGTCTGGGGAGGCCTCACAATCATGGTGGAAGGCAAGGAGGGGCAAGTCACATCTTACATGGATAGCGGCAGGCAAAAAAGAGCTTGTGCAGAGAAACTCCCGCTTTTAAAACCATCAGATCTCATGAGACACATTCACTGTCATGAGAACAGCACAGGAAAGACCCGTCCCCATGATTCAATCATCTCCCATCAGGTCCCTCCCACAACACATGGGAATTATGGGAGCTACAAGATGAGATTTGGGTAGGAACACAGAACCAAACCATATCAAATATGTTAGTTACAGACTATGTAGACATACACCTAGAGGCTAGTGCTAGCTAATATCTGTGGTGACACGAGACTAATCAACCAAGAGTAAGTTGTTTTTGTTTAGCAGTATATTAATAAAGTGATTATTTTTGTTATTTCAGTGCATGCTTCTAACTCTACAATAGTCACTAATGAACTCTTAAACCACTTAGGGATTTTATAAGTGAATTTTATTGTCACTGTTTTCTATTTCATAAAAGAGACCATGGTAATTACTCTAATTAAATAATACATTTTTTTCTTAATGAAAGGAACAATTAAGCTGCAAATAGAAGGCCAGCCAGAAGCATTAATCATTCATTTGCCAGGTGTGGTTTGTTGTTGTTGTTTTAATTTCCTGAGAAGGAAAGACTAAATACAGAATCAGTTACTTCTGAAGTTTACACCCATCTTTTAAAGAACTAATTTGTCAAACCAGTCTTCATTCATCCAACAGTAGTGATGCTAACAAAAAGAATTTTTTTTTTTTTTTTGAGCCGAAGTCTCACTCTGTCGCCCAGGCTGGAGTGCGGTGGCACGATCTTGGCTCACTGCAACCTCCACCTCCCATGCCCAAGCAATTCTCCTGCCTCATCCTTCCGAGTAGCTGGGATTACAGGCGCCTGCCACCATGCCCGGCTAATTTTTATATTTTTGTAGAGACAGGGCTTCACCATGTTGGCCAGGCTGGTCTCGGACTCCTGACCTCAGGTGATCTGCCTGCCTTGGCCTCCCAAAGTGCTGGGATTCCAGGCGTGAGTGCCCGGCCAACAAAAAGAATTTTTAAACTTCCCAAATTTTAACCTTTTTATTGTCCATTTTTACATGAAAGTGATTAACGTACTGATTTAAAAACAAAAAAAAAAAATTTCCCTCTATTTTAAAGGTCCCTCTTTAAAGCTTCTAGCTCAGCAAGTGCTGTTCAAGATGAGACTTCTAAACATTAGAATTAAACCTCCTAACGCACTTGCCTGCCCTCTCACTGACCTCGCTTCCTCCCACTTGTGGCCAGAAAACTCAAGATAGTAAATACAGAGCTGGGAGATCTAGGGACTTGGGGAAAAGCCTCCTATGAAAAACAGTTATTATTCATTTGGCCATTTGCACTATCAGATATTTTTCTTTTGAAACATAATCTCCTGCCTTCAACAAAAGAGACTATATTATATCATACACTGTATGCACCAGAGAAATTAAGATGACTGCCAAAGGACAGCACCACTTAAAAACCAAATTGTTTTTAATTGGTGTGAACTCGATGAAGACCTAAGGATAGTGGATTGGGAGATAAGCCAGTGAGGCTGTTTTACATTTGATAAAACTCTCATTTGGGAGACATAAAACAGATGTTTATTGTTTTTGCTATTAACCCTAAATGTCTAGATAGTAAAAAATTACACACGTGCATGCACACATACACATATATATATATATGTTTTAATTGAAGCATGATGCCTTAAAATAAGTTTCAACCATTGCAACAAGTTCATGGGGCTTCAGTAAAATGGCCTTTCTATTTTATATGCTTTTGGTATATCTTCTTGGTTCTGGAATGACATCAAATGCAAAGTCATTTATATAATAGACAAGCAGAGCTGAGAGTCTAGTTTGTGCATCATTTATATTCTAGATCTTATCTGGGGCTCGCTTTGAAAACACAAATCAAGTTGGCTACTTGTCATATTCCATAAGCTTATATATGTGAAAAGAGATGGAAACTAAGACCTAAAATAAGTTTGAGGATTATGTATGGGTCTCAATGCGTTTGTATCTCTACCAAATGTTTTTTTCTATAGCAGGGGTTGGAAAACTACAGTCCACAGGCCAAATCCAGACCCTTCCATCAGCATCCCATCACCCCCTTTTTAAAACTAAAGTTTTATTGGAACACAGCCACACTAATTTGTTTACATATTTCATTCCACAATGGCAGAGTTGAGTAGTTTCAACAGAGTTCACGCAGTCCGCGAAATCTAAAATATTTTCATTCGGGCCCTTTATAGAGAAAGCTTGCCAGCCCTTGCCCTGTTATAATGGTTCCTAAAGAGGGCTCCTTATAAGCAACAGAACCATAATCCTTACTGCATAGAAAAAGCTGGTAGGGTGCAGTTCTTTTTGAGATCTTGCCATCTTTCTGATTCGAAAACAAAGTTTGGTACCACACTATTAAAGAAGTATTGCCGGGCGCGGTGGCTCACGCTTGTAATCCCAGCACTTTGGGAGGCCGAGGCGGGTGGATCACGAGGTCAGGAGATCGAGACCACGGTGAAACCCCGTCTCTACTAAAAATACAAAAAATTAGCCGGGCGTGGTGGCGGGCGCCTGTAGTCCCAGCTACTCAGAGAGGCTGAGGCAGGAGAATGGCGTGAACCCGGGAGGCGGAGCTTGCAGTGAGCCGAGATTGCGCCACTGCACTCCAGCCTGGGTGACAGAGCGAGACTCCGTCTCAAAAAAAAAAAAAAAAAGAAGTATTATTCATCACATCATTGTCAAAGTTAGCAGGCTAATCATTTGCTTTTGTGTCTTCTTACATGCAAAATAGTTTAGCATGCATTTTCCTTTGTGTCTTCATCTGTGTGATAAAATTAAATGCTTGTGTATCTGTTATGATTCTTGTCACAGGAGCCAAGTAGGTGGATGTGGATGTGTAATAAAAGGGTTAAAATGATTTTGATAGCAGCTTTTGGTTTTATGTTCCTAAAAAGCTCCCGCAGGGGGCATTATTTAAAGCAAGAAGACTTTTTAATCTTTTAGGATACCATTTTTTTCCAAGTTCTCTAGGTGCAAAAGGTGGAACAAAGAAGTCAAAAGGGTGAGAGGGAGGTGAAATTGTGATGAAATTTTCTTGGGATAATTCTGGGTGGCCATTCTACCCTCATCACCTTCCTGACAAGGTTATATGGGGACCTTTGTTCTCTCCTAGTGGATGACTCTTCAAAGGTAGCTGGGGTCAGGCCTTTCTCAAAGGGTCTCTTGCTATGCCTCAGAGCACTGAGAGCTGCTTTGGGGGAAGTCTTATCTTCTAAGCAGACCACCCCTGTTCCACATGAAGCCCAGGCTCAGGCCCAGGACACATCTTTGTTGTGTTCCTTCCAGTTTGGAAATTTGGATTGGTTTGCTATTAGAATTTCAATTTCCCTGAACCAGATAGGAACCATTTGCACTTGCTAGCATTTAATGCTATAACCTTCTTATCAGTTCTTTCATTGTCTGCCAAAGTCAAGGTTAAGGAGCCAGGTTTGCATGCCTCCCCAGCACGACTCCCTGTGAGAAAGCAATAGGATCATGGAAAAAAATGAAAAATAAAAAATAAAAAATTATCTCAAAGTTTTTCTCTGAATTATACTAACTTTTTGAAACTATTAGTAGTTGCTTCTGGGCTTTTTTTTCCTAGGCCCCTCTCAAGGTCATTATAGTTATGGCTACGGTTGATTAATGAAGATGGGAGGACATTTTTGGAGATTTGGGTATTTGTCTACGTTCTAGAGAAAAACTCTGAAGTTCTTACTAATGTAGCTTGTTTTAGGGGACTGAGTGTGAGGATGTTGAGCACACTTGTCTGAATGCAAAACCTCTCATTTACAGTGGTATGTGTGGATTTACATTTGTAGCACGGCTTTTCTCTATGATATAAAAAGAATTGGAGCTCAGACTAATTCAAAGAATGTGTGATGAACAAGACTTTGCACCATTCTTGGAAACTTACACACAAAAATACCTCCTTATACATATAAATAAATCTCGGGAAGCATATTGAACAAAGAAAGTTACAGAATATGAGACCCAGACTAAAAAAAAAAAAAACAAACTTCCTTAAATATCTCCAAGGGCTTATTTTGTTATCAGTATCAGTCTGCTATAAGAATAGCCAGCAACTTGCAAGAGGCACAAGTGACGGTGTCACAGGGCAAACCCCAAAACTGAGGTCTAGCCTGGGTGGGACCTCATGGGTTCTTGGCTTCATGCAGAAAGGAATTCAAGAGCTGGCTGACAGAGCAAAGTGAAAGCAAGTTTATTAAAGTAAAGGAATAAAAGGGTGGCTACTTCATAGGCAGGGCAGCCCTGAGGGCTGCTGGTTGGCTATTTTTATGGTTATTTCTTGATCGTATGCTAAACTAGGGGTAGATTATTCATGAGTTTTCCAGGAAAGGAATGGAGAATTTCTGGAATTGAGGATCCTCCCCTTTTCAGACCATATAGGGTAACTTCCAGACATTGCTATGGCATTTGTAAACTGTCATGGCACTGGTGGGAGTGTCTTTTAGTATGTGAATGTATTATAATTAGTGTATAGTGAACAATAAGGACAACCAGAGGTTGCTTTCATTGCCATCTCGGTTTGACAGGATCTCGCCGGCTTCTTTCCAGCATCCTATTTTATTAGTGGGGTCTTGTGAAACAAATTCCTATCTCACTGGAATTTCGAGTGAGGAGAAGAAACCACCAATTCCCTGCTCGGAAGAGCTACCACTGTGGGTGCAAAGTAGGGAGCAAGCAGGTGGTCTCTGGAATGTCTTGCAGCTGGGAGTTCATGGGACATTCATGAAGCAAGCAACCCAGAAACAGTGGCAAAATCGCTTATGAACTAAACTGAAGCGCCATAACAGGACAGGGTGGAGGAGCCCCGAGCACCCCGGGACAGCTCTGGGCACTGGAGGCAGGTGGGATGCAGCCCCTCACAGCCCCCATGGCCTCCTGCCTGGGGCTTCTCATCCTGTCCTCTTGTTTGCTTGCCGACTGCAGGTTCATCCCAGAGGCCTGGTCGGCCTGCACAGTCACCTGTGGTGTGGGGACCCAGGTGCGAATAGTCAGGTGCCAGGTGCTCCTGTCTTTCTCTCAGTCCGTGGCTGACCTGCCTGTTGACGAGTGTGAAGGGCCCAAGCCAGCATCCCAGCGTGCGTGTTATGCAGGGCCATGCAGCGGGGAAATTCCTGAGCTCAACCCAGACGAGACGGATGGGCTCTTCGGTGGCCTGCAGGATTTCGACGAGCTGTATGACTGGGAGTATGAGGGGTTCACCAAGTGCTCCGAGTCCTGTGGAGGAGGTAAGAAAGGGGGCTCTGGCTCATATCCCCACCATCTTCTTGCTCTTTTTCTCTGTCTTCTCTTCCTGCTTGCAGCTGGATCACGTGACTGCCTCAAATCCAAGAATGATAAGCAGGAGGAGGAGGGGAGGCAGCCATTCTAAATGTAAAGCACACTGAATGAAACACAGATGTATTTGTCTCTTGGCTCCAGTGGTTCTCAGACTGTCAGCTGTGAGTGGCCAGTACAACAAATGCTTTGGCTTTCAGTTGTCATTCTGATGTCTTGCAACATATCATCGTGTATCTGGCTGAGAAACACAGTTGACACTGACCTGGCAGTGCTCTCAACATTGTTTTATTGATCTCTGCCCTTGCCTCAGTGCATGCCATGTGAACCAAGACCCAAGAACAAGTCAGAGTCCCTCCGATGTACTCAGCTGATTTCCCAAAGTAATATCTGTTTACATCTCGAGGAAGGGTGTCTAAAAGGTAATTGATACAGTGGTAACCTGGAGCTGGAAAGGAGTTTAAAGATCAAAGTCTGACCCCACCCGCATCTTACAGATGAGAAAACTAAGAATCAAAGAAACAAAGTGATTTGTTCAAGATCATACAGCTGGTGAGCGACAGAGCTGAGACTAGGACAAAGCTTTCCTTTCTCTGTCTAGAGTCTTTCCATCGTACCACACTTCTTTAAGCACCTAGAGAGTTCTTGAAGCTTTCTCATTATGAATATCAGTTAAGTCATGTTAAATGTTTCCACATATATCCATCTGGTTCTTCTTGGTGTATTCCATGGTGATAGAACAGTAGATTCAGTGATTCTTTCAGATGTTATGAACAGGATTGTAGTGGCAGAGGAAGGCATTGAAATCAACCATTCATTCTTCAAGATTACGATCTTTCTTCCCACTCTAAAAATACGGTAGATTCATATTGACACCATCTCCTATGTCTACTCCCAAGAGAGATTTTAATAGATGAGGAAGCGCCAGCGGATTTCTTGTCAGGTCTTTCCCTGGCTATTAGTAACCCCTTTGAGCGTGTTGAGATTCTGTTTTCTCAGCAAAGATTCTTAATAACCGGTGGAAAAAAAGTACTAAAATGTTTTCCCAAAACTGTTTTCTAAACCATGACATTTTGGAGACTTTGAAAGTGCATCTTTTGTCATGATTGAGAACGTAAGAATAAATGCGCCACACTGTTCACGTGTAGTTGAAAAGGAATGAATAGTGGAACAAGTACTAGCAAAGGATCAACTTTCTCCAGCAGGTCTTTTAGTAAGCGTTTAATAGTCCTGACCTTGAGGTTCTTGTTTGTTTCCACATCTTCCAGTTTCAAACCCTGGAATGCTGAAGTGTTTTAATGGAGAGCCCTGGTATGTTAAAACCTAAATTCTTCCAAATGATTCTGGAAGACAGTTTCCTGGAACTCTGTGTTCATATGGGACTCTTCACTCACTTTGAGAACATCTTTTCTTTCATGCTTAATGAGAGAGAAGTGTTAAATAAGCTTTGGTGATCTCTGGAGCCTGGGCAGGAGCTGAGAGATCAGGTAGAAAGGCTGTTAGCGAGTGGCTACAGTTGCTTCTTTCCAACATAGCAGATGCCTCAGCATTCAGATGGTTGTCCTTTCATCCCCAATTTCCATGATCACCTGAATTGAATGATCATTATTTCTAGTCTAAAACAAATGTGCTTTAAAAAATTATTTATGGTCTCTGAGTTATAGTTCTCAGTTACAAGTCAAGCCTGGAACTTTATGAACAGATGGAAAAAATAGATGCAGTAATGGAATATCTAAATAACCAGATACCTTTTTCTTTAAGAGTCTAACCATTCTGCTGCCCAACCAAGGGTATAAAATTTGAAGTGTAGAGTGTATGTGGAATGTATTTAATTTAAAATGTTTTTGGAAGATACCGATTTAGAAATAATATTTGGATGTTTGAGATACAATTGATCTCTACCTATAGAAACTAAGTGTTTTTATATAAAGTAAATTTTACATCCTTTATATCCAAAGCAGGGTAAAGTTACTGAAATTTCTTAGGTCTTTAAATGTCAACAACTGAACACACTTACCTTCAGTTATGTCACTGTGCCAAGGTAATATATTTATGCCTAAAAAGTTAGAGTCAAAAATTCCAAAGTGATGAAAATATGCTTGGGTTATATGGTCCATATGATGCCCATATGCACTAAAAAATTATTTTAGTATATAGGACGTGTATATTTTCAAGTCTTTGTTCGGCAGTAACATTTTACTGTATTATCAACTTTGTTCTTTCACCAAAATGTAACCCACAAGGTTATATATATTTTTAATTATTTCTTCTGAAGCCAACCAAAAATGTGCAGGATTAACAAATAGATTTTAAATCAATTTTGGGTTGTAGGGCCGGTCAGGCTAATTTTATTGTTTTTGTAATCTCAAGAGATGAAATTGGATAGACACAAAAGTAACCTTTCACCTAGCAGAGGTAGCAACCAGAAGGAACTAGTTAGTAATTTAGTCTGTAGTTGGTGGCTGTGTTTCCCTGAGCTGTCATCAAATATCATGTAACAATTATACTATTCTGGGAGATATAAACACTGAAAATCCCATTTTCTGGAAGGTCGAACGCGAGCCTAACCTGCTGAGATCTGTATCCTGTGTCCCACTATCACTTCCTTGTTAGATTTTAATTTCCCACATGTGAACTGATAGGTGTTATCAAGGAAAACAACTTTGAGCCTGATCAGCTTTATTGTATTGAACTCCTAGACAGTAAAATCCACTTTAAAATCTAGCTGGGGGAAAACTTGACATTGACTTCAGCAAAAATGGAAGATGAAGCCTTGTACCTGTTGTTCCCCTTTCCTTACAAGTCCCCCTTCCTTTTTGCTTCTGTCAAGAAAGGAAAACCCAGAATCATCAAGTACTGTGCTTAAACATGTTCTCTGTCGGTTTACAATGTCCTCCTAAGAGCATATATTAGCTCTTTTGGAAAGAGCACAAACTTGATGAGCTAACTTCTCACGTCATGCCTGCCTTCCATGGGCCAACTCTACTGTGAACTCCAAGGTGAAGCCCTCAGAGTTTTTCCCTCCTCCAGCTTCCCACACTCCCAGTTCCAGGGCGGCTCCCTCACTCCAGGTTCATGCTCCCCAGGCATCCCATTCCCACCTCCCCTCAGCCTCAATTGCATGCTGTGCTTAGAATGCCCTGCCCTTTAGCCATTGCATTTGTTCATCCTACAAAAATGTATTGAGTGTTGACCACAGGGCTGGCCCCAGATACTCCTTAATTATGACAGAACTTCTGTCCTTAGTTTCACCCACCACACTGGGCTCCACCTAAGAAGGATGAGGCAACTGGTCCCTGTGATAATAGAGATTTAACGCACAGCATTGGGGAGGCCTAGAGCCTTGTTTTAGAATACTTTAGATTAGAATGTAATAACTCTGGAATGCTTCTTAGTCTCAGCACTTCATCACCCCATGGGTTATTTTCATCTTTCAGCTACGATTATTGGTTTGGGGTTATGTAAATTTGTGTTTGACAAACCTAAGAGAGGAGATTATTGGTGTCTTTCTAGAAATCTAGCCCTTACTTTCCCCATTCCTTGCAGTCTTAGAAGAGCCTAAGTTCTTTTTTTTTTTTTACAAAATTGAACCATTTTAATTAAGGCTTTTAGTTTACATTTGGCCACCTCAAAGTAGTTGTAACATTAGGTTGGTCAATTTAAATACTGTGGCTCCCCGTTGGATAGACACAATCTTTACATCCAAATGTTAATGCATACAAAGCAGCAACACGGCATTGGTAAACAAAACAGCAATAGTTACTGCAAATTAGGCCTTGTGACCAATTACATATGATTAAAATTACTTCCCACATTCACACCAACAGTACTCACCCACCACTTAAAACTCAACCAAAACGTTACACACGTGAAACAATCACTAACGGGCAAAAATACTAAACCTGTGCATTTGGTATTGCAAATACACTTATGCATGAGCAAGGAAGCAATTCACAGTGACAGTCTACAGCTGCAGAAGCCTGAAAATGATTTACAAAAGTTGTTAAATCATTAAAAAATTGTTTGAAAATATACACTTCTTGTTGTAGGCACCCACTGTATATACAACTATAAACATTGTTCCTTATGTAAACAGAAGAGGAAATATATAATAAGAAATTTGAAAAGTCTGGACATTTCCTTCCCAACAGATATTAAAGGCAATGTATTTAAGACATTATACTGAAAGGACTATCATATTTTAAAGACAAGATCACTGTCTCCACAGGTTTTTAAAAAAATTTTAAAAACTATATAGCTGTATTAATCAAAGCACTTGTTTTCTACAATAATAATCACCTTAAATTTCTTTAAAAAAATTACAATAAACTACAAGTATCAAAGAAGCAAAGTTATCTAGAGTAGTCTACGTAGGAGCTCTTCGGACTTTCTTTTATTATGCTAAAATAGTGGTGCTTTTAGGATTTACATCATTGTACTCTCCAATACAAAGTATGAGGCAGGGTTAGAGTATACAGTACACCATTTTCATACACGTACAACATTGGTGGATGAAGAATGTCTCTTAGCAGTAATACTGAATGTAATCTCTGCTTTTACCAGCTGCATACTCTAGGACTATTATATAAGTAAAAATCTCTCTTGTGATACTGAAAAGTGATTAGAATGTGCAAACTGATATAGTAGCTTTCATCTGCCTCTTAAAGGGTACCACCACAGGAAAGTCCATTTAAGATGTTCGTAGGTTTAACAAAGTTGGAATGTTGGCACTGTTGAATTGGACAACAGTTCTTCAGACCTGACTCAGAGCTGCAATTCACTTAGTACATTAAAGCAGCTGACATGATGACTTTTTGCGAGCCTTCCCAGGCACTGGAGTTTTTCTGTTAATCTGCCACACTAGGTCATAAAAGATCCCATTAACATTTATTTTTGATTTTGTAGAAGAATCTAAGAATGCACAGTTGTTCCATTGTCTTGCTAGATTTTGACCTTGTTCCTTCCCTACAACTCTTTCATCTTCCAAGTCATACTTATTACCAACAGTAATCATTGGAACATCATCAGTGTCTTTAACTCGACGAATGTGTTCTCTCAAGTCTTGCAAATCATTAAATGTGGACTGTGCTGTGATGGAATAAACTAATGCAAAGCCTTGTCCATTTCTCATGTACAAATCCCTCCTCGCTATAAATTGTTCCGTTCCTGCAGTATCCAAGATTGCAAGCATACACTGTTGTGTATCTACTTCAACTTGCTTTCTATAAGAATCTTCTATCATAGGATCATATTTTTCAACAAAAATTCCTTGAACAAATTGTACATTCAAAGCAGACTTTCCAACGCCTCCTGGGCCAAGAATGACTAGCTTATACTCATGCATGATGCAAACTTGTCAAAACCTAGTACCTCTCACGCTGTCACCGGGTTCCCGCAGCCAGTGTCACCCCCACGCTCCCTCCGGGTTGCTCCTCTCGGCACCACAGCAGTCCTGCCACTGCCACCGCCGCTCCAGCTGGTTTACACACCTGACTCTGGGCGAGGTTTGGCAGTGTCCAGAAGGGCCTAAGTTCTATCAAGAAGGAGTTCACAAAGTGGAAACACAGGTCACATCACTTACACACCTTCACACACACACCTGATCCAGTCACTTTCAAGTAAAGCATGTGACAAGCCCACGGTCACTTCCTGCCTCGGGATCGTTGACCCAATTTCAAAAGGTTTTCAACAGCTGAATAAAGCCAAAATATGTTTTATTTTAGACTCTCATTTAGAATCTCTTGAATACTACCAAACAGGTAAATGAGTTAAAAATTTAATTTCTAAGATAACCACAGCTCTAGATTCTGTATGGGATAGAAAGCTACATCCAATGACTTCTCATCACTACATTAATAATACTGGGCTATTCCAGTGGGAAGTATCAGTGATTGTATCAACAGTTTCTTATGAAGTGTTTGGCTGTGTCGTCCTACCATGAATTTCAAATGGCTCATCCCAGCTACAACCAAGAGAACACCCTGCAGTCAGCATTACAGAATATGATGGAATAATTTGAATGTCTAATAGAAATCTCAAATGCTCCACCCTGAACTGGCCATGATATATTTAAATTAAATTTTGAAGGTCATAAACAATTTAGAAAAAAGAAAATATAAAGATACCATCACAGCCACAGGGTAAATATTGTGATTCTTTTTTTATTTTTATTTTTATTTATTTATTTTTGAGACGGAGTTTTGCTTTTCTCACCCAGGCTGGAGTTCAATGGTGTGATCTCAGCTCACTGCAACCTTCACCTCCCAGATTTAAGCAATTCTCCTACCTCAGTTTCCCAAGTAGCTGGGATTATAGGTGTGCACCACCATAGCTGGCTAATTTTGTATTTTTAGTAGAGATAAGATTTCACACCATTTTGGCCAGGCTGGTCTCAAACTCCTGACTTCAGGTCATCTGCCTACCCTGGCCTCCCAAAGTGCTAGGATTACAGGCATGAGCCACTGCGCCCGGCTTTGTGGTTCATTTTTTTAAAAAAATGTTTAATTTCTAAGACTTACAAAGAAGAAAGGTGATTTGGACTCCAGTTGAGTCACTTTTTAAATGATGGTCTTCCTAAGTGGACTAGATCAATGTCACATCAACCTAGGAAGTATTAGCTGATGATTGAGCTGATGACTTCTTGGAGACACACAGGGTATGTAGGAGGAGAGCAGTATGATGGGTCAACTGTACTATACTAGGTAGTATCTGATGAAGCAATGCAGAAAATAAAGCAAGGCAATATGTGTGTATTTATATATATTGCTAATTACATGGATAGTCCCAGACTCTGCTATAACTATATATAAATGTCCAGCTATAGATAGGTATCTTTAAATGTAAGTATCTTTATATACACAGCTATGTATGGGCTGAAGGCAAATTAGTAAGAATGTCCCGTCTTGCCTCTTCACTCAAACTGAACTCTGCTGAAATGATTCCAGACAAATGCCTAGGTTATTCCTAAAGATCTCCAGGGAAGCAGATAGGACAGCCTCTTAATATTTTTAAATATTAAGTCTATCAGTCAGTACTAAGGGCACAGCCATCCTCAGCTTTACCATTTACATCTGTATGAACTTAAGCAGGTCTTTTCACCCTTCCCAGCCTGTTTTCTTTTTTTTTTTTTTTTTTTTTTGAGACGGAGTCTCGCTCTGTCACCCAGGCTGGAGTGCAGTGGCGCAGTCTTGGCTCGCTGCAAGCTCCGCCTCCCGGGTTGACGCCATTCTCCTGCCTCAGCCTCTCCGAGTAGCTGGGACTACAGGCGTCCGCCACCACGCCCGGCTAATTTTTTGTATTTTTTAGTAGAGACGGGGTTTCACCGTGGTCTTGATCTCCCAACCTCGTGATCCACCCGCCTCAGCCTCCCAAAGTGCTGGGATTACAAGCGTGAGCCACTGCGCCCGGCCTCCCAGCCTGTTTTCTTATCTGTAAAATGGGGATAAAAATAGTGCTTACTTTGTGCAGTTGTTGAGAGGACTGAATGATGCATGCCAAGCTCTTAGCCTTGGTACCTGGTTAATAACGGGCATCCTGTAAATGTTAGCTATTGTTATTATGACTGAGCATCAGAATGAAATGTCTGGTCATTACCTTGCTCATTTAAATGTCTCCACAAGGGGACCAGGTGCAATGGCTCACGCCTGTAATCCCAGCACTTTTGGAAGCCCAGGTGGGCAGATCACTTGAGGTCCTGAGTTCGAGACCAGACTGACCAGCATGGTGAAACCCCATCTCTACTAAAAATACAAAAATTAGCCAGCCATGGTGGCACACGCCTGTAATCCCAGCTACTCGGGAGGCTGAGGCAAGAGAATCGCTTGAACCCAGGAGGCAGAGGTTGCAGTGAGCTGAGATCATGCCACTACACTCCAGCCTGGGCGAGATTCTGTCTTGAAAAAAAATTTTAAATAAAAATAAGTGTCTCCCCAAAGGCCCTGCAGACCACCTTGGAGAACTTCCCAGTAACCTTGTGCCAGTCACTGCTCAAACTGCTGTTTCACTAGCACTGAGTCAGGGCCTGGGGGTGTCAGTGGGAAGGTTGTTTTCCACGGCTGTGGTTGTTATGCATCTTATTCTCTTTCTTTGTTCCAACTTCCAAGGCTGCCCTAGGTCACAAAAGAAATGAACCAGCGTCAGAAGGCAAACAGCAAAGACTGGAGTCCTAGATTCAAGACCTCAAGAGCCCAGCAGTTTACAGAATTCTGGATATAAAACATGGCCTTGGGCCTCCCTTCCAAATACAACAATCTCCTTTTGATTAAAATATAAGATGTGAAGGTCTTGGGCCCCTTTTTTGTCACCCTGTGCTCCTTGTGCATTGAATTATCACGTTCCATCATTGGTGGCATTAGCCTCGTGGCATTTTTTTAAGCATTTCAAGAGTCTAGGTAGCAGCCTCTCTTCTGTGGGGGAGTTGCCCTCCTCAAGGAGCATGCTCACAGAGGCAACAAGCTTATGAATACTTTCTCCCAGCTCAAGTAATGCTTGACAAGATTGGCAGTCCTGGGCTTTAAACCGCCGTCTCTGACATGCAGCTAGAGTCCTACAGATCACAGGGACCTCCCACCAGCTGCCTTGTCTACACTTCATCACCCCCCACACACACACCCACTTTGCACTCTGGCCTGACCGTGTGATTTGTACACAGGTGTCCAGGAGGCTGTGGTGAGCTGCTTGAACAAACAGACTCGGGAGCCTGCTGAGGAGAACCTGTGCGTGACCAGCCGCCGGCCCCCACAGCTCCTGAAATCCTGCAATTTGGATCCCTGCCCAGCAAGGTAAGGGATGTGTGGCCTGCCCTGCTGTCCAGGGGCACGTACAGAACTGGGTGCATCTTTCAGTGGGCAAGACTGTAACACTTATTTGTTTCTCAGTGTTATGAAAACCAATTAGCATCAGTTCAAACTTTTAGTCAAATCCACTTAAGTTTAATTGAAACCAGGGCTTTGGAATTCCAGCCCAATCAATGGTCATGCCAGAATCTGGAAGATACCGTGCATTCACTTGAGCCTGTGGCATGGCTGGTATGTGTGTGTGCCACGCAGTTGCCTTCCCCTAAAGGGAACATGAGGTGACCACCGACTTCATGGGCTCTGGCACCTTTTGGCCTGTGTCCTAAGCACTCACACTGTAGTAATGAACTGGTCTGTGAATTGCAGAATGTAAGGGCCTGAAGCAACTGGGTGGTATAATTGATCCACTGTGAAATCTATATGCACACAGCATGCAGATTCATTATAGCATGCTCTGGGGGTGTGTGTGTCATTCCACATGCGTAAAATCAATTAGAGCATTTCATTGTTCAGCCCTGCCTGGGTCTCATTATTAGCCAACATTGAGTCACAGCCTTGATTGAATTAATCAATCCAATCACTGCTTCAGTCCCTACAATTTTATGGTGTCTTGAGAAACTTGCCTTCTAGATACTTCTTTTTGAGCAAATCTCATCTATGGGTTTGGAAGGGAGACGTTTAAGAACCAAATCCAGACTTTCAAATCTGCTGATGGAATGAAGAAATGTTGCTGAATAGGGTCAGATCCTAGATAAAAGAGGGAATGGTGATTTTGAATGACAGTTTTTCTCTTTCTGCAAAGTGTGTCATGTAAGAAGTAGTTAATACCTGTATTGCTGTCAGGCATTAACAATAGTTTGCTGGTCACGATGATGCACTGCTTGTATTATTTCCCAGCTGGCTAGATTCCTTTCTTTGGGACTTGGAGGGTATAGATCATAGTCCTCCTCCAATCAGATGGAGGCACATCCCATGGTGACACTCCTCCTGCTAGTCACCAGAGTTGTTCTGTATGATGATCTGAATGGCGGACCAGGGCATTCCCCTCTTCAAATACAGAAGAGGGCAACTCATGCCATATTCTCCAAGGCAACCGTAAAATCAGTCAGCCACTGCTTTGGAGAAGCACCCCACCCATGAGAACAGCAGTCAACAAGATAAGAGTCAAAGTCAGGTCCCGTACATGAAATCCTGAGTAACCCCCTTTTCCCTGCCCCACCTGGTTCCACATTTCTGTCCTAACTTCGCAGCTCTCTAGTTGTTGAGCCTAAATGCGTGGGCAAAGGGCACCAACTTTTCTATTTGACTACAGTCCTGTCATCTAGGAAGAAGCAGTATCGATTCAGCATGGAAAGCCTGCAAGGTTCTTTGTTAGGCAGCCAAGAGGCCTGGCTTCTCATCCTGCTGTCACCAACTAGCTCTGTGGCCTAGGGCAGGGTGTCTGCCCTTTATGTTTCCACATCTGCAAAGTGAACTAGTTGTATGTGATGATCTGAGGTCACCAGGACTTGCTCACATGTCCCATGATTCTTTATTTTGTAGGCGGAAGCATTAAACAGCTACTCCTGCCGCTGTGTGCTAATCATTCCTGTAATTTCTGTTCTGCTTATTTGCCATTATTTGAAAAACATGCAAAAGGGTCTTTCTAACCACATTCCTGTGTTGTAACAACACCTAAATGCTGAGGCAGTGCCGAGGAGTCAGTGCCTGGGACCTGCTTCAAACTGCTGGGGCTTGTGGTCCCTAAACCCTTCCTTGAGCACCAAAAGGAATAGGACATGAGATGTTATTTCTCATTCTCAAAGTACTAACTATGGTTAAGTTACATAAGGTTAGGTTATCCTGTGACCCTTTTGTTGACTCACAGACAAGAACTGTTGTTGAGCTTAATGTTGTTGCATTTGCTCCAGATAAACTCAATCCTCTGATTTCCCACCAGCCAAATGTCAAGCCAACAGGCAAGACCTCTCACTGGGCACAGCCAGGAGTTTCTTGGGTCAACCATACACATTTAAACATTTGTAGAAGGTTGCTAATTGCAACAATAAAGGGGACCAAAGTATAATGGCCTAATCCCATCCAAGAGTCAAAATAGATTTTCCTCCTAAAAATGATAAATGTATAGAGATGCCTTTCCTGTGGAATATCTCACTCTGATGTCGGAGAAAAATCTCTCCTTCCCTTCCCCTGGTGTTCAATGTATACAGAAGATAAAATATATTTGGTAGGAGCATAATAGTGTGTTGTTTTCCCACACAACCCACAACCTCTGTTCTGTTGGGAGCAATTTAGATCTTTAATTCACAATTCTTACTCCACTTGGTTCAGCGTTCCCTGAACATTTTTGTGTGTCTTCTGATGGGATGCAAGTTTCTAGATTGTGTCCTTTGGGGTCTTGGTCTGTGCTGCTATGCATGTGTTTAAAAAAATACCATAGCATTTTCAGTGGGATATAACAAAATGACACTTCACATCTTAGTCACTGGGCCTTTGTCTCTGAGAGGTCACCCCCTGGTTAAGATAAATAGGCAGTTGTTAGTCCCAGGCAGTTGTTAGTCCCACTGAAAACCAGTTAGGAAGCCACTTTTTTTCTTGTATGTAGTCAGAATTATCAGATCACATGGAGAATACCAAAGGCCCTAGAGGGCAAGTCCAATCTGTTTAGCCAGGCTTTCTAAGATTAAACTTGGCTTCTCTTGACTCTGTGTGATGGCAGGGATTGTTTCAGAAGCACATGTCTAACTTTCACCAGGTTTAGGCAAATACGTCCTCATACCTGGTTATTCACAACAGGAAGATGTCTTCTCAAGCTGGAGGTATTCTGACTGTCCCAATTTGTGTGTTTGTGTGCACGTAGTGCCTACGTTTTTTAGAACACTTTTTAAAAATAGTCATTTTCTGTTAGAAGAGTACTAGATTTTAGAGTTCTTGAGATCAGCTTTGTGTCTGAATCCTCCTTTCTATATTTCTGACACCTAGTATAATGTTTGACACATAGCAGATGTTTATTAAGTGTTTATTATATAGATGAGTATGAAGGACCAGGGCCAAATTTATAGGTAGCAACGTTTGGACCATATTATCAATGACAGCTGGGAAGACCTCAGTGCTTTCCCTCCTCTGCATCCACCTTATCCTTATCCCTTCTCTCCCACCTTCCAGATGCTGTTGATCCTTTCCTTAAACTTAAGGATTTAAGTGCCAACTTAAAACATAAATAGCCTCAGGATTGAACCTTTTTTTTTTCTTTTGAGACAGAGTCTCGCTCTGTTGCCCAGGCTGGAGTGCAGTGATAATATGTCAGCTCACTGCAAGCTCCGCCTCCTGGGTTTACACCATTCTCCTGCTTCAGCCTCCCAAGTAGCTGGAACTACAGGCACCCGCCACCACGCCTGGCTAATATTTTGTATTTTTAGTAGAGACTGGGTTTCACCGCATTAGCTAGCATGGTCTCGATCTCCTGACCTCATGATCCACCCACCTCGGCCTCCCAAAGTGCTGGGATTACAGGCATGAGCCACTGTGCCTGGCCAGGATTGAACCTTTTATGTTACCATGCATGTATGGCAAAGTATCCCCCAAGTAAGGATACAAGGGCAAGCTTTAATAGAAAAGAGAGGGACAGGTGGAGGTTAAGTAAGTTATAGGCATTACCCAGGGAGGAGTTTGATTGTCAGGAAAGATGGAAAGTAGTATATGGAAGACAGATGTTAATCCCTTCACAACTTTGCGTAAGATTAACCATAAGAAGTTAGGACCATTTTTGCTTGTGAGCTCCCAATGAGAATTTTCTATCAAAGTTAATGAGTAATTTGTGTGTCTAAAAGCCATATCATCCACCCAGTCCTTCAGTGGTGAAACCAGCTCAAGGGAGAAATACCCAAAAAGGACCTAAGATCAACCATTAAAAAAGAAATCAGCCTCCTATTATTAATAAGGTTTTCTGTGTTATAATTATACAAGGAATACATAAATATTCTCATTCTTTAAAACTCAAGCACAGCAGAATAAAAAAAAAAAGAAAGATATACCTTCCCCTTTCACCACCATCTTCTTCAGTTCTAGTTCCTTCTTATACCCAGAGATAACCATTGTTAATGCTTTGCTACATACACTTTCAGATATTTTTCTATGAATTTATATACATATAAGCAGATATACGAATAGATAAAGATTTTTCCCTTTGTAAATGGGTTTTATTTTGTATATTGTTGGGAAACTTGATTCTGTCATTTAATATTATGCACTAAAAATCTTTTACATCCCTGAGACACCAAAATAAAAGAACCAGCACATTGATTTAGACCTACTCTGTCACTTTCAGCTATCTGACCTTCAAGAGGCCATACACCTTTTGAATCCTCAATTTTCTCATCTCTGAAATAGGAACATAGTAGGCACTCAAAAAAATTCATTATCTTCTCCTTTCTTTTCATTTTCAAACTAGTACTTCTAGTTTAAAAGAAAACATGATTTTTAAAAAATCAGGACTTAAATTTTATTAGATGTTTTTATTTAACTAAAGTCTTAATAATTAAGCTTTAGTCTGGGCGTGGTGGCTCATACCTGTAATCCCAGTACTTTGGGAGGCCAAGGCAGATGGATTGCTTAAGATCGGGAGTTCAAGACCAGCCTGGACAACAGGGCAAAACCCTATCTCTATAAAAAATACAAAAATTAGCTGGGTGTGTGTTGGTTAAGGGGGATGCACGTAGTCATAGCTACTTGGGAGGCCAGGGTGGGAGGATCACTGACCCCAGGGAGGTCAAGGCTGCAGTGAGCTGTGATCACACCAGTACACTCCAGTCTGGGTAACAGAGTGAGACCCTGTCTCCAAAAAAAAAAAATAAACTTTAGCAACTATCTCCCTGGTTTACATTAGCAATGACATGAGCAGCCCAAGGAAAAGCAGAATGTACTACCTTTAAAAAAAAAAAAAAGTGTATGACTGTTATTAATTATAGCATTTGATAGCCTGGGCAGTGTGTGTTGAAAAGATTTGGTAAACGTATGTGGAGGAGGGGAATTAAGTAAGCAATGAAAGCCAGATGCTGAAAATGAAGGAAATTCCAAGCAATTTCTGCAGCTTTGTTCTAACATACTTTTTAAACTAAACTTTTATTTCTGTGCAACAGAGAACAGCTGAGTGGTACAGAATAGATAAACAGGGAAGGGGGAAAAAGCTCATAATTCCAGCAACAGTACTTGGTTTCTGCCCTCCCCCTGCCCCAGCCCCAGTCTCTTTTCTCAGACCTAGGATGGTTCTTAGAACCAGCAAGAGCTATAAACGAAGCTTGAGAATCCCTGTTTGAAAGGAGAGAGTTAAGAAACACGTCTGAAAGGTCACAGAGTCTTCTCTTTAAAAGCATACTTCAGAATGTCTATTTTATTATACACTAACAAAATCCATGTATACTAGCAGCAAATGATTTCCAATTTCCAATTTTCTTTTATATTAGCTTACAATGGCTAGTGCAGAAGGTGCTGCCTTTTAACACAATCATATTTTAATTTATTTGATGGAGCTTTCAAAGCTTTGCAAGCTCTTCCCCTCTGACAACTTGTTTTAAAGGTTACTGTTTCAACATGCTCTTGAAATATTGGTTTATCTTCTGCTGTACTCCTAAATTTCCATACGCTGCCTTTTGGCTCTGTCCACACTAGCTTTTAAGTGCTTAAAGCAAAAGTACACCAGAGCTCACTGGCATCCACAGAAATTGAGTCCATATCCAGGCGCCTTTGAAGAGTTAATGCTGTTACTACTGTCATCCCCCTTGGTAAATTCAAATGTATCTTACACTGTCTCTCTGTTTTCTTCCATTGATGGATAGGAATCTGCCATAGCCTGTTCCTTAATAGTTGGGCCTGACTGGGCCAGTGGGAGTCTCTTTTGTTTCTCTAGTGGGACTGTATTGGCCCAGTGATCACAAATGTCCCCAGCAGCATTTTGACATCAACAAGGGTAAAGGTCATGTATTTATTTGCCTCAGGGCTAAAATCTTCATTTTTCCTAGATATTCTTTTCCATGTGTGAGCATGTGTGACCATGGAAAGGAATATCTTTACATCACCTGTTACATCAATCTTGAATCTGTGAGAAATGAGCTTTGATGATATTGGAAATCACTTTGCGGCTGGGCACAGTGGCTCACGCCTATAATCCTGGCACTTTGGGAGGCCGAGGTGGGTGGATCATCTGAGATCAGGAGTTCGAGACCAGCCTGGCCAACATGGCGAAAACCCATCTCTACTAAAAATGCAAAAATTGGCTGGGTGTGGTGGCGTGCCCCTGTAACCCCATCTACTCAGGAGGCTGAGGTAGAAGAGCCGCTTGAACCCAGGAGGAGGAGGTTACAGTGAGCCAAGATCATGCCATTGCACTCCAGCCCGGGCAACAGAGTGAGACTCTGTCTCAAAAATAAATAAATAAATAAATAATAAAGACAATTGCCTTGCATGCATATATTTAGTTGCTGCATGGGTTTGGGGTAAAAATCAAGGGGTTAGATCTACCTTCCCATCATGTCACCTGAAAGCATATATGGTATGACTCATTCTAAAGAGATAGAAACATCAGCGTTAGGAAAATCCATGCAATTACGTCCTGAGAGGGAAGCTTTTCTAGTTTCTTAACATCTATGTGATCGGACAGCACTTTAGACCACATAATTCTGCCTAGACTCTGGGAAATGTCTTTATATAGACCACTGGTTAAAGTTAACTTTCTGCACAAATATTAAAGCAGAGAGTGTTTTTGCATCCCAATTCAGAGAAAAAAAAAAAAAAAAGAACATGTAACAAGCATCTTTGTGTCTGCTTGTATTTGGTCGTCACGGATGACGAGAAGACAAAACCCTGTCCTAAAGGAGTTACCAGTTAATAGATGAAGAAGATTTCAAAATACTAACTTTATGAATAGGGCAAGCGTGGATTTCGGTGGAAGCTTGAGGCTGAGAGAAGGCTTCCTGGAGGAGGCAATGCCTATGCTGAATGGTAAGGCATAAGCAGGAGTTATCCAAATGAAGAAGGAAGATGTTGCAGGCAGAAGGAAAACCATGAGCACAAAATGAAGGACAAAAAGTGGAAGCCAGTGTTAGAGAGTGGACGGAGGCCAGATCCAGGAGAGTCCAGTGTGCCAAGTTAAGTTGTTTAGACTTTATGTCCTGTGGGCATTGAAGAGCCATTGAAGGATATTAGCCAGGGGTGTGGAATCGTCAGATTTGCTTAGAGAAAGATGACTCTGGCTGCTCATCCAAGACAGCTAAACTCTAAAAATAGTGGTTAGCTTTTATTGTAGGCACCTTTCCTTTTTCTCATGTAGAGTCAAAAATAAATAGTGTGCTCTGTGTGATCTGAACCATAACATTCTTTCACTGAAAAATTAATGCCCTCCTGTCCCAGGTATGTTCACATTGTGTTTGCTTCTATGATCAACCCAATGCGTGTTGACTTGGCCTAGCCACCTGGGAGGAGGAGGATACAGCCCCAAGGAAGGGTGTCAGGGCGTCATGAATGTTCCAGTTGTCTGGTCCCTGGCGGCCTTTCCAGCTCTAATATTCTGTGATTCTTTGAAGGTAATGATAATTATCCACAGAATTGAAGCTTTTCAACAAAGAAGGAAAAATTCTAATCAGAAAAATACCTTGAGTCAAATTTAAGTTCCAAAGACAAAGCACCTCTATTAGTTACAAAGCAGGAACTGGCTTTAACTATAAAGAGCCACGAGAAGTCTGCAGGGAGCAAGACTTACATGGCCATAAGAAAAATGTAGGTGAAAGCATTCAGTCAGCAAGGATGGTTCAACACTGAAATGTTGAATGTTTTTATAATGCCTTAATGGTGTTTGTTTATGTGTAAAGGATACAAATATCCTGGATGCCTCCATTTATAATGTTATGCTGCCCTTTAACATAACTAGAATTTCTCTTCCTTCAGTCTCCATTGAACAAATGTCTATTGAATGCCTGCATTGTGCCAAGCATTGTGTGGGAGATACAGTAATGAACAAGACCCACTTTGTTCCCTGCAGCAGCCAAAGCCAGAGCTTGGGAATGGTCCTGGAGGGGTCACTCTAGTTTCTAAATCCTGGATGCCTTAAGTGCTGCTCTTCTTAAGACACTTATTAACTTAAACCTCCTGAGTTCTTCACTGCACTAAGAGTTGATGTATCTGTACCAGTTATCAACCTCATTGTTCATAAGCACCATGAGAATGGAAATATCACCACCAGATAGCTTTCTCCTGTGGATATGGTGATGAAACATTGGAGTTTTATAGTTCAAAACCTTCCAGCTTACAAATCAATCAACAGTACCAGAGTGGAGTTTCCCAACATAAATCTTTTTTTTTTTTTAAGTTTTTCACTTTCCCTACAATCTAGTGTTTCCAAAGTCCTAAGGTAACAATTTAAGAGCAGGCAATAATTTGGCTGATGCTTTGAAATGATGATTATTGCTTCCTGAGTATATAAGATGCCTTCTTCGGAAATTGTGAGCAGAAGTCCTCAGGAACAATTTGACAAGAAGAGTTTTTCTATTGACCTTGTAGTTAGAAATATGCTATATTACTATGTTCCTTAAACTTGGAAAACAAAGTAGGAAAAAGACTTGAGAAAGAGGTAGAGAAAAAGAGATGTTTAAGTGACATAAAAATGAGGGAGTGAAAAAGAGAATGCTCTGATTTGTATCCAGTAATCTGGCAGATACAGTTCAGGAACAGTTCATACTTGTGAAAATATTATTCCTGTCATGGTGCCAGCCAAGGTTAGGCAGTTCTTAGGTTATCTGCTGCAGGTGCAGAAAGATCTGTCACAAAGCAGAGCCCAGCCAGCTATCTTCTTTTTCATAGTGAATTCTTCCTTCATCCGTGTATTTTCCATTCCCTCTTTCTCTTCATCATTTTATCTAGTTATCTTTATCCAGGGCTGCAGTGCACTGTGGTGTTTATGTCAGGGACACAAGGAAACCTAAGGGAAGAATGATTGTCACTGCATTAACACAGCTCCCAGACCTGTAGATGCTCATTACCTTCTCATGAGGCTTCGATTTTTACACGGGCAGTTACTGTCCTTGAGGCCTAGACATGCACAGACACAGGCCGTAGGCTGCCTGCTGGAACAGCTGAAAGTGGTGCCTTCTCTGTAACTTACTGCTATTGACTCTGGTCACTGAGTGGATAGACACAGACACCTTCTTGGCTGCCTAAAGGAGCTACTGTGTGATTCACAGAGGTAGAAAGGGCCTCTGCCGGAGTTGCCTGGAGCTTGACACTTACTCCACTATTAGTGAGGCTGTTAAATACCAAGCCGTGACTTACTTTGATCATCTATATGCCTCTGGAAGAGATGGCCGATTGTCATCTCAGCATGGTTTTTCTTTTTTTACCAGATATGATTTTTCCTAATGGGGGAATCTTGGCAATTTTTAAGAATGGGGGAACTTCAGGAGGACAAGACCCAGAGGAGACTTAGCAATGCCAAAGTTAAACGTTCCCACCAGGAGTAGAGATACTGCCTGGAAAAAAAGAAATATCACAGCGTTTTAAGATCAGACAGATGTTGGCTTTCTCACTTGCTCTGTAGCATGGGCTGGTGTATTAGGCTGTTCTCACGTTGCTATAAACAAATACCTGAGACTAGGTAATTTATAAAGAGAAGAGGCACTGGGTGTAGTGGCTCATGTCTATAATCCCAGCACTTTGGGAGACTGAGGTGGGAGGATCACTTGAGCCCAGGAGTTTGAGACCAGCCTGGGCAACACTGTGAAACCCTGTCTCTACAAAAAATACAAAAATTAGCTGGCCATAGTGGCATGCACCTGTTGTCCCAGCTACTCAGGAGACCAAGGTGGGAGGATCACTTGAGCTCAGGAGGTCAAGGCTGCAGTGAGCCGTGAGTGCACCATGCAGTCATGCCACTCAAAAAGAAAAAAAAAGAAGAAAAAAGAAAAGAGGTTTAATTAGCTCACAGTTCTGCAGGCTGTGCAGGAAGCATAGCAGCATCTGCTTTTGGGGAGGCCTCAGGAAGTTTCCAATCATAGTGGAAGGCAGAGCAGGGGTAGCATGGGCTACTACTTCACATGGTGAAAGCAGGAGCAAGAGGGAGAGTGCGGAGGTGCTACATACTTTTAAATGACCAGATATCACAAGAACTCACTATCTTGAGGATGGTACCAAGAGGACGATACTAAACCAT
Organism: Symphalangus syndactylus; assembly: GCF_028878055.3. Lineage (NCBI taxonomy): Eukaryota > Metazoa > Chordata > Mammalia > Primates > Hylobatidae > Symphalangus > Symphalangus syndactylus. The sequence goes on along the minus strand of NC_072431.2, from coordinate 120,999,956 downwards.
TCACGAGAAGCCACGCCTATCATCCAACCACCTCCCACCAGGCCCCACCTCCAACACTAGGGATTATATTTCCATATGATATTTGGGCAGGACAAGCTACATCAGCTGGCCACATTACCTCTCTAAGACTCAGTTATCCTTATCTGTAAGACAAAGATAATTATCCCAACCACAGAGCAGGGTTGGTAAGGATGATCGCATATGTAAAACACTCAGCTAGTTCCTACGTCATATAGTAGGCACTGATATAAATAAGGATCTGCCAACACTCTTACTTTTCTATGCAGGAAACCATATGATATAGACTTTCATAATAATTTTATACTCACCGAGTTTATTCTGAAATTTTCTTAACCCACTAGTATGGGGCAGGGTAAAGCGAGGCTATGGATAGAACCTAGCTTCAAGCCAGCTTTCTGTACAGCCCTCACCAGATCTCTTAGGCAGTTTGACAACAGGAAGCAGAGCAGCTTGTCATCATGGGGTCCACCAAGTGCTGAAAAAGGAGTACTTGTTGGGACATTGCATTTAACGTTGACACCTAATCCAATAAGGTGTGTTTTGTAAGTACCGTAATGAGATGATAAAATGGTAGCAGGGGAGACAGAGTCCAAAGGGTCATTAAAAAGTTAATATCCTGTGTGACAAGACTGAAGGGAGGAAGGTCCTTTGACAAGAGGTGTGATCCTGAAATGAGCCGCTGTGTCCTGATGGCCAGAAAGGCCTGGGATAAGGCAGGAAGAAATCGGGAAGCGTCTATGAATTGTGTCATTCCTAGCCAGTTGTCTCCTCTAATGTTTGTGGGAGGGAAGAAGAAGAAAGTAAGGAAGGAAAGAAGGAACAAAGAGAGTAAAGGAAAGAAAAGAAGGAAAAAAGGAAAAGCCACATTATGGTAGAGATAAGGCACAAGGCATCTTGCCCCCATATCCTTGCTGACCTTCACAGGTCATCTTTGAGCAAGGTATGGCTTCCCTAATAGCTTCTATTTATTAAGCACTTACAATATGCACGGCACAGTGCCCATCACTTTATATACATTATTTTGATTAATCTTCCCCACAATTTTATGAGAATGATTCCATTCCTATCCTAACTTCACCGCTGAGGAAACAGTCTTTAGTGAGATATAACTAGCCAGTGGCAGGTCCAAACTTGGAACAAGGTATATTTAATTCCAGAGCAGTTACTGAGAACCCGAGGCTGTCTGTCCCTCTATCACTGTGTTTATAGATGCATCCATCACCCCATCTGTCTCTCACACTCTCCTGGGTACCGTGCTGTAAGCGTGGGAATGACCGCAGTGTAAAGAACCAACTCTAGTCTCATAGCAGCTTACAACCTAGTAAACTTCACAAGTTAACAAGGTCTGCTTTCTTTATCTCTATCAGATAACCTTCGTCTTATACTATCAGTTACCAAAAGTAGGACTAGGCTCTTGGTGAAAGTGAGCATTTGAAAGACAGTGTTAAAAAATCATTAGAGTACAGATTTCTCAGGGAAGAGCCCAACACATAGGAAATGAAGCATGCTAAAAGAGGAGTCTAACAGAGCTAAAGGGAATGTCTTCAAACCCACCACTGAGTTATTAGGCAAAAAGTTCATTTCCTTAAAAAAATATAAAGAAATACTAAGGCATGCAGAGAGATGCATCTTTTGCTTATAGATCTGGAAGAAGCTTTGTATCTTTGCTTTGCCACTGGCCTAGCTTATGCTTTGGTGATGCTTGTTCATGTTGTAAATTACCAACACCACCACTCCCCTCACCCCCCCCCAACACACACACACTGTCTCTCTCTCTCTGCCCCCCACCCCGCTTCTCTTCTCTTTCCCCAGTGCAAACCTGGGTCCTTGCCTCCTTTTCTGTGCCACTCTCTTTCTGACTTTCCTAGTGCCTGTTCCCTCTCTCCCTTAAAGACTTACCCTCAGTCACCTTGCCTTTTGACTACCCAAATTCCCAGCTGACCCTTCTCTGTCATTTGTACACGGTACACTCTTCTCACTTCTTTCAACTCTTATTTCTCACTCTCCACCACCCCCACCCCCATTCATTCAATTCAACTCAGCTAAGAACTAGGAAAACAAAACTACCTAAACTAATTCACACTAAGGTGTAAATGACTGATTCCTATCCCTTTATTCCAGCTGTAAGAGCATGGGCTTATGAGTCTCATAAATCAGGGTTAAAATCCAGTTTATATAATATGCTGCCCCTTTGACCTTGGGCACGTTGTTGAACTTCTCAGAGCTTCAGTTTCTTCCTCTTTAACCCCAGAGAGTGGTTGTGAGAAGTGTGTTAAGCGCTTAGCACAGTGCCTAGCTCATACTAAGTACTCTATGAATGGTAATAGAGGTTAGTTTTGGGTTTTGTAGGTGATTTTATGTATCTTTGTAAGAAGCAGTCCTTAATTGGAGGATGTAGGTGATTTGTGTGTACTTCAGAAAACTGTGTTCTCACCTTTTTTCCTGAAGGAAAGACAGGCTATGTTATAGAGGAAAGGGACTGCCCATCTAGACCAAGAATGCCCAGCCTTCACTATCTCCTCCTATTAGCTCTAATCCTTGGGAGGGTGGGCATTTTCTACTGGTTAAGAGAAAATCCAGCACAGTTCAGCAAACATTTATAAAATTCTTACTGTGTCATAGGTTCTGGAGAAACAATAAAGTCTAGGACATAGACCCTGGGCCGGGCACTAACAGCTTATTAGGAAACCAGTATACAAACAGACTGTTATAAGGCAGAGCCATAACGGTCATGTTAGAGATATCAACCAGTGTCTTATGGAAACACAGAGATGATGGATTCACCTAATCCAGGTTAGAGAAGGTGACCTTGAGAAGGTAACCACTGAGCTGAGTCTCTTGTTCTTAGAGCTGGTAAAATATTTTTTCTTAAAAATCTAATCACACGTGTTATTGATATACTAATTAGATATGCCCCCAGAGTCCCAATCCAGGCTTTTCAAGAAACCTCAGGGCAGTTTTGTGCCGTGCCTTCCATCCCCTTTCAGTCTTCCAGGTAAGCCTAAAATTGCTTGATTCCGCTGTGTAAGAGTATCTCTAGTTACTCTCAATGACCAGGAAGCTGATAGATTTTTGTCCTGTAACCACATAATGCAATAATCATTATGCCGACTGTTAAAAATGGATCAAATTAACTTTTATTAAACCTCTGTCTCTATGGACAACACTGGAACTTGAAGCCTCACAATTTATCTATAGCTTTCATGTGCTCTCCAAGGTACCATGCTGCCTCAAACACCTCTCATGGCTCAGGACATACGAGAGAGAGACCTAGAAGACAGGGCAATGTATTTATGTTGCATTTCAGGCAATGGTGAAAAACTATGGAAGACAGAAGGACCACATGGTTCATGCAATCCCAGTGACTTGCCATCTCCCTCAGTGGTAAACTCAAGAACTCTTGGGTTAGAATGTTTTGCAAAGTTTTCTGAGTTCCATGAAACTAGGTGCTATAGAAGTACAAGATACTGAATTATTGCTCTCTCCTTATTTCTTCTTTTAAGGCATCCCTTCATCCCTTGCCACATGAGATATTTCAGAGGGTTGGTTTTCAGAGCCCCACTATCTGATCAGTCTTCAAAATGCTTGCTTATTGTGCAGATGTCATTGGAAGATTTGCTTAATACAGAGAAATGCAATGCTACAGAGATCTCTCAGATGTGGAATGGACATTCAAGTTGTTTTGAAGTTTAGAGAGTAAAAGTGTCAGGAAATGTACACTCTGGCGTTAGTAAAACCCCACATGTCAAACATGGGTTACTCCTTTATTAGAGTCAAAAGTGTAAATGGGAGGACACTGTAGATCATTACTGAATGTGCTCAGGATGCTCTTTGAGAAATCAGATTGCATTCTTTTTCTTTTTTCTTTTTTTTGAGACAAGGTCTTGCTGTGTCCTCCAGGCTGGAATGCAGTGGTGTAATCATGGCTGACTGCAGCTTCAACCTCCTGGGCTCATAAAGCTTGTGTAACTGATGCACTTACTGGGGAAATTCTCTCAAATTAAAACAAACAAACAAACAAACAAACAAACTCTGTAGGTGGGCAACAGACCCCCCACCTCCTTCTACCATACTTCTCCTGCCTCAATTTCCACCCTAGACTAGTATGCCAACAAAAATCAGAGAATGTGATAAACAGAGTTTGCACAATTTTAAATTTCATCATGCTGAAGAAAACCACAGAAGGAAATTGATATAAACAAGACATTTATTGATGTAAAGCCACCATAACTAGACTATTTATCAATGCTCCTTTCGTGAGAAAATGATGCCAAAATTCTAATATGGAGGAGAGGCTGCTATGGAGCCAGATCTCCCTCACAAGATGTGCCCCACTGTCCAGTTTGACTCTATGACTTTCGGGGGTTAGGGAGCATAAATGGTAGACCATTTGTTCGCAAGTGAGGGGAGACAGTAAGATGACAGTTTGGGGGCCAGGAATGCTTCCATTTCTCTCTTCTTTTTCCTGTGTTACCTGCTAGGTACTACCATAGGCCTTGGGAAGGCACATCCCAGGCACACCTAGAAACACCTTATGTGAAAATGGATAGTGTCAGGCACTTTATCTTTAACTCAATAGAAGTTGACAATATAACTGACCCATGGTGGAGTGAAGTGAAACCACATGTGGGCTGAATTGACCCTCCCTTGATCTAGAAAAGAAAAAGTGTTGTTTTCCAGCTCACCCTTGCGTACCTAACTCCTCCAGGAAGGTAGCTCTGCATGACAAGGTTGACAAGAGGTAGACTACTTTTTACCACACATGGTCTTACTGCAGTTGTGTGTTTATATGTGTGTAGAAAGTGGTCCCATGGATTATATTCCTTTCTCTTAACATATACAAAAATAATGTGTTGAAGTCTGATATATTGGAAAATATCTTGCTACATTGTTTCATTCTCAAATGTGTAAAATTATCTTTCCATTGTCTCTCTGTGCAGAGGTAAACTTTAAATGGAAGCCTACCCCAACATTTATGCCATTTCCATAACTGTGTAATTATTTGCTACTTACCACATTTTGGGAGCCCCAAAACCCTCCTCTGTAAACAGACTAGTATCTGAAATAGATGCATTTTCTGAACATCAAATGTGCCCACTTGTCCACATAGAACTCTCTCTGCCTGAAAGGCCAATTAAAAAGGTGAAGTACAGGCTGGGCATGGTGGCTCATGCCTGTAATCCCAGCACTTTGGGAGGCCAAGGCAGGCAGATCACCTGAGGTCAGAGGTTTGAGACCAGCCTAACCAACATGGAGAAACCTTGTCTCTACTAAACATACAAAAATTAGCCAGGTGTGATGGCACAAGCCTGTAATCCCAGCTACTCAGGAGGCTGAGGCAGGAGAACCGCTTGAACCCGGGAGGTGGAGGTTGCAGTGAGCTGAGATCATGCCATTGCACTCCAGCCTGGGCAACAAGCATGAAACTCTGTCTCAAAAAAAAAAAAAAAAAAAAAAAAAAAACAGTGAAGTACAGGGAAGACTTCCACTCCAGAGCCCCATGCCCATGCCAGGTAATATGGATGGATCACGTCACTTCACCACTGAGTCCATGATCTTCAAGAGGCCTTGGGATTCCTTCACTTCTAGTGATTGAGGGATCATTGTCACATGAAGAACTTGGTGCATGTCAAACTCTCATCACTTCCCAATAGGCTTTATTAGCACTATTAGTCCTATCGATACCAAAAGATCATATGGCTTCATTCTTTACATTCCAAAAAGCCAGAGTGGTAAGAAGTTTAGCTGACAGATGTGTCTAGAATCTAAAAATTTGGCAAATGAGTCTCCCTTAATGACTAGGGTTGTAGAATCCCAGACTGTAATTCAGTTAAATTCTCCCATTTTATCTGTGAGAAAAGAGAAGCAAAGATATTAAGCAACTTGTCCAAATAGACACTGGCTGGCAAAGATCAAAGCCTGAAAAGTAACGTTTTCCAATTTTGAGCTCAGTGTTTATCATAAACTGGAAGAACCAAGAGCTACTTTAGTGATTCGGAATGTAGTATCTAGAGCCAGACTTCCTGAGTCCAAATCCTGGCTCCACCACTTACTGTGTCCTTGAGCAAGTCACTTAACCCCTCTCTGTCCTCATTTGGGACATGGATGAAACTGGAAAACATCATTCTCAGTAAACTATCGCAAGGACAAAAAACCAAACACCGCATGTTCTCACTCATAGGTGGGAATTGAACAATGAGAACTCATGGACACAGGAAGGGGAACATCACGCTCCTGGGACTGTTGTGGGGTGGAGGGAGGGGGGAGGGACAGCATTAGGAGATACACCTAATGCTAAATGACGAGTTAATGGGTGTAGGAAATCAACATGGCACATGGATACATATGTAACAAACCTGCACATTGTGCACATGTACCCTAAAACCCTAAAGTATAATTAAAAAAAAAAAAAAAAAAAAAAAAAAAAAAAGATAAAGATTTTTAAAAGTACCTACCTCATAGGGGTTTTGTGCAGATAAATGAATTAATATATGTTAAGCATTCATGTGAGTTCCTGGTTATTTAAGAATGGATTCTATATTTGAGTGTTTCAGTTGCTAAAAATGCACTAAGAGCTGGACTCAGGTGACAGAATAGGGGACCCAGATGGTCACTAGACATCATATATTTTTCACTAGGATAAGAAAGGATTTTCTTACAGCCCTGCTGTGAGAAGTTTTGCACTTTCTCTATATCTTAGTCTTTAAAACTATGGAAAGGAATTGAGTATGATAATGCAATTACCCCAGGTAAAAATCTTCTATGCTTTCAAACATGTGCGCAGCCATCAATAAGAAAAGGATTCCTTGCTATTTGAGAGTGAAGAGTAGAGGGTAAGGGGTCAACTAGACAACAAGAGTAGGAAAGAAAGAAGATGGTTGCATCCATAGAGTTTGAGGATTTTTCTAGTAATTTAGTATAAAGGAATGAAAGTCAAGAAATAGGAATTCAGCTGACCTCGTGTGGCTTGGGGTAGAAACGCTCTCCATGTTTTTTTACAAGTTGTATGAAAGGAATGAAAGTCAAGAAATAGGAATTCAGCTGACCTCCTTGTGGCTTGGGGTAGAAACGCTCTCCATGTTTTTTTGCAAGTTGTGTGTAATCCAGTGTTCTTATTCAGAATCTAGTTGCTGAGTTGCACCCACTGTTTCTGTTTTCCTAGCTGGAAAAATAGATAATCTGCTCTGAGGATCAGAGGGCAACCAGAAAATTCTCTGTGGCCTACAGAATGTGAGGCTGCATGAAGCAAAACAATGAAATATTGTAAATGTGGGAGGCAAGCAAAATTAAATAGAAGAATAGTTACTCTAACTTGGGTATAGCAATAGCAGTAATTCCAAGCATAAGCAAAAAGGAACTCCAAAGATCAATTCTTTCTATTTTTCTCTCTTGTGTATGAGAAATATTATGACAACAATGATAGCAATAATAATGATGGCAGCTACCGCATGGTATTTTGTTTCCAACACCTGTGCAAGCTAGAGGCTAGCAGGGAAAAACACAATTAAGACTTGAGGTCAAATCCTGGATCTCACAACTAGCTATGTGAACTCAACCAAGTTACTTCAATTGCCCTATATATAAAATGGTATAATAATAGTACCTATATCTTAGGGTTGCCATGAGGATTAAATGAATTAGTACATGTGAAGTTCTTACAGCACCCAGCACACAGCAAGCACCAAATAACTACTGGAAGCTATTATTGTAATTATTGTTATCATCCTTATTTTATAGATAAATGAGTTGGCATTCAAAGAGGGTAACTTTCCCAAGGTCATAAAACACAGATGGAAGTGGATGGTATGTTGAAATTCAAAGTTCTGGGGCAGTCTGGTTCTTGACATTATGCTCACGTGTCTCCTACTTAGTAAATACAACTTGGGGATTTAGGCCAATTCATCAGTTCAATCAGATCCAAGTGTGTTTAAAAATAGTGTCCCAGGGATAAAAGTCCTAGCAATAAATGAGAATCATGGATAATCAAAAACAAATGAGGGATTTAATAAGCCAATATAAATCCTAATATGAGGGTTTCAATTTATTCAGGCTTCAGCCTGATAATAATCCCTTAACTCGCCCTGAGATAACAAAACATCAAAGAGTAAAACATGCATTCTACATGAAGAGATCTTTGAACCTAACTTGAAAAATCAGTTTAGGTCATTTTTGTGTGGTCATATATAAAAACATTTGTGGAAAGCCTCATTCTCACTCCCCAAGTCAACACCCTTCAGGGCTAGAAAGTGCAGGGGCTGCTGTTCCCCATATCCTGTGAATAGAACGTCTGTGTGAATAGGAAGCCTATGCAAAGAGCAGGCACTGCCCACAGGGGTGTGTATGTGTGTGTATCATGCATATGCATGTGTATCAATGCCTGTGTGTATATGTGTGTCCATGTCTACTATCTGTGTGTGTGTGTGTCTCCCCGGCCCTGAAGGAATTAATCACCCCTGCATCAATAGCTAGCTGCTTCCTCTCCTGTCTTCTCATACATCAAACTCCTGAGACAGAGACAGGGAGATCTCTCCATGGGAAATAGCTTCATCTTTTGCATTCCTCCGCCAAGCCAGGCTTGAACTGGTTTCATAGTCTGCTTAAGCAGGGTTGAGGGCCTACTTGAAGCACCATGTCACCCTGTGCTGTGTCCTGCCAAACTTCTCACTAAGGCTGGCAAATCTCGGACAGACAGGAAAAGAGCCTGCTGGCCATTCCAGCACTCAGCGGATTAGGGGAGGTCAAGAAGCCTAATCCATGAGGCTGTGAGCTTGAAGGGTAGCGAGCTGAAGTCACCTTTGTCATTAAGGGTTTGGCTGCCCAAAGCACCTCTGCTTCCCAGTCTCCCCCACCCCCACCCACCCATACATAATTATATCAAGGAGAGAAGAGAGGAGCAAGAACAAGAGTTTTCCAAGGATTTACTAGGCTTTCTACTCAATGTTCCTTCTTTTTTTTTTTTTTTTTTTTTTTGAGAGGAGTCTCCCTCTGTCACCCAGGCTACAGTGCAATGGTGCAATCTCCGCTCACTGCAGCCTCCACCTCCCCAGTTCCAGCGATTCTTCTGCCTCAGCCTCCCAGGTAGCTGGGATTACAGGCACACAACACCACGCCCAGCTAATTTTTGTATTTTTAATAGAGACTCGATTTCACCATGTTGGCCAGGCTGGTCTTGAACTCCTGACCTCAGATGATCTGCCCACCTTGGCCTCCCAAAGTGCTAGTATTACAGGTGTGAGCCACCATGCTCGGCCTCAATGTTCTTTCTAGTCCTGAGCATGGGAATTTCAAAATCCCAGTTCCCTGAAGGCTTCATGGAAGCATTCTTATATCTCATTCGGCCTGGAATACCTTCTTTTTACTTCTGCCTTTGCCTGGCTACCACTTATTCACCTGTCAAGACTCAGTCTGGATATCACCAATTTTAGGAAGCCATTGATGATACTACCTCATTCCTCTCAACTCCCAATCTATGATTCTGTCTTAGATTGTACTTATCTGCTTCATAGACTAGACTCTGTGCCCCAAGGAAATAGGGTTGAGGTCTGACTCATTTACTACTCTGTCTCTTTACATAAAGCCTGGCACACAAAAAGTGTTCAATAAATACTAATTAAATGGATAAACAAATGAATAGTATTTGTTACAGTATCTTATGGTTGTCTCTAAAAACCCTTAAAATCAAGAATATTTTGAAAATCTCTACCTCCCAATCATTCAGCATAATTCTCAGTATATACTAGATTTTCAACAAGTAAATGCATGAATACGAGTACACATACACATGTGAGTGGCTGAATAGATGAGTAGAATTAAAAATAAAGTCTGTAAGACTGCGAACACAATTATCATGAAAGGAAAGAGGAGGCAGAATCTTATAGAAGATAATAGAATCAAAATTGTGGATCCTGACATGAAGACTGGCCTTCCCAGGCATTTCACTTGTAGAGAAAACTCATGAATATAAATGTCCAGAAAGATTTCTATTTGCAATGTAAATAGATGGATTAAAAACTACTCACAAGAACTAACTCAAGGGAGTGTATTAATCTGCTGGGGCTACCATAACAAACAAACTGGGTGGCTTAGAATAATAGAAATGTATTCCAAGACTAGTGTGTGAAATCAAAGTGCGGACAGGGCCATGCTCCCTCTAAAACCTGTAGGAGTAGGGGCCTTCCTTGCCTCTTCCTATCTTCTGATGGTCTGCCAGCAATCTTTAGCATCTGTCAGCCTGTGAATGTGTCCCTCTAATCCTGCTTTGCATGGCCATCTTCCCCTCTGTGAATCTATGAATTTGCTTCCAGCTTTTCTTGTGTAGGGTGTTCTTCCTGTTCCTACTTCAAGGTCAAGGTCTGATTCAAGCCCTTCTTCTTCCAGCAGTGTTGCCCTCACCATCTCAACTCATTCAACTCAACCCTCCTTGCAATTTGATTGGATTTACTGCCATTTATATTCTACAATACTTACTATGTAGCTGTTCTAAGTAGAGTGCTACAGCATCTTTTCTGACGCATAGCCATCTTGCCCTCTGTGCATGTCTGTCATGGTGTCCGAATTTCCCCTTTCATAAGGATACCATTCCTATTGGATTAGGAGCCACTCTAGTGACCTCATTTTAACTTAGTTATCTCCATAAAGACCCTATCTCTAAATAAGGTCACATTCTGAGGTACTAGGAATTAAGACTAACATATCTTTTGCGGGAACACAATCCAACCCATAATAGGGAGAAATACTTAGGTGTGTAGGGTTTTAGTGAGGAATGCCACCTACAAATCAGTAAATAGATAGAGACATTTATGGCCTGATTGGATGAATGTCAGATTATTTCCTTAATCCCAAAACACTTGATCCTAAATCTTAAATGCCTTGTGGTCTACTTGGGATGATAACTAGGGGAAAAAATATTTAAGCAAAGAGAATTGTGTCAGATTAAATGCTATAGCAGTTTACTTAGAATAGCTGTGTAGTAAGTATTGCAGAATGTAAATGGAAGTAAATCCAATAGAATCGCAATGAGGTACAGTTTATGTGAGCTGGGATGGTGAGGGAAATCTTGCTGGAAGAGGAAGGGCTTGAATCAGTCCTTGATCTTGAGGTAGGAACATGAAGTCAGGAAAAGCTGGAAGCAAATTCACAGATGTGACAGAGAAACATGGTGTATTGGGAAGCCAACAAGTGGCTGAGCCTGGCAGAAACTCACTCTGTATAAAGGAGGTAATTCTAGAAAAGAAAAGGGGTTCATTTAGTGGAAGGCTTTTAGTGTGAAGATGCTAATCAGTTAATATAAAATAGAGACAAACTGCAATAAAACCCAAAAGATGGTATTAGAAAAGAAACACAACAACAGATGACACCATTCATGATGCAAGTAATTTCTTCTATGATCTTGACCACCACAAGGAGAACAACCCTGGAACTATTTTTAACAAGAAATTTATACCTAGAAATCTAGACAAACCACCTAAAATATCAAACTCCTTGGAGTAAAAATAACTTTGCAGATCATCTACCCTACTAATTTGTTTCTCAAGAGGCTCATATCTGAATTATAACAGCCAGCAGGAATTCTAGTTCATTTTAATGTGCTATCACCCAGAAAACAGGGTGATCAGAAAATGGGAACCAGAGCTTAGAAGTTTTAATTAAATCAAGCTGTGTGTAGGTGAACAGGCACATTAGTGTTTTCGGACAGTGGGATGTCATAGAAAAGTGTGTTAGAGTGAGGGAAGGCTGAAGACACTTTATATAATTGGACCTAGTTTTGGTGGTATTCTGCTGTTTGCCATGTTCTGTAAAGGAAGTAGGTTTAGATGCAAATGGCATGCTAGTAATGAGATGGTAAATGTGTATCTTGCTGCAAGTGCCATTTTTTTCAAGAGCTATTTATTAATTTACAAAATAGCAAAGATGGCTTGACAAGAGTCATACATAAGGTTGGTAACATTGATTTTATTTTTTTAAAGTTATTTTAGAGATGATTTAGAAGGTGTGGCAAATTGGCATGGCCAAACTGTTTTCAAGCAGAAATGAGTGCTTTGCCACTTCAGGTGTTTGGTAATCTTGGCTATCACTATTTTTATGGAGGCACAACCTCACAGCGTGCAGGCAGACTTCCAGGAGAAGTGTGGCTGTATCTACTATTTCCTGAGCCGTGCAAGTTACTGTTTGATAGACCGCCCCCGATTCTCATGGTGTGATTTATCATACATGTTTCTGGTTAATTTTTGGCCTTCAAACATATTTTTGCTCTTTAATGTCTAATATCTCCTTTGATCTTTTACTTTATCTTTTCTAGGCCTCTTCTAAGGGTTTTCTAGAATATAGTGGTTGTAAGTGAGGAGTAGCAAATCCATCTGCGATCGCTGGATATAACTGCTTTTCTGACTTTTTCTATTTCCTTCTCTCTGTAACACTTCATGATTCACTCCTCCAGTCCTTAGAGACTGAGCAGGGTAGAGGAGTAAGCCAAGTGCCCATCCCAACTTTGGGAACATCACTTGTTTCTCTGAGCCTTGGCTTGCTTGTCCATAAAATGGAGATGATAATACCTGCTTGCTTACTTCAGAGTTAGGAGGATGAAGTGAGATAACATAAACAGTCTCTGGGAAGTGCAATTGATCAGGTCAATACAAGTAGTTATGAGCACCACAGTGCACATTTTCTGAACTCTTGCAGTCCTCATGGTTTAGCCAAATAGTTTAGAAGTTCGCTCATAACCGTTACCTAACATTCTTTGCTGTGTCTCCTGGGCTTTTGTCTGCCTTCTCCATCTTTGCTGAAAGCATCTTAAAGGTGGTAAGCATGGTTTCCACTTCTGGATCTGTCACAATGCTTAGCAATGAATGCTTAAATGAGAAACTAAGTTGAACATGTCACAAATGCCCTTCTCCTCAGTCTCCAAAACCTATGGCTACTTTCTCTGACTGACTTTAGGAAGCTGCCTCACTCTACTTACTTGTTTCCCATCCTCACAATAATCATCTCTGCATTCAACAAATATTTACTGAGCATGCAGTAATAACAGTTCATATTGGCTAATACTTACAGAGCCCTTCATCTGTGCCAGGACCTGGGCTTCACCCTTTACATGGAGGTTCTCACTTGAGCGTCATAACAATCCTGGGAAGTAGGTATTGCCATTATTCCCATTTTAAATATGAGTGAATTATTAAGTAACTTTCCCGAGATTATTCAACTGCAGGGTGGCACAGCACAATTCATTCACAAACAATCTGATCTTAGAGCCCAAGGTCCTGTATTATGCCTCAATATCTGGGGGATTTCTTCAGTCTTCTATCTTTCATATAGTTGACATTTTTGAAGAGTACAGGCCAGTTACTTTGTAAAACATCTCTCCGTGTGTGTTTGCTTGGTGTTTTCTTGTGATTTTTGACAGAAATAACACAGAAGTGTCCTATGTTCTTCTTAGTACATCATGTCAGGAGACAGATGATGATGATGTGTCTCATTACTGGTGATGTTCACTCTTATCACTTGGTTAAGATGATAGTCAGCCAGGTGTTTCCACTGTAAAATTAATAAATATGTAGCACTTAATAAGTAACAAAGAAGTATTTTATGGGGGACAATATGAGCTAAGTAAATATCCTGTTCATCATGAACCTTTGACCCACTAGATTTAATATTGATTGATGATTACTGCCTGAGTCAATTATTATAATGATGATTGCCAAATGGTAACTTTATAAATTCTGTCATTCCTTCTAGATTATTAATAGGCATTCTACTATAAGGTAGTTTTCTCTTCTCTCTGGTTTATTTATTTATGAATTTCTACTTTGCTCAAAGGATTAAAATATATTACTATCAAATTGTCCCAGATGGGACCAGCAAAAGCCCTTTCAAGCTGGCCCCTATGCCCTTTTGACATATACCCCATCATTCTTTGAGCACTTCTCAATTTTCTGGTACAACGTACTGTTTCAGGCTCATTTTTGATTCTCCCAATTCCTGCCCAGAAGTCAGCTATTTCTGCAGAAACTGATTCCTTTTAATGGAGAATGGTATTTAGAACCCAAGATCTGGGCACTCGATTTGCTTGGTACTGCTGGGATGTCATTGCTTCTAGGCCTTTCAGAGAGAACTAGGAAATACTGTACACATATATATGTATAGCTGTATATATTCGTTTATATCTGTTGATATATCTGTGTCTATCCATCTATTAAAAACCATGAGTTCATACTGTTTGCAACAGCAATTCAATTCTACTAGATTTATCTTTGTCTCTCCACTTTGCATATTTGTAACTCTCTCCTCTGACCATAAGAAATCTGGCTCCCATTATTTTTTATGTATTTATGTATTTGTTCAATCCTCCCTGAATATTTGACTCCCAGCCATCCTGGCCCAGTGCTGACCCCTGTCCCAGGCCAGAGGATCACTCCCCACCAAACCTCATACTAAAGTTTAGTCTCTACAAAGTGGAAGAGGAAAGGAAGGAAGAGGAAGAAGGAAAGGCCAGTTTGAAAGTTCAGCTCCAGACATGCAGTGCCCCGTTGCCCCCAGGGAGCAAGGCTGAGCCCTGGACATACTAGCTCCTCACCTCCACTGAAAGCTCAGCTTGACTCCAGTGGAGGTTTTTAATCAGACAAAGTAAGGTGACCAGATTCGCATTTTTGAGTGACCTTTTGGTGTCTGTGGCCTAGGGAGAAATTGGAAACTGAGAGATGTAGAGAGAAATTGGGAGCCACTAATGACAGTCCAAGAACCTGAAAGGGAGATGCATCCTAGACCCTGTATGTGCCCCTCCTTAGGCTTTCTAGAGTTGGCACACTCAGTGGTGTCTAGTTTATTATTGTCGGATTGCTGTCTACCTCCTGACCTCAGAGGCATTCTAAGGGAAACAAATATCTTTGGAAGACAAGAAAATCACAGGACAGAAGTGTTGGGCAGAAGTGTCATGCTAGAGGGTTACACACAAGTTTAAAGAATACTTCTAAAAAATAACTTCAGTTTACAATAACTTCAGTTTCCTCCAAACCGAAACTTCTTTTTAAATTTCTGAATAAAGAAAAACTTTGCTGCAAAAGTCGAGGTAAAAGAAGGTTCTTAGGGCATAATAGCTCAGGGTGGGAAGGATCTGCCATTAGAAATTATGAACATTTATACCAGCAACAAACAATGAGTTTCTGGAGGCAACAGTCATTACCCTCTCTGAAAGAGCAGAGGAGCAAAACCTTGGCAACTCACATAATAAGTCCTTGTCCAAAGGAAGGCAAAAAAAAAAAAAAAAAAAAAAAGAAAATTCCTCCTTTTGTATAGCTAATACAAACACAAGCTGCCAAGAAGGGTCAACCATCATGGGTCACTGATTACCCATATTAACCCTGATGGCCGCCTTTACAAAAAACTAACACTTGGGGAAGACCACACTCTGCCTTTGCCCATTTGGCTGCCAAGTACACTGCTGCTTTACTGAAATAACAACTGCAAGTGGATTCACGGCCCTGGGTGGTATCAGTGTGTTTGTTTCTATTATTTAGAAATAGATCTGTCATTTTGTCATTTGTGATTTTCTGAAACTATAAGCACCAGGAAGCCCAGCATTTGCCACTCAGGTCTATTAATACTTTGTTCTACTGGCCTTAAGAGATAGTATAACATAATAATTAGGCATGCAGGAGCCAGGCCGCCTGACTTTGAATGCTGATTCTCTTGTTTACTAGCTGTGTGACTTTGGACAGGTTACCTAACCTCTCAGAGTCTCTGTTAGCTCATCCTGTAAAATGGGGAAACTTACAGTACCTTTGTCACTAGTAAATAAGTCAATATATGTTCCCACATCTTGGGTAAGCTAAGTTCTGGGCTCTGCTGAGACCTCAGTGAATGAGGCTCAGATCATGCAGAACTGAGGTTCATAAATCCATAGAGCTGGTCCCATGATAAGGAGCAGCCCCATTCTCAGTGCCTTTATGTCCATGTCATGGTAGACTTGGGTGTGACACAGGTGGCATGGCATTGAGGGATACCCAGCAGCAGGCATTCTGGTCCATGATTTGAATTTTCCAGGCCTCAGCTCCTGCTTGTTAAAATGGGGAGGATAATAGTACCTATCTCAGGAAGCCGTGGAGAGGAATAAAGGGGGTAATGCATTTAAAGCAACTAGCACAGAATCTGGCTAATTTAAGTGTGATATAAATGTTAGTATTACTATTGTTATTGGTGACCATGTGTGATGTCAGCTGGATTGTGGTCACGTCACAATTTATAGCTCATGCATGGCTAAGGGTGCCCTGCCCAGCCCAAGTTCAAGGGCTGGCCAGATCCAGGCAGAGAGACAGGACCACAGTCTAGTAGGCTGGAATTTGGGCAGAACTCCAGCACCGTCCGGGAAACAAAGTGGAAATTAGGAAGCCAAGCTGAAAGCTTAAAATCCAGTTAAAACGACAGGCCAATCCAGGCACACTTGAGGCTGGGCAAAGGGCAGGAAGACTAATTCCAGCCATTAAGGTGGAGGGAAACCCTCTGTCTCCTGCCTGCCTCTGGTCCGAAGTCAGTTGTTCAGGTACTGGGCGGGGTCAACTCATGGAGCCTTTCCTGCAATCAGGTTTTGACAAAAGGGACAGAAACAGGGAGAAGAAGGGCTCAGAGGAAAGAAAGCAGGATAGTAAAATAATGCTGGGGAAACCAGCCTCCCAAATATTTTGGCCAAGAGCCCAACCATGAAGCTAAACACCTGAAGCCTAGGAGCTGAAAGAAACCATAGCAGTCATGTTTACCACCCTCCTTATCTAGGGACACAGTCCTTTAGCCAAAACCACTGGGGCAGATGTGTTTCAGATTCCAAATTTTTTTGTACTTTAGAAAGATGTTAGGATTACTAAGACACAAATTGTATAACACCCCTAGCAATTTCTGGGGGAAAACACCATAATCCAACAGGCTAATCTTGCTGCGGTAAAATGTATAAATATTTACACAAAGTGGGATGCAGCCTGTCAAAAGCATGTCAGTTCAGATCCAGTTTGTCAAGAAAAGAGTTTACACCACACTGAAGGAAAATGTGTGGTGTTCAGAGCTCCTGGGACCTTGAAGCTGGGAGTAAACAGTTGTATAGAGGACACAGCTAAGATGTCCACCGGCCATGTGACTAATCCAGAAGTGCACACACAGTTCACTGCAAATTCAACTCAGTTTTTCACTGCATACTACTGAACATCTGCCACTCCCAGGCACCATGCTCAACACCGAGGTACTGGTCATGTATTCATATTCAGAGCTGCTGTATCAAAGTACCACAAACCAGGTGGCTTAAAACAATAGAAATTTATTGTCTCACAGTCATAGAAGCCAAAATCAAGCTCAAAATCAAGGTGTCAGCAGGACTGTACTTCCTCTGAAACCTGTAAGGAGAGTCCTTCCTTGCCTCCTCTAGTTTCTGGTGGCTGCTGGCACTCTTCGGCATTCCTTGGCTTGTAGATGCATCGCTCCAGTCTCTGGCTCTGTCACACACATTTTGCCTGTGTGTCTCCCTCTTTTCTTGTAAGAACACAGTCACATAGAATCAAGGGCTCACCCTACTCTAGTATGACCTCATCTTAAGCGATTACATCTACAGTGACTCTATTTCCATGTAAGGTCACATTCTGAGGTACTAAGGGTTACGACTCCAACATATCTTTTTTTGGAGACACAGGTCAACACATAACAAGTGGTAAACCAAAATAGACATAGCCCTATGCTTTCATCAAGCTAGCAGTCGAGTGGGGAAGTCACATTACAAGTATGTTGAGAATTTTCAAAGGGGGAAGTATTAATGGGACCATGCAGTAAGAGAATTTTACCCAGTTGAGGGTTTCCTCTCTGAAGAAGTAGCATTTTAAATGGAAACGAAAAGATGAGTAAACGCCAAGCAAAGAGGGGAAAAAGGCACTAATGCCCTCACTCTCTGATGCCTAGACCAGAGCCCCTGTCCTCCTTGCACCGGGCTTCTGCAGAAGCCAGGCCCCAGAACCTCAGAGAAGGACTCTGAGTGTCTCCCAGGCCACCACTCATAGCCGACCTTGCCCCCAGGCCGGCTCTGCCTGGCCTGCAGTTCCTCTCTTAGAAACAGCCAAAGGCACAGAACGCAGGGAATAGGGCATCAGCCCCCAGCAAGACCCAGGCCCACAGTTGCCGCCTCTCCGCAGGAGAGAAGTAGGGAAGAGTCTCTGCTTTCCCTTTGTTGGCCTAAGTTGATTACAATATTTTTTACCCAGAATCAGCAAAGTCCTTAATATACAGACAGCTTCTGCTGACCTCTGTCCTTGAGAATGCAGTGCACTTTTATCAGGGCAGGCAGATATGTCTGTTTTGTGAGTTTCTCTGAGCAGTGCTCAAGTGGCCTTATGGCTGCCAAAATGCCTCTGCTTCAAGGTCCCAGGGGCTAAATTTCTGCCAGAAATGGTGGCAGAGTTTGGGGAAGTGAGGATGTAAAGCCTCTACTTTGATGAGCTTAACCTTGGGACAGAATTAGCTGTGTAGGCAGCTATTTTATAAGACATACAAAGAGGGGTCACCAGCATTGGCCATGGATGTTAGATCTTGTTTTACACCCACAACATTTTAGTATTTCCCTTGAGTGGAAAGAAAACCTTTTTTGAAGCATAATACCCGTAAGGAAAGTACACACAAATCCCGTGTGTACACTTGGTGACTTTTCATAAAATGGACCCAGATCCAGCCCCTAGATCTAGCAAACGCCCCAGAAGCCCGCCCCACTCTACTCCTCTTCTAGTTTTTACCCACCAAGGGTAACCAATGTTCTGGCTTCTAACACAGTGGATTAGTTTTGGCTTTTGAGCTTATATAAATCACACAGTATCAATTTTTGTGTTTCTGGCTTTGTTCATTCAGTTTTATATTTGTGAGATTCATGTATGTTGTTGCTTATTGTTGCAGTTTATTCTCATTGCTTTATATAATCTTGTATGAATATATCATAATTTTTTATTCATTCATGTGTTGACGCACATTTGGGTTTTTCCAGATTTGAGCTATTATGAACAATGCTGCCATGGATATTCTTGCATATGTCTTTTGATGAACATATGCAAATTGGGGAGAGGTATATACTTGTATTTGGTTGTCTATTGCTGCATAACAAATTTCCCTCCAAACCTAGTAGCTAACAATGAAAATAAACATTGATCACCTCTCACAGTTCATGTGAGTGAGGAATTTGGAGGCAGCTTGGACAGGCAGTTCCGGCTTGAGGTCTTTCCTGAGGTTGCAGTTATCTAAAGGCAAGCTTGGGGCTGGAGGGTCTGCATTCAAGGTAGCTCACTCACATGGCTGGCAAGTTGATGCTGATTATTGGTGGGGAGGCTGCAGTTTCACACATGAACTTCCTTAAGACTGTCTGGGCATTCTCATGACATCATGGCTGGCTTCCCCACCACCGTGAGTGGGCAAAGAGAGAGCATCAAATTGGAAGCATTATCCTTTTTGTGACCTAGCCTTGGAAGTCACATAGCATTACTTCTGCCTCATTCTATTCATTAGAAGTGAGCCACTAAGTCTAGCCCATACTCAAGACTCCACCTTTGGAAGGAAGGCATGGCAAAGAATATATGGATGTATCTTAAAACCAATAACACCACAATGTTTTAAAGCTTATAATTAACTCAAGCTAAAGGTTTAAAAATAAGTTTATAGAAATTTACACAAGGATCTAAAAGAAATAAATTCAACCCAGCTTCTCTTCTTCTATTCATTTAAAAATTTGCAAATGTTCATAGAGTTTTCAAGGTATTTTTTGGAGACAGCATGGTACAATAGAAAGTGCGGAGGCTCTAGAGCCAGAAACAACAAGTCTGAATCCTGGATTCACTACTTACTAATTATGGGTACTTGGAGAAGTCAGCCTCTTGGATTTCCAGGTTCCCTCAACTGTAAAATGAGGGTAATCAATAGAGTTTATCTCATATTGTTCTGGAGGAAATTAAATGACATAATGTGTTAAGGTGCCCTCTATGATGGTAGGTCTCATCGAGTTGCTCATTTAACCAATATATTAACTATCTAAAAGGTGTTCTATGGACCCTGTGAGTGATACAAAACTGACTCAGATGCATGCCCTACATCAGGAGGTATACACTCTGGTAGTGCCCTTGACAAGTAAAATAACCATAATACAACTGAGAAAATGGTCAGTGTCTGGAGCAAGTATGGATACAGTGTTTTAAATGTGGATTATATTTGGATATATAGAAATGAAAGACATTTTAAAGGGCAAGGAAAGGGCAAAAGATATTCCAAATTAGAAATGCAACTTGCATAAAGACACAACTAGAAAACCATGGGGCATAAATGGAGAATAACAAACAGATTATTACAGATATGGCTAAGCTTAGCGTAGATGAAAGGAGGTAGTGGAAACAGGTTGGAAAGTTAGTTACATGTCAGAGCAGTAGGAAGAGATTGAGAGCATACACTTAGTATTACAGTCTGATGAAAAACATTAAGGCCAAAAAATTTTCAACCAACAACTTTCAGGACAAAAGCTAGGTGGGACTAGCTACTAAAGGATCTACTTGCCATGTTTTCTTGGCCAATTCCTGTTTGTAAAATCTTTGTGCCTCATATTGTAAACAGAACTTTCTAAAACTGATCTTTGGAGGATGCTTCTGACTTAGAGCCTGAGCGACTGAGCTTTGTCCTTACCATTCCCAGTTTGGAGGCTGCATCATCAGGGAAATACAGTGGGATTGTGTTCATAGGCCCTTAGCTCACTATCAACCTACTTCTCAAGACTTGGCCCTTTGGAAATGGCCAGTTCGTGCACTCAACTCATCTGCGTATTTGAGTGCTACATCCAGATAATGAGCCACTCTCTTCACTTTACTTCCCCTCAAGAAGACTGATCGATGGAGCAGCCTTCACTTCTGTTACATTATCCAGTCCCAGGCAGTGATGATATTTAAACATAAGACAGAGACGTTTCTATGCAGCAATGGAATTTTGAAGGAAGCTGGAGCCAATGACCTTTCACTTTGAAGCCAAAGAATTACAAGCATAAAATTTTCAGTCTTGCTAAGAATTGGGGCTGGAGAGATTAGCAGAAAGTCCTCTTTAAGCCCCACAATTCAGTATGTGGTGCCCAAAGCCTTTATGTACTCAATCTATGTCTCATTTAGTACTCCCCTCTTATTTTGATGAAGTTTATATATCCCATCAGAATAAACATGGTTGTAACCATTACTGGTGATTTTGTGGGTAAAAATTGGATATTCCATTTTATCTCCCTCTTTGCTTTAATGTAAATGAATTCTAGAGCATTAAGGGAGAGGATAGATTCTAGGCTTAGGATAGAGCTGCCAGCTAATCTTGGGCTGGCACTTCCCACTTTCCCGGTTAGGGGTTTTAACTCCATTTGAGTTCATGGGAAACGTTCTCTGCACAGGTACTAAGGGTGTGTCCTCTTCCTCTCTGATTTCTTCTCAGGTGGGAAATTGGCAAGTGGAGCCCATGTAGTCTCACATGTGGGGTCGGCCTACAGACCAGAGATGTCTTCTGCACCCACCTGCTTTCCAGAGAGATGAATGAAACAGTCATCCTGGCTGATGAGCTGTGTCGCCAGCCGAAGCCCAGCACGGTGCAAGCTTGTAACCGCTTCAATTGCCCCCCAGCCTGGTACCCTGCACAGTGGCAGCCGGTGAGTTCTGAAGTTACTCAATATTGGAGGTTTTGTTTGCCACAGCGACTCAAAAAAGGGATGCTCTCTCAGAGTGTTGTTGTCCAGGGATGTTAAAGGGATGTTCAAGATCTGCTCATTTCTCCCTTCTTAGTACTCCCCTAACCTGATTTAAATCCAGATCTTTTAATTACAAATACCATGCTTTTTCTACTGTATCACACCCCAGTGACCTCCAAAAGCAATGCAGATGACCCATCTGTTAACCTGAGCATATTTATGACAAAGCTGTCACCAAGCTAAGGAAAATTTTTTAAAATCAAGACAATGAGGTGGGTTTTCCATAAAGCTAAATTTGTTCTTAATTTATACCCTTTCTGGTTTTTTTGCTGTTTAAAATTCTAAGAAATAAGGGTAGTAGGCAATGATTTTTTTTAACTTCATTACTTAGCAATGTAAGAAGTTAGAAATGCTGAGCCAATTCCAAGTATTTTTATTTTCCTGGTCCTGTGAATTCCAAAAGTCTGGGAACCATTGTTTCAAAACAGGGGTTGACAAACTGCAGCCTTCAAGCTAAATCTAGCCTATAGCCTTTTTTGTGTGTGTAAATAAAGTTTTATTGGAACACACCCATTATTTTACGTACTGTCTATGGCTGTTTTTGCACTACAAGGCAGAATTGCGTGGTTGTGATAGAGAACATATGGCTCATAAAATCTAAAATATATGCTATCCCTTTACAAACAAAATTTCTGATCCTGCACCAGGCATATATAATAATGACACAATTATTTTATCCTAATTTCCTATCTAAAAATAATATGCATTTATCAAACGTTAATCTTTTTGCATGCCTTTTAAAAACACAGGATTTTAGGTTGATTGCATAAAATCTTATTTTGCAGTTTGCTCCCTATTAGGACATAAGACACTGCTTTAAAGGGACAACAAAGGTCACAAAAAGTAAGCATGAAAGGTGGAGGAGACATACATCTCTGTTTCACTGAGACAGTTTTTTCACTCTCAAAAGTGTCCCAATCTGGGTAATAAATGATATAGTCATCAGTGGAGAAGGAGAGAGGATGACAGCTCACATACCCTTGCCTTGTGCTGAAGGGTCTCCCATTTCCAGGCAGCCACGTGTCTTCCTCTGTGCTTTCCTAATCATTTGGCAGAGCCTCTTCCTTCTCCTTGCTCCTTGCCCATCTTAGAGCTGTGATTTAGTAAAACACTCAAAGAATCAAATACTGATGAATAAGCAAAACACTAAAGTATGAAGCCTCTGGCAACAGACATTGAATATATATTTTCTTTTAGAGCTTAAATGTATATGGCTAAGTTCATTAATTCCCTGATACTGTGGATGGTTTGTGGAAGAGGATGTCATATATTTTGAACACCAATGTACCAGCACTTAAGAAATATATATTATTGCCCACCAAGCCGAAGTAAATCCTCACAACAATTCAGTTAAAATAAGGTTTTATTGGTCTTATTTTAGGTTTGAGGAAACTGAGGCAAACACAGCTAGCAAATTTAGGGTTGGCTATCAACTCAGTCTTATGTGCCCCCTTCCACTATACCAAACCCATTGTGTATGGCTAAAAGGCCTTTCAGGGATTAAACATGAACACCTTTGTTTTACAGATGATGTAACTGTGGCCTAGATGTAGGCTTCCTTAAGATCATAAAGCCTGGACCAGAACCCAGGTCACCTGATTGCTAGTGCATTTATACTAAGTTACCTCTAATTGGAGTGAATCTATGACCTTAAACGGCACCACTAACCCATGCTAATCCTAATAAAAGGTGAGGAACCATCTCAAATCAACCTCCACTGTTGAAATTGTTAAGTCCCCGTATTATTAGTAGCTTGTTGCTATTAGGTACATAAGTTATGGATAAAATGTTTACTGAATGATGAAATGAATGAATTGATGAAGAATACTCCTTATAGGCCCTGAAAATGCTGGCTTTACCTCTTCCTGATATGTTTCTTATGGTTATAGGTCTTAATATTGTTCTAGTCTTGAAATGCAGTGAAGCATCAATGTCTTTTGGATAGCCACACATGCTGCTGAATAATGACATTGACTGATGATGCTTTTTCAGTTTTTAGGGCACAGCCACATATATGACCTTTTTTTGGTCAATTGCCACCACCACCACCTGTACGCCCAGCATCCCTATTTGAAACAGTGGACTTCCAAATAATCACTTATTCTTAAATTTTCGTCTACTTTGGGCCTGTGAAGATATGAATTTACTTTGAAAGCTTTTCTATTTCCTTCTTTTAGGGAGAAGCATTTGAAGATGAGTCAGGTTTAAGTCCATTTTTCAGGTTGGGAAACTTAATAGTAAACAACTGTTTGAAGTTCATCCAATGCATTAGTGACTACAGTTTAATAGGACCTTTAAAAAGTTTCTTTCACACCTGAGACACAATAATTGTGAAAAATAGTCACACATAACAAGAAATAAAGAACATAGAAGGTCAGCAGTGTTTCTACCCTCCAGAGACAGCTCTGTTAATGGTTTGGTGCATAGGGTCTGTTTGTCCAGCATGGAGAAAACCTGTCTCTACTGGAAAAAAAAAAAAATACAAAAATTAGCCTGGTGTGGTGGCGGGTGCCTATAATCCCAGCTACTGTGGAGGCTGATGCAGGAGAATCACTCATACTCAGGAGGCAGAGGTTGCAGTGAGCCGAGATTGCACCACTACACTCCAGCCTGAGTGACAGAGCAAGACTCTGTCTAGACAAAAAAAAAAAAAAAAAAAAAGAATCTTTGATCACTTTTAGGAATCTCTAAACCTGGAGTAAACAATAAACTATTCATCTTACATTACTTACTGGAATCCAACTTCTTTGGCTAAGTTTTGTTGGGAAAAACTAGCTATTGCTGGCTGCTTGTGAGAAGAAACCATTGTTTATGTTGTATGGTGCAGTAAGTCCAGAGTGACTTCAGGGATCCCTAGGCTAGTTGGCTGTGGTTTTAGAACTCAGCTTAGTTAGGACACCAGCTGTTGAAAATCCATTGCCTGGTTAGCCCTGATTCCCCAGCAACTGCTGAGGAACTTGGTATACACTCACCTGGTCTTTTCCATTTAGCAAGGATCTGCCAGAGGATACTGCTGAGGTCTCCAATCCTTCAACACCCAACCTACAGCCTCTTTCTTACAAAAGAAAAGGAGATGGGGGATCAGATGTTTCATTTAAAAGGATACAGATAACAACGTGATAGACATTGCCTGTTTGAGGGGAGAAACTCTCTCTCCTCTTTGTGTGAACACAGTGTTACCGCTGACCTCACGTGTATGTTTCTCTTTCTGGGGAGAAAAAAACATAAATTATGTAAATTGTCATCTGCCAGATAGGAATGCAACCTTCTTTGTTCTTTGTAGAGTGTTTGTCTGACAAATGGCAAATAACCAATATTTACACATTCTGCAGTTCCGGAGAGGACCTAGCATGGAGTCCAAGTATTGATGTTAAGATCTTGTTTTAGAAACAAGCAGAAATGAAACAGAAATCTAATTCTAGCTTTGGTTGTTAGGGGATCATCTTTATTTCAGTTCTGCCTCTTAATACTCTACCCTTTGCTTTTCATCTCTGGTCTGTGGGAAGGATTCATTTCATATTTATCCTTAACAATTTATTAATAGCTTTAATATCTTGTTAGTTTATATTTAGACAGCTTTTGAACACTTATTTTATGTGAATGTAGTCCTTCGCATCTTCTGCAATTTATTAAATACACTCATCATCCTCCTCCTCTTTGGTGTTGGTTATAAGTGACTTATTGCACACCTCATGAGGGATCATAACACAGGGGTGAGTTACAACACTGTGATTGAGAATCACTGTTACCTATACCACAATTTGGTCTGAAACACTTTGATCATGACGGTCTACTGCTAGGATTTTTCTCAGTGACTCTAAAGCCAGTACATGTCTTGTTCAGGCCTTCATCCCTCTGCACATCTGTCCCTGCCCTGTCTCCAGGCATGGCTGTCCCATCCCTGCTTGTATACTCCCCTGCCCACCTACCATTTCCCACTCCTCTCTGCTGGTCAAGGCCCAGCAGGCAGCCTCCCTCTTCTGCAGTGACTCCTCTATTATCCTTCTACACTGAAGCCACATGGTGTTCAGGGGCAGACAACTCACTTAACAACCACATGTTCCCCGTTCAGATGCTTTCTCATGACTTCTGAGTTAGACCACAAGGCCAATGAAGGCAGAGACCAACTCTCAGTGAGACCCCATAACTCCCAGGAGACATCTGCAAAGCATTGACTTTGATGCTAGAAAGGTACATGCCCATTCTGCTGGTGTCATTTATTGAATACTTGCTACATTTGAGGAGCTGCTGCTTTTGATAATGAGAGCGTCACGTTCTCTGTGTTCGGCACAGCTCTAGACACTTTAAATATTTAACTCACTTAATCCTCACTATCCGATGTGATAGTTACTAATATTATCCCCATTTTGCATGTGAGGAACCTGAAGTATTGTGAGCTTAATAGGAATTTGAGCATTCTCTTTTATAATTCATTTGCTGCACTTGGCCCCTCTTGAGCCTCGCAGCAACCTAGTGAGGAAAGCAAGTCACAAGGCTGGTAAATGTGAAAGGGGCCCTGTGTGCTTCAAACTCATTTTCTTTTCCACTATGCAGTATGGCTTTCCCAAGACGTCTTTACTATGTGCTCTTGACTGTCAAACTGTGAAGAAATCTGGTAACAGTACTAAAATCAGCAGTTTACAGAACACTCAGTATTTGTTGCCTCTATCCAGGACAGTTCATCTGTACATTGGCTTCCTATTGCTGCTGTAACAAATTACCACAAACTTGGTGGCTTAAAACAGCACAAACTTACTATCTTATAGTTCTGGAGATCAGAAGTCCCAACTCAGTCTCACCGAGCTAAATTCAGGGGATCAGCAGGCCTGCGTGCCCTCTGGAGATCAAGGGGAGGATCTCTTTGTCTTTTCCGGCTTCTACAGGCCATATGCTTCCTAGGCTCATGGCCCTTCCTCCGTCTTCCTCCCACTGCTAATTCTGTCCCTTCATGCTCTGTCTCTGACTCAGACCCTCCTGCCTCTCTCTTCTAAGGACCACTGTGACTACCTCAAGCCTACCTGGATAATCCAGGATCATTTTCCCCTCTCAGAAGCCCTCATCACATCAGTAAAGACCCTTTTATTGCACAAGGTACCAGGGATTGAGATGAAGATATCTTCGGGGGCCATTGTTCAGCCCATCACCACCCGCTATATTGTGAGCAAAGCACTTAGTCTCCACTAGCACAGGCTCCTTGAGCTTGGGAACCTGCCTTCCACTACCCTTTTGCCTCTCTATATCTAATATATCAATGTATGTATCATATGCATCAATATTCCTTCATTTGTTTTTGTTCTAAAAATTAAATTGAAACAAGGAATTAAAGAAAAAAGGTGCCGAAGGGTTAAACTGAAATGAATTGGTCCACTTTGAAACACAATTTATTTCTCTATATTGCACATGTTTTATGTTCAAGATTGCGTCCACCCAACTGTATATACATATTGCACACATCTGTGCAGAGACAGAAAAAATTGCCACAGTCTCTAGATCCCTGCCTTGCTTAAAACTGTGATTGTGCTGCCATTTCCCTCTAAACCTTTCTTAATCAGGGTCACAATTCAAAATGCCTGCAGTTCAGCTGTGTAAAGAAGCATAAGGGAGAGGAGTCCCTGCTAGTGATACAAAGAAAAAGAGAATTTTAATGGTAACTATAAATGCCTGAGAATTAAAGTTTTCATTTTCTAGATTTAAACATACATACATACCTTCAAGCAAAGACAAAAATACCTTTGGTTTGGATTAGAGAACTGAATTCTGGCAGAGTCACATAGTAATCAGTTTTGTTATATTCCAGTGACTAAAATATAAATCCACATAAGTTAGAGGCTATATTTATTTAAAATTTTCTGTCCCAGGGAGGAAAAAACTCTTAGGATGTTTATCTCATTTTCAATAGTGTATTTCATAAGGAAATGGACACTTGATCCTATCTTTAGAGGCAGCAATAAACATAGCAAAACAAATTGAAAGTCCAGCTTCACATGTGGTTGTTTTTGTTTTTATTTATTAGCAGGAAGTTCTTTGGCATAATTGCTCTGATTTTGATGGATGTGCAGCCGCTTGCTTCACACCATAACAAGAATGTAAAACCTTGATGGTACAGCGTACACCTCTTGTACTTCCAGAGTCAAGAAAGCTTAACTGAGACTAGATGAACAAGGGAATTCTAATCCCCAAAATGGCTGAAGTCAGACTTCTGTTCTCATTTTAATAATTATGTTTAGTAAGTGAGATTCCAGTTCTCATTTTTCTTTGTTTCTCTAGGCCCTAATTCAGTTTGGCTCAGCTATGACCTCGACTGTGTGCATAGCACCGTGTCCAACTGCCTTTGGGCTCCCTCGATCTCACACGTTGCTAAGTTACCTCAAACTCCAAAGGTCTAACACCAAGCTTGATACACAC
Source organism: Symphalangus syndactylus (assembly GCF_028878055.3). Taxonomy (NCBI): domain Eukaryota; kingdom Metazoa; phylum Chordata; class Mammalia; order Primates; family Hylobatidae; genus Symphalangus; species Symphalangus syndactylus. The sequence goes on along the minus strand of NC_072431.2, from coordinate 120,971,770 downwards.
CTGCCTGCCACCCCTTCCCCCATTAACCTGGCCTTTCGTCATTGATGATTATCGTGTAGGTGACACCACCATCTGTCCTGCTTTCTACCTGGAAACTTGAGCCATTATCAGCCTCACGCATCCTTCACGCTTAGTCAACACCTATACCCTATTTTATTCCATCTTCTATATCTCCCCTACCACTCTCTTCCTTTCCAATCCCTCTCCTTACAATCAACTCATCAAACCCTTACAAACAGTCTTTTACTTGATCTCCTTGTCTCATCTTGCCTAACTCTCATCCAGTGTTTCCCAACTTGGTATTGATGATTCTTCACCACAGTTTCTGTCTTCGAGCCTTTAAAATATGAATATGCACGGAGAACCCCTGCATAGGGTTAGGGTATGCAGTGTTACATAGACTTATTTGGCCAGGAAGCCCTTTCTCCATGGCATAACTATTAATACCTCACAAAGCAGTATTGTTTGGAACGTACTGGCCTATGCTGCCTGAGTCATTTTCTACATATTGGATCATGTTACCCCCTACTTTGAAACCCCTATTGATACCTCATGGTTTTAAGATTATGTCCAAAGGCACTTCACCATGTGCCCCTAATCTAATGTCTCGGAATAATTTTCCACCTATTCTTCTTCATGGACCCAAATGGTGCACAGTCTAAGGACTGCTCTGAGTCATCTGAACATGCCATGTCCCTTTGCACCTTGAGTGCATACACACAATCTGACTATGCCAGTATCCTCATCTCCCTGGAAATTGCTCATGTGTCATTGCTCTCTAGAGCTTCCCCAATTTTCCCAGAGAGATTTAATTGCACTCTTTGTTGTATACCCTTTTCGTAAAACTGATCACATTGTGTAGTAAGTTTTTCTCCCTCACTGGACTGCAAATACCTGAGGCTTAGTAACCATTTTTTTATAAATCCCCAGCATCCAATACAGTGCCTAGCACTCAGTGGGTACTCAATAAATGTTTGGTGAAAGAATGAGTGAGTGAATGAAGAAACAAATGAAGTGAGTTGGAAGTTGTAAGCAGAGTGCAGAGTCCATTATGTTAAACGAAAAGTTGGCCTTACAAACAAAACATAAACATCACTTTGTGTTGGGTTCAATAATGTTAGTAAAAGTATCAAGGAAATCAACTCAGCTCTCAGTAAATTAAACTACCAAGAAGAAACCAGAAATTTTAATACAGGCAGAATTTATTTATGTGCTTATCATGGGAAAATCTTTTTTTTTTTGTAACAAAACAATTTATTAATTAAATACTAATTTGAGAAATACCTGATATATGCCTATCTTTTTTTTTTTAATTATACTTTAGGTTTTAGGGTACATGTGCACAATGTGCAGGTTTGTTACATATGTATCCATGTGCCATGTTGATTTCCTGCACCCATTAACTCGTCATTTAGCATTAGGTGTATCTCCTAATGCTGTCCCTCCCCCCTCCCCCCACCCCACAACAGTCCCCGGAGTGTGATGTTCCCCTTCCTGTGTCCATGAGTTCTCATTGTTCAATTCCCACCTATGAGTGAGAACATGCAGTGTTTGGTTTTTTGTCCTTGCGATAGTTTACTGAGAATGATGGTTTCCAGTTTCATCCATGTCCCTACAAAGGACATGAACTCATCATTTTTTATGGCTGCATAGTATTCCATGGTGTATATGTGCCACATTTTCTTAATCCAGTCTATCATTGTTGGACATTTGGGTTGGTTCCAACTCTTTAAAAGTACAGGACACTTGGGCCATTGTATTTTTTGTGTAGAGACCTAATTGTTTTCCTTATTGTGTATTTTTTACTTTTCTTATAAAACGAACCCATGAACTCATATCATGAAACGTGTATGGCAGCTGGTATAAGCAATATAAATACTATTTTTGTTATTTATTTTGCTTATTGCATATATTTAAAAATAATACCCCTTACTGGAGATTTATCTCTTCATACTGGAATATTATTTTAAATGATGACTCATAAAGGCAAACATTTTTTATTTAATTTCATTAAATTTCTCTTGCCATTGCTCCTTTGGAAACATTTTTTTCTTTGCATCCTGCCTCTTACATAAGAACTGTCGGCCTCACAAGGTCATCTTAGCACATTCACAAAGTCATCACAGACTTTGGAGCCTTGACTCCTTTCAAATTTCATCTTCTACAATTTTTTTAAATTTCTAAAAATGCCTTTCATCAATGCAAACACACTGAAGAAAATTTGAGAACACAGACAAGACAAGCATTTAGGAGAAAAATCCCTGACATTTACTCCGCTAGATGGCTGCCTCCCATACCTGGAGCGTCAGAGTCCCCAGCAGAGCCCACACCTTCACTGGCTGAAACCCACTGCTGCCTTACTGCGAAGCAGCTTCTGGCTAATGATAAAACAGCCTGATAAAAGGTGGATGATCAGCCCATCAGCTGGATGCCTGTTTTACATCATTTTAACATCTGGATTTGGAGCTCTTTTGCTCATCCAATCATCAATTCAACAAACATTTACAAAGTGCATGCTCTTTGCCAGGTACTCTATTAGGCTCTGGGGAATATAAAGATGAATGAATTCCCTTTCCTCAAAAGACTCATAATCGTGTGTGCATGCCGGGAGGGAGAGGAAAATAGCAGGCACATAAGCGATGAGCCCTTATAGAAGAGATAAGATACCCTTCTAGGTCAGGGTGGGTTGGAGGTGATTTGTTTGCCAAAATGCAGAGGGGTTGGAGGAGGCTTTAATGAAGAAGTGGCCTTTAACAAAAAATACCTATTTTAAATTAATTCTTGTGGGTAATAGTATATGTATTTATGGGGTACATGAGATGTTTTGATACAGGCATATAATGTGAAATAAGTACATCTTGAAGAATGGGGCATCCATCCCCTCAAACACTTATCCATTGAGTTACAAACAACCCAATTACACTCTTTTTAAGTTTTTTTTCATCTACAGTTATTGTTGACTATAGTCACCCTATTGTGCTATCAAATAGTAGGTCTTATTCTATTATATATTTTTGTACCCATTAACCATCCCACCCTCCCCCTCTGCCCCTCACTACCCTTCCCAGTGTCTGGTAACCATCCTTCTTCCACTCTCTATGTCCATGAGTTCAATTGTTTTGATTTTTAGGTCCTGCAAGTAAGTGAGAACATGTAATGTTTGTCTTTCTGTGCCTGGCTTATTTCAGTTAACATAATAACCTCCAGTTCCATCCATGTTGTTGCACATGACTGGATGTCATTCTTTTTATGTCTGAATAGTACTCCCTTGTGTATATGTGCCACATTTTCTTTATCAGTTAATCTGTTGATAGACACTTAGGTTGCTTCCAAATCTTAGCTATTATAAAAAATATAATACTGCAACAAACACAGTAGAGCAGATATCTCCCTGATACACTGATTTCCTTTCTTTTGTGTATATACCCAGCAGTGTGATTGCTAGATCATACGGTAGCTCAATTTTTACTTTTTAAAGGAAACTCCAAGCTGTTCTCCATAGTGGTTGTACTAATTTACACTCCCACCAACAGTGTATAAGGGTTCCCTTTGGTCCACATCCTCTCCAGCATTTATTATTGCCTGTCTTTTTGATAAAAGCCATTTTAACTGGGGTGAGGTGATATCTCATTGTAGTTTTGATTTGCATTTCTTTGATGATCAGTGATATTGAGTACCTTTTCATATACCTGTTTGCCATTGTGTCTTCTTCTGAGAGATGTCTAGTCAGATCTTTTGCCCATCTTTCGGTTATTAGATTTTTTTCCTACAGAGTTGTTTGAGCTCCTTATATATTCTGGTTATTACTCCCTTGTCAGGGTAGTTTGCAAATATTTACTCCCATTCTGTGAGTTGTCGCTTCACTTTGTTGATTGTTTGCTGTGCAGAAGCTTTTTAATTTGTGATCCCATTTGTTCCTATTTGCCTGTGCTTGAGGGGTATTGCTCAAGACATTTTTGTCCAGACCAATGTCCTGGAGATTTCCCCCAATGTTTTCTTGTAGTAGCTTCTTTGTTTGAAGTCTTAGATTTAAGTCTTTAATCCATTTTATTTAATTTTTGTATATGGCAAGAGATAGGGGTCTATTTTCATTCCTCTGCATAGAGATATCCAGTTTTCCAAGCACCATTCATTGAAGAAACTGTCTTTTCCCCAGTTTATGTTCTTGGCACCTTTGTTGAAAATGAGTTCACTGTAGCTCTATAGTTTTGTTTCTGGGTTCTCTATTCTATTCCACTGGTCTATATGTCTGTTTTTATGCCAGTACTATGCTATAGCTGATACTATTGCTCTGTAGTAAAATTTGAAGCCAGATAATGTGATTCCTCCAGTTTTGTTTTGTTTTTTTGCTTAGGATGCCTTTGGTTATTCTGGGTCTTTTGTGGTTCCATATGAATTTTAAGATTGTTTTTCTATTTCCATGAAGAATGTTTTTGATATTTTGAAAGGGTTTGCACTGAATCTGTGGATTGCTTTGGGTAGTAAGGGTATTTTAACAATATTGATCCTTCCAATCCACGAACATGGAATATTTTTCCATTTTTTGATATCCTTTTCAATTTATTTCATCAGTGTCTTACACTTTTCATTATAGGGATATTTCACTGCTTTGGTTAATTCCTAGTATTTAAATTTTGTGTGTAGCTATTATAAGTGGAATTACTTTTTAAATTTCTTTTTCACATTGTTCACTGTTGAACATAGAGAAATACTGATTTTGGTATGTTGATTTTGTACCCTACAAATTTACTGAATTTAAACTTCTTTACCAGTTCTAATAGTTTTCTTGTGGAGTCTTTAGGTTTTTCTAAATATAAGATCGTATCATCTGCAAACAAGGATAATTTGACTTCTTCCTTTCCAATTTGGATGCCATTTATATCCTTCTTTGTCTTATTGCTCTAGCCAGGACAAGAAGTGGCTTTTGAGCTGGACCTTCAAGCACATCTTGGAAGTCTCTGGATGAACAAAGTGCTGGCAGGCATTGCTCATGCACTGAATGACATGATCAAAGGCCAGAGCAGAGAAGGTGTCTGTGTGCCCAGGAAATGGCAAATTGTCCACTGTAGCTAAAGCATGGCACATGGCAGTATGTCAAGGAATGGCCTGGAAAGCTCCATGCAGACCAAAGTGAAGGGCATTGTCAGGAGTCTAGACTTTATCTTCTTACCACTGATAATATCCTAAAAGCTTTATGTATACATCAAAATTGTAAATGACAATTTTTAGAAACTTTTCTTGCAGCCGTTTTATCATCATGTTGTTACAGACCTATATACTGTTGGAGGTCTGTGCCTTAAATCAAGTCATATCTGCAAACTGATAACCCAGTTGTGTTATTTTCAATGAGTAATCACTCTATAGTACAATTTTATTACATCTATACCCTTGAAATAAGACAAATTATGTTCATTATCTACTTCCTCAATTTGAAAGAGAGAGAAAATTAACCTACATTTTTCTTTATTGCCAAATTCACTAAGAAACTCTAACTGAACAGCTTGAATCTGAGAACAGTTCTTATTTAACTACTTGTTTATTTTGGAGCATTTATTCAAATTGAGCAGAAGCCTATGTGCTTCATAAAAATATTTCGAAAAAAGAAAACTTCAGCCATTGAGGAGATCCATACTCCTACAAATTCAGCATCACTAGTGAAGTATCTAAAATGTCAGTCACTGGGTAACAGAAACTTTGGGAGCATGTTCTTTATGTCTGAAGGCCTCAATAGGACCCATGAGGAATCTGAGTATGAATTATAATCAAAGGATTAAATGAAAAGTGGCTTGACGTCATTTTGAGGTTTAGGAGATAATAGTTCTATGAACCAGCTATTATTTCTCTCAGAGAAAAAAAATACACTGCATTTTCAACAGTGTAAATATTTATGGATCATATCAAAACATCATATACTCCCAGAACTTATTGTAAAATGTCACTCCACTGTTCAGCTCATACCCTGACCACTTCTTTACTGGGAAACAAACAAATCATTAATTTTAAAAGAAGGAAAAGGAGAGAGCATGTGTAAGAAAGAAAACTAGAGGTGGATTCATTCAATCCTAATGTTTATTATTAAACATGTAATGATATACTGGGGAAAAGTTTTAAATGAAATTCTCAAACACTTAATATGAGCAACGACAGAAGCAAAATCTTCCTTCAAAGAGCTAATGGTCTAAATGGGTGATAATTTCTGAAAATATGAGAGCTATTATTTTAAAAAATAAAATGAGGTAATGGTGATAGAGACTGCTTTGACTACTCTAGGTAGGAAGGTTAGGGATGGCCTCTCCACACAGCTGGAATTGAACCTGGATTATTCAAGAGACTCAGCCACATGAAGATCTAAGAGAAGAATGGTGCAGGTAGAGAGAACAGCAAATGCAAAGGCCCTGTGGGAGAAACAAGCTTGACATGTTTGAGGAACAGAACAACAAAAAACAAGTCTGGCTGGAGTATACAGGGAAAGGGGGGAGTCGTAAAAGATAAGATTACAGAGGTGTACAACGCTTCTCTTGCTCTGCTATACATTCACCTACCTAGAACCATGCTTGGTTCATGATTGGCATTTAATAAATTTATGTGGAATGAATTAATAAAGTTGGAAGGATTTAAGCTAGACAATGTCTAAGTTCCACCAGGACAGGAACCAGAATCTGTAGCGGTTTGCAGGGCAGGGTTAGAGGAGTGTGGATTGTATTCTCATTGCAAGGGAACGTCATTGGAGGGATTTAAGCATGGAAATTGTGTGATCACATTTATGCTTTGAAAACATCACTCTTGCTATGGTGTGGAGAGTAGACTGTAGAGAAGACAATATGTGGTTTCCAACAGGAGGAAGGAACTCTTTTCAAACGATCACATTTGAGTGTATCATCTATATCCTGCTAGAAATGCTATTTCTTATTCCATTCTGGCTGCTAAAACAAAATACCATAGACTGAGTAGCTTATCAATGACAGAAATTTATTTCTCACAGTTCTGGAGGGTAGAAAGTCCAAGGTCAGGGTGCTGGCAGATTTGGTGTCTCGTGAGAACCCGCTTTCTGGTTCATAGATGGTGCTCTGTGGCTGTGTCCTCACATGATAGAAGGGGCAAGGCAGCTCTCTGGAACCTCTTTTATAAGGATACTTATCTCATTCTTGAGGGTTCCACCGTCATGACCTAATCATCTCCCAAAAGTCCTCACCCCTAGTGCTAACACCTTAGGAATTAGGATTTCAGCATGTGAATTTAGGGGAGTGGCAGGGAGGACACAAACATTCAGACCAAAGCACCAGTAAAAGGCAAGAGATGATGGATTATGGTATGCTGATTTATTATTTATTTTAGAAGTATAGCTTATATGTTTTGTAAGTAAACCTGACCTTATTTGGCCATGAATTGGATGTCAGGGGAAGGGTGGTAAGAAAAAGGAAAAACTCAGGGGCCAAAGTTTTTGCCCTGGATGTGACACAATTAAATGAATTGGGAAGACTGAGAGAGAAGTAGGTTTGGGATGAGGTTGGAAGGGCAGTATGAAGAGCTCCATTTTAGGCATGTTTAAATCAAGATGCCTATTTGCATTTAAGTGGACATGTTGAGTAGGCATAGGGGAGAGGTCAGAGCTTAAAATTAGAATTTTTGATTTATCAGGACAAACTTGTTTCTTTCCCACAATTGTGGTTTCAGAAAAATTAGAATAAGTTCATGGAAGAATCTTAGTAATTCACAGAATGGAAAGTATTGTGGAGAATATAGTCCCCAAATTTGGCAAATCCTTAGGAGTCAGTAATCCACGTGGTTAGTTGGCTACTTATAAAAAGAAAGAATGAACAAGAAAAGTTTATAACTGATCTGATTATAGTATAACTTGTTGGTTCGATGTAAGAATTTGACAGCAATAAGAGAAGGTTGAACCTAAAAAATCATGCAAAACACTGTAAAACTAAATTTAAAACCTTAGTTATCCATAGCAACAAGATTATTCTAGATAAATGGAATTCTTAGCCACTAATTTAAATTTCTCCCAAGTACCAACTTCAATTCAATGCCACAGACATTTATTGAGAACATTCACAGGAGGCATTATTCTAGGCAGTGCGGGTACAAAATTAGTTAAAGAAGTGAAATCCTTTAATGTCTTATTGAATTGCTACCAAATGAGAGCTAAAATTAAAATTTGCTTCTTCAATACAGAAGAGCCCACACAGTCACTGAAATGAGCCACAAAGAAGACAAAGGCTTAGGCCAGTCACTTGAATCATTAGCTCTGAGACCATAGATTTTGTTCTTAATCAAGCCCAAAGGACACACTAGAAAAGCCCTTAGAAGGAGCTGGTAGGACTTACAATGAGTATCAGGTGGTCTAGCTTCATGGCCTCGTCTAAGAGCTGTGTTTAAATGTTGCCTCTCAGAAATCAGAGTTTAGGGAGAACTCCTTAAATTTTCCAGGGTCACCAGAATATAGATGAACTACTTTAAATTCTACTCTCCAACCTGAATCATGGGCTGGCTCCTGCCAGTCAGGGATGGTCGCAAGAGTGGAAGCTAAGAATTGAATGGCAAAGCCCAGTTGGGTGAAAGAGTAAGACCAGGCTCTTGGCAGGCTTGGTGCTGATCAGGCTGGGAGCCCTCCTCATGAAGCAACAGTCACGCTACCCTCCATTGGGTCTGAAAGCACGCAGAAGTTACTACAACCACAGAGGAGAGAAGCTGAGTTTGGACTTTTTCTCCAGCTGTGTCCAGAGCATGGTGTCCAGAAGGAGCTTAATAAATGTTGCAATGAATGGCAACAAACCAATTCTAGCCCCTGTGTGGCCTTCATTGGGTTGTTTACCTCTCTGAGCCTCAGCTTTTTTTTTTTTTCTCTGTAAAGTGGAAATAAGACCTAGATTGTAGGGTCATTTCGCATTTTTTGTTAGCCTTCAATGCTTCAATGGGTAGGTAGTTGATCCCAGCAATAAGAAAATACATCCTTTTTCCTAGGGGATTCAATTATTTTTTTAAATTTGAAACAAAAAAAGAAGGTTGCTCACCATTGATTTTAATTATTTAAAAGACTCTAAGACTAAAAGGCTTAACTAGACAAAGCTGATTGCTTTTCTAACATCATTATCCACTAGCTCTGTGACCTCAAGCCATTCACAACTGCAAACAAATGGCATGTTTGCTCCGGTGGGGTCCAAACAACCACTGGTCCTAACAGAGACCTCTCTGGGTCCCGGATTTTCCTTCCCATGTTTATTACCATTGGGTATGGTGAGAGAACATTCATTTGGAGAAGTGGTTCTAAGCCCTGGAGACACAATAGAATTATCTGGGGAAAAATTACTTGGAAGAAGATTATACTGATATCTTTCTTAAAAACAAAACAAAAACTGGTACCTGGGACCCACGTCCCAGAATTTCTGATTTGATGGGTCTGAAGTGAGGCCCAGGCATCGTTACTTTTTAAAAGCTCCCCAGGAGACCTTGAGGTGCATGCAGGGTTGAGACCACTGAGTAAGAAGGTGAAAGCTGGGCTGCAGCAATGTCCTGACTGTACCCAAGGACATTGGTATCATAATAACCTTGACTGCTGGCAAAAACCCCCATAGCCATTCTGAATACAACGTACTAAACAAAGACCAAAGTGAGTTCTGAGAGGGGCACTCCTCCAGCAAAGTAGGTACTTCAGCACAAACTCTCACGCTTTTTAAAACCAGGCTTGATCTCTCAGCAAGCCAATGACAAGAAACTATTCTGGAAGAAATCAGCAGGCTCCCTAGAATTTCACACTAAAATATCCCCACCACAGAGTAGTCGTGGGTTGAACTCTTAGCGAGGGTTATGTCAGACTGAAAGTGATAGAAAACCCAAAATAACATTGGCTTTAAAAAGATAGAAAAGTCTTCCTCTCTCACATAAACACAGGCAGTCCAGAGCAGGTATGGTGGTTTCATAGTCAGGAAGCCGGGCTTCTAACTTTTTGTTTATGACAGCCCAAGATGGAAGCTTACATTTCAGACATCATGTTCACATTCCAGCCAGCAGAGAGGAGAAAGAGAAGGGAAGAGATGCCACACCATCTTTTTGGGCACTTCCCTGAAAGCACACACAACCCTTCCGTTTATATCCCATTGGCCAGCATTAAGTCAAATGGCTGTGTCTATCTTCAAGGGAGATTGACAAATACAGTCTTTATGCCGAGATGTGGTATGCCCAGTGAAAAGCTGGAGACTCCTTTGCTCTGAAAAGGGACACATATTTGAAAACAGCCAACAGTCTGTGCTTCAGGGACCTCCCTCCCACTTCATGCCCCTGGATCATAACTATTCAGTTACATGTAAACAATGTTTTATTGGGGTTCCTCTGAAAACCACTGACATGAGGCCATTTTTCTTGCATCCCAAATTTCAGTGGCTCTGGCTTCCACTGCCCTAAGAAATCATCAATCCTGCAAGAAGAGTATTCCAGGGGGGTTCTTAAGAAAACCAGACCCTAAATCTAATGCCCATTCTGTGTGGTAGAGTGCCTTCACTTAGAGAAAGGCCTGTCTTTTCTGCAAATTAATTTCTCCAGTTTTATACTGATGGCAGCAGCTCTCTCCTGTTCATTCTGGAAGCAGCACAGATTATTTTCCCTGGATCGTAAATATGCTGAACACTCTATTATACTAACCTTTTAAACCAATTGTCTTGGATGGGGCTGCAAATCATTGTTCAGGAGCAACTTTCTAAGATTTAAAGGCCCCAGAAATTCCTGGATGCTCTAGTTAAATACCAGGGATTAAGAGTGGAGAGGGTAGATCTTGCCACAAAATTCATCTCAAAGAGAAGAAACAAAATCCTTTGGGCCAATTCCTGGTTTTTCTTCTTCTTCTGGGGTTTTTTTTTTCTTCCTTTACTCTGCCAAATTAAGATAAGAATTAGCAGTCAGACAGACTGCCTTCCCATATCGGGTCTACTTTTTCTTCCTTCCTTCTTTCTTTCCCCAGTGTTCCAGAACGTGTGGCGGGGGTGTTCAGAAACGTGAGGTTCTTTGCAAGCAGCGCATGGCTGATGGCAGCTTCCTGGACCTTCCTGAGACCTTCTGTTCAGCTTCAAAACCTGCCTCCCAGCAAGCATGCAAGAAAGATGACTGTCCCAGTGAGTGGCTTCTCTCAGACTGGACAGAGGTATGTATTTTCCTCAGAAGAGAATAAAAGAGACCCAAGTAGGAAGAGAAGGCACCCCAGACGTACACATAGAAAAGGCAAGAAGAGAACAAAACAATCTTCCTAACAGTATGCAATAGTATTTTTGTAACCATATATACCATAATGTGTAACTAGCTTTTAACGAGGCTGCAGGGACCTGAGTTAGGCAGCCAGCCCTTACCCAACAATCGGAAGCTTGGAATTGTAAATGGGCTCCTCGTGGAACAAAACCAGACCTCATTGGTGCTGTTTTGGCCCAGGATTCTTTTCCACACACTGGGTTCTTCTCCTTCTATCTCCACACCACCCCCTCCTCCTGACCTCCCTGTACCTCTTACTCCCAGATGTTTCTAGTCTCTATTCAGGAAGGGCAAAGCCTCTCGAGCAAGTCTCTTCCAAGTTACTGGACAATAAAGGACATGATTTATTAGGAGAAGGCGGCCAAGGAAATCCTGCCTGTTTACTGTTAGTTTCCTGGCTCAAAAAAACTTCAACAGCTTCCCAGCAAGAGAATTTGATTTCCCTTGTTGTCCTGCACTTTGGGAAGTGATTGCTTCAGCATTCACCATTCCCGACTTGATCTGCTAAGTTAGAGACATACCTCTGACTAACGTTCTTTCTAAATAATGCCTCTTCTAATTCTAGTGTATGCCAATTCATTTACACCTAGTTTCAAGTCCTTTGTTTTCAGCCACTACCACTTCGAGTTGCCTTCGACTTCTCCAGCTCCATAGGCCTGTGTGTCTTCCATGGAGAAGTCCCCCTAAAACTGTTGCCTCACAAGAAGATTTAGCCAAGAACAGAATCACTAGACCTGAAGTGAAAATGTCTATAAAGCCAGATTCAAGACCTTCCTTTTTCTAGCATATAAGCATTTGAATTTGCCTTCCTAACCCCAGTGCCTTTTTTTTTTTTTTTTTTTTTTTTTTTTTTTTTTTGTATAGTATACAACTCAGAGGAGGGAGCTGCTGCTGCTTGAAATACCTCACAGAGATACTTGCCTACAGAGGGCAAAGCAGCCTGCGAAAATTAAGATCCAGCTCTCTTAACATAGGTTCTTAGAATTCTTGCCCATATCTTATCAAGCCACATAGAATTCCATGAGATGGTGCCTGCTAAGTGCATTGCAATTAAGAGTTAACTTACATTACGACACGTTTTATAATTTGGCAGTAAAATTGCTTCTTGTGGTATCTCGTGCCAAATGTCTCAGAACATTTGGGGAATTATTTTCTTATGCTTTCTAAATTTGATTTCAAGATATAAAGTGTGTAAAATCAGGATGTGTACATTTGTGTGTGTGTGTGTGTGCATGTGCATGTTAGTGACAATTTTTCCGTGGGAACATTGATTTCGGGTATGGCATTTGAAGAACAGAGATGTATTTGCCAAGTGACTCTAGATGAAAACATTCTCTCAGTGGAGTATTATCAAAGGAATTGCTCCCCTAAATCTATCAGGTGGTAGTCTGTCATGAGTGAACTGCTGAGGAAGGGACTTGTGTGTGTTATAATTGTCTTCCTGTGTTCCTGGAGTTTGTGGCCTTTGAAGCATATGAGACACAGAAGATTCAGAAAAAGTTCTTCTCTGCCTGCAGATTTGAGAGGGACCCTTGAGATTTGGGGACTAAGAAAAAGGTCCCATTGGTCACATTAAGTACAGTAGGCCTTCAGAACAGTATCATATGTTGTTAAGAGTTCAGACTCAGAGACAGGCAAACCTAGGTTCAAATCCTGACTCTGCCACTTACTGGCTGTATAACCTTGGGCTAATTATTTAACCTTTTTGGCTTTAGGTTGCTTATCTGTATAATGGAAATATAATAGTATCCATCATGTAGGTGGGAGGATGAAATTGAATATAATTTAATATATATTGCATGTAATGTACTTTGTGCCTACTAAAAGTGAACCCTTATGATTCTCTTCCATTTGGGCTCACTTGTCATGAGAAGGAAAGGAAATGAAAGGAAGCACTCACCGTGGCTGGCTGGGCCTGAGGCCACAGCTTAGGTCTCCTACAGGCTCTCCTGGTCTTCCTCAGGAGGAAGTTCTATTTTGGGAACTGGGAGGAGGCAGCTCTTATCCAAGGAATGTTATTAGCTTCTGAGCTATCTGGGTTAATGAATGGAGATTCCAAACATTGAGAAGGGGCTGGGAATGGTGGGAAGTAATCCCTGAATTGCTGGGATTAAACTCAAACTGGTGCCATATTGAAGTGCTCCTGGAGGTGTTCACAAGGGCTCCACATTGGCCCTGTCATCCTGATGACCATTCCCCTGGCCGTCTGGCTGAGATGAGATGTGCATTCTACACCTCCCATGAGACTGCCCTTGGAGAAGGGAAGACCTAAATGATCTATGGGTGTTTTTCATCTTCCACTATCTGGGCTCAATCTCATGGTTACTATACAGAATCCCACAGAGACAGAATTAAGCCAAAGTTTTAGACATTTCAAATAAAATTACTTACAGATTCTATTCTGGAAGTAAGACCTCTCAAAAGGCCATACTTCTTTTCTCTAAAAGAAACCCTCAATCTCCTGAAAGAGTTTGATATTAAATATTTTTAAATCCTATTCTATGGAAGTTGCTCCTTTCCCCCTCAAAAAAAATTCTAAAAGAAAGAATAATTTTAGAGCTAGAAGGAGCTTGAAAGATCCTATAGCCTAATTACTTTGTTAAAAAATTAAGACCACAGAACCCTTTATCAAATGAAATGTTACTATGAAGCCAATAATCTTAAACAGATCAAATTAGAGCTGTTTTGGTTTAAGTATGAGTACGGGTCTCAGATATCCGATGGCTGGGTCTCCTCATCACCTGAGAAGCCCCTGAATCACTTCCTCAACATAGCTATGGAACACGGTTTTAAAATCCCTGCTCTAGTTTAGCTTCCTTATTCCAGAGATATGGAAATTGAAGCTAGAGAAAGAGCTAGACTTGAACAAAGTCATAACCCAGTCTTCTGACCTGAAACTCTGTTTTTATGTTTCTACTTAGCAGCCTTAAAACGACCATACTGTTTTAAATTTTCAGGCTTCTTACTTCCATCCCACCTGATCCTTGGATTTGGCGCTGTCATTTACAATAAAATAAGGAATGGGTGGAATCTGGAACCCATAGTTGTCAGACTATAAAAGCAATGGGTTTGATTCTCACCACTGTCCTTTGCATCTTAAATTTCTTTCAGGGTGGCATATATCACAGCACATCACACAGAATAGTGTCACTTCAATATGTTAGCATATAACACACGAACATATAAGATCGTTTTTTGTTGTTTTTTTTTAACCATCATTTTTCAAGTTAACGTGGCACACTCCCACAGCCCTCACTCAGGCAAGCCTGGAGATGACAGCCTCCTTCCCCGACGCCCTGCCTCCCATCCATCTCCTGCTTGCATCCCTTCCGTACAATGTTGCCAGATTAACCTTCTCAAAACACCTCTTTCATCACGTCACCCCCCTCTTCAGTGGCTTCCCACTGCCTTATGGACCAATTACAAACCTCTTGTCTGAAAATTAAAGGTCTCCAAAGTCTGGCCCCAAACTAACCCTCAAGCTCCTGACACTTACAACTTCAGCCCTCTGTTCTGTCAAACTGTTCTGTCCCATGCCTGCCTTGGGACTCCTACACTGAAATTTTCTATCTTTTTTCTGGAAATTTCCCTGTCTCCCATCTGATTCCTGTTTCTCTGCACCCACCCAGACTCCAATCATCTTCAAGACCTTGGTGAGGAAATCCCTAGCGTACTATAAGCATTCAATTATTGTTAGCATTAATTTTATACTACTTTACTTGTCTTCTAATTGTATGTTTTTACTAAATTCTGTAATTACAATTCTATAAACAGCTTTATTGAGGTATATTTTATAAATTATAAAATTTGACTTAGCATGTTTTTAAGGTTTACCTGTGTTGTAGCACATATAAGAACTATACTCCTTTTAATGGCTGAATAATATCCCACTGTATAGATATGGCATATTTTGTTTATTCATTCACCAGCTGATAGGCATTGGGTGATTTTCACTTTTGGCAATTATGAATCATACTGCTATGAATGTTTGCACACAAGTCTTTGTGTGGATGTATGTTTTTGTCTCTCTTGGGTAGATACCCAGGAGTAAAATTGCTAGGTCTCATGGTAAATTTACATTTAACTTTGTAAGAAACCACCAATCTGTTTTCTAAAGAGGCTGTATCATTTTACTTTCCTAACAGTAATGAGTGAAACTGCTAATTTTCCATATCCTCACCAACACTTGTTGTCTTTTTTTTTTATTATGGCCATTCTAGTGGATATGAAGTTGTATCTCATGGTGGTTTTGACTTATATTTCCCAAATGGACTATTTCATTTTAACAATGCATTTGGAATTTTCCCCTCATCTGAATGACAGCTCTTTGAGATTAGGAACTATCTTGCACATCTTTTCTTCATCACATCCAGCACCCTGCCTTAGACAAAGTACATTCATAACTACCTAATTCTTGACACTAAAATATTGTCACTTACTTGTAAAGGAAGGAAAAAGGAATTAGCAATAATTGTCATTTCTACGTATGGCATTTAAAATATATTATCTCACTTAATTCCCAGGCTTGCAAACTAAGCATAAGTGGAAACGGACTGGGAGAATTTAAGTAACTTGCCAACTAGTGAAATACTGAGCTGGGATTTAAACACTCTATAACTCTCTAACTCTGAAGCCCAGGCTATATACATAAAATAGACAAAAGGTCTTCAGGAAACTTCAGAGTAGAAAATCTTAGAGTGCAAAATGTCTACAAGACGGGCACGTCTTCCACATTGTGACCTCATAATTAGTATTTCTATCACAGTGGTTATTGCCTTTCCAAGCAACTTTTCTCATATTTTGATGAGTTTGAGAGTCTATTAAAAAATTAGCTTCTAGTTCCCTGAATTTATGTGCATTTGGCCTTTCTTTCTCCACCAGTGTTCCACAAGCTGCGGGGAAGGCACCCAGACTCGAAGCGCCATTTGCCGAAAGATGCTGAAAACCGGCACCTCAACGGTTGTCAATTCCACCCTGTGCCCGCCCCTGCCTTTCTCTTCCTCCATCAGGCCCTGTATGCTGGCAACCTGTGAAAGTAAGTATGTCAGGGCTCAGGGAATAGGGAGACAAAACCCACACAGCAGCAGCTATAGCCACCACGCCGTGGCCTTCCCTAAACCCAGGACCTGTGCGAAATAGTGGGACAGTAGAACCCCATGGAGGGCTGCAGGCAGGAGAGCTCAGCTGGAGATGGAAAAGGAATCTTAATTACACGTGGCCAGGCTAAAATTCTCTTCTCCACTGGAAAAACAGTTTGCAGGGGGTAGAGCAAAGTTCACTTGCTGGCATACAGAGATCTGGAAGCTGGAGGCAGTGTATTACTAATGATGTCTGATGTTATCCACTCTGGGGTTTTAAACGACTCTAAACAGATTTGTTTTGTTTAATATAAATCCCTAGAGCCGCAACACTTCTAGGCTCTCCTTACCATGTCCTTTAGGGCTCTGGTGCCTTGCAGGACCCAAAAGGCAAACATTTAGTGAAGGACATTCTCCTCTCTGTCCTCTGCCTCTTTTTACGACGTTGATTTCTTGTTTAAAAATTATTTTAATGAGAGGAAATGCTTTCCCCTGGGATCCCCCTCCATCTAGAACTCTGCATCTCAGCTTCTAGGGGTAACAAGGCCCAGCAGGGAGACATCGGGTTGCCCACTGCAGCTCATTAGTTCTGATTGCGGCGGCAGCTTGATGGTCCACAGCCAGGAATGAGGTCCTCCCGAAAAACACAGGCAGTAAAGGATGGCCCCGGCCAAAATAAACCCTAAAGAATACTTTCTCTCCCGTCCTCCGGCACCTTCTTCTCTCCTTCTCTTCTCCACTCCGGCCTTTTCCTTTGCCCCTCTCTCCTGGCTGCATCTCACCCTGGGTTTTCTCTCTCCCCACCTCTTTCTCTGTCCCTTCGGGTTCGCTCTCCTTCCAGGGCCCGGGCGGCCATCCACGAAGCACAGCCCGCACATCGCGGCCGCCAGGAAGGTCTACATCCAGACTCGCAGGCAGAGGAAGCTGCACTTCGTGGTGGGGGGCTTCGCCTACCTGCTCCCCAAGACGGCGGTGGTGCTGCGCTGCCCGGCGCGCAGGGTCCGCAAGCCCCTCATCACCTGGGAGAAGGACGGCCAGCACCTCATCAGCTCGACGCACGTCACGGTGGCCCCCTTCGGCTACCTCAAGATCCACCGCCTCAAGCCCTCCGATGCAGGCGTCTACACCTGCTCAGCGGGCCCGGCCCGGGAGCACTTTGTAATTAAGCTCATCGGAGGCAACCGCAAGCTCGTGGCCCGGCCCTTGAGCCTGAGAAGCGAGGAAGAGGCGCTCGCGGGGAGGAAGGCAGGCCCGAAGGAGGCCCTGCAGACCCACAAACACCAGAACGGGATCTTCTCCAACGGCAGCAAGGCGGAGAAGCGGGGCCTGGCCGCCAACCCGGGGAGCCGCTACGACGACCTCGTCTCCCGGCTGCTGGAGCAGGGCGGCTGGCCCGGAGAGCTGCTGGCCTCGTGGGAGGCGCAGGACTCCGCGGAAAGGAACACGACCTCGGAGGAGGACCCGGGCGCTGAGCAAGCGCTCCTGCACCTGCCCTTCACCATGGTGACCGAGCAGCGGCGCCTGGACGACATCCTGGGGAACCTCTCCCAGCAGCCGGAGGAGCTGCGCGACCTCTACAGCAAGCACCTGGTGGCCCAGCTGGCCCAGGAGATCTTCCGCAGCCACCTGGAGCACCAGGACACGCTCCTGAAGCCCTCGGAGCGCAGGACTCCCCCAGTGTCTATCTCGCCTCATAAACATGTGTCTGGCTTCAGCAGCTCCCTGCGGACCTCCTCCACCGGCGACGCTGGGGGAGGCTCTCGAAGGCCACACCGCAAGCCCACCATCCTGCGCAAGATCTCAGCGGCCCAGCAGCTCTCAGCCTCGGAGGTGGTCACCCACCTGGGGCAGACGGTGGCCCTGGCCAGCGGGACACTGAGTGTTCTTCTGCACTGTGAGGCCATCGGCCACCCAAGGCCTACCATCAGCTGGGCCAGGAATGGAGAAGAAGTTCAGTTCAGTGACAGGTGAGCCTGGTAGCTAACCTGGTCTTGCGAGGGAGGCAAGGGGCCACATCTGGCCCAAGTCACACTACTTACACATTCTTCAAGGTGTTTCCAGGGGTAGGGATTAGAGCTGGCTTCGGGGACCCCATCATGGGGTGCAGGCCCTCTCTTAGCACTGATAGACTACTGGAGCAAAGACAAGCTATTTCATTTTTCTAAACTGTCTGTTCTCATCTTTATAAGGGAATAGCAACATTGCCTACCCACCCCCATCCCTGTAGGATCCCAAAGATAAATGAGATACTCTCTGGATAGCTTTGAACTTTTGGCAGAAAGACATCATTCCAGGCCAAGGCATTATTATGTTACTACTCTGTAAGTTGAACCATGGAAAAGCTTGAACACTGGAACACTGACTCCGTGTGTGTGGTCCCCCAGGGCTGGGCAGAGAATGCAGCCAGCACCTGCTGTTTCCCATGGGTGAGCCCATCATGTGTCTGGGCTGGACAAGGCTGTTTGTTCCAGAAAGCTTTTATTCCCAGTTGGATCTGTGATTGATTATCCTAATATCTCCTGTTGTCTCTGTTTTGATGTATCATTATCAGGATGACAGCATGTATCTCTTCCTAGTCTCTTTGGGTCACAGCCATTCATAATGTAGAATCAATAGTGGTAGTAGAATTAATAATATTTTTTACCACTACCTGTGCCTTACTTTGTACATATTTTGTCTCTTAATCTTTACAGGGGCACTGGCAATGAAGATAGTTGTCATTAATTGATTAGTGACTATCTGCCAGGCAAATGTAAACTCTTCATGTGTTTTATCTCACTGAATAGAAGTGGGTACAATTTTTATCCACACCTTATAGAAGAGGAAATACATAAAGTTAAGTAATTTACTAAAGGTTGTATTTATTATGTGGCAGAGCTGTGATACGTAACAAAAAAGGAACTTCCTTATGGGTAGTCACTTTAAAGAATCACAGAATCATAGTCCTCTAGTCTAGATTCCTCATTTTAACCTTTTATCTTCTCAGAATCCAAGCATAATGCTCTTTTTATTAAGTCTATATCTAAATGCTATTGTTTGACTAATTGTCTTCTCTGGCTTACTAGCTTTTGGTAAGGAAGGAAGGAAGCCAGCATCTATTGTTCCAGGCACTATGCCAAGTTTATTTATAAGTAACTGCATTTTTTATTCTAACATTCAATCCACAAGATTGACATTATCCTCCAGTTTTATGTAGAAAACCAAGGTTCAGCAGCTCACCCAAGATCACATTTTAGTAAGAACTGAAACAAGCATTCAATATCAAGTTTATTTAATTCCAAGGAAGACTTCTGTCTACTCTTCTGAGACTCAGTGAATAGATGTATAATAACTTTTGTCCATCCTGCACACATCATTTTTTGCCTTTGAAATGTCAATAATACTGCCTCTCAGGCTTAGTACTTATAGACCAAATACCTTTGATAATAATACTAAGTAGTATTTCTTTGTGCTCTAACTGTATGCCAGACATAGTGCTCAGTGCTTTAAAGGCATTATCTTGTTTAATTTTCCCTCACAATCGTAGGAACTAGTAGATACTATTGTAGTTACCACATCTTAGAAAGCTGAGGGACAGATGTTGGACCCACATGGAAACACTGGAAATGGTCTGAACACAGGCAGCATGCCCCAGAGCTTGTGCTTTTAACCTGCCCCTCTGTCCACGCCCTCCAACCCCCACAACTCATACTTTCCTTGATCAGCTTAACTGCTGTTACCCCTGTCGTTTTCTCCAAAAATATCCTTATAACATGGTTGGAAAGATTTCAGTCAAGCCCTTTGAGGTCACTGAGTGGTAGCTCCAGTGTGTGGCCCCAGGGTGATGAGGGGTGGCCTGATAGTCAGGTGGGTGGTGCCCTGCAACTCAGTCCTATCGGTGCACCTGCTGTGCCTGTTACACCACCATCATGCCCTCTCCTCTACCAGCCAGTCAGTTTATCAAGTGTAGGTACAACGTTTTATTTCTATCCCCGGGGCCTATTGCCTGGGATTGGTACTATTGGGATTGAAGGGAATCACAATTGGCTGCATGAGGGAAAAGATGCAAATTAACATCTTCCTACTTCCTCCTAAAAAGCTGTGGAACGAGACAGGGCAATGGGAAGGGGTCATCAGGACTCTGCTCAGCCTTTGCCTGCAGGGAGAACATTGAGCCCCTGGATTAGAGGTCCTGACAATTTCTTTGAGTGTTGGAGACTTTTTATGAAATCCACAGCCCATGGCCCATCTAGATCGCCTGGTGACTGCAGGAATTATGTGGACGGAGGTAGACAAGCATTGAGGGGTCCAATCTGATCTTGCCAAGGCCCTTCACTTTTCACGGTCTTAGTCTCTTCATAAATGAGGAGACTGTACCATATCATCTCCGATATCCCTCCTACCTCCTTCCCTCATTTACAGAAGGCCACGGAAGGTTAAAACCCATATGCTGATGGGAGAACCTTGACCACAGTAACTTCAGAAGTTGTGGCACAAATTGTTTCTAAATGCTCCACAAACAGGCTCAGTGATCACATGAGTTTGAGAAGGGCACACTTAAAGCTAAACAGATGTATATACTGCTGGATTTTATGTCTATTTTTTTAATATCACACTTGATTTTTTATTATAAAAGTAATAAAAGGGCTATAAAAGAATTCAAATATCTAAATCTATAAATGTGCAAGCCTCCCTCTTCCCCCAAATGCTCCCAGAGGCTATCATTCTTAATAATTTGGTATACATCCTTTTAGAATGTTTATATATTTTACTGTATTACATAAAAAGCATATATGCACACATAGGATTTGGGTTTTTTAATAGGATATTAGTCATGTTCAGAAATGTGACTCAGTTTTTACTTAACAGCATGTCTATGAGATGTTTTCATAATAGTATGTAGAGGTCTATATTACCTTTTTTAACAGCTGATTACTGTTCCTGAATGCATTTAACTATCCCCCAACTGAAAATTATTTAGGATTTTTCTTTTTATTTTACTCTTTTAAGCATTCCAATGTGTGTTGTGACTTTCCAAGTGGACAATATAGTGTGCTGTGTTTTCAAAGTTCTCCTTTAATCACTGAACAGTTTTTTGGCTTAGTAATCTCAGGAACACCAATAATTCTTGAAATAGCACTTAGGAAACACACTTTGGCCCTTTTAATTTTTACCCTAATGGGCATTGAGAGTCTAACTCCAATGGCTTTAAGATGGAGAAGGTTCAGTGGAATCTTGATAGAAACAGAGATGTGGCAGCCAGGTGCTAAGAACACTAAAGCACTGGGCCTGGGCAGGCAGAGGCAAGTCCTGGATCCTCCATCATCCAGGACATTGTTGTGGGGGAGGGTAGCACTAAGAGGGTAAGAGGGAAGATATCTGAGAGGCAGGAACAAACAGCTTTTGCTACCACCACAATTTTTCTTTTTCTGGATCTAGCCTTGACTAAGCTTTTCAATGCAAGTTAATGGCATGTGGTTGGGAAAAATAAGACATTTCCATTTCTGACCTTTGACGTCACAACTTTTCCATTTTTCTTGGCTGCTCAATAAGAAATATCGCTGGAGCTTATATATCTTTCAAGTTCTGTTTAAGAAAAGAGTGAATGTATCTGCACAGAGCATGCAGGAGGCACAGAGCTGCCATTAGGACTGCTTTGCTGTGGGCTGTTGGTGACCTTTCCTGTGTTGGGTTTCATTGCTTGTCATCATTACTATGTCTGGTAGTGGTTCAGAAATGCTCATTTATTTTCAAACAGAAGTGCTGAAATGTCCAGTGTTATAGTTCAGTTAGTCTGTTTTTGCTAAAGGCCCAAATCTACCTTCTGAGCATCTGCAAGATTCAGCTGTGTGTTGGTCTGTGGGACTTTGCAATTTGTTAAAGTGTGCTCCAAATAGCATGAGCCAGCAAGATAGGTCCAGGTCAGAAAAAAGTGAGAGAAGTCTGTTACTTCTTTGCTTTTAAATATTCCAAAGTTTGATTTGAAAGAATTTAGTTTTAGAAAAGAATCACGAATAATTCTGATACTACTGTGTCTCATCATTTATATAACTTACGAGTTGAAATTCACATGATTCTTAGAAATGCATGTCTGTCAACTGCTCAAGCAGTCGTTTACAGGGTGTCCTTAGTGTGTTATGACTGGATGGTTCATCATAATCCCTACTTCCTTTTTCCTTTATTCTGCAAACAGTCTCATGCCTACTCTAAGCCAGACTCTGTGTTAGATACTAGGGATGGAGGAAAAGAAGATTCATTTCCTGTTGATGAAATTCAAAGTCCAGTTTGGGAGCCAGAGGAGTAAATGCAGTATTATAAGTGCTAAGAGAGAGGTATGCATATTTATTCATTGCTTAAGTATTTACTAACCTAACTATAATATGCCAGGTATACATCGACTTGCTGCAAATATTGTGATAAATGAAATTATGTTCCCTTGGAGTTTACATGCATTTGGAGTTCTGCTCAAGTGGCACATATTGGAGAGGACTTCCTTGTCACTGTATCTAAAAGAGCACCCCTCATCATTGTCTATCCTTTTAACTCTATTTAGATAATTTTATTCTCTGATGTGTTATATAAATATTTGTTGATTGCCTTTCCACAAGGCTAAAGACTTTCTTTACTGCTGCATCCCCAGTAACCGGCACCAAACTAAATAATAGTGAATGAATTAACAAATGAATGGAGCAAGGCAACAAACACATAAAAGTAAGCAAGAGGCCGGGCGCGGTGGCTCACGCTTGTAATCCCAGCACTTTGGGAGGCCGAGGCGGGTGGATCACGAGGTCAGGAGATCGAGGCCATCCTGGCTAATATGGTGAAACCCCGTCTCTACTAAAAAATACAAAAAATTAGCCAGGTGTGGTGACGGGTGCCTGTAGTCCCAGCTACTCGGGCGGCTGAGGCAGGAGAATGGCGTGAACCCGGGAGGTGGAGCTTGTAGTGAGCTGAGATTGTGCCACTGCACTCCAGCCTGGGTGACAGAGTGAGACTCCGTCTCAAAAAAAAAAAAAAAAAAAGCAAGAAAAAAATATCAGGTGGTGGTAAGTGTCAGGCAGAAAATTAAAACGGATGTGATAAGAGAATGATTTGGTGACCACTTTAGATGGGTGTGCTGAGGAGATCACACATAAGCCAAGATCTATCTGAATGATGACCAGTGCCCAGCACTGTGATGGGAGGAGGAAGAACACTCCTGGACAAGGGCAAGGCAGTGAGAAAACCCTAAAGTGACAATGACTTTGTGTCGAAAGAACTCAAAAGAAGTCCATTTGGCTGTAGTAAGGGAGGCAAAAGATAGAGGTGGTATGGGATGAGGTTGTGAGGGTAACTGGAGACCAAGGGAAGGGGTTTGGGTTTTATTCTGAGTATCACAGGAAGAACTTGGAGGATGTTAAACAGGAAAGTGACATGATCTAATTTGCATTTTGCAGATTCACATGGGCTAACTTGTGGCATGTGGATTGTAGAGGCGCATGATTGGAAGTCGGGGGCTAGTAGCCCCTACGACACTATTGATCTTTACTGGGCATTAGATACATTAAGATGATAAATAATGCAAGAACACTTCTCTGCGGAAACCAAGAAACCCTCAAGGGCTGGTGTAGGATGAAATAACGTACGACCCCAGTTTGTATTGAACTCCAACTGGTAGAATACTTCTCTTTTAAACTTTTAAAAGTAGATTGAGGAGGGATTCAAAAATCCAGTGTGCATAATAATTACCAGGAGCTTGTTAGAATGTAGACTCCCACACCCTCCCCTACCATTAGAAACTCTTTCTACAGTAGGGACCCATAATTTGGATTTAAACAAGCACCACAGGTGACTCTGAAGCCAGATTCAAGGATCACTTTGAAGAAGCACAGGTTTGCTTTGTCAGCTCTAGATTATCGCAACAGCTTCCTAATTCATATTTGTCTTCTTTAGACCTGGGATTGGCAAATTACAGCCAGTGGCTTTAACATTTTTTAAAGGATTATTAAGAATGGCTTTTAAAGGGTTATTAAAAGAGCCAGTGAAATTGAGCACAGAGCTGTTAGGTTAACTTGCTCAAGGTCTCACACTTAATAAGTGGTAGAGCTGGGATTTGAAACCAGGCATGTAAAGGGTTATTAAAAGAATGACTTTTACATTTTTAAAAGGTTATTAAAAACAAAAAATTATAATATACAACAAAGACTACAGGTGGCCCTCAAAGCCTAAAATATTTACTATCTGTCCCTTTACAGAGAAGTTTACTGCCTCCTGCTCTAGACCATTCACCATGCTACTGCCAGAGCATCTTTCTAGCAAACCTGTCCATGCTGCTTTCATGCTTAAAAATTCTTTTCATGGCTTGTCATCACTTGAGGATAAGGTCCAGTTGTCTTGGCTTTTATCATTTGACATCCACTTATCTCTCCAGCTTCATCTCTTACCATATCTTTGACCTCATAGAACTGAGCTCTGCCCTTCAGCAGTACACAAATACTTGCTGTTCACAAATGTGCATGGGGCCTTCTGACCCACTTTGTCTGGCTAACTCCTGCCCTTCCTTACAGGAAGCCTATCCCCAAAGCCAGGTCAGATGACCCCCTCTAGGACCCACATAGTACCCTATGCATAATACTCTCTCGGCCTTACCATTGTGTATTAAAATTAGCTGTTAGTTTTTCTGGAGTTTGTTAATCATTCTCAAGGGCCTATATTTAAGAATGTGTCTTATTTTCTCCATAATTCTAAGAACATGATAGACACTCAACAAATAAAAAACTAATGAATAAACAAAGGAATGAATAGTTGGATGCCTGCAATTAGGAGGGAGATTTTCTTATTGTGAGGAGGCTGTGGTCTGCATGGTTTTTTATAATCTGGATTTCCAGTCTCTAATATGCCATTGTGGCAGAGTTCCAGAGTGATACCTGCTCCTAACTAAACATTTCTGCCTTGCCCATATGTTCTCCCCTAAAGAAGTTTCAGGAAACCCTGAGATTCTGTGACACAACTGTGCAATTTGAAAAACACTGCTGTAGTGTAAATAAGTACAGAGAGTAAATCTCCTATCACATCCCATCTCCCATCACATCCAGGCCAGTGGAGAAATCATCAGGCTCATCATCACAGGTAACATTTATAGAGCACTTAAAATGGGCTTCAGGTGTTCATTTATCCTCACAATAACCCTTTGAAGTTACTATCCCAATTTTACAGATACTGGAGTTGAAGCATGGAGATGTTAGATTAACTCGCTCAAAGTCTCTCACTTAGAAAGTAATCGAGCTGGGGCGAGGTGCAGTGGCTCACACCTGTAATCCCATCACTTTGGGAGGCCGAGGTAGGTGGATCATGAGGTCAAGAGATCAAGACCGTCCTGGCCTACATTGTGAAACCCTGTCTCTACTAAAACTACAAAAGTTAGCTGGGCATGGTGGTGCATACCTATAGTCCCAGCTACTTGGGAGGCTGAGACAGGAGAATCCTTGAATGCAGGAGGTGGAGGCTTTTGGAACTATTTCTTTTTATTGATTATAACCTTAGTTGAATACAGGGACTTGCCACTGTTTTATAAGAAGGCCACTGGAGTCAACTAGACCCAGCATAAATTAACATTCAATATTCTAGCCAACTGGCTTCCAGCTCATGAGGCTTTTGTTTTAATTTTGGCATAACTGCTTTAGAGATAGCCTTTTCTTCTACTGATAGCTCTACCTTTATATATACACATGTATATGCAAATATGCACTAAATTAGGCACTCAATAAACATTACAATTGCTACATTTGTGTGTGTCTGTGACTGCATATGTTTACAGTGTTGATGGCTCAGGCACATGTGTGGTTAGAGACCTAGACCACAGGCAATATGAAGCTAAACTGTTCCTCACTTTCTGTCATTCTATATAAACACTGAGCACACATTTGGAGATGAGACTCAGGCAAAAGCCAACTCCAATCTGCTTTTGGATAGAGTATAACACCCCTAGCCAAAGAATCTGGTAAATTATCCTTCTCTACATCTAATACCAGGAGGCTTACGTAATATGTACAAATATATGTTCAGTATTCCTACGTCTGAATCCAGTTCTAGAAACAATACCTGGAAGGGCAGTGCTGACTTCCTTATAGAAAAGCCAGATTCTCCAAAATTGGCACTGCACATTGGATTACCAAATTAGGAAAAATTACTGGATGAGGATTGATCATTCCCCCAAGAAACATCTAAATACTGCTGATAGCACCACACTGTCAGGGAAGGCCTTGCTTACCACTTAACACTATTGGACCAGGAGCAACCCAAAATCATAGATTCCTCATAGCTCAGCTAATATAAGTCTGTAAGCTTTTAAGTAAGACTTTCTTTTCTCTTCAAAAGGAATGCAGGTGAACATAAAGAATAATATGAAACTAGATTCTTGAAGAAAATACTTATTTCTTCCTGTGGGTGGGAGGTCACTCCCAGGTGATACTCCACCTAACATGGAATCCTAGGGAAATGGCTAAGTCTAAGGAATTTCAGCCTTTTAATCCCTAAGCCTGTTCCCTGTTTTCCTTCTCTTCTGGGCCTAGGTGTTCCCAGCTTATCCTCCCCACCCCCTTCAGCCAGAGGAGCAACCTGATGGCACATCAGTTAACACAAAGGGCAGCCCATGGTGGTAGGAGACAGTAAGGCTGGAATCAGAGCAACTTTGGCACAAATCCCAGTTCTGCCACTTAGTATTGTGAGTCTACTTTTATCTCTCTGAAACTTGGTTTTCTTATTGGTTAAAGTAAAATGATACTAATACGATTAGGCACATTTATTCTGCCCTTTGGACTAGCAGAAGTGCAAAGAACAGAAATAATGTCTGTAACGTGCCTGATACACAATGGAAACTCATTTATCAGTATCCAAAATCATTGTCATTTAGACATAGGGCCATTGTATCACACTGTCTTCCAGGACATCTCAAACTAAGAAGCTTCACTCTTATTTGAGGAACATCTAGGTAGTTGTTCAAAGAGATGGGTTAGCAAGGTTTCTAGGAAAGTAGCATGAGGGAGAATTATCAGCCTAATTCCAGGCATCATGAGGGGGATATTGATATTCTACTGACGTTCTTTGCTGTCATCTCTGAGCTGATAGGAAAGTGAAATCTGTAGCCTCTAAATGATTATATTTCCCAGAAAGTTTTGTACAGTGTTCCAAAGTGGTGTTGAATAGGAGATGAATTAAGGCGTATTTGGAAGTCTTTAACTTGGGCAACACGGAGTATCAGCAGATGGAAACTTCTCAGAATGGAAGTGAGGATCAGATGGGAAATTCCTCCAGGGTCAATTTCAGAACCATAGTTGTGAATAATTCTGTATGTAAAAGTCATAAGCACATGAAATGCAGTTTCCAAGTCTGTAGATAATATAAAAACTAGAGGCAGGGAAGATAGGGAAGGAAAAATAAGCCCATTTCAGTTTGGTTTGGCTTGTTTCCCTTATAGAGCTAAAGGAAATGGAGGTGACAAATGTTTTTCCCAGTTGAAAAGTGTAAGAATAGCAAGCCAGAGAAAAAAGAACCGTCCTAGTAAATACATAAGCCTCACAAAAGAAAAGTAGTGAGTGTCAACACAGTGGTCGCAGAAATGACCATCATGAATCATGCAGGTAAAGAGCATTGGGGGATAGTATACAACCAGTGGCAACCAGACAGCACTAGTGAGGCTTAGAGTCAGGCACCGTCTATTCCCTGAAATGCTAGGGGATCTCCAGAGATCCCCTTAGCAGTTGGTTTATTCTTCCTGGAAGAGTGGTCCTAGCATATGGCAAAGTTCCAGAAAAGTGGTTAACTGTTTTGGTATAAATAAGGATGTCACTGAGATAAACCAGAAATGAAAATTTTTCCATGTTATATGCCAGAAGTCAGCAAACTTTTCTAGTAAAGGGCCAAATAGTAAACATTTTAGGATTTGCAGGCATCAGGAGTAAGGAATGACCTTTGACTGTTCTTAAACTGACTATACTCCACTCTGTCATTATAGTGTGAGAGCAGCCATAGATAATACTTTAATCTGTATGCTAGTTTTCCAATAAAACTTTATTTATAAAAGCAAGTGGTAATTGGCTGCAGTTTGAGGACCCCTATCCCAAGTGGATAGGAAATCCAGTCAGTCATTTCATGCAGAGGTTTGTAATTTGAAATGAGTTACCCAGCAAGCACGTAAAATACACATATTAGCAAATTCAAGACTCTGAACTTCTGAAAGAGAAGGAAGTTAAAGGGTCTGGCAAAAAGAAGAAGACCAGGGTTAAGAATGTGTGGTCATGTGGCCTTTCCCATTCCAAAAATATTTTCTATACTTCCATCTGAGCAATCATGAAGCTTCTGGCATTAAATAACTTTTAGTTGGCAATTACATTAAAAACAGCAAAGGTTAAAAAAAGTTGCCCTAGCCAAATGGTGATATGAAACTCTTCGTGAACCTCAAATCTGTTGCCTAAAATTTTTGTACAAAATAAAATTCTCCCTTGCAAGCCTCTGGGCTACTATAATTTTTGGTTTCAGAAAAATAATCCTGTTCACAGAGGAGATCTCAGAGCATTCCTTTTGCCTCCCGTTTGAAAGTATCTAAAAGCCAGAATATTTTTTAGTGGTCGTCCATTTCCCTAAGTTACTACAAACCTTGACGTTAATTACCCCCCCCTGGCCCCCGCAACCACCAAAAATGAGGCCAAACCATATGCCTGCCAACTAGGCCCCAGTCAATTCCTGGATGCTGTCAGTTTAAGAACAGTCAAAGGTCATTCCTTACTCCTGATGCCACCATGTACTAGCTGAGCAAATTGATTCTGTGAACTTTTGCCTCCTCTCTAAAATGGGAAAATAACATCAATCTAGTAACATAGTAGTAAGAATTCAATAATACAAAGCATATACATTTGCTTATAAATATTAGCACCCACTCCCTCTTTGTGGTAGATTCCATTATCCTAATCTAAGGAATCCCTAAGCAGAAAAATACTCATTTTAGGATAAGGAAAAGACCTCACCATCTGGTCCTTTAAATAGGAATTTGGGGCTCATGTTATTTGCACAAACTTTGCTTACTTGCTCCTGAGTTCACTGTTTTCCAGCTCTAACTCATTTGCTCTTGTTTGTATTCCTTTCTGAAATTGCAGAATTCTGGCTTTTTTTTTTTTTTTTTAGTGTTCTAAAATTTCAGTATTTGGTTAATGGTGTTAATACAGTTATGGAAACAACCAGTTGTCCTTATTCAGAGATTCCTGAGTCAAGAATAGAATTAAGGTAGTTGCCAACCCAACGTGCCATGTGGCCTCACTTCTCTGCTCCTCTTTTCTGCTCCCTTGTCCCATGCACAGCAAACCCCTTGCTCCCTTTCTATACATCCGATTTATGTTTTTTCATTGAAATCTCTACATTTCTCATTTCCCCATGTCTTCACAACATCTAGAATTTATAAGCCCTGGCATGAAGAGTGAATGGTAATGATCCTGGCGATGTTAACAACTGTAACAAAATCATAATCACCTACATCTCTGTAGTTTTTTACTACGTGCCAGGCACTTTTCTGTGTCCTTTAAATACATTAGCTTGTACACAATTCTCACAACAACCCTAGGTGGGTACTATCATTCTCATTTTATAAATGAGGAAACTGTCACTGAGAAGTAAATGACTTGCCCAAGGCTACAGAGCTACTAAGTGGCAAAGCAGGGATTTGATCCCATCATTAATGGCTCTGGAGTCTGTCCTCTGAACCACTGTCCGCTAGGCTGTATTGTGGATATGATCATTTTCAGCCCCGTTGCTTTGAAGGTAACCAAATGAGTATTTATTACATATTTATTTAGTGTGCCAGCACTATGCTGAATACTGAAGAGAGAACTATGAATGAGATAATAATTTATAATCTCACTGAAGAAATGAGACACTGTTGATTGAAAAAGGCTTCGTAGTGGAGTTTTAACAACTAAATCAGGAAACGGACAGATTCTTGTGTAGTATAGCAGCACAAGAAAATAGAACTAGAACTTGTTCTTAAGGAAGGGGGAGGAGGAGCCTGTCTTTAGCCCCGAGCTAATGACAAGGAGAGTCAAAGAGGCCATCTCGACTAGAGTGGCAAGTTTGTATTGGGATGTGGGGCAGATAAGTTTGAAAAGAAGAGGAAGCCACTGTTCTACAGAGAAAGGATACGCCCACGATTTCTAGCTTCCAGTCCTGTGTTGAGGCCTAAAATAGGTTTAGGAAAGCGTACCAGTCAAAATGAGAGGCCTGAGATGGCACAATAACATATCCCAAGTAGTAGATGGGCATTTCTCTACCCAGAACCTGAATATTTTGTCTGACAACTAGAAATTCCAAGAAGGTTACTTGGGTTATGTCTACCATCAAAAAAAAAATCATTTGTTAGCTTTATCTGGTGCTTAAACTGAGACCTTTTTACTTGGAAAACAGTAAGAGTGAGTCTATATACTCTTCTATGAGATCTTCACAAGAACACTGTGAGGTCAGTATTAACCTCAATTTGTAGAAGAAACTTAAAGGCTCACACAGTTGAATGACTTGCCTAAGGCCACCACATGACTCTAGACTGGAGTCCGAGTCTCTTGGCTCCAGTTTGGGAAGTCTTCCCCTCCACGAGGCAGCTCCTCATAGCTGGGCATGGAGATCAATTTGAGAAGTAGGTTCACACAAGACAGTGGTGTTCAGAGTTGAGCCGAAGATCCAGAGGACCCCATGATGCCACCCTACTCACAGAACTTCCAGAGACTTTCCTTTATACACCTGGAGCTGCCTTTATTTCAGATAAGAGCCCTTAAGCACTACACATTCCAAATGCAGAGGAGATGATTAAGCCTGAAAGAGATTATGCTTGGTAGAAATGGCCTGTGAGCATTTTGTCCATATCTTATTCTCATGCATGACAAGGATTTTTACTTATGTACTAAAACAATTTCTTGCACCCTCTCAGCTGGTCCTTAATTTGTAGCATGCTTGTGAAGGCATATTGTCACATAGAAGCTTACAAATAAAGGCCCCCAGAAAAACAAAACTCCTTCATTTTCTGGCTAGAAGTAGGGTCAAAGAAGTAAAGTAATAAATTTTAGGCTAGAAAAATAAAAAGTGTGGTACAGGTCTGAGAGGAAGCCGGGGAGTATTCACATACCTAGCATGACCACAGTACCACTCGCTGTGTAGGTCTTAATTGTACCCATTCTATGTCCCCACATCCTCTGATTCCATAAATTCCAAAACATTTCCAAAGGAATCCTATTGGTTTTGTTTGGAAAGCAGCCCTATGTTTCTCTGCCTGCTCATTCTAAAGCAAGCCTATCAAATCTGGAAACTAAATAGAAGCTGACAGAAATCAGCTACTAGCAAATTAAGCTAAATTAATAGAGTAGACTACTGAAATACAAAGAAAATGTTTTTTTCCAGGAATCCTCCTCTCTAGTCGCCAGGCTAGGTAAACTGAAGCAAGCCTCCCTCTCTGCAGCAAGCCCTTTCCTTTGCCTGGTGGTGCTTCCCAGAGAGCCCTGCATGGGACCCCCCTCCAGAACTACTGCGCCGCCTAGTGGCAGCCTTCAAGCCTTCATCTACCAATTTTATGGGCATATTGTATGTGTAATATAACAGGAGTCAAATCCTCCCCTATCCCTGAAAGGACTTATGTCTTAGTGGATTTTAAGAGAAAGGGAAATAACATCCAAATAGGCCAAATGTACAAAGAACACACTGTGGGCAGCTTTCTAATTACAAGAAGAAAGCGTGACTACACAGTTGAGTCTTATGGTGCTCCCAAAGGGATTATAGGGTGGGAAAAAAAAGTGCTGGACAAAAAACAAGAGATTCTACTTCAAATCCTGACTCTGCCCCCCAAATAACTATGTGCCCTTGAGCTAGGCAGTTCCGTTTTATAAATATAAGTGACTTTTATAAGTATACACAGTAAGTGAGAAATTCAGGCTTTCTCCCATGTAGATTTTGTCTTAAGACAATATTTAAGACTGTTTTTATGAAAGTAAATACTACAGTTTCTCTATCTACGTATACATTGTCCATGGAATAATAGACTATACAAAAGCTGAATCTCATGATCTACACATCACCCTTTCCATTGCCACTACTCCTATTCTAGTTCAAATCCTTACCGCTCTGTGCCCTCTGTGATGGATCACCTCCCTTCCTTTCATCAACCTTGTAGGAATTCTTTTCCAGGCTTCAGACATGGGCAGAAAGCATGGTGGCTTACTTAGTGCCTGGAGAAACCAGTGTAACTATAAAAACTAACCCCAACCTAAAAATAAATTGGCCAGGGTAGGAGAGGGTTACATCCTCTGCCTGAAATCAGACAGGTGCAGTAGCTGTACGCAAAAAAAAAAAAAAAAAAAAAAAAAAAAAAAAAAAAAAAAGATTCTAATATGGAGATCTAATAAGCTGCCTAGGGGAAACTGACTAGTATCATGTGCCCCTCTCACTCCTTCCTCGCAATTTCCTCATCCTCCCTCCTCCCTCACGGTTAATTTGCCATTCAGAGTGTGCAGCATTACCAAGAAAAGAGTCATTGGAAATACCAAAGGAGGATCTAGAAATTCCTTATATACCCCAGTTTAACAATTCCCTCTGATAAGCAGGAAAACATACTTCAACTGGATTTTAGAAGTTGGTAAACTGAAATAGAGGAAGATAATGAGATTTGCCAATGGCCATTACTTAAATCATAGTAGGACCAAAACGAAGTTCAGAAGAACTGTCTTCTAGACTCCTGCTGCGAGTGTCCAAGAACCCTTTTCTGTAGGGACAGGGGAGATGTTTCCAGTGTCAGGCAGCCAACTACCCTAATGGGTTTGGGAACTTAGCATATTTTAATTTCTACCTTTGCCATGTGGTGAAATTGAATAGTGATCTACTGAGTTCCATCATTCTCAGTTCTATTGAAACTTGACTAAGCCTGCTTTCATTATTATTTAGAATTTTTGTGAAAGCATAAATATTCCTGGGACATCATAAAGCTTTAAATCATAAAGTTGATTTTTAATTTTCTAATCTAAAACAGCTTGAACACCTGAATGATATTACATTATGTTGCATCTGATAAGATTCCTCCAGGAAACAGTCGTACTATGATCTAAAATATTGTATGGTTTACCAAAGACAAGTAAATTGTATAGTCATCTTTCTCTTATTAGCTTCTTTGAAATAAACTAACATGTAATTGTTTGACTTTGAGAAAAAAGCACCTAATGTTTGATGGATGAGTGAATGAATGGGTAGATGAGCTATAACACAAACTCTCAGTGAATGAATGGGTGGATGAGCTGTATCACAAGCTCTCAGAGGCTTCCTTTCATCCCTCACAATGTTTCAGCTCTAGTTCAATGCCACAAAACTTGAGTGTCTCCAGTAATAGTGGTGATGATCTGGAATAGCACTAAATCAAGCACAAATCATTCAAAAACTTCCCTTTAACTAAGGTGTCTATTTCCTTCCCCATTTTACTAGAGCTGCCCATATATAACTCGATTGATTGATGGAAGCCTTACTTCTACTTCCTGCCTTTCCTCTGACAGGAGGTAAGAATAAGCAATGCAACAGGCCCAAGGCCAAAAGCCGAGCTGAGGAGATTTCATTCACTGCCAGACTGGTCACCCACCTCAGAATAATTGACAGCTGATTAGAAGTGGTGCTGAACTGCAAATGTCATACAGCCTGGAGAGACCCAGCAAGGGAAATAGTGAGGAAAGAATTGTATAGTGGGAGAGTGTTGCTGAAGCAGATCTGACTTCCAGGCTTAATCTTACCGCAGAGTCTTAAGAGTTCTCCCGGCCTTTCTGTTGTTTCCCCACCCTCTCACTTGCTTGAAAAACAACCCCTATTAACTGCTCACCTCCTAGGGATGGATGCTAGCATAATATTGGGTGAACAGTTTTTTGAAGCTTTTGAAACTAGAGAGGTTTAAAAATCACAAAACTAGAAACGACTGGCTTCAGGATCCCCAAAACTGGCTACTGAGCCATTTCTGTGCTGTCAAATGAACTGTCAACATAAAGCACCTGTCAGGTCTAAGCACCGGATCTCTGAGCTTCTCCGCTGTCCCCCCCAACCCTTCTAGATTCCCTCCGCCACATACACATTCCAGTTATCGGCCAGCCTCACTAAGTCACCAAGACATCAGGTTCAAGTCATCGTTAGTCATTAATTAAGCTGCCATGATGTCACAGGTACTTTCTAGAAATGGTATAAATCTAGAAAAGAAAAACAGATTTGGATGGAGTGGGTTTGAAGCTCACTGTAGGCACTCACAGTTTGATTCTTTTAAGTCTTTTCAGATTAAAAAAAAACAAGTCTGAAGTAGACTGTGATTATTCTGGAATTTTCTCTCCATGACCTTGAAGGGCAAGTTTTGACTTTATTCTACTGGGAACCTACTCTACAGAGAGTCCCCTGTAGTAGTGGGGAAAATAAAAGCAATAAATAAGACCTGAAGAGGATCACATGAGCCCAGGAGTTCAAGACCAGCCTGGGCAACTTGGCAAGACCCTATCTCTACACAAAATTTAAAAATTAGCTGGGAATGGTAGTGCATCCCTGTGGTCTCAGCTATACAGGAGGCAGAGGTGGGAGGACTGCTTGAGCCCAGGAGTTCAAGACTGCAGTGAGCTGTGTTTGTGCCTCTGCACTCCTGGGTGACAGAGTGAGACTCTGTATTAAAAAAAAAAAAAAAAAAAAAAAAAAAAAAACCTGAGTTTTGTGCCTCATAATATTTACAGCTAAATAAAGACAATAGATGTATATGACTACACGGGGGCTGTGACACATAGAATTTCCTTCAAATATATGTGTAAGATCTTCTCAATATGCAATTCTTGGCTTTTTCTCTTCTACCTGCAAACCTGAACAGATGTCTGCCTGGTTGTTTTTTGTTGTTTTTTGTTTGTTTGTTTTTGAGACAGAGTCATGCTCTGTGTCCCAAGCTGGAGTACAGTGGGGCAAGCTCAGCTCACTACAACCTCTGCCCACCATGTTCAAGTGATTCTCTCACCTCAGCCTCCCAAGCAGCTGGGATTATAGGCAAATACCCCCATGCCCAGATAACTTTATTTTTTTTGTAGTTTTAGTAGAGATGGAGATTTGCCATGTTGGCCAGGCTGGTCTTGAACTCCTGGCCTCAGGTTATTTGCCTGCCTCAGCCTCCCAAAGTGCTGGGATTACAGGCATGAGCCATTGTGTCTGGCCAAGATGTCTTCCTTCATCTCTGGAAGCCCTACGTTCTTTCAACCATCCAACCAAGCTCCTCTTCTCTTTTGTAACTTTGCTTTTTCCTTAATGAGCCTTCCCCAAATCTATCTGTACCATTTGTTCTAGCATCCCCCCTTCCCCCGGACATCTGTGTGTGTTATATGTATTTGGTGCACATATGTTGTCTGGTCCAGCTGGTAGCATTTAGATCAAGTAATCCACAGGCTGCAAAAGCAGTGAGAAACCTCCTTATTTGAGATCACTACCACAGTCACATTAATCAAAGAGGCAAGAGAGCACAGGTTCTTGATTGTCCTTGTAGCTGGTTTGTCTCTGTTGTTAAAACAGGGTTCTGCATACATCCGGAGGTTCCTTCCTGCCTTACCAATATTGAATGCCAAAAAGGAGTCAACTGACTTGACCAGGTCTATATTTCTTTTCTGTTGCTCCAGGATTCTCCTACAGCCAGATGATTCCTTACAGATCTTGGCACCAGTGGAAGCAGATGTGGGTTTCTACACTTGCAATGCCACCAATGCCTTGGGATACGACTCTGTTTCCATTGCCGTCACATTAGCAGGTAACCCGAAAATCCCTGTTCTGTTCATTTCATAAGCGTTTATTGAATGAGTGCCTGCAGCGTGTCAAACAGGCCCAGAGATGCATAGATAAAGGAGACCCAGATCCCATCTTCAGGGAGTTTGTAATCTATAATTACAACTGCAGTGTAGTATGAGGTAGAACGAAGTGCTATAACTGATAACCAAATAGTATGCAAGGACGGTACATTCCTGCCAAGAGGTCTTAGAGTTGCAATGAGTGGAATTTTGATAAGAGACAGGGATATTTCATGCAGAAAGAATAATGTGAGCAAAGGTGATGTGTGCAAATAAGTAGCATGTTGGAACATGAATTGTGAATTATGATCATTGAAGACTCTTTTGGATCCTGCCATCTCCTTGTTCCACCTGTTGCAAGAAAGACTACGACGCATAAATAATTGGAATTCTGTGGTCATGGCTTGAAGCAGGAGTGTTCCCCAGAACTTCTCTCTGATTCTGCTTTATTTCATCCTCTTGCTCTAATGCACTGCCAACACTTCCCCTTTATCCATTGAGGTTAGACAATACATTCTGCACATGGTGACTTAAGAATATTGCAACTCAGAGTACAATGTCTCCCAAAGTTGTGGTCTTGTAGTAAAAGACATGTAGAGCTTTTATAAAACCTCTTTGCATAGGACCAACCCATGCCTTTGAAACTGAAAGAGAACTTAGATACCAGCTGGACCAAGGCCCTTGTTTCTCAGAGGCCAGGCAACCCGAGGTCACACAGCTGCTCTGCTAGTGGCAGGGGAAGAAGGGAACTGGAGTCTCCTAACTCCCAGCTCATTGTTCTCCCTACTTCCCCACTGATCTAAGAAAATAGGATCCTTCCTCTCAGATCTGAGCCATGCAGTCTTTGTGGCTGTGTCGCATGTGTTTGTATTTATTCTTTTCAATTGCTGCTCTCATCAGATGATTCAGTAGATGCTAGAAAAGCCAACATCACCCCACACTGACTTCATCTGTCCCTGCCGGGATTATGTTGTCATACTGTACTCCAGTCACACATGCTACCCCCTTGCATATCTGTTTAGCAACAGTATTTCTGCCCCCATGACTTCAGGCTGATCTGGGAAGGGACCCTTAGCAGGCGGCTTTGCAGGGAAGATCAAAGTCAACAATGAAGAAGGCAAGTTAAGGAGCCCTGGGCCAGATTAAAGACTGATATTATTAATGCCTATTTTCTGTGAATAAAACATTTGCTTTTCTTCTAATGTATTCCAGTTGCAATCTTTATTCCCCTCTTTATACAGAGTCCAGATGCTCAGCACCAATCTTGTTAAATCTCTCCTGCCATCCACCCTCCAACGTGCTTTAGCAAGGGCACTGCTGACGTCTTTTGAGTTGCTGGCAGAGAGTGGCTCTTGCAGGATGAATTCTCTTGTTTATATTAATCCAGATACGGTTCAGCTCTATCACGGACTAAATACCCTTTGTTCACCCGAATTTAATACGATTAATAGAAACCTGTCTGGAATTAAGCAAGGCAATTGTAACATCAGGCTTGCCTTCAGCTCTTTGAAGAGGGGTTATTGGAGACTGCCAACAAGTTCAAAGCCAGGGAAGAGAGACAGAGCGGCCAAAGAGGCACCAGGGAAGGGGAGGAGAGGGGCTGCCTGGTGAAGTATGACCACAGACACCACACCCAGGGCATAGGGAGCTGCATCCTTGCACCTTAGCTGCTAGGGTTTGTATAGATCTGCTGGAAAATGTATCAAGCAGTCCCTCTGAAAACAAAGGCTCAAAATGTACATTGCCTTAAGACTGCATTTGTACCCTTACCTGAGTTTATCATCCACACCTGTGCCAACGTCCATGCTCACAGTGTTAGGTGGTTCTCCAGCTCCTGTTGTGGGCACACCTTCTGCGACATATTGTGGAACCTACAGCAATAAATAAAACCTGTGTTTTGTGCTCCCTGATGCTTACAGAGGAGTGAAGGCAAGTGATGGATCCCTGGCTACCTAGAATTGGGAGATAGTTACAATTTACTTCAAATGTATGCATGGAGAGCCTGCTTAGTAGGTTATAAGATATAATCTGAACATAAATTGGAGGGGTGGGGTTAATGAGTATCAGGCATTTCTAAGTTTGATTACCAGTTATACTACTTATTAGCTGTCTGATCTTGGACAAAGTATATAACCTCATTGAGTCTCTGTTCTCATCTGTAAAAATTAAACTAACATTATTTTACAGGGTTGTTGTGAGGTTAAGTAAGATTGCACATGTGAACAAGCGCTTAACCCAATGCCAGGCACATCGTTCACACTCAATAAATGTAAGCCTCCTTTCTTTCTCTAGCTCTTCTAGAGTGAAACAACCTGAAAACAATTCTAAGATGTGCAAACCATTATCCCAACTCTGCTTCCATGTATCTTTCAGTATGAGTCTTAACACTGAGATTTTTCAAGTGTGAACTTAGAAACTGATTGAGTTCACTTGCAGTCAAATCCTCATGATGAATCTCAGCACTACTGTGTTTTTATGGAAACTGCAGGGGTTTTTTCCTGGACTTTAGTATAAATGTAGGCCAAAGAGGAAAAAAAAAAGATTTTGAGCCTCAAGATAATCAAGTGTCCCCATGATTTTATAAGGAAAGTATGGACTTGTGTCTTGCCAGTGTGCCTGCATTGACCAGATGCAGGGAAATTTGCTCATAACGATTCACAAAAGCAGGCGTAGCATGGCAGTTAAAATCACGGGCTCCGGAGCCTTAGGGTCTAGGTCTGTATCCTGGCTCTGTCACTTCCTAAGTGTAACCTTAAGCAACGTCTTTATACTCACTCAATTTCTTCATCTGGAAAATGGTGCTAATAACAGCACCTGACTCAGAAAGTTCTCATGGAGATTAAATGCAATCATTCATAACAAATGTTTATAATTGTGGCTGGCATGTAGCAGGCACTCAATATTTGTTAGCTATTATTATTGAGAGAATAATACATACAACAAAAGCCAACTTATTTTTACACTGGGAGAGACTCCTTTTCAGGAACCAGGATGCTCACAAACTCTTTGTAGAGCAGCTCTGTCAATGTGTCAGTGTCAAATAGGGAAGCTAGATTAGCCATCTGGAAAGTACTTGGGGCGCCTGGATTCAGAGCAAGGGAGGTGGCTTGTGATGAATATTTCACATGGGCCACAGAGAGAGAGGCCTGCTGGGCTCTCCCTGGCCCACAGTAAGATGCCTGCCATGGAGTTTGCCCCATCCCGTGGATCCAGTGTCTTGCCAATTCTGCCTCTCAGATTCATTTCGGTTCTATTTCTTATTCTGTACACAAGTTTTCTTTGAACATGTAACCACCATTTAGTTTTAGACATAGAATACAGCCAAACCTTCCTTGCTCTGCCCTGTTTGGCCTGTCAAATACTGTCTTTTGTGCCTTTTGCTCCTCTCTAAACTCTTCCATTATGTGCTGATTTTATCTTTAGTCTCAGGGATTTGGGAGTACCTTGCAAGTGTCTCAGCGTGGAGATGGCCAGTGTTTCCCTCCCTACCTCCCTGGAACAGCCCAGGGAACTCACAGCCATTTAGACCAAATGGCACAAAATTCCTCTCTCTAAATTCACTTAACTGGATGCCTGTTTCACTGCTCCAAGTGTAGATGAAAGTAGCTTAGGAGGGGAGGATTGCAGGGAGGGGATTATAGGAATGTCACCAAAATGTCGCATACCTAACACTTTGAAGTATTAATTACTTTGTGTTCAGGAATAAACAGGGCTAGGTAAAGGAGAGTCTCTGATGTGTGCAGACATAAGCACAGAGATTGGAGAATCATCTTGGCTGTTAAATTCAGCACTCAGCCATCTTGCTCAGAAATCTTCCAAATCTGAATGGCCTAGGCAAGATTTTGAAGGAAAGGAAGTAGTTTCCTGGTAAATTGCTTCAGTCTGGATCCGTGGAGTTTAGCTGTACTTACCAATGCAGATAAGGGCCTTTCCAGGTATAGACCATTGGTGAGGTCATCGACAAAAGGGAAACATTTTTGGTTGTTATTGATTTTATAAGATCACAAAAGAGATACTGTAAGGCCTGCCTGACATCATCAATGGGAAATGAGAATAAGATGAGGGCTGAGGCATAAGTGTATCTTTCATTGAAAGGAGAGAACACAGATGAGCTCATCTGACGTTTTCACAGGAAGGGAGAGACAGCAAATATTTCTCCTTTCCTAGCATGTTTTTTTTTTTGCTCTTTATGAGTTGAATAGCTGATACACATTGTGTCTAATAAAGAGATCACAGAAACCTCACTGGGAAAATAAAAATAAAAGGCAATCTTTTTTTAAATTCTTCTTCCTCTGTCCCTCCCCATCATGATTTATTAGCTACAATAAAAGACAAGTGATTGTGTAAGCTTATCATAATGTAAGTCACTTCAAATTAGCATTTCTGAATTGTTCACCCAGCAGTTCTGTTAACAAAGGAGGAAACTTTGCTTCATAAAGAGTTAGGCTCACAGAGGACCTAGTCACCAATACAAAGGCTAACAAAGGAAGATTTGCTCCCATGCACTAGATCAAAAGGAAAAGTGGTCCAGGCACAGTGGCTCATGACTGTAATCCCAGCACTTTGGGAGGCTGAGGCGGGCAGATTGCCTGAAGTCAGGAGTTCGAGACCAGCCTGGCCAACATGGCAAAACCCCATCTCTACTAAAAATATAAATATTAGCCAGGTGTGGTGGCAAGCGCCTGTAATCCCAGCTACTCAGAAGGCTGAGGCTGGAGAATCGCTTGAACCCAGGAGGTAGAGGTTGCACTGAGCCAAGACCATGCCACTACACTCCAGCCTGGGCAACAAGAGGAAAACTCCATCTCAACAAAAAAAAAAAAAAAGGAAAAGTGGACAGGTTTGACTGTTCTCTGGGCCACATGGTCATAGCCACTGACTGATCTAAGCTGCCATCAAGGAGATTTCAATATCTGATAGAATACTGAATAGCTAAGGCCCTTAAGTTTTTCTCAGTAAGTACAGATGTAGAGAATGCCCACCAAAGACCCCAAGCTTTTATAGAACTTACTTAAAACTGATGAGAGTATGGCGGAAGAATCTCACTGAGCTCCCCAGTTGACTAGAGGAAATAAAAAAGAAAGTACAAATGGTCCAAGTTGGCACTTCTCAGTCTCAAAAAAGCAATTCCAACATCTATTCAATGGAATGCAGGAAAGATGGTGGTTGGACAGGTGGTGGGATATACCACATCCTTGGTTAGTGGTTTCTAGAGAGGCTGCAGCATCACATGGCTGTACTAAGTATGGGGTCCCTTGGCTAGGACTCAGTAGTGGAACAGGCAAAGAATTTGTGGCAGAACTACTTCTGGCCTTATTCTACTTAGAAGCCATCGACGTCAATTAAATAATTAGAAGAGGTAATGGTAGTAATCTGAGCAACCTGACCCACTGACATTGGCAAAAAAAATCTAAATATTGAAAGAGAATAGTAATGGAAACAAGGATATGAGAAGGAAGCCATGCAGCCTGGGAATGTCCGGGCAAAGGCAGTCTAAGCCCTACCTACTTCCTCAAGTGCTAAGGGCCCTGTAATATTTATGCTGAAGGCATGCCAACTAAACAGAATTTCAAGGGCACAAAAATTCTAATTCCTTCTCATCTTTTATGCAAGGCAATTAATTAGTAGTCACAATGTTGACCCTACCTTGATAACTTAGAATAATCTCCCCATTTTAGTTTCAGCTGATTAGCAATGTTAATTCTTCCTTAGCCATGTCACAGGTTCCAGGGATTATGACATAAACATCTTTGGAAGGTCATTATTCTGCCCACCACAACCTGTCTGAAGGGCGCACAGCTCATTTTCATCTGACTGTTATCCCCCAAAAATAAAAATTTAATGTTCCTAGACTTTCCCATGATTTTAGAGATACCAAACCAAAAGATGTTTAAAAACAACCCCTTTTTTTAACTCACCATTTTTAACTGAACCCAACTAATTCAAATTTTTAAAAATCCTTTTTGGGCTAAACATGTCTGTGCTCTGAATATAGCCCTGAGGCTACCAATACCCCCGGTTTGTATTCCATTTTCTATATTATCTGCTCATATATTACACCTCACTTTCCAGATAGAGTCAGAGTGTTATTCAAAGTATAATCACAATTTATTTGATTAGATTATTCCAACAAAAACCATGTAATAATTTGGATGGAAGGGAAATAATTATTTTTTACTATTACTGAGAAGCCTACTATAATAATAGAATAGTAAGATTCTAGGGAAAGTTTTTGCCTCATTGCCAAATTTAGAAGCAGAACAGAACTATGAAACTCTTTCCTGATTATAAACAGAGGGATTTAAATAGCTACTGTCTTGGGTCTCTTTTAGACCCAAGAGTTCTATGAATCTCTTGCGTATATAATAATGAATGACAGCATTCTTTACCATCACTATCAACTATTAACTCCCTTTATCTGAAATTCTGACGTTGAAAATCAACTCTGTTGTATTTTGGGGAATGGAAGACTAGATGGCAAAGAAGTAGTACAGCTTTTGTGATGAAGTCTTGGAAGAATAACAAGTGAGAAGAAAACGTCTCAGAGAACTGGTGAAGACAAAGGGTACAGGGTAAACAGAGCTGGCTATTGGTCAAATGCTGACTCGAGAGGCCGGAAATAGATGTAAAGGAGGCCTTGCAAGAAGGTCAGCAGGGAGTTAAAAATCCTGCACTATAAAATGCAAAAGACGTTGGGAAGGAAAACTGGACTAAGAAAAGATCTTGCATGTTAATGTAACTATTATTTGTAACAAAGCAACTCTTACGGGAATTGTCAGGTAGCGAGATCCGGAAAAGCTTCTGGCCAGCAAGGAATAGTAATGGAACATTAATATTCAGAATCCATTATTACTAATATCAGATGGATAAGACATTGTTGGTATTTATAAGGGTTTTCCTTGCTCCTGCTGATCTCAGTCCCTCAAAGTTTATTTGACTCATGAGTCTTAAATTCTTCAACTGGAAATTCTCATTTCAGAGAAAATTTGAAGATTTAATTCCAGTGATCCTTGTGAGAAACCTATGACAATTCTAGTATAAGCAGAGTCTAGCTATTCTTAAGACATTTCTTTAAACCCTAAAGTATAATAAAAAAAAAAAAAACAACAAACTAAAGGGGTACCAGGAAAAAAAAAAAAGACGTTTCTTTGATATA
Source organism: Symphalangus syndactylus (assembly GCF_028878055.3). Taxonomy (NCBI): domain Eukaryota; kingdom Metazoa; phylum Chordata; class Mammalia; order Primates; family Hylobatidae; genus Symphalangus; species Symphalangus syndactylus. Next base: position 120,928,487 of record NC_072431.2, on the reverse strand, counting down.
CTCACTCTTTATAAGGTATTGTTCATTGATTAAATCTGGATTAAATACAATTTGCTCAGTTTAGGGTATTAAAAATGTGTGAAATTTATAATACTTCATTGCTTTAAACTAAAATATTACCTTATACTGTACTCAAATATTGCTGTATACTCAAATATTTTAATTAGTAGACATCACTGTCTTTTTTGTGTTTTAACTGAGATTTGGATCTTCCATGGATATCACAACTGTTTTCTTGAACTCTAATGGGGTCACCCAGGGAGTCGATCTGGCATATGTTGTTTCCTAGCATTTCTAGAAATGGGTACTTTTTGGAATCTTCAACAAGGCCAGCCATGGTGTGACTTTTAAGCTCTCTGCATCTGTCCAGATATTGTTACCAGTTTACAAAGAATCTGTTGTATTTAAATTATTTCTTCTAATTACACTGGAATTCTCAGAGTTGTTCAAAATAGAAGCAGTTTAGTTCTTTCTAACAAATTTGTTACCTCTCCTCTTACCTGTCTTCCTCTTTCTTTTCTTTAACGTTTTCCTTTCTGTGTGTTTTCTGTATTCATCAGAAGGTCCCAGCACTGCTCCTCATAGAGTTTTGCCATGGTGTTATAGCAGAGATAGTGCTGGTGATAGCTAGCATTTATTCAAACTTCCTGCTGTGCTAAGCCGTTTTTCTTACAGCTTTGCATGCATCCATTTACTTACTCCTCTCAGCCACTGTAGAAGTAGAAAACTGAGGCACAGAGATTAAATAACTTGCCTAAGGTACTTAGCTATACTATGCAGAGATGAGGTCGGGACACCTAACCTGTAGACAGCCCTTTCTCCTGCCCCTGCCCCTGCCCACTGCAGGCATCACTAGCTCATCGTGTGTTTTTGCTCTTCAGCCCTTATGAATGTAACTCGGAATCCGTGTCTGCACAGTACTCCAGGAAAACTCTGTCAGTCATTAGATTTGGCTTCAGGATCTCAAACCTATTTGCTGTTTGTGGGCCCTTTCTGAAGCTCTCATGAAATCTCCAAACCTGCCAAATCTGCCCAGCCTGCGGCCCTTGTGTCTGTTGTTGCCCCGTTTCCAGTTATCTTCCACAAGTCTCTCTTCTCCCTGAGAATGAATACACATGCACACTTCCTAGCCTAAACTGCCTTAGCCAAACAGAGAATCTAAGTCCTTGAAGTACAACTCATTTTTGATGGCAAAGACTAGGGGAAATTATTTTCAAGTATATTTGTGACTTACAGTGTTAGAGGAATGGAAGGAAGACCCATTGGATTCATCCAAAGAGTCAACAAATGTTCATTAAGCCGGGGTTAAATGGCACTTACTGTTACAGAAAAACAAACCTATAAATATATGATGGCTAAAATATGATAGTTTATTTCTTGCTCACATAAAGTCTAAAATAATTGCACAGCAGAGTTTTTGTATTTTCGGCCAAGAAGTGGCACACTTCACGTCTGTTCATGTTCCATCTGCTAGAACTCAGTTCCATGCTCATAGCTAACTGCAAAAAGGCTGGAAAATTATCTAGCTGTGTGCACAGGAAGAAGAGGAAAAGGGTTTGGCTGATAGCAAGTCACTCTCTGCCATGGCTTCTAAAATGGAAGGCGGCATGACAGTTTAAACAAAGTTTCTATTAGCAGAGGCCTGGGATTCAGCCCTGAGTAAACAGTACTTACAATGCTCTCTACTCTTGGCTTCACTCAAAAAACAAACTTTCCATCTCCTCTGGCTTCTCTCTCAATCACCTTTATATTAGGCCAAAGATATTTTTCAAACACATATGTTCAGATTTTTTCCCACTGAATTTTGATTTTACCCCAAATCACATAGGAGAGAGACCTGAGCCAGAGCCCAGACTATGTGCAAGAATGGATTTCTGAGCATTTGCTCCAGGGGTTACTCGTCTGTCCCTGCCTGTCTCTCCAGAGGTCCTCATCCCTCAGGATCAAGATGGTGCCTAGTTTGCTGAACACTTCTGTTTTAAAGGCATCACAAGGCCATGCTCCTTCCTTAATGGCCTTCACATCCTTGGATGCTGACGTACAAGTTTTAGCCATACGTCAGGCTCGCCTTTTGTATACGAGCTGCCCTCGTTTACTAGTGAGGTTCTATTTCCCCTGTTACATTACTTCTAACAGGAACTATAATCCAAAAGCTGTGCTGTGGGTACAACGAGGTCTGAAGGAACCGTGAAAAATGATTCTCGTAATGCTTCTCTTTCTGTGTCTGACTATCTTGGAGGGGCTTCACTTCTCATATTGGGCCTGATAAATTGAAACGCTTGCCTTTATGTCTGTTTCCTTATTTTTTCTTCAATTTATACAGATAAAAACCTTGGCATAATCTCCTTCTGTTTCTATGGCTCTCATTCAGCTATAACACCAACAAATTTACAGATTAAATGAAAGAATGTAAACTCTATCAATTTCTATAAATTAACACTAATCTGTGAGCTGATGTTGACTTGCTAAAACTAAATGACTGTTCACAAAGCATACGTAGTACTGGCCAGGCGCGGTGGCTCACGCCTGAAATCCCAGCACTCTGGGAGGCCGAGGTGGGCGGATCACGAGGTCAGGAGATTGAGACCATCCTGGCTAACATGGTGAAACCCCGTCTCTACTGAAAACTACAAAAAACTAGCCGGGCGCAGTGGTCGGCGCCTGTAGTCCCAGCTACTCGGGAGGCTGAGGCTGGAGAATGGTGTGAACCCGGCAGGCGGAGCTTGCAGTGAGCCGTGATCGCGCCACTGCACTCCAGCCTGGAGGACAGAGCCAGACTCCGTCTCAAAAAAAAAAAAAAAAAAAAAAAAAAAAGCATACATAGTACTGACTGCTGAGGCACGGCTCATGCAGTGGAGGGCTCAGTAATTCTGATGTAGCTCTCAGCACCTTTTTCTGTTTTTCCTATTCTGAAAGCCCTTTTGGTACAGCATGCCATGGCTTTTGTTATCTTAACACAAATGTGTAATTTATCATTTCACTCCTTCTCTGCATCTTTGTTTTTTTCTCCTTAGTTAACTTCTATGGTTAAACTAGTACTAGTTAATATCAATGTGATTGTAATCGTGTCCACAAACAGAGGTACTGGCGATCACATGGCAGTCGTCACACAGCAGTAATCAATTAGTAGGTGATCAACCAGGTGATCTAAAGTAGGCTTATGTTGATTTTTTTAAGTTGGCCACTAAAATAACAGCTCCAGCTTGAAAAATTGTAATAGAGATCTAGTGGTGCTCAAAAGATATCTCTCACCAGGAAGAACAGGAACCAGTTAAAGAAAAACTAAAAGAGTACAACGTATTGAATATCAAACCTGCCTCCATAACAGAATCACCTAGGAACTTGTTTAAAATAGAGATTACAGCTTCTACCCTGTCATCTGAGATTCAGATTTAGTAGTTCTAAAGTGGGACTCAAAATATATGCTAACATTTTTCTAATAGGTGTAAGAGGGTCAACTGATTAAGAAACATTATTTTCATTATAAATATTGATTATAAATACTTGGATAACTTTGTGCTTTGTCTTAACAGTGGATCATGAAAGTAATAAGAATGTATAAGAAGTAGCCTGTGCTAACAACAGTACTTCTGACAAGAAAAAAAGGCCATTACTTTCCAGCAAAAACTCAGTATAATTAATTAAGGGCTGGATTTCATTCAGTGACATTTGAATTTTATAGCTATACACTTGCAGCTATAAAAAACCACCTTTATTATTAAAATTCCTGTAGGAAAAATAACTTGGTAATTGTGACTCTAAAGCTCTCTGGTCCCTAACCTCATTTTCCCCATTGGCACAGTTGTTTTTATAACACAGTAGAGCAACTCTTGTATTATAGCAGGACAGATTATATTTTAAACAAGTGCCCTGGGGATTCTGAGGCAGCCAGTCCACAGACACAGATTTGGGACTACTTATCACAAGCACCAGACTTTAGGTCAAAGATCTGGGCTCCAGTTCAGCCCTATAACTTGCTAGTTCTGTTGCCTTGGACAAACCATGGGGCCTTTCTGAGTCTGAGTTCTTTGTGTATGTGAAAGATAGTACTGTTGTTTCTGCCTCTCAGAGTTGTTATCCAAAAAATCCAGATAATGCACATAGCACACCATATAAACACATATTTTCATTTAACAGATATTTATTGAGAATCTACTAGGTGCCAGGCCTAGGTGATAGAAATAAAGAAGAGAACAAGAGAGATGAGATCTCTGATGTTATCAAAATTACATAATGAAGTAGCAGCAGCTGCTGGGAGATACACAAATATAGAAGATAAATTCTGTTAGTTCTAGTGCTTATGAAGAAAGTAAAGTTGTCCCCATCTAAAGTATGCATCTCTTCACCTCCATGCCACACACAGGGATGCATGCTTTATATGGAGTGGTTAGAAAAGGCCTCACTAGGAGGTATTATTTGCACAGAGACCTGAATGACCAGAGGAGAGCCGTGCAGAAGTCTGTAGGTAGAAGATGTCAGGGACAGGGAATGGCCAGGGCTGACATTCTGCTGTGTTGGAGGAAAGGAAGGCCAGTGTGCTGGAGCACTGTGATTGATGGGGAGTGTGGGCTAAGTGAGGTAGGTGATATAGACCACTGGGTCTTAATGTACAGGGGAATGGTTGGTCACGAAAAGGAGCTTGAGGCCGGGCATGGTGGCTCACACCTGTAATCCCAGCACTTCGGGAGGCGGAAGCAATCACCTGAGGTCAGGAGTTCGAGACCAGCCTGACCAATATGGTGAAACCCCGTCTCTATTAAAAATACAAAATTAGCTGGGTGTGATGGTGCATGCCTGTAATCTCAGCTACTTGGGAGACTGGGGCAGGAGAAGTACTTGAACCCGGGAGGCAGAGGTTGCAGTGAGCTGAGATGCCCCCATTGCACTCCAGCCTGGGCAGCAAGAGCGAAACTCCATCTCAAAAACAAAAAAAAGAAAAGAAAAAGAGCTTGAAATTTTGTTTTAATTGTACTGAAAAGGGACTGGAAAGTTTAAGCAGAAAAGTTGTATGGTTTGATTCATGTTTTAGCAAGATCACTCTGGCTGCCATAAAACTGTAGTGAGGGAAGAGTGAAAGTCAGAAGACCAGTTAGGCTGTATAGTAGTCCAGCCAGAGATTACGGTAGCATTAGATCATAGCAACAGAGATGCTGGTGAGATGTAGGGTAGATTTGGAGTCAGAGCTGGGTAGCTCTAACTCTTGAGTAGGGAGGTGAGGTCATGTATACCAGTGCTAATTCAGTATCATTCCAACTGCTTCCTCCCGTTGTGGACATGCATTTACTATGCTCAACAATCATTATAGTACTAAATCACTCATCAGATGATACATAATCTCAAATGTGTGGAATATAAGTGGTATAAGGAAAGAGGCCCCTGAACAGTCAAAATAGAACCTATGCACGCATTCCAAGGTGAGCGTCTCAGAACATTATTCAAGTTTCTGCCCTTGAACACAGTTCTGATGAGCTTAATTACCTAAACCTAGAAGGCAAATAAAATGGCAAAGAAGAAAGAGAGATATAGCTTCTATTATGAGGCTGTGGGACGGTGCAAACAGGAATACAGGATAAATAGATGTGGGAGAAAACAAAAAATATAAAAAGCAAGTATAAGACTCCAAAGGGCATTTCTGAATTAAGGTTTCTTCACATTTAATGAAAGCAGAGAAGAGTGAATATCACTGTAGAATATCCCGCCTATAAAATGGTTAAAACAAAATTAAATCCACTTAACTTACAAAAGGTTAAGCTTTGGTTATACGAATATGATCTCATGTGGACCCTGTTTCCCCAAGGTGTTCAATGAATGAGTCTTTTCATTGTATTTTGTAGTCATGTGCATGAAGTGCTGTATTTTATTCCCAGCTGATGAAGGCCTATTAAAACACAATGTACACAGGACTTCGACTTCTGGAAAGATGGCATAGTTACACTTTTCCCTATTCTTACTGCTAAGTACCACTAAAGGCCCTGTACATTGTATATAAAACACACATAAGGAGACTAAAAAGTGAAGGGAAGAAAGTCAACTGACCGAAGAGCTTGGAAATCAAACTGTAAATTTGTTGGGTTTTCTTTTTGCCTTATAAATCACAAACTTGGAGCTCAAGAAGCTGGCTACTGGTAAACACCAATGAGTACCAAAAAAAAAAAAAAAAAAAAAAAAAACACCAGCTAGAAACCTTCTCTCTCTAACAAAAGGAACATGAAAGGGGAAGCATAGCAAGACAGAAAACCTTTAGAAAATTCTACTCTATGCTAGCCAAATGCCACCGAAAACAGTGTGTCCACCACTACCCACACCAGCAAAGGCTGAGCAGGGAGCCTAGATTCCCCACCAGCCAGCCTCAAATGAGATGCCCCCCCAACCCTCATGGAGGGGAGTATCAGAGATTTTCAGTCCTCGTTCATTACACCTACCAGAGCGTAATGTGGAGACCACATGGGGAGCCTGGAGTTCCACCTTCACCCTGCAGTGCCCACCTTCCCCTCCCCCCTGGGGTGGTGTAGAGGAGGTCTCCTGGAGAGCGAGGGCTTGTACCACCTGCCCAAGTTGAGGAGGCTCCTCCCGCAGCTGTGTAGTGGGGACTATGTGGGGATCCAGAACTCCCACTCCTGCCCAGCAGTAATGAGGGGTCCCACACTTGGGTAACAAAAGAGGCCAAGTGGAGAACTTGGACTTAACCTGCACTGGGTAGTAACAAGGAGGCATCTCCCTGCTCCCATGCCTGAGTGGTTTTATAGAAAGCAGCTAAAACAGAAGGTTTAAATAAGATCCAAAGTCTCATAACTTGAAAAATATACAGGTTTCAATTGAAACCTAGACATCATGAAAAAACCCACCTTCACCACCGTTATTCATTGTAGTGCTAGAACTTCCACCCAGTGCAGTAATGTAAGAAAAGGAAATAAGAGGCATAGAGCCTGGAAACAAAGAAATACAACTTGTCCCTATTTGCAGATGGAATGATTGTCTTTATAGACAATCAAAAGAAAACCAGAATCATTAGGTTAATGTAACAAAATATAACAGGACTTGTATCTCAGAAACAACAAAACTCTGATGAAAGAAATTAAAGAAGATCTAAATTAAAGAAGATAAATAGACATTTATCATGGATTGGAAAACACAACAAAGTCAAGATGTCATTTGTTTCCTAATATACATGTTTAATCTAATTGCTATCATAATCTTACTAATATTTTATACATGTAGAGAAGATTATTCTAAAATGTATATGAAAAAGCAAAGGAACTAGAATAGCAAAGAAGCAGGAGAAATCAGCCAACCTAATTTCAGTATTAGTTATATAGCTATAATAAATAATATTGTGTGGTATTGGTAGAGGGACAGACACATAGATCAGTGGGACAGAATAGAGAACTCAGAAACAGATCTACACAACTGTGCCCAACTAATTTTGACAAAAGTGCAAAAGCAATTCAATGTAGGAAATATAACCTGTTCAATAAGTGGTGAGAGAGCAATTAGACATCCATAGTCAAAAAATAAATGGGCTTTGACCTCTTATCTAAATATGACCTCTCACATCTTACCTAAAAATTAACTCAAAATGTATCACAGACTTAAACATAAAATGTAAAACTATAAAACATTTAGAAAAAAATAGAAAAAATCGTCAGGATCTAGATCTAAGCAAATAGTTCTTAAACTTGATATCAAAAGCATAATCCTATTTTTGCTTTTGTTGCCTATGTTTTTGGGATCTTATCCAAAATATTGCTGCCCAGACTAATGTCATGAAGTGTTTCCTCTATGTTTTTTCCTAGTAGTTTTATCATTTTGGGTCTTACGTTTAAATCTTTGATCCATTTTTAATTTTTATGTAGTAAGAACTGGGGGTCTAGCTTCAGTTTTCCCAGCACCATTTATTGAGGAGACTGTCCTTTCTCTGTTCTGTGTTCTTGGCACTTTTGTTGAAAATGAGTTGGCTGTAAGTACATGGATTCATTTCTGTGTTCTCTATTCTGTTCCATGGGTTTATGTGTCTATTTTTATGGCAATACCGTGCTGTTTGGGTTACTGTAGCTTTATAGTATATTTTAAAATTAGGTAGTGTGATGCTTCCAGCTATGTACTTTTTTTTTTTTTTTTTTGAGATGGAGTCTCACTCTGTCACCAGGCTGGAGTGCAGTGGCACAATCTCAGCTTACTGCAACCTCTGCCTCTTGGGTTCAAGTGATTCTCCTGCCTCAGCCTCCCAAGTAGCTGGGACTACAGGCTGTGCCACCACGCCCAGCTAATTTTTGTATTTTTGGTAGAGACAGGGTTTCACTGTGTTGGCCACAATGGTCTCAGTCTCTTGACCACGTGATCTGCCACCTCAGCCTCCCAAAGTGCTGGGATTACAGGCATGAGCCACCACACCCAGCCCCCCACTTTGTACTTTTTGCTCAAGGTTTCTTTGGCTATTTGGGGTATTTTATGGTTACAGATAAATTTTAAGATTGTTCTATTTTTGTGAAGAGTGTCATTGGTATTTTCACAGGGATTGCACTGAATCTGTAAATTGCTTTGTACAGTATGGACATTTGAACAATATTAATCCTTCCAATCCATAAGCATGGGATATCTTTACATTTATTTGTGTCCATTTTGATTTCTTTCATCAATGTTTTATAGTTTTCAGTGTAGACATATTTCACCTCCTTGGTTAAATTTGTTCCTAAGGGGTTTTTTGTAGCTATTGTAAATGGGATTGTTTCCTTGATTATTTTCAGATAGTTTACTGTTAGTATATAAAAACACTATAGATTTTTGTTTGTTGATTTTGAATCCTGCAACTTTACTGAATTTGTTCTAACAGTTTTTTAGTAAAGTTGTAGAGTTTTCTGTATATGAGATCATGCCATCTGCAAACAAGGACAGTTTAACTTTTTCCTTTCCAATTTGAATGCCCTTTATATGGTTCTCTTAACTAATTGGTTTGGCTAAGACTTGCAGTACTATGTTGAAGAAAAGTGGTGAACATGGATATTCTTGTCTGGTTCCAGATCTTAGAGGAAAAAATTTCAGTTATTCCCCATTCAGTATTATATTAGCTGTGGATTTGTCGTATATGGCCTTTATATTCCTGAAGCCTTCTCAACATAATTTGTTATGAGTTTTTATCATGAATGATGTTGAATTTTGTCAAATGCTTTTTCTGCATCTATTGTCTTTCTTATAGTAGCCATTCTAATTGGGGTGAGATGATACCTCATTGTGGTTTTGGTTTGGATTTCCCTGAAGATTAGTGATGTTGAGCATATGGTTTTTGTCCTTCATTCTGTTCATGTGATATATCACATTTATTGATTTGCATATGTTGAACCATCCTTGTGTCTGTAGGATGAAACTTCATCATGGTGAACAATCTTTTTAATGTGCTGTTGAATTTGGTTTGCTAGTATATTAAGGATTTTTATATACATGTTCTTCAGGGATCTTAGCCTGTAGCCTCCTTTTTGTTGTTGTGTCCTTGTTGGTTACATCAAACTGAAAACCTTCTGCACAGCAAAGGAAACAATCAACAGAATAAAAAGACAATCTACAGAATGAGATAAAATATTTGCAAACTCTTTATCTGGCAAGGGATTAATATTCAGAATATGTAAGGAACTCCAACCACTCAACAGCAACAAAAAAAATAATTTTCAAAAATGGACAAAAGATAAAAAAGAACAAGATCAAATTCTTTGTAGGAACATGGATGGAGCTGGAGGCCATTACCCTTAGCAAACTAACGCAGGAACCGAAAACCAAGTACTGCATGTTCTTACCTATAACTGGGAGCTAAATGATGAGAACACATGGACACACAGAGGGAAACAACAGACGCTAGGGCCTGGTGGAGGGCAGGAGGAGGGAGAGGATCAGGAAGAATAACTATCAAGTACTAGGTTTAATACCTGGCTGATGAAATAATCTGTACAACAAACCCCCATGACACAAGGTTACCTATGTAACAACCCTGCATGTGTGCCCCTGAACTTGATTAGTTAATTAACAAGGGCAAAAGACCTGAATAGACATTTCTCAAAAGAATACATACAAATGGCCAATAGGCATATGAAAAATGCTCAACATCACTAATCTTCAGAGAAATGTAAACCAAAACCAAAATGCAATATCACCTTACCTCTATTAGAATGGATACTATCAAAAAGACAAAAAATAGCAAATACTGGCGCAGATGTGGAGAAGACGGAATTCTTATACATTGTTAATGGGAATATAAATTAGTATAGCCATTACGGAAAACAGCTTAGATGTTCCTCAAAAAATTAAAACTAGAACTACCATATGATCCAGCAATCCTATTCCTGGGTATATATGCATAGGAAATAAAAACAGTAATCAAAGCGATATCTGCACTACAATATTTATTGCAGCACTATTCACAATATCCAAGATATAGAATCAACCTAAGTGTCCATCAACAGATGAATGGATAAAGAAAATATGGTATATATGTACAGTGGAATACTTTTCCACCATTAAAAAAAAAAAAAAAAAGAATGAGGCCAGGCATGGTGGCTCATGCCTGTAATCCCAGCACTTTGAGAGGCTAAGGTGGGTGGATCGCTTGAGCCCAGGAGTTTGAAACTAGCCTGGGCAACACTGGGAAACCCTGTATCTCCAAAAATAAAAAATATAAAAAATAATTCTATCCAGGCGTGATGGTATACACCTGTAGTTTCAGCTACCCAGGAGGCTTAGGTGGAAGGATCACTTGAGCTTGGGAGGCAGAGGCTGCAGTGAGCCAACATCACACCACTGCCCTCCAGCCTGGATGCCAAAGCAAGACCAACCCTGTCTCAAAAAAAAAAAAAAAGAGAGAGAGAGAAAAAAAAGAAATCCTGTTATTTGCAGCAACATGGATGAACCCGGAGGTTATTATGTTAAGTGAAAGAAGCCAGGCACAGAAAGACAAACTTTTCTTTTTATAGATCACGCTTTTCAAAAGTTTTTCATTGACACATAATAATTGTACATATTTATGGGGAACAGTGTGTTTTTTTGGATACATGTATACATTGTATAAAAATCAAATTAGGGTATTTAGCATATCCATCACTTCTTACATTTATCATTTTTTGTGGTCAGGACATTCAAAATCCTTTCTCCTAGATATTTTGAAATATACACATAGTCACCCTACTGTGCCATATAATACCATAATTTATTCCTCCTATGTAACTATAACTTTGTGCCTCTTGACCAATCTCTCGCTATCTTCCTCTCCCCACTCCCTTCCCCAGTCTCTGGTAACCACTATGTTACTCTCTACTTCTATGAGATCAACTTCTTTCGATTCTACATATAAGTGAGATAATGCAGTATTTGTCTTCCTGTGTCATTTCTTTTTTGAGACAGAGTCTCGCCCTGTCACCCAGGCTGGAGTGCAGTGGTGTGATCTCGGCTCATTGCAACTTCCACCTCCCAGGTTCAAGCGATTCTCATGCCTCAGCCTCCTAAGTAGCTAGGATTACAGGTGCATGCCACCACACATGGTTAATTTTTGTATTTTTAGTAGAGACGGGGTTTCACCGTGTTGGCCAGGCTAGTCTCAAACTCCTGGCCTCAAGTGATTGACCCACCTCAACCTCCCAAAGTGCTGGGATTACAGGCATGAGCCACTGCACCCAGCGGTCTCTATTATTTCTTATAACTGCATGTGAATCTACAATTACCTTAAAGTGAAAAAATTTAATTTTAAAAAAGGCCCTGTAAAACATGATGTTGAGGGTTATTTGTTAATTTAATGTTTAGAATGCATAAATCATCTCAATTTGTATAATATGCTCTATCTTCAAACTCTTCAACCCTTGGTCTTTTACTGACAACACTACGGTAGGTACGTAGGTAGGTAGATGCTTTTATACTGTGCACTTGCAATTTTTCGAGAGCAAACATAGTTAGTGGCAAAAGTCTGGGTAGACCAGTCATGCATTGGTGGTTAGCCCATATTTCAAAGGAGTGCCCCAATTTCCACAGTCACCACCAAGTAACATCTCATATTCTTTCTTATCTTCAGGAAAGCCACTAGTGAAAACATCACGAATGACTGTGATCAACACGGAGAAGCCTGCAGTCACAGTCGATATAGGAAGCACCATCAAAACAGTGCAGGGAGTGAATGTGACAATTAACTGCCAGGTTGCAGGTGAGAAATTCGTGTATGTATTTGTTCACATGTTAATGGAGCCCTGTGCTAGGTTGGGGATGCAAAGACAAATTAGACACAGATTCTACTCTCAGGGATATAGTGCTAGTAGGGAAGCCAAAGCATGAACCTCAGTTGCTCTGAAAGTAGAAAGTGCTACAGAAATTGAGAGGAAGAAAGATTAATTCTGACTGGGACAGATAGGTAAAATTGATCTTTTTATGTGTATGTTTTTCTTTAATCTTAGCCTTCCATACAGATAGAATGTGAACGTGCAAAGATGGGGGCAAGGAATTCCAAGTGGACAAAGGAGAGTGATAAATTCATGGAAGTAGAAAATCCTCTAGGCTGTAGAGAGAACAGTGTGAGCTTTAGTCTGGGTGGAGCCCAGAGTGCAGAAATGCAGGTGGGAAGTGACGTTAAAGAGCCATGCTTCCGAAAGACAAAGCCACCAGCATTGAAGAGAATGGATTGAAGAAGGGAAATACTAGGACAGAAAGGCCAAGTAAGACTCATCACTGTAGTTTACAGGAGAAGTCATGGAGGCCTGAACTCAGGGCAGTGGGGATGGGAAGGTAAGGACTGGATGGACGTGACAAAAATGGCAAGAGGTAAGACCAACAGCAGCCCGGAGCTTGCTCACGTCAGAAGTGGGCAGGAGTTATTAGAGAAGATAGCCAGTGGAGTTCTGATACAGGCATTGCCCTTAGGTGGGCCTTGCAAACTCAGAGGTCAACAGGGACCAGGAAGGCACAGTGAAGCAAGGAGTAGTAGACAATAGGGGGTGGTAACCTTCAATTAAAAGACAGAAAACACCTACATATAGCAGAATGAGGCCCAGCTACTATTTTTCCCTTCCTGTAGACCACTCATTTGTGATTTGTACCCTAGGGGTTTCACTGCCACAATGCGATGAAGAAATGAATGGTTCTTGTGCCGTTGGGCAACTAGTCTTCTGATTGCTGTCCTCCTCAGATATACCCCACAGTGGCATGGCCACACCAAACCCAGGTTCCCCGATCATACCCTGTCTGCAGAATAGATAGGCAGTGGCACCCCATGCTTTGGTGGTTTCTTCATCTTAGATCTTCATCCTATGAAGGTTTACCTCAATTTGTTACTTATAAGACCAGAAAACCCATTTTAGAGTAAGTAGGAGGAATATCTTAACCTAGGACTTACTGTTTCCAAATAATAGCCAAGTCTGATTTTCTTTGAAATATTCTGATAGCTTTAGGATATCTGAAATATGGCCAGACCTGGTGGCTCACGCCTGCAATCTCAGCACTTTGGGAAGCTGAGGTGGGCGGATTACTTGAGCCCTGGAGTTGAAGACCAGCCTAGGCAACATGGCAAAACCTTGTCTCTACAAAAAAATACAAAAATTAGCCAGGTGTGGTGGCACATGCCTGTAGTCTCAGCTGAGGGAGGCTGAGATGGGAGGATCATTTGAGCCCAGAGGTCAAGGCTGCAGTGAGCCATGGGCATGCCACAGCACTCCAGCCTGGGTGACAGAGCGAGACCCTATCTCAAAAAATAAAAATTAGGATATCTGAAATATAAATCTATCTTTGTAAATGTGCATTAGCTTTGCCTTTGTAGAGCTTCTCATGGCCTTTGATGCTTCCCTTCCAGCCTCATCAGTGAAATCTAGAACCAAGTCCCTTCAGCCCTGTACTCCTAGATAGGTAGTAAGACAAAACCCCTGACAGGGATTGGCATGAATGAGCTACCCCTCTGTGCAGGGATTAATGGTGGTGCCGGTAGAGCCCTTTCTGCAGAACCATCACCCCTCAACACACACCTGATCACTATGGACACATGCTTTGGCGATGAAACACTGGTGACATGATGGACCACGTTGTGTATCTTCTTGAGAGGTGGAACTGGTGGGAGTAAAAGAATTGGGGAGGGGCTGGGCACGGGGACTCACACCTGTAATCACAGCACTTTGGGGGCCCAAGGTGGGTGGATCACCTGAGGTCAGGAGTTTGAGACTGGCCTGGCCAACATGGTGAAACCCTATCTCTACTAAAAATACAAAAATTAGCCAAGTATGGTGGCAAGTGCTTGTAATCACAGCTACTCAGGAGGCTGAGGCATGAGAGTCACTTGAACCTAGGAAGCAGAGGTTGCAGTGAGCAGAGATCGAACCACTGCACTCCAGCCTGGGCAATAGAGCAAGACTCTGTCTCAAAAAAAAAAAAAAATAGGGGAGGAAAGTGCAGCAAAACAAGGAAATGGGCATTTAAAGGAGACTGAAAGAACCAGAATCTGGCTGAGGAAGTATTTACGTTGGGGGAGCCTAAGACATTAAAACGAGCTTTGGCCACTCTTTCGTGCCGCCTAGGGCCCTCTCTCTGGGACTTCGTCCAGAGGCTCACTTGATAACCTTATAGTGAGAACCTGATATACCTAGTTTTCCCTGGCTATGACATTGCAGTCTTTATTTTTGTTTTTACCCATAAAACCATCTGTATTAATGCTGATTAACTAAAATAAATATTTGTTTATTTGTCCTTATTCCTTTTGTTAAACAAGATACTCATTCAAAGTAGGTGGGAAAGAGCCTGCTTATAATTACACAGTGAATTTGCTGGACAAGGAAATCATCTGTGAGCTTAGTCTCCAGTTAAAGTACTGACAGCTATAATGCTAAATGCCAAATGGCAGAGGACTACTTTTACTTTGCTGCTATAAGTGGCTCTTAAGGCTCTTTCCTTACTCTTGGTCATCTCTATCCCATTCCTAGCCAGGCAGCTTAGTGGCCTCCTGATTGGTTAGGTGGGATTCTCTAAGCACCAATAACACTGCCAGTAGCTAATACTCTAGCTTGAGAATTTGCAACCCAGACTCTCGTAATAGACAGGGAAGTGTGACTCCATAAGGGCCTGCTTAAAGCAGTATTTTATGTCAAATTCATTCATGTTAGTCATTTAGCAGCTTTTTATGGAGTATTTAATCCAGGTTAGATCAGATTTCTCCTAATCCAAGGAGCCACAGATAAACAAGATACAATTTTCAGGAAGCTCACAGTCTGGGAAGGAGAAAAGTTATGAAATACATAATGATAATACAATGCGATATGTAGATACAGTTGTTATTTTCTTATTATAAAATATTAGCGTATTAAAGAAATTTTAGAAAAACACAGAAAAATATAAGAGGCCAAAAAGGAAAGAAAACAGCTTGTTCAAAGTCGTTCTCTCCAAACTCAACCACAGCTGACAATTTATTATATTTCCTTAATGATTCCCTTTCATCCTGCTTTATTTCCTCTCAGTAATAAACATTTGTCTGTGTCATAAGCATAATTTTAATGGCTATATAATAGCCTATGTTAAGAATATTATGTAATTTACCTAGACTGACTCACATATTTGAATTGTTAGCAATTTTTCATTAAACAACTTTTTGCATACATGTGCTTTCAGCTTATGAAATGCAGCCTCACATTCTTCCCAATCCTAAAGCATCAACAGCATTAGGCAATGAGTATGATAGGCTTTTTCTTGAAAAGTGACCTAATCCACTGTATCACTCCCATGCTTGTTCTCTATTTGTTCTCCGAAGACATCAGAAAACTGAGTCGGCGATAAAGGATCAAGGGAAGAAGCAGTGTTTCAGTAAATGGGAACAGAATGTGCAAAGGGCCTGAGGTAGAAAGAGCGTGCTGCATTTAAAGAAGTGAAACCTGGCTGGTGGTGTGGCTATAACATCAAGAGCAGAGAAGAAAGTAGCATATGAGGCTGAGGAGGTGTGGGTAGGCAGGGGCTAGATCTTACATGTTCTCATAGATTATGGTACAGTTTAGGTTTTTCTCCTAAAAGCAAAGGAAGTATTTGAAGGACTTAGGAGATAAAATCAGCAGGACTAAGGATGCAGAAATAGTTCATGAGTCAGTGATGAGTGGTGTATTAGGATAGCTTAGACTCTGGTATCAAGTAGACCCCCAAATGTATAATGGCTCAAATACAATAGAAGTTTTATTTTTGCTTACCTAAGAGCCCAAAGAGTACACCTGGTCATCTGGAGAGGATCTGCTCCCACAGTGTCATTCAGGGTCGTAGGATGCTGGTGGGTCTGACATCTGGAACACATGCCTTCCAGGGTCTCCTTAGGGGTTACCTCTATCCTATCAACCAGGAGAGGAGAAAACAGAATATGGGGGATGGTTGAGAAGGCTTTTAAGGGCCACACCTGGAAGGAGCACACATTAAGACTTTTCACATTCCTTTAGTCACATGGCCACACACAACTACAAAGGACGCTGGGGAAGGTAGACTCACTGGATACTCAGGAAAAAGAGGGAAACTGGTTTTGTGAAGAGCTATCATTGTCTGCCACAATCAGTATGGAGAAACGTGGAAGGCTGGAAACCTTCTTTCCAGACTGCCATGATTTTTTAGAATGATTGACAAGACTGACAGTTGAGTTACTGTGTCCTTTCTCTTTTCTTTCCCTAAGCCACCCTACCTCCACATCTCCTAGGAAGCTTCTAGAATTTCCCATGTAAAGGTGCACCTTTGAGTGGACACCCCACCTTGAGATGTTGACACACTGCCATGGTGCAGGCAGCCTTCCAAATATAATAAGGGATCCAGTTAACAAGAATACCCTGTCTGGGATTTTTTTAAAAAGAATATTATAGCATCACCCTACCTGGCAGCTCCGTGGACATCAAAGGCACTGGACCCTGTAATCATATCAAGTTACCACCCATTATGACTAAGCTGTTTTACTGATCCTTTCAAGCAGCAGGGAGAGCATGGTGCTGTTGAAAAGATATACCACAGGGGAAAATGCAAACATGGGTTCTTTTCCTTCCCTGTTTTAAGATACAAATAATACCAGGGAGGTTAGCATGTGGAGCCTATCCAAGTAGCTGGTCCACAACAACATAGCTTTTGGATTTTGTTCTGTGGTAGAGCATATTTTCTGTCATTTTCAGGTGTTTCTTTTTGTGGCATTTGCTGTCACACTACAGCAGGCTAGAAAAGATCATCTCCCGCAACCTGACTAAGCTTCTCAACAAGAAAGAGCTAAAAAGCCAGAACACATGGGTTCTGGAACCTCTCTCCTGACAACACCTTGGTTTTACAACCACAGCAGAAACATTAATTCTGAAAGTAGAAAGGAATTAAGCATTTGACAGTTCAGAAATAGTAAAGCAGCAGTTCAGATTTTCTCTCAAGAGTCAGGCTAGTATAATGGCAGGTGGTGTACACTTGTTAAGATGGGGACTGTTGGCATTAAAGGTATCTCAGTCTGAATTCCCACCCTGGCACTGGTGGGTTACTGATTGGCTGTAGGATAGGGAACTGGGGGGAACAGAAACTCTGTTCCGATGTAATCGTTCAGGCATCCAAACAAATGTGACCTTAGGCAGATTTCTTAATCTCTATGAGACCCTTTTTCTCATAAAATGGAGTTATTAAATAGTACCTGCTTCACAGGATCATTGTGAAAAATAAGTGATTGTGTTTATAAAATGTTTGGCTTATAGCAAATGTTCGGTCAATGATATTTCTCCCTTTAACACACTCAGGATACGTTTGCATGGCTCTCAGTACACTCTGATGTTGAGGTATTCTGAACACCAGTATTAGGCATGTGTATCACTACCTTTTCAGGGGACTCTGTGGAACATTCAAGAGCTGGTGAAGTTTTTTAAAGCATCATTGTCATCTCCTGAGAGAAAAAGAAAAAAATCTTTATAACGCCTCAATTATTGTGTTCTGTTTCCTCATTCTACATGCGTAATGTCAGAGCCAGTTATGGAAGGACTGGCTGTCACTCCAAGGTGTCCTCATAATATCATTCTCCACTTAAGGCCCACATTTCCAGGCAGGAAGTCCTCAAAATGTGGCACCAGCAACAATACCTACATTGGCAAACTCACAATGCAGAGCTGTGCTTGAATGAATCTGAGAGATGTTTGCCAGTAGATTAAAGAATGATTCCCACTTAATTTCTCTTCCCTTGGGACTGCTGTCACGTCCATGGTTCCAGGTTTACAGAAACTGGAGGTTTCTTCCTCCACCCTGCTATTCTGAACATTTCCATTTCTCCCATGAAGCCCCCTGCTGTCACCAGAGGAATTCAGCCCTTTTGGTTTATATCCAGTCCTGTCCTCTCAAACAATTATAGAGTGGCATGAGATAGACAGACATCAAGGGAATGGAAGAAGCTTGCAAGCAATTCCTGGGGGAGTGAGAAATAGCTCCCAGGTCTGTCTCCATTCCTGGGTTCTCTCTCTTCTCCCTCTGTTCCACCCTCCCTCCTCCCCTCTGTCACTCTCACTTTCATTTTCTCTCCCCCTGAGTCTCTGTTTGCTGCCCACAGCCCTCCTCAAAGGAAGATGCAGGCAGTAAGTGCTGCATGTGAGCAATGTGAGGGAAAGAGGATGAATAATGCTAGAAAATGGTTTGCAGGGCCGGCATGGTGGCTCGTGCCTGTAATCCCAACACTTTGGAAGGCCAAGGCAGGTAGATCATCTGAGGTCAGGAGTTCAAGACCAGCCTGGACAACATGGCGAAACCCTGTCTCCATTAAAAATACAAAAATTAGCCGGGCGTGGTGGTGCACGCCTGTAATGCCATCTAACTTGGGAGGCTGAGACAGGAGAATCGCTGGAACCCAGGAGGCAGAGGCTGCAGTGAGCCGAGATCATGCCACTGCACTCCAGCCTAGGTGACAGAGTAAGACTCCATCTCAATAAGAAGGAAGGAAGGAAGGAAGGAAGGAAGGAAGGAAGGAAGGAAGGAAGGAAGGAAGGGAGGAAGGAAGGAAGGAAGGGAAAGGAAAGGGAAGGGAAGGAAGGAAGGAAGGAAAGAAGGAAGGAAGGAAGGAAGGAAGGAAGGAAGGAAGGAAGGAAGGGAAAGGAAGGAAGGAAGGGGAAGGAAGGGGAAGGAAAAGAAGAAAGGAAAAGAAAAGGGTTCGCAGGAACTCATTTTTCCTTGTTCTTTCAGGAGAAAAATAGCTAAGAGTGCATTTCTTCAACTTACTTCTGAGGCTTTCTCCTAAATGCCGTGGATTTTTTTCTTTTAAATGGGAAAAAAGCTCAGCTCAGGGTCCAAAGTCCAAGCTGACATGGACAGGCATCACGATGCTCTTGCTCTCCCTAGTGGTGCTGCAATGAAAAGTCAGCTGTTCCACCCCTCACCTGTGTCTTTTCTCCAGGTATCTTTAGAGATGATGCCAACCTGCCCCTCTTATGCACTTGAGCATCAAGTATCCTACTGTTAGAGCCAGATTAGTGTGCCTCTCTCTCATGTGACAAGGCTGTGGTATCCAAGTCTCCACCCACTTTCGATAACCCTGCCTCTCTTTCTCTAGCCAATTTCAAGGACATGTAACAGATACACAGGCAACTCTTTGAAGACTGCATTCTCAACAGAAGGCTAGCCATTAAGGGCAAACTGCCCTTGGCCCACAGGCAAAAACCAGCCCCAGCTCAGGGAAAACACTAGACCACTAGACTAAAGGTCTGGTTCCTTGGCCATTCTTGGCTTTGACCCCATTTCCCCGGACTTGACACTTTTTTTTTTTTTTTTTTTTTTGAGACAGAGTCTTGCTCTGTCACCCAGGCTGGAGTGCAGTGAGGTGATCTCGGCTCACTGCAACCTCTGCCTCCCAAGTTCAAGTGATTCTCCTGCCTCAGCCTCCTGAGTAGCTGGGATTACAGGTGCCCACCACCATGCCTGGCTAATTTTTGTATTTTTAGTATAGACAGGGTTTCACCATGTTGGTCAGACTGGTCTCAAACTCCTGACCTTGTGATCTGTCTGCCTCGGCCTCCCAAAGTGCTAGGATTACAGGCGTGAGCCACCATGCCCGGCCAGAACTTTACACTTTAAGCATGCCCTGGATACATGCCAGTGAGTTCTATAAGTAAACTGTGTGAGCTGGGTCAGCAGGCTGAGTTGTGTAGGGGAGGGTGCTCTCTGCTCTCTGGAGACCTGTGAATCCGTGCCACAGACTTTCAGTCTCTCAACATACTCAGAACCCAGCCTCCTATAGGATCCTCCTAAAGCAGCATCTAGGAAAGCTCATCCTAAACTCCCAGGGCCTGTTTTCCAGCATGTCAACCACAAGGAAACTTCCTGAGGAATTCACAGGGTCCCTAGAGCACAGAGCCTGGCTTCCAAAGACAGAGCCCATCCCAAGTCAGCAGAAGATCTCCCCATCTCTCTCACAGAAAATAAACTTGGATTGTGGAAAGAGTTGAGCACTTTCCTTTTGTCCTTTTCCTGTGGTTCTACTGATACTACCACTTCATGTTCTCTTGCTCTGAGAAGATACGCAGGCTTCCAAAAATACAAGCATGTTTTCTACATAGAGTGTCAACTCCAGTGACAATCTAGCAGCTTCCATTTGTCTAGTTCATACATATATTTTAATGTTGTATAGCTTTGCACTTTTTATTAAAATATATCTATACAGAAAAGTACGTGTTTCATAAAGGTACCAAGTGAACACTCCCCACCAGACCAGCCCCAGGTCAAGACACAGAGCATCGCCAGTGGCCAAGCCCGTTGTCCCATTTCTCAGTCACAACCCCTCCCCATTCATTCCACTGACTACTAACAACATAGATTAATGTTACCAGGTTTTTTTTTTTTTGAAATTATACAGTATGTACTCTTGTGTCTGGCATCTCTTACTCAACATTATGTTTATTTCATTTAGTTTCATTTTCACTGGTGTATACATTGGTTCTGATGTTTTTCAAATACATTTTCTCCAAAGAATTTGGATACTCTCCTTCCACCTCGGCAAGACCCCTTGCCAGCTGCCTGTTTCCTCCTCTTTGTACTGGCCTCCCTCTTCCTGCCTCATCACTGTAAGTTTAAAAGGCAAAAGATCTGGAGACAACTGAGATGTTTATCTTGTATCAACATTTATTCTGATTCTTTTGTCACCCTGAAGCCTATATCCTTATCCTACCAGGCTCTGGGCATTATTTAGTCTGGCCAAAGCCTGGTAGAAGATGTCCCTGTAGAGCAGCCCCACAGAAGGGGGATTCAAGAAGCTATAAATGCCTCTGGGCTCACCTAAATGTGTTTGACTGATGAGTGGGTTTTTTTTTTTTTTTTTCTGCCTAGGAGTGCCTGAAGCTGAAGTCACTTGGTTCAGGAATAAAAGCAAACTGGGCTCCCCCTACCATCTGCACGAAGGCTCCTTGCTGCTCACAAACGTGTCGTCCTCGGATCAGGGCCTGTACTCCTGCAGGGCGGCCAATCTTCATGGAGAGCTGACTGAGAGCACCCAGCTGCTGATCCTAGGTAAACACTTCAAAGCTGGCTGCCTCTGCTGCACCCTGTTGGGAGTGACTATCTAACCCACCCTCTACCTCCTTTGTGCCCTAATCCAATTAAGGACATAAAAGATAAAATTGGTATCCCTTCACTTCTTCCCAATTTAGGGCCTTTCAATAGAACACAAACTTTGAGCCCAAACACGACCTTGAACCTTGGCTCTTCCATTTACTAACTGCCTGGCACTGGGCAAGTTACTTCACTCTGCTAAGCCTTAGATACTGGTCTCTATGCAGAGACTCCAGACACAGGGATTGCAAGGGGAGAACAGGCATCTCAAACAGAGGTAACCTAATTAAAACAATTATCCTTAACTCTTCCTGCATTAAGGACTTCTTTGAGAATTAGATAAAAACTATGGATTCCTCCTTCTAGAAAAATTCATACATGTAATATTTTTCATATCATTCCAGGAAGCTTATGGTCTAGTCCATCTAAAGTCTCCGCATGTACCCCTAAACATAAGAACCCCTGATTAAAGAGTCTGGCATGGCTTCTGGTATAAAATGGGTGCTTAAAAATAACAGTTGCTGGGACACCGTCCACCATCTGATTATTGCCCAGTTCTGGACTCAGCCATGTTGCAAGCTATAACCATTTTTGCCCCCTGGACTAGGGATACCCTGCTGTTCTTCCCCACTAAGTCTGGGTGCTAGGGAGATAAAGTTAAAAAAAAAAAAAACAAACTTTTTTTTGGCTTTCTCAAAAAAGCAATTATTAGAGCACTTATGCTCTAATTATGCTCTTTCTCACCTAGAGAAAGCTGTCATTCTAAGGAAAAAAAGGAAAGATGTAAGAAACAATAATTCATGCCACACATACAGACATAAACATACATTACAGACTTCCTCAGGGAAAAATATTTAAACTTTACACTTCTGTTTTCACACCCAGAGTTGAAGATATACCAACACATAGGTCCTTCTAGACCCTGCCCACTCAGATTTTAGAGAGGCCCAAACAGGTTTTCATCTCACTGGTGGCTACATAAACCTCCAGCCATCTTAGGAAGCCACAGAAAATTGGCTCAGAGAAAGATGTCATTTGTTTTGCACTGGGTTTCATCCAGCTGAGCTGCTAGTCTGGAGCCCAGAGCCCAGGGAATATTGCCCCACACTGAGTTACGGTGCTTACCAATGAGATTTTTCTCCCTAATAATCCTTCCTTGTTGCCTCTGCTAACAGAGATGAAAGTCTAAGATGTATGGCTGCTACTGTGGCTTTGCCAATGAAGTGTGTATGTTCTATAGGCAGGTGCTTACTGCATTCCAACTCTAATACAGTGTTAACAGTGAACATGGTGTTCAAAGAGCAAAACATCTTCCCCATTTTCATCAAACTTCATGGGGAAAAAAAAATCACTGTCAAGACTCTTAAGTTTAAGGCTTTTCTTGATCACAGTTCTTGGTTTATTAAGGAAAATTTGTTAGCTTTTAATAGGTACTTTATAAACATCAAAGAAATGTCTCATTTAATCCGCAAAAATGCAGCTTAATTTTTAAAGGGGGCATTTTGTGGATGAAGCTGAGACTTCACCCCAAGTTCTGTGACTTAACCTGTGCTATGAGGACTTGAAGTGTAGTAAGGCAGACTTTCACCCATGTATTCATATAGTCCATTGAACAGATATTCATTAAGTGTTGCCATTTAATGTTGCTGACATTAAGCTCCATGTCACCTGGACACTGGTAAAGTTTTAGGAGAAATATAAGTGGTGGCCTCTACCCCTGGAGAATTTCCAGTTTTCCTTGGAAGAGCCAATGGACATGCAGTGAAGAGGAAAATTACTGTCAAAGCTGTAAGGACATTAGGAGGGGCCAACATTTGGCCCAAAAAGAGCTGATTGTTTTGAAGATGGAAAGTAGCCTCCCCTTTTGGCTCTTAGTAAATAAGCAAAGGTTTCATGAGTTTCAACAGGAAATATTGAGGAGGAGAGAAAAAGAGACACTTTGAGTAAACTGCCACCATCAATTCCTAAAATCATGGTATTCCAGGGTAGAAAGAGATCTTGGAAAGGAACCTCATTTTGTAGATGAGAAAACTAAGGCTCTGAGGACTTAAATGACCTAATTAGTGAATGACAGAGCCATGGCTCAAACAGAGGGTTCCTGAACCCAGGCATGATGTTTTTCTCTATGCCATATGAAAAGGATTCTTTTTCAAGTATATTTATAGATATATATATATATATATATATATATATACATATATATATATATATACACACACACACACATATGTAATCTCAAGTTCATCATTGTTTTCTCTATACAATGGTCTTTGTCAGTCAAAGACAGAAAGACTGCAGGTATGTTTTTCAAATAGACTCAGGCACCATTGTGACTTATTAATTCACCAGCCCTAACAAGTGCCTTACAAGGTGCCAGGCATGTAGTAGGGCTGTTGCAGTATGCTGTTGAAATGACCATCCATTTCAAGAGCAATACTCCTGGGCTGCTGCTTCCATTCCAACAAGTGCTCTGGAGAAAAAGGTGGGAGCTGGCCTTGGGAGTGTAAATTGCAGTTCCTCAGGAGATGCAGGAAGAGG
Organism: Symphalangus syndactylus; assembly: GCF_028878055.3. NCBI lineage: Eukaryota > Metazoa > Chordata > Mammalia > Primates > Hylobatidae > Symphalangus > Symphalangus syndactylus. The sequence goes on along the minus strand of NC_072431.2, from coordinate 120,904,448 downwards.
GGAAAAGGCATCTGCTGCTTTTCCAAGAGAATCTGGGATCATCCCACTACTAAGTTCAGCAGGTTCTTGCCTCTTTATTTGTCCAGCAGAAATGATAAGCCACTATATATTTCCCATTTTAGTCACTTTTAGCATTGATTAACTGCGACATCTGATGACTTCAGCGCTGACTCCTTGTAAGATTCTGAATGATGAAGCATCACATAGCAACATTCTCCTTCCTGCTCTATCTAGGTCCTACTTAGGCATAAAAATCCAAACCACAAAGAAAATTAAGTCACCAACTTCACAACTGCATCTTTTGCTTCATAGAAAAGGGTCCTTTTAAATAAGAAATTCATGTGGTGTTTCTCTGTCTGTGCAGACAATAACACAGTGCCTCATTCTAAAGACTGTTACTAGGGCTAAATGAAAAATGGACTGAAATGTATTTAGCACAGAACTTGGCATAGTAAATTCTAAAATTCACCTTTTTAAAAAAGTATCTTTATCATATAGTTTAACTTATCTACAAATGTGTAGGTACCCAGTGGTCTAAAATGAGAAACCCCTGAACTTGGTATGCCTGCTTCTTCTTACTTACCTTATCATTTCAGCCATCAAATACCTATATTGAGTTTGAAATTCAGACTCACCTTGATAGGGACTCCTCTATAGGAAAAATAATGTTAAAAGGCAACAATAGTAATGCCTATCTTACATATATGCATACATGTGCACATACATGCATACCCACCTCTTCCTCTTCACTTGACACAGCCTTGTGCTTTAACCTGCCTGATCCACCCTCTGCCTCCTCACAGATCCCCCGCAAGTCCCCACACAGTTGGAAGACATCAGGGCCTTGCTCGCTGCCACTGGACCGAACCTTCCTTCAGTGCTGACGTCTCCTCTGGGAACACAGCTGGTCCTGGATCCTGGGAATTCTGCTCTACTTGGTGAGTCTAACCCTTGGAAACATTGGGCAGAAATCCAGGACTGGACAGGATTTATGGATGGGTGACTGCTTGCAGGTGGGAAGGAGGCAGCAGTAGGGGGTGGCCAACAGGAAATCACTAAATTGCCTACAGAATCCAGACTCACTAGTGGAAACTTGGCTGACTTTCCATATGAGGTGAATGCAGTTGTTAGTCTGTACTCTGTGGCTTGTCTAGATTCCAATATGGCTCCTTTCTGAATCCTCTTGGGTTGATGCCATGGTCCAGATCCTCTTAATCAGACTGACTCTTGAAACTTTGAGAAAGTTACAGCAGTAAAGAACAGCTCCTATATCTCCTCTCCTCTTGCTAACCATTCCCCGGTACTCCTCCATGATCCCCTCCCACCTCAACTAGAGCAATAATCAACTTTCGAGGAGAAAGTCAAATATCAGCGCCCTCCAAAAGGAAGACTATACTATTTAGACCAGCTTTCTGTAGATATAGCCTAAAGCTAACCCAGATAAACTCCTCAAGGCAAGTGCTGAATTAATTTCACCAAGTACAACCTCCCTGTCATCTAGTGTTGGAAACCTTCACCAAGTTATTTCCCACATGGGTAGTGCCCTCTGGTAGCAAGGAGTTGTACAAGGGCATTCAAGTCCTGGGCCCCCACACCAGAATCATGAAGATGCCAGAAAAACCTTCACACATGACCTCTGGAGATGGACAAGGTGGAAGAGAAGAATTCTTCTGCCTTCAAAAGGCCTGGTGGGCGGGGGGGGGGCGGGGGCGGGGAAATAGGCCTATACATGGAATAGGGACAGGGAATATATGAGAAGTTTCTGTACATTCCTCTTGTGCTGTGTACCTAAGATCTAAAACTCCTCTTTATTTTTTTTTTTCTGGGTCCCCAGTGTTTTATTAAAATATTTATTTTAAAATGAACAAACCTAACAGTGTAAAAAATTCTGTATACATATAGTTTTATACAACTTTAAAATCCACAAAGCTCTAAAACATTGTTAACAATTAGAAAATAAAATAAATAGCATTAATTTAAGACCTCAGATGATGCTGTTCTGTTAAAACTATATTGCCTCATGAAATCAAAGCATGATACATACCATTAAGGTGTAGGATTTTAGTGTTCAGTATGTCTTAGCTATTGTACATCACATGATTTTTCGATTCTTCCACCGATTTTCTGTTTGAATTACCAAAAATCTTTGATTTTTTGTAGCATCTTATGATGCTGTTTTCTCTCCAACTTTCCATAAATACAGAATTTATATATTAAAAACAGCTTTGGTGTTTTCAAGTTATTTCACAAATATTAAAATAGTACTGCTTGGGGTTAGCTTGATAATAACATAAATACCTTCTTTTTTTTTTTTTTTTTTTTTTTTTTGAGACGGAGTCTTGCTCTGTCCCCCAAGCTGGAGCACAGTGGTGAGATCTCAGCTCACCACAAGCTCCACCTCCCGGGTTCATGCCATTCTCTTGCCTCAGCCTCCCGAGTAGCTAGGACTACAAGCGCCCACCACCAAGCCTGGCTAATTTTTTTGTATTTTTAGTAGAGACGGGGTTTCACCATGTTAACCAGGATGGTCTCGATCTCCTGACCTTGTGATCCTCCCGTCTCGGCCTCCCAAAGTGCTGGAATTACAGGCGTGAGCCACCATGCCTGGCCCATAAACAACTTCTTAAGCACTAGAATCTCATAGTGCCCATCCAGATGATACAGAATATACCTACAATATATCTTTAAAAATTCAGAATAGCTTCAATATGAAATATAAAATTACCCACGTTCTCACTGGGAGCTCAGTTAGCAGAGAGTCATCTGAGAATCCCCAAGTCCTTGGGCTTCAGTTTGAGAAACGGTGCTACGGTCTTTATTGATACTGCTAAGCTGGAAAACATGGAATCTCCTCTGACAAGTATATCTTAGAAGATTTGCCAGGAGAAAGAGAAGCAAAGGGAAGTCATAATTTAAATAAAAGGACAGAATATTTTTGGTACAGCCCTTCCCTACCAATATCTCTTTCCAGGGCAGGGACATTTGTTCCTTGCTATGAAAAGGGGACCATGTAATTTATCATCCAACTAAGACATTTTTGAGAGTAGAAAAGCAAGCTATTAATAATTACACGAGGACAACTATGTGACCAGGACAGTCCAGCCCACATGGTCACCCTAAGAGAAGAGTGAGGGAGGCACTCGTGCATTTGAAGAGATCAAACAGATCTCATGCTTCGTGATAAATGCTTTTGAAGCCAGGCATGAGGCTCACACCTTTAATCCCAGCTACTTAGATTGAGACAGGTTGCTTGAGCTCAGGATAAAACTCCTCTTTAAAATAAAACAAAAAGCCAAGTCCTACAAAGTGGGGAAAATCTTCATACTAACTCTATGTGATCCCAAATGTTGACAATGATAGCTAGAATTATTCCTGTGGCTCAAAGTTTAAAGTTTCTGTATTCTTTTACCCACGAACTAGCGAGGAACAGGAGGCCAGTGGGTTCCCAGTCATATTGGTGATGACTTATCAACATGGCCACAGGGGCCTGTTATCTTTAGGATTAGAGCACAGAAAGATGACCTTCAATTTTCGTTTTCATCTGAAACTTGCAAAGAATCTTCATAGCTTATCAGCATATGGAAAAATCTGATTTCTCTATTTTTGACTTGAGTAAAAATAAGACACAGGGAAAGTAACAAGTAGCCCTATTCTGTTGCCCATGATTTTTTTTTTTTTTTTTTTTTTTTTTTTTTTTTTTTTTGAGACAGAGTCTCGCTCTGTCGCCCAGGCTGGAGTGCAGTGGCGCAATCTCGGCTCACTGCAAGCTCCGCCTCCCGGGTTCACGCCATTCTCCTGCCTCAGCCTCTCCGAGTAGCTGGGACTACAGGCGCCCACCACCACGCCCGGCTAATTTTTTGTATTTTTAGTAGAGATGGGGTTTCACTCTGTTGCCCATGATTTATACAAGTTTGGCACTGAGTTTTTCTATATCATGTTGATCAGAATTAATAGAAGCTTCAAACTGCATATTGCCTTTGGCTTACATATAGTAAACTTATTGTGAACTTCTTTATTTTAGAATCACTATGAGAAACTCTCATAACTGTTCATCACAGCCCGGTCACAAGCAGGGTGGCAGCAATTGTTTATTTTCAAGTTCAGTAACTCTTTTGGGTCACTCAGGTGCCATTTAGCATGCTGGACAAGTTAACCTGTTCATGTTTTTTCATGATAGCTTTACTTTCATTCTCCCTTATTCTGGAATAATATTTTGTTTCATTTTAGCCATGGGCAATAAGAATTTATTGTACTTTATGTTGCCACATTCCATTGCTAGTTTATGGTGCTTTGTTACCTTAGGCTGGTATTTAAATCCAGCAGTTAAGAGACACCTTAAAATCCCAGTCCACATCCAGACTGCTCCATTTGAATGCGACAGTGAGTCAGTATTCATAAAGTCCCTGAATGTAACTGCCTGGACCAAATGAACTTGAATGGTGAATGTCAGTGTCACGCCAGCACTATAGAACTAGGAGGCTCACATGGAATTGTGGAGATGAATGAGACAGTGATGTCAAGTATCAGGACTCTGAGAAGTAGGTTGAGACAGACAGAGCCTCATTATGATGCTTTGGAGCTGAGCACTGCAGAATGGGTGGCATTCAAATAGGCAGAAAGGAAGAGAAATGGGCACTCAAGGTGAGGAAGATTCCATGAGCCCCAAGATGAAAAATGTGCAAGATATGTATCAGATGTCTGTTCAGAAACAACTGTAAAACACCACTGCTTTAAGACTGATGACAGGCAGCTAAACTGGGATAGAAACTAGGCCATCAAAACGAACAAGCCTCAGCCACAGCTTGTCCATTCAGATTTGCCTCAGACCCTCACCCCAACAATCCTAATGCCCTCCACCCATCCTGAACTTCCCCAGCTTGTGCCTCGTCCTGGTCTTAGTCCAGTTGCTCCCATCTGGACAGGCTCCCATCCCTGACTCCTATAGGTGGCCCTTTCAGACCACCGTGTGTGCTCTGGGTATGAGAAATAAGCCAGGGAGGCTGGAGAGGAGGTTTTGTGTAGGGTTGCTGAGAAATTAACATCAAATTGTGGAGGCCATGAATATAAAACAAAGGAAGTAGATGTACTACACGGGGAATGGGAACAAATATTTCGAGGGTTTTTAAATAGGAGAATGACATACTAAAAGTAATGTATAAGAAGAATTAATCTGATATTCTGTAGGAATAATCGATAGTGGGAGAGATTTAATGAAGAAACCCTATTTTGAGGATAACAGATATTCTAGACCAAGGTGGAAATACATGGCAAAGATACTGTTAATCACTCCTCCCACAGCCAAGACATCCCTAGTCAGTCATGACATTCTTTTTCACTCAGCCCAGGCACTGCCTTGAAATTCATTTTAATGTTCTTACCAAGCCTGGTGGTAGTTGATATATACAGGATGAAAGCCATTCACCAGCCCTATTGTAGCCAGTGAGTGGTGAGATGCCAGCCACTGTGTGTTTCCCCTATGTTTGAGGTCAGCTGGCTGTAACAGCCTTACAGAACTTCATGGTTCTGTGGCACAGGAACAGTAACTCATAGACCCTGATTTTCATGTTTCCCAGCAGTAAGGGGAGAAGGGAGAGTTGGAGTTTTTTAAGCCATGTGTCAGAGCTCATTCTTCTTCATTAAGTCTGGAGTGTTGAGATCCCACTAGGTGAGACTATTCCAGAACTGGCTATTTTAGTTATCAGACACCCTGGTATTGATTTCACCTCAAGCCACTGCTACAACTCTCCAAAAGGAAGGTTGCCTGAGCAACACACGCACAGGCCCACCTGGGCCTCACTTTTCCATAACTATAAAAATGAAACCTTGGGACTAGCAAGTGCTTGTTGCTGTCACACTCTTGACCATATGGCTTAGACATAGATGCCCAGTAGAGGCTCGGCCATGCCAAGTGGACCCAACCTAACTGGACCCATTGTCCCAGGCAAAACAGGTGCTGATTTTTTTATCCTTGTTTGCAGCTATTCTTTTTGCAGGAAGCCCAAAACTGTGCCAACTGTTCTCCAGGGCAAGGCTGGCGGTCATGCCATTACTTTTTGGTGGTCCAGACCCAAGCAGTACCCCCCACAGGGCTCCAATTATAGAGCAGCAGCATTTCAGGCCTCCCTGCGGCACCAAAACCTTTTTGCAGACTTTTGCTAAATATTTTTTTTGGCCACTAAGACCCAAGACTAATATTTCTCACAGTATCATTTATAGGGCATTAGCACTGATATTTTTTGAAAAATAACTTTTATTGGAGTTTTTATTATAAGAGCAATACATCTTCGTTGTAGAAAAATGAATTAGAGAAGCAGAAGGAAAACAATGAAAATTATCTATATTACCTAATTCAAAGATAATTCGTTCAAATACCTTTTTCCTAGACACTAATATACATATTATACATATCTTTTGCCTAAAATGAAATATACTCTATATATTGATCGTAACTTTTTTCACTTACTGGTATGTAACAGGCAGCTTTCCATGTCTCTAAACAGTCTTCTACAATTTCATTTTATATCTTATTCTATAAGATATAGAGATTTATATCTTATTCTATAAGATATAGAGATTTATATCATATTCTATAAGATATAGAGATTTACATCTTATTCTATAAGATATAGAGATTTACATCTTATTCTATAAGATATAGAGATTTACATCTTATTCTATAAGATATAGAGATTTACATCTTATTCTATAAGATATAGAGATTTACATCTTATTCTATAAGATATAGAGATTTACATCTTATTCTATAAGATATAGAGATTTACATCTTATTCTATAAGATATAGAGATTTACATCTTATTCTATAAGATATAGAGATTTACATCTTATTCTATAAGATATAGAGATTTACATCTTATTCTATAAGATATAGAGATTTACATCTTATTCTATAAGATATAGAGATTTACATCTTATTCTATAAGATATAGAGATTTACATCTTATTCTATAAGATATAGAGATTTACATCTTATTCTATAAGATATAGAGATTTACATCTTATTCTATAAGATATAGAGATTTACATCTTATTCTATAAGATATAGAGATTTACATCTTATTCTATAAGATATAGAGATTTACATCTTATTCTATAAGATATAGAGATTTACATCTTATTCTATAAGATATAGAGATTTACATCTTATTCTATAAGATATAGAGATTTACATCTTATTCTATAAGATATAGAGATTTACATCTTATTCTATAAGATATAGAGATTTACATCTTATTCTATAAGATATAGAGATTTACATCTTATTCTATAAGATATAGAGATTTACATCTTATTCTATAAGATATAGAGATTTACATCTTATTCTATAAGATATAGAGATTTACATCTTATTCTATAAGATATAGAGATTTACATCTTATTCTATAAGATATAGAGATTTACATCTTATTCTATAAGATATAGAGATTTACATCTTATTCTATAAGATATAGAGATTTACATCTTATTCTATAAGATATAGAGATTTACATCTTATTCTATAAGATATAGAGATTTATATCTTATTCTATAAGATATAGAGATTTATATCTTATTCTACATACTATATCTTATTCAACAAATTCTCTAATGTTGATCTTTTAGGTTCTTTATAATATTTTCCTATTATATCAAAAATAGATTTGATGAATATTTTTATTTCTAAGTCCTTGTGTGCAGCCCTATTTACTTAGGATCATTTCCTAGAAGTGAAATTGTTGTGTCAAAAGCATTGAATATTTTAGATTTTTGTTGTATATTGTCAAATTGCCCTCCAACAAAGTTTTACCGATTTTATATGCCCACCAGCACTGTACGAGAGTTCCCATTTACCCAAAATGTTGCCAAGACTACATATGACCAAGAGTTTTTACATTTACTATTTTAATTGGTGGATATACAATAATATAAAATACAATATGAAAAATGGTATACATTTATAATTTTTTTTTATGTTTATCAGTCATTTATACTCATTTATGAATTGCCTATTCAAGTCCTTTGATAGTTTTTTGTTATTTCTCTGTTTTGTTTTTTAACTTTTAAGTTCATGGGTGCATGTGCAGGTTTGTTACATGGGTAAACTTGTGTCATGGGGGCTTGTTATGCAGACTATTTCATCACCCACGTATAAAGCCTCGTACCCATTAGTTATTTTTCCCGATCCTCTCCCTGATCCCACCCCCCACCCTCTGATAGGCCCCAGTGTGTGCTTTGTTCCCCTCTATGTGTCCGTGTGTTCTCATCTGGCTCCCACTTAATAAGTGAGAACATCAGGTACTTGGTTTTCTGTTCCTGCATTAGTTTGCTGAGGATGATAATCTCCATCTGTATCCATGTCCTTGCAAAGGACATGATCTCATTCTTTCTTATGGCTGCACAGTATTCCATGGTGTATATGTACCACATTTTCTTTATCCAGTCTATCACTGATGGACATTTAGGTTGATTCCATGTCTTTGCCATTGTGAATTGTGCTGCAATCAACATATATGTGCATGTGTCTTTATAATAGAATGATTTATATTCCTTTGGGATACCCAATAATGGGATCGCTGGGTTGAATGATATTTCCGTCTTTAGGTCTTTGAGGAATTGCCCACTGTCTTCCACAATGGTTGAACTAATTTACACTCCCACCAACAGTGCATAAGCATTTCATTTTCTCCACAACCTTGCCAGCATCTGTTGTTTTTTGACTTCGTAATAATAGCCATTCTAACTGGTGTGAGATGGTATCTTATTGTGGTTTTGATTTGCATTTCTCTAACAATCAGTGACGCTGAGCTTTTTTTCCATATGATTGTTGGATACATGTATGTCTTCTTTTGAAAAGTGTCTGTTCACATCTTTGCCCACTTTTTAATGGGATTGTGTTTTTTTGTAAATTTAAGTTCCTTATAGATGCTGGATGTTAGACATTTGTCAGATGTATACTTTGCAAAAATTTTCTTCCATTCTTTAGGTTGCGTTTCCTCTGTTGACAGTTTGTTTTGCTGTGCAGAAGCTCTTTAATTAGATCTCGTTTGCCAGTTTTTGCTTCTGTTGCAATTGCTTTTGGTGTCTTCATCATGAAACCTTTGCCCGTGCCTATGTCCTGAATGGCAATGCTGAGGTTGTCTTCTAGGGTTTTTACAGTCTTGGGTTTTACATTTCAGTCTTCAATCCATCTTGAGTTAATTTTTGTATATGGAGTAAGGAAGGGACTCAGTTTTAATCTTCTGTATATGGCTGGCCAGTTATCCTAGCACCATTTATTAAATAGGGAATCCTTCCCCCATTTCTTGTTTTTGTCAGTTTATCGAAGATTAGATGGTCATAGGTATGTGGCCATATTACTGAGTTCTCTATTCTGTTCCATTGGCCTATGTGTCTGTTTTTGTACCAGCACCACGTTTTTTGGTGGCCATAGCCCTGTAGTATACTTTGAAGTTGGGTAGCGTGATGCCTCCAGCTTTGTTCTTTTTGCTTAGGATTGCTTTGGCTATTTGGGCTTTTTTTGGGTTCCATATGAATTTTTAAATAGTTTTTCCTAGTTCTGTGAAAAATGTCATTGATAGTTTAATAGGAATAACACTTAATCAAGTTGTTTGAGACAGTATGACCATTTTAACAATGTTGATTCTTCTTATCGATGAGCATGGAATGTTTTCTATTTGTTTGTGTCATCTTTGATTTCTTTGAGCAGTGTTTTGCAGTTCTCTTTGTGGAGATCTTTCACCTTCTTTGTTATTCATTTATAAGATACAAATACTTCTTTATATGTTTGACCCATATTTGACAATCTGATAGTTGATATTCAATATATAATACATATTTAAAGTTTAAAATATGATGTTTTGATATATGTATACACCTGTGAAATCATCACCACAATCAATATAATGAACATATTTATCAGCCCCCAAGTTACCTCATATCCCTTTGTAATTGTTCTGGCATACCCCTACCCCCAACACCACTGCTCCCACCCTAGGTGAACACTGATCTAATTTATGTCAGGGTAAACTAGATTGCATTTTATACAATGTTATAGAAAAGGACTAATGCCTTTGGGATATTTTATTTCTTTCACTCAGAATAATTACTTTGACATTCATCCATATTGTAGCATGGATCAACAGGGCATTTCTATCGCTAATTAGTATTTCTTTGTATATACTACAGTTTGTTTAATCATTCACCTGTTCAGTGACGGAATTGTTATTTTCAGTTTCTAGTTATTACAAATCTGCTATGAAATTCATTTATATTAATCTTTATATGCACACATGGTTTCATTTCTCTTGGTTAAACACCTAGGAGTGAAATGACTTGCTCGTATCATAGATATATATTTAACATTTTAAGAAACAGCCAAACTGTTTTCCAAAGTAGTTGTACTACTTTACATTCCCGCCAGCAGTGTAAGAAAGTTCTGAGTTCTCCTTGTCCTCACCAAAACTTACTGTAGTTGGTCTTTTGCATTTTGGACATTCTACTGTGTGTGTAGTGGTTTCTCATTGTGGTTTTAAATTGTATTCCCTTAATTGCTAGTAGTGTTGAACATCTGTTCATGTGTTTATTTGCCATCCTGATTTCTTCTTTGGTAAAATGTCTGCTCAATTTTTTGGCCCTTTATTTAAAAATTGAGTTGTTTACTTATATCAAATTTTCAGTGTTTTAATATATTTTGAATATAAGTCTTTTAATGAGATATGTAATTTCCAAATACTTTGTCCCAGTCAGCAGCTGTATTTTCATTCTCTTAACAGTGCCTTTCAAAGAGTAGAAGATTTTGATTTTGATGAGGTTCAACTTACTCTTTTCTTAATTTTTTAAAATAATTTCAACTTTTATTTTAGATTCAGGAGGTACATGTGCAGATGTGTTACATAGGTATATTGCCTGATGCTGAGATTTGAGGTATGATTGATCCCATCACCCAGATACTGAATATAGTACCCAGTAGTTTTTCAGCTCTTGCCCTGTTCCTTTCCTCTCTCATTAGTAGTCCCCAGTGTCTACTGTTGCCATTTTTATGTCCATGAGTACCCAATGTTTAGTTCCCACTTCTAAGTGAGAACATGTGGTATTTGGTTTTCTGTTCCTGCATTATCCTGCTTAGGATAATGGCCTCCAGCTGCATCCATGTTGCTGCAAAGGAGATGATTTCATTCTCTTTATGGCTGCATACTATCTTATGGTATATATGTACCACATTTTATTTATCCAATCCACTGTTGATGGCACCTAGGTTGATTCCATGTCTTTGCTATTGTGAATAGTGCTGCAATGAACACACAAATGCATGTGTCTTTTTGGTAGAATGATTTATTTTCTTTTGAATACATACCCAGTAATAGGACTGCTGGATTGAAAGATCGTTGGGTTTTAAGTTCTTTGAGAAATATCCAAACTGCTTTCCACAGCAGCTAAACTAATTTACAGTCCCACCATCCGTATAAAAGCATTCCCTTTTCTCTACAGAATCACCAGCATCTGTTGTTTTTTGATGCTTAAATTGTAGCCATTTTGACTGGTCTGAAATGGTATCTCATTGTCTTCTTTTGAGAAATGTCTGTTCCTGTCTTTTGCCCATTTTTAATGGGGTTACTTGTTTTTTGCTTGTTCAATTTAAGTTCCTTATGGATTCTGAATATTAGACCTCTGTTGGATACATAGTTTTTGAATATTTTCTCCCGTTCTGTAGGTTGTCTGTTTACTCTGTTGATAGTTGCTTTTGCTGTGCAGAACTCTTTAGTTTGATTAGGTCCAACTTGTCAATTTTTTGCTTTGTTTCAATTACTTTTTAGAACTGTTTTGGTTACTGTAGCCCTGTAGTATATAGTTTGAAGTTGGGTACCATGATGCTTCTCCTTTTGTTCTTTTTATTTAGGATTACCTTGGCTATTCAGGCTCTTTTTTGGTTGCATATGAATTTTAGAATAGTTTTTTCTAATTCTGTGAAAAATGATGTTGATAGTTTGATAATAATAGCATTAAATCTGTAGATTGCCTTGGGCAGTATGGCCATATTAATGATTATTGATTCTTCTAATCCATAAACACTGAATGCTTTTCTATTTATGGATGTCATCTATGATTTCTTTCAGCATTGTGTTTTATAGTTCTCCTTGTGGAGATCTTTAACCTTCATGGTCAGATATATTCCTAGATATTTTATTTTTGTGTATCTTTGTGTTGCTATTGTAGATGGCATTGCATTCTTGATTTGGCCCTCAGCTTGAAGGTTATTGGTATATAGAAATGTTACAGATTTTGTACATTGATTCTGTATCCTGAAACTTTACTGAAGTCATTTATCAATTCTAGGAGCCTTTTGGAAATCTTTAGGGTTTTCTAGATGTATAATCATATAGTCAGTAAAGAGAGATAGTTTGACTTATTTGCTTATTTGGATGCCTTTTATTTCTTTCTCTTGCCTGATGGCGCTCGCTAAGACTTTCCATTTATTCTTTTAGGGCTCATTCTTTTTTTTTTTTTAATTTTTTTTTTTTAATTTTTTATTTTTTATTATACTTTAGGGTTTTAGGGTACATGTGCACAAAGTGCAGGTTTGTTACATATGTATCCATGTGCCATGTTGATTTCCTGTACCCATTAACTCGTCATTTAGCATTAGGTGTATCTCCTAATGCTGTCCCTCCCCCCTCCCCCCACCCCACAGCAGTCCCCGGAGTGTGATGTTCCCCTTCCTGTGTCCATGAGTTCTCATTGTTCAATTCCCACCTATGAGTGAGAACATGCGGTGTTTGGTTTTTTGTCCTTGCGATAGTTTACTGAGAATGATGTTTTCCAGTTTCATCCATGTCCCTACAAAGGACACGAACTCATCATTTTTTATGGCTGCATAGTATTCCATGGTGTATATGTGCCACATTTTCTTAATCCAGTCTATCGTTGTTGGACATTTGGGTTGGTTCCAACTCTTTGCTATTGTGAATAGTGCCGCAATAAACATACGTGTGCATGTGTCTTTATAGCAGCATGATTTATAGTCCTTTGGGTATATACCCAGTAATGGGATGGCTGGGTCAAATGGTATTTCTAGTTCTAGATCCCTGAGGAATCGCCACACTGACTTCCACAATGGTTGAACTAGTTTACAGTCCCACCAACAGTGTAAAAGTGTTCCTATTTCTCCACATCCTCTCCAGCACCTGTTGTTTCCTGATTTTTTAATGATGGCCATTCTAACTGGTGTGAGATGGTATCTCACTGTGGTTTTGATTTGCATTTCTCTGATGGCCAGTGATGACGAGCATTTCTTCATGTGTTTTTTGGCTGCATAAATGTCTTCTTTTGAGAAGTATCTGTTCATGTCCTCTGCCCACTTTTTGATGGGGTTGTTTGTTTCTTTCTTGTAAATTTGTTTGAGTTCATTGTAGATTCTGGATATTAGCCCTTTGTCAGATGAGTAGGTTGCAAAAATTTTCTCCTATTCTGTAGGTTGTCTGTTCACTCTGATGGTAGTTTCTTTTGCTGTGCAGAAGCTCTTTAGTTTAATGAGATCCCATTTGTCGATTTTGGCTTTTGTTGCCATTGCTTTTGGTGTTTTAGACATGAAGTCCTTGCCCACGCCTATGTCCTGAATGGTATTGCCTAGGTTTTCTTGTAGGATTTTAATGGTTTTAGGTCTAACATATAAGTCTTTAATCCATCTTGAATTAATTTTTGTATAAGGTGTAAGGAAGGGATCCAGTTGCAGCTTTCTACATATGGCTAGCCAGTTTTCCCAGCACCATTTATTAAATAGAGAATCCTTTCCCCATTTCTTGTTTTTGTCAGGTTTGTCAAAGATCAGATAGTTGTAGCTATGCGGCATCATTTCTGAGGGCTCTGTTCTGTTCCATTGATCTATGTCTCTGTTGTGGTACCAGTACCATGCTGTTTTGGTTACTGTAGCCTTGTAGTAGAGTTTAAAGTCAGGTAGCATGATGCCTCCAGCTTTGTTCTTTTGGCTTAGGATTGACTTGGTGATGCGGGCTCTTTTTTGGTTCCATATGAACTTTAAAGTAGTTTTTTCCAATTCTGTGAAGAAAGTCATTGGTAGCTTGATGGGGATGGCATTGAATCTATAAATTACCTTGGGCAGTATGGCCATTTTCACGATATTGATTCTTCCAACCCATGAGCATGGAATGTTCTTCCATTTGTTTGTATCCTCTTTTATTTCATTGAGCAGTGGTTTGTAGTTCTCCTTGAAGAGGTCTTTCACATCCCTTGTAAGTTGGATTCCTAGGTATTTTATTCTCTTTGAAGCAATTGTGAATGGGAGTTCACTCATGATTTGGCTCTCTGTTTGTCTGTTATTGGTGTACAAGAATACTTGTGATTTTTGTACATTAATTTTGTATCCTGAGACTTTGCTGAAGTTGCTAATCAGCTTAAGGAGATTTTGGGCTGAGACAATGGGGTTTTCTAGATATACAATCATGTCATCTGCAAACAGGGACAATTTGACTTCCTCTTTTCCTAATTGAATACCCTTTATTTCCTTCTCCTGCCTGATTGCTCTGGCCAGAACTTCCAGCACTATGTTGAATAGGAGTGGTGAGAGAGGGCATCCCTGTCTTGTGCCAGTTTTCAGAGGGAATGCTTCCAGTTTTTGCCCATTCAGTATGATATTGGCTGTGGGTTTGTCGTAGATAGCTCTTATTATTTTGAGATATGTCCCATCAATACCTAATTTATTGAGAGTTTTTAGCATGAAGCGTTGTTGAATTTTGTCAAAGGCCTTTTCTGCATCTATTGAGATAATCATGTGGTTTTTGTCTTTGGTTCTGTTTATATGCTGGATTACATTTATTGATTTGCGTATGTTGAACCAGCCTTGCATCCCAGGGATGAAGCCCACTTGATCATGGTGGATAAGCTTTTTGATGTGCTGCTGGATTCGGTTTGCCAGTATTTTACTGAGGATTTTTGCATCAATGTCCATCAAGGATATTGGTCTGAAATTCTCTTTTTTGGTTAAGTCTCTGCCAGGTTTTGGTATCAGGACGATGCTGGCTTCGTAAAATGTGTTAGGGAGGATTCCCTCTTTTTCTATCGATTGGAATAGTTTCAGAAGGAATGGTACCAGTTCCTCCTTGTACCTCTGGTAGAATTCGGCTGTGAATCCATCAGGTCCTGGACTCTTTTTGGTTGGTAAGCTATTGATTATTGCCACAATTTCAGAACCTGTTATTGGTCTATTCAGAGATTCAACTTCTTCCTGGTTTAGTCTTGGGAGGGTGTATTTGTCGAGGAATTTATCCATTTCTTCTAGATTTTCTAGTTTATTTGCATAGAGGTGTTTGTAGTATTCTCTGATGGTAGATTGTATTTCTGTGGGATCGGTGGTGATATCCCCTTTTTCGTTTTTTATTGCATCTATTTGATTCTTCTCTCTTTTCTTCTTTATTAGTCTTGCTAGCGGTCCATCAATTTTGTTGATCTTTTCAAAAAACCAGCTCCTGGATTCATTAATTTTTTGAAGGGTTTTTTGTTTCTCTATTTCCTTCAGTTC
This sequence comes from Symphalangus syndactylus, assembly GCF_028878055.3. Classification (NCBI taxonomy): domain Eukaryota; kingdom Metazoa; phylum Chordata; class Mammalia; order Primates; family Hylobatidae; genus Symphalangus; species Symphalangus syndactylus. The sequence goes on along the minus strand of NC_072431.2, from coordinate 120,888,918 downwards.
TGCTCTGATTTTAGTTATTTCTAGCCTTCTGCTAGCTTTTGAATGTGTTTGCTCTTGCTTTTCTAGTTCTTTTAATTGTGATGTTAGGGTGTCAATTTTGGATGTTTCCTGCTTTCTCTTGTGGGCATTTAGTGCTATAAATTTCCCTCTACACACTGCTTTGAACGTGTCCCAGAGATTCTGGTATGTTGTGTCTTTGTTCTCGTTGGTTTCAAAGAACATCTTTATTTCTGCCTTCATTTCATTATGTACCCAATAGTCATTCAGGAGCAGGTTGTTCAGTTTCCATGTAGATGAGCGGTTTTGAGTGAGTTTCTTAATCCTGAGTTCTAGTTTGATTGCACTGTGGTCTGAGAGACAGTTTGTTATAATTTCTGTTCTTTTACATTTGCTGAGGAGAGCTTTACTTCCAACTATGTGGTCAATTTTGGAATAGGTGTGGTGTGGTGCTGAAAAAAATGTATATTCTGTTGACTTGGGGTGGAGAGTTCTGTAGATGTCTATTAGGTCCACTTTATGTAGAGCTGAGTTCAATTCCTGGATATCCTTGTTAACTTTCTGTCTTGTTGATCTGTCTAATGCTGACAGTGGGGTGTTAAAGTCTCCCATTATTATTGTGTGGGAGTTTAAGTCCCTTTGTAGGTCACTGAGGACTTGCTTTATGAATCTGGGTGCTCCTGTGTTGGGTGCATATATATTTAGGATAGTTAGCTCTTCTTGTTGAATTGATCCCTTTACCATTATGTAATGGCCTTGTCTCTTTTGATCTTTGTTGGTTTAAAGTCTATTTTATCAGAGACTAGGATTGCAACCCCTGCCTTTTTTTGATTCCCAGTTGCTTGATAGATCTTCCTCCATCCCTTTATTTTGAGTCTATGTGTGTCTCTGCACGTGAGATGGGTTTCCTGAATACAGCACACTGATGGGTCCTGACTCCTTATCCAGTTTGCCAGTCTGTGTCTTTTGATTGGAGCATTTAGCCCATTTACATTTAACGTTAATATTGTTATGTGTGAATCTGATCCTGTCATTATGATGTTAGTTGGTTATTTTGCTCGTTAGTTGCTATAGTTTCTTCCTAGCCTCGATGGTCTTTACAATTTGGCATGTTTTTGCAGTGGCTGGTACCGGTTGTTCCTTTCCATGTTTAGTGCTTCCTTCAGGAGCTCTTTTAGGGCAGGCCTGGTGGTGACAAAATCACTCAGCGTTTGCTTGTCTGTAAAGTATTTTATTTCTCCTTCACTTATGAAGCTTAGTTTGGCGGGATAGGAGATTCTGGGTTGAAAATTCTTTTCTTTTTTTTTTTTTTTGAGACGGAGTCTCGCTGTGTCACCCAGGCTGGAGTGCAGTGGCGCGATCTCGGCTCACTGCAACCTCCGCCTCCCGGGTTCACGCCATTCTCCTGCCTCAGCCTCTCCGAGTAGCTGGGACTACAGGCGCCCGCCACCACGCCCGGCTAATTTTTTGTATTTTTAGTAGAGATGGGGTTTCACCGTGGTCTCGATCTCCTGACCTCGTGATCCGCCCGCCTTGGCCTCCCAAAGTGCTGGGATTACAAGCGTGAGCCACCGCGCCCGGCTGAAAATTCTTTTCTTTAAGAATGTTGAATATCGGCCCCCACTCTCTTCTGGCTTGTAGAGTTTCTGCTGAGAGATCAGCTGTTAGTCTGATGGGCTTCCCTTTGTGGGTAACCCAACCTTTCTCTCTGGCTGCCCTTAACATTTTTTCCTTCATTTCAACTTCGGTGAATTTGACAATTATGTGTCTTGGAGTTGCCCTTCTCGAGGAGTATCTTTGTGGCGTTCTCTGTATTTCCTGAATCTGAATGCTGGCCTGCCTTGCTAGATTGGGGAAGTTCTCCTGGATAATATCTTGCAGAGTGTTTTCCAACTTGGTTCCATTCTCCCCATCATTTTCAGGTACACCAATCAGACGTAGGTTTGGTCTTTTCACATAGTCCCAAATTTCTTGGAGGCTTTGTTCATTTCTTTTTATTCTTTTTTCTCTAAACTTCCCTTCTCTCTTCATTTCATTCATTTCATCTTCCATCAGCGATACCCTTTCTTCCAGTTGATCGCATCTGCTACTGAGGCTTCTGCAATCTTCGCGTAGTTCTCGAAACTTGGCTTTCAGCTCCATCAGCTCCTTTAAGCCCTTCTCTCCATTGGTTATTCTAGTTATCCATTCTTCTAATTTTTTTTCAAAGTTTTTAACTTCTTTGCTATTGTTTTGAATTTCCTCTCATAGCTCAGAGTAGTTTGATCGTCTGAAGCCTTCTTCTCTCAACTCATCAAAGTCATCCTCCATCCAGCTTTGTTCCGTTGCTGGAGGAACTGCGTTCTTTTGGAGGACGAGAGGTGCTCTGTTTTTTAGAGTTTCCAGTTTTTGTGCTCTGTTTTTTCCCCATCTTTGTGGTTTTATCTACTTTTTGTCTTTGATGATGGTGATGTACAGATGGGTTTTTGGTGTGGATGTCCTTTCTGTTTGTTAGTTTTCCTTCTACCAGACAGGACCCTCAGCTGCAGGTCTGTTGGAGTTTACTAGAGGTCCACTCCAGACCCTGTTTGGCTGGGTGTCAGCAGCGGTGGCTGCAGAGCAGCGGATTTTCGTGAGACCACAAATTCAGCTGTCTGATAGTTCCTCTGAAAGTTTTGTCTCAGAGGAGTACCCGGTTGAATGAGGTGTCAGTCTGTCCCTACTGGGGGGGTGCCTCCCAGTTAGGCTGCTCAGGGGTGAGGGACCCACTTTAGGAGGCAGTCTGTCCGTTCTCAGATCTCCAGCTGCATGCTGGGGGAACCACTACTCTCTTCAAAGCTGTCAGTCAGACAGGGACATTTAAGTCTGTGGAGGTTCTTGCTGAGTTTTTGTTTGTCTGTGCCCTGCCCCCAGAGGTGGAGCCTACAGAGGCAGGCAGGCCTCCTTGAGCTGTGGTGGGCTCCACCCAGTTCGAGCTTCCTGGCTGCTTTGTTTACCTAAGCAAGCCTGGGCAATGGCGGGCGCCCCTCCCCCAGCCTCCCTGCCGCCTTGCAGCTTGATCTCAGACTGCTGTGCTAGCAATCAGCGAGACTCCGTGGGCATAGAACCCTCCGAGCCAGGTGTGGGACACAATCTCCTAGTGTGCCGTTTTCCAGGCCCATTGGAAAAGCGCAGTATTAGGATGGGACTGACCCGATATTCCAGGTGCCGTCTGTTTCCCCTTTCTTTGACTAGGAAAGGGAACTCCCTGACCCCTTGCGCTTCCCGAGTGAGGCAATGCCTCACCCTGCTTCAGCTCACGCACAGTGCGCTTCACCAACTGTCCTGCACCCACTGTTAGGCACTCCCTAGTGAGATGAAACCGGTACTTCAAGCAGAATTGCAGAAATCACCCGTCTTCTGTGTCGCTGGGGCTGGGAGCTGGAGACGGGAGCTGTTCCTATTCGGCCATCTTGGCTCCACCCACCAGGGCTCATTCTTTTAGCATTGTATTTAAGAAATCTTTGCCTAATCCTGTCTCAAAGATGTTCTCATATTTTCTTCTAGAAGTTTCATAATTCTAAGTTTTAAGTTAGGTATATGATTTATTTTTAGTTAGTTTTGTAAATGATATGAGCTATATATTGAAGTTTGTTTTTATACATATGGACATCCAACTTATCCACTACAATTTGCTGAAAATATTATCCTTTCTCCACTAAGTTGCCTTTGCATCTTTCTGGAAAATCAATTGTTCTTATATACGTGGGTATATTTCTAGATTCTCTATTCTATTTCATTGATATGTTTGTCTCTTTTACCACATTCTACTTAATGCCCTATAAATCATAAGGTCTGGCTTGTGGAAACAGATACTATTCCCTACCCTGGTGAGCCTCGGACACTGGTACTTCTAATTCTTTTAAGTGGTTCTTCCCCTACTTCACACACATGCCACCAATACACATTCTGCGGCATACTCAAGGGGATCCTCTGCAGATTTACAGAAACCACGTGTTTTTATAAATACAGTTTTACTGTAACAAAGCCACACCCATTCATTTACCCAAGTGTTGTCTGTGGCTGCTTTCATATTACAACAGCAGAATTGAGTACATGTGACAGGCACCACATAGCCCAAAAACCTAAATTATTTCCTATCTGCCCCTTTACAGAAAATGTTTGCCAACCCCTGATCTGCCCCTTTACAGAAAATGTTTGCCAACCCCTCTACCTTATTATTGGAAAGGACACCAAGGTCTTATGGCAGTCGTGACATATTCCCTGTTTCTAAGGATCACATCCATCCCACTGTATCTCCGTGTCCCTGATCCTGTCACTGGCTTAGGCCTCCATGAGGTCAAAGACCCTAAAAGATGCACTGCATTAGCCTGTTCTCATGCTGCTGTTTTCTTCCCGAGACTGGGAAGAAAAAGAGGTTTAATGGACTTACAGTTCCACATGGCTGGGGAGGCCTCACAATCATGGCAGAAGGCAAGGAAAAGCAAGTCACGTCTTACATGGATGGTGGCAGGCAAAGAGAGAGCTTATGCAGGGAAAACTCTCATTTTTAAAACCATCAGATCTCATGAGACTCATTCATTATCACAAGAACAGCATGGGAAAGACCTGCCCCTGTGACTCAATCACCTCCCAGCAGGTTTCTCCCATGACATATGGGAATTGCGGGAAGTATAATTCAAATGAGATTTGGGTGGGGACACAGCCAAACCCTATTACACACTATTACACACACACACACACACACACACAAACCTAGAGGAGTAGAAATTGTCCTCAGGAAGGTAGGGAAAGAGAGAAAAGCTCAAAAGAGCCTGGAGTTTTGTCAGAATTAGATAGCCTCAGGTGGCTCCAGTTTAAAAATAAATAAATAAATAACTAGGCTGGGCATGGTGATTCACACCTGTAATCCCAGTGTTTTGGGAGGCTGAGATGGGATGATTGCTTGAGGTCAGGCATTTAAGACCAGCCTGAGCAACATAGCAAGACCTTATCTCTACAAAAATTTTTTTAAAATTTAACTAGGCATGGTGGTGCAGGCCTGTAGTCCAAGCTACTTGGGAGGCTGAGGTGTAGTCCTAGCTGCTTGGGAGGCTGAGGTGGGAGTATCACATGAGCCTTGGAGGTGGAGGCTGCAAGTGAGCTATAATCTTCAAGCGAGCTATAATTGCACCACTGCACTCCAGCCTGGGCAACAAGTGAGATCCTGTCTCTTTAAAAAAAAAAAAAAAAAAAAAAAAAAAAAACAAAAAAACCTAAAATATGTAATTACATGTGGCTTAATAAAAACAGTGCCTTTTTCCAGCATCTTATTTAGGTGCTGTTCAAGTATCTTTCAGCATACATTTGGCCCACCCTCTCTTTTTAGCAGCACACTCCTTAGTGAGCAAGCTCCCATGCCTCCTTCAGAGGAACTCCTCACATCTCCATTGGAGGCACATGTCAGCCCCACAGAGAGCAAACAGCACCAGCCTTTTCTCATGCCTTGTGATTTACCAAGAGGAGGGAGATGTGGGCAGTCATTCCAACCTGAGTGTACAGAGTGAAGACTTTCCATGAAATAATTCATTGTGCCTGGCCCTTCTCCCTGGTGGGAGGCTCGAGGGGGCACAGCCAACACACATGGTAGCACCAACATGCTCACCAGGGCCACAGGCCCATCACAGGCAGGGCCTGCACGTGTAGCAGCTCCAATTCTTAGAGCCCTTCCAGCCATGCAAAGCCGGGCTGTGAGGCCACAGCTCACACATTGCAGTTGGGCAGTGTTGTTCTGACCACCCAAGGCAGGCGGCTTATGCATTTTTTTGTCTGCTTGTTCCTCTGCTGAGAATTGCAGAACCCAGCTGGCATGAGATGCAGTTCAGACATCCCTGCTAAGAGCAGCAAGGCTCTTATTAACCCTAAATCTCATGCAAAAAAGTGAAGGAATTACTTCTTTCTCCAACACTGAGGTTAAGACTAGGACACTCCTACAAATAATATCACGCTGGTATGAAAACTGTGGTTGGAATACAGGACCCAGGTCTGGAGTCTAAAGGCAGAGCTCACAGTGTTCACATATAACCCTCTCAAAGTAGGAGGGTATATGAGAAAACAGTTGAATAAATATTAATATCCAAGTTGAAATTTATGATAAAGGGCCTAGGAAAGCACTCTCTCAAAGATAGTTCCATTTACTTATTCAAGAAGTATTTACCAAGTGCCTACTATGTGCCAAACAGTGTACTGTGAGCCAAGGACACACAGTGAATAAGATAAATACAAACTAGTCCTCATTCATTTATTCAAAAAAAAAGTATTGAGCATCTGTTTACTATGCCAGGCACTGTTCTAGGTACTGAGGACACAGTAATAAGCCAAACAAATCAGTGTCGGTAGTCCTGTGCAGTGTGATTGTAGTGGGGGCACTTAGAGTCTGATGGGAAAGTAGTTCAAGTAAGAAGAGCATGATGGAAGCGGGAAGAGCTGGGGGCTTTTCAGGTCTCAGCTTGGCCAAGGTTGCTCTGAGAAACCAATGTTTGAGCAAGACTGGAAGACTGGATAGAGGTTACAGGTGAGGAGGCGGGATGAGCGCTTCAGATAGAGGAGCCAGCAGAGGTTATAAAGAATGAAAATAGAAAACCTTTCAAGAACTTTTTTGGTCAGAGGTAATGGAGAGTGGCCTTAGACAAGGCTAAAGAGGGAGGTGGAGCAAATTGTTGGTGGTCTGTAAGGCATTTACACTCTGCCCTAAGTGCAATGGGAAGCCTTAAACAGCTTAAAAACAAGAGAGAGAGAGATTGTCTGATTTGTGTTTTTAAAAGCTTATTCTGACTGGTGTGTAGAGGATGCTTTTTTAGGGGAAGAGGCTAGATAGAGTCCCCTGTTTAGGAAATTGTCGCAGTACTCCAGGTAACCATAGATTACTGTGGCATAAAGTACAGAGGTGGAAGAAATGGACAGAAGTAGATGAATTCAGGGATCTGTAAGAGGTAACTTCAGCGGGACTTGGTAAATAGATTAATATGAGAAGAGAAACAGCCATAGAATGAACAGAGTCTCAAACACATCAGATTTGGGGTGTTTCTCTCACTGAAACTCTCATGTACCTCCTAGTGGTGGTGACACATCCCACACCACTCAAGCCAAGATATTAGAATAAATTGAGAGCTCCATGGGTGTGTAATGCAGAATGTGTAGTTATAAGGCGGAGAATACCCCAAAGCTTCTGTTTGCTAAGTCCTGCTCATTTCCTTAACATCTACCTGCTCAGGCTTTATTAAATGCTAGGTCCTGTGCCTTTCTCCCAGTTTTTGAACAGCTCAAAAGTGTTAGGACAGACAGAAAAGTCAATCATAAGTGTGAGAAAAGCTCTATAGGCTGCACAGGAAATCAAAAGGAATAGGAGTGGGGACTGCTTTCTTTGATGAAAGGGTAATTGGGGTGGGGGTAGGGGGCGTTTAACAGAGGAACTGCTCAAGCTCAGCCTCAAAGGATGAGGCAAAGTATTCCATGCACTGATACAATAGACACACTTACTGGGTTCCTTCCATGTTTTCAGCACCATTGAAGGCAGCAGAGACAAAACAGACCAAAGTCCCTCCTCTCATAGAACTGATGTTATAGTAGGAGAAATAGAAAATAAATGTATAAAGAAGCAAATGGCATCCCATGGTAGAAGGTAGTAAGTGCTATAAAGAAAAATAAAGCAGGATAAGAGGGAGAGGTGGTGCCTATGTGGGAAGGAGGTTCCAGTTAAAATACAACAGGCCAGAGAGGGCTCACTGAGAAAGCAGTTCTTGAGCAAAGACATGAATGTGTGCTCTTCAGCCTTCACACGTCTGGAGAGAGAAGAGAGGAGAAGAGCATCCCAGGCACAGGAAGAGTGAGTGCGGAGTTCCGCCTGCATGAAACATGCATGCCTAGTGTGTTCCAGGAACAACAAAAAGGCCAATGTGGCCACAGTGAGGTAACAGAGGGAGTACACAGGAGAGAAGATCAGAGAGGCAACCAGGCAGAGGGCAAGTTGTGTAAGACCTTGTAAATGGTCACGTTAAAGCAACAGTGAGAGAAAAATCTATAAATGCCCACATTTATAAACAGATGCAATATTGCATTGAGTATCAAGGGCTTTTCCAGCATTAGACAGGGGCAGGCAGAAGTGATTTATTCTATTGGAAACCATGTGGCCAACTGAATGTTATAGAGCTGACTCTAGTAAAACAGAGGCTTATCAGGCTGGCTCTAGTACAAGCCAATATTGCTGATTTAATTTGGCTCACATGTGCTGGGCACCTGTTCTGTCTACCTGGCCCTGAGCTTTTGCAGGCATGTGCCTGGGCCATTTCCTTCATCTAGTAAGAGGGAGTCCCAATTGCACAATAGAGTCAGCTGGGAAGTTTAGAAAAAAATATTCCAACAGAGACCAAATAATTCAAGATCTCAGGATGGGACAAGGCATCAGTACTTTTAAAAAATGATTCTCAGGGATTGAGTAGATTTTACAAGTTACTTCTCCATCTTCTACAATCTATGTATAATAGAAGCTGGCATGGGAATATGGTGTGCTTAATCATTTAGAATATTTTAATCTGACATTCAAGGTTCTTTGCTATTCAGACCTAGCCTTTACATCCATCCTTCCATCCTATTTCTCTCTCAGGTAATTAATTCGTTTGTTCCAGTCAGACCTCTCCCTCATACTTGCCATGGCCTTGAGCCTCATGTAACTTCCATGCCTGGAATACCCTCCCCTACCCCACCATATCTATCTAAATCCTAAAGATTTTCAAGGCACAGCTCAAGCCCTCCATGCAGCCTCTTGGAGCACCCCAGCCTAGAATGATCACTCTCTGCTGACTTTCTGAAGCACCTACTCTAGACCACAGTTGGGCAAACATTTTCTGTAAAGTGCCAGATAGGAAATAGTTTAGGCATTGTTGGCTATAAGGCCCCTGTTGCAGGTATTCAACTCTGCAGCTGTAGAGTGAAAGCAGCCATAGACCATAAGTAAATGAATGGGTATGTCTGTGTTCCAATAAAATTTTATTTACAGAAACAGGACTGGATTTTGCACTCGGGCCATTCCTTGTGATAATATCAGCCTATCTCAGATAAATGAAGCAAGAAAAAGGAAAGGGATTTTGCCAACTAATGAACCAAAACTAATGAAAAGACCATGAACTTTGGAATCAGAGCTGAACTATGGTCAAACCACTTAACCTCAATGAGTCTGCCTTTCTCATCAACCTCAGCTCTGTATCACCAATGTGATACTTAGCCTATCACACCTTATATTATTGGAAATATTTCTTATATCTGTCATGTCTCCTAGCTAGATCTAGGTCCTGGGGATAGAAGAGGCTGCATAAGTATTTTTAAGTGATTTAAAACAGGACTAGGTGGCAGGGCCTTGACTTGGAAGGCCTCTTGAGTTGTTCTCATCTCTCATTTCTATTCTAATTGTAGCTTTATCATCTGTCCCACATAACCTCCACCCTTCACCCCACCCTGCACATTTCCTACAGCCTGGATTTTTCTTGTACAGCCTGGATCGGGCACTTCCTGGATCCAATTATGTGGTAATGCACACAATGACAGTGAATACCCTGGACCACAGCTGTTGGGAAGCCATTTTTTATCATAATTGTTGGGAAGACTAAGGCCATCACTACTTCCTCTCTTAGTGGTGGGAACAGCAAGTTCTGATGGTCAAAGGTTAGGTAAAAATTAATCCACACTGGGGACCCACCCAACAGGTGGCAAGGAAGGTGATGCCAAGGAAGGACAGGGATGCCGGGAAGGGGAGGACTGGCCCCCTTGAGGAGTGGGAAAGGAAGACAGAGGGAAAGGGAAGGACTCATGTCAAAGAGATTCAAGTCAGCATCTGTTTCCTCATTTATACTGGAAGGCTGAAGTTCTATGTCACAAGGTAAATGCTTTTGATTTCCTAAAGCTTTGCCCACAAAGAGAAAATGCTTTGCTATTAAGAAGAAAGGTCAGCATTTTGTAGTTATTTATGGCTCTTGTTTATATACTTTTGTATATGTTTTTGTATGTTTTTAAATAAAATCCTAAGTGGAGTATAGAGGCCCCATAGGGACTGCAGAAAGCTCTATACGTACAGTGTAAAACTAAATCGGCATTGCAGAGGGCATTTACGAGGAAGCCACAGGAAGGAATACAGCAGTTCTTTGGACTGAAATGCACATCCATAAATATAAAAAGACACTAGAGCATAAATGACACTTAAAATAGTTGGACATGGAAAGCAAGGCAGTAAATCTCACTGCCTAGCCACTGTTCTAAGCCATAGCGAGCACCCAGGCATGGGCTTATTTAAAGATTCTAGATAGGAAATGAGGACCTTGAGAAAACACACTCACAGTTGCTCCTGCCCTTTCCTGGCAGCAGGACACAATTCCCAGGCCCATGTGCCCTCCCTACTATGTCCAACAGGAATGATGTGAATGAGTTTCATGTCCCTGAAATAGACAGGTATTGAAAGTCCATCAGTGGGAAAACAAGGAACTCTACTCTTTCCCCAATAAATCCTTCCTCAGCCCTGAAACAGCCCTTGAGAATATCCACTCTTGCTCTGTGCCCCCTTGTGTTTGGTGGTGCTATAATGGCAGTTTTACAGCACTATCGGAGCCCAGAGGCTGACTGTAGAAGACAGGGCAGGATTATGGCCCAAGGCCTTGATGTGATCTGTGAAGGGAGAGGCAGACCCTCCTGCCTTGGTTCCAAGCCAGCTTTGTAGGAGAGAGAGGACAGGGCACCTCAGTCAGAAAAGCTGTTTCCAAATCCTCAGCATCTGATTCTTCATAAATAAATGCTCTTGGCCCTGCCTGCTTCTTGAAGTAGAGGGATCGGGAAAGTTAAGATTTCCCTTAGGGACCAAGTCCTGGAAGCAGAAATAAGGAAGGTAAATTCTAGCCTCAGTCAACCTACCATTTTATTAACTTACTCATTTTATACTGTTTTTACTTCCTTTCTGTATTTGCTAATTAATTTAACTTACTTTTTAATTGAGTTTCCTTTGACAAAACCAGCCAATCTCAGGTAAATTAAGCAAGAAAAAGGAAAGAGTATCTGCCCACCCAGGTCACAGAACTAATTATAGTAAGGGTTAAATGAGATGCCATATGCAGTGTGCCCAGTTTAGTGCTTGCTACAAAGTAGATGCTAAAAATTGCTGATTTTTTTTTACCTGTTCTCTTGTTGAAAATCTAAGTTCATTCTCTTTCTCACTGTGTTCTACCACAAGTTCTTCCATAAATTATAGAATCAGAACTTGATCGCCATTGTGAGTGTAAATTACTGACCAAAAAATCATTCAGGAGACAGGTGCCATATGGGAAGGTTCATTCTATGCCAAGCTCTCGATGGGAGCAGAGATGTGCAAGGTGTGGCCCCTGACATCAAGGGACTTCATATCTAGTTAGAAAAGATCAACACAGAAGCAATGGTGAGAAAGCAGTATGAGCAGATGAGAAAGGGTAATAAAGAGAGTGCTGAATACCTGCTCTATGAATTTATGATAGAAGAGGAAGGTTGTAGTGCTCCCCTGGAAATTCTATTTCCATCTAGCTGTTAGCAGCGGCAAATCCATACAGGTCTGCGGCAATTCAATTCTTGCCTCCTTGGAGGAATGAATTCATTCCAGGAGCATAAGGCAGAGTGAGAGACTGAGGCAAATTTTAGAGCAGAAGTGAAAGTTTCTTAAAAATTTTCAGAGCAGGAACAAAAAGGAAGTAAAGTACATGTGGAAGAGGGCCAAGCCGGCAACTTGAGGGATCCAAGTGCTCTGTTCAGGGTTGGCTTGGGGTTTTATACATTGGAATGATCCCAGGGTTTGTGTCCCTTCTCTTCTGATCCTTCCCTTGGGGTGGGCTGTCGGCATGAGCAGTGGCCTGTCAGCACTTGGGAAGGGCCACATGTACAGTGTGTTTACTGAAGTTGTGGGCATGCTCACTTGAGGCGTTTTTCCCTTATCAGTCAAACGTTCCTAGAGGAAGATCGTGTACCAGTTAAACTCCACCATTTTGCCTCTTAGTGTACATGCATGAGCCCACTGGCCCAGCTCCTGAGATCTTATCAGGAAGCTGCTGATCACAAGCTTCAGGTGTTTTGTCCTAGGAGACTGCCTTTCCCTGGCACTGGATGCAACCAATTATTATTTTAGAGAGACAGTTTAACAACTGCCTGACCATCACCTAATAGTTGCCTGACATTCCTGAAGGGGTGCCCTCTCCTGCCTTGCTCATGTCTGCCTAACTACCCACTCCAACAAATCTATCTAACCCTATGCTCTCTGTTGGGGTCCTTTACATGCACCTTAGAGCTTGCATAGCACTGTAGTTGGGAGCAGCCTCCGGAGCCAGAATGCCTGGCTCTGCCACTTGCTAATAATTGTATGACCTTGGGCAAATTATGGAAGTCCTCTCTGCCTTTGATTGTTAACATGGAGGTAATAACTGCATATACCTCCAGAGTTTTTGAAAGGAATAAATGAGGCAGTATATGTAAAGCACTTAGAATGGTGCCTTCCCACATAGTAAATGCTCAGTTAACATTAGTCATTCTTATTTTGGTAGTACTTGCTCTTGCCCCCGGCCACTTGAAGTGGAAAAATCAGGAAGGTTATGAATGCCCTCAGAAGCCAGATCCTGGAAGCAGGAATAAAGAAGGAGGATTCAGGCCCCAGCAAACCTATCTTCTCATTAACTTGTTCATTTTATGCAGTTCATATTTCCTTTCTCTATTTGTTAGTTAATTTAACTTTTTAGTTGAGTTCTCTTTGATAATATCAGCCTATCTCAGATAAATTAAGCAAGAAAAAGGAAAGGACTTTCGCCTACTAATGAATCAAAACTAATGAAAAGAGAATGAACTTTGGAATCAGAGTTGAACTATGATCAAACCACATAACCTTAATGAGTCTGCCTTTCTCATCAGTACAGTGGGTTGATAAACTGCCCCTCAGGACTGATTTGAGAATCAAATTAGATTAAATATATAAAAACAGTTCGTAAACTGTAAAGTACTCTCTAAAACCTAGTTGTTGCCTTATTCCTAGGGCTAGAAGCAAAGATGGCTGGTAAGGTAGGATTTCTGGGACCCCATGGAGAAGGCAGATATTCAGGGAAGATTCTGGACCACTTGTGAAGCCTGCCTTTCTAGCCAGGAGCAGTTTCCTTACTTGTTCTTTGCTACACACTGAAATATAGATGATATTGTTTCTTTAAGGAACTGGGGGTTGCGGAGATGCTGGCTGTCCTGGAAAGTGCTGTTCATAAAATGCAATGACCTCATGGCATCTGAGTAGACTTCATGGGGAAATGGGACCTAAACAACAGATTGGGATTAGACAGGCCAAGACAGGAACATAGGTGGGAAGTAGACATCTCTCCATGTATGACTGCCCAACAGGTTCTTTTTGCCTGCTGCCCAGGTGGAGCCAATTTATTAAGACAGGTGAATTGCAGAGCCAACTGAATGGGAGACTAGCATTTTAGTACTCAAATCAGTTCCCCCAAAATTTGGAGGCTAGGGTTTTTCAAGGATAGTTTGGTGGGTTAGGGAATGGGTACAGCTGATTGGTTAGGGATGCCATCCTAGGGTTGTGGGAAATGGTTCTTGTGCATGCTCAGTCCACTTCTGGGTGGGGCCACAGGACCAGTTAACAGGTCCAGGAGGAGTCATCGATCATCAGAAATGCTGGTAATCATTTACATCTTCACCTTAGGAGAATTCAGGCTCCTCTCATCCTCCTAACCTTGTGGTGGTCTTTCATTAACTTTACAAAGGCAGTTTAGATTCAAGAAGGGCTATTATCATTTAAACTATAAACTACATATCTCCCAAAATTATCTTGGCCCAAGCCCAAGACTGGTTAATGGCAGTTTGGAGGCAAAAGGCGAGATACGGGTTGGTTAGATCAGATCTCTATCACTGTCCTAATTTTCTCACTGTTGCAATTTTTGCAAAAGTGATTTCACATGAGGAGGAGGAACACCAAGCAAAGAGATAAGTTCCTGTTCTAAGTCCAGTACTTGGCCTGTGGAGTCTACTTGTATTCACTCTGTGTGTGTGTGTGTGTGTGTGTGCACTTGCAAATAGTTGATTATAATAGAATCAAAATACACGCAGGATTTGTCTCCAAGATCTTGTCTACCACTGTTGGGGGTGGGGGTTGTAATCTTTCACCTTTTCATGTGCTACATCCTGCTAAGTTTTGGAAAAGTTTGGAAAAGTGGAGTTCAGCTAATATTGTGGAAATAAAGTGACTCTCATCTCTTATAATTAGCTACAGTTTTTCCTTTCACAAAGCAAGAGAATTACAATGCAGCTTCTGCCTTATAATATCTTTTTGTCTTCTAGACAAGAGTTTTGAAATCATCCCTAACACACATATGCACACACAAACACCCCTTCCTCTCCTTATTGCGCAGTGGTATTGGCATTGATATTGTTAATATAACTGTAGGTTCCCTGAAAAAAGCAGCCAATTTGATTGTACTTTGTTCTTGAAAGGAGAAAAAGAGAAAGGTATGGTTTCCTTTGGTGCACCAGTTTGTACATGATTTTCTTAATTTCAAAAATGTACCTTACAGATACACAAGAAACTTGGAACAGTGGTTGCCTGTGAGAAGAGGAACCAGGTAGTTGAGGGAGATGGGTGTGAGGAAGACTTTTCACAGCATTTCCTCTTGGTACCTTTTAAATTTTGAATCAAGTTTATTTCTTGACTATTCAAGAACAGATGAATAGAATGGATGCTAGAGATGTCGGTAGCAGAGGCAAGGTGCAAAGGAGGGAGGAGAGAGGGCAGAGAGAAAGAGCTAGAGAAAACGAAAGAAAGAGAGTTCAACCATTGTGGAAGTCAGTGTGGCGATTCCTCAGGGATCTAGAACTAGAAATACCATTTGACCCAGCCATCCCGTTACTGGGTATATACCCAAAGGACTATAAATCATGCTGCTATAAAGACACATGCACACGTATGTTTATTGCGGCACTATTCACAATAGCAAAGAGTTGGAACCAACCCAAATGTCCAACAACGATAGACTGGATTAAGAAAATGTGGCACATATACACCATGGAATACTATGCAGCCATAAAAAATGATGAGTTCGTGTCCTTTGTAGGGACATGGATGAAACTGGAAAACATCATTCTCAGTAAACTATCGCAAGGACAAAAAACCAAACACCGCATGTTCTCACTCATAGGTGGGAATTGAACAATGAGAACTCATGGACACAGGAAGGGGAACATCACACTCCGGGGACTGTTGTGGGGTGGGGGGAGGGGGGAGGGACAGCATTAGGAGATACACCTAATGCTAAATGACGAGTTAATGGGTGCAGGAAATCAACATGGCACATGGATACATATGTAACAAACCTGCACATTGTACACATGTACCCTAAAACCCTAAAGTATAATAAAAAAAATAATAAATAAAAACTAGAAAAAAAAAAAGAAAAAAAAGAAAGAGAGTGAATAGCTGGGCTCTAGAAATCAACATAATATGTCTCTGACTCTTGGAAACTGGGGAGGGTGGAAGAACATGGAAAGTGTGAATCAACTCTCAAACAATTGTTCAGTGACATGGACCATATTATGACCATCATCAACCCGTAGGAATCATTAAATCTATTCTCAAAATGCAATCTAATATTCTCCAAAGGAATATGAAATTGTTGACAAAGGTTACAATTGTAAATTATTTTAATCAGATTGAATTACCCCTCCCCATTTTCCAGGGTAAGTGTCAGGGTGAGGTCTTTGGAAATAGTCATGCCGCTGATGCCTCTTTGAGTGGGAACCTAAAGTGAATTAGGATTGGGAACCTATATTCTTTTGCACTTCTACTCTGTGCCAAGAATTCTGATATCTTGACCATCACAGAGCTTACAGATTTGGGTTTTCCATTCCACAGAGCCTCAGAAACACGAGGCTAACAGCTTGGAAAACAACTTCCCTTTGCTGGTAGAAAGAAGGCCAGGGAAAATAAGCCAGAATCACATCTTGGCACCAATAAAATCCCAGTAAAGAACACACTGGTATAGTTGGGCTTGGGGTTTTTGTGTAACTGTTTTCATGAGCATTCTGGGAGAAACATTTTCCCAGAACATCCCTGTGCTAGGCTTATAGGTAACATTCCTGAAAATACAAAAGGATTCTTGCTCTTTTTGAAAAACTGTATAGTTTAAAAAGGATTTTGTTGACCATCTGCTGTTCTCTACCCATGAGAACCTATCAAAGCAAATCTTACAAAATAGATCGGGCCAGAGGTAGGGTAGGCCAAAGGAGAAAATGATGATAACAATAATTGTATTCCTGTTCTAGAAACATAACCTAGTAATATGTCTGTATCTGTTTAAGAATCCGAACTCTTTTATCCTTCACCTTCAATACTTTATCTCTGAAAGGATGTAGAAAGACCAGTTTAGCTCAAAAAACAACATTCTATTAGGAATCTTTTCATATGAAAATCCATTATGATTATGGAATTCTTCATTTCTCTGTTGGCAATGCCTGCTCAAAAATAATGAGCTCCCTGTACATTTTGTTGCCAAGGAGATAAGACCAAAAATTCATTCAACACCCTCTCTAGAACCTGGCAGGGACCATTGTGTGTAATGTGTGACTCTTTGAAGTGGTATCAAGAGAGATAAACCAGCACAAGCCTGTGCGTCTGATGTCCTGCCAGCTGCCTGAGCCCAGAAAAAGAATTTAGGCACAGAAGAAAATGACCATGGCATTCTTACATGCACAGTAAAAACTGCACCTCCTCTTAATTCTTCTCCTTGTAATCCTGTTGTTCTCTACATTAATGAACTTTCCTGGCACCTCAGATTCTCACTGAAAGGCATGTTCAGAAATTGGTTCATGATAGTTCAAAAAACAAATAACAGGGAGATAGGACCATAAGATTTTAATGAAGAGCTTCTGCTAAGCACACTGAAATGATGCCAAAAATGGTGTAACTACTGAGAGAAAAATATTATAAAAACTTAAATTGGAGGAAAAGTGAAGGAAAACAATGCTTTTGTTAAGCAATCATTACAACTTTTTTTCAGGATCTAAACATCTTTTATACAAAACTTCATTATGAAATGATGGTTTTGGGTTCATTAATATATAAGTATTGCTTATTCATATGATAATAATTGGCTAACTAAACTTAATTTTAAAGAACTTTTAGTTTTTTAGTTTTATGGTTGACATAGCAATGATAAACTGGTTGTTGCCAAATGATAAGAAGGATTTTTTTTTTTTTTTGAGATGGAGTCTTGCTCTGTCGCCCAGGCTAGAGTGCAGTGGCACAGTCTCAGCTCACTGCAACCTCCATCTCCTAGGTTCAAGTGATTCTTGTGCCTCAGCCTCCTGAGTAGCTGGGGTTACAGGCTTGTAACCCTGGCTAATTTTTGTATTTTTAGTAGACACAGGGTTTCATCATGTTGGCCAAGCTGGTCTTGAACTACTGGCCTCAAGCAATCCTCCTGCCTCCGCCTCCCAAAGTGCTGGGATTACAGACATGAGCTAGTGTGCCTGGCCCAAGAAGGATTTTTTTTTTAATTTGAGAAGGAGTCAGCATTCAAATAAAACAAACTTACTGCGTTACAGACTTCGAGTTGTCTGTAGTATTTAATGGATAGACAAGACACTTATTTTCAGAGCAAAAGCTGGTTGGAGAAAGGGGGAAAATTTTTCAAATGTTGTGGAACACATTCAAAAAACTGTAGAACAACCCCATTTTCTGAGCCATTGGCAATTTCAACTTGGATGCTCATGTTTATCACTTTCCCTGTCCTCCAAATCCTGAGGTCTCAGTGGATAGAGCAGGGTTTTTTTTTTCCTTTCTTTTCACATGTTCTACTTCTTGGTTTGAGACGTGAGTTTCTTTCTTCTTTAATATACTTTTGTTGTGAAATAACTTCAATTTTACAAAAGAGTTGAAAGTAGAATACAAAGAACTTTTTTCAATCTCATCCATTCGAGAGTAAGTTGCTGACACAATACTTCATTGCCCAGTGCATATTCCTTCAAGGTTTCTCAGTTATCCCAGTAATGTCTTTAGTAGCAAAAGAATTCCTCCCCAGATCACACATTGCATTTAATTGTCATGTCCCTTCTGTGTCTTCAAACAGAAACAGTTCCTCGGGCTTCCCTCAATTTTTATAACTTTAACACTTCTAAAGATGATAGGCCTATTATTTTGAAATATGTCCCTCAGATTGGATGTGCCTGATGTTTCCACATGATTAGATGAGTCTTTGTTGTGAGACTTTGGCAAGAACATCACAGAAGTGATGCTGGGCCCTTCTCATCACACCCAGTCACATGATTATGATTTCCTTTATACCATGACTGCTGATGCTAATGCCAATCACTTGATTAAAGTGGTATCTTCTGACCTTTTCCATTGTAGAAGTTAAGTTCCAAAGTTTTCCTTTGGAATTAATATATCTTTTGTGAGGAGGTCCCCTGGGACTGTGGCAAATATCTCATTCCTCATCGAACTTACCTGCATGAACTTGTGGCCTCCTGTCTTTTCCAATGGGCTATAATCTATGCTATCCTAACTTCTTTTATTTTAAAGTAAAACATTCCCCAGTTGCAGCCAAAGTGACTTTAAGATGACTCATATCTTTTGACACGTTCATATCATTCTTTAAGAACTTCATTACTTTCTGGCACAAGAAGATATTCTAGGTTCATCTTGAACTTTCCCTGCACCAGCCCTAGAGAATAGTATTTAGACACCAAGATCTCAACATCAAGTATGTTCATTGCTACTGATGTGTCACTGCTCTCAGTACCCAGAAGTTAAAAAAAAATACATATATCTGTGCATGTATAGCCATACATACACTAATATAATCATTTCTATATTTATACATTGAGTCATGAGTCCTCCCTTGTATGTCCAACTCTTACCCAACACCACAGGATTTATTCTTTTTTCTTCTTCCATATTTGTAATTCTCTGGCACCCACTATCCTTGACATACTTTCTTATTTGATCAAGCCCTCTGTATAAACAGCCTCCTGCCATTGCTGCCCCCACCCCCACACAGATGCTGTCCTCGCCTCACTCAGGTTTTACCTCCCTCCTCAGGTCACCACTGCACCCCTAGTTTAGATGCCCTTTTCACTCTGCTCAGCCTCAACATCCCATCCTGGACTACCACGGCTCCCTGTCTCCCTATGAACATTGATGAACATTGTCTTCTTTAGCCTTGCCCAATGGGTTTCGACTGAATCATTTAAGAAAAGAAAGCAAAAGGATGAGGAATTGCTGAGGATTTCTGAACAGAAACCCGATTGTTTCCAGGCTTAGAAGCTAGACGGTAAAATGGGTAGAGAAGAAGAGGAGTAGGTGCTGGGCAATGCCCAGCCTCTGTGCTCCATGGTGCAGGAAGGATCTGCTTGGCCAGATCCCTGATTATTGCCTTCCTGGCCAGGCACTTGATTACGTCAAATCTTACCTATCTGCCAGGCTCGGATGTGATCTCAGGTCTAACCTTTGTGACTTTGAATAAGAGAATGCTGTCACTGGTACCCCTTCCACTCCCACTTTCTAGTTCAGGGGTATTTAACCTGGGGTACACAAGCTTTGGGAACTCCATAAGCCCTCTAGTATATGTGCAAATATGCTTTTCTCTGGTGAAAGAATCCAGAACTTTATTCAGTTTCTTAAATAGATGCATTACCCAGCAACATTAACTACTTGCTCTACATCAAAAGGTTGACAACAAATTCAGTCTTACCAATAATTAAAGAAAAGCAAATAAAATGAAATACTATTTGCCATAAATAGATTGGTAAAGATGAAAAACGTTTATGAAATCTGTATTAATTTGATTGCAGCTGTAACAAATTACCATAGATTTAGTGGCTTAAAACAAGACAAATTTACTCTGTTACAGTTCTGGAGATCAGAAGTCCAAAACAGATCTTACTGGGCTAAAATCAAGATTGACCAAGCTGTTTCCTTCTGGAGGCTCTAGGGGGAAATGTATTCATCTTTTCCACCTCCTCAAAGCCACCTGCATCCCTTGGCTGTGGCCCTTCTCCCATCTGCAAGAATGGCAGCATAGCATCTTCACATTTCTCTCTGACTCACTATCTTCCCCATTATAAGGCCCCTTTTGATGACATGAGGCCCACTTGCATAATCGAGGATAATCCCCCATCTCAGTATCCTTTCTTAATCACATTTGCAAAGTCCCTTTTGTCATGTGAGGTAGCATATTCATAGGTTTCAGGGATTAGGATGTGGATTTCTTTAGGGGGGCAGTTATTCTGCCTACCAAAATATCAAAGAATTAAATAACATATACTATCATGCATTGTTGCCCAAAACATAAATTAGGATAACATTTCTGAAGGGCAATTTAGCAATGTATATCAGTATTTTCAAATGATACCTACTGAACTATCAGTGCTACTTCAGTCATGTAACCTAGGGAAATATTTGGTCACAGAGGTGTATGTACTAGGAAATTCACCACAGCATAGTTTATATTAGTGAAAAATTGGAAACATGTAATTATCTATAGAGAGTTGATTAAAGGTTTTTTTTTGCTTCATAATGGTGCTGATTTTATTTTTTTTTTATTTCAATAGCTTTTGGGGTACAAGCGGTTTTTTGTTACATGGATGAATGAATTACACAGTGGTGAATTCTGAGATTTTAGTGCACCCATCACCCATTTAAAGAATGAGGTAGACCTATATTCATTGACAAGAAAATTGTCCAAGATTTATTAATCTGCCTAATGATGTGTGTGCATATGTGTGACTGGAAAGAGAGACATTCAGATCAATTACCTCTGAGAAGTGGGACTTGAGGGATTTTTGAATTTTTATATTTTTGTGAGCTTTTAGTCTACAATGAACGCGCATTGGTATTTTTTAAAGTAACAAATTGAATCTTTTAATTAGAAAAGAAGGTATTGAATTCATCTTCTCTTGTGAAAATGGCTGCTTTCTTTGGGGGCAAAAATATATCTTGCACAGGCAGTTAGTGGTTTTACTAGGCCATTTGTTCTCAGCATACAGAAACTCTAATGATCTCATACCCTCGATCAGGGGTTGGTCCTGAAGCCAAGTCTAGACCACCACGCCTTTATAAATAAGATTTTAGTGGGGCACAGCCACACCCATTTGTTTACATATTGTCTATGGCTGATCTCAAGTTACAGTGGCAGAGTTGAGTAGTTGTGACAGAGACCATATGGCTCACAAAGTCTACAATATTCACTATCTGGCCCTTAAAAAAAAAAAAAAAGTTTGCCAACTCCTGCTCTGGCCTTCTTACCAACAATGACAAACATCTTTTGACTACTTTGTTTTTAATAAATTTTTTGACAAGAGAGAAGAGTCAGATGGCAATACGTAAACACCTTATTGTAAACACTGTTCATTCCCAGTTCCCACCCCCACCATCATAATCCAAAAATAAATTTTAAGGGGAAAAAATCTCATTACTGTAGGAAAAGGTTGGTTTTCCTTCTGTATATTCTAGGGTTTCTCAGCTTTGGTCTTTAGAAAGATCTAAGAGCAAACTCTAATGAAATGCTAATTGTACATTTTAAAGCAGAATATAGGTGCCCAGTAATGTTACTGGATAACAGGCATAATTTCTGTCCCATAGTAAGCGTACTTGCTCTGTCCATGCCTGGATTTAGGCTTTCAAATCTGCTGTCCTTGGAATGCCTTTGAGAAGCTCTGTGGAAACTTTATTTCTCACTTCCATTCATTATACAGAGATCACAAACACATCCCTCGTTATACAGAGATCATATACACATCCCTCTTTTGATATGCATTTACCATTCTAGACCCTCCACCTTCATGCAATGTGAGTGCTATGGAAAATAGGGAAGCCCAGAAAGAACTGATTCAATCAAGTTATCCGTTCCCAGCAGAACAGCATGTGCTCTGCCTCATCCAGATCTAAACTGACCTGAATCCCAGGTTGCCTAAGGAGACTGCATTGGTTTTAGGGCTTCTAAGTCCACGTGAATCTCGGAAAGGTCAGAATTGGACCCAGGAATCTGAACCAGGCCACTTCTTCCTTAAGCCATCGGAGAGTCCACTAAAGGCTCCACAGGAGTCTCTGGAGTATATAAATCCAAGGCAAATTGAGAACGACACCCAGAGAAGATTAGGAGCCAAAACAAGTCAATACTAGAAATGTAGGTTGCAAGACAAATAGCAGACATTTGGACAACTGTCTGCCCTTCAGGTGCCCATCACATTGATGCTGTGACGTTTCCAGTAAGGGCTGTGGATGGATTTCTGATGTTTCTTTATAGGACCTCTCTATTTATGGGTCCTTGAAAAACCATTTGCTCTTTGGGCTTGGCTGCCAAAGGCCAGACATCACCTGCCAGAGCATATTCTTATCCCAGGAGCGAGCCAGTCAGATCCTTTCAGACATCTCTGTCCTTACTCCTCCTCCTCCCCCTCCTCCTCCCTTGCCATGGCTCTCATCCCTACTTCAGCTCACCACTCAACTCTCCCCCGTCTTTATTTCTCTCACACTGTTTGTTATTTTCTTTCCTTTGTTGAGAAGTTTCTGGAGGCTCAAGACCCAGGAGACTTACGTGGGAATAATAAATCCAGGAAAGGTCTTCGCGTTCCCCCGGTAGCTCCGCCCCCACTGCTCACCGTGGAATTCCCAGTCAGCAGTGGCTGCTTCCTGTGGCTTGCCGCTGAACCCTGTGCTGTGCCCAGTGAGGCCTCCTGGGATACCTGCTAGGAATATTAGCCATTCTTCATACCCACTGCTATGCTGTGGCTTTGGTTCAGCAGAAGAGAAATGAAATGGAATGTAGACAGGGCTGTGAGCAAAGGTTCTTTTTCTGAGTTGGGGTAAGGGGCGTTATTTCTTTTGCAAAGGCTCTCACCCAAAATCAGAGCCAAACTTAGCCTGAGTTCCTAAGGCATGCTGGCTCGGAGCTGCTGCTGGCTTTCGTTTTTCCTCCAAGCTGATCTGTATATTTTCTAGCTTGCATTTCCATTGGCTGGAGTGAGGGGATGAGAACAGCTATATCACTCAAGAGAATATTCATAGAGTCCACGGGTTTTCCTCTGAAACTGTTGTTTTCTTCTCAGAGCAGTCGCACCTTGATTATAGAGCACTTCCTTGAAAGTCCTAAAATAATGTCCTATTTCAGACCAGATGTGAAACATCAATTTCATTCCTTACAGAATCTAATCTTGGTGAGCGTGATAGATAAGTATACACAGAGAGGGGAATTTCTGACCTAGGACTCTCCTCAAAAGTATGGTATGACCCGAGTATGATCCCCATTCTAGAGTTCATTAAAAGGCCATCTCTGTGGATTGAAATTACTTCCTCAGCTGCAGGCAGCCTGCAGCCAGGCCTCCCTAGGGTCATCCTGGTCTTCCCTCCTGCAGGCCAGGTGGCACCTGCCAGCAGCCCGAGGGTAGAGTCAACTAGGGACTTATAAACCCAGAAAGTTGAAACTTTTAAAAAAATGCTGATGTGTTTTTAAAAGGTATATTTTATGTCAAGAGCCTACTGGCAGAGAAGGACGTATGGGAACTCTGTGTATTATCCACGTGAGATAGGTTCAATTCTGATCAACACTACTGTGAATTTTTAAAATTGGACTGATTTCCTACAGCCTGCCTGCCTGCTGCCCCCTAGAGGTGGCCCAGTCAATCCCGGAGAAGCATGTTGTTTAACATGGCCAAACTCTTATCTTACAGTACAGTCACATTTTCATAGTTGTGTGTACATAGTATCAGGAGCAGGCATCTCATCTTCTTCACCTGTAAGAGAATAACCAAGTCCTAGGGTATGGGTGAAGGTAGTAACCACACAGTAACCCAATCATTTTGGAAAATGCCAGGCCTTAAGTCATAAATCTGGATGGAGCTACTTTTCATGCTGAGAAATATATCAAGTTCTTCTACCAGATGCCCAGGATCATGGGAGACATTAGCATACCCCCTGCCAATGGAAACCCAAAGCTTACGCTAGGGGTGAAGAGACATTTGGGGAATGGAAAATGGGCTTGGATAGTTTTATTTTTCCAGGAATGTCTTAAAGTTAGTTTTCTTTGGGCAAATGTACATGGGAATCATCTTGGCCCAGTTATTTGACCAGCTCATTGGGAGGTCCCAGAAATCGGAGTGAAAATTAAAGTTGCTTGTCTTCTCCCACAGCCTTCTAGGGTCCAGCTGACAAATGGGAGGGAGTAACTGAGTTTTTCCAATATGAATTAATCATTCCTCTCGGCCGGCTGCTTGGTGCCAGCTCCCACTCATTCTAAGCTCTTTAACGACCGTCTCTGCCACCCAAGAGGATGCCAAACCAGAAATGGAAGGAGACAGAAAAGGCACTGAAATGACTTCCCTACTTTTGCTCAGTTACCCCATGGCCTTAGAGTGAGGCCTGTACACACCACATACCACAAGCAAAATGGAGATCCCTCTATAAAGTTTACAGGACTGAGTGTTTTCCAGTTTTGGAAAATTAAATTAAGGAAAGGACTCCCAGACTGACTACACCAAGTGCCAAGTTTCATCCCAACACACATCATTTTTATAGTAAGTTTAAGTCTGTGAAAAATAGAGGATTGTAATGAAAATGCTGACAGGCCTGGAGCCAGCTCATGAAGTAATAATGCCACATCTTTCATACTTTTACACAGCATGTCCTAATCAGCCACAGCTTTCTTTTCCTTTAGAAAGCAGTTAAATAAGTGAAAATTCCCAGAGTACTACTTTTTCTCCTCCTCTTTTAGATTGTGTATTCTTATTTTCAGAGCATTCTTCCTCGTGAACTGGGTTCAGTCCATTTATAGCTTTTACTCTGTGCAATCTGTTTATCAAGCTCAGGTGCCTTTTTTTGAGCTGTTTGGCCGGAGAGGGGGGAGAGGAGAAAAAACGTGCACTCAGAACTCTTGCTTCTGCTTATTAAAGCTAAGAACGCATCAAAATGAACTTTGGCTGTGTGGCTCACTCAAAGTGACTGGCAGCTAATGAATGCCTGAGCTGGCTTGATCTATCCTACAAGGAATCCCACAAATTAAGCCGCTTGCCAAAAATCTTCGTGATTTTCAGACCTTTGAATCAACAAAAAATCTACTATATAATGACCCTTGTATTGTGAATTCAGAGCTTCTTAGAGACAGGTGCCACAAAGGCAACCTTATGCTACCAATTTTAAAGTTAGCATCTTCTGCTGAGGGTGCAAGGAGGTGAAGCCAGAGCTGCCAGGGCCCCCGGTTTTCTACCCCCATGTCCTTCTCATCTGTCCAGCTCAGGCTGTTTCCCTGAGTCAGGCTGTTTAGTCACAGAAGCCAATGTAAAATCAAGAGACAAACATGCAGAAAGTCAGTGAAGTCAATTGGAAAAAGCAAGGACGTCACCTGGTGGCACATTATAGGTTACATCTGGACTGATGCCCTGTCCTTGCTGGAGGCCAATGATTCTGTCATAGTTGGAGCAAATAATGAGGGGAACCCCCTGGTCTTTAGTGTTTCCTTTTCCCTATTTCATATCAGTACTTGGGGATGTTAGACCCATTCAGAGAGATGTCTTTTCTGGTGTTTAAGATTTAAAAAAAAAAATCAATCACACATTTTTTTTTTCTCCTATTACAACTTTGAATATTTTGTTATATTTTTCTACTCTCTTTTTTTATTATTCTTTAAGTTTTAGGGTACATGTGCACAACGTGGAAGTTTGTTACATATGTATACATGTGCCATGTTGGTGTACGGCACCCATTAGCTCATCATTTAGCATTAGGTATATCTCCTAATACTATTCCTCCCTCCTCCCCTTACCCCACAACAGTCCCCG
The DNA here is from genome assembly GCF_028878055.3 of Symphalangus syndactylus. Lineage (NCBI taxonomy): Eukaryota > Metazoa > Chordata > Mammalia > Primates > Hylobatidae > Symphalangus > Symphalangus syndactylus. The sequence goes on along the minus strand of NC_072431.2, from coordinate 120,863,094 downwards.
GAGTGTAATGTTCCCCTTCCTGTGTCCATGTGTTCTCATTGTTCAGTTCCCACCTATGAGTGAGAACATGCAGTGTTTGGTTTTTTGTCCTTGTGATAGTTTACTGAGAATGATGATTTCCAGCTTCATCCATGTCCCTACAAAGGACATGAACTCATCATTTTTTATGGCTGCATAGTATTCCATGGTGTATATGTGCCACATTTTCTTAATCCAGTCTATCATTGTTGGACATTTGGGTTGGTTCCAAGTCTTTGCTATTATGAATAGTGCCGCAATAAACATACATCACACATTTTTTTAAAAGAAAATATATGCTTTTATTTTTCCGTGATTACAAACACAACTGAATATCAAATGCACAAAGTAAGAATTTTACAGGGAAAAAAAATCAGATACGTTCATATATATATCACCTTTTCAAGGCTATTTCCATCCAGAATAACCTTGGTTTGCCAGGGCCAATAGAAAGAAGTCACAAAATCGCCTTTAGTCAAATTTGTGTGTTTGCTTTCTTCTATAATTCCAATACCTCCACCATCAACGACTTGAGATAGCTGCCTAGGTATTATATAATCAGTGCCAGTGTCTTCATTCATTCTACAACGAAGGCTGTCACTTCACACTTGGAAGGTTGCACAGCAGCCAGGCAGAGGCGCTCCTCACATCCCAGATGATGGGTGGCGGGGCAGAGGCTCTCCTCACTTCCCAGATGGGGCGGCCGGGCAGAGGTGCTCCTCACTTCCCAGATGGGGCGGCCGGGCAGAGGCTGTAATCTTAGCACTTTGGGAGGCCAAGGCAGGCGGCTGGGAGGTGGAGGTTGTAGCCAGCCGAGATTATGCCACTGCACTCCAGCCTGGGCAACATTGAGCATTGAGTGAGCGAGACTCCGTCTGTAATCCCAGCACTTCGGGAGGCCGAGGCGGGCAGATCACTGGAGGTCAGCAGTGGAGACCAGCCTGGCCAACACGGCGAAACCCCGTCTCCACCAAAAATACAAAAACCAGCCAGGCGTGGTGGTGTGCACCTGCAATCCCAGGCCCCCGGCAGGCCAAGGCAGAAGAATCACGGGAGTCCGAGGCAGGGAGGCTGCAGTGAGCCAAGATCATGCCGCTGCCCTCCAGCCTGGGCAACAGAGGGAGACCGTCTCAAAAAAAGAAAAGAAAAGAAAGAAGGAAGGAAATCACACATTTTTAAAAGGGGGCAACTTCATGTATAATTTGGTTTTCTTATTGGATACATCTGTCCCATTCTAAACTTTTCTTACTTTCCAGATATTTTTTTAAAAATAGATGAAACTAGGGAGAGGAAACCTTACACATATGTGAATCACACCTGGCTTTGGCTCAGTTTAGAACCACTTTAGGCCTAGGAATGGGGCCTAAAGACAATATTTTCTTTCACTGGTTAAGAAGGGTTGATAGAGAGAGGCCTTCTGCTGCCAGAACTCTTGTTAGCAAAGCAGCCTTCCCAAGTGCTGCGTCCTCCTCAGCCACCTCACTAACCCAAGCCCTTTAATAACTGAGGCCTGGGGAGGAGAGAGCACTGTCACTGCCTGCTGATGGCCTCTTTCCTGGGGCGGAAATGCTCCGCATATACGTAGCTGGGAGGGAAACAGAAAAGAGATGCTAGCCCCCTGCCTTAAATACTGTGAACTTCTTCATTGAAGGAAAAGGGAGGGGTGGGAATGGTTTATTATTTGGCCTCTCGGAGGTGTGGAATACATTATTAGCACGTGTTTTTTGGTGTCCTTGTAAATGGCACACAGAGAGATTGCTTGCCTTCAAAAAACAAACAAACAAAAAATGAAGGACACTTCATTTATTTTAACAAATGAGAAATGTCCGTGACTGAAAGGAATCAGTTACAAGCCAGGTTTTCTCATTAGCAGTGAAACATGGATAATTATTCACTGGTAACATACACAGTGGGGATTCATGTTAAATTCCTTATTTTGACTGTTGCTGCTGGCAGTCCATAGAGAGCACTGTACACACACAGAGACATACATATAAATATGTACATAAAAGCACAGGGGCCTGAACTACATGTGCTGAGAATACCAATTCTGAACACAAAGCTTTTATAAAATAAGCTATGTATTCAGTTAAAAGCCTTCAAAAACAGATTAATGACAGAAAAGGCAGATGGCTGACAATTTTGTTCATTTACTTTGGTTATAATTAATTTATTTTGATCTTTCCCTTTACTGTTGAAATTGGACTTTCCTAAAAGTGTTTTCAATTCAAGATGAACAGTCATGCTTATTAGAAGCACATTCCCTGAGGTCACTGTCTTGATGTGAAGGGAACTACAGTCACCTCTACAGCAGAGGGACATTGCCTCAGGAATGAGAGGCTATGTTAGGATTGTTGTAGTTAGGATATACGTTCAGCAACTTTAACAAAGACCCCCAGCAACAGTAGCTTAAGGAAGGCAGAAGTATATTCCAATTTCAAGGAACGGTCCAAAGGAAGATGTTCCAGGCCTGGTCTGACACCATATCCTCTAGAGACCAAGGCAAAATGTCTTTAATCTCCTCTCGCTCTGACATCTCTGGAGTGTTGCGCTTATCCACCTAGGCCAGGATGGCTTGCTGTACATACATGTTCTCAACAGCAGGATAGAGGAAGAGGCAAGGGGAACAAATCCTTTAAAAGGTAGGTTTCAGGAGGTGTGCACAGCCCTCTCCCTCTCTACTGAATGTAACCACATGCTCCACACTTTCTTGCAAGGAAAGTTGGAAAAATCTGTATTCCAAGAAACTATGTACTTCAAGTTCAGAGGTTCTTTTCCTATAAGAGGAGGACAGATATGAAGGGACTAGCAGATTCTGTCACACACAGCAACCAACCTAAAGTTGTCAGAAGCAAAGGTATTGAGCACAAATGAAAGTAATCTCTGAATGCAACAGAGCTGCATGAATGAAAGTGAACCTACCAGCAGGAACTTTTAAGTTGGACAGATTATAAAATATTTGGGAAAATATTTTTAAATAGGCTGGTACAGCAATTGTTTTAAACTTGTTAAAACTTTCTAGAAAAGGTATAGAGCTGAATAGGCAAAGTATGTAAAAGCAATTGTTTAGACACGGAGTCATTCCTGATGATTTAAACTGTGCAAATGTGTTTTTATTATGGGTAATTTCACATATATACAAAATAAACCTGATGGTATATAGAGAACCCCCATGCCCTAATCACCACCTTCTGCCATTCTTATTTCATTTGTACTTTCACCTATGCCCCACTCCATCCCTACTCAATTATTCTTTTAGGTAAAATGTGTATACATTGAAATACATACATCTTTTTTTTTTTTTTTTTTTTTTTTACATGGAGTCTTGCTCTGTCGCCCAGGTGGAGTGCAGTGGTATGATCTCAGCTCACTGCAACCTCTGCCTCCTAGGTTCAAGCAATTCTCTGCCTCAGCCTCCTGAGTAGCTGGGACTACAGGCGCCTGCCACCATGCTAGGCTAATGTTTGTATTTTTAGTAGAGATGGGGTTTCACCATCTTGGCCAGGCTGGTCTTGAACTCCTGACCTTGTGATCCACCCGCCTCTGCCTCCCAAAGTGCTGGAATTACAGGCGTAAGCCACCGTGCCTGGCTGAAATACATACATCTTAACTGCATAATTTTAACAGACACACACCTATGTATTCACATTGTCTAACATATATTTGACTACTTGATTTTTTTTGTAGTCTTTTTTTCTCTCTCTGCCTCACTTTGGCTAATTTCTATTATTATATCTTGGATTTCACAGATCTTTTTCTATAATGTTTAATCTGCTATTAATCCTATCCGGTGAAGTTTTTATTTTAGAAAATATATGTCATTTCTAGAAGTCCAATTGATTTTTTATTACTTCCATTTTCTTCCTCAGTATGTGCATGTTTTTCTTTAAATACTTAACATATTTTAACACTCTGTTTTAATATCCTTGTCTACCAATTCCATCATCCTTGTCATTTCTGGATCTGTTTCCATTGACTGATTTTTGTCCTCATTATGTATTACATTTTCCTCCTTGACTTGTCAAGTAATATTTGGCTATATACTGGTCAGTGCAGATTTTCCGTCAAATGTCTAGATTTTGTTGTCTTCCTCTAAAGATTGTTGGGGTTTTCTTCTATTAAGTTATTCAAAGTTAAATTTGATGTTTTTAAGCATAGTTAGAGCAAATCTAGAGTAGCCTTTACTCTAAGGCCTTTCTGGGGTCTCTACTAAATGCTCTGGATGATGAACAATTACATTCCACTCTTGCTGGTCAGAACTCGAAGGCCTTCCAGCCCTATTTGAAGTTTCGAAAATATAAAGCTCACAGCTTCCTGGTCGCTCTTTGCTAAACCTTGCAGATTTTAACCTGATGCATGTACATCTTCCATTGGGCAAAATCTCGAGAGGAATTTATGCAGATTTTGGGAGCTCTTTTTCTGCGTAGCACCCTGAACTCCGGAATTCTGCTCAGTAGTCTCCAGTTGCCTCCGCCTCTTCAAACTCTCTTCTTTGTCTCATCAATTTGTCTAGACTATTGTGCTCTGTTTGGGATATCCCTCTGTTATGGGTTGAATTGTATCCCCACAAAAGATATTGAAATCCTAACCTCCAGTACCTGTGGATGTGCCCTTATGTGGAAATAGGGTATTTGTAGATGACCAACTTAAGATAAGGTCATTCACGTGGACCCTAATCCAACATGACTGGTGTCCTTACGGAAAGGTGAAATTTAGATATACGCAGACATGCACACAAGGTAGAACACCATGTGAACATAAAGACAGCAGAGTGATGCATCTGCAAGCCAAGGCACACCAAAGATTGCCAGCAAACCCCCAGAAACTGGGAGAGAGGCATGAAACAGATTCTTCTCTCACAGTCCTTAAATGGAACCAACCTTGCCAGCACTTTGGTCTCGGACTTCTAGCCTCCAGAACTGTCAGAAAATAAATTCATCTTATACAAGCCAAAGCCACCCAGTTTGTAGTATTTTATTATGGCAACCCTAGAAAACTAATACACCCTTCCATGCTTTGCAGCTCACAGTGTGCCTCCGGGGAAATTGCGGAGCTCACCTAGTCTGTTTCCTTTCTTCCAGGGATCACAGTCCTCTAGTTTCTATTGTCTAATACCTGAAAATAGTTGTTTCATACATTTTTATCCCATTTTCTAGTATTTATGGCAAAAGAATAAATTCAGTCCTGTTGTTACCTCATCATAGCTGGAAGGAGTAAATTTCATTTTTAAAGGAGGGTTTATCTAGATGAAAATTCTGGGTTCACCGGTTTATGTTTCCCCAGCATTTCAAAGTAATAGTTCCATTATCTCCTGGTTTCCTTTGTTTCCTATAAGAAGCCAACCATCATTCAGATCATTGTTTCCTTATATGTAGTCTAGCTTTTTTTCTGTCCTGGCTTTCAAAATTTTTTTCTTTCTCTGCTATCTACTAATTCTAGCAATTTGACTATGATGTGCATAGGTGGTGTGTAAACTTTTTAGAACTTTCAGATTTCCCAAAATTTGGGAAGTTTGAGGATTTTATTTCTTCCAATATTTTTCAGTTATTTTCTTCTTTCTTTCAGGGCCTCCAATTAGACATATATTAGACCTCAATTTTTCTCAATTTTTTCTGTTTTTCATAATGGATAATTTCTGTGGAATTTCAAGTTCACTGACACTCCTGCCATCTCTAATCTTCTGTTAAGATTGTCTAGTAAATTTTTCATTTCATTTTTCATATTGTTAAGCTCTAGAAGCTTTTGTAGTTTCTACTTGTCTACTGATACACTCCATCTGTTCATTTATTATGAGTGTATTTTCATGTCCTTAAACATATTTGTAATAGCTGCTTAAAGTCAGTGTTCACTCATTGCAGCATTTGTATCATCTCAGGATTGGTTTTTGTTGACAGCTCTTTTGCTGAAATATTGGTCTCATTTCCTGTCTAGTGGTTTTTGATTATTCTTGTCAACTGGTTTTGAACATTATAGATGTATGTATATAGAGGCTCTGAATTATGTTATGTTCCTCTGAAGAACATTTATTTTTGGTCTAACAGGCAATTAACTCAAACTCTAGCCTCTATCTTCCCTGCAGTGGGCAGCAACTGAAATCTGTACTCTGTTCTTTTAGCTTCTAGCTGCTGCTCTTTTGCTGGGTCCTCTGGGGTCTGCCTGCTAAAAATCTGGTAAAATTTATGTAGAAATCTGAAGTTCATCACCTTTGTTGCTCTTCTGTGACTCGCTGCTAAACTTACCAGCTGTCCTAACAGCCCCCAGACTCTGACCTCTGAAATCACAAGCCAATAAAACTATAAGCTTTCCAGCTCCTTAAGCCATTTTCAGGCAAAAAAAACCACAAGCTGGTAGATTATACCTGTTGCAATTCCCAGGTTTCTAGGCTAGATACCTCTCCTATTTCTGCTGCTGTTTTTGGTAATTCTTCAGTGTTTTCAAGTAGTAATTGTTTTTCTTGGGGTTTGTTTTGTTTTTGTTTAGATTTTATGATTGCTATCTGCAGAAAGGTCAGTCCAGCTAAGTTATTCACCATTAATGGAAGCTGGAATCCTCAGTCAAGTTGTTTTAAGGGTTTTCTGGCCAAGATCTATTCATTCTGATTTGCAAAATTTGAAGCATTGTTACTCAACCTCTTCTCTAATTCTTTATCTTCTTAATAACCCAGTTGTTAGTACACTTCTAAATATTCAAGATCCAGAAGTAAATGCTCTCCTAAATTATATAAAGAGATAGGTGTCCATGGCATTGAATGTAATATTTTGATTATACAAAATGCTTTTATTTCTGATTTCACTACCTTTGGATTTTTTGTCATTCCAACATGAGTCAGAATGAAGTTCACCTTTTATATTACCAGAGGTGGGGAGACTATTATGAGAAAAATATGTTTGGTCAGTTATTTTCATAAACAAATGAAACCATTAATCCATTCCAACAATTCTTATTAGCCACTTATTTGCCATCCTGCCTGTTTAAAATTTTTTTCTTTCTGAGCTTCCATGTTATTACATGGTCTCAATTTTCCTCTTCTCTCTCAAATCATTTCTTCTCAGGCTCCTTCGATATCTCTTCTTCCTTCTTCAATCACTGAATTCTAGAGTTCTTCCAGCGTTTCGTCCTGAGGCCTGATCTCTTGTCATTGATGATTTTGTCGACACATACCTATAAGACAAGTTCCCAAAATCTGTGTCTCCAGCTCTTATTTCTAACTTAGCTTCCATCTTTATCATCCTGATGGATTTTTTCATCTTGGGGTTCCATCACAACCTCTAAATGAAAGAAAATTAAAACTACATTTTTCCATCCACAGGGGTGGTGATAAGGAAGAGCTTCTCTTACTGACTTACCTATTTCTGTTCATGTTCTCACTCGTGTTCCAAACTCTTTAGCTCTTATTTGCATCCCCCCCTTTCCTCCTCACACTCCATCAGAGCTGCTTTTGCAAATATGTCTCTCTTTTTTGCCACATTTGAACTGATACAGACTCTCTCAAGCTAGTGCATCTTGCAAAGAACCACCTTAATGATCCTTCTAAAGCCAACCTAGATAATACCACTTCCTGTCTTCAGGCGTCTTCAGGGATTCCCAAAAGACCAGATTCTGGCCTTCAAGGCCCTCTCCATTACAACAACTATCCACAATGCTGGCTGTATCTATGTTTCCCAAGTTCCCACCAAGTCAATAGTTTTTACTCCCAGCCACACTACAAGTTTTCTCATCTTTGCACCTTTGCTCACACTGCTTCTTCCAGAATACTTTCCCCTGCCTACTGTATATCCCTGGGAAGAGACCATTATCATTCCTACAGAGACCTGTATCATTTCTAAATAACCTTCTTTTTTTTTGAACAGATAGAATACAATAGGACTTGGTTAAACAAGTATTGGAGAACTGCAAAAGTTCTGTGATACTTACAGAGCAATCATAGAGGTAGCAACTGCTGAAAGCAGCTACCATCGCTAGGGCTAAGGGAACAAGGGAAGAGGTTGGGATTATTAGAAATTACCTTTTTTATTATTAGTTTCTATAGGTTTGGGGGGAACGGGTATTGTTTGGCTATATGGATAAGTCCTTTAGTGGCCTGATTTCTGAGATTTTGGTGCACCTATCACCTGAGCAGTATACACTGTACCCAATGTGTAGTCTTTTATCCCTCATCCCCCTCCCACGCTTCCTTCCGAGTCCCCAGAGTCCATTGTATCATTCTCATGACTTTGCATCCTCATAGCTTAGCTCCCACTTATGAGTGAGAACATAAAATGTTTGGTTTTTGCATTCCTGAGTTACTTCGCTTAGAATAGTGGTCTCCACTTCCATTCAGGTTGCTGCAAATGCCATTATTTCATTCCTTTTTATGGATGAGTAGTATTCCATGGTGTATATATATATACACCACAGTTTCTTTATCCACTCGTTGATTGATGGGCATTTGGGCTGGTTCCATATTTTGCAGTTGCAAATTCTGCTGCTATAAACATGCATGTGCAAGTGTGTTTTTTTATATATGAAGACTTATTTTCGTCTGGGTAGATACCCAGTAGCAGGATTGCTGGATCAAATGGTAGATCTATTTTCAGTTCTTTAAAGAATCTCCATACTGTTTTCCATAGTCCCACCAGCAGTGTAAAAGTGTTCCTTTCTACCACGTACATGCCAACATCTATTATTTTTTGATTTGCTGATTGTGGCCATTCTTGCAGGAGTAAGGTGGTATCACATTGTAGTTTTGATTTGTATTTCTCTGATAATTAGTGATGTTGAGGCATTTTTTCACAAGTTTGTTGGCCATTTGTATATCTTCTTTTGAGAATTGTCTATTCATGTCCTTAGACCACTTATGGATAGATTATTTGTTTGCATTCCTTGTAGATTCTCAATATTAGTCCTTTGCCAGATGCATAGTTTGTGAAGATTTTCTCCCACTCTGCAAGCTTCTGTTTACTCTGCTGATTATTTCCTTTGCTGTTGAGAAGCTTTTTAGTTTAATTAGGTTCCATCTATTTATCTTTGTTTTTATTGCATTTGCTTTGGGTTCTTGGTCGTGAAGTCTTTGCTGAAGCCAATGTCTAGAAGGGTTTTTCCAGTGTTACCTTCTAGAATTTTTTATGGTTTCAGGTCTTAGATTTAAGTCCTTGATCCATCTTGAGTTGATTTTTGTAGAAGGTGAGAGATGAGGATCCAGTTTCATTCTCCTACATGTGGCTTGCCAATTATCCCAGCACCTTTTGTTGAATAGGGTGTCCTTTCCCCACTTTATGTTTTTGTTTGCTTTGTTGAAGATCAGTTGGCTGTAAGTATTTGGCTGTATTTCTGGGTCATCTGTCCTGTTCCATTGGTCTTTTTATGCCTATTTTTATACCAGTACAATGCTGTTTTGGTGACTATGGCCTTATAGTTTGAAGTCAGGTAACGTGATGCCTCCAGATTTGTTCTTTTTGCTTAGTCTTTCTTTGTCTATGTGGGCTCTTTTTTGGTTCCATATGAATTTGAGAATTGTTTTTTCTAATTCTGTGAAGAATGATGGTGGTATCTTGATGGGAATTGCACTGAGTTTTCAGATGACTTCTGGCAGTATGGTCATTTTCACAATATTGATTCTACCCGTCCTTGAGCATGGAATGTGTTTCCATTTGTGTCATCTATGATTTTTTCAGCAGTGTTTTGTAGTTTTCCTTGTAGAGGTCTTTCACCTCCTTGGTTAGGCATATTCCTAAGTATTTTAATTTTTTTGCAACTATTGTGAAAGGAGTTGAGTTCTTGATTTGATTCTCAGCTTGGTTGCTGTAGTCGTATAGCAGGGCTACTGATTTGTGTACATTAATTTTGTACCCTGAAACTTTGCTGGATTCATTTATCAGTTCTAGGTGCTTTTTGGAAGAGTCTTTAGGGTTTTCTAGGTATATGATTATATCATTGGTGAACAGCAACAGTCTTACTTCCTCTTTACTGATGTGGATATACTTTATTTCTTTCTCTTGTCTGATTGCTCTGGCTAGGGCTTCCAGTACTATGTTGAAGAGAAGTGGTATAAGTGGGCATCCTTGTCTTGCTCTGGTTCTCAGGGAGAACTTTTCCCCATTCAGTATAGTGTTGGCTGTGGATTTGTCATAGATGGCTTTTATTACCTTAGGGTGTGTCTCTTCTATGCCAGTTTTGCTGAGGGTTCTAATCCTAAAGCAATACTGGATTTTGTCAGGTGCTTTTTCTGCATCAATTGAAATCATGGGATTTTTTTATTTATGTGGTGTATCACATTTATTAACTTGCAGATATTAAACCATCCCTGCATCCCTGGTATGAAACTCAATTGATCAAGGCGGATTATCTTTTTGATATGCTGTTGGATTTGTTTAGCTAGTATTTTGCTGAGGATTTTTACATTGATGTTTATCAGGGATACTGGTCTGTAGTTTTCTTTATGTCCTTTCCTGGTTTTGGTATTAGGATGATACTGGCTTCACAGAATGATTTAGGGAGGACTCCCTCTTTCTCTTTTTTTTTTGGAATAGTTTCAGTAGGATTGGTACTAACTCTTCTTTGAATGTCTGATAGAATTCAGCTGTGAATCCATCTGGTCCTGGACTTTTTTTGTTGGCAATTTTTTTATTACCATTTCAATCTCACTGCTTGTTATTGATCTGTTCAGAGTTTCTGTTTTTTCCTGGTTTAATCTACGAGGGTTGTATATTTCCAGGGATTTATCCATCACCTCTAGGTTTTCTAGTTTGTGCACATAAAGCTGTTCATAATAGCCTTGAATGATCTTTTGTATTTCTGTGGTATCAGTTGTAATATCTCCCATTTTTTTTCTATTTGAGTGTATTTGAATCTTCTCTCTTCTTGGTTAACCCACTAATGGTCTATCAGTTTTGTTTCATCTTTTTAAAGAGACAGCTTTTTTTTCATATATTTGTTTTTTGTTTCAATTTCATTTAGTTCTGCTCTGATCTTTATTATTTCCTTTCTTCCACTGGGATTGGGTTTGGTTTGTTCTTGTTTCTCAAATTCCTTGAACTATAACCTTAGATGGTCTATTTGTGCTCTTTCAGACTTTTTAATGTAGACATTCAATGCTGTGAACTTTCCTCTTAGCACCACCTTTGCTGTATCACAGAGGTTTTGATAGACTGTGTCACTATTATTACAGTTCAAAGAATTTTTTAATTTCTATCTTGATTTCATTGTTGACACAACAGTCATTCAGGAGCAGGTTAATTTCCATGTATTTGCATGGTTTTGAAGGTTCCTTTTGGAGTTGATGTCCAATTTTATTCCACTGTGGTCTGAGAGAGTACTTGATATAATTTTGATTTTCTTAAATTTGAGACTTGTTTCATGGCCTATAATATAGACTATCTTGGAGAATGTTCCATGTGCTGATGAATTGAGTGTATATTCTGCAGTTGTTGGGTAGAATATCCTACAAATATCTGTTAAATCCATTTGTTCTAGGTTATAGTTTAAGTTTATTGTTTCTTTGTTGACTGTCTTGATGACCTTTCTAGTGCTCTCAGTGGATTATTGAAGTCTCCACAATTATTATGTTGTCATCTATCTCATTACTTAAGTCTGGTAATGATTGTTTTATAAATTTGGGAGCTCCAGTATTACGTGCATAGTTAGGATTATCATATTTTCCTGTTAGACTAGTCCTTTTATCATTATATATGTCTCTGTCTTTTTTTAACTGCTGTTGCTTTAAAGTCTGTTTTGTCTGGTATAAGAATAGCTACTCCTGCTTGTTTTGGGTGCTCATTTGCATGGAATACTGTTTTCTACCCCTTTACCTTAAGTTTATGTGAGTCCTTATGTGTTAGGTGAGTCTCTTGAAGACAGCAGATACTTGGTTGGTGAATTCTTACTCATTCCGCCATTCTTTTTAAGTGGAGCGTTTAAGCCATTTATATTCAACATTAGTATTGAGAGATGTGGTACTATTCTATTCATTGTGCTAGTTGTTGCCTGAATACGTGTGTGTGTGTGTGTGTGTGTTATTGTTTTATAGGTCCTGTGAGATTTATGCTTTACAAAGTTCTATTTTGGTGTATTTTGAGGATTTGTTTCAAGATTTAGAGCCCCTTTTAGCAGTTCTTGTAGTGCTGACTTCGTAGTGGTGAATTCTCTCAGCATTTGTTTGTCTGAAAAAGACTATCTTTCCTTCATGTATGATGCTTAGTTTCACTGGATACAAAATTCTTGGCTGATAATAGTTTTGTTTAAGGAAGCTCAAGATAGGACCCCATCACTTCTAGCTTGTAGGGTTTCTGCTGAGAAATCTGCTATTAATCAGGTAGGTTTTCCTTTATGGGTTACCTGATACTTTTGGCTTGTAGCTCTTTAGATTCTTTCCTTTGTCTTGACTTCAGATAACCAGATGACTATGTGCCTAGATGATTATCTTTTTGCAATTAATTTCCTGGGTGTTCTTTGAGCTTCTTGTATTTGGATGTCTAGATGTCTAGCAAGATCAGGGAAGTTTTCCTCGATTATTCCCTAAAATATGTTTACCAAACATTTAGATTTATCTTCTTCCTGGGGAACATCAATTACTCTTAGGTTTGATCTTTTAATGTAATGCCAACCTTCTTGAAGGCTTTGTTCATTTGTTTTAATCTTTTTTTTCTTTGTCAGATTGGGTTAATTCAAAAGACTTGTCTTCAAGCTCTGAAGTTCTTTCTTCTACTTGTTTTATTCTGTTGAGACTTTCCTGTGTATTTTGCATTTCTCTGTGTCTTTCATTTCCAGAAGCCATGATTGTTTTTTATTTATGCTATTTCTCTGAAGACATTTCCATCCATATCCTGTATCATTTTTTTGATTTCTCTAAGTTGGTATTCACCTTTCTCTGGTGCCTCCTTGAGTAACTTAATAATTAATGTTGTGAATTCTTTTTCTGGCAATTCAGAGATTTATTCTGGGTTTGGAGCCATTCCTGGTGAACCAGTGTGATCTTTTGGGAGTGTTTTGTCCTAACACCAGGATTGTTTTTCTGGCTCCTTTTCATTGGGTAGACTATGTCAGAGGGAAAATCTGGGGCTCAAGGGCTGCTGTTGAGATTCTTCTGTCCCACAGGGTGCTCCCTTGATGTGGTGCTCTCCTACTTCCCCAAGGGATGGGGCTTCCTGGGAGCTGAACTGCAGTGATAGTTATTTCTCTTCCAGGTTTAGCCATCCAGTGGAGCTGCTGGGCTTCTGGCTGGTACTGAGGAGAGTGTGTAAAGAGTCTTGTGATGTGATTTGTCTTCAGGTCTCTCAGCCATGAATACTAGTACCTGCTCTGGTGGCAGTAGTAGGGGAGTGAAGTGGACTCTGTGAGGGTCCTTGGTTGTAGTTTTGTTTAGTGTACTGGTTTTGTGTTTGTTGGCCTCCAGCCAGGAAGTGGCACTTTCAAGAGATCATTAGCTGTGGTAGTATAGGGAGTATACAAGCTTGCCCTAGGGTCACCTGGATAAGTATTGGGGTTTCTTAGGCAGTGGGCAGGGCCACAGATCTCCCAAGAGATTATGTTCTTTGTCTTCAGCTACCAGGGCGGGTAGAGAAAGACCATCAGGTGGGTGCAGGGTTAGGCATGTCTGAGTTCAGACTCTCCTTGGGTGGGGCTTGCTGGGACTGCTATAGGGGATAGGGTGTAGTTCTCAGGCCAACAAAGTTACATTCCCAGGGGGATTATGGCTGCCTCTGCTATGTCATACAAGTTGCCAGGGAAGTGGGGAAAGCTGGCAGTGACAGGATTCACCCAGCTCCCATGCAGCCCGAAAGGCCAGTCTCACTCCCACCATGCCCCACCAACAGCACCAAGTTTATTTGCAGGCAGCCAGTGAGCAGGGCTGAGAACTTGGCCCAGGCTACAAGGCTCCCAGCTGAGAAAGCAAGCAGCGCTTTCAGGTTTCACACTTCCCCGCCTGCTGTGGCTTCTGTGCTCCTATCTGTACTCCCTGTTAACCCCCCTCCCCAGGATTCTGTCCAGGAAACTTCACATCCAGTCAAAATTGTTACAAAGTTCATTTGGAAATTTCCTACTCCTTGTCGTCTTTCCCCAATTCCACTGGCAGCCCTCTCCAAGGAACCCTATAAGACAAAGTCAGAAATGGCTTCCCCAGGAACTGAGAGCCAACAGGGCTCTTCCCACTACTTCTTCTACCCCTACATTTTTCTCAGCTCTCTAAATTAATCTCAGCTCCTGGTAAGGTCACATCCTTCTCCTGTGATCTAGACCTTCAGGTTCCCCAATGAGGATGTGCATTTGGGAGCAGATTCTCACCCTCTCACACTTTGGGCACTCCCAGGTTTTTGGCTGTCTCATGGCAGCTACAGTGGCAAGCTGCTTCCTTGAAAGGGTCTGCGGATTCTCTGGCCTTTCCTGGTGTGTTCCTGTGGTAGTTCTTGGAGCAGAAAATCACAATGTGAGTCTTCACACGCTGCTGTGTACATCTGAGTGGAAGCTGCAAGTTACTTCTGTCTCCTATCTGCCATTTTTTCCCTTCAGGATTATTAGAATTTCGAAGCTGGAAGGAGAGGCTACAAGGAGCTGAGACTCAGAGCTCTGCAGGGAGGGGGCAGGTGCCAGTTGCTGCTGGGATCTCTGAGAGGGCGCAACAAGGCAACTTCTGAAGTGTGGGAAAAGCAAATTGCAAACTAGGACCAACTACTGACAATGGAACCAGCTGCACTGCCAGGTTGAAAACCCTAAATAACCTTCATATATAACATTTCTTCCATGAGCCCTTCATTGGCTTAGTTCCGTTTCACTATATGTCAACCCAAGCAATACAGATTTAAATAGGTCCACTTTGCCCTGGCACTTGGCTTTGTGGGAGATAGAAGAGGAGGGATGAGAATGAGTTTGAGATTATGTTAAGAAATTTGGGAACCTAGGTGGGTGCGGTGGCTTACGCCTGTAGTCCCAGCACTTTGGGAGGCCGAGGCGGGCAGATCACGAGGTCAGAAGATTGAGACCATCCTGGCCAACACGGTGAAACCCCGTCTCTACTAAAAATACAAAAAATTAGCCAGGCACAGTGGCGGGCGCCTGTAGTCCCAGCTACTCGGGAGGCTGAGGCAGGAGAATGGCATGAACCCGGGAGGCAGAGCTTGCAGTGAGCCGAGATCGCACCACTGCACTCTCGCCTGGGCGAAAGAGCAAGACTCTGTCTCATAAAAAAAAAAAAAAAAAAAAAAGAAATTTGGGAACCTAAAAGCACCTTAAAGGTTATTTCATTCGAACATAAATGAACCTTTAAAATCATCAAATATTCTCACTTGCAAATTAGAAAACTGAGGCCAGAGAACCCTACTGAAACCTAGAGTTCTCCTTCAGAGTCATGAATCTGTGTAACTAACCTTCACAGTAACAAAACCAGGATTTTTAAAAAATTTTTCCACAAAACTGATCTTAGCCTGATAAGTTTCAGAGGCTTTACAGTTACATCCTCAAGATACTTTGGGTTCAGTTACAGACCAATGCAATAAAGCAAATACTGCAATAAAGCGAGTCACACAATATTTTTTGTTTCCCAATACATGTAAAAGTTATGTTTACACTATATTGTAATCCACTAAGTGTGCAACACCAATACATCTAAAAGAAAGCACATACATGCCTTAATTTAAAAATACTTTATTGCTAAAAAATGCTAACAATTATGTGAGCCTTAAGCAAGTCTAATCTTTTTGCTGGTGGAGGGTCTTGCCTTCATGTTGAGGGTTGCTGAATATTGGAATGGTGTCCATCCTCTCAAACCCTGCCACTGCTTTATTAAGTTTATATAATATTCTAAATCCTTTGTCATCATTTCAACACTGTTCACAGCAACTTCACCAAGAGTAGATTCCATTTCAAGAAACCACTTTCTTTGCTCATCCGTAAAAAGCAACTCCTCATCCATTCAAGTTTTATTATGACGTTGCAGCAATTCAGTCACATCTTCAGGCTTTACTTCTCATTCTAGTTCTCTTGTTATTTCTACCACATCTGCAGTGACTTCCTCAACACTGAAGTTTTGAACCCCTCGAAGTCATCCATGAGGGTTGGCATCAACCTCTCCCAAATTCCTGTTCATGTTGGTATTTTGACCTCCTCCCATGAATCCTGAATGTCCTTAATGGCATCTAGAATGATGAATCCTTTCCAGAACATTTTCTATTTACTTTTCCCAGATCCATTTTAGAAATTACTATCCATGGCAGCTATAGCATTAAGAAATTTGTTTCTTAAAGAGTAAGACTTGAAAGTTGAAATCACTCCTTGATCCACGGACTGCAGAATGGATGTTATGTTTGCAGAAATGAAAATAAGTATCTCCTTGTACATCTCCATCAGAAGTCTTGGGTAGACAGGTGCATTGTCAATAGCCAGTAATATTTTGAAAGAAGTCTTTTCCTCTGAGCAGTAGGTAACAAAATAGTGATCTTAAAATATTCTGTAAACCATGCTATAAACAGATGTGCTGTCATCCAGGCTTTGTTCTACCATTTATAGAGCACAGGCAGATTCGATATAGCGCAATTCTTAAGGGACCTAGGATTATTGGAACTAGAGATGACCATTGGCTTCACCTTAAAGTCACCAGGTGCATTATCCCCTAACAAGAGAGTCAGCCTGTCCTTTGAAGCTTTGAAGCCAGGTATTGACTTCTTTCTAGTTATCAAACTCCTAGATAGCATCTTCTTCCAATAGAAGAGTGTTTCATCTACACTGAAAATCTCTTGTGTTTAACGTAGCCACCATCATCAGTGATCTTAGCTAGATTTTCTGGATAACTTGCTGCAGCTTCTACATCAGCACTTGCTGCTTTAACTTGCACTTTTATGTAAGAGTGACTGTTTCTTTCCTAAAACCTTATGAACCAACCTCTGCTAGCTTCCATCTTTTCCTCTGCAGCTTCCTCACGTCTCTCAGCCTTCATAGAATTGAAGAGAGGTAGGGCTTGCTCTGGATTAGGCACTGGCTTAAGGGAATGTTGTAGCAGGTCTGATATTCTAACCAGACCACTAAAACTTTCTTGTATCAGCAATGAGACTATTTTACTTCTCATCAATTTTTTGTGTTCACTGGTGTAGCTCTTCTAATGTTCTTCAAGAGCTTTTTTTTTGCATTCACAACTTGGCTGTTTGGCACAAGAGACCTATCTTGGCTTTTGACATACCCTTCCCCACTAAGCTTAATCATTTCTAGCTTCTGATTTAAAGTGAAAGATGTACAACTTTTTCTTTGTCTTGAACACTTAGATGCCACTGTAGGGTTATTAATTAGCCTAATTTTAATATTGCTGCATCTCAGGGGATAGGGAGGTGGCCCCAGGAGAGGGAGTAAGATGGACAAATAGCCATTCAGTTGAGCAGTCAGAATACAAACAACATTTATCATTTAAGTTCATCTTTTTATATGAGCATGGTTCATGGTACCCCAAAACAACTACAATAGTAACATCAAAGATCACTGATCACAGATAACCATAACAGATAATAATGAAAAGTTTTGAAAATTTGACACGGAGACATAAAGTATGCACACGCTGTTAGAAAATCGTGCCAATAGATTTGCTCAGCACGGGGTTGCCACAAACCTTCAATTTGTAACAAATGCAGGATCTATGAAGTGCAATAAAGCAAAGCACAATAAAATGAGGTATGCCTGTACTATGAAGGCAGCTTCTCAAAGGCCTGTTAGTTGCTTCTTCTCCTGGGCCTTGAGTTCCAGGAACTCCACATCCATGGCAGGCCTGCCCTTGGAAACATCTCTACCCTATTCTCATCTGCACAAGGAATAGCAGGCTGGGAGGCCCTGGGAACATGAGCAAGACCCAAGGCTCAGATGGGCCAAGAGAGGTTTCCTGGCTACTCACTATGGCCTCTGATTCCAAGAAGGAGGGAGGAATTTGGATGTAATTTTTGTGCAAATATTCCTCCTATTTAGTATTCCTCTTATTTAGCTGACTAAGGTTTCTGGCTCCCAGATAAGTTCTTCAGCCATAGAGACCAACCTAGGGGATGCTACCACTCCTTTTTCTGCCTAAATACGGACTCTCTCAGAAAATCCTAAGGCAGTTGGGAAAATAAGGACTAGGAGAAAATATGAAAGATTCCCTGGGAAATGTGCTTAGGAAGAGTAAGGTTCATACTTATCAACTTAAATCTCATCAGCCTCACCAGGGCTGACCAAACAGGATTCATGGAGCCAGCACCTTGATAGCATATGGCCCTTTTTTTTTTTCTTCAAAGTAGATGTAATAGAGAGACATGCATTTGCCTATTTCGGTCAGGCTAAAAAGCTTTATTTGTTTCAGCTGCAGTTTTAAAAGTATATTTGCCTTCATACACATACAGTTTTCTTGGCTTTTATTGGAAAACGGAACCAGCATTTTACTCCAGGCTACATTTAGGGTTGGAGGGTATAGGTGCCCGGATCCCAGGAGATCCCCAGTAGACTGATTTCTGTCCTCAAGGCCACTTCTACCCTCATTTCAGAACAGGAGTGTGGTGACACCACCATGGACCTCATGGCATATAGATGCCTAGATGCCACCAGGAGCTTGTGGTGAGCCTGCTTCTCCTGAGTACCTTGAATAAGGGAATACAGGGCCAGGCAAGGTGGCTCACACCTGTAATCCCAGCACTTTGGGAAGCTGAGGGGGGAGGATCACTTGAGGCCAGGAGTTCAAGACCAGCCTAGGCAACACAGCAAGACTCCATCTCTACTAAAAAAATTAATTAGCTGTCTGTGGTGGCACATGCCTGTAATCCCTAGCTATTCGGGAGGCTGAGGTGGGAGGATCACTTGAGCCCAGGAGTTTGAGATTGCAGTGAGCTATGATTGCACCATTACACTCCAACCTGAGCAACAGAATGAGAGCCTGCCTCAAAAAAAAAAAAAAAAGAGGATACAGGTCAGGCAAGAGCTGGGTCAGCAAACAAGTAGCAGCTCTGTCCTATTCCAGGCCTTCAATCTATTGGCCAAGTGGAAAAGCTGGAAGATACCTCTCCCTAAATGTATCAGTTAGCTATCACCTCACACATACACATGCTGTATTTTAAAAAGCCCAAACTCGGTGACTTAAAACAACAATCAGTTGTTCTTACTGATCTTACTTAGTTCAGCTGATCTAAGCTGGGTTTGGCTGGAGTGACTTGACTGTTCTCCACATTCTCACATCTTCCTCTTGGGGTCATCAGGCCAGTCCCGACATGACTTTCTAATATAATGGCAAAGGCACAAGAGCACAAGCAACAGCTCCCAAGATCTCTTGAGGTCTAGGTTTGGAACTGGTACATTAGCATCTCTGCCTCAGTTTTTTATTGTGGTAAGAGATACATAAAATTTACGCTTTCAACTCTTTTTAAGTGCACAGCTTGATGCCATTGCATACATCTACCTTGTTGTGCAGCTATCATCACTGTCTCCAGAATTTTTTCATCAACTGAAACTCTGCACTCCCCCTCCCTCCCTTCTCCCAGCCTCTGGTAGCCACTATTTCACTTTCTGTTTCTATGAATTTGGCTGCTCTAGGTACCTCATATAAGTGGAATCATACAATATTTGTCCTTTTATGTCTGACTTCCTTCATTTAGCATAATGTTTTCAAGGCTCATCCATGTTGTAGCATATGTCAGAATGTCATTCCTTAAGGCTGTATAATATTCCATCATACATATATACCACATTTTGTTTATCTACCCATCAATTATTGGATATTTGGGTTGTTTAAATCTTTTGGGTATTATGAATAATGCTGCTATGAACATCGGTGTACAAATATCTTTTAAAGTTCCTGCTTTCAATTCTTTTGAATATATACCCTAAAGTGGAATTGCTGGAGCATATGATAATCCTATATTTAATTTTTTGAGGGGCCACCATACTGTTTTCCACAACAGCTGTTCCATTTTATATTCCCACTAGCAATGCACAAGGGTTCCAATTTTTTCACATATTTGCAAACATTTATATTTTGGGTTTCTTTTAATAATAGCCATCCTGGTGGGTATGCAGTGGTAACTCATGGTGGCTTTAGAACAAGTTTTCATGTGTTTATTGGCCATTCATGTATCTCTTTTGGAGAAATGTGTGCTCAAGTCCTTCGCTTATTTGGGCATTTGCCTAAACTGGGTTGTTTGTTATCAAATTTTAAGAGTTCTTTATATATTCTGGATATTAATCTCTTATCAGATCTATGATTTGCAAATATTTTCTCTCATTCTGTGAGTTGCTTTTTCACTCACTTGATAGTGTCTTACGATGTATCAAAGATATAAATTTTGATGGAATCCACTTTATTTTTTTCGTTTGTTGCCTGTATTTTAGTGTCATATCTAAGAAATCATTGCCAAAGCCAATGTCATTAAAGTTTTC
The DNA here is from genome assembly GCF_028878055.3 of Symphalangus syndactylus. Classification (NCBI taxonomy): domain Eukaryota; kingdom Metazoa; phylum Chordata; class Mammalia; order Primates; family Hylobatidae; genus Symphalangus; species Symphalangus syndactylus. The sequence goes on along the minus strand of NC_072431.2, from coordinate 120,842,730 downwards.
CCCTGTGATTTTTTGTAAAAGTTTTATACTTTCAGCTCTTAGGTTTAGGTCTTTCATCCATTTTGAGTTAATTTTTATATATAGTGTAAGTAAGTCATTTGTTCACATATGGATATCCATTTTCCCAGAACCATCTGTTGGCAAGACTGTCCTTTCCCCAGTGAATGGTCTTAGCAACCTTGTCAAAAATCATTTCACCATATGTTTAAAAGTCTGTTTCCAGTCTCTATTCTGTTCTTTTGGTCTCTGTGTCTGTTTTATGCCAGTACAGTACTGTTTTGATTACTATCATCACTTTGTATTAAGTTTTGAAATCAGGAACTGTGAATCCTCTTTGTTCTTCTTTTTCAAGGTTATTCAGTTATTCTGGGTTTTTTGATATTCCATATAAACTTTAGCATGAGATTCTCTATTTGCAAAATATGCCATTGGGATTTTGATAGGGATTGCATTGAATCTGTAGATCACTGTGGGTAGTATTGACATCCTAACAGTATTAAGTCTCCTAATCCATAAACATGATATGTCCTTCCATGAATTTGTATCTTCTTTAATTTCTTTCAGCCGTATTTTGTCGTTTTCAGTGTTCAAGATTTTTGTCTCTCAGTCCATTTTGTGCTGCTATAACAGAATACCTGAGACTAGGTAATTTATAATGAACAGAAATGTAGTGGCTCACAGTCCTCCTTTGCATCCTCCAAAAGGGAGGAAAGCTTTGTCTTCACGTGGCAAAAGGTGGAAGTGCAAAGAGACAAGTAAGGGCTGAACTCACCCTTTTATAATGGCATTAATCCAACCCATAAGGACAGAGCCCTCATGGCCTGATCACCTCTTACTACTGTTACAGTGGCAATTAAATTTCAACATGAGTTTTGGAGGAGACAAACATCTGAACCATAGTAGCCTCCTTGGTTAAGTTTATTCCTAAGTATTTTCTCCTTTTTGATGCTGTTGTGAGTGAACTTGTTTTTCTTTTCTGATTGTTCATTGTTATTGTAACATCTGTCTCATTTTTGTCAGCTAAATAACTCACATGGCCAAAGCCAGGAGGGGGAAGTATAATCGCTCTCTCATAGGAGGGCACTGTCAAGCGGCATGCGCAAGTCAGCGGATACAGGAAGGAGTGAAGAATTGGATCATATAACACTACATCCCACACTGAGCTTCCAGGGGTCCATTTTTAGGTTATCTTTTTAGAACCCTCCCTTCCAAATAGTCTGCTCCTACCCTCTCACTACTACCTCAGGAAAAACAAAAATGAAGAGGAAAAAATAAGTGAGCAAAGAAACGAAGGAGGTAGCAAGGTGCCCAGCTGAACAAGTAGCAGGTATGGGGGAAAAAACACAGTCCAGGAGTCGGATAGAAGGCCTGCCACACAACCTCAGGAAGGTCTCCTAACCTCTCTAGGTCTCAGTTTCTTCCTCTGGTGGTGAACTAGATGATTTCTAGGGATTCCCAATCTTGTGTAAATTTTAACAGTTCTATCGCTGGATTCAAAAACAAGAAATATTAGGTCAGGTGTGGTGGCTCACTTCTGTAATCCTTGCACTTTGGGAGGCTGAGGCGAGCAGATCACTTGAGGCCAGGAGTTCAAGACCAGCCTGGCCAACATGTTGAAACCTTGTCTCTACTTAAAAATATGTATGTGTATATATGTGTGTGTGTGTACACATACATACATACAAGTATATACCTACATACACACAGAAATTATCTGGACATGGTGGTGCACACCTGTAATCATAGTTACTTGGGATTTGGAGGTTGCTGTGAGCTGAGATGGCACCACTGCACTCCAGCTTGGGTGACAGAGCGAGACCCTGTCGAAAAAGAAATGACATTAGAAAAATCCCTTCTCTCTGTAGATGCATAGGTACCCACACATCCACAGAGGGTAGCCACCTGTCTTAGTCCAGTCAGGGTGACACAACAGACACAGACATATCATAAAAACTAGTGGCTTATAAACAAAACAAATTTGTTTTTTACAGTTCTAGAGTCTGGCAAGTCCCAGATCATTGCAGCACCAGATTTGGTATCGGTGAGGGCTTGCTGTCTGCTTCATAGATGGCAGCTTTTCAGTGTGTCCCACATGGTGGAAGGGCCAAGGCAGCTCTCCAGGGCCTCTTTTATGAGGACACGGATCTCATTCGTGAGAACAGAGCCCATGTGACGGAATCACCTCCCAAAGGCCCCACCCTCTGATACCATCACTTTGGTGATTAGAATTCAGTATGAATCTAGGGGGTACACAAACCCTCAGACCATAGCACCATCTTTGTGTCTCGTATCTCATCATTTCCTGCCTTGCATTTGCAGTTTTATGAGTGTGCTTTCTAAAAATCTTACACCAGCTGAGATCTCCCTAGAAGAGGTAAGATAGTCTTAATTATCTTAACTGTCCCTAGAGCAGTAGGTACCAAACAGATGTTTTTCTAAGTGAACTGAGGGGGGAAAAATCTATAGGTTCTTTAATTTTCAATGACTTACTGCATTTTACACTTCCAAATAAATTCTCTGTGGAAGGTAAGTTGCTGGGGCACAACAGCGAATTCAGCAAGTACCCTGACCTTCCAGGAATTTCTCTCACAACTGCAACCTGTTTATCTTACCGATTCTACGCTACAAAGTCTTGGGTAGACATGATGACATTTGAGTTTATTATATCAAAATATGTTTGATGGCCCTGTAGATATGTACAATATTGTACATGTCCAGTGCAGGCTTAGCAAAAGCCTTCAGAAGACAAAGCCTTATGCAGAAAAAAGATCCATGTTTAAAATTGTTTTCCTAGTCTCTGATTGGAAAAATCATATAACAAGTAAAATGAGGGAATATGATACTTTTACTAAATCAAGTTTGTTTCTTAACTATTACTATATAGTATGGTATTTTTTCCCAACATATTGTATTTGAAGAAGGAATTTCTGTCAGAAAAAAATCACTATAAGAACTACTTACCTTGAAAAAAACTGTTCAATGAATGAAGATTAATTGTATCTTTTTTTAAAGTTAGCATAGGGACATAAACAGAAAGAAATAGGTACTTTTGTTATCCAATAATTTTACTTAATTGAATGAATCATAGTCACCCTCCTAGAAATTCAGAGAATAAAAACATCTCCTATTTGCTCAGGAATGGCAAATATAATAAAAATGCCATGGACAAGGCCACATTGTGTGTACAATTTCTAGAGCCACAAAGACAGTAAACCAGTGCACCAGCAATGTGTTCCTTATGGCTTTACTAAGGCTTACTTCTTTTCCTCTCCTTCTAGGCTGCCCAATCAAAGGTCACCCTGTCCCTAATATCACCTGGTTTCATGGTGATCAGCCAATTGTCACTGCCACAAGACTGACGCATCACATCTTGGCAGCTGGACAGATCCTTCAAGTTGCAAACCTTAGCAGTGGGTCTCAAGGGGAATTCAGCTGCCTTGCTCAGAATGAGGCAGGAGTGCTCATGCAGAAGGCATCTTTAGTGATCCAAGGTAAGAAATCCTGCAGACTTTGCATACTGGACTTGAACAAGAAAGCCCACTTGGGAATCTAACTATCTAGCAGAACAAAGAGATTTTTGATCTCCAGTGGTACTCAAGGCATGAAAACCAAAACCATGCCATGTTTCCATACAGTGAGACCCTACTTCTGTCAACGTGGCCCTTCAGAAGAGCCATCATGCCCCATCCCAGCAGAACCTGGAAAAGCCAGTGCTGCCTTCATAAATAGGCCCTTCTGCTTATAATGCTGCTGTTGCTCAGGACCATGGAACCACTATATATCAAAGTCAGATGTGATCCTTTTATGCTGATTTAACTAGTACAGATCTCACACACACAGAGTAGCCTGTTTGTTTGGTTACTGCCTCCTGCCTAGAGAGACAGGCCTGATGCCAGTGCCTGCTGATCATTCTGAAGAGTCTTCAGCTTTAGTCATAAGCTGAGGGCTTTCCAGGCACCTTTCCTTTGGCCCTGGCAAAGAACAGACTGCAAAGCCCACATGGCTCATGCATTAACCTTCCAGGAAAACAGGCAGGTCAGAAAGCCTTTGGGCGGGGCCTGGCCTTCACTGCACCAAGAAAGAGTTGTAAATGAGGCCAAATCAGTGGGAAAGAGGGAAAACTGGCCTTTTTATAGAGTTTTCCATAGGCTGGTTCGACCTGTGGCCTATGTGTGATGTATTCCAAAATGAAGAATGTGATGGGGAGGGACAGAGTTTTGTGCCAATACGGCACAAAAAGATGAAGAAAGGAGGGAACTTTTTCTAAGCAGATAAGTTTTCATCTTAAATATCCTCCTTCACCATTTGGCTTTTCAGACAGGAAAACAAATGTTCCATTTTCTTGCCAGCCAGCTAGTCTCTGCTGAAAACCAGAAGCCAGGGCCTATTTGAAAGACTTGTAATATGCAACTTTGCAAATAAGCACTCAAAATTTACCCTCTCACCTATCAGTGAGTCCCAGACCCCCAAAGCAACTGGCTTGCTTACTGACATCATTGTCTCATGTAAACAAGCACTCTCTGCATAGGCTTTTCTGGGTAACATTTGCAAAGTCCAGCTCAAATCTGTACTGTGATGGTTAAGTATTTGCTATATTTATATATCTTTGTAGAAAACAAAGTCACTTTCTGGTGAACCAATGAGGAAAAAAAGTACTGTAGCAAATATCTTTAAAAATAAGATGACCTATGGCATTAATTATGTGCTCTTTGTATGTCAGGCACTGAGCTACTTTACTTTCATTATTTCCTGTCCCCACAATAACTTGGTGAGGTGAGGGTCACTGTACTCATTTCGTGGCTGAGGCCCCTAGAGACCATGTGACTTCCCCAGATAGTTCAGGAATGGTGCCCATCGAGGAGCAGGGCCTCATCTATAATAGCTCCTCTCCTTCAGGCCACAAATCCACCCATCACCTTCTCCCTGCCCTGCTCAGAAGGAATTCAGAGTGTGGGCAATTATGCTATATTCTTTTCTGTTCTGCTCCTCCTCCCATGACAGATTACTGGTGGTCTGTGGATAGACTGGCAACCTGCTCAGCCTCCTGTGGTAACCGGGGGGTTCAGCAGCCCCGCTTGAAGTGCCTGCTGAACAGCACGGAGGTCAACCCTGCCCACTGCGCAGGGAAGGTTCGCCCTGCGGTGCAGCCCATCGCGTGCAACCGGAGAGACTGCCCTTCTCGGTGAGTGCAGCAGACACTGGCTCAGACCTCCCCACCCTAGGATGGGCCCTCACTTTTAGCGAAGTCAATGGCCAGCCCTTCAGTAGCACTGTGCAGGGAGAGATGCCAGCCAAGGAGCTGTTCTTCCCCCTAGGCACAGGCTTGTCAGGCCTCTCCACCTTGCTGAAAATATCCTCAGACTATGCCACCTCTCTCAGCTTTGTTTATTCCTCACCCCACCAATGGCCAACCAGGTTTCCCAAGTCCCTAACAGGGTCTGTTCAGCGAGCAAGAGCTTCCCAGGCCCTGGCAAGCCATAGACGCCCCCATCCTACAGTAATCAACTGACTCTGAGTTGCTTGTAGAAAGCAATGTCTTTTCAATTGAAGGGCTGAAGAAACAACGATTACTGGGTTCTGCCCGCCCTCCAAGTCTAACCTTAAATACCCATGCTAATCAATCAGTACTCCAGTTCAGTTGGGGAAATCTTATCTTCCTCTTTTCTACAAAGGCATCTCACTAAAGTTGGAATAAATCTGTTTCCGATAGTAGCCTCATGCCCTGCATTTGGGTCCCTTGTGTGGCCCAGAATGACACCTAAAGCCTCTGCCACCTTCCTTATGCTTCAAGAGGCTATGAGTCCCCCTGTGCACCCCATCCTCTGTCCTCAGCAGTAGTTAAACAGATAATAGATGGGCTTGGAGTTGGCACTGGTGTGGTGCTGACAGCTTGGGGGGATGTGGCTCGGCCTTCAAATGCCCCTTTACTACCTATCTGTAGGGCTTTCATACAATACTTAGGCAACTGCTTTCTGTTTTGCCAGCTGAGTCATAAGGAGCAGCTGAAACCAGGAGAGACTCAGTGAAATATGAAACATGCTCATTAATATCAGCAGTTTGGCTTGCTGACGGGAAGGTTTCCACAGGAATGATTAATGTCCTTTTATACCCTTCCTGAACTGTAATATAGCCTGGCCCTCTCCTTTCTCAAACCCCCCACCCTAGCTTCTGAAAAATTGCTGAAACGTATATTTGGAAATAAAAGTTGATTGATGGAAATGCAGGCCTGACATTCACCAGGGATATAAGAGGCTGGAAAACTGCCCTTGCCAAGCTGTGCAAAATGAAGAAGAGATCTTTGACGTGCCAGGAACTTTTTGACTTGATTTGGTGATGGTCAGAGTCAATCAGCTTAATTTACTTCTGCAAATGAAATAATAATGGCTCTGCTGTTTTCTTGTATTTCAATGCCCCCAGGAGTTTTTAAACACCTCTTGCCTGCTTCCTAAGTGGCTCTGCTCCTGTGGGTTGGAAATCTGCATGCAGTCATCCCTCTACAAGGCAAAAGAGCAGGGAAGTGGCCACAAAACTAAATAAGTCACAGATCCAGATTTAGGAGGAATTTGCTCCCCTTCCCAGCTACATGCCTCTCCTGAAAGCCAGATGTGGCGCCGCTTGGCTAGGACGTAGCCATGGGTTCACCTTTGACCCGTTTGCCTGCCAGACGTTTTGAACACTTAGTATCCTTCTTTGCATGTGAACAAGTGTTGCCCTGGTTGTCTCTTTGAGATACAACTGGGTAACCCTGCTGTGACCCAGGTAGCTGTTTTAACCATTTTGTTTGTTAGATAAATTTTCTCCATCACTAAAACCAAAGAGCGGGATTTTTTTGTTCTAGATTACATGAGCAACGGTCTTGCAATTTCCCCAAGCTGTCTCCTTCTCAAAGAGAATTATCACAGGGTGCACACATGCAACGAGAATCCCTGCATGTTTGTCTATGGACCAAGGATTTCAGAGTGTTCCCAGTTTACAGGTTGGCTTTGTGAGAAAAGTCCATTTGTCACAGTCTCACTTTTGGAACCTAACATTCAGAGAACAACTACTTCTACCACGCAGCCCTCTGAGAGGTATAAGACCTATAGACTGTCACACTGTCACGCCAAGAGATGGAACTTTACCTGTTTCTGAGAGATTGACCAAAATGTGCAGCAGGAAGTATACTGAGCAACACCAGACAAAACCTTGACTTCAGTGAGGCCCAGATTACTTTCCGGGTCAGGAGGTGACACAAATTTGGATCTGACTTCCCTAGAACAACTGTCTCTCCTGTCACATGCTTGGATCTCCTTTAGGAAGTACCAACACTGCAGTTACAAAACAACAAATTGATTCTCTTACAAGTTTGAAGGCCAAAAGTCCAAGATCAAGGTATCAAGAGGGTCACGTCACCTCCAAAGGTTCTAGGAGAGAATCCACTTCTGGTGGCCCCAGGTGGCTTATGGCCACATCACTCCACCTTCAGCCTTCATGGTCACATTGTCTCCTCCTCCTCTCTGTATGAACACTTGTTATGGCAGGCATTTAGGGCCCAGCCAGATAATCTAAGATAATCGTATCTCAAGACCATAATTACATCTGCAAAGAACCTTCCCACATAACATAACATTGACAGGCACTAGGGATTTGACATGGATATCTTTTGGAGGAGTCATTTTTCAGCCTATCTTTCCAAGTAAATACTGTGAAAAGAGCCTTGGCCCCAAATTAGTGGCAAGAGCAGGGATGTCGGGGGGAGGTGGTCTCTTTTCCCCAGGGCCTGTCCCTTTAGGGGTCTCCTGACACTTCTTCCTCTCCCCAGGTGGATGGTGACCTCCTGGTCTGCCTGTACCCGGAGCTGTGGGGGAGGTGTCCAGACCCGCAGGGTGACCTGTCAAAAGCTGAAAGCCTCTGGGATCTCCACCCCTGTGTCCAATGACATGTGCACCCAGGTCGCCAAGCGGCCTGTGGACACCCAGGCCTGTAACCAGCAGCTGTGTGTGGAGTGGGCCTTCTCCAGCTGGGGCCAGGTGAGGAGCCAGAGAGGTTGTTATTTGAAAGCTAAATCTAAAGGAATGGACCCTGCCACAGTAGGAAGTGAAATGCTATCACTGCCACCTCCTCCTTTCACATTCTGATTGGCCAGGAATAGCTTTTGTTGGTTGTCCAGCTGAGACACCCCCAGAGCAGCAGGCTTTTAATTCTTTGTGTAATTCTATGAACCAATGTGATTGAATGAATGTTTTTAGGCAGTTAGCAACTCAAAACATCTTGTAATTGGCCGTCTATACATTATTACATTCATGTCCTCCATTCCCACCCCCAGGTGTGTCCTTTGGGAAACAATCACCAGCGACTTTCTATTAAGTTAACACACTGTGGCCATCTTTAATGAAAATCAAATGTTTTTGGCCATAGAGTTCACGTTCCATTGGCTGGTAAGCCATTTGTGTCCCAGGTAAGTTGAAGCTACTGCTCAGTGCTAGCCAATCAACATGTCTAGCTGGAGACTCCTTTCTGGAGCTTCTACTAACCCCTCCTTATTTCCAGTGACATAATGTATATGCTTCACAATCAAACAGGCATGAGCTCCCCTTGCCTGGGGGAGTATCATCTTTCTCCTACCTGGAAAAGCCTACTTCTCATAGCTCACATTCATCTTAAGACAGCTCTGCTTCCAGGCCCTCGAGGCTTATTGGCAGTTTGTAAAACTGATGACTGTGTCATCAAGGTCACTCAAGGAGGGACGTACGTATGGTGCACCAGTGATTGTGTTTCCTAACAGAGAGAAAAATACATAGGTCTTTCTCCATTCCTTCCCCTCAAAAAATTCACCCCCTTCCTCCTTTTTTCTACAACCCTCCAGGCCAGTATGTTTCCAGCTTTAATGTGAATCACCTGGGAATCTTATTAAAGATGCAAATTCTAATATGGTAGGTCTGAGGTGGAACTAGGGATGCTGAAATTCTCAAAACTTCTGGTAACATCAATGCTGCTAGCCCAAGGGCTACACTTGAAGGAGTAGCAAGGCTTGAGGCATTACAGATTGCAGACAAATGCTTCATCTCACAATCCTGTTGATGTTTTTCTGCTGGTAATATTGCCGATATTGTGCTTCAAACTGTAGATGCTTCTCAAACCTCCACATTCCACTCCCGTGAGACACAAAAAAAATCCTTTTGGAATAGTGTTATGCAAATGTTTTTTCTTCTGCCTACCTTCTTGAAGTCTATGAAAACCATGCTGATTTTAGTCCAAGTAAAACTAAGACCACCTTCTTAGCTCCAACAATCTGACTTCATGTAACAATTCAGCTTTCTTTTAATCCAACATACATTTATGGGACACCTGTCTTGGGAGGGGAATGTGTCCCATATAAGCATGCGTGAAGAAATGAAGGGAAAAGCAGCCCACAATGTTTGCAGGAGAATGAGGTGACAGGTGACAGGATAGAAATAGAAATGTGGCCTGGAAAGCAGGTGCAAGATCATAAAAGGGTCTTGTATGCTGCACAAAGAATTTGGATTTTATTGTAAGTTCAACTACAAAGATTTTTAAGAAGGAATGGCAAAATCAGACTTTTAAGAATGGCTCATGCTGGTAATCTCAGCTACTCAGGAGGCTGAGGCAGAAGGATCACTTAAGAGGTTGAAGCTTCAATGAGCTGTGATCACACCACTTTCACTACTCCAGCCTGGGTGACAGAGCAAAACCCTTTTTTTTTTTTTTTTTTTAAAAAAGGTATGCTGTCTGCAGTATAGTGACCAAATTGGCAAGTGAAAGGACTACAGAAAGAGAAACGTAATCTAGGTGAGCAATTATGGTGATCAGAATGAAGGTATTGAGCAGTGCCAATGGAGAGGAATCCATTTCCTCTTTATAAGTGTGATTCGCATGGCTTCCACGATCCACTGGATATCAGGGATGAGAGAAAGGAAGTCAAAATTTGACTGGAGGTTCTGAATTGAACAACTAGATAGGAATACAGACAAAAGAGGGTGGAATGGTGCTTTATGGGATTGTTTGGGACATGTTTAGTATGAGATATCTAACTAACTAACTACAGATGCTCATTAAGTAGTCGCACATATAGGTCTGGGACTTAAAGGAGAGCTGTGCTAAACACTATCAATTTGAAAGTTATTAGTATACAAGTGGTGGCTAAGAATCATAGATGGTATCACCCAGACAGAGGGAAAGGATCAGATTAAGAAAAGGCACAGGACAGAACCCTGAGGAACACAACACTAATTAAACAAGGGAAAGAAGAGGAAAAAAGATTAACCTAATGAGTAGGAAAATTCACAGAGACCAGTGGAGGAGCTTTTTGCAGAAGGAAGGAAGTCAATGGTATAAAAATACATCCAACAGAATAAACAAAATACAAATTAAGCATTGGCCTTATTTTATACATACAGTGCATATTCAAACTTGACTGACAGGCAGTCACTGGTAACTCTGTGAATGGCAGTTTCAGTGTAAAAGTAGGCACTGAAATCAAACCAGCAATAGGTTTAGTTACAAATGAGAGTGGAGGAAATAAGTGCTTCCAGGGACACATTACTTCTTCAAGAATTCCCAGTGTAGTCAAGGGACATTAGCAAAATGGCAAATTAGGATGCTCCAAGTCCATGTTCTCTTACAGAAGCATCAAAAAAACAACTAGAAACTGGCTAAACTAACCTTATAAGTGCTCTGGAAAACAGCCCAAGTTCTACAGCAATGAAGCAAACAGCCAATAAAGAAAAAGCCATCTTTAAGATGATTGATAGGAAATTTCCTGGTATTTTCATTCATCCTTGCCCCACCCCCTCCCCCATGTGGCATGGTTTTGATCTTGACAACGTGGCAGCCACTACTTTTGAAATCTGCAGAAGGACCACAGACCTGCAGACACCTGGGAAAAGAGATTACAGGTGGAGATTGACCCTCTATACAACTGACCCTCTGAAGTCCCAAGGAGAGCCTTGAGTGAGACTCTGGGAAATTAAGACACTCAAAAGCAGCTACGTATAATGGAGAAGGCCCATACACACCACATAAAAGATCTGAGAAGACCTTACGCTTTCACCTCAGACTGATTACTATGCTCAGAGTATACGCAGCTAATCAGTGACAGACTGCCCAATCACAGAGCCAGTCTACACAGAGTAGGAGAAATGGCTATTTTTCAAATGCCCAATTTTCAGCAATAAAATCACGAGCCATACAAAGAAATGGGAAAATATGGCCCATTTTAAGGAAGAAAATAAACATAGGCATTGAACATTAAAGACAAACACTTTAAAACAACTATCTTAAATATGCTAAATTGGGAGCTGAAAGTACTATAACTGAATTGAAAAATTTACTGGCAGGATTCAACAGCAGATTTCGCAGGCAGCAGAAAGAATTTTCAAACTTGAAGATAGATAGGCCAGTAAAAATAGAAGAAAATAAACAGAGGAGTCTAAAAGAGTTGTGAGACACCTTCAAGTGAACCAACATATACATTTTGAGAGTCTCAGAAGAAGAGAGAAAGGAGTTGAAAGATTATTTGCAGAAATAATGGCCCAAAACTTTCCAAATTTGATGAAAGACATGAATCTACAAATCCAAGAAGCTAAACAAACTCCAAGTTGAAAAAGCCAAAGGGACCCACATTAAGACAGATTAAAATCAGTCTTAAATAAGAAACAAAGAGGGAATCTTGAAAGCAGCAAGAAAAGCAACTCATTGTGTACAAGAAATTCTCAATAACATTATAAACTGATTTCTCAGCAGAAACCTTGTAGGACAGAAGGCAGTGGAATTATATATTTGAAGTGCAGAAAGAGGGGGAGGGGCCAAGATGGTTGATTAGAAGCAGCTGCAGTCCACAGCTCTCACAGAGAGGAATGAAAATGGGGAGTCAGTGTGGCACCTTCATCTGAAATATCCAGGTTCTCTCACTGGGACTGACTAGGCAATCAACTTGACCCATGGAGAATGAAGAAAAGCTGGGTAGGCCACTGGCCCACCTGGGAGCAGCACAGAGCCAAAAAACCTTCACCCCAGCCAAGGGAAGTGGTAAGTGATTGTGCAACCCCACCCAGGAAACCACACTTCTCCTACATATCTTTGTAATACATGTGATCAGGAGATCCCCTAGTGAGCCAATGTAACCAAGGCCTTGGGTTTGACACACAGAGCTGTGCAGTCTCAGCAGAGCAGTTGCTCAGGCTCACACAGAAACCCAGGAGTCTTTAAGACTCAGGCCCTGGGAATCCCAGCAGCCAAGCAGCATCATTCTGCAGGCCCCACTTAACATGGCACCTCAGAAGTTAAGACCCACTGGCTTGGAATTCCAGTTGCCTGCTGAGTGCATCAGGCTGGAGACTGCCTGAGACAAATTAGTTCCTGGGGGAGGGTTGGCTGCCATTTCTGCACTCAGGTCAACCCAGCTGTTCTAGCCTGCCAGTTCCAGTGAGTCCTGGCAGCCCAGATGAGGGGAAGCCACTCACAACACACCTGCTGTGCCAGATAGTGGCCAGAATGATTGTTTAAGTGGGACCCTGATCCATCTGGCCTCCCTGCAGGAATTTCAGCAACTCCAAACAGGGTTATACTAACAGATCTCTCATCTCTCCCTGGGAGAGAGACCCCGGGGGAAGGGGCAGTGAGTCTCTGCACTTCAGTTACTCAGCCTTCCCAGAACTGCCTGGAGAGTCCAGGCAGTCTGGACAAGGAAGGGTTCCCCACAACACAGCACAGGTGCTCTACCAAAAAAACAGCCAGACTGATTCTTTAACTGGGTTCCTGATCCCATCCCTCCTGACTGGGTGAGACCTCCCAACAGGGGTCTCCAGACACCTCCTACAGGAGCATCTGGCCCAGCAACAGGTCAGTACCCACCTGGAACACAGCTCCCAGAGGAAGGGGCAGGCTGCCATCTTTGCTGTTTTGCAGACTTCACTGGTGATACATCCAGGTAAGGGGAAAACCCAGGCAACTAGGGCCTGGAGTGATCCCCCAGCAAACTGCAGCAGCCCTACAGAAGAGTGGCCTGACTATTAAATAGAAACCAATAACAACAACAACAAAAAAGACCCCACAAAATCTCCATTCAAAGGTCAGGTCAGCAACCTCAACAAAGGTAGATAAGCCCATAAAGATGAGAAAGAATCAACAAAAATGCTGAAAACTCAAAAAGCCAGAGTGCCTCTTCTCCTCCAAATGAATGCAACACCTCTCCAGCAAGGGCACAGAACTGGGCTGAGGCTGAGATGGTTGAATTGACAGAAGTTGGCTTCAGAAGGTGGATAACAGGCTGGGTGTGGTGGCTCACACCTGTAATCCCAGCATTTTGGGAGGCCGATGCAGGTGGATCACAAGGTCAGGAGTTTGAGACCAGCCTGGCCAATATGGTAAAACCCCATCTCTACTAAAAATAAAAAATAAAATTAGCCAGGCATGGTGGCGGGCACCTGTAGCCCCAACTACTCGGGAGGCTGAGGCAGAAGAATCGCTTGAACCCAGGAGGCGGAGGTTGCAGTGAGCTGAGATCATGCCACTGCATTCCAGCCTGGGTGACAGAGCGAGACTCCGTCTCAAAAAAACAAGATGGGTAATAACAAACTTCACTGAGCTAAAGGAGCATGTTGTAACCCAGTGTGAAGAAGCCAAGAATCACAATAAAACAAACAGTAGAGGAGCTGGTAACCAGAATAGCCAGTTTAGAGGAGGAGCACAATGACCTGATGGAGCTGAAAAACACAACACGAGAAATTCACAATGCAATCACAAGTATCAACAGCAGAATAGATCATGCAGAAGAAAGAACCTCAGAGCTTGATGACTATTTTTCTGAAATAAGACAGGCAGACAAGAATAGAGAAAAAAGAATGAAAAGGAACAAACAAGACCTCTGAGAAATATGGGACTATGTAAAAAGACCAAACCTATGACTGATTGGGGTACTTGAAAGAGACAGGGAGAACAGAAACAAGTTGGAAAATCCAGCACCACATCAAAAAGCTTATCCACCACGATCAAGCTGGCTTCATCCCTGGGATGTAAGGTTGGTTCAACATATGCAAGTCAATAAATGTCATTCATCACATAAAAGGAACTATAAATCATGCTGCTATAAAGACACATGCACACGTATGTTTATTGCGGCACTATTCACAATAGCAAAGAGTTGGAACCAACCCAAATGTCCAACAACGATAGACTGGATTAAGAAAATGTGGCACATATACACCATGGAATACTATGCAGCCATAAAAAATGATGAGTTCGTGCCCTTTGTAGGGACATGGATGAAACTGGAAAACATCATTCTCAGTAAACTATCGCAAGGACAAAAAACCAAACACCGCATGTTCTCACTCATGGGTGGGAATTGAACAATGAGAACTCATGGACACAGGAAGGGGAACATCACACTCTGGAGACTGTTGTGGGGTGGGGGGAGGGGGGAGGGACAGCATTAGGAGATACACCTAATGCTAAATGACGAGTTAATGGGTGCAGGAAATCAACATGGCACATGGATACATATGTAACAAATCTGCACATTGTGCACATGTACCCTAAAACCCTAAAGTATAATAAAAAAAAAAAAAAGACAAAAAACACAAGTATCTCAATAGACACAGGAAAGGCCTTCAATAAAATTCAACATTCCCTTCATCTTAAAAACTCTCCAACTAGGTATTCTGAAAATAATAAGAGCCATATTTGACAAATCAATAGTTGATATTATAGAGAATGGGAAAAAGCTGAGAGCATTCTCCTTGAAAACCAGCACAAGACAAGGATGCCCTCTCTCACCACTCCTAGGCAATGTAGTATTGGAAGTTCTCGCCAGGGCAATCAGGCAAGAGAAAGAAAGAAAGCAAATTCAAATAGAGAGGAAGTCCAATTATCTTTGTTTGCAGATGACATGACCCTTTATCTATAAAATCCCATCGTCTCAGCCCAAAAGTTTCTTAAGCTGATAAGCAACTTCAGCAAAGTCCCAGGATACAAAATTAATGTGCAAAAATTGCTGGCATTCCTATACACCAATACACGAACAATAGGCAAGCAGAGAGCCAAATCATGAATGAACTCCCATTCACAATTGCTACAAAGAAAATAAAATACCTAGGAATACAGCAAACAAGGGAAGTGAGGGACCTCTTCAAGGAGATCTACAAACCACTGCTCAAGGAAATCAGAGAGGACACAAACAAATGGAGAAACATTTCATGCTCATTGATAGGAAAAATCAGTATCATGAAAATGGCCATACTGCCCAAAGGATTTTATAGATTCAGTGCTATTCCCATTAAACTACCATTGACATTCATCACAGAATTAGAAAAAAACTATTTTAAAATTCATATGAAACTGAAAAAGAGCCTGAGTAGCCAAGACAATCCTAAGCAAAAAGAACAGAGCTGGAGGCATCACACTACCTGACTGCAAACTATACTACAGTAACAAAAACAGGATGGTACTGGTATAAGAACAGACATATAGACCAATGAAACAGAATAGAGAACTCAGAAATAAGACTACACACCTACAACCATCTGATCTTTGACAAGCCTGACAAAAACAAGCAATGGAGAAAGGACTCCCTACTTAATACATGGTGCTTGGATAACTGGCTAGCTGTATGCAGAAAACTGATACTGGACCCCTTCCGTACACCTTATACAAAAATTAACTCAAGATGGATTAAAGACTTAAATGTAAAACCCCAAACTATAAAAACCCTAGAAGAAAATCGAGGCCATACCATTCAGAACATAGGCATAGGCAAAGATTTCATGATGTAGATGCCAAAAGCAATTGCAACAAAAGCAAAAATTGACAACTGAGTTTAACTAAACTAAAGAGCTTCTGCACCACAAAAGAAACTATCATTAGAGAGAACAGACAACCCACAGAATAGGAGAAAAATTTTGCAATCTGTCCGTCTGACGAAGGTCTAATATCCAGAGTCAAAACGAACTTAAAAAAATTTACAAGAAAATAAGTAACTCCATTAAAAAGTAAGCAAAGACATGAACAGACAGTTCTCAAAAGAAGACATTCACGTGGCCAACAATCATATGAAAAAAAGCTCAACATCACTGATGATTAGAGAAATGCAAATCAAAACCACGATGAGATAACATCTCATGCCAGTCAGAATGGCTATTATGAAAAAGTCAAGAAACAGATGCTGGTGAGGTTGCAGAGAAAAAGGAACACTTTCACACTGTTGGTGGGAATATAAATTAGTTCAACCATTGTGAAAGACAGTGTGGTGATTCCTCAAAGATCTAGAGGCAGAAATACCATTTGACCCAGCAATCTCGTTACTGGGTATATACCTAATGGAATACAAATCATTCTATTACAAATATACATGCATATGTATGTTTATTGCAGCACTATTCACAATAGCAAAGGCATGGAATCAACGCAAATGCCCATCAAGGATAGAATGGATAAAGAAAATGTGGTATATAAAACCATCCTTTGCAAGGACATGGATAGAGCTCAAAGCCATTATCCTCAGCAAACTAACCCAGGAACAGAAAACCAAACATCGTATATTTCCACGTATAAGTGAGAACTGAATGATGAGAACACATGGACACACTGGGGGAAACAACACACACTGGGGCCTGTCAGGGGTGGGGGTGGGAGGAGGGAGAGCATCAAGACAAACAGCTAAAGGATGCTGGGCTTAATACCCAGCTGATGGGATAGTCTGTGCAGCAAACCACCATGGCACAAACCCACACATGTACTCCAGAACTTAAAGGCTGAAGGAAAAAAAAGAAATATCAGAGACTTGGTAATGTAAAAATATAAGGACAGCCAAAAACAAAAAAGAGTCTGGTGCCTCCCTCCCCTCTCTTACCATGTGACAAGCCAGCTCCTCTTGCCTTCCTCTATGATTGTAAGCTTCCTGAGGCCTCACCATAAGCAGTTGCTGGTGCCATGCTTCTTATACTGCCTGTAAGACCATGAGCCAAGTAAAGCCCTTTTTCTTTAGTTAAAAAAAAAAAAAAAAAAGAAAAATTATAAAGGCAGAAAGAAAAAAACTATTAACCAAGAATTATCTGGCAAAACTGTCCTTCAAAAATGAGGGGGAAATTATGACATTCCAGGGAGCTTGTTGCCACTATTCCTGATTACAAGACATGTTAAATGGAGTCCTTCAACTTATAATAAAAAGATGCTAGTTAACTCCAAGCCACGTGAACATATAAAGACTCTCCAATAAAGGTAAATAGATGGGCAGACATTAAAACCAGTATTATTTTGTTTCATAGCTCCACTTTTTATTTTCTATAGGATTTCAGAGAAATGCATAAAAAGTAATTATAAATCTGTTAGTGAATATACAGCATATAGATGTAATTCTCACACCAATAATGTAATTTGTAAATAATGTAAATATTTGTAAATAATGTAAAGTGGGGATGGGAAACAGAGCGGTATACATGTAGAGTTTTGTATGAAATTGATATCAAAATTCAAATTAGATTGTTATAACTTTGGGATATTATATGTAATCCCCATGGTAACAACAAAGAAAATATGTATAGCCAAAGAAGAATGAGAAAGGAAGCAAAATTTGTCACTACAAAAAAGCAACTAATCAATCACAAAAGACAACATAAGTGGAGGGAATTATGGGGGAAAGCTATAAGATGTACATAAAAACAAATAATAAAATGGCAAAAGTAAGTTCTTCCCTATCAGTAATTACTTTAAAGGAATTAAATCCCCAAAGGCATAGATTGGCCTAGTAGATGTTAAAAATAAAAAAGACGTGATTCAACTCTATGCTCTCTACAGAAGACTTGCTTGAGATCGAAAGAAAAAAATAGGTTAAAAGCAAAGGAATGGAAAAAGATATTCCATGTAAATAAAAACCAAAAGCTGAGGTAGCTATACTAAATCAAACAACATAGACTATATAGTGATAAAAGGGTCAATATACCAAGAACATATAACAATTATAAACATGCATGCACCAAACATCAGAGCCCCAAAGTATATGAATCAAACATTGACAGAACTGATGGGAGAAATAATTAGTTCTATAATAGAAACTTCAGAAACCCACTTTCAACAATGGATAGGACAACTAAACAAAAGATCAGTAAAGAAACAGAGTAACTGAACAATACTATAAACCAATCGGAGTAACAGACATACAGAGGACTCTACCCAATAATAGCAGAATACTTGTTTTTTCTCAAGTGCACATGAAAAATTATCCAGAAAAGGACTGTATGTTATGCCAAAAAATAATTCTTAATACATTTGAAAAGGATGAATTTATATAGAGTATCTTTTCCAACCACAGGGAAGGAAACTAGAAGTCAATAGCGGAAGTAAATTAGAAAATTCACAAATATGTGGAAATCAAACAAAACACAAACAGTAAATCAGTCAGAAAAGAAATAACAAGAAAAATTGGAACCTACCTCAAGACAAGTGAAAACAAAACCACAACATACCAAAATGTATGGAGCACAGAGAAAATAGTGCTAAGAGAAAAATTTATGGCTGTAAATGCTTACATTAAAAAAAGAAAGACTTCAAATCAACAACTTAACTTTACACCTTAAAAATTTATAGAAAATGAGCAAACTAAACCTAACGCTAGCAGAAGAGGATAATAAAGATTAGAGAATAGTAAAGAAAACTCAGCAAAACCAAAAGTAAATTCTTCAAAAAGATTGACCAAAATAGACAAACTTTTAGCTGTATTGGCAAAGAAAAAAAGAGAAGACTCAAATTCCTAAAATCAGAAATGAAAATAGAGACATTACTGCCAGTCTTACAGAAATAAAAAGGATTGGCCAGGGACGGTGGCTCATACCTGTAATCTCAACACTTTGGGAGTCCGAAGCGGGCAGATCACTTGAGGTAAGGAGTTCAAGACAAGCCTGGCCACCATGGTAAAACCCCGTCTCTAATAAAAATACAAAAAATAGCCGGGTGTGGTGGTGGGCGCCTGTAGTCCCAGCTACTTGGGATGCTGAGGGTCAGGAATCGCTTGAACCCAGGAGGTGGAGGTTGCAGTGAGCAGAGATCACACCACTGCATTCCAAGACTCTGTCTCAAAACAAAAACATGAAAAAAGAAACCAAGTATTAATCCAAAGTAGAATGGAAAATTCAATCATGGTATGTTCATTAAATGAAGTGCTATACATCAATGAAAATGAACTTCAGTTACATACATAATACATAGTAAGAAAACACCAGATACAAAACAAACATGAAATGTGGTTCATTTATGTAAATTTCAAAAACAGGCATAAACTAAACTGTTTTAAAAGTTAAGTCTCAGTGGTTACATGTGGAGATGAGGAAAGAGACTAGAGAGTAGGCATAAAGTAGGCTCCTGAGTTGCTGACAGCATTTTATTTCTTCACGTGTATACAGGACTAGCTACATAATTTGTGGGGCCCAGTGCAAAATGAAAATATGGGGCTGCTTGTTCAAAAACTATAATGAATGTCAAGGTTGACAGTAGAGCATCAAACCAACCACAGTTTCCTTCTAAGGGAGTAGAGACATCCACACAGCTAGCTTTGCTTCTCTACAGTTGTCCCTTGGTATCCACAGGTGATTGGTGTCAGGAGCACCTGCATATACCAAAATCCACACAAACTCAAGTCCTGCAGTCAATCTCACAGAACCCGCATATACAAAAAGTTGGCCCTCCACATACGTGGGTTTCACATCCCAAGACCTTTGGTTGAAAAAAAAAAAAAAAAAGTATAAGTGGACCTGCCCATTTCAAACCCATGTTGTTCCAAGGTCAAGTATACTCACTTTATAGTAACTCACTGAGATATACTTCATGTTTTAATCACTTTTTTTTTTAGAGATGGGGTCTCGCTATGTTGTCCAGGCTGGAGTGCAGTAGCTATTCACAGGCATGATCATGGTGCACTATAGCCTCAAATTCCTGGGCTCAAGAAATACTCTTGTCTCAGCTTTCTGCATAGCTGAGAATACAGGCATCCACCACCACACCTGGCTGTTACTCAGTTTTCTGTATACACACTGTACTTCACAATAAAAAGTTATTTTTTGACCAGACACGGTGGCTTACACCTGGAATCCCAGCACTTTGGGAGGCCGAGGCAGGCAGATCCCCTGAGGTCAAGGGTTCAAAACCAGCCTGACCAACATGGCGAAATCCTATCTCTACTAAAAATATAAAAATTAGCCGGGCATGGTGGCACATGCCTGTAGTCCCAGCTACTTGGGAGGCTGAAACAGGATAATCACTTGTACCTGAGAGGCAGAGGTTGCAGTAAGCAGAGATTGCGCCACTGCACTCTAGCCTGGTGACAGAGTGAGACTCCATCTGAGAAAAAGAAAAAAAAAAGTTATTTTAAAAAATATGGTTAAAGAGGTAAATTTTAGCCACTCAGGAGGCTGAGGTGGGGGGAATCACTTGAGCCTGGGAGGTGAAGGCTGCAGTGAGCTGAGATTGTGCCACTGCGCTCCAGCCTGGGCAACAGAAAGAGATCCTGCCTTAAAAAAAAAAAAAAAAAAAAAAAGGTACATTTATGTGTATTTTACGATTTTACAAAAATCCCAGTTATTGGTGTTAGGGGGGCATTTTTTTTTTTTACATTTACCTCAACCTCCATGTGTTTGTGAATAACAGTGTCAAACTAGGCCCTTCAGAGTCCAGAAGACCAATAACTGGCCTTGGGCACAGCTGTCTGACCCAAGAGAGCTACTTTTACCTTAAATCCTGCTCTTTCAGTGGTTCTTAACCTTTGAGGTCATGGATCCCTTTGAGTACTTGATGAAAGCTAGAGGGAGCCTCTTGCTAGAAAAAAGCCAATAAACACAAAACTTTTGCTTATACTGTTAAGGATTAACACCCCAGCACCACCCCCAATGGAACCCTAGGGATCCAAAGACCCCCAAGTTAAGATCCTTTGTTCTAAAGTGACCTCCATGGGATGCCTATCCTCTTGTTCTACTGAAATAGCAGATGTTGGCTAAAGGCCTGCTGCTTTTGTATTTCACAGACAGTTGTTGCTAGGTGTATTTACTGTGACAGGGTCAGGCTCCATGAACTCTGGGGAAAGTTTAACAATCTCCATGAGCACATAGCGAGAGAATATGAGGGAGGACTCTGCATACCTAAGTCTGCTTTCTGTTCAGTCATCTGAAGTTTAACCTGCAGAAAATGAAGCCAGGGTAAGAAAGGATGGAGTTGGTTATTTGGATGACTTTAGCAAGAAAACGATAAACCATATTACCCTCTCTGCACCGAAGGGGTGGCTATATTTAGGGGTCTTCAGTTCTAAAGTCTACCACCACATTCCTAGCATATTATGCCAAAATATCTTTCATATGATTAATCTGAGAGGGGCTTGACTTTCTCTTGCTGGTTCTACACTACCAATAGCCATTTGCTGGCAGAATGCCCACAGACCACAGGAAAGCTAACCATCCCATAAAGAAAACATATCAGTGAATGTCTTTTAGTTAGCCCAAAGAGGGAAAAGATTAATGGTCTGAGAGCTTCCAACAACACCTACACAAGGATCTTGCATCCCATGCAGCCCAAGCATGGCGGCCTCCACCCTTGACTTGGCTAATGTGCTGTATGTTACCTTTTTCTGCTTTCCAGTGCAATGGGCCTTGTATCGGGCCTCACCTAGCTGTGCAACACAGACAAGTCTTCTGCCAGACACGGGATGGCATCACCTTACCATCAGAGCAGTGCAGTGCTCTTCCGAGGTAAGAGAAAGCCCTGAATCTCCTTTTCCCAGCCCCACGTCAACAACACAGAAAGATGGTGCTGAGTGAATGTTTCTCCTCCAACTTACCACAGTTCCAAGCCCCGCCCTCTCACCTCCATTCACCGCAAGCCACTGGCCTCCCCAGAGGCAGATGACTCAGTATCAGTCTTGTGCTTATCTAATGGGCTGGGCTGGGCTTTTCTCTCTTAGGGATGAAGAGTGCAAGGGTGTTATTCTTCTGAGAGAGGCCTCATACCTCGAGAGACCCACACAAGCCCCAGGGTGGGCAGGAGGTGAGGTCTGCACAGCGGCCACCAAGTCTCAAAGACTCAAGCCTCTCACTCTTGTTGATCTCCCTCTAGAAGTTAGGCTAAGATGAGAGCCCTTGTTCCTGAGTCTCAACCTACCATTCCTATCCAGTCCCCATCCTTATGACACTTCCTTATAGATGTCCCCCTGGGGCACAGGGACTCACCACCCCCACCTAAGAGCCCAGCCTGTGAGACCAGGCTCCACCAGTGTCCACACGGGGGACAGCTTCTTCTTCAGTCATGTGGTGAGATCCTTATTCATTACAGAGAAGAGCAGATGGAGGCCCAGTAAGAGGAGATAGCCTTCTTGAGATCGTATGGCCATTTAGTAACATCACAGAGATCAGAACCCAGGTCTAGTAACGCTGAAAGTTCTTGAGGAATCACCTAACATTTCTGAGTTTGCAGCACTGTTTTCACATCTGTCCTGATTCAGCCCCCACAAAAGCAAACCTTAACCCTGCCACCATCCTCCTGCAGGCCCGTGAGCACCCAGAACTGCTGGTCAGAGGCCTGCAGCGTACACTGGAGAGTCAGCCTGTGGACCCTGTGCACAGCTACCTGCGGCAACTATGGCTTCCAGTCCCGGCGTGTGGAGTGTGTGCATGCCCGCACCAACAAGGCAGTGCCCGAGCACCTGTGCTCCTGGGGGCCCCGGCCTGCCAACTGGCAGCGCTGCAACATCACCCCATGTGAAAACAGTATGTTCCAACCCCAAAGAACCTTCTGCAAATTCCCCACAGAGCATCGAGTGCAGAGAGCAGTCCCTAGGACTGACCCTGAGCACAGGGCATGGGGTCAGCTTCCCCAGGGATTGTGAGCTGGTGGTGGAGTTGAGCATTTTCAGTGGGGTGCATGGGTGTGTGCAGAGAGGTGTATATAGGCATGACAGGGTATGCCCCAAGGGCTTCCACGATCTCCATCTTGGCCCTGAGAGAGCCAGGTGCTGTTGGCCCAGTGCTGGAGGAAATCAGCCTCCAGTTCCCCTGCAGTCAGTCTGGCTGGTTCCCACAGGGGTTGACTCATCAAGAACTCTCAGAGGCCAGGCTGCTAAACAGAAAGTGCTGTTAACTCTGAAGGAGCACAGAGTGCCTCCTGCTCAGCCAACCAGCTCTGTGCCCATCACAGCTCTGCTTCTCACCCAACATGAACCTGCTGACCCCCTCCCTCCCAGCCCCACAGGCATCCCCTGGAACTGTCCAGGACCCCCCAGCCTTGGAATTTGATACCCACTTCACTCCCTCCTCCTCATCCCAATACCATCATTTGTATTCCAGTTGGGAAGGAGTTTATTTTTTTCTTCCTCTGAACCCAAATCAGAGTTACTTACCCATGAGAAAGGCGGCAAAGCTTGAGGCAAAGAGTAGGAAGTAAAAACCAAATGTAGCTGTGCAGTTTTATCCCAAACCGGGCCTCACTGAGCAATAAATTCCCAACACTAAGGCAGATGCCATGTAGGCAAATAGCCCACTTCTTTTTACATGCTGGGGGATGGATGATCTTTGTACTCGGGTAGTATTACCCCATGTTTGTGTCAGTGGCCCACCATGCTCAGAGAGAACCAATATTCAATGCACATAGTTAAAACTTACCAAACCAAGTCAGCACAATATTTAAGACCATCTAGTCTGTGCCAACACTGAACTAGAACGTCCTGGTGCTTGTTTAAGGCATGGTGGGTAGAAGGAAGACAGACTGGAGGGCACATGAAAATAAAGCTTAACAGAGAAAGTAGGCCCAAGTGCGTGGGGATGGGGGGCATCCGATGCAAGTTTCACTTGCACACTCCTGCAAAGTGGGGGAGAACGCAGTCCTGGGAACGATCTTGAGGAGAGTCGTTTACTTAAAATACCAAAACCCATGGGAAAAGGCAGGTTTGCCTAGGAGGAGAGGTGATCACCCAGGAGATGAGGTAATCCCAAGAAGATAGAGAAAACAGGCACCTTCAGGAAGTAGAGGGAGCTACAGAAAACAAGCAGACAGCCCAGGGAGGGGCCCCATCATTCAGCCAGACAGCTGCAGGCTGGTGCCACCCCTGCTGTTGGCAGCCTTGGGGAGCAAGTGGCTGAGCTCTGTCAGAGTGAGGCTGGAGAGCGGTGGCCAAGGCGGACCCCAGGATGTACCCCAGTGGCTGAAACCCCCGGCTGCACTTCACACAGGCTGCGTTCATTAGTCTCTGTTTCACATCTCTTTTCTGTCCCCTCTCCCTACCCTGTCCTCCTTTCCCAGTGGAGTGCAGAGACACCACCAGGTACTGTGAGAAGGTGAAACAGCTGAAACTCTGCCAACTCAGCCAGTTTAAATCTCGCTGCTGTGGAACTTGTGGCAAAGCGTGAAGACAGGGCGTGGGGAAAAACTCTACCCTGGCCACACGAAGGACTCACGCAACCACCTCGGACAAAACCTAAGCTTTCTTCATTTTATTTATTTATTTCCCCCTCCCCACCCCACACACACCCTTCCAACCTCCTCCACCTCCACCCTCAAGCATGAGGACGTCCGCATGTTTTCTCTTTCAGTTAGCTGGAGGACAGGATGTTGGGAAAGGAAAGGACAGATGTCTAAAGGAGGTTGCAGAGCAGGCCAGGCAGACAGTGGGGGCTCCCTTGAAGAGCTTCCTCCCTCCCAAACCTGGGTCACAAAGACCTAAGAAGAGGCAGGCACAGCCCCTGGGGACAGCAGGGAGCCAGAAGGTTTGTAGCCTATTGGTGCAAACATTGGACAAATTCCTGTGTCTTCCTAGAAGCGCACTATCACAAACACAGGAGTGTGTTGCTCCTTTGTCTCCTCTTCCCCATCTGTCCCTTTAGTCATGGTTAGGACAGATGGAGAGGGGACACCATGCTGAGGCAGAAACTAGCCCAGAACTCAGTTCTTCTAGTGGGGAAGTGCAGAGAGAGAAGAACTCAAATCACCAGTAGGGAGAGGTAAAAAAGCAAACAAAGCAGGCCCTAAGGCACACAACATTGCAGAAAATGAGGAAGGGAAGGGAGGGGAGGGAAGGGACAGAAGGAAAAAGGAGCCTGTGGTGTTCCCCAGTGGGGCAGGGTGAGCAGGGCTTCCAGGCTGCATGAGGCTCATGGACCGGCTCTGATCCCATGCATGTGCGCATGCTCAGAGCCCTGCTGCCCACGATAGAGCACTGCGCTGCGTGGGAGTCCCCACTCCCCAGGCTATCAGAGTCAACATCCTGCCTGTGCAGCTGCGGCAGAGCCAGCGAGAGGTGGGTCTGGCCATGCAGTAAGGCCACCCTGGCACCTCTTTATCTAAATCAGAAGTCCCCCAGCCCCGCACTAACTGCTGCTGTGGGCCAGGGCCATTTTGAGCATGAATGGCCCAGGTTTTCTGCCTTCTAGGACCTTTGCTGCTCCACTGAAGGGCCAGGGACTATGGTCAACTTGTCAACATCAACCCATTAACTAGTCACTGTGCCAGAGAGTATCTGTCAGGCTGTCAGGTTGTAGCAACCTCTTTATTCCAGAGCTGGCCAGGGACCGGGGTGGGACAGTGGGTTTATGCGTGTCCACAGTACACCCTCCCTCTCCCAGCCTCCAGCCCAGGGTCTGCAGGCCCTCCCGCATGTAGTATTTATCTGGCAAGGTGGGATGGTGGAGGCAGCACCCTGGCAAAGCAGCTCACATACTGCAGCCACACTCATCATCTGTGGTGAGGTGGCTGGAGCAAAGTCAAGCAGCAAAATGAAAACTCTGGGAGTCTTTGGCAAAATCCTCATTAAGCCGAGCAGCTTTGGCCAAGTAATTTTTGCCTCCTTCCCCCGAGTGGCCTGAGTTTAGGAGCAAGTGTGGCCAGAGTCCCTTCCCCACAGATAAGCCTCCCCTCATGAAATGCCACTCACCCCGGGGCTACCATTGACATCAGGACTACATTTTCCAGCCAGCCTGGAAGTAAAATTTGAGAGGAAGACAATATTAATCTGTGTCCCCCCACTAGTGAGCTGTGGACAGTTAAGTTGGGTCTCTTTCTTCCTCACCACAAAAACAGGCTCTAAGAAATCATGTTACTAAAAAATCAGTGTAATGTCTGTTTAAAATAAAAAAGAATGTTTTCTATGTCTGTATATCTTTTGTGAATATTTATTAGGATTTCTTGTATAAAAAAGTGCAATATTAATAATTGTACATTGTCATCCAGAAAAAAAACTATTGGGGGGACTTTATTAACTTCCTGCAGTTGTGTTCCTGTAAACTCAGTAGTGATTATTGTATTTTTCCTATTTTTAATAGAACCTGGTGTTTAACTCTGGATCCATTCACTGCACAGGATGTGTTGTAAAAACTAACATGGGATGCGGAGGCAGTAAGAGGGAATTCATTTGTGGCACAATAGTTATGCATGGAATGATAAAGACAAATTCCATACTACTACTAACGTGGTTAATTATTTCTAGTTCAACAGCGATTGAAAATCAGTGGTCACTATTTACATTTCCTAAAGAGCAAGCATCCTCCAGCTCCATGTTGGGTTGGAGCAGTTGGCAGTGGGTCTCAGTGAGCTGGCAGAACCTAGGTTTGGGTGGGAAGCAGAATGCTCATTGCATGAAATGAATGTACATTTAATGTTTGTTCTGTGAATTGCAACTCAGCAGCACCACAAGACAATGAAGGCTGCTAGCTAATGTGGAAGGAGGCACTTTCTCCTCTAAAACACAAAACTGTATTTGTATTTTTTGTACAGATAATACAGCTTATTTATTTAAATCTTGTCGTCTGAGTCTCTATTAAACTCAGCCTTCCCCTGGTGGTTTATGCAGGGAGCAAGAGACGTCCCTGTCAGTTGGGTGGTTCCCAGCCAGTTATTTGTATCTGGCTGAAGTGGAAGGATTGCAGTTTTCATCTTTACAGAAGAAGCTCGGGGCCCATGCCTAGAAGTGCTAGCTCTGTAAATAAACCCAAAGAAGCTGCGTTTGTAGATGTACACACATTCAAGCTGAGTGCAGCCAAATGAGGTGACAGTTAACTCATTGACAGCCCTATGTGGTGGGAAGATGGGAGCCACAGTACCTTCGAGAAGTGAAGCAAACAGGGACATCTCTTGGGAGAGATGCAGACTTGGGTGTGGAATTATCCTCACTCATCAGGCTTCCTACCAACAGAGACACACACAGCGGGAGGCAGCTGCATGGTGAAAGTTCGGATGTATGCTATTAATAAAGACTAACACTTATAGATCACACCTACATTTAATCCTCACATCAGCCCTATGATTATCTCCATTTACATATGAGAAAACAGCAGTCCAAAGAAGCCCAAGGTCACCCAGCTGGGGGAACTAGGATTCAACGTCAGGCAGTCCTACTCTAGCCAAAGACTTGATTTGACCCACCATGCTGCCTCCCACCCCGCTGCCTGCAACTGCCGTGCCACAGCCCCTTTTGGCATGCATGTCATTCTTCCCTACTGCTTTAAGGTTGGTCAATGACAATTAACAGGACATTTTACTGAAATTGTCACTTTCTCCTGCCCTAAAGACAGTTCTTTTACCATGATAGCACTTCTAGCTCCCTATTTTTAAAGCATTTTAATAAAAACAGCTACTGTAGGCAGTGCAGGGGGGAGAAAAGCACACCTGTAGAACTCTTCATAAACAGGCCCTAGTGAAAGGGCAGCATGTTGCCAGGCACAGGAGATGTCAGTGCAGAGACTATGGTGAGAGCTGCTCCAGCGGACCCATGGCCTGAAAGCCCAACTCCAGCCAGTTTGCCAGCAGCTCGCCCCGGCACATCACAGGCCTGTCGAACAGTGTGAAAATATACCAGAAAGCTCTTCCTGACGTTTCAGTTATTTTTTTAAGAGGTTTTAGGTTTTGCTTTAAAGAAAAAGCCAATGCTAAAACTATACGTTTTCACAGACCAGCAACCAAACAATGTCTTACAGAGGCCCCACGGCAGGAGGGAGGAGCTAGAAATGCCAGAGCAAAAACCCAGTAAGGCTCAAATGGTGGGAAGGGCTCAAATACAATGTATGCACATTTTTCCAGCCAAAAGCATAGAGTCCTTGCTTAGCCTCAAAGATTTCCAGGAAATCCCTGATCCCATTAAGATCAGAGTGGTCAACAGTCACTGAATCTCATTTATGCCTCAGTTTCTTCTTCCTGCAACAGCATACCTCATCAGGTAGGGCTGTGTGAAAACTATTAGTTAATTCATGTTGAACTGCTTGAACCCAGGAAGCAAAGGTTGCAGTAAGCCAAGATCACATCACTACATTCTAGCCTGGGTGACAGAGCAAGACTCCATCTCAAAAAAAAAAAAAGGTTGGGGGGTATCTGGCATATCATCGAAGCACTTATTGACCGTTAATTGCTATTATCATTAGCATCATCTAAGTTACCTTGGAAGAAACAGGGAGATGAAGGGCAGGGCTGGCAGAATTTTTGTTATTTTACATTACTTCCCATTGTCAGCTTTGAAAGACTCTCCCGTGTTTCCATTTTTAATTGAGAAGAGAATCAACTGCTCCTCCAAAGCTTAATACTACACAATAGTAATAGCACAGTGGCTCACACCTGTAATCTCAGCATTTTGGAAGGCCAAGGCAGGAAGATCCCTTGAGGAGTCTGAGACCAGCCTAGACATGGCAAGACCATGTCTCTACAAAAAAAATTTTAATTACCTGGGTATGGTGGCTCACACCCGTAGTTCCCAGCTTCTCAAGAGCCCTGGAGCTCAAGGCTGCAGTGAGCTGTGGCCAGGCTACTGCACTCCAGCGTGGGTGACAGAGTTAGACCCTATCTCAAAAAAAGAAAAACTACACAAAAGTATAAACAAGAAAGACATCAATGAACCAAGTTCTATGTCTTGGAAGAAAACCTATCAGTCCAGGTAGCCAACTCAAAACCTCACCAAAAAACTGACAAACTTCCAGAAATATTACCTCCCAGGAGAAATGTTATAATTCCAGTGTACTGCCTCAACTCAGAACACCCAAATGTACACATAACTACCATTTCCCTAAAGTAACTAAAAAGCATGGAGAAATATTCATTCATGAGCAAATATACAAGTAAAAGCTAAAACTAAGGGTATTTCACTTGCAAGTGGTTGAGTTTTTCATAAATAACATGCAGTTATCCCCTCACTTCATCCTGCAAATGAACCCAAAGAAATAGTCCACCTTTATTGATGGTTTTCAGCTAAAATGAGACAAGTTAGATCTCAATCATCTGTTAGCAGCATTCTCAAAAGAAGTCAAAGCCATCTACAAAGGGTCAGGGAATGGTGGGGTAGAGAAAAAGATGGAGCACTTGGGAAGTAACCTAATGAAAACTGATCTGTTAGCTGAATTAACCCAGGGAAGGATAAATCAGGAAACAAAATAAGTCATAAGTCCCCTTTCTTCTTGTCTCTCTGTGTTCCTCATTTTGTTAAGTAAACCCGCTATAACGTATAGACTTCAGGATTCAGATTCAGTCTGCACTGAATGTGAGTTAAATCAGAGAAAGTTATCTACCCACATCACATACTGCCAATTAGGACAATACTGGTGTTGATTGATGTAAGGCCTTGAAGTAAACGGTAAAGACTTGAATACCCAATGAATTCTACAATCCTCCAAGTTTAACCTCAAATTATTGTCTGCTCCCCACTCACCCAGTTCACTTGGAGATGCTTTTACAAATCAAATGTGTATGAGCTTGTCAGAGACTGTTCTCTTTGGCCAAACCTCAGTTTATTCATAGCACCCCAAGATTTTCAACTGTTTTGTTGCTACCCCAAAACTGAAAGGCAGATATTGGTAATTAAGCCTTTGCTAAAAGAACTGGGCTGCTGCCTTGTCAACTAGTTTTACAATTTCACTCAGATTCTGTGAAGCACCTGGTCCCAACAGAGCATGTGTCACGCCTCTGATAACATAATATACACATGTCGCTCACCTCTGTGTTTTCAAAAGCCAAATTCCATCTCCAACCTAGGATTTCCCAGGCTGCCCCTAAAGATATGGTTTATATGTGTGTAAACAGAAATTAAATGTGAGGTTTTATGTGAGTGAGGAAAAAGCAGACAGTCAGGAATGGTTCTCCTGCCGAACATAAATAATGTTTGTTTAAGCAGAATGCTTAGGAGAGCCTGAGAGATTGCATGGTCAACATTCAGACCAGAAAGGAGAAAGCCTGGGAAACCTGCCTCCCTCTCCGGGACTTCATGATGGCCAGGGTGGCCTTCGTTACAAATCCTGTGAAGCATAGTAGACAAGCTGTGAATAACTTAGTTACCAGGTGAGCAAGTTGAGGAAATGTCTAGTGGTGAAGCCCAGGAGTGTGGTGATAAAGCGTGTCATGGCTGGGTTTTCTTCTCTAAGCCCCCATCATCATTTTTTAAATAACAGTAGAAGGGCCAGGAAATGGCTTGGCTGAGACTAGTGAAGAATGGCAAGATTGTTCTTCAGTCACCCATCTACAGACAACCCCTGAATTACGATGGTTTGACTTAACAGTTTCTCAACTTTACACAATGGTGCAAAAACAATACACGTTCAGTACACTTCTTCACTGACAATGGGGCTATGTCCAAATAAACTCGTCATAAATTTAAAATACTCTAAGTCAGAAACACACCTTTCATTTCTGATATTTTTGACTTATAATGGGTGTATCAAGACACAACTTGATTATTGAGGTACATCTGGGTTCTGTCTCATGGCTGGAGGTCAGCATGTCTCAGTGCCAGAGCACAGGGCAGGTGCCAGCTCCGTGGACTCCTGAGCTGAATTTCTTCAGCCTGCACACGCCCCTCCCTACTACAGTGAAGAGATGCAAGGTAACCCCCTAAAAGCAGGCCTCCATGACCTGAATCCTCCACACCCTTTGCACAGTGAGGGTTTGCCTTCGTACTTGGCCAAGTATGAAGCAGGGATGGAAAACAACCAAAGTCCTCATCTACCCCTGGTGGTCCTCACTCGACCCTTCCCAGATGAGTGTCCATCCCTTCTCATCTCATCTCCTTCTTCCTGATTTCTTTTTCCGTGACATACCTTTCCTTTTCCTCAGAGTTTAACACACTTTGCTAAGCACCAACTCTGGGCTCCAAGGACACAGGGATGAGAACCTAGTCCCTGCTATAAGGGAGCTCACAGTCTAATTGGGAAGCAGACACATCCCACAGCAAATGACAGTGTGTCCTACCACAGTTATGAAGTCCAGGTTCTGAGGAATCTCCAGCTCTTCTCCCTCATTTGGCCCCTTCCACAGTCAGCACCCAGTGATTGCTCTCTTTATTCCTAATCTTCTCTCATTGGGGCATTTGCAAAGGTCTTCTAACTGGATTATTTAAATCTACTCTGGTCTCTACCAGTCCACTTTCCACACAACAGCTAAAACTATTGTTATATTGCCTATAAAACTTCAGTATAAACTGATATATATGTATAAAATTAACTTAAATCTGTACTCTTGGGGCAGTTATATAACATTTAAAACACCCAATCATAAATCCACCCTCCAGAAGTGACCATTCCAAGTATTTCAAATATTATTATCTAAATCTGCACTAGAAAGTTCATTAATTATACAAAGTTTATTAGTCACACAGTAGTGAAATATGCTGCGTTTGAGGACTGGAGAGAAGAAGCGAACGTGACTGCCCTTGTACAGATAATCTGAGAATCTAGCTACTATCGTTTGAATGTGCCCCCACTCCACTCCAAAATTCAGCTGTTGACAATGTGGTGGTATTAAGAGGTGAGGCTTTTAAGAGGCATTTAGGTCATGAGGGCTTCTCCTCTCATGAATGGGATTAGGCTCCCTAAAGAGACTTCACAGAGGGAGTTCATTTCCTTTCTGCCCTTCTACCTTCTATCAGGTGAGGACACAGTATTCCTCCCTTCTGGAGGATGCAGCATCAAAGGCGCCATATTGGAAGCAGAGAACAGTCCTCACTGGCACCTTGATCTTGAACTTTCCAGCCTCCAAAACTGTGAGAAATAAATTTCTGCTCTTTATAAACTACCCAGTCCATGGTACTCCTGAGAGCACAGATCGACTAAAACACCAGCAAAGCCAGTAGCCTGATGATCCAAGTCTAGTGTTGTCTTTGGTTCTATGTGCCCAACTCTGTTTGCCTGGTCTGAATAGGGAAGTTTTTGGCTAATCTTACTTTAGGAACATTCACTTTAGAGTAACTAACCATTTATCAGGGTGCCTAGGGTTGGACAATAAGACTTATTCAAGTTCAGGGAGCAGATTATACAAGTACTTTGGACCAGTTTGCTAGCATTTATGCCCATACCAGAATTTGGTCTGAGACTTGTTTTCATTGTAACACACCATCTCAGGTACTGAGACTGTGTGGGTGGAGATGCAGCCTCAGCCTCTCATGGATGGGAGCTACCCATCTTCACCATGATAACTTGGGAACTGCTGATCAACAAAAATGGCTTAAATCAGTTCATAAAAGACCTTCCTAAAACATGGTTTGAGTTGTATCAGTCCTGTGCTTTAAAATCTTTATACCTTCCCACTGTAGTTAGGACTGAACTCCTTAAAATATCCTGAAGCACCTTACAACAGCCCAGCTTCATTTCTGGCCACTCTCTCTGGGTGGCTGGCCTCAGTTCCATGAAGGCCCCATTCTCCTTCCACTCTCCACCTTCTCATGAGCCATGGAATAGCAACCACCACACCCACAACCATCCACTCTTGTTAAATCATGGCAGGGCAAATATGGAGGCTATAAAATCCATGTTACATAAAGTCTTTAAATATCGACCAATTATACAACTCTTTTCCCCACTGCCTTGCAGCAAAGGCGGAGAGCTGGGCCCCTCCATCTTTGATAGCCTTTAGAGTTGGATGCTGCCTGAGATCCAGAGTCACCATCAAGGGTACAGAATCCTATCTTCACAAAGCTACCTCCTCCCATCACCTCTCCTCCATTTCCCCCATGGTACACATCCAGGGCACACTAATTTCAGGGCCAGGTCTGGATTTGTGGTGGAAAAGTAAAATTATATTATTTATTGCACAATTATTTACAAATTTCTTCTAATTGATCTTTTGCTGAAAAACTGATCTTTGCAAAAACTGATCTTTTGTTTTGCTGAATAAATGATGGGTGGGAATACAAAAGAAAGTGACCAAGAGAAGACTAAATTGTATGACATGATAAAGGATGAAGAAATCCTAAGGGACAAGATCTGGCTAATTGGCTGGAGAGGCCTGGGATGAGGAGACAGAGGAGAAAAGGGAAGGAAGGGAAAGAAAAGGGGAGGCAGGTCACATTTCAGCTGATATTCACAATCTCAGGAAGCTATTCCCACTGCCTGAGCTAACTCCCATCCTCCCTTCTCCCTCAAAGCACACAGCACAGTCACTATTACTTATCCAACCCTGGTGCTGGTACCTTTGACTTTAGAAAACCCTTCCTTGAGGATGTCAGAAAAGACCCCTTTCTCCCTAAAGGCTGTGGGACAGAAAAGGGAAACAGAGGAAAGGCTTTCAGAAATCAAGGATGTTGCAATCACTTCTCAGGGACCACGGCAGGAAGCAGAAGTGCAAGGCCTCCTTCAGTGCAGGTTCTCCTCAAAGCCCCACCATACCTCAATTCCCAGAAGCAGCCTGTAGTGATCCCACCCTCATCCTTCTCCATGGATGGTAGCTCTGTCTTTTCAGTCACTTAAACCCAAAATTTTGGCATCATGCTCAGTCATCTCATCCCCAGCTCACATCCAGTCAGCAACTTCCTGCGGCCCACCTTTGAAACACATGCAGAACGTGCCACTTTTCTCATGGCCCCCACTTCTCCCCACCAGGTGTGAGCCTGCATCGCCTTCTATGGAATAAGCCTTCCACTAGGCCTTGCTTCTACCTGTGCTCCCCTACAGCCTGTGCTCCCCTCCATAAGCAATCATGGTGACCACAGTGATGATTTTCACAGACACCAGATCTTGGCACTTCTTAGGTCCAAGCTTGATGTTGGCACCCCTCAGAATATGAGCCAAATTCCTGGCAATGGCCTGTGAGGTGCTCACTGGCCTCCTTGCTGCTCTCTGAACACACCTAGACAGAAATATGCCCACCTCAGGGCCTGTGCTCTAGCTGCTCCCTGACAGCCACTTGGCTCCTTCTCTCGTCTCCTACTTCAGGCCTCTCAAATCTCACCTTCTCAATGAGGCCCTTCCTGATTGCTCCATTAACTAAAACCTGTGCCTCCCAGAACCTGAGCCTCTTCAACCCAATGACCTTTTCCTTGTTACCTTCTGACATATCAGATCATTAATATGCTTATTATTTAGTATGTGTTATTTTAATTATACATTATGTAATTGTTCATTATTTATTGTGCTTATTTATTATTAATGTTTCTCTCCCCCTCACTAGACCATAAGCTCCACAAGGGCAGGATCTGAGTCTGCTCTGTTAACTGATGTAGGCCCGAACACCCAGAAGAGTGCATGGCACCCAATAGACGTTTTTGGAAGAATGAATAGGTATAAGTACATATATATATGGATGAATGGGTGGATGGATGGATGGGAGGGACGGAGGCAGGGATGGAGGGAAGGAGGGAGGGACAGAGGGAGGGAGGGACGGATGGAGGGAGGGAGGGATGGAGGGAGGGAGGGACGGATGGAGGGAGGGAGGGACGGAGGGAGGGAGGGAGGGATGGAGGGAGGGAGGGAGGGACGGAGGGAGGGAGGGAGGGAGGGATGGAGGGAGGGAGGGAGGGAGGGACGGAGGGAGGGAGAGACAGAGGGATGTGGTCAATGCTATGACAAGGCATCCCATCCATCCTGATGACCAGAGCTAAGTCAGCTGCGAGGGGTTTTGGAGGAGGAAGTAGGCAGATCTATGAGGGGGCAGCTTACATGACAGGACATACGGAGGGAGAGGACAGGGTTCCTGAGTCCCCACTTACCACACAGGGAATTCGCTGGACAAGTAGGGAAAATGAATGCCTGGAAGAAGCTGAAGACCACCTGGGGGCCATCTGGACGGGCTCCCTGGGAGGTGCCCTGGGACAAGAGAATGTTAGAGCGAATGACCCAGGACTCTGGAAGAGGGGCTGCACAGGGTGGGGAAGGGCACTGTGATACTCTTAAGTCAGGCAGTTTCCTGGAGCCCACGGGAAACAAAGGTAGGAGTCTCATGGAATCTTCCTTAGCTTCTTAACCAAGAAGATAAATGCTTCCTAAATACCATCGTTTGAGGTTTTATAAGACAAACTCCAAGATGTGACTACGTGTTACCAAATCACAAGACGAAAATACGTTTTTCCTTGGTGTATCCAAAGGAATTGTTTTCTAGAGCGAAGAGAATCCAATCTAAAGTGATTAACTGTTTCAAACCAAGAACTTAAATACTGAATGATCTCTTCAAATAACCTTCAACTCCTGGCTGTAATCATTCCTTTTTACAGATTAGTCTTATAAATAAACATAGTGTAAAAAGGCCCCATTGGAATCTAATCAACATTTTTGTATCTGTGATCCCAGAAGCAATTATTGAATAGATCTGGATGCTAAGTCTATACTAGGTACAGTGGAAGATCATACACACACACACACAGTTACTGTTCCTAAAGTTTTTTCAACCTATTTCTTAGGTCATACACCTGTAAACTGCATGCCCCTTTAAAAGTATTCCAAAATTCATTCTTTTCTCTCAATCTGAATGAAGAGTATTCTTGCATCTCTCTAGCGTTCCCCTTCTTCCAAGGTGCCATTCAAAAACTACTGTCCACAAGGTTTGTTTTAAAAACCTCATTTCCTCTAATCCCCTGAGCAATCCTGTGAGGACTTTGCCAAGTAGTATGACCTCTCTGAGCCTCAGTTGCCTGCCTGGAAAGGCAGGAATAACAACAGAGAGGGGTTGTGTGGACTGAATGAGATGGGATGTGCTGGTGCTTTCAGAACTCGAAAGGGCTTTACACAAGTGATACTCGCATGAGTCCATCGTCCATCATAAATGAACTTTCCCAGACCCTCTGTGTCCTGCATTTTGGCTATACCATAACCTCTCATTTATCAAGAAGCCAAACAATCTAAACTGTCAACGACCAGGATATTTTAACACTCAGAGCTGACCCTGAGACGCTACAGGATCCAATGAGATTTGTGAATCATAAAAGATAGGTGGAACTACATGTCTGCGTGGCATGAGTATTTTATTGTATTCTAAACTTATTTGAAAAATTTATGATGAGTACTTGGCAGTACTTCTCCATGTGTGTTCCAACAGGTTTTACACAATAAAAGGGCTCTATCATCAGAGCTGAAAAATGTTGCTTCTTCCTGCTCAATGTTCATCCCTCCCTTCCCTGGAAACTACACCTCGGTTTTCCTTTGGGGACCCACCCCACCCCTTCAGCCCACATGCAGTTCATGTAGTTCACACGAGATTGACCCCACACATACACACTGCTCCGTCCAGGTGTGGACCCCAATTCAAGCCTGGATGATTAGTATTTTCTATTGCTACAATGATCAGCTCAGGGATCAGCATAAAACTCAAGCCCGGCAAGACTCAATTCAGGGACTTTTACTGGAACCACTGGGAAGCAAAGGCCCTTTTCTCTCCATTGGGATTGCTAGCTAAAAGGATGTTATAAGGCCTGTGTAAGTGGGCATTGTAGAAGAAAACAAAGCCAAAAGATGAAGACCAAGACCTCATTGTATCACTGACGTCCCTGGTTCCAACTATGCCTAAAGTCAACAGAGAATGCCCTAGACTGTTCAACTGCCTGAACCAATAAATCCTCTTTTTTGCTTAAGCACTTGTAATTGCAAGAATGCTGATTCATACACTGGGTTATACAAAGTTAAACAAGGTTTCTTTACTATAGGGCTTCACAGAGTCTTCAAAATATTAACATGCATTATGAATCTCCAACAGGAAGATATAATATACAGCACTACTCAAACTTATGTGTCCAGTGAATTTTTTTTCGGAAGACCATATCATAAGGCTTGTATTCCATAGAAAACACCTTGGGAAAGGCTAATACATATTACCTATAGGTTAACTGAATATTAAAATACTACAAATCCCTATTCCCTTATTATTCTGGATAAATGAGACAAATGGGAATTCATTTATCCAACACTGTGGATGCATGTTTCCAGACTTTAAAAATGTATGTATATAATTTTTTTTATTTTTTACTAAATTGGGGTCATAAGCACAAACCATGGTATATTTTTCCAGACTTAATAAAGTATGTGTGTATATACAGTCTTTTTTTTATTATTATACTGGGGTCATAATTCCTGAGCTGCTATACTTTTGAGTTCTGCATTTTAAAATATTTTGGGCCTCTAGTCTCACTGCCAAGCTAGCCGCTGTCACTTTGCTTTGTTTAAATGTGTCTACCTCTAGCAGCAGCCCCTAGTGCTCTGCTGTGAGCTAGTAAACAAAATGAAAGAAACTCAGTGGAACTGTGTGTTTAAAAAACAAAAGTCAGGGACGGGGGCAGTGTGCTGAGAGTGAGAGCCAGGGTAGGGGTATGTACTGAGTAGAGTACCTAAGTTTCTGTACGTGGAATCTATGTCGATGTGTCGATGATTTTGGCAATTTAAAAGCCACTTATTTCCAGGTTCCTGCCTTGGTTTTGGACAGCTAAAGTTTCCAAATAACCGACCTTCGAACATGGGAATTGTAATACTACTTAGCCAAGAAAAGAACCACTCCAACTTGATAGTAAGCACTGAACTCTGCTTAGGAACTTCAAAACAAAAAATTCTTTTTTTAAGGCCAGGAGCGTTCATAGTCCAAAAATTCGTTTTCTTCATAAGTCATCCATTGGCACAGAAGTCAAATTTCAGTCATTTTTCAGGCGTTTTTTCTGCCTATAACTCTCAAGTCACTGCCTGTTTAAAGGGTATTTGGGGACTCCCCTGTTTTATGATCTTATAATAAAATAGATGGGGATTTGAGGCAACAGGGAGGTAACTAAACTCCCTTCTTGTCATTGTTAGTATAGCCTTGGCCCTAAGCAGGTAGGCAGAGGCACAGGCAGGCAGGCTGGCTGGTCTGGGTAACAAGGCCCATGAAAACCAGTGTTAGATTCAATCACAGCAGTGAGAAACTCTCAAGTCTTTTTATTTGCATCAAGCTGGGTTTGCAGCCACACTTAGAGGCTTGACAAGGAAAATGCATCAAGATTTCTCATGTAAGTATCTAAGGATCCAGAGGCTTCAAGAACCAGGGCACCTGCAGCCCAGTAGTGTGGCTGAAAGAGGAGCCCAGCCTCGCATTGCCCTGATGCATTTTCCAGATTCCAGAGCACATGTTCTGGAAGGGTCACAGGCTCCTGGGCTACTGTTGCACCCTCAAAGTGGGGAGGAGCCAAGCACCTGCTCAGACAGCCATGTGCAATTCTAAACCTGCTCTGTCAAAGAAAACAACCCTGTCTGCCCCAACCCCAGCATTTATGCTCAGAAAGGCCTCTGTCTTCCCACTTCAAGGGCTGATGACCAGATGTGGACCTGGGTGAAGGCAGGGCAGTTCTGAGGAGCCAGGAGGCCATTAATCCGCCATTAGGACTGTGCACACCCCCGCCTGCTCCACCTACTTCCTCTTGACAACTGCACAGCTAAAAGCACTTTTAGAGAAAATGGATCCCTCAGTTCATCTTCTGGACGAGTCATTTTGGAAAGCGTTTTTGTGCAGATCTCATTGCCCTGGGGAAGTTAGCTCCACTCAGAGGCCGAGGCGGGCAGATCATGATGTCAGGAGATCGAGACCATCCTGGCTAACATGGTGAAACCCTGTCTCTACTAAAAAAAAAATACAAAAAATTAGCCAGGCATGGTGGTGGGCGTCTGTAGTCCCAGCTACTCGGGAGGCTGAGACAGGAGAATAGCATGAACCCAGGAGGTGGAGCTTGCAGTGAGCCGAGATCATGCCACTGCACTCCAGCCTGGGTGACAGAGCGAGACTCCACTAAAAAAAAAAAAAAAAAGCAGGAAAAGGAGGGTCTTATTCTCAATATCTACGTTACTTCATTTCAATTTTAGGGCAATGAGACTATAATGAAAAGGCAGTTAGAAGTCACACACAAAAGCCAAACCCTAAGATGGGACAGGCAGTGCTGGCTCCCTCAGCTCAGACCCCAGCCAGGACTGTTGCCCCTGACGTCAGAATTGGGCTGTGGTGTCTGCTCAGCTGCCCTGGTCTGCTGATGCTATCTGCGAGGGTGTGGAGGCAGACAGCTGGGGCAGAGGCTGGAGGTGGGAGAGCATAGATAGCCTCAGGGAATGGCCTGGGGTTCAGGGGTTAGCGACCCCTGCCAGGGTTCTCTTCACCTGCACACACCAGTTAGCCTGGTGCTTATTCTGCTCTAGGTTTGCCCTTCTGCCCAGTCAGAGCCAAAGTCACCCTCCAGGTATGCTTTGCAGTTGAGAAGACTCTGGTGAAAGCCCACAAGTGCTTCACCCCCTCCAACTGGCTCTAGGCCAGGTCTAGCAACGGGCTGCCTGCCTGTGCTTACTCCTTCCCACTCCTCACTCACACGATACTAAACCACAGCAGAGGAATAATGAAATATAAACTGCCATCATGACGAAAATGGGAGGAATGTCCTCAAAGGACAAGGGATTTCAAGAAACCTGAAGAAGGCAGGAGGTGAATGCTGGAGTGATGACTGACAAATGTATAAGAGGAAGCCACAGCCTGGAATGAAGACACTGCCAGGGAGCTGGAGCTGCAGGGAGTGAGGTGTGCAGACAGAAGCTGGTGGGGATCAGGATTTGAAATGACAGGTACCACAGAGGGCAGGGGAGCAAGTGGTGCTATAAACAGGGGCATCACTAACAAGGGACCTATCCTTCCCCATCCTCCAACCACTGTCCGGCACAAGAGCTGGAAGCCAGGCCAAAAAAGGAGGCTCATCTTTAAAGACATTGATTCCTGAGAAAATGCAGCCAGCAGTAGAATGAAGAGTCCTTTAAGCTGATTTGGTGCTATATTCAGACCTTAATGGGGTAGGGGGTTGGAAAGTGAATTCCTGATCCCCCCAAAATGAAGGCGAAGTACCAGAATCTCCACCCATACAGGTGGCCCCAGTGTAACGTGAACCAAAGGACAAGGCCTACCCTGGTCACCTAGCCTGCTGACAGGATGGCAGACCTGCCCACAGCCTGGGGTAGTCAGATACCACCATCTTAAGAGGACCACATGCCCAGCAATGCCCCTGGGCACCATAACCTAAACCAGCAGACCACTTCCAGCAAGCCCAGGGCTCCACACAAAGCCCACTCTTCCCAGCCAATCAGCCTCACTAGACAATGTCCTTTCCTCTGATAGACTAGAATTCACCATCTTTCAGCTGTAAAAGTTCGACTCTCATTTTCTGCCCCAGAACCTCATCCCCAAGAACCTACTCCATCCTGCATTGAAACAGGCTTCCTAAATAGCCATAACACTTTTTTCCCTTCTGTTCTATTATATTAATATCTTTGACCTCTAGTAATTTTTATTTAATGGCACACCTAAAGTTTTGGGAACCCTGGGCAAGGGTAGGTGATTAAGCTCCCAATTCATTCTCATAAGTGAAAGATATGCAATATAAGCATGTACACACATGTTTGAGAGAAGACAACATGTTTGAAGGTTTCCCATTGTCAGATTTGTTGAATCAGATCAAACCAGGTATAGGGCAGTGTATGCACATGTGTGTGCGTGTCCTTTCATCACAGAGCCTTTTACCGGCAAACTCAATATGGAAGCCCAGCACACAGACCTGCTCAAGAGGTGCATGGATTAGAACTGAGGAGGAAACCAGTGCCCCATCTGCTCAGCTCCGCTTTCCTCCTCATGGCCCAGTTGCTTTCTCAAACCAGATTTCCAAGAAACATAGTTAGCAAACCTGATACAAAACAACTAAAGAGTAATTTACCTGTATGAGGAAAAAACACATATATTTTATTTTGTAAAATATGTAAAATAAAAAACGAGCAGTTATCCTTACCTGCACGCTTGTAAACACTGATTGATGAAATCATAAGTAGATTCAGCCAGTCCCAAATCAGCAATTGTCTTCCTCATCCTCATCTACATTTAATGAGAGTTAACTGTGAGTCAGGGCTAAGTGACTGACATATACACTATCATTCAATCCAAACAGCAAAACCGTGAGGCCAGGATCGCTATTATCCACATTTTCACATGTTGAAGAATTTGACCAAGCTCTCATAGCTTGTGGTGGCAAGGGCCAAGGTGCAAAGCCAGGTCTGGACTCCAAAAAACCATGCATGCTCTTCACTACCGTGTTTCACAAGGCCGCAGATAGGCACTTTGTATTTTTTCTGTATTTTCTAAGTGTTTTACTTGTATTAATCACTTTCATAATATTAAGAAAATTTCAATTTGGAAGCCAAAAAAAAAAAGAAATAAGTAGTAGGGGGAGAGTTGGTTTCTTTTTTTTTTTTTTTTTTTTTTTGAGACGGAGTCTCACCCTGCCGCCCAGGCCAAAGTGCAGTGGCGTGATCTTGGCTCACTGCAAGCTCCACCTCCCGGACTCACGCCATTCTCCTGCCTCAGCCTCCCCAGTAGCTGGGACTACAGGTGCCCGCCACCACGCCCGGCTAATTTTTTGTATTTTTAGTAGAGACGGCATTTCACTATGTTAGTCAGGATGGTCTCGATCTCCTGACCTCACGATCCGCCCGCCTTGGCCTCCCAAAGAGAGTTGGTTTCTTAAGACCAAGAGGAACAGGCAAGGCACAGATGCCCTAGGCTGGCCTCTCCAGCCATGGGGTTACCATGAAGATGACCTTATCACAAAGGCAAAGCTCAGACAAAATTCTTCACTCCAACAGGGTCTGCGCTCCTCAGTCAGCCAGGTCAATCCCATCCTTCAGCTTCTTCCCTTCCTGGCAATTGATAACATTAGGAAAGCTTATTAGCCTTTATTTTACCAAACACTGTCATATAATTATACTGAGAGGAGAGAAAGGGATGGTGTATGAGAACCAAAATTCCTCATCTGCCAAAACAAAGCATGTCTAAAGTCGATGAATCAGCACATAGCAGTATATGCATATTATTTAGGAATGTGAATAGAAGCATTAGCAAAATAGATAATTAAAACTGTTCTCTCTGGGGAAATATCAATGGGGGAAGGCTAAGCAGCTGGGACATAAGAGATTGCTGTATTTTTATAAGCATTTTAGCACTGTTTGGCTTTTCAAATCAAGTGCCAATATTTTTTTGATTTGTTAAAAAAAAAAAAGGAGTAATAATAAAACCTACCCTTCTTAGTGTAATCCTTTAGCTTAATGAACTCCAGTAGGCTCAGATAGAATGTGGTCTGATGTGGTTTGTGGAGCCAGGAGATCTGAGACACAGAAGATGGGAGGCGCCTGGTGTTGTGGAAGAGCCACGGGTCAGAAGACCTGGATTCTGACCTTGGCTCTGCTGCTCTGTGCTGTATGGCCTTGGGAAAGGTGCTTAACCACTCTGAGCCTTTCTACCCCTAAGGGCAGGCACTCAGACCCCGTACAAACCAATGAGAGTATTAAATAACATAGATCCCAACCCAACAATGAAAACAAAGCTCATGGTGAGGATGCAAGTTGTGGGACCTGTGAGGCCTGGGTCAGGTGGGTGAGAGCCATGGAAAGACAGAGCCCTAGATAGAAAGGAACAGGCCCCTGGCCCCTCCACCAGGCCCTGAGCCCAAGCCCAAGGCTCTAGACATGAGCTGAACTCCCCTCACCTTCTCCATGCTACTCCCAAGTTCCCTGAGACCATGGAGTATATTTTAGGATTCTGTGAACTCAAGAGAGGCAAGTGTCCCAGACTTAAGTCAGCATCCCTCTGTGAGGCTCACCCAGACCCATGAGCTCATCTAACTGGCACAAAGTCTTTCCTCAATTCTGCCCAATTAAAACAAATCTGCAAGTTAATTGGCTGTATCAGACCCTCTTTAACAAAGTCCCTCCTCAATTTTGCTCAATTAAAAAAATATAAATAAAATAACTTTAAATTACTTGGCCTTAGAAACAAACGTGGTAAAAACCTTAGGCTCAACAGAGAAACTCCAGGGCAGGATCTGGCTCACCACTGTGTTAAACTTTGTCACAGGTCTGGTCACAGCTGTCATTTTAGGACAAGCACATCCAGGCTCTCCAGAAACCAGGCCAGCCTGGGGCAATTTCTTCCAGGCTCTGACCATTTAGAAGAGCCCACAGCTTTTGCTCACAGCTCAAGGACCAGGTGTCGACTGCCTGGTTGCCAAGGGTGCTTTTTCTCCCTCCTCTCCCTGGAATCATAGCCTGTACCAGCTTGGGGCTGGGGAAAGGTCTGGTAGGTTCATGCATCACTGCCTCCCTCTTTCTTTCCCTCCGTCACCTGTGACTAAAGAGATCCCCACCCCATCAAACAGCACTATTCTTGCTGGTATGTCATGCAGTGAAGAGGTAGAAGGATGCTTTGTGAAGCAGTTCTGCACACAGAGAACCCAGGCCAGGCCCAAGCCACCTCCACCAATACTGATACACAATGGGGATGCTAGTACAAAATCTCCCAAAGGTCCCAAGCAATAGAGACTACTCTCTGCAAAGCCAGCCCATGGGTGTAACATACAGAGCTACAGATTCATTCCCCCCAAAATTTATTCTTCGGCGCTTCATACTTGGCAAGGGTTAATCATTACCTCAGTTCATACAATGATTAAATTAATAAAATACATCTGGATCAGAGAAAACCTCAGAGACTAACTTCGATTCCATAAGCAGAAAGTAAAGGACCTGAAAAGGGGTGGGGATGCAGTAAAGGAGAAGTTAAGGGGAGTTAATTAGCCAGTGATTAAATGTCATTTTCCCTGAGTCAAGTGATTCTCATTTTATTCAAGTGCTCTGGAAGTGGTAAAGGTATTTTTTTTTTTTTTTGTCATTTTAGGGAATTCTTTTTTGTCCAACAAATAATTCTCAGTTGTCTGCTTTTAAAAGTACTGTGTAATTTCTAAATTACAATTTTTCAAAATCAGGCTGACACTTCCAACTCCCTCTGGTTGGGGTTGTCTGAATCATCTACAGAAAGATGGCTGCTCTGCTGAGAGCCTGCCTGGGAAACTGGTTTGTATATCCTGTGACCCAAAGCATCCACTTCCTCAAAGGTGTAGCCAGGAGGCTCAGGATATGAAGCTAGGCACCTGCCCATTTCCTTGGGAGTAAAGCTGATGGCGTAGGTGGTCTGGCCTTCCACAGGGACATTTCCTCGAGGGCCAGACCAATGAGGCTTACAGCTTTTGGTATTGATAGGTGGGTGGGGCACATAGTGGGCCCGAGTGGTGGTCAGGCAGTCCAGGGCCTCAGTGGGCAAGTCCAGCTGGGGAACGGGCTTGACTGGCTCCATGCGCATGCTGGACCACTGCTTGTAGTCATCCTTGGTGGTGGAAGAGCCTTCAAAGCGACCGCACTTCTTAATCTGAAGTGCAGGTCGGCAGGACTGAGCTGGGGCACCCTTAGGGCATGTGTAATGGGCCCGCACTGTTGTCAGAAGATCCATCCTGTCTTCAGGAGGGACGTAGGTGATGGGAGCTTTGGAGAACATCCGGGGCGTTGGCCAAGCTTGGTACTTATCTCGAAACTCAGTGGTGTTAGAGAAAGGCATGTCTAGCCCAGGAGGCCTGGCTAGAGGTTTCAAGCTCTTGGCAGGCTCCCCCATCAGGCCCCAGTAGGATTGTTTTTGAGTG
Source organism: Symphalangus syndactylus (assembly GCF_028878055.3). Classification (NCBI taxonomy): domain Eukaryota; kingdom Metazoa; phylum Chordata; class Mammalia; order Primates; family Hylobatidae; genus Symphalangus; species Symphalangus syndactylus. The sequence continues at coordinate 120,798,044 of NC_072431.2, read as the reverse complement.
GTAAGGCTTTCAAAGGGGATTTCACAGGGCCTGAACTTCTCTGCTTCATGCACAAAGCGCTTCTCCACGGGGTGAGCCACATAGCTCATCTTGTAGTTAGTCACATCCTCCAAGGGGATGTTACAGAGCTTTGGCATGGCCAGAGGTTTACAGCTTATGGTCTTCACAAGGCCTTTTATGGGGTAATCGTCCTGGTGTGTGGTTCTGTTATCAAACCTGACTGATGCCGGCTGGTATTTGTGTTCCAGACGAAGTGGCTCTCGCCTTCGTTGGTTCCAAGGCAAATAATCAGCTGAAATTAAAGCAGAAGAGGTAATTAATAATAAATCAAGTCAACCAACTTGCATATATTCTACAGAGCCCCAAGGTCTTAAGCCAGTCTCCGATGAAGTGTTCTTTGAGACAAAGAAAGAACAGAGCACATCCCTGCTACCACTTCAGTCAAACACTTGATGTGTCAACTTTATGGTACTTGCAGGCGCAAGAGACAAACTTACAGGAGTTCTCATCACACCCCACAATACTGCATGCAGGGATCTTAGAGGGTCCATGGTCATGGGAGGATCCAGGAAATCCATTCCTGCAGAAAAGTTCAACCACTAGCTTACTCTGACAACACTTCCTTTCTGTGGAGAAGGTACTTTCTCTGAATCAGCATGGAAGGAGTGCGAAGATGCATGTGATGTAGTGAGATAGGCAATTCACAACCCACCACTGGTGGGCCACCAGCCAGATGAACCAGGCCTACCTGGTCATCTGTGGGGTGACAGCCCACTGTGTCCCTGTAATCCTCACATCTAATCCACATAAATCAAATATGCTGCTCCAAGGGAATAGGGCATTGTATTGGCTGGTGAGAGAACAGTGGCTGCCACTTGTATAAAACGTATTACATAACAGGCAGTGTTCTAAGTGCTTTGTATATTAACTCACTTAATCTTCAGACTGTCCTAATAAGGTGGGTACTATTAATGCCAGTTTTACAGATGCAGAAACAGATACACAGAAAATGAGGGAATTTGTCCCAGCTCACTTGGCCAGAAGTGGAAAAGCACAAATGCAAATTCAGACCCAGAGTCCATGATCTGACCCACTCTACTCTCTTGTTCTAACAATTAAGGAATACCAACTACATGTCGGTCAATTGTGCTCAAGTCTTTCCATACATGATGTTGTTTCATCTTCACAATAACCCTTTGTGATGGGTATGATTCTCTCCATTCTACAGATTTCTAAAAACAAGGCTCAGAGGAGCTAAGAAACTTGCCCAAAAGTCACATGGCTAGTGAGTTGAGTTGGAATTTAGAGCGTATTGTTGACTCCAAAGCCATGTTCTTCTGATACCTCATATCACACTTAGGGGCATTTTATTTCCAGATGGAGTAAAGGTTAAAGAAAAAAATAATCAGAGGGAAGATTTTCAGGAGGAAAAGAACTTCAGAATGTTTGAAGAATGAAAAGAACTGGCCAGTCTAGATGTCCATCTCAAGAGGAACCTCTGCTGTGGGGTGGAACGGCCAACATAAAGGGAGGCCCGGACCCCACGGAAATCTGCAGTAGAGATGGCCTCCATGCATCTTGAGGACCAGATACTGTCTTCAGGCAGCACTGTAAGCCTTTGAAACTGACTTTGCCACACAGACCCTCAGGGCCAGCACACCAAGACTGAAAGTCTAGGTGAGAAAAATGGGATGACAAACCATGTGATTCAACTGCCTTGGCACTGCTGGCATTCTTTCAAAATACTTGACTAACATCCAAGACCTAGGTTGCCCCACTGGGCCCATAAATTACCAGGTTTAAAGTAGCCCTAGTGAGCCCTCTGAATCTATAGGGAATTCTCTTGCTTACTGCTTTACAAAAGGTTAGAAAAAAAAGCAGCTTCCCAGGAGCCTTGGGTATACACACCAACACTAGTGGAGTCCGCAGGCACAATTTGTAACAGTTTTATTGAAGTCTAATTTGCATAATAAAAGGTACCATCTTAAGTACACAATTTAGTGACTTCTATAGAGTCGTATACCCATCACCAAAATCAAGTTATAGAGTATTTGCATCATGCCAAAAATACCAATTATCTTCATTTGTAGTCAGTCTTTACTCCCATCTCCAGCCCCAGGCAACCATTAATTTACTCTTGGTCTCTATAACTGTGCATTTTCTGGACATTTCTTATAAATAGAATCACCCAATATGTAGCGTTTTGCATCTGGCTTTTCTTTCACATAGTGTAATTGAGGTTCATCCATAATGTAGCCTATATCAGTAGTTAACACCTTTTTATTGTTGAATAATATTACATTATATGATGCCAAATTTTGTTTATCCATTCACCAATTGATGGACATTTTGAGTTGTTTCTACTCTTTGGCTATTATAAAGAAATTCTGCTATGAGCCTTTGTGAAGAAGTCTGTGTGTGAACATATATTTTCATTTCTCTTGGGTAGATACTAAAGTGAAATTGCTAGGTTGTACGGAAAAATCTATCTTTAGCTTTTTTAAAAAGATACTGCCAAATTTTCTCAAAATGGAGAAGTAGATGTGCCATTTTACATCCCACCAGCAACGTATAAACATTTCTCCACGTCCTCGTCAACACTTGTTATCATCTGTGTTTTTAAATTATTATAGACATTCCAGTGGGTATTTAGTATTATCTTGCAGTGTCATTTACATTTCTCTAATGACTAATGATGTTGAGTATCTCTGCATGCACTTATTAGCTCTTCATGTGCTTTCATTGGTAAAATATTGAGATGTTTTGCCCATTTTAAAATTAGATTGTCTTCTTATTGAGTTACAGAATTCTTTGCATGTTCTAAATACAAATCTTACACCAGGTATACGACTTACAAATATTTTTTCCAAGTCTATCACTTCTCTTTTTTCTTATTATTTTAACAAAACACCCACCTGACACCTCTTTTCATTTCTTAATGGTGTCTTTCTAAGTGCCCAAAAGTTTTGAATTTTGATAAAGTCCCATTTATAGTATCTTTAATAAATCATGCTTCTGATGCCATATCTAAATTCTTTTCCTGTCTCAAGATAGCATAGATTTTTCTCCCATGTTTTATTTTGAAACATTTATAGTTTTAGCTATTACATTTAGGTTTCTGACTCTTTTGAGTTTGGATGTGGTAACTTCGTCTTTTTGCGTGTGGATATCCAACTGTCCCAGCACCATTCATCAAAAAGACTATCCTCTCCCACACTGAAGTGCCTAGGCATCTTTGTGAGAAGTCAATGATAATAGACATAAAGGCTTATTTCTGTACTCTCAACTTAGTTGCATTGGTCATTACACTTGTCTTTGTGTCAGTATAACTGTCTCAATTGCTGTAGCTTTATAGTAAAGTTTTGTAATCAGGAAGTGTAAGTTTTACAACTTAGTTCTTATTTTTCAAAAATACTTTCAGCTATTCCAGTTTATTTGGATTTCATATATAAAACCTAAAATTACTTTGCCAAGTTCTAAAAAGGAAAAGGAGCCTGCTGGGATTTTGATAGGAATTGCATTCAATCTACAGATCAACTTGGGACAACTTTACCTTAATAGCACTGAATCTTCCAATCCATGAACACAGAATGTCCATCATTCTGTTCAGATTTTAATTTCTCCCAGCAATTGTTGGTAGCTTTCACCATACAAAACTTACACTTGTTTTTTTAAAATTCTATTCCAAGATTTTATTAATTTAGAGGCTATTAAAAAGAGGACAGTTTTCTTGACTCCATTTTGATTGTCCATGCTAGAATACAGAAACAATTGATTTTTATATATTGTTCAGTACTGACATCTTGCTGAACTCATGTATTAGTTCTGGTAATTTTTGTGGATTCCTTGATGTTATCTGCATACAGGATCATGTTGTCTGAGAATAAAGACAGCTTCGCATTTTCCTTTTGAGCCTAGATACATTTACTTGTCTGCTTGCTTTTCTTGCATTATTGCACTAGCTAGAACCTCCAATACAATATTGAGTGGAAGTGGTGAAAGCTGACATCCTAGCCTTGTTCTCAATCTTAGGGGGAAGCCATTTAGTCTTTCACATTAAGTATGATGTTTTATAAGTACAGATTGTTTTGTGAATGCCCTTTATCGGCTGAGGAAGTTTCTTTCTAGTCCTAAGCTTGTTGAGAGCTTTTATGAGTGTTGAACTTTGTCAAATGCTTTCTATCAACCAAGTGGCTTTTTTCTGTTACTTTATTAATGTGGTATATTAATTGATTTTCTGATGTTACACCAACTTTGAATTCCCAGAATAAATCCCATAGTTTTATAAATATTGATTCTGTAATTGTCTTTTAAATGAATTAAAAGAAAAAAATATCTTTTTAATGATTTAAGAAGAAAACAAAGAAAAGTATATATTTACCTAATTACATTTACCAGTATGCTTTACTACTTTTTGTGTAGATTTGTGCTGCCATCTGGTATCATTTCCTTTTAGCCTGAAGGATTTCCTTTAGTATTTCTTGCAAGCTAGGTACCTGTAAATTCTCTCCATCTTTATCCAGGAATGTATTTTGCCTTCATTACTGAATCATAATATCACTAGATATGAAATTCTTGGAGGATAGACTTTTTTCTTTCAAAACTGTGAATATGCAACCAACTGCCTTCAGTCCTCCATTGTTTCTGAAGAGAACTTAGCCATTAATAATGTCATTTTTGGGCCGGGCGCGGTGGCTCACGCCTGTAATCCTAGCACTTTGGGAGGCCAAGGTGGGCTGATCACGAGGTCAGGAGATCAAGACCATCCTGGCTAACATGGTGAAACCCTGTCTCTACTAAAAATACAACAAATTAGCCGGACGTCATGGCAGGCGCCTGTAGTCCCAGCTACTAGGGAGGCTGAGGCAGGAGAATGGCATGAACCCGGGAGGCGGAGCTTCCAGTGAGCCGAGACTGCAGCCACTGCACTCCAGCCTGAGTGAAAGAGTGAGACTCCATCTCAAATAAAAAAAAAATAATAATAATAATAATAATGTCATTTTTCTATATATGATGAGTTGTTTCTCTTTTGCCTCCTTCCAAATCTTTGTTTTTGGCTTTCAACAATTTGACTATGTTATGAATAGATGTGGATCTCTTCGTATTCTATTTGGATTGTGCCTCTTGAATGTATTAATAAACATTTTTCATAAAATTTGGCAACTTTCAGCCATTAATCTATCATTTTTCTGCCCCCTTCTCCTCCTTTTGCGGCCATGATTGTGAGTATGTTAGTACACTTTATGGTATTCCACGAGTCTGAGTTTGGACCTTTCTTTTAATTTTTTTCTGTTCTTCGGGTTGGGAATCTCTATTGAACTATCCACATTTTTGCTGATTCTTATGCCAGCTCAAATCTGCTGCTGAGCCCCTCTAACGAATTTTTTATTTTAGTTATTGCCCTTCCAACTCCAGAGTTTTCATTTGGTTCTTTATTATTTCCTGTTACTGATATTCTCTATTTGATGAGCAATTGTTGTCATACTTTTATTTCTTTAAATATGCTTTCCTGTTATTCTTTGACCATATAATATTTGTCTGCTAGGTCCAACATCTGGGCTCCTGCAGAGATACTTTCTGTTGACTGCTTTTTCCCCCACCATGCATGGGTCATACTTCCCTTTTTGACATCTTTCAATTTTTTTGTGTAAAACACAACACTTTAGATAATATGCTGCAGCAACTCTGGATTCTGATCCCCATTGGGAGTTGGTTTTACTTCTGTTTAGCTTACCTGTACTAATTCCATAGAGTCTTATCTTCCCTGCAGTATATGGCCACCGATATTTTTTTCATTTTCTTCTTTTTAATTTGTTTTTGTTTTTAATTTGTCTTTATTTTTAATTTGCTTGTTTGTTGTGAGATGGTGTCTTGCTCTTGTTGACCAGACTGGAGTGCAGTGGCACGATCTCAGCTCACTGCAACTTCCGCCTTCCTGGGTTCAAGGGATTCTCCTGCCTCAGCCTCCCAAGTGGCTGGGATTACAGCCGTCCACCACCACACCCAGATAATTTATTTTTTTCTTTTTTTGTATTTTTACAAAAAAATACAAAACCTCCTGACCCCGTGATCTGTGCACCTGGGCCTCGCAAAGTGCTAGGATTATAAACGTGAGCCACCATGCCTGACTTCTTAAGGATCACTCTGTCAGCATAGTTTAGTGGTCAGCCAACGATTGGTCAGAAGTTAAACTTAAGAACTTTAAGCCAGTAAGGCATTCACACTTTGCCAATGGAGCTGTGTGTGGGCTAGGAAAAACACATACAAAGATCAGGCAGTTTATATGTCTCATTTGGCTTTTACTTCCTACTGGGCTTTCTCCTGCCTCCCCTACACAAGCACTAGGCCTAACTAGGGATGATTAGGGATGATGAGTTGATAGACAGGCTCCTCTCTGATTGCCCTTGAGCCTGCACACAGCCTTGCCCATGTGCACAGCCTTCCAGACTACTCAACCAGGGATGATGAGTTGATAGATGGGCTCCTCTCTGATTGCCCTGGAGCCTACACACAGTCTTGCCCATGTGCACAGCCTTCCCGACCACCAGGAATATATATGAGCTTATCAAGACCCACTGTGTCTGTCTCATTCTCTGGATCTCTTCTTAAATTCCTAGCTGGTTTGCTGGTCTGTTGCTTGCCACAACTAGCACTGCAGCCTCAGACTAACTCAGAAGTTGTCTTCCCTGATTTCTTGCCATTAAGATCACTATTGTTTTTATTGAAACTCCTGGGTATGCACTCTATTCCCAATCAAGTAAGGCCCCACTGACAGCAGAGCTGCTTGTTTCCACAGCCCAGCCTGCTCAGGCAGAGCCACTACATAAATGAAACAGCAGCGGTGGGGATGGGGTGATGGAAGCAGCCCCAGAATAAAACATCACAGACCCCTAGTGTTAATAACCAAGGTGCCACAGTTTCTCTTTAATAAATGCTTCTCAATTTTTTTGCATACCAGTGGTTGATTTCCAGAGTCTAGAAATGGTTGATTTTCACTGTTTTGTCCAGTTTTGTCGTTGCTTTTTGGGAAGAGGATTTGCCAAGCTCCTTTCTCCTCCTCTCCAGAAGTCCTGATGCCACCCCCTCATCCACCAGCACACTCTTAAGTTTATTTTGGGTTGATAATACTACCAACTATTTATCTAAAATTGGCTTCATTTTAATTGAAAATCTAATCTTTCTCCAAGAGCCATTAATGGCTCTATCAGCATCTTGAAAGCATTAGGGGCCTTGGAGGGAACCATCTTGCTGAATATAAACCACATGTTTCCTGCCCACCCAGGCCCCCAGATTCCAGGCCTTGCTAAAATGGAGGCATCTACCTGTAGATGCCTACGCACTGCCTCAAGGTACTTGGGGGTGGGGAGGACAGGGCTTTTCTGGCTCTCTTCTGTGATGGATGAAGTGTTAAGAAAACAGGTTTCTAAGCTCAAAGTTGCCTCATGTGATTTCTGATACCTAACAATATAGTTGAAACCACATTATTATCCAAGCCTCCCGACTTCCTCCACCCAGCATTTATTACCAAAAACCTCCACAGGACCCTGAAAAACCTCAGAATTTCACATGACAAACTATTCACACGCCAGTAAAGCCCTGCAGGGCCAGAGTGTCATGTGGGTAATTGGCAAGAACTTCTTTAAAAGGGATTCCATTCAATAATGTGCCTTTAAAAAAACAGCTAAACCTAAAGCTGAGCATCAAGTAATTATACTCTCAATCTTTCCAATTGCACAGTGTTTTGAAAATGTCACAAATTACAACCAAATGCTGCTAAGGCATATTTTATTGGTGGTTTTCTGGACCCCAGTAAAGGTGCTGGCCATAGAGTGAAAAGGGGAAAAAAAGATTTCACATTTTTTCTGTGGAACAAATGTAAGCAGAGCATATAGACAAAATCTAGATGGCACCCACTGAACACGTATTTAATAACCTTGGTCTTTGGTTTCTCTTTGGGTGGTGGAGGAGGAAGACAATCAATGTATGGTCATAAAACATGAAGGTTGTTAAGGAAAAGACTTAAGAAAGCAGCAAATTTTCACAAGACACAAACAAGTCACCCAAGGGGTGATACACCAAGAGATAAGGGCGTGACCCTGCACAAATGCATGGGGTTATTAAGGACTGACCCAACCACATGGTAAGTGGCATGGGCCTTCTCAGTCCTCAGTTGTGCTCCTGGCCAGGACCCATAGGTAATAGCCTGGATGGGGATTTGTGTAGATATGCCAAACCCTGTCACCTGGAGCCCTTGTAAACAATGGTTCAGGAATGGGAGAAAATTTTTGCAATCTACTCATCTGACAAAGGGCTAATATCCAGAATCTACAATGAACTCAAACAAATTTACAAGAAAAAAATAAACAACCCCATCAAAAAGTGGGCAAAGGACATGAACAGACACTTCTCAAAAGAACACATTTATGCAGCCAAAAAACACATGAAGAAATGCTCCTCATCACTGGCCATCAGAGAAATGCAAATCAAAACCACAGTGAGATACCATCTCACACCAGTTAGAATGGCCATCATTAAAAAATCAGGAAACAACAGGTGCTGGAGAGGATGTGGAGAAATAGGAACACTTTTACACTGTTGGTGGGACTGTAAACTAGTTCAACCATTGTGGAAGTCAGTGTGGCGATTCCTCAGGGATCTAGAACTAGAAATACCATTTGACCCAGCCATCCCATTACTGGGTATATACCCAAAGGACTATAAATCATGCTGCTATAAAGACACATGCACATGTATGTTTATTGCGGCACTATTCACAATAGCAAAGACTTGGAACCAACCCAAATGTCCAACAACGATAGACTGGATTAAGAAAATGTGGCACATATACACCATGGAATACTATGCAGCCATAAAAAAATGATGAGTTCATGTCCTTTGTAGGGACATGGATGAAACTGGAAAACATCATTCTCAGTAAACTATCGCAAGGACAAAAAACCAAATACCACATGTTTTCACTCATAGGTGGGAATTGAACAATGAGAACTCATGGACACAGGAAGGGGAACATCACGCTCCGGGGACTGTTGCGGGGTGGGGGGAGGGGGGAGGGACAGCATTAGGAGATATACCTAATCCTAAATGACGAGTTAATGGGTGCAGGAAATCAACATGGCACATGGATACATATGTAACAAACCTTCACATTGTGCACATGTACCCTAAAACCTAAAGTATAATAAAAAAAAAAAAAAAAACAATTGTTCAGAACCATTCATCCATTGAGTCCCTCACTTGACACACTTTGTTGTGTCATTCTCTGTGTTAGATGCTGGGAATACAGATGTTGGGCATTCAAAGCACAGTTTGGGAGGCTCTTCTATCACAGGTGAGTGATAGAACAAATAAACCACTTCAATTAATAGAATAAAAGTATTTGCTATAGTCTGAATGTGCCCCAAAATTCATGTACTGAAACTTAATCCCCAATATGGTGTTATTAGGAGGTGAGGCCTTTTGGGAAATGATTGCATCGTACAGGCTCCACCTTCATGAATGAATTAGCACTGCTATACAATGGCTGGAGGGAGCTAGCCAAGGCCCTTTTTTCCTTCTGTGCCCTCACCACATGAGGACACAGCAACAAGGCACCATCTTGGAAGCAGAGAGCAGACCCTCACCACACACCAAACCTATCAGCACCTTGATCTTGAACTTCCCAGCCTCCAGAACTGTGAGAAATAAATGTCTTATTTATAAATTACTCACTTTCAAGTATTTTTGTTACAGCAGCACAAATGAACTAAGAAAGTAGTATTCAAAAATAAACCTCATAAGACACACATGTTGCAAACTGGTACCTATAGGTTAATCTAACTATAAATATGTTTCCTTTAGCTACATACTGATTTGTTTTAAAATTGGAATTGCAGAGGAAAACTATGAAATCCAACCTCAAATGCACATGTTCCAAGAACAAAAACTCTGTCCATCTATGCATGCCTGGCTCTGAGCAGTCCAGTTGAGACTTGACTGGTGTTCATTTATCAACTCTGTTTAAGTAGGTAAGCAGTTAACAGGTACCAGAAGTTTAAGGAAAGTGAGGAAGAAAATAGGATTTTCTCAATTTTAACTTTGTCAGTAGGGAAGTCAGCCATTATATTAGTCAGTTCTTGCACTGCTATAAAGAAATGCCTAAGATTGGGTAATTTATAAAGAAAAGCAGTTGAATTGGCTCATGGTTCTGCAGGATGTACAGGAAGCACGGTAGTGTCTGTTTCTGGGGAGGCCTCAGGGAGTTTTACTCATGGTGGAAGGCAAAGTGCATTAAGGCATCTTACACGGGAGGAGCAGGACAGAGAGCGAGTCGGGAGGCGGGAAGGTGCCAAACGCTTTTAAACAACCGGATCTCAGGAGAACTCACTCATTATACAGTACTAAGGGGGCAGGGGGGTGCTAAACCGTTAGAAACTGCCCCCATTATACAATCACCTCTCACCAGGCCCCACCTCCAACACTGAGGATTACGATTCCACGTGAGATTTCATGGGGGCAGAGACCCAAACCCTGTCAGCCATGATTCAGTTTAAGCTGTGGAATACTCACTCTTCTGTAGTTTGAAGAGGACAGCCTGAGATGTAGCTGTATGGACAAAGGGAGAGACAGGGGAAACTGGCAGTGAAAGAGATTAAAGAGTACTGCTGGGGTGTGGTGGGGTGCATGCGTGGACTCTTCAGGAGCTCTGAAGAGTCTCTCCCTATACTAAGATTCATAAACCAACAGGGCCCACAAAGACAGTGTAGAGGAGAGGCAAGTCCGCCATTGGATATGCCCTATCAGAGTCCCTTAATTCCCTCCACCAATGGTGGAAAGCGCTTACTGCAGTTTCATTCCTCTATCCCACTTGCTCAATGTCTGTGGTGCCTTATTGCTGGTCTTCTTGTAAACACTGGATTAAAAAGGAGAAGAATGCATTCAGTAGAGGCAAAAGTGCCCCCCCAACACGGTGCCCATGATCATACACCTGGTTGTACGGACTCCCGTGTGGTGCCTGCTGCGAGAGGGTAATTGGGAAAGAAAAAGACCAACAGATCCCCACCCCTTGGAGGTTACAGCCTGGCCATTAAAGGAAGCATTAAAAGTACACAATGCATGATAAGACAGGGGTGTGCAAGGCACCCATATAGCATCCAGCCTGACATGAGGGAAGGGCTCGGAATGTGATCTTTCAGCTGCTAGCTGAAAGGATAAATGCTAGATTAAGGAAGCAGAAGGATTCTATATAGAAAGCATCCCATGTGCTAAACAAATGCCCCGAAGCAGAAAAGAAATGTAGGAAGGGACATGAAAGAAGGCCCTGAGGCTGGAGCAGAGGGGCTAAGAAGACACCAGGACCTCCAAGGCATCAGAGGAGGCAGTAAAGGTTTGGGTTTTTATCGTAATAGGATCATATGATTTGATAAAATAATGATTTTATCAAATGATTATCTGAGGAGTTTTATACAAAGGAGAGGTCAGATCAGATTGCCATGTATAGAAGACCGCTCTGCTCCCTTTCTGTGGAAAATGAGTAAGAGCTGGAGATAAGCTCCATTTCATTTGTAAGCTCTTACTCTTACAAGACTGGAGATATGCTCAGGTGTGTGCCCAGGTGTAGACATGGAGAAAACAGGATTAGGGCTTTGCTAGGAGGAAATAGCAAAAAGGCTGGAGAGGGAGTCTCGGCTATCAGTAGGAGATGGGTTCCAAAGATAGGCCATGGAGTAGACTCCATGGGGAGGGACAGACACAGGAGGGGCTGGTAGTAAGAGGGAGAGTTGAGACGTCAATGGACTGGAGGTCCCAAAAGGGCCAAGGACTGTCGTGGTGGGAGGAGATAAGAGGACAAGCCCAGAGGACAGGATGCTGATGTGCACAAAGACTTCAGAGGTGGGGCCGTTTCGGGGTATGATAACATTCAGAATATTAGTCAGTTCTTGTACTGCTGACAAAAGGGGGCTTGACCAAAGGTAGCTATTGGGGAGTGTTAGAGGAAGAAGCTAAAGAAAATAAAAGGGCAGAGCCCAGGTTGCTGAAGAGGCCTATGCCAATCCAGTCCTCAGTTCCTGGAAGAATCAGAGAAACTCAACTAGGCACAGGGTCCTCCAGGATGACAGAATTAGAGGCCCTTCTAGGAGCTCACATCTCTCCAACCTCCCTACCTCCACCACCATCTTCACCCTAAATGCTTGGCTTGACTAAATAAAAGTGGCCCTCTCTCTTCACAGCATTTAGAGGTCGTGAGCTGTTTAGCATGTCCTCCTAGGGCAGGGCAAAGGTTAGTATCATAAGCATGAGTTATTGATTACAAACCTGGTCTCCAGTCTCATGGTCTCAGTCTTTGCAGCTGAGCTCCATAGAGTGGCTGTCTGCTAGCACAACACATATGACCACGTATCTTGTCTCTCCACTAGGCTAGAAAGTCAAGGGCAGGACATCATGCTTCTTTCAGTTTCTAGGACCACATCTCATAGGTAATATCAATAGATACTCAATAAAGAAAGAACCAATCCTATTTATATAAAGTTCAAAACTGGCAAAACTAATTTAAGGTATTAAAGGTTAAAATAATGGTTACATTCTCATTGGGGAGGGTAACAGAAATGGGGTAGTAATGTTTCATTATTGATCTGGGTACTGTTTATATGGATTTGTTCAGTGCAAATTTATTGATCTGTATAATTATAATTTGTATACTTTTCCATATGTTACATTTTGATATATTTTTTAAACACGTGAATGAATCAATCACTTAATCAGTGGTAGAAACTAAGCTTGAACTTGAAATGCTTCCCCCAACATAGGATTCAAACTGCAAGCTAAGGCAGGGGTTGGCAGATATTTTGTATAAGAGCCAGGTATTAAGTGTCTTATGTCTCGCAGACTGTAGTGTCTCTGTCAACAACTACTCAACTTTGCTACTATGGTACAAAAAGTAGCCATCGATACTGTGTAAATGAATGAATATGGCTGTGTTCCAATAAAACATGAACACTGAATTTTGAATTTTATATCACTTTCACAGTCCTCAAATGATATCCTTTTGATTTGTTTTTCAATTATAAAAAAAAAATGTTTAACCTTTCTTAGTTCTCCAGCTATATAAAAACAGGCTGCTGGCCAGATCTGGCCCGTAGGAAGTAGTCTGCCAACTCTTGCACTAAGTGAGTATGCACATAAAACACATTTCCTGGCCCGCACACAGGCTCAGCCTGTCTTTCCAATCTGCCCTCTATGCTCTCCCACCTTTATAAGTAGGCAAACACTCCATCTTGTCGCTACATGGATATTTACTGTCCCGAGGTTTGATGGGGTCCACTCGACAGACAGGGTAGGGATTGTAATCTTTCTTATACGTCGTGAGCAAATCCATATTCTCTTCACTTGGGACGAACTGGTCATACTGGTGGACCTTCACTGGCGCCACTTTGTGAGGCCCAAAATCTCTCCTGTAAGGAAGCAAGTGCATGCTGTTGGGGTCCTTGGCTTGCAATAAGGCTTATGTTTTCTGCTCAACTCAACTCTACAAACATTTGCTGAGAAGTCGTGTTCTACTCTACCTGCCTTCCCTCCTCCCCCGAACTGTTTCTCCTCTATTTCCCACTTTTGAGAAGGGTATCATCAATTCCTTCTCACCCAACTAAGACACCTGTATACATCTTTGACCTCCTTTCCTCACGGCCCCAGAGTCTATCATTCACCAATGCCCCTCCGCCTCATTGGTTTTTCTTTCCCGTTGGTCCAGACCCTGACAATTTCTCACTAACAGCCTGCCACCTGAGCTTCCTCCTTCATTCCTACCACTTCTGTTCAATCCCCATAATGTGGCCAGAATAAACTCTCTAAATGGAAATCAGATGGCTTTCCCCAGTTTAAAACTCTTCCAGGTAAAATTCAACTTCCTAGCATGATTTATAAGCCTTTCTGGACCTGGCTCCTGCCTTACTCACCCTTGTCTCTCACGATCCCCACCCCACCTGAGCACCCTGCACTCCAACCGCAATGCCACCATTTCTACTCCTGCGCTCTCCGCCTTCCTTCCACCCAACTCCTTCACTGCGGAGCTAACTTCCTTTCAGGTGCCACCGCCACCTTCTCTGTGTTCCCAAAAGCTTCTCCTGCTAATGTTTATCTCCTTCCTCTACTTAGCCTACAGAAAACCCAAAAGAGGAAAATAGTGAAATAATTGGAGACGCTAAGTCCTTCATTTCTCTGCTATCTGGTGTCAGCGACCCCATTATTTCAGGGAGTACCAAAACAATAGGATCGAAAAAGTATAATGGTCTTTGCTAAACAGGAAGCAGTCCCTCCCCAAAGTATCCCAGATAAAAAGGCCCAGATGCTCACTGCAGGGCCCACCAGGAACCGCCCTAAGGAGCCAGGGCTTAGCTCGGACTTGTGTTGCCCTCCAGGGCACTCGCAACTTCCCACTTCTCAATGCTAACATTTCCCTCCGAAGGGTGTCTGCTTTACACAACAAACTGTTTTTGCCTGGAACCCATTTATCCAACTGGACAAAGGGAAGGTAGATTTTTCCTGATGGTGCTTGCCAGAGCAGCACTGTCAAGGGAAGGGGAAGGTTTCCGGACAGGAAAACATTAGGCCCAAACACCAATAAAACCCACTTCCCGGCCAAAATCTGGAGCAGCATTACTCAGCCATGCTTGACTAGCAAAGGTAACACGCTCCACTGTAACCTGTCTTGCGTGAATTATACACATGATTGTCAGTAAACCAGAACCGGGTCCTGAAAATGCTTAGTGGGATGGGAGGAGGAAGTTAGGAAGCAGGAGAATTAGCCTCTCTAGGGCTCTAAGGAGGAAATGGGAGATGCTTCAGTTGAACTCCCCTGACACCCTCTGGGTAGATTTAAAAATATATCTTAGCGGCAGTTATAGGACGTTCAGCCTGGGCTCCCTTCCTAGGGGCCCTGCTGTTAGCCTGAAGTGTCTGGAAGTTGACTGTGTATGTCGGGGCTTATGGAGGGAATGGACTGAACAAGAAGCCAAGGGTCAGCTCCTACTTCTACTGTTCTCAGTGAACAAGTACTACACCCTGATGTCTATTCAGCACTAAACCAATTGTAGCAGGGAACTAAGAGGGTAAGTCCTTAGGCTACAAAGACAAATGAAAATGCCCAGAAAACTCCATCTGAAAACCGGCTGAGTGGAAAAGGACTCTTGGTCAGAAAGTGTACATTCTAAAGAGAGTGCTCCCAAGGGAAGTTGAGCTCTCCTCACTCCCAGAAGGGATGGACAGATTTCAAGGCAGCCTGAGACCATACATTCCTAAACCCTTATAAAAGCCTGTGCTCAGTAATGGCTACCTAAGCCTACACCCTATTCATTTCCAAGGAGTATCAGGAGGTACCAAGGGCAAGCAGTGAGGAACAAAGCTGGGTGCCTGAGCTGCCGTGCTGAGCCCACCCAACCTCAGAGCACCTAGGGATGCTTTCCAGCTGTGAGCCTGCCACTCTCGGTGACCCTGCACACAGAGTCCATGGCAGCCTCTTCTGCAGTTACTCTGACCAAGAGGACCAGCTTCCTCTCGGGGATGCCGCAAAAACCTCCCTTCGAAGGCTGCCAGGCTCTTGAAAACTGAAGCACACTTACTGCCCATCTCCGACGGCTTCTGCTGGAAAAGAGCAGACAAAAGCCCACAACCAAATTCACCAGTTCACAGACTATTCTGAAATTGGTTTCCCAAAGACAAAAGCCAATCACCTTTTCCAGTACAAAATTTAAGTTCCTTTGTAAGTGTTCCTCTATGGTTTAATTTATTGATCAGCTATAACTAAGGCAAATGATGATGGGGGGTGGGGAGAAGCAGTATCTACTTCTGAAGAGAAGAAAAATTTTCAAGTTTGACTTTTTTATAACCTACCCAAACATAGTTACTGTGGCTTAGGAGTGAATTTAATCAGAATTTATGTGTTTCCTCATTATGTTTTTATGTTGAGAACATTCACTGAAACCTGTCATTAACCACAACATAACTGCATGTCCCTAATCACACATAATCTTACAGCCTTTAAATTCACGTAAAAGAAAAGTCTATATTTTAGTCTTCCCAGAATTGCTCCAATTAACTAGCTTTTCTTTTTAAGAACACTGGATCTCCCCTCTCTTTCTGTGGTACATTTCCCAGTCTCTGTGCACATGTGACATGAACCAAGAAAAAGAAACTGGTCAGAGAAGTAAGTTTCTTTTAGGTAAGTAACTATAAAAGTTATAGAGTAGGGAAGGCCAAGAGTTAAACTCAGAGTTAAGTAAAAGGTTGGAGTGGTCCTGCTAGGGAAGTCATAACAACTTGACTTCAAATCATTTAGCACAGCTGAAGAAAGATGTTTGACAAGACTCTGACAAAAGGAAAGAGGAAATAACGTAACAGTGAGCTAGCGTCCTGAGCCTGGCAGTGGGAAATGAAGATTTTCACCACGACAAAAGGGCCATGCAACACTTTTTTAAAACCCGTTTTTAATGTTTATTTATGCAAACTTCAAGATTTGTTAGTGTGTCCAAGTAATCAATTATATTAAAATGGAATCCATCTTAAAAGGAGTTCCTCCTCTTGGCCAAAGCCAACCTCTCTCACCCCTGCCCTCTTTCTCGGGAATCTCATCTGCAGACCATCTCCTAGGCCATGCTTTTCCCTCTTCCTCCCTACTGCCTCCTTTCTCCACTGAGTGTCATCTCCCATCTTTAAAGGTAAAGAGTAAAATAAGACGCTATCCTCACTGGGCTCCATCCTCCTCCAGTTTTCCCTCTGTCTTCCAGAAAGTGTTGTCTACAAGTACAGATTTGCCTTCCTCTCCTCATGTCCCACCCATCAAATTTGATTCCCCTCGCTCCTGGATACTCCAAGCATCACCTTGTTTTCCAGACCCAACCACTGCTTCTCATCCTTATCCCACTGTGCTTGTTCATAGCATCCATCCTCTCACTCAATTTTTCAATACTCTCTCCCTTGACTTCTGTGATACCACTCCTCATGATCTTTTCTCCATGTCCTCTATGGGGTTCTGCTCTTTGTCAGTTGATTTGATTGACTTTGTCACTTCTATATGTTATTCTCAAACTTCCCAATGTCAAAAGGCACCCTTCTAGAGAAACTATTCTCCCATCCTAGGCAGCTTGAGGAGTCCATCCCATTGTGCTGCAAAAGATCCTTGGCTGAATCACAGGGTTTGATTCATGCCCCCTGTCCTTATGGGACACAGAGTCCTCCTTACCTTCACTATAACAGATGGGATTCCAAGCCCATGCACTCCAGAATCCAAGTTACATAGCACCTGTCTTCTCCTCTGCCCTCTGAGCCCCTCAACTCCCACTAAGGCTGAGGCAAATATCTGTCACCACTGCATATAAACCCCAGACAAACTATTTCAAACGACTTTAAAGCTCTAAAAAGGTGGATTCTGGGGAGAGCCAATAGGTGGAAGCAGAAAATGGCACTGTGTGAGGCTTCATTGCTTAATTTTCCATTAACTATTTAATATTCAAAGCTTCCAGCCTGAAGGTCAGCTCCAGTCTGTGCAAGGGAGGGCAGCTAAAAGGCAGATCTTTATTGATTACCTTTTCTTGACTACAAAAACCAGAGGGCCGGCCGGGCACGGTGGCCCATGCCTGTAACCCCGGCACTTTGGGAGGCTGAGGCAGGTGTATCACCAGATGTCAGGAGTATGAGACCAGCCTGACCAATATGGAGAAACCCCATCTCTACTAAAAATACAAAATTAGCTGGACGGGGTGGAACACGCCTGTAATCCTAGCTACTCGGGAGGCTGAGGCAGGAGAATCACTTGAACCCAGGAGGTGGAAGGTGCGGTGAGCCGAGATCGTGCCACTGCACTCCAGCCTGGGCAACAAGAGCAAAACTTCGTCTCACAAAAAAAAAAATCAGAGGACCAAGTTTGAAGCAACCACAGATGCTGGAAAATGAGGAAAAGAAACCTAGAAATGAGAGAGCCAAAGACAGGAAGCCCTAAATTCTGTACATAAACTGGGCCCAAATCTCTGCATAACCTCACATATATGGGGTAGATTCCAAGCTAAAGAACTTAAGTGAGATTTGAGCTGCCACCCAAGACACAGAGTTTGCATTGTAAATCAAATCAGGTTACTTGCCTGCCAAAGATAAAAACACTTTTTAGAGGAATGCAAACAATTCTCACTGTACAAAAATCAACCCAAAATCTGACCCATGCTCAAAAAAAAAGATAATTATGGAGACCAACTCCAAGCAGACCAGCCATTGGAATTAGCAGATAAGGATTTTAAAGTAGCTTTTTAAACCATGCTCAATAAGGAAAGCAAAGTAAGGCCATAAGGAATTAAAAGATAGGAAATTAGGTAAAATAAATAGAAACTATATAAAAAAAGAATCAAATGCAAATTCTAAAACTGCAAAATATGTGAAGTAGAACATTCACTGGATGACCTTAATCACAAAATGGAGATAAGGGAGAAAAACTTGGTGAAGTTTAAATTAGATTAATAGAAACTATCCAATCTGAGGAACAGAGGAGGGGAAGAAAAGATTGGGGAAAATAAATGAATAGAGCATCCGTGAAAGAAAAATTGCTGAAGAAATGGCCAAAATGTCTACAAATTTAATCAGAAATACAGTATAGACAATTCAAAGGCTCTGAGATTGCCCAAGCAAGTCCAGTGCTGAGAACTCTATCTACATTGTGTTCACACTAATTCTCAGGCCCAGGCTATGGAGGCTAAGTATATGCCCAGTGGTATAGCTCTGAGTAAGAGATCAGTCAGGTATCTCTTTGAACAAAATATATATATATATATATATAATTCAATGGGTAGTGCAAGACTCAAGCCTGCTACTAACTCTTGTTTCCTTCCTGACCTTTGGGGAGGATACTAAATGCCCTTTCTCTCTTAGCTCTTCCCTCCCTTACTCTCCTTGGTTTACCAAGGAGTCTTGCAAATAAGTGATAGAGTTGATGCTACCAATTCCCTGCCGTCCGCCTTTCAGCGACACCCATCGAGTCTGAACTCAATTCTATCTCCTCACTCTGTGCCTCCATTCCACTCTACCCATGGTCCCACTCCCTTTAGGATAAAGGTCTAACACCATTGAAGACTCACCTCTTTCTTCCGATGCTGTTCATTTTGCCCATCTTTAGGGAGCTGGTTTAGCTAACAGAATGTCTCAAATTGGGATCCAAGTGTTTTACATGGTGACATGCCTATGGGGAAATTAGGCTTGAAGTGCAAACCTCTTATTCATAAATTGATCTCAGGTCTATCTGAAGTAAAGGCAGATTCTACACCATAGAATTACCAAAGGCTGCAAGAAAGAGTTTCACACTAAGAATGGCTGGAAATCACAAGCATTCCCTCATGGCACCTGCTGTAAATCCCCAGATTTATGGTCAGTAAGACCTGTGTGCAGTTATAATCATGCCTCATGCTGGGATGATAACCTTTCCAGAAACCAGGTGTTTTTTTGTTTCTGGGCTTAATCACCAAACCCAGCAAAGCCCTGGACCACGTGACTTTTTCGTTCAGCAGGTGGGAGCCTCATGTCCAACCTCAGAAACTAAGCAGGGTCACTGTTTAGATAAAGAAGTGGGTGGGATATTCCAGTAATAAGAGTGCTAAGAGCAGAGGGGTGACGACAATCTGTGCAGACACAGGGGGGTGCAGACACTGGGCTGACACATCCCTTCTCCTGTAAGCCTCTAGGGGAACACCCAGATGGTAGCTTCCCTACATTTCCTGACAGTGTTTGTTCTCAGTCTATGAAAAATAGTGCCCATCATGGCAGGTACAGTGTTGAGAAATAATGAAATTGTGGTAGAAAAGAGAACACAGATGTCTTCTACTCATTTCCCCTTTACTTGTCTTTTTAGGGTAGGAAATAAAAAAAGATTCGTATCTGCTCTTTTTTCCTCCCTGTGGATAACCTTGATCCTGCCACTTTTTCTTTTTAAGGCCCTTATGTTCATTAACAGCTTATTTTGGAAATTCTTGCAGAATCTGCTTTCCTCTACTTTAGCCACACTTGATGTACATGATATTTATTGTTACTCTGACTCCGGCAGGGGCAGAGGGGCCTTCTGGGTGATATATTTATTGTTGTAAGTGACACAAGGCAAGGATAATTTAGGACAGGTCAGAGGGTAAGTTTTTGTTTAGCGAAGTACCATCAGGAGGAGGGAGGGTATCTGGAGTTGCATCTGGGGGCCTCAGAGCTGGGTGTTGGGGCAGGCCTTCTGCCCCAGACCAAGGGTTTGTCCCCATTCTCCTAAGCTTTGGACAGCTAACAAAGCAACCTGCAACAACCAACCTTCAAAGCATCCCTGTCTATACTTTCAGGATAGGAAATATATCAGTGTCTGAAGCCAACTAGACATCTCACAAAGTGTTCTTCATTTCCTGCAAATTGGATATAAAGAGATAAAACTACCCATACCTGGAGACTGAACAAGATATTTGCAAGCCACCCCTCAGTACTACTCTTGTCCTTTCCTACTGATTACATGTCCCTTATACATGTGCCTAGGACTCTTAGTTGGTGTTGGCCAGGGTTTCCTAAAACAAAAGCAATGCTCAGAAATGATTCACACTTCTTATTATGGTCTTTAGACTCTCAGAGACAAAGAATACTGTTTTCCTGGCAAAATGAAGCCCAAACTTTAGTGTTCATATTGTTTAATAAGTCATAGGTTGAAAAAACAGCAGCATAAACTACTGTTTCTGTTTAAGCAGAAACACTGTGCTTAAACCAAATCATTAAGATAAATGGTTAGAATAAACATAATCATCTGGCCTTAGCAATATAGCAAAACCTTGTCTCTACAAAAAGTTTTAAAATTAGTTGGGCATGGTGGTCCATGCCTGTAGTCCCAGCTACTAGGAGACTGAGGGGCAAGGATCACTTGAGCACAGAAATTCGAGGCTGCACTGAGCGATGATCACACCATTGCACTCCAGCCATGGCTACAGAAGGAAACCCTGTTTTTTAAAAAAAAATTTTTTTTAAGTGGCCTGATTCAAGTCAAGCATCAGACAAGGCCCTCAACTCCCTCTCATTCTCAAGCCCGTGTCCATTGGTTTCCTCTAAGCTCAGGAATCCTTTGGCTTCATTTCTCCCATTGTGGGTGCTCCTGCCCCATTACCCAGACATGGACTTCCCATGGATCTAGAAGATGGCAGCGTTGTGTAGAGAAGAGCACCTCCAACTCATAGCCTCAACAGATGTTTCCAGTCCTATTCTGGAGAAAACCTGAAGGCCGAATGAATTAGAATGGTTCTGCTTCACCTAGACCATCTGGGACCTTTACTAGCACAAAATCACGAAGCAAAAGGGAGCAATAGGAAGAAAAGTCACCAGGTCTGAGGCACCGATGTGCAAGCATTGTGCTGGAACAGTCAACATTCACCATCATCTCCACCTCACAGCAACCCTGCCCTTTAGGGATGAGGAACAGGGAAGGCAGAGAACACATCAATCTTTCAGGGCTCCGCTGAGGACAAAACTATACAATCTGAGACTGCCCAATTACACTCAAAGATGTTTCTGCTCTACTAGATCACCAGTCACAGGTCACTAACTGAGTTGTCCATGGCAGATTCTGCAAGAGCCTTGCCTGTAGAACAACCCTGAACTGATAACTTTTCTGCACCCCCTCAGTAGAAACACCTCTGCAACACTAATATACTGAACCATAAGGCTCAGCCTCCGCACAGACCTAGAGCTAAACAATCTTAGTTTGGGACTCAAGAATAATTTAAAAGAAAGATGTTATTTGTTCATATTTCTTGAAGAACATTCAGGAGAACCCCAATTCAAAATTTACAGCATAATTTTAAGGGGAGGAAAAAAAAGCTCACTTTTTCTCTATTGCCAAGTTCTCTTTCACCACCACCATCCCCCACCTACCCAAGCTGACCTGGAGCTTTTGGTGTAACAAAGCCCAAAACTTGCTTTTCGGCAACATCCTCCACTCTTTCCATCCCTTAAATATTTTTCTTAACCTCCAATCCTATATTATATAGATTAATCCAGCCTTTCCCCACCCTTTACTTCAGCAAGCAAGAATCCCTTCTCTTTGACAGAGAATTTGGAAAAAACTGAGAAGGCTCATAAATGCAGGATTTTCTTTCAGAGATATAGTACATTAAGGCATTAATATCATATGTTGATACTGCACATTAATGCATTAGCACTGCACATTACATTAATATTATACGTTAGCACTGCATGTTACATTAGTGTTGTATGTACCTGCATACATTAATACTGTTTGCCCTCACCTTGA
This sequence comes from Symphalangus syndactylus, assembly GCF_028878055.3. Taxonomy (NCBI): domain Eukaryota; kingdom Metazoa; phylum Chordata; class Mammalia; order Primates; family Hylobatidae; genus Symphalangus; species Symphalangus syndactylus. The sequence goes on along the minus strand of NC_072431.2, from coordinate 120,775,756 downwards.
TGTAGTCAGGCCTTCCATTGGTATAGACCCTTTCTGGTACTCCCGCCTTGGCTTGAAGGACTCTCTGGGCAGGTAAGAGTGATAGAAAGGGTAGTTCTTGGTATATTCGGAGAGAAGACATGGTTTCTCTGTTTTATCATAAATCTTGGTAGGGAGATGTGGACAGTGATGCTGCCTATAAAAGACACAGAGTTAGGTTGATTACCTTCTTGGGAGAAATAAACCCAATTAGATAAGAGTACTTCTGCCAAATGTGACTCAGACTGTAAAATCATAGGACTGCCAACATTGAAAACCAGAATTCAACCATTACTTTTTTCCACTGAACTATGTGAAGTGGCCAGAATATAAAGGTGGTCTGTAACTACAATGGTTAATAAAAATTCCTTGGATCAGAGAATTACACACAAGCTGTTACACATGCCACATTGCTTGTGTAAGCATGGAAATATTTCCATACCATAATAGAGAAATGGCTGTGTCCCCAAGTTCTCCGAGTGCCACCCAGCTGCCCCAGGTCCTCCCCTGAGGTCTCGCAACAGCCCAGGAATTCAGGGCTTACTACTGACCTAACAGGGTGCTCCAAGGCTCCCCAGTAGGGCCAGCCAGTGTTTTTTCTAACTGGTTAGCTCCTGGGTCAACTTAGAATATCATCATTGTACACAAATGACATCATTCAAAGCAAATCACCTTAGTTCTGAGTCCACCAAACACCGCTGACTATGTGAAACCACTTTCACATCGAAAGTCTCCCTCATTTATTCTTTCAGGTCTCACCTCAGTTATTACAGCCTTAGAAAGACTTTCGCCGATCATCTTATACCCAGGATCCACCCCGCCATCGTACCCCCCTCCCCACCACTCTTCCCTGAGTGTGCACATATTTTCTCCTATCACCCTGTATGTGCCTATCCCATCACTTACAGCTACCTGTGACTGGCACGTCTGTTGGCAAGTTTGTTTATTGTCTGTCTCATCTGTCAAGCTCAGGGCCTTCATCAACCTTTTTCACTGCTACATTGTACGTGTACACTGTACATTTTTCAACCTTGTCCACTGTTCATCGTACATGATGTACATCCCTATGTATCATATCCTGAATTTTTCATTCAGTAAATGTTTACTGCATACTGGCACATTCAGTAAATATTTATTGAATGAAAGACTGAGTGTATAAGTGAATGATTAAATAAACTTTATACCTAGTGATGAATGAAATGAACAAATGATAAATAGTATTTAGCAGTTAAAATTTATAGTGAGCTTTTCCATTTTACATGCATGGTAGTAAATGAAACTTATTTATTTAGTTACTACTTACAGCTGGACTGAGGCAGCTGTTAAAGCTGTCAAAAACTAAGTGAAGGCAGTTTATCAATTTTGTGTGTGCCCACAGACAATCTTCACAATCCAGCTGGGGTCCCTCTCATCATCAGGCCCCAGCACATCAGCAAAAACTCCATGCTGGTGTTTTCCAACTCAGCTACCTTCATGAATGGCATAGAATTGTTTTCCCATTTTCACGGGGGACTGATTTTTAATCACAGAAACTAAAATGCAATACTTTGGGGCAGTACATGGGGGAAGGGAGATAAAATGAGAGAAAGAAACCAAGAATTCCTCACTGCTCTAATGTAAAGCTATTTTCCAGGCAACAGCTGGCACGCTGCTCCTGTTAGTAAGTTCAACCTTTTATATAAATGTTACTGCCACCACTGTTGTTACTATGTTCCTCTCTTCCATCTACTCCCCAGAGAAAATCATCAACACCTGCACTGTTCATATGGCTAGAATTGCATATTAACAAGTACCATTAGAGATAACCCTACTTATTTTCTTCTCACCTATAGATTTGTTATCAGAAATGCCTTAAGAAGGCATGAAATTGCCTGATTTACTTTGTATTATAAAAGCAGTATTGATTCACGGTAAATATTTTAGATATTCCTCATCATTTACAAGGAAAATCTTCCACAAATATGCTGTCCTTATAGTATGAATATCTAAATTTCACAGTGTTAAATACAATCAATAAAAGTTTGCTTTTTCTTTTTCAGAATGCACATTCTTGGCATTTAGTGTACAAAGCTGTGTATTTCTATTTTATACCCCTTTAATAAAATATCTCCTAATTGTTGGCAAATAAATTGAGTGCTTTAAAGTATCTTCTGTACATTCAAGAGATAAATTGTTATGTTTGCATAGTAAACAAACAACCCATCTCCCACAGTAGATACATGTTAAACATTATTGCCATTTCTGTGCTCACAATCAGTCCAACTATCTGAGATTTCAATTTAAGCCAACCACTACCCTATCATTTTAGGATTCCAACAAACCTCAAATCAAAAGCCAAGAAGCACTGGCTACCAAAAATACCTCTGCATGTATATTTTATTCACCCACATTCTAAAAGAAAAGTCAAGATTTTATTCGGGATAACTTAGTTTCAGGCACTTACAGTAAAATGGGCTCCACAGGCAGAGTGATTATTTTCCCTTTTCAGTGCCCCCGTTTTTTAAACTGGTAGAACTACTTTCATGTAACCCCCTTTCCATACTGTTACTTTTAAAAAATGTAACACACTGTAAGGATTTATTCCAAAAGAAAAATAAATTTAATGGCAAAATACTGCAATATGTTCGGCATCATGAAAGGCGATTTCAGTACAGCAACAAGCTTCTATCCAGACATTGATGTTCCATTAAATGGAATTATATCAACATATTTATAGAGCAGATCTGACTTCTTGCTGGTTAACTGAAACCTTGTCTCACTTTGAAATATCAAAAACTCTTACGCAAAAATAAATGTTTCATTGCCTGAGTGTGCTCATGGAGTCATCTCCTTTCCCTACCTGCACCATGAATGCCCTGAATACCCCTCTCAAGATACCCAGGACCATGTCTTCTCATTGGTGATCGACCCAACCCTCATTAACCAGGAATCCCTCAAGGAAAAAGATCAAGTCTGACATCTTTTTGTTTTGGAAGCTCGCCAATATTATATATGTATTTAATAGATGGATAAACAGTGTGTAAGAGGATGATCTGCTGAAAGAAAGATATCTAGAAGTTATCAAGAAACAGAAAATAATTTGTTCTAACATTAGTAGAGCCAAAAAGGTAAAGACAGATTTCTCAATGTTTAAGAACTAGTTAGTATCTAAAGAAAGTTTGTAGAATTGCCTTGCCTAGGGTATTTAAAAGTAAGCTTGGCAGCCATGATCCAAAGAACTGAAACTTCTTCAAGCTCTGTGATACTTGTGTCATTCCAAGAGCTGCCCTCGCCACCTTGCTCAGGTACACCCGCAAACAAACCCAGATGGAGCCATAGGCCGGGAAGGAAAAGGGAGAGAGGAGGTTTCTTTAGCCTACCAGAACTCTCTAGTCTTTCCACTCCAGAATTCACAATTCCCAGGGGTAAAAGGACATACCACTAACTTTCTGATACTTGGAAAAGAGAGTAGTAGAGACCTTATGATGGATCCCAGAAATAATTAACAATACTTGATTCTAAGCATTGGCTCCAAGCTAGAATCACGGAATTTTTTTTTTTTCAAGACAAGGTTTCACTCTGTCATCCAGGTTGGAGTGCAGTGGTACCATCACAGCTCACCTCAGCCTCAACCTCCTGGGATCAAGCAATCCTCTCACCTCAGCCTCCCAAGTAGCTGGGACCACAGATACACAAAACCACGCATGGGTACTTTTTGTATTTTCTGTAGAGATAGGCTTTCACCATGCCTCCCAAGCTGGTATCAAACCCCTGAGCTCAAGCAACCCACCTACCTCAGCCATGGAAAGTGCTGAGATCACAGGCATGAGCCACCACACCTAGCCTAGAATCACAGAATTTTTAAATTGAAAGGGGGCATGGGGAACATCTGTTCTAGTATCTCCATTATGTTATGTAGATGAAAAATCTTATGTTCAGAATGATGTACATGAACCAGTCATAGATATAGGATAGGCGTCTATCACTTCCAAAGGACCAGGTGCATTTCCTGACACACAACTAGCTCAAGTCATCTACGACTCTCAGGCAATCCTAGAATGGATAACAGAACTTTAAGAATATAACAACTGCACTGGTACACTGGTACACAGGTAAGAAAAAAAAGTTAAAAAAAAAAAAACAAGACTATAATAGGTTCCTCTAGAATAACATCATCCAACGGAAATAGAATGCAAGCCATGTCATATATGTCATTTTTAATTTTCTATTATAGTAGCCACATTAGAAGGGTAAAAAAAGCCAGGCATAGTGGCACCTGCCTATTGTCCCAGCTACTCAGCAGGCTGAGGAGAGGGGATGCTTGAGTCCAGGAGTTCAAGGCTATAGTGTGCTATGATCATGTCTGGGAATAGCCACTGCACTCCAGCCTGGGTGATGTAGTATCTCTAAAAAAACTAAAAAGTTTTTTAAAAGGTAAAAAGAAACAAGTGAAATTAATTTATTAATGTTTCATTTAACCCAATATACCTAAAATATTATCATTTCAACATCCGTTTAACGATTATTAATGAGATTTTTTACTTTCTTACTCTTTCTTACTACACTTCAAAATCCAGTGTGTCTTGTACATTTCCTTCAGTTCAGACCAGACACCTTCCAAGTGCACAACAGCCACATATGGTAGTGGCTTCCCTATTGGAAAGTGCACATCTAAAATTCGAAGGTACAGACAAAAGAACGGCAAGCACTTGGGTACTGGAAGTTTTCTCTAAAAGTGTAGGAAAGATAAAAACACTAAAAAATACTTTTTGTTGACTAATACAATATCCGTCTCTTTCTTAGGCTTTCTCTGACCTGTCTTCATATAACATAATCAGAGGCATTAAAACAAATAAAAAATAAAACAGTTTTTCTTACTTCCATAATTTATCTCAATCTATAGCTCCAAGTTTCAGTTTTATGCACTTGGAACACTAGCTGCAGCTGCTCACTTTCCTGCCACTCTCACTTTTCTCTGTCTTCAAGGCCCATCTTCAATGCCACCACTCCCACCCCTGCCTCCCCACAAAGCTGCTGAAGATCCCACTACATAGTTACTGGCTGTGACTCTTCGGCTCAGAGTGTGCATGAGATTATGTTCCCACCTCTTCTTCTACTGCACAGCCTTGCATGATCCTCTACTTTTAAAATTTTTTTTTTTTTTTTTGTCTTTTAGAGACAGGGACCAACTTTGTCACCTAGACTGGAGTACAGTGGCACAATCATAGCTCATTGCAGCCTCAAAATTCCTGAGCTCAAAGCAGTCCTCCCACCTCAGCCTCCTAAGTAGCTGGGACTACAGGCATGCACCACTGCCCAACCTGGCTAATTTTTTTTTTATTTTGTGTAGAGATGGAGTTTTGCCATGTTGCCCAGCCTGGTCTCCAACTCCTGGGCTCAAGCTATCCTCCTGCCTCAGCCTCTCGAAGTGCTGGGATTACAGGTATAAGCACCATGACCAGCCTCAACTTTCATGTTAAGAATTTTCATGGCTGCAAACAAAGCTGTTCATCAAAACAAATCCATGACCATTCCCCCTGCCACCAACTGGCAGCTTGAACAGTAGCTAGTATAACGTGACTTTGGGCTTTTCAAACATATGAACTTTGAATAGTTTTTTAGAATTTAATCTATAAAAAGGGCAGCATCTTGTAGGATACTCATGACTTGTCTTGCCTCCACCAGTCTTCTGGATCCCCTGCTGAGCCTAGCCTGATGTGGGCAGTGAAGAGGGTTCTCCTTCACTCGAGGAGGCAGGGTGCATAGTGGAAAGGGGTCAGAGGCAGGAAGATCTGGTTCCAATCCTAGCTCTGCCACTGACTACTTGCGTAACACTGAGAAAACCACTTAACTCCTCTGAACTTCAATCTTCTCCTCTTTAATCTGCAGATAACAATTTATACTACTTAGTATGATTCTGTGAATTAAATCAGGTACTGGAATTCAAATGCCTAGCCCTGTCCAAAGCAAGCAGGCTGTAATTAAAAGGCTAATTCATGGAGCAATTACTATGCACAACATGGGCTAAGAGTTTTATATATTATTGCGTCTAATCTTCACAGCAAAGCGATGAGCAAGGCACTGTCATCACCATTTTACAAATAGGAAAACCAGTGCTAAGAAGATGTTGTCCTCCTCAAGGTCACATAACCAGAAGGTGATGAAGCCACAACTGGACGCCCAGGTCTGCCTGATTTCAAAGCCTATGCTTTTAAATCACAGCGGTACACAAGGTGGCTTGATGGAATGCCAGCCTGTACCAAGTAATTCTCTTTTCTGGTTGCTCTGATAAACCTAAGGGCAGTCAATAAATAGTCTGTCTGCCCTTCCAAGTTCCCTCAGCTACACTCAGAGTCTTCCAAGACATTCTCCTCTTTCCCACTGACCTAAAACTATCCCAGTACAGACCAACAAATAGATATAACTCCACTCTTCTTTAAAATTCTGATCTTTCCCACAGAACTTTCTTTGCTGCTTAAACAAGAGTGTCATTAGATAAAGTAATAAGGGCAATAATCAGGGAAATAAAATGGAACGCTAGATGTAGAAGAACCCTAGAGATCAGCCAGCCCTACCACTTCATTATACAGATGTGGATGCTGAGTTACTGCCCAAGGTCACACAGCTGCTCAGCAGCAGCCTTCACCCCAGGGCCCAATCACCTCCCACATACCTGACTTCCACTTACAATCCAATTTCAAACCCAAAGTTCCGACTCTTAAAGTACTTGCAGCCCATTTTTCCTTTTTCCCAGTAGTTGAGAGCTTGTGACCTGTCACAGCTGCTGTGCAAGGGAGGAAAGCAGTGCAGATAATGCATTCCCCATATAGGAGAGGGGAAGCTGCCCAGGATCGCCAAACACCAAGTCACAAAAGCCATCATTCCATGCCAATAGCTTAGAATGATTCTAGGGTGCCTGGAATGGCGAAAACTCTGGATACTACAGGCAAGGCCTTCTCAAAGGAGGATCTCTATGTCTCTGGAATGGTGCTTTGTCTTAACAACCCCCACAACCCAAATGGCCTCAGGGAAAGAGTAAAGCCCAAAATTTTCCTAAAGTGCCTTTGTGTTTACCTGCAGTGGTTTATAAACTTTTAAAATATTTATTTACTAAAAGTTTTTCTCTTTAATTTATGATATACCCACAGGCCAAAGGACAAGTGAACGGCAAAATAAAACAACTTTTGGACAAAGATATACTTTACAGCAATCTTGAGGCAAGATACCTCACACTCCCTACCTACACCTCGTCTGTAGAGATCTTTAAAGAATCAGAACAGTGAGAGAAATCTGAGTAACTCCAGCTTACACTCCACTCATGGTGCCGGTGAAATGATCAGGGATCATAAACCAGATCCTAGCTGGGTGCGGTGGCTCATGCCTGTAACCCCAGCACTTTGGGAGGCTGAGGTGGGTGAATCATTTGAGGTCAGGGGTTCAACACCAGCTTGGCCGACATGGTGAAACCTCGTCTCTACTAAAAATACAAAAATTAGCCAGGTTTGGTGGTGGGCACCTGTAATTCCAGCTACTCAGGAGGCTGAGGCAGGACAACCATTTGAACCTGAGAGGCAGAGGTTGCAGAATCAAGATGGCGACACGCACTCCAGCCTGGGCGACAGAGGGAGACCCCGTCTGAGAAAATAAATAAGTAAACCAGAACCTCTGACAAGGACTGACCCCTCAGGCAACCAGAAACTGGGTAACAGAAAGCAGGGCCAATCCCTGAAATATAAGTCAGAGAAAAGCAATCTTAATGGTTATCTGGTACACATGTAACAAAGAGATGCAAATGATACACCAACTAGCAGTGGCTGCATGAGAGCCACACTGGAAGGATTAAGAGGCTACCACGAAGTTTAGTGAAAAAGACTACCTTGATCAATTAAGCCACGCCAGCCAAAACGCTGGGTTAGAATGGGAGTGGGGTGAAAATCTGTGCAGGAAGGGAAAGGAAGAGAAGAGAATTCTGAAGGAAATGTCCCCAGGCTATTGAACATGACGACTTGTAGAATCACACGTTTGGAAGACATCTGGAACAACAACGAAGTCATAAAAATATGAATGAAGTTGCCAGAAGAGAAGAGGAAGGAATAAAAACAAAACCTTGGAGAAACCGTATTTGCAAAGAATGAAAATAAGTTTCTGGGGAAAAACTGACAAAACGAGTAAGAAAACTCAGTCACAGGGATCAAACAAAGAAAACACTTTTACATGTTTAACAGTTTGATGCCACAGAAAAATCAAAAGTCATGAGAGCTGGGAAAAAGACATCTTATTTGGTGGCTAGAAAATAGCTTTAGGGACCAAGGACTCAGTGCTGAAGAAGCAGTTCAAGAGACATTCTGAAAAATCTGGTGGTGAAAGCAGCAAGAAATTACCTAGAAGGTACTCAAGAAATGTTAACTCTGGGGTTGTCATCATGGGGTAGTAGGTGGAAGAACTAAAATCAGATCATCTTGCAAATACAGAGGAACAGATTCGCAGACATGAACACTCTGATGAACAAAAATAATTGGTGGAAAAAGAGCCTGGACTGGCAAGAAGGCATGACTAAAGAGGGCAGATGGATGACATTAAAAAATCAACTTGAGGGGGTGGAGACAAGATGGCGGAACAGGAACAGCTCCGGTCTACAGCTCCCAGTGTGAGCAACCCAGAAGATGTGTTATTTCTGCATTTCCATCTGAGGTACCAGGTTCATCTCACTAGGGAGTGCCAGACAGTGGGCGCAGGACATTGGGTGAAGTGCATCGTGAGCGAGCCGAAGCAAGGCGAGGCATTGCCTCACTCGGGAAGCGCAAGGGGTCGGGGAGTTCCCTTTCCTAGTCAAAGAAAGGGGTGACAGCCAGCACCTGGAAAATCGGGTCACTCCTGCCCTAACACTGAGCTTTTCCAATGGGCTTAAAAAACGGTACACCAGGAGATTATATCCCGCATCTGGCTCGGGGGGTCCTACGCCCACAGAGTCTTGCTGATTGCTAGCACAGCAGTCTGAGATTAAACTGCCAGGCGGCACTGAAGCTGGGGGGGGTGCCCGTCATTGCCCAGGCTTGATTAGGTAAACAAAGCAGCAGGGAAGCTCGAACTGGATGGAGCCCACCACAGCTCAAGGACGCCTGCCTGCTTCTGTAGGCTCCACCTCTGGGGGAAGAGCACAGACAAACAAAAAGACAGCAGTAACCTCTGCAGACTTAAACGTCCCTGTCTGACAGCTTTGAAGACAGTAGTGGTTCTCCCAGCACGCAGCTGGAGATCTGAGAACGGGAAGATTGCCTCCTCAAGTGGGTCCCTGACCCCCAAGAAGCCTAACTGGGAGGCACCCCCGAGTAGGGGCAGACTGACACCTCACACGGCCGGGTACCCCTCTGAGACAAAACTTCCAGAGGACCAATCAGGCAGCAGCATTTGTGGTTCACAAAAATCCGCTGTTCTACAGCCACTGCTGTTCTACAGCCACTGCTGTTCTGCAGCCACCACTGCTGATACCCAGGCAAACAGGGTCTGGAGTGGACCTCTAGCAAACTCCAACAGACCTGCAGCTGAGGGTCCTGTCTGGTAGAAGGAAAACTAACAAACAGAAAGGACTTCCACACCAAAAACCCATCTGTACATCACCATCATCAAAGACCAAAAGTAAATAAAGCCACAAAGATGGGGAAAAAACAGAGCAGAAAAACTGGAAACTCTAAAAAGCAGAGTGCCTCTCCTCCTCCAAAGGAACGCAGTTCCTCACCAGCAATGGAACAAAGCTGGACGGAGAATGACTTTGACGAGTTGAGAGAAGAAGGCTTCAGAAGATCAAACTACTCCGAGCTACAGGAGGAAATTCAAACCAAAGGCAAAGAAGTTAAAAACTTTGAAAAAGAATTAGATAAACGTATAACTAGAATAACCAATACAGATAAGTGCTTAAAGGAGCTGATGGAGCTGAAAGCCAAGGCTCGAGAACTATGTGAAGAATGTAGAAGCCTCAGGAGCCAATGCGATCAACTGGAAGAAAGGGTATCAGCGACGGAAGATGAAATGAATGAAATGAAGTGAGAAGGGAAGTCTAGAGAAAAAAAGAATAAAAAGAAACGAACAAAGCCTCCAAGAAACATGGGACTATGTGAAAAGACCAAATCTACGTGTGATTGGTGTACCTGAAAGTGACGGGGAGAATGGAACCAAGTTGGAAAACACTCTGTAGGATATTAACCAGGAGAACTTCCCCAATCTAGCAAGACAGGCCAACATTCAGATTCAGGAAATACAGAGGACGCCACAAAGATATTCCTCAAGAAGAGCAACTCCAAGACACATAATTGTCAGATTCACCAAAGTTGAAATGAAGGAAAAAATGTTAAGGGCAGCCAGAGAGAAAGGTCAGGTTACCCACAAAGGGAAGCCCATCAGACTAACAGCTGATCTCTCGGCAGAAACTCTACAAGAAGAGAGTGGGGGCCAATATTCAACATTTTTAAAGAAAAGAATTTTCAACCCAGAATTTCATATCCAGCCAAGCTAAGCTTCATAAGTGAAGGAAAAATAAAATACTTTACAGACAAGCAAATGCTGAGAGATTTTGTCACCACCAGGCCTGCCCTAAAAGACTTCCCGAAGGAAGCACTAAACATGGAAAGGAAAAACCGGCACAGCCACTGCAAAATCATGCCAAATTATAAAGACCATCAAGGCTAGGAAGAAACTGCACCAACTAATGAGCAAAATAACCAGCTAACATCATAATGACAGGATCAAATTCACACATAACAATATTAGCTTTAAATGTAAATGGACTAAATGCTCCAATTAAAAGACACAGACTGGCAAATTGCATAAAGAGTCAAGACCCATCAGTGTGCTGTACTCAGGAAACCCATCTCACGTGCAGAGACACACATAGGTTCCAAATAAAAAGATGGAGGAAGATCTATCAAGCAAATGGAAGACAAAAAAAGGCAGGGGTTGCAATCCTAGTCTCTGATAAAACAGACTTTAAACCAACAAAGATCCAAAGAGACAAAGAAGGCCATTACATAATGGTAAAGGGATCAATTCAACAAGAAGAGCTAACTATCCTAAATATATATGCACCCAATACAGGAGCACCCAGATTCATAAAGCAAGTCCTGAGTGACCTACAAAGAGACTTAGACTCCCACACAATAATAATGAGAGACTTTAACACCCCACTGTCAACATTAGACAGATCAATGAGACAGAAAGTTAACAAGGATACCCAGGAATTGAACTCAGCTCTGCACCAAGTGGACCTAATAGACATCTACAGAACTCTCCACCCCAAATCAACAGAAAATACATTTTTTTCAGCACCACACCAAACCTATTCCAAAATTGACCACATAGTTGGAAGTAAAGCTCTCCTCAGCAAATGTAAAAGAACAGAAATTATAACAAACTGTCTCTCAGACCACAGTGCAATCAAACTAGAACTCAGGATTAAGAAACTCACTCAAAACTGCTCAACTACATGGAAGCTCAACAACCTGCTCCTGAATGACTACTGGGTACATAACAAAATGAAGGCAGAAATAAAGATGTTCTTTGAAACCAACGAGAACAAAGACACAACATACCAGAATCTCTGGGACACATTCAAAGCAGTGTGTAGAGGGAAATTTATAGCACTAAATGCCCACAAGAGAAAGCAGGAAAGATCCAAAATTGACACCCTAACATCACAATTAAAAGAACCAGAAAAGCAAGAGCAAACACATTCAAAAGCTAGCAGAAGGCTAGAAATAACTAAAATCAGAGCAGAACTGAAGGAAATAGAGAAACAAAAAACCCTTCAAAAAATTAATGAATCCAGGAGCTGTTATTTTGAAAAGATCAACAAAACTGATAGACCACTGGCAAGACTAATAGAGAAGAAAAGAGAGAAGAATCAAATAGATGCAATAAAAAATGCTAAAGGGGATATCACCACCAATCCCACAGAAATACAAACTGCCATCAGAGAATACTATAAACACCTCTACACAAATAAACTAGAAAATCTAGAAGAAATGGATAAATTCCTTGACACATACACCCTCCCAAGACTAAACCAGGAAGAAGTTGAATCTCTGAATAGACCAATAACAGGCTCTGAAATTGTGGCAATAATCAATAGCTTACCAATCAAAAAGAGTCCAGGACCAGACGGATTCACAGCTGAATTCTACCAGAGGTACAAGGAGGAACTGGTACCATTCCTTCTGAAACTATTCCAATCAATAGAAAAAGAGAGAATCCTCCCTAACTCATTTTATGAGGCCAGCATCATCCTGATACCAAAGCCTGGCAGAGACACAACCAAAAAAGAGAATTTTAGACCAATATCCTTGATGAACGTTGATGCAAAAATCCTCAATAAAATACTGGCAAACCGAATCCAGCAGCACATCAAAAAGCTTATCCACCATGATCAAGTGGGCTTCATCCCTGGGATGCAAGGCTGGTTCAACATATGCAAATCAATAAATGTAATCCAGCATATAAACAGAACCAAAGACAAAAACCACATGATTATCTCAATAGATGCAGAAAAGGCCTTTGACAAAATTCAACAACACTTCATGCTAAAAACACTCAATAAATTAGGTATTGATGGGACATATCTCAAAATAATAAGAGCTATCTATGACAAACCCACAGCCAATATCATACTGAATGGGCAAAAACTGGAAGCATTCCCTTTGAAAACTGGCACAAGACAGGGATGCCCTCTCTCACCACTCCTATTCAATCAACATAGTGTTGGAAGTTCTGGCCAGGGCAATTAGGCAGGAGAAGGAAATAAAGGGTATTCAATTAGGGAAAGAGGAAGTCAAATTGTCCCTGTTTGCAGATGACATGATTGTATATCTAGAAAACCCCATCATCTCAGACCAAAATCTCCTTAAACTGATAAGCAACTTCAGCAAAGTCTCAGGATACAAAATCAATGTGCAAAAATCCCAAGTATTCTTATACACCAATAACAGACAAACAGAGAGCCAAATCATGAGTGAACTACCATTCACAATTGCTTCAAAGAGAATAAAATACTTAGGAATCCAACTTACAAGGGATGTGAAGGTCCTCTTCAAGGAGAACTACAAACCACTGCTCAATGAAATAAAAGAGGATACAAACAAATGGAAGAACATTCCATGCTCATGGGTAGGAAGAATCAATATTGTGAAAATGGCCATACTGCCCAAGGTAATTTATAGATTCAATGCCATCCCCATCAAGCTACCAATGACTTTCTTCACAGAATTGGAAAAAACTACTTTGAATTTCATATGGAACCAAAAAAGAGCCCACATTGCCAAGTCAATCCTAACCCAAAAGAACAAAGCTGGAGGCATCACACTACCTGACTTCAAACTATACTACAAGGCTACAGTAACCAAAACAGCATGGTACTGGTACCAAAACAGAGATATAGATCAATGGAACAGAACGGAACCCTCAGAAATAACGCCGCATATCTACAACTATTTGATCTTTGACAAACCTGACAAAAACAAGAAATGGGGAAAGGATTCCCTATTTAATAAACGGTGCTGGGAAAACTGGCTAGCCATATGTAGAAAGCTGAAACTGGATCCCTTCCTTACACCTTATACAAAAATTAATTCAAGAGTGATTAAAGACTTACATGTTAGACCTAAAACCATAAAAACCCTAGAAGAAAACCTAGGCAATACCATTCAGGACATAGGCATGGGCAAGGACTTCATGGCTAAAACACCAAAAGCAATGGCAACAAAAGCCAAAATTGACAAATGGAATCTAATTAAACTAAAGAGCTTCTGCACAGCAAAAGAAACTACCATCAGAGTGAACAGGCAACCTACAGAATGGGAGAAAATTTTTGCAACCTACTCATCTGACAAAGGGCTAATATCCAGAATCTACAATGCACTCAAACAAATTTACAAGAAAAAAAACAACCCCATCAAAAAGTGGGCAAAGTACATCAACAGACACTTCTCAAAAGAAGACATTTATGCAGCCAAAAAACACATGAAAAAATGCTCATCATCACTGGCCATCAGAGAAATGCAAATCAAAACCACAATGAGATACCATCTCACACCAGTTAGAATGGCCATCATTAAAAAGTCAGGAAACAACAGGTGCTGGAGAGGATGTGGAGAAATAGGAACACTTTTACACTGTTGGTGGGACTGTAAACTAGTTCAACCATTGTGGAAGTCAGTGTGGCGATTCCTCAGGGATCTAGAACTAGAAATACCATTTGACCCAGCCATCCCATTACTGGGTATATACCCAAAGGACTATAAATCATGCTGCTATAAAGACACATGCACACGTATGTTTATTGAGGCACTATTCACAACAGCAAAGAGTTGGAACCAACCCAAATGTCCAACAACAATAGGCTGGATTAAGAAAATGTGGCACATATACACCATGGAATACTATGCAGCCATAAAAAATGATGAGTTCATCTCCTTTGTAGGGATATGGATTAAACTGGAAATCATCATTCTCAGTAAACTATCGCAAGGACAAAAAACCAAACACCGCATGTTCTCACTCATAGGTGGGAATTGAACAATGAGAACACATGGACACAGGAAGGGGAACATCACGCTCGGGGACTGTTGTGGGGTGGGGGGAGGGGGAGGGACAGCATTAGGAGATACACCTAATGCTAAATGACGAGTTAATGGGTGCAGCACACCAACATGACACATGGATACATATGTAACAAACCTGCACATTGTGCACATGTACCCTAAAACTTAAAGTACAATAAAAAAATAAAATAAAATAAAATAAAAAGACAACTTGAGAGGGGAGAGAAGAATCAGAGTGAGGTCTGCTGGCCTCGACCCAGGACATCTACAGACAGAGTGCACGAGGCAGGACTAGAAGCTAGGAAGAAATTCAAGGTGTAGTTCATGCCTGTAATCCCAGCATTATGGGAGGCCAAGGCAGGTGGATCACCTGAGGTCAGGAGTTCAAGACCAGCCTGGCCAATATGGTGAAACCCCATCTCTACCAAAAATGCAAAAATTGGTGGCAGATGTCTGTAATTCCAGCTACTTGGGGGGCTGAGGCAGGAGAATCACTTGTGCCAGGGAGGTGGAGGTTGCAATGAGCCAAGACCACAACATTGCACTCCAGCCTGGGCAACCAGAGCGAAACTCTGTCTAAAAAAAAAAAAAAAAAAAAAAAAAAAAACAAACAAACAAAAGATTCAAGGTGTATACAGGGTACTCTAGGGAGTGTGCTGTGCTGAAGGGGATGTTAAAGAGTTGCAGACTTGATTCCAGGAGTAGTAATGCCAAGGAGAGGCCCTGCTGAACACAGCTGGCCCAGTGCTGGGACTTTGATCAGCAGCAATGCAAGGCTAAGGACAGGTGATAGCAGGTGCTGATGAGAGGAGCCATGCTGGAATGGGCAGGCAGGCATCAGGTTGAGTGGGCACGAGGGATGCCCGCAAGAGCCAGAGCTGACGGATAGGAGAGAGCAGAAAAGGATATGTTCAGTGGCTACTGGAAAGCACCTCATGGGCTCTTCTGGCCCCTCCTCCCTTGGCAATGAAAAGGAAAAAGAGTTTCTTCTGTGAAAAAATACTTAGATTAATTAGAGAAACCTCTTCAAGAAGATACAATTGGTGAAGGCGTCCCTGGGAGGTGTGGGGTAGGATTTTGCCAATGGCCTCATCACCTCAGAGGGAGACACAGAAAGAAACATTTCTGTGGGAAGGAAGGGAAGGAAGGTGCCACTCTGGAATGTTCTCTCTCTGCACTACTCCTTTTTATAAGGCCCGGGGAACACTCTGCCTGGAAACCTATTCCTAGACTTCCCTGTTACTTCCCTGAAATTTCAAAAATCCCTCCTACCAGGTCTTCCTGGACCCCCTGTCAAGTCCATATTCATGTTACTCTTCCCCACACTCACACACCACACACTTGTAGCCCCTACTCAGAGCCTGGCTTCCCCACGGGGGCGGTTTCATATACCACTGCCTCAGTGCATGGTACACAATGGGTACACAATACATGATTGCTGAAAGTATGCAAAAACAGGGCAAGCTCATAGATGGGTCAGTTTTGTTCACTGGACTGCGGACTGCCACAGCAGCAAACTTGCAAACTGAGAAAAAAAACTCACCAGCTAGATTTCTACACACGTGTCCCATGTGGCACTTCCTAAGTGAACGAAAGGTGGAAATTGGATTTAGAAACAAATCCCTGAACTTCAACACTATCTCTCATCATACACATACATAATTTGAGCTAGATTACAAACCTAAATATAAGAGCTAGAATTATAAAGCTTTTAGAGGAAAATATAAGAGAATGTCTTTATGACTTGAGAGAAGGCACAGATTCCTTAGACCACAGAAAGTAATAACCATAATGGAAGGAATTGGTAAATTAGACATTTATCAAAGTCAAATACTTCCACCCATCAAAAGATATCATTGAGAAAATAGATAAGTCATACACTTGGCGACAATGTTTGCAAAGGACTGGTATCCA
Organism: Symphalangus syndactylus; assembly: GCF_028878055.3. Taxonomy (NCBI): domain Eukaryota; kingdom Metazoa; phylum Chordata; class Mammalia; order Primates; family Hylobatidae; genus Symphalangus; species Symphalangus syndactylus. The sequence goes on along the minus strand of NC_072431.2, from coordinate 120,759,260 downwards.
GGATATAGAAAGATCATCTACAACTCAGTAATAAAGAAAACCAAAAAGCTAGGCAAAGATTTGAATATACATATCACAAAGATATACAAATGGCCAACAAACATATACAAAAATGCTTAACATCGCTAGTCATCAGAGAAATGCAAATTTAAACCAAAATGAGATCCCACAACACATACACCGGAATAGCTAAAACGAAAAAAAACAAAACAAAACAAAAAAACAAAACCTACTGTCGTCAAAGTGGAGAAACTGAAATTCTCACACATTATTGGTGAGAATGTAAAATGGTACAACCACTTTGGAAAAGTATGGAGGTTTCTTATCCATTACTAGGTATTTATCCAAAAGAAATAAAAACTGTACATTCACAAAAAGAGTTGGACAAGAATGTTCACAGAAGCTCATTCATAAAACTGAAAAGGAGAAACAGCCCGGGGGGTCCATCAGTAGGAAAGTAGATAAACTGTGTTATAATCATTCAACAGGATACCACTCAGCAGTAAAAAGGAATGAACCACTTGCACAATCACAACAGCATAAATGAATCTCAAGAATATTTTACTGGCCGGGTGTGCTGCATGCCTGTAATCCCAGCACTTTGGAAGACTGAGGTGTGCAGATCTCTTGAGCCTAGGAGTTTGAGACCAGCCTGGGTAACATGGTGAAACCCCGAATCTACAAAAAAAAACATACAAAAGTTACCCGGTTGTGGTGGCATGTGCCTGTAGTCCCAGCTACTTGGGAAGCTAAGGCAAAAGAAACACTTGAGTCCAGAGGGTTGAGGCTGCAGTGAGCTGTGTTCGGCCCCCTGCAATCCAGCCAGGACAAGAGAGCAAGACCCTGTCTCAAAACAAAAAAAAATTTGCTGAAAGAATTAATCAAAAGAGTACATACTTTATGATTTAATTTATATGAATTTCTAGAACAGAAAAACTAATCTTTAGTGGGAAAAAAGTCAGATAAGGGGTTCCCACTGAGAGTGAGAGAAGAGAGTGAGGGTGAAGGGGCATGCAGAAATGTTCTGGAGTGCTGGCAGTGTTCTTCATCTTCATAGGGACTTGGGTTAAATAGGCACACGATTTTGTCAAAACTCAGCAAGTGCACCTCAAGATTTGTTCATTAAATGCTAAGTTTCTTGCAAAAGAAATAAAGAACAACTATTGAACTATACTTAAGGAAACAAATGCTAAAGTATTTAGAGGAAAATTTTACTTGATCTCTTATTTACTTTGAAATTCTTTTCTTTTTTTTTTTTTTTGTTGGTGGGGGTTCTCGCTCTGTCAGCCAGGTTAGAGTGCAGTGGTGCAATCACGGCCGGCCAAGTGCAGCCTCAACCTCCCGGGCTCAGGCCATCCTCCTGCTTCAAGCTTTCCAGTACCTGGGACCACAGGCATGCGCCCCCACACCTGGCTGATTGTTTTTTGTTTTATTATACTTTAAGTTCTGGGATATATGTGCAGAACGTGCAGGTTTGTTACATAGGTATACATGTACCATGGTGGTTTGCTGTACCCATCAACCCATCATCTACGTTAGGTATTACTCCTAATGCAATCCCTCCCCTTGCCCCCCACCCCCCAACAGACCCCAGTGTGTCATGTTCCCCACCCTGTGCCCATGTGTTCTCATTGTTCAACTCCCACTTATGAGTGAGAACATGCGGTGTTTGGTTTTCTGTTCCAGTGTTAGTTTGCTGAGAATGATGGTTTCCAGCTTCATCCATGTCCCTACAAAGGACATGAACTCATACTTTTTTATGGCTGCATAGTATTCCATGGTGTATATGTGCCACATTTTCTTAATCCAGTCTATCATTGATGGACATCTGGGTGGGTTCCAAGTCTTTGCTATTGTGAATAGTGCTGCAATAAACATACGTGTGCATGTGTCTTTATAATAGAATGATTTATACTCCTTTGGGTGTATACCCAGTAATGGGATTGCTGGGTCAAATGGTATTTCTGGTTCTAGATCCTTGAGGAATTGCCACACTGTCTTCCATGATGGCTGAACTAATTTACAATTCCACCAACAGTGTAAAAGCATTCCTATTTCTCTGCATCTGTTGTTTCCTGACTTTTTAGTGATCGCCATTCTGACTGGTGTGAGATGGTATCTCATTGTGTGTGTGTGTGGTTTTTTTAGTTTTTCTTTTTTTTCTTTCTTTCTTAAGATGGAGTTTTGCTCTTGTTGCCCAAGCAGGAGTGTAATGGCGTAATCACCGCTCGCCTCAACCTCCACCTCCTAGGTTCAAGTGATTCTCCTGGCTCAGCCTCCTAAGTAGCTGGAATTATAGGCATGTGTCACCACACCCAGCTAATTTTTGTATTTTTAGTAGAGACGGGGTTTCTCCATATTGATCAGGCTGGTCTTGAACCCCCGAGCTTAGATGATCTGCCCGCCTTGGCATCCCAAAGTGCTAGGATTACAGGCATGAGCCACCGCGCCCAGCTGTCATTGGGGATTTGCATTTCTCTAATGACCAGTGATGAGGTTTTTTTCATATGTTTGGCTGCATACATGTCTTCTTTTGAGAAGTGTCTTTTCATATCTTTCACCCACTTTTTGATGGGTGAATTTGTTTAAGTTCCATATAGATTCTAGGTATTAGCCCTTTGTCAGATGGATAGATTGCAAAAATTTTCTCTCATTCAGCAGGTTGCCTGTTCACTCTGATGATAGTTTCTTTTGTGTGCAGAAGCGTCTGTTCATATCATTCACCCACTTTTTGATGTGGTTGTATTTTTCTTGTAAATTTGTTTAAGTTCCTTGTAGATTCTGGGTATTAGCCCTTTGTCAGATGGATAGATTGCAAAAATTTTCTCCCATTCAGTAGGTTGCCTGTTCACTCTGATGATAGTTTCTTTTGCTGTGCAGAAGCTCTTTAGTTTAATTAGATCCCATTTGTCAATTTGGGCTTTTGTTGCCCTTGCTTTTGGTGTTTTAGTCATGAAGTCTTGCCCATGCCTATGTCCTGAATGGTATTAGTTAGCTTTTTCCCTAGGGTTTTTATGGTTTTAGGTCTTGTGTTTAGGTCTTTAACCCATCTTGAGTTAATTTTTGTATAAAGTGTAAGGAAGGCGTCCAGTTTCAGTTTTCTGCATATGGCTAGCCAGTTTTCCCAACACCATTTATTAAATAGGGAAGCCTCTCTCCATTGATTGTTTTTGTCAGGTTGTCAAAGATCAGATGGTTGTAGATGTGTGGTCTTATTTCTGAGGCCTCTGTTCTGTTCCATTTGTCTATATATATGTTTTGGTACGAGTACCATGCTGTTTTGGTTATTGTAGCCTTGTAGTATAGTTTGAAGTCAGGCAGCATGATGCCTCCAGCTTTGTTCTTTTTGCTTAGCTTAGGATTGTATTGGCTATACAGGCTTTTTTTGGTTCCATAGGAAATTTAAAGTAGTTTTTTCTAATTCTGTGAACAAAGTCAATGGTAGCTTGATGGGAATAGCATTGAATCTATAAATTACTTTGGGCAGTATGGCCATTTGCACAATACTGATTCTTCCTATCCATGAGCATGGAATGTTTTTCCACTTGTTTCTGTCCTCTCTTATTGCCTTGAGCAGTGGCTTGTAGTTCTCCTTGAAGAGGTCCTTCACATCCTTTGTAAGTTGTATTCCTAGGTTGTTTATTCTCTTCATAGCAATTGTGAATGGAAGTTCACTCATGATTTAGCTCTCTAATATAGGTGTATAGGAATGTTTGTGGTTTTTGCACATTGATTTTTTATCCTGAGACTTTGCTGAAGTTGCTTATCAGCTTAAAGAGTTTTGGGGCTGAGACAATGGGGTTTCCTAAATACACAACCATGTCAACTGCAAACAGACCATTTGACTTCCTCTCTTCCTAATTGAATACCCTTTATTTCTTTCTCTTGCCTGATTGCCCTGGCCAGAATTTCCAATACTGTGTTGAATAGGAGTGGTGAGAGAGGGCATCCTTGTCTTGTGCTGGTTTTCAAAGGGAATGCTTCCAGTTTTTGCCCATTCAGTATGATACTGGCTGTGGGTTCGTCATAAATAGTTCTTATTGAGATATGTTCCATCAGTACCTAGTTTATTGAGAGTTTTAGCATTTTCTCAAAGGCCTTTTCTGCATCTATTGAGATAATCATGTGGTTTTTGTCATTGGTTCTGTGTATGTGATGGATTATGTTTATTGATTTGCAAATGTTGAACCAACCTTGCATCCTAGGAATGAAGCTGAGTTGATCGTGGTGGATACGCTTTCTGATGTGTTGCTGTATTCGGTTTGCCAGTATTTTAGTGAGGATTTTTGTATTAACGTTCATCGGGGATATTGGCATGAAATTTTCTTTTTTTGTTGTGTCTCTGCCAGGTTTTGGTATCAGGATGATGCTGGCCTCATAAAAGGAGTTAGGGAGGAATCCTTATTTTTCTATTGTTTGGAATAGTTTCAGAAGGAATTGTACCAGCTCCTCTTTGTACCTCTGGTAGAATTCAGCTGTGAATCTATGTTGACCTGGGCTTTTTTTGGTTGGTGGGCTATTAATTACTGCCTCAATTTCAGAACTTGTTATTGGTCTATTCAGGGATTCAACTTCTTCCTGGTTTAGTCTTGGGAGAATGTATGGTTCCAGGAATTTATCCATTTCTTCTAGATTTTCTAGTTTATTTGCATAGAGGTGTTTACGGTAGTTTGCATGTCTGTGGGATCAGTGGTGATATCCCCTTTATCATTTTTGACTGTGTCTGTTTGATTCTTCTCTCTTTTCTTCTTTGTCTGGCCAGTGGTCTACTTTGTTAATCTTTTCAAAAAACTAGTTCCTGGATTCATTGATTTTTTGAAGGGTTTTTCATGTCTCTAGCTCCCTCAGTTCTGCTCTGATCTTAGATATTTCTTATCTTCTGCTAGCTTTTGAATTTCTTTGCTCTTGCTTTTCTAGTTCTTTTAATTGTGATGTTAGGGCATTGATTTTAGATCTTTCCTGCTTTCTCCTGTGTGCATTTGGTGCTATACATTTCCCTCTACACACTGCTTTAGCTGTATCCCAGAGATTCTGGTACATTGTCTCTTTGTTCTCATTGGTTTCAAATAATTTATTTATTTCTGCCTTAACTTCGTTATTTACCCAGTAGATATTGAGGAGCAGGTTATTCAGTTTCCATGTAGTTGTGCAGTTTTGAGTGAGTTTCCTAATCCTGAGTTCTAATTTGACTGCACTGTGGCCTGAGAGACTGTAATGATTTCCATTCTTTTGCATCTGCTGAGAAGTGTTTTACTTCCAATTATGTGGTCAATTTTAGAATAAGTGTGATGTGGTGCTGAGAAGAATGTATATTCTGTTGATTTGAAGTGGAGAGTTCTGGAGGTGTCTATTGGATCCACTTGGTCCAGGGGTGAGTCCAAGTCCTGAATATCCTTGCTAATTTTGTCTTGTTGATCTAATATTGACAGTGGGGTGTTAAAGTCTTCCACTATTATTGTGTGGGAGTCTAAGTCTCTTTGTAGGTCTCTTAGAACTTGCTTTATGAATCTGGGTGCTCCTGTACTGGGTGCATATATATTTAGGATAGTTAGCTCTTCTTGTTGCATTGATCCCTTTACCATTATGTAATGCCATTGTCTTATTTGATCTTTGTTGATTTAAAGTCTGTTTTATCAGAGACTAGGATTGCAACCCCTGTTTTTTTTTTTTTTTTTTTTTTTTTGCTTTCCATTTGCTTGTAGATCTTCCTCTATCCCTTTATTTTGAGCCTATTTGTGTCTTTGCATGTGAGATGGGTCTCCTGAAGACAGCACACTGACAGGTCTTGACTCCATCCAATTTGCCAGTCTGTGTCTTTTAATTGGAGCATTTAGCCCACTTACATTTAAGGTTAATATTGTTATGTGTGAATTTGATCCTGTCATTATGATGCTATCTGGTTATTTTGCACATTAGTTGATGCAGTTTCTTCATAGTGTCATTGGTCTTTACACTTCATTATGTTTTTGCATGGATGGTACTGGTTTTTCCTTTCCATATTTAGTGCTTCCTTCAGGAGCTCTTGTAAGGCAGGGCTGGTAGTGACACAATCCCTCAGCATTGGCTTGTCTGTAAAGGATTTTATTTCTCCCTCACTTATGAAGCTTAGTTTGGCTGGCTATGAAATTCCGGGTTGAAAATTCTTTTCTTTAAGAATGTTGAATACTGGCCTCCACTCTCTTCTGGTTTGTAGGGTTTCTGCAGAGATCTGATGTTAGTCTGATGGGCTTCCCTTTGTGGGTAACCCGACCTTTCTCTCTGGATGCTCTTAACATTTTTTCATTTCAACCTTGGTGAATCTGATGATTATGTGTCTTGGGGTTGCTCTTCTTGTGGAATATCTTTGTGGTGTTCTCTTGAATGTTGGCCTGTCCTTCTAGGTTGGGGAAGTTCCCCTGGATAATATCCTGAAAAGTGTTTTCCAACTTGGTTCCATTCTGCCCGTCACTTTCAGGTACATCAATCAAAAGTGGGTTTGGTCTTTTCATATAATCCCATATTTCTTGGAGGGTTTGTTTGTTCCTTTTCATTCTTTTTTCTTTAATCTTGTCCTCACTCTTTATTTCATTAAATTGATCTTCAATCTCTGATATCCTTTCTTCCACTTGATCGATTTGGCTATTGATACTGGTGTATGCTTCAGCAAGTTCTTGTGCTGTGTTTTTCACCTCCATCAGGTCATTTATGTTCTTCTCTAAACTGGTTATTCTAGTTAGCAGTTCCTGTAACCTTTTATCAAGGTTCTTAGATTCCTTGAAATTGGGTAGGAACATGCTCGTTTGTCTCGGAGGAGTTTGTTATTACCTTCTGAAGCCTACTTCTGTCAATTCATCAAACTCATTCTCTGTCTAGTTGTGTTCCCTTACTGGTGAGGAGTTGCAATCCTTTGGGGGAGAAGAGGCATTCTGGTTTTGGGAATTTTCAGCCTTTTTGCACTGTTTTCTCCTCATCTTTGTGGATCTATCATCTACCTTTAGTCTTTGATGTTGGTGACCTTTGGATGGAGTTTTTATGTGGGCATGCTTTTTGTTGATATTAATGCTATTGCTTTCTATTCGTTAGTTTTCCTTCTAACAGTCAGGCCTCTCTTCTGCAGGTCTGCTAGGGTTTGATGGAGGTCCATTCCAGATGCTGTTTGCCTGGGTATCACCAGCGGAGGCTGCAGAACAGCAAAGATTGCTGCCTGCTCCTTCCTACGGAAGCTTCATCCCAGAGGGGCACCTGCCAGATGCCAGCTGGAGCTCTCCTGTATGATGTGTCTATCTACCCCTGCTGGAAGGTATCTCCCAGCCAGGAGGCATGGGGGTCAGGGACCCACTTGAGGAGGCAGTCTGTCCCTTAGCAGAGCTCGACAACTGTCCTGGGAGATCTGCTGCTCTCTTCAGAGTTGGCAGGCAGGAACATTTAAGTCTGCTGAAGCTGTGTCCACAGCCACCCCTTCCCCCAGGTGCTCTGTCCCAGTGAGAAGGGAGTTTTATCTATAGGCCCCTGACTGGGGCTGCTGCCTTTCTTTCAGAGATGCCCTGCCCACAGAGGAGGAATCTAGAGAGGCTGTCTGGCTACAGAGGCTTTGCCACACCGTGGTGTGTTCTAACCCAGTTCAAACTTCCTGGCTTTGTTTACACTGTAAGGGGAAAACTACCTATTCAAGCTTCAGTAATAGTGGATGCGCCTCCCCCAACCAAGCTCAAGTGTCCCAGGTCAACTTCAGACTGCTGTGCTGGCAGTGAGACTATCAAGCCAGTGGATCTTAGCTTGTTGGGCTCCATTGGGGGAGGATGCGCTGAGCAAGACCATTCGGCTCCCTGGCTTCAGCCCCCTTTCCAGGGGAGTGAACGATTCTGTCTCACTGGCGTTCTGGGCACCATTGGGGTATGAAGAAAAAAACTCCTGCAGCTAGCTCGGTGTCTGCCCAAACAACTGCCCAGTTTTGTTCTTGAAACCCAGAGCCCTGGTGGTGTAGGCACACAAGGGAATCTCCTGGTATGTGGGTTGGGAAGACCACTGGAAAAGTGTAGTATCTGGGCCAGATAGCACTGTCCTTCATGACACAGTCCCTCACAGCTTCCCTTGGCTAAGGGAGGGAGTTCCTCAACCCCTTATGCTTCCTGGGTGAGGCGATGCCCCACCCTGCTTCTGCTCACCCTCTCTGGGCCTCAGCCACTGTCTAACAAGTCCCAATGAGATGAAGTGAGTACCTCAGTTGGAAATGCAGAACTCGCCCACCTTCTGCATTGGTCTCGCTGGGAGCTGCAGACTGGAGCTGTTTTTATTCAGCCATCTTGCCAGTCTTCCCTTTTTTGCTATTTGTAGAGATGAGGTTTCCTCATGTTGCCCAGGCTAGTCTCGAACTCTTGGGCTCAAGCAATCCACCTGCCTTGGCCTCCCAAAGCACTGGGATTACAGATGTGAGCCACTGCACCCAGCCAGAAATACATTTTTAAGAGATGCATGGATAATGGGATGAATAGATGGAGAGATGTGTCAATATTAATGATAGAATCTAAGTGACAGATACATAGCCATTCACTTAAATTCTCTTAAGTTTGTTATACACTTGAAGTTTTTCAAAATAACATTTTGGGGAGAAATAGAGAGTGAAAAAAAGTTTCTAAAACTCCTTGGATTTTTTTATGTGATAGATAGTGGCATCATGGTTAAGAAAATGTCCCCCCGCCCTTTTTTTTTTTTTTTTTTTTTTTTTTTTTTTTTTTTTTTGAGACACAGTTTCACTCTTGTTGCCTAGGCTGGAATGCAGTGGCATGATCTCAGCTCACTGCAACCTCCGCCTCTCAGGTTCAAGTGATGCTCCTGCCTCAGCCTCTGGAGTAGCTGGGATTACAAGCACACGCCACTACACCTGGCTGATTTTTGTATTTTTAGTAGAGATGGGACTTCCCCATGTTGGCCAGGCTGGTGTCGAACTCCTGACCTCAGGTAATCCACCCACCTCAGCCTCCCAAAGTGCTAGGATTACAGACATGAGCCCCTGCACCCAGCCAAAAATGTCCCTACTTTTAGAGAAGCATAATAAAGTAGGTAGGGGTAAAACACATGGCTGGCTGGCACTGATGGATGGCTGGGATTGATGGATGAACCCAGTGTGGCAAAACCCTGATCACCATTGATGCTGGAAATGAGACATGGGGGCCCCACTCTCTTTTTGCAGTTTTTTTTTGTCTAAATTAAGGAAATGTGAATACAAATCCCTAAGCAGTGGGGCCTATATGAAACAAGCGTGTATCTGCTTAAGTAAGAGCTTCCCTTGGGGCTAATAGGCTTTAGTCCAACCACCTGGGTAAAACAGGATCTTGATTTAAGCTGATGATAAATGCAGAGCCAACAACCAAAGGAAGCTTCCCTTCTCACACTCTGAAGTTTGTGTCAGCTGCACTAGGCTTGTTCCCACATGGCCTTTTAGTGTCCTCCAGCCAAAAAACAGCAAGCTCACTTGACTGGAGTTTCACTCTCTTCTCAAGCAATCTAGGACCCTGTAAATTTCGGATGAAACCCAACAGCTATGCTAAACAAATCTTTTCAAGGCTCTCTTCCAGGCACTGCAAAAAACAACCAAAGCCCCTCTAATCCCTATTTTAAAACAGTAACTGTTCATGACCCACTATCTCACCCCTACCCAAGATTGGGTTGCTTGCACAGCACACTGTAGATTACTTTTATCACAGCATTAATTCCACAATATTAAAAAATGCTTTTTTATCACCCAAACTAGATTCCTTGGTGAGAAAGGGGATATCTTTTTCACTATTATATAAACAGCTAAGCACAATGCCTGGAACACCTACACACTTAATATTTTTGGATGAACAATTTGTGAAACACACTCAGTTTCTACAGCTTTGCCAAACAGTCTTATCTTATTCTTTCTGCAGCCCTGAGAGCTAAGCAGGGCAGAAATTATTACTTCTGCTACGGCTGCCGCCACCACCAATATCCCAGATGAGGAAGCAAGGCCAATGGGGTTAAGAACCTGCTCAATATCATAGAACAGTCCATTTTAAAACCAGGGCTAATGCCTCTTTTGCTGACCTCTAAAAGGATGTCCTTTTCATTACATCTCATTCCTTTCTGAGGAAAATTCAAGTTGATCTCTCAGACTATAATGGACACTCCTCTACCCATAAGCACAGAGCTTGGAGATGGGGGTTGTATGGCCTCTGCTTTACTAAGCTTTCAAGTGGATGGGACCCAGTGAGCGTGGCTGATACTTGGAAAGCAGGGAGCGTAAACAGTTGGATAAATGCCACCATCCATATAGCCCCAGATGTTTGGCTTGATGTGTGAACATGTTAAATGTCTCATAAAATTAATTAAGGTAAAAATGATAACAGTTATGCCATATACCATGTTAATTTCTACCAGCCAGCTGACATCAACCACTCAACATGTATTAATCTGCTTCATAATTTCTCCCTCCACAAGTCCCTTTCCTCATCCTGCATAAATAACAATCAAGCGCTGTGCTTTCACTGCCTCTTTCTTGGGGATGCTCAGGTATTGGCTAGGATTACCCTCAGCTGTCACTTTTGAGGTCAGATTAACCCCAAGCAGTTCATAAAAGACTCCTCCTCTCCTCTCCTAGCTTCAAGTTCAAGCAAAGAACTGGAAGTTCTGGATGAGTCTATAAATAAACACTGGCCCTAGGCTGTGATTGCTGCCACTGCTCCCTACCCAAATCTATCTACACGCATATGAGATACAGCCCTAGAGTTGCGCTTTAAGTCTCAGCAAGTGAATTGGCGACAACTTGAGTGGGGCCAAAAGGCCCAAAGGACAAGATTCCTGGAACAGTTGCATTTCATCTCCTTCAAGAGAATGTCCCAGTGTCCCAACATCCCTCTCTGGGGTACAAGCATGCTTTTTATGACATGGATGGAATTACTGGAAGTCCTGGAGTCCTCAAGTGCCTTCTGAATTACTGTTGCTAAGCAGCTTCCTAGGCATTTCAGTGTTTATAGTTGTCCCATTGCCTTGAGCCCCAAAACTTAGCCCAAGGTCTCTTAGCCTCCGTGTCAGGTTTTCAGTGCCAAGGTCTCTCTGTGTGAAGGTTTCAGGAGTCTTTCCTTCTCTAAGTGTGGCCCTGTCTCATGCTGCAGGTAATGGGGAGGATAAATGGGTTCCCTGGGCTTCCCTGTCCTCTCAGCACCCCCATCCCAGTCTGACCTGCACCAGCCCTCCTACCCAACCCATACCTTTTCTTACCTGAACAGCTACCAAAGGGAGTGATTTTGCCCCAAGTGGGGCCTTTCTGCAGCAGCAAGTGGAGGAGCAAGATGTGCAGACAGGAAGATCCTGACTTGGTAGCCAATGCCGAATTCAATTAGCAGCGAGGATTTTCTCCATTGCTGAAAGCTGCCAAAACTGAATATTCCCCATGCCCCACTGCTGCTTGCCTCAATTCTCCAAACTTTTAGAATTCCAACAGATAACCAAAATCTCAGCTGTTGTATCTTCCATCAAAATGTATCAGCGCTAATCTATATTTTCTGTCTCTAGGGAGCTTTTCAAAATAGGAGCCAAATCCCCTATAATGTCACTGAAGCAAAAGAAAGATAATTTAAACAATGAATGGAATGATTTTAGAAAAAATACCCTCATTTCACTATGTTTATTCCTTTAAGTACCAAAAATATTTTTCAACAAGCATGTGATTCTTAGAGACCTAACTCACTGTTTTATAAGACAACCCCTACTTTCCAAAACAAGTAGGAGGCTGGACTTTCAGTTTAATTATTACCACAGCTGAGCAGCTGGAACGAAATTACTTTCCTGTACTGTGTGTTCATAATTCAATATGTCAAAGTTGTCTCTGATTTCACTAATGATTTTTTCTCTACTTTTCCTAGATGTTTAGCTCAAAGGGAAACTTCTTAAGTCACCCCTTTCCAATCGTACTTTTTCAATATATTCTCACTGGAAATTAAAATTTATAGATAGTGTAAAACCCACTCCAATAAAATATAGCACTGTAAAATGTTAAAGGTAACCCACTCTCACCCCCAAATATCCTGCTTTATACTGATTCACTAATAATCAATAACAAAAGAGCCAGGTTTTGCTTTTGTTACTTGACAAAACAAGAAGATTTCTAGTATAAAGAACCACATTGGAAAAATTGTACTTTTGGTTTATATGTTTTCAAGAAAGTCAGAACTTGTTAAACCCCTTGGGCTTCTGGAAGAACGCAGAGGATTTAAAGAGCATTTCTTACTGGACCTCCCAGATGCTGGCAAAGTTCAAGGGAGTGAAGAGGTGTTAGGAGAAAACAGGCAGATATACACATACAATGGGCAATCATTCCATTTTTTATTTCTGGTAGAAGATAGCCCTTCTTTACAAAATATAAGATTCACAAAAATAAAATTCTCAGCTTTCTCTAATCTTTGCAAAGTAGCCCTCTTCTTTTTCTCATCTCAGATTACTGAAGAAACAAACACCACACGTTTCTGTTAGACTGGCTGAAGACTGCTCTCCATGAGACTTTTGCCTTTTGTTCATAAACGTATAGAATTTGTGCACCAGTACATTTGTACACCTTCAATGATAACAATATGAATATTCGACATTCGCATTGACTGTGTGCCAGGCACAGTTCTTATCTGTTTACCTGTATTATCTCAATCTTCACAATCTTATTAGAACAGAAGGTCTACAAAAAAACTCAAAACCTGAGCTTGTGAGTCATGCTACATGAACAGTCTAGGGCTACAAAGGGCCCTCATAGAACCAGATCAGCCACAGAAGGGCGTTCAGGAGGAAGTGGACCTAGAGTCTCCATCTCTGAGGCTCTAAGAAGCCCAAGGTACCAACAGCAGGGCATCCTCCAGCTTCTTCAAAATTCCATCTCTTTCCTTATACTTTCCTCTTTGCTCTTCCTTTGTCCAGCCCCTACATCTTTTTCTCTTCTTTGTGCCCACACTGCACTAAGCCTCGAGTCATTCCGGGTCTAAGGCCATGGCCATTTCCAACCCGGAGCACATATGGGGAGGCAAAGTCCATTCACAGAAAGTAGTGGCAGCAGCCTCAGGTACTCAGGATCCCACCCTCTGCCACCAGACAAAGGAAAAGTGAAAAAAACACTCCCCACAAGCCCTCTCACTGACTAAAATCAGGGCATAAAGCCACCTCCAGCTGCACAGGGAGCTACAAAATCAAAGGTGTGGAGTCAGAACACTGGAAAATAGGCAAGAGAAATGGGGCTGCGAAAGTAGTTCAAGTGACCACCCAACAGAATCTGTTCTCAAAATGAGTCAACAAAAATAACGTGTTTTTATTTATTGTCAGTGTCGTACAGGTAGTTACCATGTAAAAGTTGGTGAAAACTCTAATGGAATAACTGGTTTTAATTATGCATTAAATGAGCTTTGTGCATATTTATGTACAACTGCAAACTACTATAGAAGAATCATCTAAAGTACCAGCACCTTTAAAGTGTCATTCCATACAGCTGCCATACAGCTGCACATCTCAGTAGGGTTGTAGACAGGTATCAAAGGACACTGCATGCCAAGTGAAATTTCAGAAACACATAGGTAGATAGGAATGATTTTCTCTAGAGAGTTGCCTTCTATTATCTCTAGTGCACACACACAGGAATCTCAAACAAAATGAAGCAGCCAAAACCCAGACGTGTCTTGCCCTTATTATCATTACACATCCTGGTTAAATGGCCCTCATGTGCCTGGTGCTGCACTGGATAACACAAGCTGAATGCCTCATCTTTCAACTGATTCCAGACCAGAGTTTCTTTTGGCTCACCTGGCTACTTGAGCTGGTATCCCTGGTATCTGATCCCTTTCCTCTGCAGCTTTCCAAAGCTACTCACTTGGGTGAAAAGAGACAAGAATCTTCTCAGATACAGAAGGTGCTTAGTCTTACCTATTATATCCTGATCCCCTGATAATCCCACTGTAATATTCACAAGTTAAACAATGTACAATTTTGTCTTTTCATTTATTGCCCACTTATTCATTCATCCATATGACATTCACAAAGCTCTTGTTATATGCCATGTACTGTGTTGGGTAATAATTAGAAAGAAAAATAATGTACATACTTCCTTGCCTTAAAGGAACTTACCTACCACGTCCCATCTTCCCTTCTTGACATTGGTGCTCAGTATCCAAAAACTTGGGGCCCTTATGTCTTATGTTCGTGGCAGGGTGCCCTTATGGCCAAGGAAGCAGACAGTAAGGGGTTTTAGGTACAATGGGGCAGAAGAGGCATCCAGAACAGTTAAGAAGATTGGTTATGTTTTACAAACTAGTAAATATATTCAAAATAGAAGGAGCCAGGTTCTCATCCTCAAAATCTATTTCTAAACATTCAAAGAAGAAAGCTAGAAAGAACTCTGGAGTGTTGGAATGGAATTGGAAGTATTGGTATGAACTGATGGGTTTTTAATATACATAGAGATATGCAAATAGTTATTTTCCATGTGTTTGTGTGTATTATGTATATGTGCACATTGATATGTACATTGTGTATCTATATAGAACCAACAAACACAGTGAACAATCAGACCTTGGTTTCTAAATATTAACCTCAAGTAAAAGGAGGCAGAGCTGTTAGAGAAAAAGTTCGAGGGTTGAGGTAGAGAAATACAAGATAAGCCTGGAACATCTTGTGTCAGAAAGTCAGGAAATGCTGAATGGATAATGGACATATGTCAAAAGGACATGGGAGCCAACTGGAAGGAGCTCAAACAGGGAATAATTTGGGTATTAAAATAAATGATGATAGTAATAGGTTATAACCCACTGAACAAAACAGATCAATGAGTACATATTGACATATATATATATATACATGTATAAATGGGGGAGAAGAGAAAGCTCTTTCTTATAGAATGCCAAATAATAAATGTAGAAGAAATGATGAAAATAAGCCATCACCATTTGGCAACCATGGTGGTGACAGTGGTAGATTCAGGTGGATCCATTCAACCATGGATGGATGCTAAGGCTGATGGGTAAAGTTTTGATAAGAAACAGGATATTGGTATAATATCAGAATCTCTCTCCATCATAATCAAATACAAAGGGAACAGGGTGACTTTACAGTGGAGAAATCTGGCAGACCCTCAACCTTGACCATATGATCAAGGTTAGCGTCATCATGACTGTGTAGGGTATGGCTAAGGGGCAAGAAGGTGGGGAGGCTTCAAAGGCAGTAATACTTGAATCAGGTGTTGAAGGATGAGGCAGCCATGGAGAAATAAGAGGCAAGAGATTTCTAGGAGAAGTTGGGCAGATGCAAAGCCATGCTGGAGTGACAGCACGGGTGCTGGCAAAGCAGGAAGGGTGCAGGCTGGGGAAGCAGGGAGACTGCAGGCTGGGGAAGGATAAATGGTTCTGGACAGGCAGACAGAAACCAGATCAAGAAGAGTCTTATGGACCATGCTTAGAAGTTCAGAACTTGCCCTCTTAGGGATGATGTGGCACACCTGCTGCTACTACCTCTCTGCACATATGTCAGACATGTCTAATCATAGCACTTTATGCACTTCAAAGCACACACATTTCAGATAGCCCTGCCAATTGGTACCTGAAATGGAATCATTTGCCCTCCCTACTCTAGGCAATGAGGTTTAGAGGATTTTTAACAGGTGGCAGGTATGATTTGCACTTGTGTAACAAAGCTAGACCCGGATACCAGTGTCAATTGATTAAAGGATAAACTCTAGGCATAGTAACTAGTGAGAAGCCCTCTATAGCAGTCCTATGCATTGTATAAACGAGAGCACACAAATTTATACATACACTGTATAAATGAGACCATACAAAGTCAGATTTGGTTCAGACCCCATGCTTTCCTCTAGCCATTGTCAGAGCACATATTATGGTGGAGGGAGCACGTAAAACATTCTTTGAACAAGAAAACCCAAGGCCCAGCAGAAGCTGAATGTTGTGCTGAGCGAAAAGTGGGACCCAAAAGAAAGAACTGCAGCTGAAGTGGAGCAGACAGACCAAGAGAGATGTAAGTTTCACTCACCCTGAAACTCCAGGCAAACAGAATTACAAAGTAATTACAGCAGTACTTTAGCACCTTGGCACTACTAGACTACTTATTCCCTGCAATACTTAGGTGTTCACTGAAAAATTATCATCAAAAGGTAATCAGTCACAGTGCCTATGTCTTAGGAAAAAACATGATATTCCAATATTTAAGTTAAAACACATAGATACACCCATGTGTGCACACATATGACATAATTAGGAAGCACTCTAAGCCAGGATATGGGCAAAAAATTGTTTTCTTGGGTTTGAGGGGCAGTTGAGTACTAAGTAGAGTAGAAAGAACTGCATGGAACTGGGGTTCATCCCTTCTGTAAGGCTGAAAAACTTGAGGGCTGAAAAAGGTGGTCTTTTCTAACATAAAAATGCTGACTCCTAACTTCCCTCTCAGAAGAAAATAGCAGAAAGATCAGCGAGCGAGCTCTTGCTACAAGCACAAGCAAATTAGGCTAAATCCTTCTGCGTGCGGGTCTGTGAGGGTAGCAGCTCATGTCGTGGCCAGAAACTTGGTAATATGATTGAGAAAACTAAAAACACACTGTAAGTGAAGTCCTGGGGTGCATACAGCATTCTGCTTTAAGATGCTGACTGTTTTTGAAATAAAACTTTAAAACATGCCATAAAAAGCAACTATTCCTCTGGGGAAAGAGTGGCCTAAAGTGTCTTTGATTGTAACTATGGGAAAGACTTTCATCCGCACTCTTTACGAGGTTAATTGTAACTCTCCCCCAAGCTCAGGGACCTTTTCCTGAGTCTTGTGGTTGTAATCTTACACGTTGCATGATAAACTTTCATTTTCCAACAAGGACATTCCAAAATGTTAAAAGTCATGGCTCCAAAAACAGTCAAATGAGTGAAAGCTGATAAGAAACTGGTTTAGCTAGGGCATACATGCACACGTGTGCACACAGCCTGCTGTCCTCCAGCTACACCAAGTGAAAGTCCTCAAGTTTCATCAGGAACGACCCCACAAAACCACAAACCAAAACAAATGTGAAGCACTTAGCACAATGCCTGGCACAAGAAAAGCCTCAATAGCTCATGGCTGTTATCATCATCATCTTATCCTTTTTCTTCATTATTGCTAATGGATTATAGCTCAGTATTTAGCTGTCACTGAAAGAGATTTATTCCATCCAATGAGGTCATCTTCGTGGACTATATAACCACTGAAACATCCCTATGGAATCCCGCTGTGGTTGCCTTCTTTTATAAACTGGCATGAGACAGTTATAATAAATTTGTTGCCTGTAACAGAAACTCTCACCATGCTGTTTTTCACAATTCTTTTACATACGAAACCTCAACTGAAAACTGTGGTTCATACTTTCCTCTCAGATGCCAATAGGAATTAATCTGCCATACTTTAGTGTCTCCCTTATAGCAGGCTCACTAGTAATAATTTTATTACCATGTGTAGAACATTTACCACATGCTGGGCATACTGCTAATAGCTTTTGTGCTTATTAACTTATTTCATCTTCATTACAACCTCATCAGATGCTGCTGCTATTATTCTCATCTACATAGGAGGTGTCTAAGGCTTACAGAGGTTAAATCATCCAAGATCTTTCATTCAGTGAGATACATAGCTGATAAGGGGTGGAACACAAACTGTTTCTGAATCTAAAGTTCATGTTTGTTTTCCACTAGATTGTAATTACTAAATAAAGGATTCTTAACTTGGGTTCTTTGAACTTCAGGGGACCCATGAGCCTCTTGGAATTGTATGTAAAATGGCATGTGTATATACACATTTTCCTCAAAGAAAGTCCACAACTGCCA
This sequence comes from Symphalangus syndactylus, assembly GCF_028878055.3. NCBI lineage: Eukaryota > Metazoa > Chordata > Mammalia > Primates > Hylobatidae > Symphalangus > Symphalangus syndactylus. The sequence goes on along the minus strand of NC_072431.2, from coordinate 120,741,441 downwards.
GGCGTGGTGGCTCACGGCTATAAATCCCAGCACTTTGAGAGGCCAAGACGGTGGATCACTTGAAGTTGGGAGCTCCACACCACCCTGGGCAACATGGCAAAACCCCGTCTTTACCAAAAAATACAAAAGTTTACTTGGCAAGATGGAGTGTGCCTGTAATGCCAGCTACTCGGGAGGGCTGAGGTGGGAGAATCACTTGAACCCGGGAGGCGGAGGTTGCAGTGGGCCTAGATCATGCCACTGCACTTCAGCCTCGGTAAGAGAATGAGACCCTGCCAAAAAAAAAAGTCCAAAACGATTGTTCCAGACTCGGGTGGAACTAGATCTTATCATTAAATTCTGTGTCACCATTCCCCTCATTGCCCCTAGCACTCAAAAGCAGTGCCTGGTCATGGTATGTACTCAACTACCAGCTCTCCAATTGACCAAATTCTCTTCTCAGGTCCTTTCTTGGATCCACCTCCAACCCCACAATGGAAACACAATGAGAGTGATGATTTTTTTTAAGGCCGCATTTTGAAGCCATGCACGTGTGAGAGCTCCTAGCACGCTTCCCAAAGCTCAACCTTTCACAGCCACTCACATTGTGAAAGAGCAAACAGGACCCTGTCCTGCCTTCTCACCCCAGAAAACCAAACATCTGTTTGTTCTGGCCTGAAGAGCTCACCTGCTGGGGAGGAGATGCCCAGCTTGGACTAGCACAGCACATCTGGCCCTTCCTGCCTGAGCTCAAACTCCATTTTCAGGGTCAGCTGTCAAGTAATCTTCTGCTTTATAAACAATCTCACATTTTAATAAGAGCCATTGTGCAAGGTGAGCTTTTGAAATAAAGCTGGTTTTCAGTCTGCAGCTGCACTTGCAGATGCCCCACTTTCTAATTGAACCCTGTATAATGGCTGTGAAAATAATTGCCCATTATTGCATTTTTGGCATGCCCACTGTGCACCAGGCACTGTTCTAGACGCATACATCCATCATCCCCGATTTGCAAAATAACTTAGGCAGATATTATCAACAGTTTGCAGATGGAGAACCTGAGTCATGTCACAGAAGCTAAATAATTTGCCCAAGAGCCAAGATCTAACCCCGTGTTGAGCAGACACCAAAACCTTATCAATCCCCAACTCTTCATGGGCTCCCACTTTCTCATGGACCTGAAGTTACTCTCTTTTCAAAGAAAGTTTACTCCAGTTGAAAAATAAGAAAGACTCCAAGGCCTCAGCATCTTTCTAGCTGCAAAGGAATATTTCACAAGCCTCTACTAAAATGGGATAGCATCAAATTTTTGCTTTTACTCTTCACAAATAAAGGTAAGGAAACTTAGATTATATATGTTGAATCTATTCTAGTACCTCATTGAAAGCCATGTTTTAATGTCTACTATTCAATTACATACAGCAACTATAGGTCCAAAGCACCAGGCTAGACAATATGAAAAAACCCAAGATTGAGATAGACTTGCAGCTTCCCCCCCAAATAGATTTCCCAATTAACTGAGCAGATTATTATATAAATTGCTGAATATACTAAAACAAGAGGAAGAATTCCATAGCATGCTAAATGGACCTGAGAAGAAGGAAATAAGGACATACTTGTTTTCATGTGAGGGTAGAAAAATGTGTAATAAACTCAGGCTTTGTGAGGAAATTTCACCAGAGCTGAGAATGGGTCAGATTTTATACCTCAGGCATGACTGGACAATGGTGAATGGGGGTATCTGTGCAAAGAGAAGGATTTGAGCAAAGGCTCAGGGAGAAGGCAGGGGGCACATGCTGGGACAGTCCAGAGCCTTTGGCCTAGGGATATGCATGAGGCTGAAAGTCACACCAGAAAGGGCTGACTCAGCTGTTGACTTCAGACTCTGGATTGGGAGTGATCTCACCAGCTCTATTTTCCAAGGAGATTACTCCAGCAAGAGTGTATGGGCTGAGAGGATAACAGCCTAGAAGTAGAGCCAGCATAGTGGCCCATGCCTGTAATCCCACCTACTAGGGAGACAGAGGCAGGAGGATCACTTGAGCCTAGATGTTTAAGGCTGCAGTGAGCTGTGATTGTACCACTGCACTACAGCCTGGGCAAAAGAGAAAGACCTCATTTTTCTTTTTTTTCTTTTTTTAAAAAGAGTCTAGAAGTGGAGAAACCAATGACAGTTGGCTATGAGATGATGAAGACCTACAGTAAGGTGTGAAAAAGAGAAAATAAAGAAGTAAGAGACATTTCACCTGGACTTAGTGATAGACTGTACTGGGCAAGTGAAAGGAAGGGAAACACAGCCTGGTGGTATAACTTTCTGAAATGGGGTGGTTAGAAAAGGGAGTCTACTTGAGAAAGGAAAGGACTTCAGATTTTTGAACATGCTGACTTGCTCAAGTGTTTATTCTTCATGATTAACAAATTAGAATAATTAAAAAGCTTAATTTAGGCAGAGGCCTGAAAACTGGGTTATTCTAGAGTCATTTTCATGCGGTGAGACTGCTGAGCTCATTCATAAAACTCTGTTTCTGGCACCTTTTGACAAACTCCCAGACTCCACAGTAGGAATTTAGGCACTGCTTGGGAGTGTGTGTTTAAGCATACAAATCAGAAGTATAGTGGGAGGTGGTATATGGCTGTGGTAGGTCATATTTGGAATCTGTAGTTTGAAAGGAAGCTTCAGGAGATGAAGTATTTGAGTTTTAGCAGCTCATTAATCCTCCAGACTCACCAAAACTGGCATATGACTTCCTTCATGAGGAAGGCCTTGCCAAAAGGAAAATGTTTTGTCCCAGATCTGAGCAGCAAGGTGGTAGGGGGGCAGGGAGGGAGGCAAGAGGGGAAGGGTGGAAGCGGGGGAGGAGCTAGGGGGAGAGGGAGGGGGAGGGGAGGAGCTAGGGGAGGGGGAGGGGGAGGGGAGGAGTGGGGGAGGAGGAGGGGAGGGGGAGGGGGAGGGGGAGGGGAGGGGGAGGGGAGGGGGAGGAGGACCAGGCTGGGGCTAAAGAAACGTTTCAGACTGGCTGGGCCCTGTCTGCCTTCTGGGATTTTCCAGATATACTAGCCCTCTTTAGTTTCCTGGCAAGTCACAAACTTTTTAAATCCTGTATGTCTTATAATATTAAATAATAGCACTACATTTGCTTTGTGGGAGGAGGGGCATATTTTTTAAAAACTGAAAAAAAAAAAAAGCCTGGAAAGCACAGCAGGGTATAAGGAAAATAAAAACTCATCGAGAACCCTCACCGCTCATCCATCAGTTAACATCTTGCTATATTACCTTCCATTCTTTCCCACCTCCATTTTTTACACTGTCGGGAGATTTTCACCTTTAGAATGTGCTTATCCTGGTAGAGCGTTATCTAAGTGCTAAGGAATAAATTGACGCACGGACTTGTGAAATTCAAATCTGACCAGCCGCTAGCCCAATCAATACCTGACAGCAAAGCAGGTGTAAAGTGTTAAACCAACTTCAAAGTCTTTCCTAGGAAACTCTGGAAATAAATCTGAAGACCTCTGCAAGAAATCACTTTAACAGTAGCGCTTCTCCACAGTGCTTCTAGGTTATTTCTTTGTGATTCCGATAATTAAATACCTTGTTAATGGAAAGAAGGGAAAGAAAGGAAGACAAAGCCCCTACCCACCCCCACTCTTAGTTACAAAATACTTTCTAATAGTCTCATAACAATACTTTCATGTCTATTAAATTTCAAAACTGGTCCACACCAATTTCCAAACAAGTCTGGAAACTGAGGCAAGTGATTTATCTAAGGTCATACGTGTGGTTGGTGGCAAAGCAAACACTAGAACTCAGGCTTCCTCCTGACCCTTACCCCCTTTTCCAGAGGGGCCCCCTGAGCAGATCCTCTGGGTAAGAGGCCAGGCTAAAGCCCCTCACACACAGCCCAGAGCCCTCACGGCATCAGTGTCATACTAGTGATTTTGGCCACTTCACTAAGCCAGCATGCAAAAACAAAAATCCACTCTCCTTTTCTGTGCCTCTGTGTTTTTCTAATATATCTTTAGAACAGACATTCACAAATGGGGGTGATAACTCCTGAGGGCCTGGAATGTGCCAGGAGCTCTGCCAAAATGCTCTCACTTTGCGTCCTCACAGCAGGCTCACAGGGATCAGGGGCCCCACCTCACAAGTGGAAAAAAAAAAAAAAAAAAAAAAACTAAACAGAGGGGCTCAGCAACTTGCCCAAGGGCCCACAGTAAGTGCCAGAACCAACATTCCAATTCAGCTCTCCCCAACTCCAAAACCCTTTTCCTCTACATCTTGCCACACTCAAGTTTAAAGGCATTTGGCTTTGCAGCCTGGGTGAGGCGGACCCTGACACAAGAGAATGAAGAAAACCCCATCCCAGCACAGGCTCCTTGCTCTCTAGGCCTCCCACACCACACCAGAGTGACCAGTACCCTTGACAGCCCCTCACATGCTTCACTGTGTTCTCCCTCCATTCTGAGAACCTTAGATCTTCATTCACCAGGGTGACCTGCAGGGTAGGAACTCAGAGCCCCTCCACCCAGTTCAGCCAAAACCTGCCACAATCCTCAATACTAAGATGTCCAACCAATGAAGATACAGTTGCCCCCAAATCTAGAGATAATGCAAACCCATTGGCCATTAGTCCCAGGCATCAAGACAAGAAAACATCTCACTATAAAACAGCCTGATGAATTTCAATGTCACATTTCTTGGAATTCCGTGGCAATTTTTATTGGGTAATAAAATTCCCTCCCCAGAGAAGGTGTCCGAGGGAGCCCGAATCTGGGGCCCTGCCAGGAGCTCTGACACATCAGGGCAGGCAACCAGTTTCCTAGGAAAAGCTCTGCAAAGTACAATGAAACACACAAAATGAAAGGGCCAGGGACAAGAGCTGCTGCCTCCAGGGTCTTGTGTCACTGGATGACTTCCAACAGAGTCACCATGGCAGAAGGGGTTACTCTGAGCAGACCTTTCCTTCTGGTGACTTTGTATATAACATCAGTTGGGAGGGAGAGCAATAAGCTGAGGCTGACCAAACAATTCAATTAGTTTTTCACTCAGATAACTTTTTTTACCAAAGCCACTACATTCACCTACATTAACTCACTGGATGTAGAGATGTCTGCTTTTGAACATAACTGCTTTTGAAGACTTGCTGAGTAACATACCTTGGAAATCTTACCTTAATTCATTCACTGAATTTCTATATACGAAGCCTGTGATCATTTATGGAGATACAAACTAAAAGCTACAGTCTTAGACTTCAGAGTCCAATCAGGAGAAACATGTATTTATGCTACAAGGTAATTGTTTTGATAGATGTATTTCATAAAGCTGAGTGTGAACACTAAGGATGCTGGGCACCTAAATCAGCAGAGGAAATCAAGGAGGGCTTCAAAGATGAGGTGACACTTGGGCTAAGTAGAGTTAGCCAGATGGACCATTAGCAGAGAGGTTATTCAAGGAAGAAAAAAGGAGAGGAAAAAAAAAGGAGCAAAAATACAAAGTGTATTAGTCCATTTCCACACCGCTATAAAGAACTACCTGAGACTGAATAATTTATAAACTAGAGAGGTTTAATTGACACACAGTTCTGCAATGGCTGGGGAGGCCTCAGGAAACTTAAAATCACGGCAGAAGGTGAAGGGGAAGCAAGGCATGTCTTACATGGCAGCAGGAGACAGAGAAAGGGGTTAACTGCCAAACACTTTTAAAGCATCAGATCTTGTGAGAAGCACTATCATGAGAACAGCATGGGGGAAACCACCCCATGATCCAATTACCTCCTGCCAGATCCCTCCCTCCACATGTGGGGATTATAATTCAAGATGAGATTTGGGTGGGGACACAGAGCTAAACCATACCAAAAAGTTTTTATAATATTCTAAATCCTTTGCTATTATTTCAACAATGTTCACTGCATTTTCACCAGAAGTAGATTCCATCTCAAGAAACCACTCTTTGCTCATCCATAAGAAGTAACTCCTCATCCATTCAAGTTTTATCATGAGTGCAGTAATTTATTTATGTCTTCAGGGTCCACTTCTAATTCTAGTTCTCTTGCTGTCACCAGCACAACTGCAGTGACTTCCTCTACCGAGGTCTTGAAGCCCTCAAAGTCACCCATAAGGGTTGAAATCAACCTCTTCCAAACTTCTGTTAATGTTTATATTTTGACCCCACTGCCACGAATCACTAATGTTCTTAATGGCATCTAGAATGGTGAATCCTTTCCAGAAGGCCAATACCAGTCAATGCCTGGCTTCGAATCTTCAAAGGACATGCTGACTCTTGTTAGGGGTTAACCACATTCTATGGCAGCTACAGCTTTACAAAATGTATTTCTTAAAAATAAGACTTGAAAATTGAAATTACTTTTTGACCCAGGGCTGAAGAATGGATGTTATGTCAGCAGGGATAGACAATATTCATCTCCTTATACATCTCTATCAGAGCTCTTGGGTGACTAAGTATATTGTCAATGAACAGTAATATTTTAAAGGTATCTTTTTTCTGAGCAGTAGGTCTCAATAGAAGGCTTAAAATCTTCAGAAAACCGTGTTGTAAAAAGATGTGCCATCGTCCAGGCTTTGTTGTTCCATTTATAGGGCATAGGCAGAGTAGATTTTGCATCCTTCTTAAGGGTCCTAGGATTTTCAGAATGGTAAATGCGCATTCGCTTCAACATCAAGTCACCAGCTGCATTCGCCCCTAACAAGAGTGTCAGCCTGTCTGAAACTTTGAAGCCAGGCATTGACTTTTCCTCTCCAGCTATAAAAGTCCTAGATGGCATCTTCCAATAGATAACTGTTTCATCTACACTGAAACTTTGTTGTTTAAAATAGCTGCCTTCACCAGTGATCTTAGCTAGATTTTCCAGATAACTTGCTGTAGCTTCTGCATCAGCACTTCCTGCTTCAACTTGCACTTTTATGTTGTAAAGAAGGCATCTTTCCTTAAACCTTGTGAACCACCTTCTGCTAGCCTCAAATGTTTCCTCTGCAGCTTCCTCACCTCTTTCAGCCTTCACAGAATTGAAAAGAGTTAGGGCCTTTCTCTGGGTGTTAGGCTTTGGCTTAAGGGAATGTTGTGGCTGCTAAAACTTTCTCCACATCACTAAAACTTTCCCCATATCAGCAATAAAGCTGTTTGCTTTCTTATCATTCATGCATTCACTGGAATAGCACTTTGAATTTCTTTGAAGAACTTTTCCTTTGCATTCACAACTTGGCCGTTTGGCATAAGAGGCCTATAGCCTTCACCTGTCTTGCCTTTCAATATGCCCTTAACTAAGCTTCATTGTTTCGAGCTGTTGATTTAAAGTGATAGAGGTGCGACTCTTCCTTTCACATAAGCACTTGGAAACCACTAGGTGCTTTAATTGCCCTAATTTCAATTATTTGTCCTAATTTCAAATATTTGCCCTATTTTCAAATATTTTCAAATATTTGCCCCAATTTCAAATATTTGCCCTATTTCAATATTGTGTCTCAATGAATAGGGAGGCCCAAGGAGAGGGAGAGCTCTAGATGCGAGAATGGCTGGTTGGTGGAGCAGTCAGAACACACACATATTTATCAGTTGTTTGCTGTCTTATATGGATGTCGCTCATGGCACCGTAAAAGAATTTAAACAGTAACATCAAAGGTTAATCACAGATCACCATAACGGACATAATAATTAAAAAGCTTCAAATATTGTGAGAATTAGCAATATGTGACAGAGACATGAAGTGAGCACATGGCGTTGGAAAAACAGCAGACAGAACTCTTCAACACAGGGTTACCACAAACCTACATTAAGAAAACACACTCTCTGCAAAGTGCGATAAAGCAAAGCCCAGTAGAACAAAGTATGCCTGTGCACACAGTGTAGCAATCAGAGCTAGCTAGCTTGTACATAGAGGTGAAATTCATTTTTTTTGTTGGCTTTTTCTAAACAGAGCAGCAATTGACTGGAGTTACAGGGCTCCTCGAGTGTACTCTCCTGGCAAAGCTGCCCGAGGATGGGCAGAGACCCAGCACCTCACGATGGAGCCCAAGGGCCTCTGCAAGGAAAGGAGGTGAGAGCACGCAGAGCCACCACTCCGCCTCCCCTGCCCTTTCTGTTCCGGCAGCTGCATTCCAAAGACTAATGAGAACAAGGTGCAACATGGTTTAACAATTTTGATACATTCCTTAGCAAAACATAATTTCTTTAAAAACACATAGACTGCATTACAGTGACTCCATCAGGCAAGACACATGTCAGGGAAAAAGCATGAGAAAATTTGGCAGGTATGTCTAACGTGTCAATAAATTAAATGAAGTTTATTTTCACAAAACCAAATGGTCAGACTTGCTCATGGTTTCCTACCAAGAAGCAAGAATTACTCCCTAGAGACAGTAATCAAAGCGCAATTAGACCAGGCCTGGAATTTTTTTAAATATACTATCCTTTCTTCACACATGATTGCACTTTCATTCTTAGCAGAGATCCTTAACTCAAAGAAATACTAATGGGCTTTTCTAGCTTTGGGTCCTTCTGTGATAATATGCAATCATAACACAGATTTTAAAAAAGCAATTCATTTACAGCTACTACTACATATCCTTCACAATGTATCCATTCATTTATTCATTTAACAAATAATGGCATGGCCTGTTGGGTTGGTCTCTTTCATACACAGACAAACAGAAAATCTTTTTTCCTAATAATGTCAAAATGTTTTAGCCCCTGGGCGGGAATTTATCACCCTTAGAATATTCAATTAAGGTCCTATTTGAGTAAAAGTTTTTTTAATAAAATCAAGCTATTTTAACAGGATAACTGTATTTTCAAAATGTAGTAAATGGTCAAAGAACAGACAGACCAATCGAGGAAGGTAAACACAATTTTAAAACAAACCAGATTTAAGATGAATGATAGGATTTGCCACAGCAAATACAATGGGAATTTGACCTTATGAAAAGAAGTGACATTTTTCCTGTAGCATAACAGAACTCAAGGAGTCTTCTCCAAAGGAGAAAAAAAAAAAATGGGTTCCTCATCACGTCTACAAAGACTGAAAAAAAAGTTTACCTGAAAATAACTACAAAATTCCAGAAAGATTCAATAGTAGGGAGCAAGGGGACAAAGGCTGTCACATACAGTTGTGCAGGTTGCATACTGCACAAGAGCGACACATCTAACAGGGTACTGTTCACTTCAGAGACATTGTTAGGTTGTATATTTATTTTGACAATGTTTCAGGGGACAACAGCAAAGGGCATTGTTTTAATAAAATCAGCATGACAATTTTCTGACAAACGGAAGTAAAATGTATTGAGGAAGGGGTGCCTGTTTCTAATTTGCACAAAGACTTCATGTGGGCTAGCTGTGTCCCAGAAAAAGAAATTACGGTTAATAGATACAATTCAGATGATTCCTTGGAACAAATTGCTGCATTGAATCAACTTTTCAACCCAATGCTTTGCACACAAGCACTCCATGAATGTTTATTAAATAAACAAAAAACCAGCAAAGTGATTGTCAGGCACAGTCCTCTCAGGTAATTAACAAGGATATTACTGGAGACAGTGTCATTATTTCATTGCTATGGAAGCCAATTATCTCAGCACAGAGAAGAACTGGGAGACTTCAGATCTCACCCCTTCACCCAGGGAGAGCCGCATGTTTTCTCTCCCTCTTCCTCATACTCCAAGAACAAAGTCCAAGATGGCAGAACTGCAGGATGGCAACAACCCTGATCACTTAGTCATGGCACAAAGAGAGCCTTTGATTTCGCATGATTAAGAAATCTTCATTATAACAGATTTCAGAGTTTGTGACTGCAGCATAGACTAGTATTACTTAACTAATATGCTAAGGCAAGGAAATATGATCCAGCTTTTCCTTTCGACGTGATTTCCTCAGGTAGTCCACCTGCTCAGCCTCCTGTGACCTCCTGTATTCAGTAATGTTATGAGGGCAAGGGTGTGGGTAAGCAAAAGCAAAAACTCGATTCTCTTCCTTGGGCCTGGGTAGCCCATGCCTGTAATCCCAGCACTCTGGGAGGCTGATGCAGGAGGATTGCTTGAGCTCAGGAGTTCAAGGCCAGCCTGGGCAACAGAGGGAGACCTCATCTCTACAAAAAAAAAATAATTAGCTAGGCGTGGTGACACATGCCTGTAGTGCCAGCTACTTGGAAGGCTGAGGTGAAAGGATTGCTTGGGCCTGGGAGGTTAAGGCTGCAGTGAGCAGAGATGGCACCACCTCACTATAACCTGGGCAACAGAGTGAGACCCTGTCTCAAAAAAAAAAAAAAAAAGAAAGAAAAAAAACCAGCTTTTCCTCTCTACATCTTCATAACTGATGACTGAAGTCTTCTACGAGGACTCCACATTTTCAGGCTCTGTAATTGTTCCCTTCAAGGGTAAACCCAACTTCTTTAAACACTGCTCTAAGATCCCTGAAATAATTTTACTAGCATCTGCTTAACTACAGAGAAAACAGCAAGCCCTTACGGCTTATTTGAAAAAGCACAGAATGAGGAGTCACAGATTTTAGTTTGAGTTTTGCAACTTCCTAGCCACAAAGTGGCTCTGAAAGTGAGTATCAGCAATAAAAAATCATTTATCAGTGATAAAGAGCACAGCATCTTCTGTGAGCATCAGTGTCCTACTCTTCAAAAAGAATTACATTATGAAACAAGCGAAAACATTTTGAAACAGAACATATAAGCATAAACATCAACAACAAAAAAGAATCCATTCAAATTTCCCTAGGTATCCAGAGCTATGAGTCACCCAAACCCCTAAATGTCCTTCCAAATCCTAAGGTGAGCAAAAGTGTTCCCAATTAGACATTTAGGAATGTCTTTATATGTATGTATTATGTTAAGCTATATGCACAAGGCTAATAAAATTTCAGCTTACATCTGTATGGCATTCTACAGTTTATTAAGTTCTTTCATATACATTAAATCATGGCAAAGCTGTGCATTTTATAAGTTGAATGTATATTTTATAAAGCACTTGGGCCCTTTGGATAATCAATGTATGCACTCTATGCATGCCCATTGTATGTAACAAGGAGTATAGTGCTATTATTTTAGATTATTACAGTGATGTAAATTGCCGTATCTTTACTTTTATATTAGTAACCACAAGTATGATTTATGTGATGCTGAGCACTTTGTCAGGAATAAAACCCCTAATTAAAACTAGACTCCTATGGGAAAATATGATTCACTTTATAATGATTCACTTTACATTGGCTTCCAGATCATACAGCAACCCAAATCACGGTGTACCTGAGCATAGTTTGTGAAAATAATTAGTAATCAGAGGGGAGTATAAAAACCTTTGGGAACCACCTCTGTGTTGTGAACTTTCCCCTATAGGATGTATGCCTTTTTATTTTAATAAGAAATAAGATCATTTTACTTTAAAGGGACCAAAAAAAAAACAGTTATAGAATGAGTTATATTGGTCAAAATAGGGTATGACTGATCTCTCCTATCATCTATCGTTACTTAGAAAATGGCAAATATCCCACCTCCTTTTAATGGCATCATCTGAGAATGCATTTGAGACTAGCAAATTAGTAAAACAAATAAAATGATGCCAAAACAGAATATTCAATGCCTCTTTCTTTACCTTCCCTATTGCTTTTAAGTGAAACTGAAGAGCAGGCTCCTACATCTGATACCAAGTGACTAATTCAATTAAGCTCAAACTGAAGTCCTGTTTTATATAGATATTAATACTGTCTGCATTGATGTTTATAAAAAGCTTTGAAATTTTTTAGGTATATTGATGTTATCTGAAGCCTAAGTGCTCAAATAGCCATAGTTACTAATGCAGATTTATCATGGAGAACTTCAAAAATATACATTTAATGTATACAGATGACCAATTCATACAGAGCATGAGCTAAAGGAAATTTACTTTTTTAGCCATTATGCACACACAGACACACACACACACATCTCGTGATACTTCATTCTTCAAATGTTTAGTACTTTCAGGGTTTTTTAAAAAAAAAATAAACAACTCATAAGTTATACAATCACTAAAAGAGCTAAGAAGTGGAACATCAAATTCACTTCAGACCATGTTGAAATAAAGTTTTTAATCTGAACTGTGTCACTCCAAGTGGGTTCTCAGCATGTAGGTAGCAGGCAGCTTTTCACGGTGTACAACTTGAGGGACATGATAAGCTCTTTACCTGTCCAAAAGGAACTTCAACATCATGAGTGAAGTGGCCAACATTTCAGCCATTGCTCTTACAGATTGTAACCACTGAGGACCGAGGGAGATGAGAGAAAAGGAATTAACTTTTTTTGAATATGCACCATATAGAAAAGGAGTTTCTTTACCTATGTTATCTTACTTGAACCATAAAACTACCTCTTGGGCAGGTATTGCCATCTTTATTTTGCAAAGGAAAGAGAACATATGTTCCAAAGGATTAAGCAACTGGCCCAATGCCACACAGCTATGCTCAGTGGTAGACTGAAGCTACATTTGATTTCAGTGCTGCCTACCCTGCACACACCAAGCAGCAGTCATGGAATTTTTTTTTTCCTAACAACTACCAAATAATCCACACCCTACTTCCCATAGCCTATAATGACTGGCATTTAAAAGCAAGAAAATCAAGATATTCAAAGGGTATAACAAACGCTCCCAGTTAAAATGGCAACCTCAGAGAGAGCCAGTCAACACACCTTAACTCATGACAATGGGACAATTTTACAGATTTGACTTGTTTGTTGCCGAGAACTCTGTCAGGAAATTAAACCCCAATTAGAACTAAATTCCTAGCAGGGCACAGTGGCTCATGCCTATAATCCCAGAACTCTGGGAGGCCAAGGTAGGAGAATTGCTTGAACCTCAGAGGTTGAGGCTGCAGTGAGCCATGTTTGCACCACTACACTCAAGCCTGGGTGACAAATAAGATTTGCTTTACAACAGAGGTCCCCAACCCTGGGCCATGGACCAGTACCAATCCGTAGCCTGTTAGGAACCAGGCTGCACAGCGGGAGGTGAGTGGCAGGCAAGCAAGTGAAGCTTCATCTGTATTTACAGCCACTCCCCATTGCTCACATTACCGCCTGAGCTCTGCCTCTTGTCAGATCAGCAGCATCACAGGAGTGCAAGCCCTATCAGTGAACTGCGCATGCAAGCGATCTAGGTTGCATGCTCCTTATGAGAATCTAATGCCTGATGATGTGTCACTGTCTCCCATCATCCCTAGATGGGACCACCTTGTTGCAGGAAAACAAGCTCAGGGCTCCCACTGATTCTACATTACGGTGAGTTGTACAATTATTATATATTACAATGTAATAATGATAGAACTAAAGTGCACAAGGCAGGGCATGGTGGCTCACACCTGTAATTCTCTTTGGAAGGCCAAGGTGGGTGGATCACCCGAGGTCAGAAGTTCAAAACCAGCCTCGCCAACATAGGGAAACCCTGTCTCTACTAAAAACACAAAAATTAGCCATGCATGGTGGTGCACACCTGTAATCCCAGCTGCTGGAGAGGCTGAGTCAGGAGAATCATGTGAACCTGGGAGGCAGAGGTCATAGTGAGCCAAGATTGCACCACTACGCTCCTCCAGCCTGGGCAACAGAGCAAGACTGACACATGTACACGTATGTTTATTGCAGCACTATTCACAAAAGCAAAAACTGGGAACTAACCCAAATGTCCATCAATGATAGACTGGATTAAGAAAATGCGTCACACATACACCATGGAATACTATGCAGCCAAAAAAGGATGAGTTCATGTCCTTTGCAGGGACATGGATGAAGCTGGAAACCATCATTCTGAGCAAACTGTCACAAAGACAGAAAACCAAACACTGTATATTCTCACTCATAGGTGGGAACTGAACAATGAGAACACTTGGACACAGGACAGGGAACACCACACCGTGGGGCCTGTCATGGAGTGGGGGGAGGGGGAAGGGATAGCATTAGGAGAAATACCTAATGTAAATGATGAGTTAATGGGTGCAGCACACCAACATGGCACATGTATACCTGTGTAACAAACCTGCACGTTGTGTACATGTACCCTAGAACTTAAAGTACAATAAAAAAATTAAAATAAAAACAGTGCACAATAAATGTAATGTACTTGAATCATCCCCAAACCATCTCCTGCCCCCACTTGCCAGTCCACAGAAAAATTGGCTTCTACAAAACCATTCCCTGGTGCCAGAAAATTGGGGGACTGCTGCTTTACATTAAGATTTTGAGATCTTTTGGCTACCAAACGCTGCTTGAAGAGGCTTCTGTAAAAACTCAAGAGACTACTAAGTTTAAAAGTGTTCCAGGAATGAGGAAGTCAGAGTCTATGGATGATAACATTGAATGAATGTGATTTTTTAAGGTCTACCCCAAAATGCCAGGCACGATTTAATCCTCAGAACCCCCCAATAAGACAGGTATGATTTGTCACATCATCCCATTCTATAGATAAGGAAAATCAGGCTGAAAAGATTTATAAATTTGCCTATTCCTCACTACATATCACTTTCCCAGGGCTGCCATAACAAAGTCCCAGAAACTGGGTGGTTGAACCAGAAGTTTATTGGCTCACAGTTCTAGGGGCTAGAAGTCAACAATCAAGGTGCCAGCTCCTGTGAGGGCTGTGGGGGAGATTCTGTTCCATGCCTTGCTCAGAGCTTCTGAGAGGCTCAGGTGTTCCTTGGCTTGTAGCTGGGATTCTCCCTGTGTCTTCACATTGTCTTCCCTCTGTCCACGTCTGTCTCAGTGTCCAAATTTCCTCTTTTAATAAGGATGCTACTCATGCTGGATTAGGGCCCATGCTAATGAGTTCATGTTACCTCAACTACCTCTGTGAAGACTCTTTACCAAATAAGATCATATTTGGAGGCTGGAGCATTAGGACTTCAACATCTTTTGAGGCAGTACAATTCAATCCATAACACACAGCTAGGAAGTGGTCAGGCTGCATGCAGTTAACCACTACTCTATAAACCTGGCACCTCCTCAGGGAAGCCAAAGTGAAGGGCAGAGGACCTCCAAGTGAGAGAGTTTGGAGACAGACATGGGCAGACTGGAAGCAGAAAGAATGAGGGAGATGACTACCATCTGATGAGTGTGTATATTCTAATGACTTGAGAGCAATTTTTTTTTAGGCGGAGTTTAGCTCTTGTTGCCCAGGCTGGAGTGCAATGGCGCAATCTCAGCTCACCACAACTTCCACCTCCCAGATACAAGCAATTCTCCTGCCTCTGCCTCCCTGGTTCAAGTGATTCTCCTACCTCAGCCTTCAGAATAGCTAGGATTACAGGCATGCACCACCACACCCAGCTAATTTTGTATTTTTAGTAGAGACGGGGTTTCTCCATGTTGGTCAGGCTGGTCTTGAACTCCCAATCTCAGGTGATCTTCCCACCTAGGCCTTCCAAAGTGCTGAGATTACAGGCGTGAGCCACCATGCCCAGCCAGAACAATTTTTTTTTTTTTTACTTTAAGTTCTGGGATATATGTGCAGACTGTACAGGTATGTTACATAGGTATAAACGTGCCATGGTGGTTTGCTCCACTTATCAACATGTCATCTAGGTTTTAAGCCCCGCATGCATTAGATATTTGTCCTAATGCTCTCCCTCCCCTTGCCTCCCACCCCTCGATAGGCCCCGATGTGTGTTGTTACCCTGTGTCCATGTGTTCTCATTAAGAACATTTTAAACAATTACCCCTCACATCTGTTGAGGGGTCATCCATGATCATGCCTGCTATGTGGCCAGCACTGCGCTAATCCTGCAGAAGCTACAGGACTCAGCCTCAGCCTCTGCCTTCAGTCAGCTTTCCTTCTTATGGCTCAGCCAGCTTGGAGGGTGAGAAGGTGCAGACATGTCCCATGTAATCACCAGAGTGAAAGACATCACATCAAAGACTGTACAGGAGAGGTACAAGTTACAATGTACTATGAAAACACAGAGGAGCACAGCTTTAATTTCCATTCCAGATGGCTTCAAGAGAAAACAGGCTCTGCTGTGGGTAGGATTTCAACAGAAAGGGGGTATAAGGTAAGAATATAGAAGGCAAGGCAAACCAACACTCATCAAGACCTTCATATGGAGACCCTAGGCTGGGGGGGTTCTCACGTAAGCTACCACATTCAATCCTTAAAGTCACCCTATGCCATCAATATTATCCCCAATTTACGAGAGAAGCAGCTAAAGCTTGGGAAATTCCAAGGAGGGGGATAAGTCCAGAATCCTAACCCCCAACTCAGCTGAAAAACCAAAGGTCTTGGATAGCACATAACTCAGGTACGTGGCTCTCAAGAGGTTGAAAAGAAAGGCGAACCTACAAAATGAGTTAAACCAAATCAACTGACCATTTCTGACACTAAAACAATGCAAAAGTATGGCCCAGAATGAAAAAATTAGAGAATCCTTTCATCAAAAAATATCAAGTCTGTTCAAATTTACTGCAGTAAAATAAAATAGGCTACTGTAGCCAAAATACAGGAAAAATTCAGACAGGTGTTAAGTGGTCATGTTTAAAAAATGGAAGTGATCATGCCGCCAGCAAGGGTAGCTATGCTTATGTGAGTGTGTTTATGTATGTGTGTTTTTACATGTACATTTTCTCCCTTAAGCCACCAAAACCTTAGGAAAATTTTATGACAACAATGTGCCATGTATGTAAAGATGGATGGGTTAAAGTTACTGTTTTCTTAGCATCTGTCTGGCATTTGACAGCCATGCACCAGTGCACTATCTGGAAAGATTTAGGGCTTTTGCTGTAAAATTATTTATTAGTTGTTATTTATACTACGTGCTCACTGGCAGACCACCCAGTGTTGTAACAATAAAAGCAGTCACGCTGCATCTCTCCAAAACAAGCAAAAGACCAAGGGGGCTGCCTCTGGGTGTCACCACTGAAGGATGTGGCTTCCGGCAGGGAAGTGTGTTAAATGTTTTGAAGGTGCTGCAATCCTAACAGAGACCCCGGGAAATGGAAACGGCCTGGGCTCAGCAGGAGCACTCTGCTCGGGTAAGCCGTCCTCCTCTCCCAGCCTCAGTTGTCATCTACAAAAGGAAGGGCTGCCCCCAAAGTCCCTAAGATCCCTTCCCCTCTGAATTCTAGTTTGTAAAAGACTGAAAGCTATTAGCAGTTCCATACTAACCACCAGGATGCAATCTGGGGCTGATCTCAGTGCCTGGGGGCCTCAGGATCTGACAGACTGCCGGCATCTCCTCTACATCCCAATTGAACCTGTTAGTGAGCTAACAAGACATGTTTGAACATTCTTAAAGGCCTCAAAAGAAAAGCTCCTTGTGCAACGTTTAACTTTATTAAATATGTCAAGGTTGTGGTTCCATTAGACCATCCAAGAAGAGACTGAGTTTTTCTTTTCGAAATGTAGAAAATAACTATAAAATGTCACACTTCTACTACTTATGCTTATTTAAATAAATAAGCACCAAAAATAAATTAACTAATAAAGCAAGATTCTCCCTCCCTTTTCTCCCCCCAAAAATACCTTTGGGGATTTGTAATTATTTCCCTGTCTAAAAACTGAACCCAATGCAGACACGCCAATATCCTCTTCTTAAGTACATAGGATTATTCCATATTAACCCTCTCCTTTCTGGCGATCAGTATCTCTCTCTCTCTCTCAGGTTGAAGCTGGCATCGGCCAGTCTCATTTGTGGGATAATTAACTCAGGGAACTTTCCAGTGGTCTTGGGTCGGCCTCCTAACTTTTCCAAGGCTGAAGTAGCCCAAAGCGGTTAAAAAGTTACCTGTCCAACCAAGGTCACCTAGGCTTACTGTCTGAAGCAGAATTCGGGATTCCAAGCCCTGCTCCTCTCCCACTAAAGAAGAATGTTCTCCTAGCTTGCAAGAAAGGACACAAGCGGATGCTGCTGCTATTCCCCTTTTTAAGCCTTACTCCTGTTTATGATTCCTAAACCTGGATGCATCCCAGTCACTTCTAGAGACCAAGTCTCCAAGCCTGATGAATCTACTCACAGAATCTACAGTTTTTTTCAAAGTCCCCCCAAATAATTCGGGTTTAGAAACCACTGCACATTCATACTAAACACAGAAATAAAGAACATAAAAAGAACACAATATAGAGAACTTTAATAAAATTTTTCCTTTCCAAAAGTTTTATTATATAGGCTGGGTGCGGTGGCTCACGCCTGTAATCCCAGCACTTTGGGAGGCCATACTGGGAGGATCACTTGAGGTCAGGAGTTTGAGACCAGCCTGGCCAACATGGTGAAACCCCATCTTACCAAAAACACAAAAACTAGCTGGAAATGGTGGTGTATGCCTGTAATCCCAGCTATTCGGGAGGCTGGGGCAGGAGAATCGCTTGAATCCAGGAGGTGGAGGTTGCAGTGACCCAAGATCATGCCACTGCACTCCAATCTCGGCAACAAGAGTGAAACTACATCTCAAAAAAAAAAAAAAAAAAAGAAAGTTTTATTATATAAATTTCCAAACATATTCAAAAGTAGAAATCATTTAATGAATCCCCAAATAAGTATCATCCATTCCTCACAATTATCCAGATTTTGCCACACTTGCTTTATCAATCCCCTTTTCTTCTTTGCTGCGGTATTTTAAAGTCAGTCCCAGAAATCATCCTTATATATAGCCATCCACCACTTAATGACAGGGATACATTCTGAGAAATGCATCATCAGGCAATTTCATCATTGTGCAAACATCTCAGAGTTTACTTACGCAAACCTAGATGGTGCAACCTAGGCTATATGGTATAACCTATTGCTCCTAGGCTGTAAGTCTGTACAGCATGTGACTACACTGATTACTGTAGGCAATTATGTATCTAAGCATACAAAAGGTGCAGTGAAAATACAGTATTAAATCTTATGGAACTATCATCATATATTCAGTCTTTTGTTAACCAAAATGTTCTTATGCAGCACATGACTGTCCTTCAATATGCATCTCTACAAAAAAAGCATTTGATAAAATTCAACATCCTTTCTCGATTAAAAAAACACTAAACTATAAATAGAAACGTCATAACATGATAAAGGCCACAGATGAAAAACTCACAGTGAACATCATACTTAATGATGAAAAACCGAAAACTTTTTCCCTAAAATCAGAAACAAGATAAGGATCCCCACATATACAACTTCTATTCAACACAGTATTGAAAGCTCCAGCCAGAGAAATGAGGCAAGAAAAAAACATAGTAAAAGGCATCCAATTGGAAAGGAAGAGGTAAAATTATCTCAGTTCACAAATGACATGATCTCATATGTAAAACCCTAAAAAAAAAATTCTAGGCAAATTTAGGAGGCACTTCAAAGATGGCCAAATAGGAACAGCTCTAGTCTACAGCTCCCAGCAAGATTGACACAGAAGATGGGTGATTTCTGCATTTCCAACTGAGTTACCCGGTTCACCTCATTGGGACTGGTTGGACAGTGGGTGCAGCCCATAGAGGGCAAGCGGAAGCAGGGTGGGGAGTTGCCTCACCCAGGAAGTGCAAGGGGTCAGGGGATTTCCCTTTCCTAACCAAGGGAAGCCATGAGTGACTGTACCTGGAGGAACCGTACACTCCTGCCCAAATACTGCACTTTTCCCACAGTCTTCACAACCAGCAAAACAGGAGATTCCCTCCCGTGCCTGGCTTGACAGGTCCCATGCCCATGGAGCCTTGCTTGCTGCTAGCACAGCAGTCTGAGATCAACCTGGGATGCTGGAGCGTGGTAGCAGGAGGAGCATCCACCATTGCTGAGGCTTGAGTAGGTAGTTCTATGCTCACTGTGTAAACAAAGAGGCGAGAAAGCTCAAACTGGGCACAGCCCACCACAGCTTAACAAGGCCTACTGCCTCTCTAGATTCCACCTCTGGGGGCAGGGCATATCTGAACAAAAGGCAGTAGACAGCTTCCACAGACTTAAACGTTCCTGCCTGACAGTTCTGAAGAAAGCAGTGGTTCTCCCAGCACAGCATTCGAGCTCTGATAACGGACAGACTGCTTCCTCAAGTGGGTCCCTGACCCCCGTGTAGCCAGACTGGGAGACACCTCCCAGTAGGGGCTGACAGATACCTCATACAGGTGGGTGCCAATCTGGGACGAAGCTTCCAAAGGAAGGATCAGTCAGCAATATTTGCTGTTCTGAAGCCTCTGCTGGTGATATATAGGCAAACAAGGTCTGGAGTGGACCTCCAGCAAACTCCAACAGACATGCAGCTGAGGGGCCTGTCTGTTAGATGGAAAACAAACAGAAAGGAATAGCATCAACATCAACAAAGACATCCACACCAAAACCCCATCTGTAGGTCACCAACATCAAAGACCAAAGGTAGATAAAACCACTAAGATGGGGAGAAACCAGAGCAGAAAGGCTGAAAATTCCAAAAACCAGAATGCCCCTTCTCCTCCAAAGGAACACAACTCCTCGCCAGCAAGGGAACAAAACTGGATGGAGAATGACTTTGACAAGTTGACAGAAGTAGGCTTCAGAAGGTTGGTAATAACAAACTTCTCCCAGCTAAAGGAGCATGTTCTAAACCATCACAAGGAAGCTAAAAACCTTGAAAAAAGGTTAGATGAATGGCTAACTAGAATAACCTGTGTAGAGAAGAGTTTAAATGACCTCGTGGAGCTGAAAACCACAGTAAGTGAACTGCGTGAAGCATACACAAGCCTCAATAGCCAATTCGATCTAGCAGAAGAAAGAATATCAGCAACTAAAGATCAAATTAATGAAAGTGAGAAGACAAGATTAGAGAAAAAAAAGTGAAAAGAAATGAACAAAGCCTCCAAGAAATATGGGACTATGTGAAAAGACCAAATCTACATTTGACTGGTATACCTGAAAGTGATGGGGAGAATGGAACCAAGTTAGAAAACACTCTTCAGGTATTATCCAGAAGAACTTTCCCAACCTAGCAAGACAGGCCAACATTCAAATTCAGGAAGTACACAGAACACCACAAAGATACTCCATGAGAAGAGCAACCCCAAACACATAATTGTCAGATTCACCAAGGTTGAAATGAAGGAAAAAAGGTTAAGGGCACCCAGAGAGAAACGTCCGGTTACCCACAAAGGAAAACCCATCAGACTAACAGCAGATCTCTCTGCAGAAACCCTACAAGCCAGAAGAAGGGGCCAATATTCAACATTCTTAAAGAAATGTTCAGCCTAGAATTTCATATCCAGCCAAACTAAGCTTAATAAGTGAAGGAGAAATAAAATCCTTTACAGAAGGCAAATGCTGAGAGATTTTTGTCACCACCAGGCCTGCCTTACAAGAGCTCCTGAAGGAAGCACTAAACACGGAAAGGAACGACCAGTACCAGCCTCTGCAAAAACATGCCAAATGGTAAAGACCATCTATGCTATGAAGAAACTGCATCAATTAATGTGCAAAATAACCAGCTAGCATCATAGCGACATGATCAAATTCACACATAACAATATGAACCTTAAATGTAAATGGGCTAAATGCTTCAATTAAAACAACGGGGTCAAATTCACACATAACAATATGAACCTTAAATGTAAATGGGCTAAATGCTCCAATTGAAACACACAGACTAGCAAATTGGATAAAGAGTCAAGACCTATCGGTGTGCTGTATTCAGGAAACCCATCTTAGGTGCGAAGACACACATAGGATTAAAATAAAGAGATGCAGCCGTCTGGGATCTGAGCGGTGCCTCTGCCCAGCCACCGCCCTGTCTAGGAATGTGAAGAGCGCCTCTGCCTGGCCACTGCCCCGTCTGGCAAGTGAGGAGCGCCTCTGCCTGGCTGCCCCACCATCAGTGAAGTGAGCAGCACTTCTGCCTAGCCGCCCCACCATCCAGGAAGTGAGGCACCCTTCTGCCTGACTGCCCCACCACAGGTGAAGTGAGGAGCACCTCTGCCCGACTGCCCCACCATCTGGGAAGTGAGGAGAACCTCTGCCTGGCCACCCCACCATCAGTGAAGTGAGGAGCGCCTCTGCCCGGCCACTCAACTGACTAGGAAGTGAGGTTTGCCTCTGCCCAGCCACCCCACCATCTGGGAAGTGAGGAGCATCTCTGCCGGCCACCCCACCATCTGGGAAGTGAGGAGTGCCTCTGCCCGGCCACCCAACTGACTGGGAAGTGAGGAGCGACTCTGCCTGGCCACCACCCTGTCTGGGAAGTGAGGAGTGCCTCCACCCGGTCGCCCAACTGACTGGGACATGAGGAGCACCTCTACCCGGCCGCCCCACGGTCTGGGAAGTGAGGAGCACCTCTGCCTGGCCACCCCACGGTCTGGGAAGTGAGGAGCGCCTCTGCCTGGCTGGCTCACGGTCTGGGAAGTGAGGAGCGCCTCTGCCCAGCTGCCATCCTGTCTGGGAAGTGAGGAGCACCTCCACCCAGCCGCCTACCGTCTGGAAAGTGAGGAAAGCCTCTGACCAGCCGCCCCACTGTCTGGGATGTGAGGAGCGCCTCTGCCCGCCTGCTGCCTTGTCTAGGAAGTGAGGGGTGCCTCTGCGCAGCTGCTGCCCCATCTGGGAAGGCAGGAGCGCCTTTACCCAGCCCCGACAACATCTGGGAAGTGAGGAGCGCCTCTGCCCCCGCATCCCACAGTCTGGGAAGAGAAGAGCACTTCTGCCCGGCCGCTGTGCAACCCTCCAAGTGTGAAGTGACAGCCTTGAGTGTGATCTTTCTGCCCTCCCCAAGTTTGCATTTTTGACATTAAAGTTTACTTTTTAATTAAAAAAATAAAAAATAAAAAAATTAAAGGAATAGAGGAAGATCTACCAAGCAAATGGAAAGCAAAAAAAAAAGCAGGGGTTGCGATCCTGGTCTCTGGTAAAACAGACTTTAAACCAACAAAGATCAAAAGAGACAAAGAAGGCCATTACATAATGGTAAAGGGATCAATTCAACAACAGCAGCTAACTATCCTAAATCTATATGCACCCAATACAGGAACACCCAGATTCATAAAGCAAGTTCTTAGAGACCTACAAAGAGACTTAGATTCCCACACAATAATAATGGAAGACTTTAACACCCCACTGTCAATATTAGACAGATCAACGAGACAGAAAATTAACAAGGATATTCAGGACTTGAACTCAGCTCTGGACCAAGCGGACCTAACAGACATCTACAGAACTCTCCACCCCAAATCAACAGAATATACATTCTTCTCAGCAATACAGTGCACTTATTCTAAAATTGACCACATAATTGGAAGTAAAGCACTCCTCGGCAAATGTGAAAGAACAGAAATCACAACAAACTGTCTCTCAGACCACAGTGCAATCAAATTAGAACTCAGGATTAAGAAACTCACTCAAAACTGCACAACTACATGGAAACTGAACAACCTGCTCCTGAATGGCTACTGGGTACATAACGAAATGAAGGCAGAAATAAAGATGTTCTTTGAGGCCAGGTGCGGTGGCTCACACCTGTAATTCTAGCACTTTGGGAGGCCGAGGCGGGCAGATCACCAGGTCCAGAGATTGAGACCATCCTGGCTAACACAGTGAAACCCCGTCTCTACTAAAAATGCAAAAAATTAGCCAGGCATGGTGGCAGGTGCCTGTAGTCCCAGCTACTCGGGAGGCTGAGGCAAGAGAATGTCATGAACCTGTGAGGCAGAGCTTGCAGTGAGCCGAGATCGCGCCACTGCACTCTAGCCTGGGCAACAGAGCGAGACTCCGTCAAAAAGAAAAAAAAAAAAAAAAAAAAGATGTTCTTTGAAACCAATGAGAACAAAGACACAATGTACCAGAATATCTGGGACACATTCAAAGCAGTGTGTAGAGAGAAATTTATAGCACTAAATGCCCACGAGAAAGCAGCAAAGATCTAAAATCGGCACCCTAACATCACAATTAAAAGAACTAGAGAAGCAAGAGCAAACAAATTCAAAAGCTAGCAGAAGGCAAGAAATAACTAAGATCAGAGCAGAACTGAAGGAGATAGAGACACAAAAAGCCCTTCAAAAAAATCATTGAATCCAGGAGCTGGTTTTTGGGAAAGATCAACAAAATAGACCACCAGCCAGACTAATAAAGAAGAAAAGAGAAAAGAATCAAGTAGATGCAATAAAAAATGATAAAGGAGATATCACCACCGATCCCACAGAAATACAAACTACCATCAGAGAATACTATAAACACCTCTACACAAATAAACTAGAAAGTCTGGAAGAAATCGATAAATTCCTGGACACATACACCCTCCCAAGGCTAAACCAGGAAGAAGTTGAATCTCTGAATAGACCAATAACAGGTTCTGAAATTGAGGCAATAGCCTACCAAGCAAAAAAAGTCCAGGACCAGATGGATTCACAGCCAAATTCTACCAGAGATACAAAGAGGAGCTGGTACCATTCCTTCTGAAACTATTCCAAACAACAGAAAAAGAGGGAATCCTCTCTAACTCATTTTATGAGGCCAGCATCATCCTGATACCACAGCCTGGCAGAGACACAAGAGAGAAAGAGAATTTTAGGCCAATATCCCTGATGAACATCAACGCAAAAATCCTCAATAAAATACTGGCAAACCGAATCCAGCAGCACATCAAACGCTTATCCACCATGATCAAGTCATCTTCATCCCTGGGATACAAGGCTGGTTCAACATATGCAAATTAATAAATGCAATCCATCACATAAACAGAACCAAAGACAAAAACCACATGATTATCTCAATAGATGCAGAAAAGGCCTTCAATAAAATACCACTTCATGCTACAAACTCTCAATAAACTAGGTATTGATGGACTGTATCTCAAAATAATAAGAGCTATTTAGGATAAACCCACAGCCAATATCATACTAAATGGGCAAAAACTGGAAGTATTCCCTTTGAAAATTGGCACAAGACAAGGATGCCCTCTCTCACCACTCCTATTCAACATAGTGTTGGAAGTTCTTCTGGGGCAATCAGGCAAGAGAAAGAAATAAAGGGTATTCAATTAAGCAAACACAAAGTCAAATTGTCTCTGTTTGCAGATGACATGACTGTATGTTTAGAAAACCCCATCATCTCAGCCCAAAATCTCCTTAAGCTGATAAACAACTTCAGCAAAGTCTCGGGATACAAAATCAATGTGCAAAAATCACAAGCATTCCTATACACCAAGAACAGACAAACAGCCAAATCATGAGTGAACTCACATTCATAATTACTACAAAGAGAATAAAATACCTAGGAATCCAACTTACAAGGGATGTGAAGGACCTCTTCAAGGAGAACTACAAACCACTGCTCAATAAAATAAAAGAGGATACAAACAAATGGAAGAATATTCTGTGCTCATGGATAGGAAGAATCAATATCGTGAAAATGGCTACACTGCCCAAAGTAATTTATAGATTCAATGCTAACCCTATCAAGCTACCATTGACTTTCTTCACAGAATTGGAAAAAAACTACTTTAAAGCTCATATGGAACCAAAAAAGAGCCCACATAGCCAAGACAATCCTAAGCAAAAAGAACAAAGCTGAAAGCATCATGCTACCTGACTTCAAACTATACTACAAGGCTACAGTAACCAAAACAGCATGGTACTGGTACCAAAACAGATACATAGACAAATGGAACATAACAGAAGCCTCAGAAATAACACCACACATCTACAACCATCTGATCTTTGACAAACCTGACAAAAACAAGAAATGGGGAAAAGATTCCCTATTTAATAAATGGTGCTGGGAAAACTGGCTAGCCATGTGTAGAAAGCGGAAACTGGACTCCTTCCTTACAGCTTATACAAAAATTAACTCAAGATGGGTTAAAGACCTAAACACAAGACCTAAAACCATAAAAACCCTAGGAAAAAAGCTAACTAATACCATTCAGGACATAGGCATGGGCAAAGACTTCATGACTAAAACACCAAAAGCAATGGCAACAAAAGCCAAAATAGACAAATGAGACCTAATTAAACTAAAGAGCTTCTGCACAGCAAAAGAAACTATCATCAGTGTGAACAGGCAACCCACAGAATGGGAGAAAAATTTTGAAATCTATCCATCTGACAAATGACTAATATCCAGGGTCCACAAAGAACTTAAATTTACAAGAAAAAAAAACAACCCCATCAAAAAGCAGGCAAAGGCTATGAACAGACACTCCTCAAAAGAAGATATTTATGCAGCCAACAGACATATGAAAAAATGCTCATCATCACTGGTCATTAGAGAGATGCAAATCAAAACCACAATGAGATACCATTTCATGTCAGTTAGAATGGTGTTCATTAAAAAGTCAGGAAACAACAGATGCTGGAGAGGATGTGGAGAAATAGGAATGCTTTTACACTGTTAGTGGGAATGTAAATTAGTTCAACCATTGTAGAAGACAGTGTGGTGATTCCTCAAGGATCTAGAACTAGCAATCCCATTACTGGGTATATACCCAAAGCATTATAAATCATGCTGCTATAAAGACACATGCACATGTATGTTTATTGTGGCACTATTCACAATAGCAAAGACTTGGAACCAACCCAAATGTCCAACAATGATAGACTGGATTAAGAAAATGTGGCACATATACACCATGGAATACTAGGCAGCCATAAAAAAGGATGAGTTCATGTCTTTTTCATGGACATGGATGAAGCTGGAAACCATCATTCTTAGAAAACTATCACAAGGACAGAAAACCAAACACCACAACTTCTCACTCATAAGTGGGAGTTGAACAATGAGAACACTTGGACACTGGGCGGGGAACATCACACCCTGGGGCCTGTCGTGGAGTAGGGGTCAGGGGGAGGGATAGCATTGGGAGAAATACCTAATGTAAAACGATGAGTTGATAGGCACAGCAGACCAACATGGCACATGTATACCTATGTAGCAAACCTGCACATTGTGCACACATACACTAGAACTTAAAGTAAAATAATAATAAAAAGAAATGCATATTTAACTTGAAAAAAAATTCTAAAAACTATTTGAACTAATAAATGAACCCAGGAAAGAGGTACAGGGTACAAAACCAACACACTAAAATCAGTTGAATTTCTGCACACTAACAATGACAATCTGAAAATAAACAATTTCATTTACAATAATGTCAAAAAGAATAGAATACTTAGGAATAAATTTAACCAAGAAAGTGAAAGACTTTCACATTCAAAAAACTACAAGACATTGCTGAAAGAAATTAAAGATGACATATAGATGGAAAGACACCCCATGTTGATGGATTGAAGTCTTAATACTGTTAAAATGACAATATTACCCAACGTGATCTACAGATTCAAGCAAGCCCTATCAAAATCCTTGGCCTTTTTGGCAGAAAATCCTATTCTGAAGTTCATATTGAATCTCAAGGGGCCCCAAACAGCTGAAATACTCTTGGAGAAAAAAAAAATGACAAAGTATAAAGACCCACACTTCCTGATTTCAAAACTGGTTACAAAACTACATCATCAAAACAGTATGATACTAGCATAAGGACAGACATATAGACTAGTGGTATAGAATACAGCCCAGAAATAAACCCTCACATATATGGTTAAGTGATTTTCAACAAAGTTATCAAGACTATTCAATGTGGGAAGGACAGCCTTTTTTAACAAATGGCGCAGGAAAAGTTGGATATCCACACACAAAAGAATGAAGTGGGACCCTTACCTAATATCAGGTACAAAAACTAACTCAAAATGGATCAAAGACCTAAGCATAAGAACTAAAACTATACAAATGCTGAGAAGAAAACATAGGGAAAAATCATGACATTGGATTTGGCAATAATTTCTTGGTTATGACATCAAAAGCACAAAACCAAAGAAAAATAAATTGGTCTTCATCGAAATTAGAAAATTCTGTGTAAACAACACTATCAAGACAGTGAAAAGGTAAGCCACAGGCTGGAAAAAAAATTTGCAAATCTGATAAGGGATTAATATCCAGAATATGTAAGAATTCCTACAACCCACGAAAAACAAAATCAATTTTAAAATGGCAAAAACAAAAACAAACAAAAAATCCACCTTGAGTAGACATCTCTCCAAAGCAGATAAACAAACGGCAAAAAGGACATGAAAAGATTTTCAATATCACTAGTCATTAGGGTAAATGCAAATCAGAATCACAATCAAATACCACTTCACACCCATTTGGATGGTTATTATTTTTAAAAAGAAAGAGAAGTGTTAGCAAGGCTGTAGAAAAATTAGAATCCTGGTGCGTTGCTGGTGGGAACATAAGATGGCGTAGCCTCTGTGCAAAACAGTATGATGGTTTCTCAAAAAGTTAAACATAGAATTACCCTATGATCCACCAATTCGACTTTCAGGTACGTATCCAAAAGAATTGAAAGCAGGGACTGAAACAGATACTTGTAGACCAATCACAGAAGCATTATTCCAATAGCCAAAAGTAGAAACAACTCAAATATCCATCAACAGATAAATGGATAAACAAATGTGGTGGTAAACACATACAACAGATTATTCAGTCTTAAAAAGAAATAAAATTTGGATGCATGCTACAACATGAGTGAAACTTGAAGATAAATTGCTAAGTGAAATAAGCCAGTCACAACAGAACAAATATTGTATGTCTCCACTTACGAGGTACCTGCAATAGGCAAATTCGCAGACAGACAATAAGTACAATAAAGGACACCAGGGCAGGATGGGAGGGACGGGTAATAGGAAGTTATTTTTGTTTAAACAGGTACGGAGTTTGCAATGATGAAAAAGTTCTGGAAACAAATAATGGTAACAGCTGCACAACATTGTCAATGTTTTGATATCACAGAATTGTACATTTTTAAACTGGTTAAAATGAGGCCAGGTGTGGTGGCTCATGCCTATAATCCTAGCCCTTTGGGAGGCTGAGGCAGGAGTATCACTTGAGGTCAGGCATTCAAGACCAGCCTGGCCAACATGGTGAAACCCTGACTCTACTAAAAATACAAAAATTAGCCAGGTGTGGTGACGTGCACCTGTAATCCCAGTTACTCGGGAGGCTGACGCAGGAGAATCACGTGAACCCGGGAGGCAGAGGATGCAGTGAGATGAGATTGCGGCACTGCACTCCAGCCTGGGTAACACAGTGAGACTCCATCTCAAAAATAAAAATAAAAAAACAGACCAGGTGCTGTGGCTCATGCCTGTAATCCCAGCACTTTCGGCGGCCATGGCAGGTGGATCACGAAGTCAAGAGATCGAGACCATCCTGGCCAACAAGGTGAAACCCCATCTCTACTAAAAATACAAAAATTAACTGGGCATTGTGGTGCGCACCTGTAGTCCCAGCTACTCGGGAGGCTGAGGCAGGAAAATCGCTTGAACCCAAGAGGCAGTGGTTGCAGTGAGCTGAGATTGTGCCACTGCACTCCAGCCTGGTCAAAGAGCAAAATTCCATCTCAAAAAAAATAAAAAAATAAACTGGTTAAAATGTTAAATTTTAAGTTACATAATTTATCACATTTAAAAAAACAAAAAAGTTCAACTTTCTAAAATACGGACTTTTTTGGATCCAGTAATATATCTTTAAACACTTTAGAATCTGTGACCTGAAAACTAAGTCTGACTCACTTCTTTTAAAAGTTTAGATTCTCCTTCTCTCTGTGCCATTCCAGAGTGTTACCTTAGGTAACCAACTTCTGTTTAGAACAGCAAAACATTACTTTCTCTTCTTAGGACTCATTTCTACAATCATCATCTAAAATCAGGAGTCAACAAAGTATGGCCTTCGAGCCAAATTCAGCTTGCCACCTGTTTTACTACAGCTTGTGAGCTAAGAATGATTTTTACATTTTAAAATAGTTGAAAAATTAACAGGGATATTTCATGACACATGAAAATTGTATGTAATTTCCATTTCAAGGTAATAAATTAAGTTTCATTGGAACACAGCATGCCTGTTCTTTTATGTATTGTCTATGGCTACTTTTGTACTACAAAGACAGAGGTGAGTTGTCACAACACAAGGGATACAGTCTGCAAGTCCTCAAACATTTACTACCAGGTCTTTTTTTTCTTTTTTTGGAGACAGGGTCTCTGTCACCCAGGCTGGAGTGCAGTGGCACTGTCTCAGCTCACTGTAGCTTCGACCTCCCAGGCTTAAGCCATCCACTCACCTCAGCCTCCCAAGTAGCTGGGAGCTGGGACTACAGGTGCATGCCATCACACCTGGCTAATTTTTGTATTTTTAGTAGAGACAGGGTTTCACCATGTTGCCCAGGCTGGTGATCTTGAACTCCTAAGCTCAAGCCATCTGCCCACTTTGGCCTCTCAAAGTGCTGGGATTACAGGCCTGAGTCACCATGCCCAGCCTACCTGGTCCTTTATAGAAAAAGACTGCTGATTTCTGATCTAAATTATCAACTCGGAAAAGGACAAACTGCAATGTCAAATTCCACTGAACTTCCCTTTGAGCTAACCAATCAGTTGTTATTTTTAAAGATCCAAACTATATGGCCATTCTCAGATTGAACTGACCTTTACTTTCACAAATCAAAATGAAGATTTCTGGAAGGAGCAGAAAGCTATTTTGAAGGTAAGAAATTGAGGGTGAACAG
This sequence comes from Symphalangus syndactylus, assembly GCF_028878055.3. Taxonomy (NCBI): domain Eukaryota; kingdom Metazoa; phylum Chordata; class Mammalia; order Primates; family Hylobatidae; genus Symphalangus; species Symphalangus syndactylus. Next base: position 120,710,971 of record NC_072431.2, on the reverse strand, counting down.
GGGAGGAGAGAGGCTTGCCATATTTGAAGAGTTGAGTGATTGTGGCAGAAAATGCTAGATACCTACCCCAATATTTATCTTCCTCTTTTTCCTTAGCAAAAGAATCCCCAAATAACTGTGCCAGCTGGAAAGTCTTCTATAATACTTCTGTGAGGTCTCCTTAAAGTGTGTGCATGTGCTGTCATACTAACCCTACTCAGCCCGACTATGAGACACTGGATAAGAAACACGACAAATCAGAAAGGAGGAGGAGGGGACCGCCAGCCACTGCAGGGGACTTTTCCCAAGGGCAGGTCCAGGAGCAACTGTGTCTGGCAAACATACCTGTTCTCTGGGAGCCCTTTTCAGCATGCATGCAACTTAGCAGCTCAGTGAGGGGAAAGCTGATCACAGCACCAGAAGTTCATTAATCACCAAATTGAAAGCAATTGATCATCTAGCTAATTGATGGGTCAGTTCAGTCCAAACTCATTCATACATGCAGCAAACTATTATTTCCAAAAATGTCTAGTTTGCTTTCAAATAAACAAAGATAATTTATTTTAATTAGTACCCCCACACAGCAACAGCAGACAGAATTAAATCTGTCTTGCCTATAATTTTCCTTCCCTGTGTTCATGGAATAAAAACTATGCAAACAAGATTGGGCTAAAACTATTTTCTGTATTTTTCGAGTAAAAAAAAATCTTCACATTGTTTTTCAAACCTGCCAAATTTAAAAAAATATATTTAATCCCAGCAGAGCTAAGAAAGGTAAAAAGGGAGTTTCAAAACTAAGTCACCCCAACCATCACAGCAGAAAATTTTCCAAGCTGAGGTTAATTTTTAAGCATAGGGAGTCCTGCCACTTCTGCGATTGCAGCCCCAGTTGAAACTAAAAACTCAACTAGGAATACCCAGAGATACAGCCATGATGATATAAACAGCTCAAAAAGAAGCCCCCAGGTTACAAGATGTGGCAAAAAGGGGGAAGCTGCAGATGCTTTTTTGGCTCTGGGCAAACTCCTGAGACCCCAGGTGGAAACTGTGAAGTAATAGAAACTATTTGGTATTTAAATCTGTGCAGAGAGGAGTACACAGAATGAAATGGAACAAGCATCAGGGAAAATTGAGATTTCTCGTGGTGTTATTCCCCAAGTGGAAGCACTCTGCCTACTAAAACAGCTGTGAGAAATCCTGACATGCTTACACTCTTTCATTACCAAAGCCAGTCAGATTTTCCTTTACTCATGCAATTTCCATCACCTCGAAAAGAATATTCACCCTAAAGAGGTGAAGTCCATTAAAGTTTTGGGGTTTTCTTTTAAATGAACTTTTTTTTTTTTTTGAGACAAGTTCTTGCTCTGTCACCCAGGCTAAAGTGCAGTGGCACCATCTCTGCTCACTGCAACCTCTGCCTCCTGGACTCAAACTATCTTTCCACCTCAGCCTCCCAAGTACCTGGGGCTACAGGTGCATACCACCACATCTGGCTAATTTTTTGTATTTTTTGTAGAGACAGGGTTTCGCCATGTTGCTCAGGCTGGTCTCGAACTTCTGGGATCAAGGGATCCACCAGCCTTGGCCTCCCAAAGTGCTGGAATTTCAGGCGTGAGCCACTTTGCCTGGCCTACATTTTTAATCTAAAAACAAACAAACAAAAAAAAAAACCACCTTATATAAAAGATAAAAGTTGAGACCTAGTAAGGTTTATTTTCACTTATCTGCACCTTACCCTTCCCAGGACATTCTAAACCTCCTCAGGCAACCAGTGCCACGTGCAGTAGAGGGGCGGCCCTGGCACATGGTCATGGCCACATTTTTAGGGCTGGAACCCACATTTCCTGCATGCTTCTGAATCAGTCTTTCCATCAAGCTCCCTTCTGATGGGAAATAAAAGATAATCCAGGGGCTATTTGCTGTTTCTTTACACACCTCTGGTCCTACTAAACAAATATCCCATGTAACCAGGTTCCATATTTCTAGAAAAAAAAAAAAAAACCCTATAGTGTTTTAGAACCAGGCCAAGAATGTTAGGAGCAGAAAGATCCTGACCACTCAAAACACTGAAGTTGTCCCAAAGCCCTTACTTGTTAGTCCTGGTAAAGGCCCTTCTGTACTCTTTACTCTTTTATATGGAAATACATTATTTGTCTAGCTGACTCTCCAGAATAGAAGCAACTTATTTTTAAAACAGGGCTTACAAAAGACAATTACAGGCAGGTAAGTTTACCAAAGAAATCAACAAGGTATACAACAGTATTCTAGGAAATTTTCTTTCAATGTGATTACCAGGGGCAGTGAGGAGGGGAAACCTTTCCTTTCTCAATAGGACCACATAAAGGAAACCTTTTATTAGACCCAATTACTATAATTTCCACCAAATATTGAACATTTAACTATATGCCAGGCTCTACATTAAGTGCTTGACATACATTACCTCGTACAATCTCTTCAATATCCCCATTTTACATATCAGGGAACTAAAGCCCAGAAAGGTTTTTAAAAGTTCACATCTGTCTAACCCCAGTCTCTAAACTCTTCACTACACTACAGTATCCTGCATTGCTTTCTAATTGTTTTATGTACATGTTTCAGTTGTATAGATTTTAAACCCCCTAAAAAACTAAAAATTAAGTCTTCTACTTATCCTAATAGCGCCCTAAACCTAAGCCAAGTTCAGAGCACCAAAAAGGCTTTTAAATACATGCATGACTGAACTTCAGTATCAAATAACTCATTTTCTAACTGTCCTATTTCTCCAAATCCTATCAAACTACCTGCTAAGGCATTTGAGCCCATTGCCACTTTCTAATGAGGGTGGCAAGAATGGGCACAACCCCACAGTGTCACTAAACACTCATGCCCTGCTTCATCTCTTGCGCTGGGAACCCCAAGGCCATAGATGACTTAAACAAAACATGGCTGAAGGATACACGCCTGGTGCACATGCAGATCGTCCCCTAAATTGAGCACATGAATAAAACTTATCCAAAGTTTTCATTAAGCATCCAAGTTTCTTGTGTGCCCAGAGCTAAACCCTAAACTGTAGGGCCCAAGGCTAAGTCAACATCCTAACTATCGGCAAATTGGTGGAAACTAGGGTCAAAACTAGGATTCGGATAGATAAGTAGATACATAGATTCAGTATTAGTTTTACCTAATGGAATATGGCTATGTTATTCAACCCAAACTGATGGAAAAAATTACCAGTTTTAACAACCAAATCCAGTTTTTAAATAACACAAAATCTACGTATGCCATTTATGAACCACTTCAGTTCTTTCTTCCTCCTTCCTCTTCTTTCTCAAATTCCATATTCTTACTAAACCATTTCAATTTTACCAGTATTAAGCATAGATTTTTTTTTTTTTTTTTTTGAGATGGAGTCTCGTTCTGTCACCAGGCTAGAGTACAGTGGCACAATCTCGGCTCACTGCAACCTCTGCCTCCCGGGTTCAAGCAATTCTCCTGCCTCAGTCTCCCGAGTAGCTGGGACTACAGGCACACGCCACCATGCCAGGCCAATTTTTGTATTTTTAGTAGAGACAGGGTTTTACCGTGTTAGCCAGGATAGTCTCGATCTCTTGACCTCATGATCCGCCCACCTCGGCCTCCCAAAGTGCTGGGATTACAGGCTGAGCCACCATGCCCGGCAAGGATAGATTTTTTGTAATGAGAGAGGAAAAAAGATGAGGCAAAGAGATGTTTGTTTTCTTTTGACCAAAGGGAAACAAAGAGAAGAAAAACTAGAGAAAATAAGATTTAGAGCCTTTTTCACTCATCTATACCTACTTACCATCTGGGGGTTAAGAGCTAGTTTTATTTTCTAAAACCTCTGCAATCTCTTTAGGGGCAGTTAGAGGTGCTAGGGCGCCTCACCCCTAATCCTCCCCAAATCCTTAGGCCTGAATTATTAAACTAATCTGTAATAGATAACTGTAAATAGGACCTAGAGTGAAAAATGCTACATGTGAATGTAATCAACTTCGTGGTGTTGGTATATCTAAAGATATGTCAGTGTGTCACGAACCATATGGGGGACGGTGGGCACAGAGTTAGACGGGCAATTCTAGCAAGGTACCTACAAGTACTGTCTGGAATAAGGAGGCCTGGCAGAGGGGCTCAACCCACCCAATCCCTAATCTCAGAACGATACCTCAGAACGTGCAAATGGCAGCATTCCCCTTGCTTAGAACTCAGACAAGCAACCTGTGATTATATTTTGGCTCTTTTAATTTTTCTAAACAGAAAGTACACTCTGACCAGCAAAAGTGAGTTTCTAGGCACTCTCAGTAGATCTGTCTCATTCTAAATAAATTGGCATTTCAGTTTACACAGCAGTCTGTATTAGCCAGGGTAATATTAAGGGAGGCGCTGCGGAGCTCAGGGGGCTGCTCTCTCAGGGTGCTGACAGAAATCAAGATTCTGCACCAACAAAAAGCACCATCAAGTAATGCTAGGCTGTGAGGTTGTTTCTATAGGTCACGCTTTTCTCTAGAAACAACCCTGCCTCATCAGGCCTCTGCCAACCTTCCACAACCTCCACCTAGGCTGGAGGTGGCTCCAGAAGCTACACACAGGCACCTCTTGCATGCCTTTTCATCAAACTGGCCTTCCAGATAGATCCTGGAAGGGAACCACACCAAAAAAAAAAGGAATTTGTGAAAGACCAAATACGCGTGATCTCAGCCAAAAGGCCGAGAAGCGATGAAACACTAAGTAACAGCACAAGGCATAAGGCATTGGCAATTCAGCACACGAAATGCAGGTGGGTGCCTAAAGATCTTCACCACTGCGGGGGTAACAAAGCCAAGCTATAATAGCAGATTTTGCAACGCCAGTCCCTTCTACTTTCTTAGAGATTAGATTGCCCTCTTGTGGGAAATAGGAGGGGAAAGTTTCACAGTATTTCCCCTTACCTTTTTCCATGATGGCTATAGATAGAACACATCCTGTCTCAAGGCAAGAGCTGACCATTACCATTTAGGAATGCAGTCACAATACTGTCACGTCTTTTGATATTTCAGAAGAAGTACGGATTCTTTTTTTTTTTTTTTTTTTTTGAGACAGAGTCTGGCTCCGTCATCCAGGCTGGAATGCAGTGGTACAATCTCCACTCACTGCAACCTCTGCCTCCCGGGTTCAAGCGATTCTCCTGCCTCAGCTTCCCAAGTAGCTGGAATTACAGGCATGCATCACCATGCCTGGCTAATTTTTGTATTTTTAGTGGAAACGGGTTTTCACCATGTTGGCCAGGCTGGTCTTAAACTCCTGACCTCAGGTGATCCACCCGCCTCGGCCTCCCAAAGTGTTAGGATTACAGGTGTGAGGCGCCACGCCCAGCCCAGATATTTAAAACTCATGAGATTTTACATGTTAGCAACCAATATCCACTTTTTAGAAAAAATATTTAGCAGGCACCCAGTTTGTGAGCTGGGCATGTTAGTCTGTAACAGAGTCTGGTGAGTCTGAAATACAGGTTGTCAGTATAGTTAATAACAAGGTATGAATAAAGTTAGCATACAGAGAGTTAAATGTCCTCAGCATAGTTTGGTGAGCCTGGAACACAGGCGACATGATGAGGAATGGCTGCAAAGGTAGAGTAGGGGCTTGATTAAGGGTAGAATTTATTCTGTAATCAATGGAGAACTATCAAAGGCTTTAAACTGGCAAAAATCACCAGGTACGGTGGCTCACACCTGTAATCGCAGCACTTCGGGAGGTTGAGGTGGGCAGATCACTTGAGGCCAGGAGTGCAAGACCAACCTGGCTAATGTGGCGAAACCTCATCTCTACTGAAAATACAAAAACTTAGCTGGGCGTGGTGGTGGGCGCCTGTAATCCCAGCTACTCGGCAGGCTGAGGCACAAGAATCCCTTGAACCTGGGGGGCAAGGTTGCAGTGGGCCGAGATCACGCCACTGCACTCCAGCCTGGGCAACAGAGCGAAACTGTGTCTCAAAAAAAAAAAAAAAAAAAAAAAAAAACAGTTAATTAAATTTTAAAAATTAAAAAAAATTGGCAAATTGCCTGATAGGAGTTTTAGAAAAATTGCTATCGGAAATATCACTGACTAGCCCCAGATAGAGCAGGAGTGAAAATAGAACCAAGTAGCTCAAAGAAGCCACCAAACATACTTTAAAACTAAAAGGTGCTTTGTCAGTGGATGGGATCGTCTTTCATAGATTTAAGACTTCCTCTGAGATGGGCTTAGAGGCTCAGGAGGTCCACAGCTTTGTCACAGGTATTACCTACCTGTTGTCTCCTCCGTTCCTGGGGAACAACTAGAATGTTGGACAACATCCAGCCATAGAGGCTCTACATGAAAAATACAGCCAGTGCCGCTGAGGGTCAGTGTTCCCTCTTCCTGCCAGGGTTAGGAAGTCAAGACCAATAAACAAGACCAGTGAAGAGACCTCGGAGATTGTGAAAACATAAAAACCTCCCCTTGAGGTTTCTCTAATACTTAAGGGGGTGGAGAACAAAAGGTCCTTTCCTGAGAAAGATGTAAGGCAAATCAGAGCTAAAAAACGAGAGAGAGTACTTCCTGCTGATGATGATGAAGGGCATTGAGCGCTGGTGTCACGTGTCAAAGCTGCTTCCACACAATCCCTTCCAAAAAAGCCTAAGAACAGACAGCATCTTTACCTTGCTTCTTTTTAATCAATAACTAAAAAGATTTGCAAATCTTAAAATTATATCTCTTCCTATGTCAACCAGCTTGGAATACAATGGCATGATCATGGCTTACTGCAGCCTAAGCTCCTGGGCTCCAGCAATCCTCATGCCACAGCCTCCCAAGTAATTGGGACTACAAGTGTGTACCACCATGCCTGGCTAATTATTTTTGTTTTGTTATTTTTTATTTTTGAGACAGAGTCTCACTCTGTCACCCAGGCTGGAGTACAGTGGCATGATCGTGGCTTACTGCAAGCTCTGCCTCCTGGGTTCAAGTGATTCTCATGCCTCCGCTTCCCAAGTAGGTGGGATTATGTGTGTACACCACCACGCCCGGCTAATTTTTGTATATTTAGTAGAGATGGAGTTTCACCATGTTGGCCAAGCTGGTCTCAAACTCCTAACCTCGAGTGATCACCCACTTCTGCCTCCCAAAGTGCTGGGATTACAGGCATGAGCCATCACACTTGGCCCATTTTTTTTTTTTTTTTTAAGAGACTGAGTATCACTATGTTGCCTAGGCTAGTCTGAAATTCCTGGCCTCAAACGATCCTTCTGCCTCAGCCTCCCAAGTTGCTGGGATTACAGATATGAGCCATGGCCCCCAGACAGATCTCTTCTTTTTGAAAAAACACACATCTTTGTGTTTTTGAGGTTGACACTCAATGAAGTAACCATGTGTTTTTTAAAGTGTAGTCCATCACCCACCTGCATCTTAATCACCAAAGTTGTTAAAACTTGCAGATTCCTGGGCCTCAGACCCACAGAATTAAAGTGTATGAAGTAGGGCCCAGAAACTGGCCTCCTTCAAACAGCTCTCCAGTTGATTCTTAGGTACACTGAAGGCTGAGAATACTGAAGATTCAGACATTCACATGCAGGGAAAGGGCACCATCATGAGAAAAGCTTTGTCCCTCTCCAAGGACAGTAATATAAGATCCATTCCTGTGATAAAGCCATTAATGCAAGGCTATAAAAGCATAACCCGGCCAGGCATGGTGGCTCATGCCTGTAATCCCAGCACTTTGGGAGGCTGAGGCGGGTGGATCCACTGAGGCCGGGAGTTCGAGACCGGCCTGACCAACATGGTGAAACCCCGTCTCTACTAAAAGTACAAAAATTAGCTGGGCATGGTGGTGCATGCCTGTAGTCCCAGCTACTCAGGAGGCTGAGGCAGAAGAATTGCTTGAACCCAGGTGGCGAAGGTTGTAGTGAGCCGAGATTGCGCTACTGCACTCCAGCATGGGCGACAGAGCGAGACTATGTCTCAAAAAATAAATACATAAATAAATAAATAAAAGCATAACCCAAGGCTTGAGAATGCCTCTAGCCCAGTGATTCTCAGCTGGGGGAAATTTTGCCCCCCAGGAAACATGTGGCAATGTGCAGACACATTTCTGATTGTCAAAAGTCGGGTAGGTGCCACTGGCATCCAGTGGGTAGTGGCCAAGGATACTGCTAAACACCCTACAATGCACAGGAAGGCCCCACAATAAAAATGTCCATTGGTACCACAGATTAGAAACCCTGCTCTAAGTTGAGCCTTTTCATAAATGAATACAGAAATGTAAGCAAAAGTAATTATTTTTCGCTAGCCATTTTCTTTTAATACCCAACATCTGACTTTTTTCTTTTTTTTTTTTTAGCTACCTAACATTTTTTGAGATACCTTTCGTTTGATGAATTCCCACCATATTTATCTTGTAGGAGGCAGTGCCCGCCTGCAACTACAGAAACCAAAAAGTGAGACACCCCTCACAACCACCCACCTACCTCTGTAAGGCCTGAGCATGTGACCAAGGCCTGGCCAATCAGAAGCTCCCCTCTGCAACTTTAATGTAGACCAGTTGGGCCTGGCATGGTGGCTCATGCCTGTACTGCTAGCACTTTGGGAGGCAGAGGTGAGCAGCTTGCTTGAGCCCAGGAGTTTGAGACCAGCCTGGGCAGCATAGTGAGACCTTGTTGCAAGGCAAAGGCAAAGGGCAAAGGCAGAAAGAAGAAAGAGAAAGAAAAGAAAAAGAAAAAAAAGATTAATTCATGCCAAAAAATTTGGAGTGACACTGGAGAATACAAGGGGAGGGACAATAATTGAAAACCTACCTATTGGGTACTCTGCTAACTTCCTGAATGGCAGGTTCAACCGTACCCCAAACCTCAGCATCACACAATATACCTTCATGACAAACCTGCATACATACCCACACAATCTAAAATAAAAGATGAAAAAATATTTTTTTAAAAAACTGGGGTGACAGTGAAGAATTCATTCTACAGACAGGGACACTGGCAGCACCAGAGCATGGCCAGTGACAGTTGTTGCAGCTACAGCATGCTGCACCAGAGCAGGCCTCAGCGGCCAGCTCACCAGTCTCTGCAGAGTGATTTGGGCTGTGGCTCTGGCCTTCTGGCCTCTCCTATACGTGTCCATATTCCAACCTTGCCTCTCCACACTTCTGTAAACTGCCCCACAGCCTTTTGCTTAAACAAACCAGTGTCCATTTCAGTTACTTCAGCCAAGAATCCTGAATAATATAACCATTCCAGGAGCTTTCCCTGGTCCATCATTTAAAAATATCCACGCCTATCTCCTACACCTTCTAATGCAAGCATTAAATGCCTAAGAAGCTAAGAACACCAAAACAAAAACCTTAAATCCACATGCGATGACTTCAAGCATGCACACAAGTGAACTATTGGGATAGAAAACATGGAACTGGCTGTGCACGATGGCTCACGCCTGTAATCCCAACAATTTGGGAGGCCAAGGCAGGAACATCACTTGAGCCTAGGAGGTGAAGACGAGCCTGGGCAACATGGCAAAATCTCATCTCTACAAAAAATACAAAAATTAGTCAGGTGTGGTTGTACACACCTGTGGTCTCAGCTACCTGGGAGGCTGAGGTGGGAGGATCACTTGAGCCTGAGAGGTTGAGGTTGCTGTGAGTCATGATTGTACCACTGCACTCCAGCTGGGGCAACAGAGCAAGACCCCATCTCAAGAAAAAAAAAAACTCCACCACGGAACTATTCTCCATGTTTTTGTTTTTTGTTTTTTATTGTACTGTATCATGTAAAGTTATTTAAGATTCTTCAAATTCTTTTTGGGGAAGAAAAGCCTCTTAAAATTCATTTCTAGATAGAGTAGTGGAAGAGAAACAGGAAGGCTTGATTCATGTAAGTGTCAGAATTTCAGGAACTGCCATGGTTGGCAGGAAGGTGCAAAGAAGGCTTCCAAGACCAGAACCCAGTTTAGGAATAGCTCCAAGATGGGTGTGAAGTGGGACGTCATCAGAGAGAAACATGGGTCATTCCAGCTTTGCAATGGAACATGTTTCAAAAGTCAATACATGCTGTTGGAAGCCTGAAATACATTTCCCACAAAAGTATTGCTTCATGTCATGGCTAGAGTCCCAGGCTAGCCCATAAAAGCCTCCTTAACGTGAACTGCTACATGCAGACATAATCAGGGGACATTGTGGACACAACAGATAAAGGTTTTTAATACATTACCCAAAAGTTATCCATGGGCTCTCAGAAAAGCAGAGGCACCAGGTAAAAAGGCAGATTCAGTAGGAGCAGTGGTTAGAGACAGGACACTGAAGTCTGGGTATATGCTTTATATGTTAAATATAGCTGCCTTAAGAACCCGCTCACGCCTGTAATCCCAGCACTTTGGGAGGCTGAGGCCGGTGGATCACCTGAGGTCAGGAGTTCAAACCTAGCCTGACCAACATGGAGAAACCCTGTCTCTACTAAAAATACAAAATTAGCCGGGCTTGGTGGCAGGCACCCGTAATCCTAGCTACCCAGCAGGCTGAGGCAGGATAATCGCTTGAATTTGGGAGGTGGAGGTTGCAGTGAGCAGAGATCACGCCATCGCACTCCAGCCTGGGCAACAAGAGTGAAACTCCATCTCAAAAAAAAAAAAAAAAAAAAGAACCCTCTTAATTTTCCTGGTTTTTCAAGTGCATATGGATCTCAGCTTATTCTTCATATCACAGGTACCCATAGTTCTCTGTAGAAGCCCTTCAAGTCCAATGATCATATTAAAATAAATGCTCTTCTTTGCTGAGACATTACTGACAAATTAAGAAAAGAAAAATGGCTCTTCTGTCTTTCCAGAAATCTGGGTTTCTAGTGTGGAAAGTGACTCTAGAGATAATTTTGTCAAACCTCCTGCCCAATGTAGGAGCCCTTTCCATAGCATCTCACAGACACACACCCCACTTAAGGGTCAGAAAAAGTCTACTGCGGCTGGACACGGTTTCCTCACACCTGTAATCCCGGCACTTTGGGAGGCCGAGGCAGGTGTTTACCTTGAGGTCAGGAGTTCGAGACCAGCCTGGCCAAAATGGTGAAATCCCACCTGTACAAAAAATACAAAAATTACCCCGGCATGGTGGTGCATGCCTGCAATCCCAACTACTCGAGGGGCTGAGGCAGGAGAAATCACTTGAACCCGGGAGGCAGAGGTTGCAGTGAGCCAAGACAGCACCACTACACTCTTTTGGCCTGCTTGTTCAATGACCTGGGAATCCACCTAACCTAATACTGTCATCCAACCCATCTTTCACTAGCTTTATCCACAAGGTTATCTTGGCAAGAATCGTTGCAAGGCCAATTGTTTCCTCTTAATTATTTTCTTCCTAACTACATCCTTATTACCTAAAACTGCTCTCCTCTAGCTGCCCAGTTTGTTCTATGTGACATCACCACTGCACAGCCTCGGTGACAGTGAGACACTGTCTCAAAAGAAAAAAGAAAGAAAGAAAAAGTAGTCTACTTCAATTTCTTACGGTTCTAACTGCTACAAAATTCTTTATTAGTATTGACCCCAAATCCATTTTCATGCAATGACCACTCATGGGTCTTGGTTCCACATTCTGAACAACCCAGAACAAGTAAAAGCCCTCTTCTGTAGACTACAGCATTCAAATACTAGGTTATTATCCATCTATCTTCTGCTGTTGTCAAGTTGAAGTTTTCTCACTTTCAGAACACATTCGTATAACCTAGCCATCCTGGTCACCAGCAGGTACTGTAAAAAAAAAAAAAAAAAAGTGTCCACATGGAAAAGCATCCTTCAGTTGTGGTCTGACAAAGCAAACGTCCAATGAAGTAATTACATCTGTTAACCTGGACACTCTATCTCCATTTAGCGTAAAACTAAGTAAATGCTTCTTCGCAGCCACATCATACCATCAGATCACATAAAACCGTAGTTAAGTAAAACCCCAAGACCTTTTCACAAACTGAAAAGGCCAAGATAAACCACCTCCATTATGACTATGTGTAATTGATTTTTCATCCCAAATGTGAAACTTCATGCTTACTCTTGCTAAGTTCTAGCTTGTTTGGGGCCCAGCATTTCAGCCTGTCAAAACAATTTTTTTTTTTTTTTTTTTGAGACAGGGTCTTGCCTTGTTTCCTGGGCTGGGATTCAGTGGTGCGATCTCAGCTCACTGCATCACTGCAACCTCCGCCTCCAAGGCTCAAGCCATCCTCCCACCTCAGCATCCCCAGTACCTGGGACTACAGGCACGCACCACCATAGCCAGCTAATTTTTTGTTGTTGTATTTTTTGTAGAAACGGGGTTTCACCATGCAGCCCAGGCTGGTCTTGAACTCCTGGGTTCAAGTGATTTGCCCACCTCAGCCTCCAAAAATGCTAGGATTACAGGTGTGAGCCACTGGGCCTGACCAAGATAATTTTGAATCTTCATTCTGTCATCTATTATGCTTGCTATGTTCTTCTCATTTTGTGTTCTCAGCACATTTGATAAGGATGTCTTCTGTGTCTTCATCCAAGTTTTGATTAAAAATGTTGAACATGGCAAAGCTAACAATAGAGTTCTAGGTCATGGGGATATTGATCCAGTATCACTAACAATGGTGATATTGTTTTAAGCAGGTAAAAAGCCATCCGTTGACACTCTTTTGGCCTGCTTGTTCAATGACCTGGGAATCCACCTAACCTAATACTGTCATCCAACCCATCTTTCGCTAGCTTTATCCACAAGGTTATCTTGGCAAGAATCGTTGCAAGGCCAACTGTTTCCTCTTAATTATTTTCTTCCTAACTACATCCTTATTACCTAAAACTGCTCTCCTCTAGCTGCCCAGTTTGTTCTATGTGACATCACCCCTCCTGATGCTCAGCTGATTAGACCACAGGAGACAGCCTCATACCAGAAGAGCCACCTGTCACAGGCTGAACCCAACCAGGTGCTCTTTTCTTTGGAATTTGGAAACAGCACATTAAGCTCTTCAGTTCTCTGAAATGAGAAGTGGTATGAAGCTAGGGCTGGGGTAGCCACAGACAGCCAATGTTCAGAGGAAGTCAGAGTACCCAGAAGAAAACAGATTAGACACCCCAAGAGCCATAAGGTCCAAGAAAGACACATACTCCCAACTAGCTATTCAATACTTTTGATGAACTCAGGAAAACATCTGTCCACCTTCAGGGCTGTGCCCCATGTCCCCTTTTCCCTGACTTCTCTTGAGGTCACCAGCAGAAGCTGTAGAAGACCTCCACAGACACCTTCAGGGCCCTGACATGGAAGTTCTCTGGACCTGGAAACACACCGCTATAGATGATGGGAATCCCACTGTCTGAAGATCACTGATTTTTGACAGTCTAGAGATATCAAGGACCTGAACAAGTTCACAAAGCTTGTAAGTAATTAAATCCAGGACTGCAATCCCAACAGTCATAGTGAGAGGTGAAGCCAGCTGAGCTTCTGGGTCAAGTGGGGACTTGGAGAACTTTTGTGTCTAGCTAAAAGATTGCAAATGCACCAATCAGCACTCTGTAAAACTGTACCAGTCAGCAATCTGTGTCTAGCTATAAAGCATTGTAAACACACCAATCAGCACTCTGTAAAATGGACCAATCAGCACTCTGTAAAATGGACCAAACAACACCCTGTAAAATGGACCAATCAACACTCTGTAAAATGGACCAATCAGAAGGATGTGGGCAGGGCCCAGTAAGGGAATAAAGGCTGGCCACCCAAGCCAGCAGCAACAACCTGCTCAGCAGTGGCAACTGGCTCGGGTCCCCTTCCACATTGTGGAAGCTTTGTTCTTTTGCTCTTCACAATAAATCTTGCTGCTGCTCACTCCTTGGGTCCCCACTATCTTTATGAGCTGTAACACTCACTGTGAGTTTCTGTGGCTTCATTCCTGAAGTCAGCAAGACCACGAACCCACTGGGAGAAATGAACAACTCCGGACGTGCCATCTTTAAGAGCTGTAACACTCACTGCAAAGGTCTGCAGCTTCACTCCTGAAGTCAGCAAGATCACCAACCCACTGGAAAGAAGAAACTCTGGACACATCTGAACATCTGAAGGAACAAACTCTGGACACACCATCTGTAAGAACTGTAACACTCACTGCAAGAGTCCGCGGCTTCATTCTTGAAGTGAGACCAAGAACCCACCAAAAGGAACCAATTCCGGACACAATAGCATGTTCCTCCCCTAATATTACCCACTGCCCTCCCATTTGAAGCAAGATAAAGAACAAGGTATTCAATTGACTCTGCTCTTCATTTGGAGCTGTTGTTCACAGATTGTATGTGATTTTTTTTCATTTGGAGAAGACTTGAAATGCATCATACTTGAAAGAGCAGTTGGACCATTATGGGGAAAGATAGTGATTTTTAAAAATAGTTACTCATAATGGGTAGCTTCTAAAAGTTAAGTTATTGACCAGCCCTGGGAGAAACTTAACTAATTTTTTACATTACAATCCCAATTTGTTAACATTAGAATGAAGGGCTTTTGGATAGTCTAGATATTTAAAATACAAGGATATATTTTGCTTAGCGGCTAATTTGACAGCCATTTAGAAACATTTTTCTTTCCTTTTAGAGAAACAACCAGAGAAACTTCAAAGTTACTTTGAACAAACTGGTAAAGACAATAAAACAGAATAGTAGGGTATGCTATGCAGGGAGTATGTCTTTAATCCCCAGAGTCATTGTTTTGAAGACTTGCAAAGTTCTAAACTGAACAGCAACTTAACCTTAGTGTTTGTTAATGTCAGTACGAACTCACAAAGCCTAATAAATGCTGGACTCAAGCGTAGGCATCCCAGAAAGGGCAGAGAGCCTCCCAGAGTATAAGGAGCAGATGAAGTCTTTGCAAACCATTCTTATCATCCAAATTTAATCAAGCCCCCCAAACACCAGATTACATCCCCCCACCCCCCAGAGTTAATTCTCTGCAGGGCATTTTGTATTACCTGCAAGTCAGTAAACAAACCTAACTCTCTTCTCTAGAGTGCAAGCTCCACAGAGCTGCTGGCAGGATCTCCCACTCAGACTCAAGTGCTCAGGCAAGTACACTTCCTCAGGCTTCATTGCCTTGAACAGACCTTTATGCTTATTTAATAACACCTACCTATGTCTTACTGTGGATGCACACATTGTTCTACTTGCTTAATACCGATTCAATCCTCTCAATAACTCTGTTGAGTCAGGTTCTATCTCCATTTTACTGATGGGAACACTGAGGTACACAGAAATAGAAACTTCACTGTGAAATGGTTTAACATGACACAGTTAGGGAGTAGAAAGGCTGGGATTTGAACCAAGATAGTCTGGCTCCACAATCTGCGCTTGGAACTGCAATACTCTGCCACTTCTCTTAGTAAATCATCATTTAATCATTTGTTGAATCAAGTTAAGAAAAATGACAAGAATGGAATGGAGAGAAAATAAGGAAATATTAGCAAACTACAAATCCACTCAGAAAAACCAAAACATTAACAGATTTAAAGTCTGCCTAATTCAGATATTGGGCATATCTGAAGAAGAAAGAAGGAAAGAAGGGAGGAAAGGAAGGAAAGGAACGAAGGAAAGAACGAACGAACGAACAAACGAAGGGGGCCAGGCACAGTGGTTCCTCACACCAGCACTTGGGGAGTCCGGGGTGGGAAGACTGCTTGAGCCCAGGAGTTTGAGACTAACCTAGGCAACGTAGTGACACCTCATCTCTATATTATAAAAAAGAAGAAGAAATGCTACTCTGTTAAGGCTTTTTTTTTTTTTTTTTTTTTTTTGCGGGAGAAAAGACTGTTTATCTGCGTTACTCTCCAGCTCAAAATCCATCCATGGCTCTTTGCTGGCGAGTTCACATTCTGAGACATGTAAGGGCCCCTCTGCAATTTGCCTCCAGCAAGCTTCCGGCACGATCTCCTGCAGGCTCAAGTGCTCAGGTGGACATGATGTCTTCCCTGTCTCTGTGACCGCCATGCCCTGCAGCAGGGGCACCCTCACTAAACCCCAACATACCCTTTCCTCCAGGGCCTGTGCTCCTCTCCCGCCTAATCCTCACACCAACCTTAACAATAAGGTATTGTTATCCCTACTTTACAGAAAGATAAAATGGTTTGCATACGCACACACAGTTAAAAAGAGGCAGAGCCAGCATTTGAAACCAGGCAGTCTCACCCCAGCTTCACTTTCCTCATCACTTCTTCATCCTAAAGCCTTCCCCGGCTACCCCATCCCAAAGTGCCTCTCCCACACCTCACATCCTACATCACTTGTTTTATTGGTCTCATTCATCTAAGGGTAGCTGTTTCCGCCCCTCTGCCACCCATCCCGAGATATGTCATCTTTCCAAATAAACTATTAATCACCTGAAGGTCAGTAATAAATATTTTAATATCAATGGAGGGAATCACGTTTAAAACTGCCCACTACAGAACAGAATCAGAACATGTTACTCTGAACGGATCCATCGGCAGACTATAAGGTCGAATAGATCATATTTACTGCTGTAATTGGAATATGAAGTTGTACTATAATATCTGAAATTTGACATATACCCACTTGTACTCATTTTATAAGATGAAAGGTATTTATGAACAATTAAACATTAATTCTGATATGAAAAAAGGCCATTTTTAAGGAGCATAACATAGTTTAACATGAAAAGTACATGAAATCTACAATAAAAATTCCATCTTAAAGTGGAAGTTTTTCTTTTTTTTCTTGGCATCTCTATCTGGATTCTGCTAAAGATAAGTCATCAGCAAGTATCTGTTAAAGGCTGTTCTTTGTCTTTTTTTTCCTTAATCGGAATTTATGAAGTCAATTTTATTTAAATTAAAAATAAGAATTCTTAAAACATGTAGTATCAAACCAAGTCCTCAATTTTTTTTCCTTCCTCTTAATTTGTAACAGAGACTCTAAGAAAATAAAATTTAAGGTTAAGGAAATTTCCATCAATGTGAAGAAAATATTTTCCAAAATTAAAATAACAAGTTCCTCCCTGGTTAACATAACTGATTTAAGTTGCAGATACATGGCTGCCCCTGAGATCACCTTCCTCCGCAAGCTCTGTGAAAGGGCCAAATCCACATCCTTTTCAGCAATTTTTGAGTCCTCTATGGGACTACCTTTTTTATGAAATGCTGCACATACTACCAATGCTTCATAAATATTTCATGATACATTAACCAGTCCTGGAATTTCCTGCAAGATTGCACAAAATCTTTAAAATGGTGCACTGTAAGCCGTAAAATAATCAGATATAAAAGTAAGCTATATCAATCCTTTCATTAACAATTTTTTACAAGAATTTTAGAAAAAGTAGTGTTACTACATTTTAATCTCAGGAGGGAGATTTGCTATTTATATTACTTTACTAAAAGGCTTTTAGAATTACACATTTTTTTATATCAGATACTATTTTCTCAGTTGGACAAGAGCCTTCATATTGTACTCTACAATCAAAAATGGCCCATTGTGGGAGTTGGGGGAACTAATTAAGTTGGTTAATGGATACAAAAATACAGTTGGATAGAAGAAATAAATTACAGTGTTTGATAATACAGTAAGGTGACTAGAGTTATAATTTGCCATATATTTCAAAATAGCTAGAAGATTATTTGTAAGCTTCCCAATACAAATAAATGATCAATGTGTGAAGTGATATGCTAATTACCCTAATTTGATTGTTACATGTTATATGCATATATCAAAATGTCACTTGTACCCCAGAAATATGTACAATCATTATGTATCAATTTTTTAAATGGTCCAGTGTGACTCGAAAATAGACCGGACTGTAAATTTTAACACCTAGCAGTGTCTGATACCCAGTAAAAGATGAATAAAATTTAATTGATTGACCTAAATTGTGCCTGAAGCTTAACATGTTCCCATATATTAAAATTAATCTCAATGTTTCTATTTCCTTATCTGTAAAATAAAAGAGCTAGAGACCACTAAGATCCTTTTCAGCTTTAAAAGGCTGATTAACATTTTACTTTATAGCAACCCTGCCTTGTGCCACCCACTCCCCACCTAACCATAGTTTCAAATTTAGTCATCTGGGAAAGAACAGCTCAATAGACTGAAAACATCCCCAGGGAAAAGAGAGGCTAAAATCAAGGAATCGAATTTCCAAACTAAGCAATGCTTCCCATGTTGAGGGACCCACAGTAAGATAATAATATATGGGAAAATACTTTTTGAATTTTCAAAATACTGTAAAGATGGAAGGTGGTTTAATATTATAAAACTCTGGGCCGGGCGTGGTAGCTCACCTGTAGTCAGCACTTTGCGAGGCAGAGGTGGGTGGATCAGAAGGTCAGGAATTCAAGACCAGCCTGGCCAACATGGTGAAACCCCATCTCTACTAAAAATACAAAAACTAGAAGAGAAGATGGCAACCGTGCGGGATGAGGCCAAGCAAGATGGAACTGGGGTGGAGGTGCTCAAGATGTCCACGGAGATCATCCAGCACACATGGCTTCTGGACAGTGAGATCAAGATCATGAAGAGTGAAATGTTAAGTCACCCATGAGCTCCAAGCCGTGAAGGACAAGATTAAAGACAACAGTGAGAAAATCAATGTGAACAAAACCCTGGTGTACCTTGTTTCCAACGTCATCGAGCTCCTGGATGTTGATCCCAATGATCAAGAGGAGGATGGTGCCAATATTGACCTGGACTCCCAGAGGAAGGACCAGTGTGCTGCCATCAAAACCTCTACATGACAGACATACTTCCTACCTGTGATTGGATTGGTGGATGCTGAAATGCTAAAGCCAGGAGACCTGGTGGGTGTGAACAAAGACTCCTATCCAATCCTGGAGACACTGCCCAGAGTACGACTCACGGGTGAAGGCCACGGAGGTGGATGAGAGACCCAGGGAGCAATACAGTGACACTGGGGACTTGGACAAGCAGATCCAGGAACTGGTGGAGGCTACTGTCTTGTCAATGAACCACAAGGAGAAGTTTGAGAACTTGAGGATCCAACCTCCAAAAGGGGTGCTGGCCCCCAGGGACAGAGAAGACCCTCCTGGCCTGGGCCTGTAGGGCACAGACTAAGGCCACCTTCCTAAAGCTGGCTGGCCCCCAGCTGGTGCAGATGTTCACTGGAGATGGTGCCAAGCTAGTCTGGGATGCCTTCACCCTGGCCGAGGAGAAAGCACCCTCCATCATCTTCACTGATGAGCTGGTGCCACAGGCACCAAGCACTTAGACAGTGAGAAGTCCGGGGACCAAGAGGTGCAGAGGACGATGCTGGAGCTTCTGAACCAGCTGGATGGCTTCCAGCCCAACACCCAAGTTAAGGTAATTGCAGTCACAAACCGGGTGGACATCCTGGACCCCGCCCTGCTCCGCTAGGGCCGCCTGGACCGCAAGATCGAGTGCCTGGGCCAGAATCATGCAGATCCACCCCCAAAAGATGAACGTCAGTCCTGACGTGAACTGCGAAGGAGCTGGCCCGCTGCATAGATGACTTCAACGGGGCCCAGGGCAAGGCTGTGTGTGTGGAGGCGGGTATGATTCCACTGCGCAGGGGTGCCACGGAGCTCACCCACGAGGACTACATGGAAGGCATCCTGGAGGTCCAGGTCAAGAAGAAAGCCAACCTACAGTACTACGCCTAGGGCACGGCAGGTCAGCCCCGGACTCGCGGCTGAAGTGCGCAACAAAAGATGGTTTAGGGGAAAAACAAAACAAAACAAAAAAATATAAAAATTAGCCGGCAGTAGTGGCGGGCGCCTGTAATCCCAGCTGCTCGGGAGGCTGAGGCAGAAGAATCGCTTGAGCCCGGGAGGCGGAGGTTGCAGTAAGCCAAGATCACGCCATTGCACTCCAGGCTGGGCAACAGAGCGAGACTCCATCTCAAAAAAAATAAAAAATAAAAATAAAACTCTGCAGAGTAGCATTTTTTCAATAACAGGAAATGCTGAAGATAATCAGATGCAGTTGGAAACATTATACTCTCATATACAAAAGTACAGTTACTCTAGTCAGAGCACTCCCCCACCATGTAGCTTCTGAAGTCAAGATAATTAAGTGGTACATTAGTTTCAAAAAAAAAAAAAATTTAGATGTTGACCTTACTGTATTTCTGCAAACCACAATACTCTGCTTATTTGGTGCTGATTATGTTGAAAAGAGAATGTTATGACATTTTACGGTAATAATTCCAATTGCAAGATTTTGATCATCAAGGAAAGAAGTAGAGCATTGTTGCGGAGGCAAAGCCTTGAGCTTGATGCAGTAAAATATGTCTGGTTTTTTTTTTTAGCCCAGCAAAGCTCATTAAAAAGTTTTACAAGTGGTTGGAATCTTTAAATTTAGACATTTGAGACACTTTTCACTTTGTAATCTGCCATCTACTCTGAAAGGCGTACCACTTTCCTGAGCTCTGCTGGACCCTAAACTCTAATTGCTCATTTTAGAAAACTTCAGATAAATCTATTTAAAAATAAAATAAAATCCAGAACTCCAAAGGTTTTGCTTTTCCATTCAGGCTGATTTGGTTTAACCCGCAGTGCGAATTGATCAGGAAACGTCTGCCATCTTGTGGCCAAATATAAGAACTTGCTCCAAGAGAGTCACCCATTGGTGGCTTTTCCCCAGCAGCCGTCGGCAGCTGCTCCTGCAGATGGACACCTTCTTATCCAGGGAGCCCCTTCGCCAACAAGTACAATGTCCTCAAAAGTTAAAGTTGAAAGGACATTAAAGAATTATTTGCTCAAAAAAAACTTTGGAAGAAGAAAATGTGGGAGAGAAGTGGGAATAAATGTGCTTCTCTCCCTCCCTGGCAGCCCTGAGGGTCTCCACAAATCTCCAGGATTAAAAAATGGGGGAACTGAAGCCCAGAGAGATCCAGTGACTCACTCAGGAACCCCGGTCTCCCCCTCCCACTCAAGGGCGCTGTCTCTGACTTCTTCATGCATGCTTGTCCTCCAGACTTCCCATTGCTTTTTCCCATGACCTCAGACTGGAAAAGCCAAATATAGACTTCCACAGCTTAGAAAACACCTATAAAATTCCTCGCTCCATCCCAACCAGTCACTGAGCGGATATAATTGGGGTGGGAGGGATTTAATTGGGGTGGGAGAGATCAAGACTTCCAAATAATGAGACTCAAGATCAGTGTTGTCCAACAGAACTTTCAGCAGTGATGGAAACACTCCATATCTGCATGGGCCGGTATGGGAGTGACTATACTCAAGTAGCTACTAACACTTGAAATGTGGCTTGTGCAGCTGAGAAACTGAATTTTTAGTTTTATTTAGCTTTCATTTATTTAAATAAAATTGCCACAGCTGGCTACCATACGAGACAGTACATCTCTAAATCTTACATTTCTAACCCAGTCCAGCATGTTATGACCTTGACAAACAAAAAACGCCATCCATTCATTCAAAAAGATATGTTAGCTGTTGAGAAAACAGTGTGTTGCTATAATACAGTGCACACACAAAAATAGAAAATATCTGTTTTCCCAGTGTATATATAATTAATCGAGGATATAAGGCATGCCGATGCATAATTAGAGGATGAGAACACGGAGCGGGGTTCTTCTTTGATGGGGAGCCACAGGGCTGGGTTAACGGGGAACTTGCAAGTGAAACAGGGCCTTACAAGTCCAGCAGGAGGAGGGAACATAGGTATTTTAGAGACAGGGAAAGGATAAGGATCAGAGAAGGGAAATCAGCAGGTCCACTCAGGGGATGCCAAGAAACCTGATCCAATTCAAGGTGTAGTTTCATGTAAGGGAATCATGGGAGAAAAAAAAAAATAGGAAGGTACTTTAGGACCAGTTTCCAAACACAAAAATGAGAGAACTAGGGAGGCTGTAACAGGAATAAAAGGGAAGGGACCAATTAAAGAAAGATTACAACGGAGGAGGGACCCAGACTTTAGAAAAGAGTCAATGTGCCAGGCACGGTGGCTCACGCCTGTAATCCTAACACTTTTGGAGGCCAAGGTAGGTGGATCATTTGAGGTCAGGAGTTTAAGACCAGCCTGGCCAACATGGTGAAACCCAATCTCTACTAAAAATACAAAAATTAGCCCAGCATGGTGGTGGGTACCTGTAATCCCAGCTACTTGGGAGGCTGGGGCAGGAGAATCGCTTGAACCCAGGAGGCGGAGGTTGCAGTGAGCAGAGATCGCGCTACTGCATGACAGAGTAAGACTCCATCTCAAAAAAAAAAAAAAAAAAAAAAAGATTCAATGTTGTGGTTGAGGGAGAGTAAGATGATTCAAAATTTTCACCCAGGGTGAATGGAAGATTGCTGGCACCATGAATGGGGCAGATACCAGAATAATGTTTGAAGGTTGTTGAAGTTGAGATTAATGAGACAGATGGATCACCAAAGCACTTTGAGAAGATGAAAATGAAACTGGAATTCAGAAGACAGGAGAAACTATTGGCTGAAACCATAAAGTGGAGGAGAAAATACAGGATGAGGAGAGAAGAAAAGGAGAAGAGACACAAGAACAGACTCTGCTTCCAATGGAAAGTGGCTCCTTTGCAGGGACAGAATGAGAACAGAGTCAGAGAAGGAACACCCAAATGAGTCACACCCCTACTGCAGGGGCAGGAGGGAGACTTCTCACTATATATGCTCTGCACCTCTTAATAAGCATTCTGCCTTCCTACCTAGACTGCACGCTGTGCAAAGATGGAGACTATGTCTTATACATTCAATCCCAATGCCTAGAACAATGTAGGAGGACACAGGAGGGTAATGTAAAGCATCCCAGTAGAAAGAAGGCCTTAGTGGCTCATGCTTGTAATCCCAGCACTTTGGGAGGCCGAGGCAGGCGATCACCTGAGATCAGGAGTTCAAAACCAGCCTGGACAACATGGTTGAAACCCTGTCTCTACTAAAAATACAAAAATTAGCCAGGCATGGTGGCATGTGCCTGTAATCCCATACTCAGGAGGCTGAGGCAGGAGAATCACTTGAACCCTGAGGCATAGGTTGCAGTGAAGCGAGATGGCACCACTGCACTCCAGCCTGGGCAACAGAGCAAGACACCGTCTCCAAAAAGAAAAAAAAGAAAGGCGGCCTTAGAAAAAAAGGTTTTGCTCGGTAACATGTAGTCCTAGACTATACACTGCTCTGGCCCCACTTAACAAAGCTCAAAAGCAAGACCCACGTTTGTACATGATCTAGTTCAGTGAGTCCCAGTCCTAGCAAATGGTCAGAATCACCTTTAGACAGTTGACAGGGCCCACTCTGAGATTATCAATTCAACGGCCTAAGCAACTGATAGTAATTTTCAAACTCCCTGTGTGATTCTATCAGCAGCCAGAGTTGGGAACCATTCACTGATGCCAGAGAGATAGAAGGTTGCTGATCCAGTTTTTAGAGTGCCCTTTAATTCTCCACACTACTGATACCATTTTTATATGCATGTGTCATATCTGCTCTTTTTTCAGATTTCAGGACACTAACATATTAAGCACAATCCATGTACCAGGACTCACATACATGATCTTAACTCTTACAATAGTCCTATGAGGTAGGTATTGTTGGTACAGATGAAGCAACTATGGCCTGGAGTTTAGTTACCAATCTAAGATCCCACAATTTATGACAGCCCAGGAGATCTGACCTCAGAACCTTCTTGCCTGTTGCTCCTCTGCTGCCCACTCCCTGCCCCAGCCAAGCAGAAACCCAGCTGTCCTGGGAAGCAGGAGTATCTAAGAGATCATGTGAGTGACAGCAGACCAGTCAGCCCGTGGGACTCTGACTAAAGCCCATGATTTCCCCCAGGACCACCTTTACTGCGATTCCACCCAGACGTGGTCCTTAAAGGTTAGAAGGGCCAGGCGACTGTGAAAGTAATGTTTTAATTATTCTTATTCAACTCTACACAATGTGGAACAAATTTTACTAATACCTTATACTTCTCTGACAAAGTAACAATCTCTCTGAATGAGAAATTCAGTTATACTACAGGAATTCTCCTCCCATTCTATCACTTTCCCAAAAGGGTCCCACTGGGCCAGGTGTTCTTCCTCCTTGGCTGACACTTTCTGGGCTCCAGGGAAGGGAGTGCAGACTGCGCGGCCATGCCCATTTTCAACCCTCCTGCACTTCTCAAGTGAAGCGGCACAGAAGGCCCGAAAACAGCCACATTCGCCAGAACTGATGGGGAGTCCGCAGGCACAACGCTAGTTGACAAAATTGTGGCTTAAAAAACATGGCAAGTGGACGAACCCACCGTGATGCCGCCTAATGAAGCAGCTGGGGGAGGCTTCCCTTCCTCGGGAGTCTGAAAACCCAGGCTCCCCCAGCCTTGCCCTGGGCACAGCCACCTTACCCACAGGAGCACAGTTCACAGATGCACTTCATCTTCATAGGGGCCATCCTGAGGCCCTGACGTCCCCTCAGAGCATTGCCAGCTGCAGCCGACTCCTAGACCCCAACCACCTGGCTTGGGGCATGTCCAGGCTCGAGGGTCTTGGCAGGTGTTCTGTTTACTTGAAGGAAAATTTAAGTGACCCTTTTGCAACGTCCTGTCATCTGTTGCCCTCCTGGAGCTGGCCTAGCACGAGGGAGCAGCAGGGGGCTTGCAGGTGCGCCAGCCCGGGAGACCTCACCCTGCACGCCACCGCCCCGGCCTCCGCAGCCCAGACTTAGGCACCTGGAGCGGCTGACTGGGCCCTAGGAAGCTGCCGGGTCCGTATCCAGGTAGCCTCTGTGATGTCGCCAGGACCAGGAGGGGCATGCCTCAGGTGGCAATTACATCACAAGATCCACTTGTGAGGTCGGGAAGCTCCCAGCACCTCACTGGCAGGCCCAGGACAGGAGTTCCGCGGTGGACCTTGGAGAAACCTGAAAAAGGTGGAAGTCACTAGAAAGCTCCTGGTGCAGTAAACGGTCACACGTGCAGAAAAGCTGAAAACCCTCCCCATCACCTTGGATGGCATTTGCTATCTCTAGGATCCATGGTGCCCCCTCTTAGGGGAATACAGCCCTTGACTTCCAAAAGGCTTGCCTGGAATAGGGTTTCCAGATCTTCCTGTGGAAACCTAGGCCTTCGGCTTCAGATGTCTGTTAGAATTGCTCTCACCCACAGACCTGCGCTCTGGAGAACACAGCAGTTTAAGAGCGCCCAGGCCTTCACTGCTCAGGTGGGTGCTCAATCACTTCTCCACGTGCTGGTAATGATGCCTTGAAGCAGACGTTCTGAAATTTCAGTGGGCATCAGGACCACCTGGCTTGATGAAAACCAGATTGCCAGACCCCACCCCCACAGTTTCTGATTCAGTGTTTCTAGGGTAGGCCAAGGACTTGCATTTCTTACAAGCTCTCAAGTAATGCTGGTTCTGCTGGGCCAGGGACCACACTTAAAGAACTACAGCTTTTGAGGTTCCTTTACACCCCTGGAATAGTGTTTCTTCAGCTTACCTGGTCCCGAGAGCACACCCCCACCCAGAAGTCTCCCCTGCATCAAAACCTCTAGTCCGGGAATCTAGCTTCAACAAGAAGCCAGGTGATTCCGGTCATGAAGCAAGTTCAAAAGACACTGCTCTGGCCAGCTGTTTGGACTTAAAACATTTTGACTTCCTGCTTATGGGAAATGGGAGCTTAAAGTATTGACAATCTTTATGCTTTTCTTTCCTATGCTTCCTAACTCTTTCCATTCATTTTAGTGAATGAGTCAGTCAGAGACATCTTGGACTACAAGACACTTCATATTCAGAGGGTTGTTTTTTTTGGTGGGGGGGAGTTTGGGTTTTTTTCTTCAATATTAGGCTCTAGAATAGAGGTCAGCAAACTATTGTCTGCAGTTGGCCACCTGACTCTATATCTGGCCATTGAGCTAAGAATGGTTTTCATATTTTTTAAAGGTTGAAAAAATTAAAATAATAATATCACATGACACATGAAAGTTACCTAAAATTCAAATTTCAGTGTCTGTAAATAAAGTTTTGAATTTTTTGAGAAAATTTGTATAAACATTCCTGATTTTGCCTCTCGGCCCACAAAAGCTAAAATATTCACTATCTAACTTTTTACAGAGAGAGTGTTCCAACCCCAGTTATAGAAAGTCAGCAAGGCAGATTCAGACAGGAGCAAAGCTTATTGTCATTCTTAAGAACAGTGGGGTGGGAAGCTGCTCCTTGCCTTCCCAGTAAGAAGTCAGAACTCTAAAGGGGAGGATGGAAACATGGCCAGACAAAAAAGAGGTAGGAGCTATTGGAAGTCAAAGCAAAGCCTGCATGCCATCCATTGCCATTGACAGAGAACATCACACAGTCCTTACAGAGGAAATACAGTGCTGGACACCAGCCTTCTCTTGATGGCTGCCTAAACATTATCCATAAATCTTTCAGCAGAAGAATGCCTGTTCATCCCCAACTGCCATTCAAACTGCCCTTGTGGGTGGCCACCTTGTCAACAATCATGGTACTCCCCACTTCTTCCATCCATGCCCTCAATAGAGGGTAGGGATCTTGAAAGATGAAGATGGTGTGGACAAAATAGCCTCAACAATGATATATCTAAAGATCAGTGCTAGACAGTAGGAACAACCTCCCCTCACCTAGTTACACTTACTGTCCATCTTTTGTTACATCCAGCCAACCTTACCCTGACCCATCTGATATGGTTTGGTTCTGTGTCCCCACCCAAATTTAATCTTGAATTCTACTCCCATAATTCCCATATGTTGTGGGAGGGACCCAGTGGGAGATAATTTGAATCATGGGGGCGGTTTCCCCCATACTGTTCTTATGGTAGAGAATAAGTCTCATGAGATCTGATGGTTTTATCTTCATTTTTCTCTTGCCACACGCCATGTAAGATGGGTCTTTCGCCTCCCACCATGATTCTGAGACCTCCCCAGCCATGTGGAACTGTAAGTCCAATTAAACTGCTTTATCTTCCCAGTCTCAGATATGTCTTTATCAGCAGCATGAAAATGGGCTAATACAGTAAATTGGTACCAGCAGAGTGGGGTGCTGCTGAAAAGTTACCCAAAAATGAGGAAGCAACTTTGGAACTGGGTAATAGGCAGAGGTGGGAACAGTTTGGAGGACTCCAAAGAAGACAGGAAAATATGAGAAAGTTTGGAACTTCCTAGAGACTTGTTGAGTGGCTTCGCCCAAAATGCTGATAGCAATATGGACAATAAAGTCCAGGCTGAGGTGGTCTCAGATGGAGATGAGGAACTTGTTGGGAATGGAATCCAAGGGGATTCTTGTTATGTTTTAGCAAAGAGACTGGCGGCATTTTGCCCCATCCTAGAGATCTATGGAAGTTTGAACTTGAGGGAGATGATGTAGGGTATCTGGCAGAAGAAACTTCTAAGCAGCAAAGCATTTAACAGGTGACTTGGGTGCTGTTAAAGGCATTCAGTTTTATAAGGGAAGCAGAGCACAAAAATTTGGAAAATTTGCATCCTGACAATGCAATAGAAAAGAAAAACCTTCTCAGCAAACTAACACAAGAACAGAAAACCAAACACCGCATGTTCTCACTCATAAGTGGGAGTTGAACAATGAGAACACATGGACACAGGGAGGGGAACATCACATACCGGGGCCTGTTGGGGGGTGGGGGGCTGGGGGAGGGAGAGCATTAGGAGAAATACCTAATGTAGATGACGGGTTGATGCGTGCAGCAAACCACCATGGCACATGTATACCCATGTAACAAACCTGCACGTTCTGCACATGTACCCCAGAACTTAAAGTATAATAAAAAAAAAAAAAAAAAAAAGAAAGAAAGAAAAACCTGTTTTCTGAGGAGAAATTCAAGCTGGCTGCAGAAATTTGCATAAGTGACAAGTAGCCAAATGTTAATCCCCAAGACAATGGGGAAAATGTCTCCTGGGCATGTCAGAAATCTTCACAGCAGCCCCTCCCATCACAGGCCTGCAGGCCTAGGAGAAAATGGTTTCCAGGGTCCCCATGCTGTGTCATCTAGCGACTTGGTGCCCTGCATCCCAGCTGCTCCAGCCATGGCTGAAAGGGGCCAACATAGAGCTTGGGCCATGGCTTCAGAGGATGCAAGCCCCAAGCCTTGGCAGCTTCTGCATGATGTTAAGCCTGTGAGTGCACAGAAGTCAAGAATTGAGGTTTGGGAATCTCCGCCTAGATTTCAGAGGATATATGGAAATGCCTGGATGTCCAAGCAGAAGTTTGCTTCAGGGGTGGGACGCTCATGGAGAACTTCTGCTAGGGCAATGTGGAAGGGAAATGTCCCTACTGGGGCACCACCTAGTAGAGCTTTGAGAAGAGGGCCACCATCCTCCAGACCCCAAAATGGTAGATCCACCGACAGATTGCACTGTGTGCCTGGTAAAGCCACAGACACTCATTGCCAGCCCATGAAAACATCCAGAAGGGAGGCTGTACCCTGGAAAGCCACAGGGGAGGAGCTGTCCAAGACCATGGGAACTCACCTCTTGCTTCAGCATGACCTGGATATGAGACATGGAGTCAAAGGAGATCATTTTGGAGCTTTACGATTTGACTACCCTGCTGGATTTCAGATTTGCATGGGGCCTGTAACCCCTTTGTTTTGGCCAATTTCTCCCATTTGGAACGGCTGTATTTACCCAGTACCTATACCCGCATTGTATCTAGGAAGTAACTAGCTTGCTTTTGATTTTACAGGTTCATAGGTGGAAGGGACTTGCCTTGTCTCAGATGAGATTTTGGACTGTGGACTTTTGGGTTAATGCTGAAATGACTTAAGACTTTGGGGGGACTGTTGGGAAGGCATGATTGTTTGTGAAATGTGAGGACATGAGATTTGGAGGGACCAGGGGTGAAACTATATGGTTTGGCTCTGTGTCCCCACCCAAATCTCATCTTGAATTGTACTCCCATAATTCCCACGTTGTGGGAGGGACCCAGTGGGAGATAATTTGAATCATGGCAGCAGATTACCCCATACTGTTCTCATGGTAGTGAGTAAGTCTCACAAGTTCTGATGGATTTATCAGGGGTTTCCGCTTTTGCATCTTCCTCATTTTTTTCTCTTGCTGCTGCCTTCTGCCATGATTCTGAGGCCTCCCCAGCCATGTGGAACTGAAAGTCCAATTAAACCTCTTTTCCTTCCAAGTCTCAGGTATGTCTTTATCAGCAGTATGAAAATTGACTAATACACCGTCTAAACCTCCCCAACCCTGGTATCAAAATTTCCTCCCCTAGAACTATTTACTGTAAATTGCTATCAAGTTACATCAAACCTTTATGGGTACTTTTCTATAAGCTCTCTCATCTAACTCTTACAACTGACATAAATCTATCATGCCCATGTTACAAATCAGAACACTGAAGCCAGGAGGTAAACTCATTCAATGAGTACTACATCTGGGATTCAGATTCAGATGGTCTCAAGCTTTTCTACCCAAAAAGGACAAAGGATAAGAATAAATGGCTGTGTATGTGCAGCCGGCCCTTGTGAGGGAGCAGGTTGAGGCAAAGCCTTTAAAAAAATAAAAGTAAAATGGTAACTTGAATATCTTTGAGACCACTATAAACAGTATTTTATCTTAAAATTTTCATTTACTTCTTTGGACATCTTTGTTTAATATTTAATATGGACATCTTTGTTTAATATTTTCCCTAAAATTTTTTTGTAAAATTAATACTCAGTGGCGCTGCACAATTTTTATTCTGTGGCCTTATAACTCACCCAACCCCAAACTTATTCCTGTATACCACCTGAAAAGCAACTCTTTACAGAACATTGTTTAAAGTGGTGAGATCACACCACTGCACTCCAGCCTGGGCAACAGAGCAAGACCCTGCCTCAAAAGAAAAAAAAGAAAAGAAAATATTAGCAAACTGAAACCAGCAACATATAAAAAGGATTAAATACCATGACCAAGAGGGGTTTATCCCAAGAATATGAGGTGGTTTTAATATTGAAAAACCAACTGTGGTTAAACATTATTGCTGTTGCACTGCTTTATTTAATGCACTGTGGAACAAAATAAGGGTATTGTTGGGATGCGATTATGATAACTCTAGGCTTTTAGCTCTCCTCAAAGTTTGAGGTTAAAAAATGTTAAAAGATGTGAGTTAAAGTTTATGTGTATGATGTGATTTAGCTATGCAGAAAATATTTAAGTTGGATGTACCTGTTTTATGTACATCTACTGTACTTAGTCCCTCAAAGTTTAGTCCTTAATAGCTTCTCAGTGTTCAGGTTACCTTGAGAAAGACCATGCTTAGATAACTGATTTCTCCTTTGAGAAATTTTAGTGTGGTTTGAAGAAATCAAGTGATAAAGGAGTATGCTGAATATGCAATAATTTACTTCTACCAAGTGCTGCATTTTAAGAACCTAGATGATTTGGGATGCTGAGGCGGGCAGATCACGAGGTCAGGAGATCGAGACCATCCTGGCTAACACGGTGAAACCCCGTCTCTACTAAAAATACAAAAAAATTAGCCAGGCGTGGTGGCGGGCACCTGTAGTCCCAGCTACTCGGAGAGGCTGAGGCAAGAGAATGGCGTGAACCCGGGAGGCGGAGCTTGCAGTGAGCCGAGATCGCGCCACAGCACTCCAGCCTGGGTGACAGAGCGAGACTCCGTCTCAAAAAAAAAAAAACAAAAAAAAAAACTAGATGAAACAAGTAGTTGGTTGGCTTCATTATGTTTTACGTCTTTGAAAGAGATGCAGGTCTTGGAATTCGCTCTTTTTTGAGACAAAGTCTCGTTCTTGTCCCTCAGGCTGCAGTGTGATGAGGCCATCTCAGCTCACTGCAACCTCCACCTCCCAGGTTCAAGCAATTCTCCTGCCTCAGCCTCCCAAGTAGCTGGGATTACAGGAACCTGCCACCACACCCGGCTAATTTTTGTATTTTTAGTAGAGACAGGGTTTCACCATGTTGGCCAGGCTGGTCTTTAACTCCTGACCTCAGGTGATCTGCCTGCTTTGGCCTCCCAAAGTGCTGAGATTACAGGTGTGAGCCACTGCACCTGGCCTGGAATTCACTTTTTAAATGTTATGTTCCAACCTTATATGTTCCAAGGCACAGTGCACTGTGAATCTCTTAATTAAAAATAAAAAACTGTAGGTGCTTTTATTTATAATTTGAATGATTTATAAGATGCTAAATGAATTGTTTTTGTACTTAACTGTTGTAATCCAAAGGATAATGGTACAGTTTACATGCTTTTCCAAAAATTTTGTTAAGAGATAGCAAATGAATGGTTTAGGATTTCAAATACTGATACCCTCCTGAGACATGAGCATTTGGGGAAGTCAAGCATCTAATACAACTCATTTAGCATGGGTGAAATTTGATTAAAGATGTTAGAAAATTTTTTAAAAAAGAAAAAGGGCTGAGCACAGTGTCTCTGGGAGGCTGAGGCATGTGCATCACTTGAGGCCAGGAGTTTGAGACCAGCCTGGCTGACATTAAAAAACCTCGCCTCTACAAAAATACAAAAAATTAGCCAAGCATAGTGGCACGCACCTGTAATCCTAGCTACTTGGGAGGCTGAGGCATGAAAATCACTTGAACCCAGGAGGCGGAGGTTGCAGTGAGCCAAGATGGCGCCACTGCACTCCAGCCTGGGCAACAGAGTGAGATTGTTTCTCCAAAAAAAAAAAAAAAAGAGAGAGAGAAAGAAAGAGGACATAAAACTATATATTATATGATTCCACTTATATGAAGTTTCTCAAGAAGGTAAATCTATACAGACAGAAGCATACCAGCAGTTGCCTGGGTCTCAGGGTAGAAGCAGAGATCAAATGCAAACAGGGACAAGAGAACTTTTGGGGATGGTGGAAATACTCTAAAAGTGAGTGGTGGTAACAGAACTATATACTTACATACAATAAATGAATTTTATAGAATTAAAATTATACCTCAATAAAGCATTAAAAAAAATCTTGCAAAAATTCCCTCTCAGAATAAAGGGCATCCAAATTGGGAAAAAAAAAACTCAAATTATCCTTGTTTGCAGATGATATGTTCTTATATTTGGAAAAACCTAAAAAACTGTTAGAACTGATCAACAAATTCAGTAACATTGCAGGATACAAAATCAACATACAAAAATCAGGAGCACTTCTACACGCCAACAGTGAACAATCTGAAAAAAAATAAAAAGTAATCCCATTTACAAGAGACACAAATAAAATTAAATACCTAGGAATTTAGTTAACCAGGGAAGTGAAAGATCTCTACAACAAAAACTATAAAACACTGATGAAAGAAACTGAAGAGAACAGGAAAAAGTGGAAAAATATTCCATGTACATGGATTGGAAAAATCAATTTTGTTAAAATGTCCATGCTACCCAAAGCAATCTACAGATTTAATGAAATCCTTATGAAAGTACCAATGACATCCTGCACAGAAATAGAAAAAACAATCCTAAAATGTATATGGAACCACAAAAGATTGAGAATAGCCAAAGCTATCCTGAGCAAAAAAAACAAAACTGGAGGAATCACATTACCTGACCTCCAGTTATACTACAGAGTTATGGTAACCAAAACAGCATGGTACTGGCATAAAAACAGACACACAGACCAATAGAACAGAAGAGAAAATGCAGAAACAAATCCAGACATCTACAGTTAACTCATTTCAACACAGGTGCCAAGAACATTCATGGAGTAAAAACAGTCTTTTCAATAAATAGTGCTGGAAAAACTGAATATCCATATGCAGAAGAAGGAAACTAGACCCGTACCTCTTGCCATATACAAAAATAAAGTCAAAATGGATTGAAGACTTAAATCTAAGACCTGAAACCATGAAACTATTACAAGAAAACATTGGAAAACTCTCCAGAACATTGGTCTGGACAAAAACTTCTTGAGTAATACGCCACAAGCACAGGCAACCAAAGCAAAAATGGACACATGGGATCACATCGAGTTAAAAAGCTTCTGCACAGCAATAGAAACAATCAACAAATCAAAGAGACAACCCAACGAATGGGAGATAATATTTGCAAACTACCCATCTGATAAAAATTTAATCAGAATATATAAGGAGCTCAAACAACTCTATGGGAAAAAAAATCTAATCATCTAAATTTTTTAATGGGCAAAAGATCTCAACAGACATTTCTCAAAAGACGACATACAAATGGCAAACAGGCATATAAAAAGGTGCTCAAAATCATGGATCATCAGAGAAATGCAAATCAAAACAACGAGATATCATGTCACCCCAGTTAAAATGGCTTTTATCCAAATGATGGGCAATAACGAATGCTGGCAAGGATGTGGGGAAAAGGGAACCCCTGTACACTGTTGGTGGAAATGTAAATTATTACAACCACTATGGGGAACAGTTTAGAAGTTCCTTAAAAAGCTAAAAATGGTACTATCATATGATTCAGCAATCCCACTGCTGGGTATATACCCAAAAGAAAGGGAATCAGTATATGAAAGAGATAGCTGCACTCCTATGTTTGTTGCAGCACTGTTCACAGTAGCCAAGATTTGGAAGCAATCTAAGTGTCTATTAACAGATAAATAGATACAGAAAATGTGGGCCGGATGCAGTGGCTCACACCTGTAATCCCAGCACTTTGGGAGGCCTAGGCAGGCGGATCACCTGATGTCAGGAGTTCGAGACCAGCCTGACCAACATGGAGAAACCCCGTCCCTACTAAGAATACAAAATTAGTCAGGCATGGTGGTGCATGCCTGTAATCCGGGCTACTCGGGAGGCTGAGGCAGGAGAACTGCTTGAACTCGGGAGGCGGAGGTTGCGGTGAGCTGAGATCATGCCATGGCACTCCAGACTGGGCAACAAGAACAAAACTCTGCCTCATAAAAAAGAAGAAAGAAAGAAAGAAAATGTGGCCAGGTGCAGTGGCTGATGCCTATAATACCAGCACTTTGTGAGGCCAAGGCGGGAGGATCACTTGAACCCAGGAGTTTGAGACCAGCCTGGGAAATATAGCAAAACCCTGTCTCTACAAAAAATACAAAAATTAGTCAGGCATGGTGGTACACACCTGTAGTCCCAGCTACTCAGGAGGCTGAGGTGGGAAGATCACTTGAACCTGAGAGGCAGAGGTTGCAGTGAACCAAGACTGCACCACTACACTCCAGCCTGAGCAACAGAGCAAAACTCTGTCCCCCAAAAAAAAGAAAATGTGGTACATATACACTATTCAGCCATAAAAAAAAGAATGAGATCCTGTCATTTGCAACAACATGGATGGAAGTGGAGGTCATTATGTTAAGTGAAATAAGCCAGGCACAGAAAGACAAACTTCGCATGTTCTCACTTATTTGTGGGAGCTGAAAATTAAAACAATTGAACTTATAGACACAGAGAGCAGAAGAATGGTTACCAGAGGCTGGGAAGGATAACAGGGGGGTTAAGGGGGAGGTGGAGATGGTTAATGGGTACAAAAAGTAGTTAGAATGAATAAGACCTAGTAGGGGCCAGTCATGGTGGCTCACACCTGTAATCTCAGCACTTTGGGAGGCCAAGGCGGGCAGATCACTTGAGCCCAGGAATTCAAGAGTAATCTGGGCAACATAGTGGGATCTCACCTCTACAAAAAACACAAAAATTAGCCAGGCATGGTGGTGCGTAACTGTAGTCCCAGCTACTCAGGGGCACTGATGTGGGAGGATTGCTCGAGCCCAGGAGGTGGAAGCTGCGGTGAGCAGTGATCACAACACTGCACTCCAGCCTGCGCCACAGAGTAAGACCCTGTCTCAAAAAAAAAAAAAAAAAAAAAAGACCTAGTATTTGACAGCACAACAGGGTAATTATAGTCAATAATTTCATTGTACATTCAAAAATAACTAAGAGTATAATTGGGCCTGGCACAGTGACTCACGCCTATACTTCCAGCAGTTTGGGAGGCTGAGGCAGGCGGATCACCTGAGATCGGGAGTTCGAGGCCGGCCTGGCCAACATGGTGAAACCCTGTCTCTACTAAAAATACAAAAATTAGCCAGGCTTGGTGGCGGGTGCCTGTAATACCAGCTACTTGGGAGGCTGAGGCAGGAGAATCACTTGAACCCGGGAGGGAGAGGCTGCAGTGTGTCACGTCACTGCACTCCAGCCTGGGCAAAATGGAGTGAGACTCTGTCTTAAAAAAAAAAATTGGATTGTTTGCAACACAAAGGATAAATGCTTGAGGGGATGCATACCCCATTCACCATGATGTGATTATTATGCCTTGCATGCCTGTATCAAATATCTCACGTACCTCATAAATATATACACCTACTATGTAGCCACAAAAATTAAAAACAAAAAAACTTTTCAATTCCCTTTCGGTATTACTTACTATCAAATTATCATTATTCCAATTGAGCATTTTAGATTAAGACCTCTCCTATTCCCAAGTAAGCTGGCAGATTGAACACATGCATTTATCTTTCTCCAGAATCCCACAAACATGAGAGAAATAGGATGAGATGGCAAGAACAAAAATGGGGTAAGAGATCATAAAATCAAAATTTTTGGAAGCAGGAATGCACAAGCAAGAATGGTAACTGACTTAGCTGACTCAAGAAAGCTGAATCCTTAGCCAGTAGTAGGGAAAGCCAAGGAGCAACATTTTTACCACAGAACCTGCAAATGGTTCCAGAATCAGCAGCATCAGTGAGATCAGAGACTGCACTGAAGAGGAGGGATTGTTTGAAGAGCTCTTTAAGATGCAATTAGACTTACAGATCCCCTCACAATTTCACATAGCTGGGCAATTGCCCATCTCTCATCTAAGACTAGCAGTTTTTATTCCCTGCAAAGAGTAAAACAGGGGGTCTCTGGACTAGGGAAACACCAGAGACACTGAGGATTGGAGTACCATATCGTAAACAGGACTAAGTAGGCCTATAAACTGAATATTAGCAACCTAGCTTGCTTCTCCCACTTAGCAACCAGAATGCTATTAATCAGGCTTATACTCACCCCATCCCAGTAGAAGAATCCTG
The DNA here is from genome assembly GCF_028878055.3 of Symphalangus syndactylus. NCBI lineage: Eukaryota > Metazoa > Chordata > Mammalia > Primates > Hylobatidae > Symphalangus > Symphalangus syndactylus. The sequence continues at coordinate 120,675,122 of NC_072431.2, read as the reverse complement.
GGAGAATCTAACCATCCAAAGAGAACAGGTCTAAAGGTGGCAGGCAGCAAGACTTTCTTCAAAGAAATGGCCCAGTCACTTCAATGAACCTGATAGTCTTCAATGCTACCCACGGGTTTTTAAATAACTTTAAATTGGAGCAGACAACCAATGATCGCTGAACAAATGAGGAAAGTTTCTAACATGAAAATGCTCTGTGATTTCCATAAACTGCAGCAAAGGCCATTTTTGAACTTCTTTTACTGCCGGGCGCGGTGGCTCATCAACATGGAGAAACCCCGTCTCTACCAAAAATACAAAAGTAGCCGGGCCTGGTGGCGCATGCCTGTAATCCCAGCTACTCGAGAAGGCTGAGGCAGGAGAATCACTTGAACCTGGGAGGCGGAGGATGCGGTGAGCAAAGATTGCGCCCTTGCACCTGGGCAACAAGAGTGAAACTCCGTCTCAAAAAAAAAAAAAAAAAATGGAGAACATACATACAAACAAAAGAAACTGGGAAGAAACCAAGACTAAACGGGATAAAAACTTTTTCTTAATGTTACTATTATCCTGAGAGAGATAAAAGAAGATATTTAATCCAAGAAAATAATTTTATGTTTTTAAAAAGAACAATTAGAACAGCCTGTGGAAATTAAAAATATGATATTAAAATTTAAAACTCCAAAGAGTTGGAAAATTAAGATGAGAAAAATCTCCTGGAAAGTAGAACAAAAAGACAGAAATAGAAAATAAGAAAGGGTTACCAAAAAAATATTTAAAAATTAGGCAGGCCAGGTGCGGTGGCTCACACCTGTAATCCCAGCACTTTGGGAGGCCGAGGTGGGCGGATCACCTGAGGTCGGGAGTTTGAGATCAGCCTGGCCAACATGGAGAAAGGAGAAACCCCATCTCTACTAAAAATACAAAATTAGCCAGACAAGGTGGCACATGCCTGTAATCCCAGCTACTTGGGAGGCTGAGGCAGAAGGATAGCTTGAACCCGGCAAGCGGAGGTTGTGGTGAGCTGAGATCATGCCATTGCACTCCAGCCTGGGCAACAAGAGCAAAACTTCCTCTCAGAAAAATAAAAACAAAAAAAAAAAATTAGGCATAGTGGCACACGCCTGTAATCCTAGCTACTTGGGAGGCTGGCATGTGAGGATCCCTTGAGCCGAGGAGGTGGAGGCTGCAGTGAGCTCTGATCTCACCACTGCACTCCAGCCTGGTTGACAGAGAAAGACCCTGTCTCTAAAAATAAATTTAAAAATTTTTTTTAAAAAGAAAAGAAGGCCAGGCGCGGTGGCGCATGCCTGTAACCCCAGCACTTTGGGAAGCTGAGGCAGGCAGATCACTTAAGACCAGGTGTTTGAGACCAGCCTGGCCAACATGGTGAAACCCCCTCTCAACTAAAAATACACAAATTAGCCAGGCGTGGTGGCAGGCATCTGTAATCCCAGCTACTCGGGAAGCTGAGTCAGGAGAATGGCTTGAACCTGGGAGGCGGAGGTTGCAGTAAGCCGAGATAGTGCCACTGCACTCCAGCCTAGGCTACTGAGCAAGACTCCATCTCAAAACAAAAACAAAAACAAAAATAAAACTTAGCCAGGCATGGTGGTGGAGGCCTGTAGTCTCAGCTACTTGGGAGGCTGAGGCAGGAGAATCTCTTGAACCCGGGAGGTGGAGGTTGCAGTGAGCCAAGATCGTGCAACTACACTCTAGCATGGGCAACAGAGTGAGACTCTGTCTCCAAAAAAAAAAAAAAAAATACATTAGAGGAGACTCCATAAAATGCGATATCCAGACCTTAGGAGTATTCACATGACAGAATAGAGAAAATACATCATCAAACAATTCAAGAACATTGTTTAGAATTCAAGGGCATGGTTTCCAAATTAAAAGACACATGGGAGGGTCCAGTACAATGCAAATTTGGGCTCAACAATGCCAATTATCATGAAGTTTCAGAACACTAGAATAAGAAAATTTTGAATATGTTTTTAGAGAGGAAAGAATAGATCAAAACCAAGAAGCAGGCATCAGACTACTGGCTGCTGAGACGACACAGCAACAGAGCAATGCCTCCAAGACTCTGAGGAAAAATTATGTCCAACCAATCAAGTGTGAGGGTAAAAACAAAGAAATTTTCAGACATCCAATGTCTTGAAATTTCTACTCTCCTCATACTTTTTATCTGGAAGCTATTGGCACATGTGTTCCACCAAATGAGCCAAAAATGAGAAGATGTGAAATCAGGAAAAAGAATACCCAACTCGAAAGGATGGGGAAGGGAAACCACAGAATGGTGGTGAAAGGCGATCAGATAAGAAGGCTCCAGAAGAGATATCACCAAGGAGATGAAATTGAATACATTCAGAGGAGATTTTCCACATACTATAATGGAATTTCACTCTATGATTTCCATAAACTACAGCAAAGGCCATTTTTGAACTTCTTTTACTGCACACGTTAACAGTAGGAATTGAAATATGTTTTGAATAAATGAAAGAATGGAATACCTGAATTTGTACAGTACAGTATACATTTTGATAAGGGCTTTAGGCCAGGCACGGTGGCTTACGCCTGTAATCCCACACTTTGGGAGGCCGAGGCAGGTGGCTCGCTTGAGGTCAGGAGTTCCAGACCAGCCTGGCCAACATAGTGAAACCCCGTCTCCACTAAAAATACAAAAATTAGCCGGGCGTGGTGGCAGGTGCCCACAATCCCAGCTATTTGGGGGTTGAGGCAGGAGAATCGCTTGAACCCAGGAGGCAGAGGTTGCAGTGAGCTGAGATCGCGCCACTGCACTCCAGCCTGGGCAACAGAGTGAGACGCCGTCTCAAAAGAAAAAAAAAAAGGCTTTAAGGTAGATATAGAGGCTTCAGTATCCTGATGACTCTCATTCATTCTATATGAACGATACTGGACGACACTGATTCACTCATCTACTTGAAGACCAAGAGCAGAATCATATTATGCTTTGAGAGGGGCACAGGGTGGCCTATTGTTAGGCAAATAGACCGCAGTGAGACTGTCTAAAACCAAATTCCATTTCATCATTTAGTATCTGTGTAACTTGGTCAAGTGACTTAACCTCTCTAACCTTTGATTCCCTCACTTGAAAATAGGGTTATTAATTCACAAGGTTACTGTGAGGATGGAACTAATGCATGGGATTCCATATTATCGTTTCCTCGAGCTTTGGAATTCTAATTATAAATTCTAAAGTCTGAGATTACGGAAAAGCAGATGTGAGAAAGGAATTAAAAGCACCAACTGGAAGCCAGGATGTCTCCTAGGAGGGACTTGCTATTACCTAGCTGCGCAGCAACGGGCAATCGCTTGTCTACAAGTCTCACTTTCCGCATCTGCACAGTCTCCATCTGCCCTGCCCTTGTACTCACTGGGCCAGGGAAGCTGGGGAGGCCTAAGCGGACCGGGAAGTTAGGCTTTCCCTCCACTTCATCAGTCGGCTGCCCCTGCGGAAACCGGCCCGGCACACCTCGCTCCTAAAGCCAGTTGAGGTGGTGGTGGTGGTGGTGGTGGTGGTTGGGGCTTTTTTTGGCCACGAGAGGGCAGCATTTCTCCCGGCCAAGCATACACGTACCCCTAGCAACCGCAAACCCAGCTACAACAGAACAAAAGACCGAAGTCCTTGAGCTTCCCTTCTATCTTAGGGCTCACACTGTCCGGGTTAGGTTTCATTAGAGCAGCAGCTTTTCAAGGCTCGTCGGGCAGGGAGGGCGGAGCGAGGGAGCTCTCGCGAGATCGCCGCCGGAAGTGGGTGGTGGCGGGGACGCAGCGGCTCCCTCTCCGGAAGGCGAGCTTATCTTCCGATCCGTTGCCACTGACAGCCGCAGGCGCTCCCATCTGAGGAAGAGCCAGCCCCGCCGCGGCCTCTCCAGCCCCGGGTTCGCGCTCTCGACTCTCCTGCCTGCCCAGCTGCGCGGCGGAGCGGAGCGAGGCGCGGCCTGCGAGTCGCCGGCAGCCCCCGACCCCTACCTCGGCGCTGCGTGTAGGCCGCGCCCTCAGGCCCAGTCCGCGGCGGCCCCGGCGGGTGATGCCAAATACAGCCATGAAGAAAAAGGTGCTGCTGATGGGGAAGAGCGGGTCGGGGAAGACCAGCATGAGGTCGATTATCTTCGCCAATTACATTGCTCGCGACACCCGGCGCCTGGGGGCCACCATTGACGTGGAGCACTCCCACGTCCGATTCCTGGGGAACCTGGTGCTGAACCTGTGGGACTGTGGCGGTCAGGACACCTTCATGGAAAATTACTTCACCAGCCAGCGAGACAATATCTTCCGTAACGTGGAAGTTTTGATTTACGTGTTTGACGTGGAGAGCCGCGAACTGGAAAAGGACATGCATTATTACCAGTCGTGTCTGGAGGCCATCCTCCAGAACTCTCCTGACGCCAAAATCTTCTGCCTGGTGCACAAAATGGATCTGGTTCAGGAGGATCAGCGTGACCTGATTTTTAAAGAACGAGAGGAAGACCTGAGACGTCTGTCTCGCCCGCTGGAGTGTGCTTGTTTTCGAACGTCCATCTGGGATGAGACGCTCTACAAAGCCTGGTCCAGCATCGTCTACCAGCTGATTCCCAACGTTCAGCAGCTGGAGATGAACCTCAGGAATTTTGCCCAAATCATTGAGGCCGATGAAGTTCTGCTGTTCGAAAGAGCTACGTTCTTGGTTATTTCCCACTACCAGTGCAAAGAGCAGCGCGACGTCCACCGGTTTGAGAAGATCAGCAACATCATCAAACAGTTCAAGCTGAGCTGCAGTAAATTGGCCGCTTCCTTCCAGAGCATGGAAGTTAGGAATTCCAACTTCGCTGCTTTCATCGACATCTTCACCTCAAACACGTACGTGATGGTGGTCATGTCAGATCCGTCGATCCCTTCTGCGGCCACTCTGATCAACATTCGCAATGCCCGGAAACACTTTGAGAAGCTGGAGAGAGTGGATGGCCCCAAGCACAGTCTCCTTATGCGTTGAATATTGCCAAATGCTCTTTCTGAAAATGCTGAATTGCCTCTTTTGTTTGCATCCTTTATTTTTAATATTCATAATGTCGTGTGCTTAAAAGTGGGCTTTGAAGTGTGTGCTGCTTACTCCTTTCATCTTTCTCCCCGCTTCCCCAGCCTTTAAACATTGGACGCTATTTACTCAGCTACCCAGTAGAGCTTGAAGCTGGCCTTTCTGAGAAGTTGGTATGGTGTAACACTAAAGTAGGTGGTTCGTGTGTGGTCTCATTACCTGGTTATAATAGATATGCACATCAAAGCCTTTACCAGTATCTTCCTGTATTCCGTATCAGATTGCAAAGATGGAATGTTACTATTTTATCAGCAAGGTATTAAAATGCATTTATAAATTCTTCTTGGCCTCATTCATGAATAAACATGTTAGCAATTTAAAGCATGGCCTTATTTGAAATAACTTGAAAGCGCTTAATATGTAAATCTAAAGATTCTGACTGCCCACAAGTATTGCTTGACTGGCAAATTTTATTCTGTGAATTTAGCCCCCAGCACTTTAGTGACGTTTGGTAACAGCTGTAGAAGTGCTTATGCTATGGTCTCAAACTAGACCACCTGAGGTAGTATTCTGGTCCCTTCACTTACTAGCTCTGTGAAATACTTAGCTAATACTTAATTTGCCAATTAAGTATTATTTGGGCAAATACTTAATTTCATTACACTTGTTTCCTCATTGGTAAAATGTGGGTCAGAATATTACTTTATAGCCAGGCGTGGTGGCTCACACCTGTAATTCCAGCACTTTGGGAGGCTGAAGTGGGAGGATCACCTTAGACCAGGAATTCGAGACCAGCCTGGGCAATATAGTGAGACCTTGTCTCTACAAAAAAAAATTTGTTTTTCATTAGCTAGGCATAGTGGTGCGTGCCTACAGTCCTAGCTACTTGGGAGGCTGAGGAAAGAGGATTGCTTGAATCCAGGAGGTAGAGGCTGCAGTGAGGCATAATTGTGTCACTGCCCTCCAACTTGGGTGACAAAGCAGGACCCTATCTCAAAAACAACAACAAGAAACCACTTGATAGGATGTTTAAAAGGATTAAATTCAACATGGTAAGTATTTAGGAACGGTGCCTAGGGCATAGCATATTCTATTAACTACCATTACCACCTACTGAGCCATTCTTCCCCAAATTACTGGATATGAAACCTATTTGAATATTTGAGCCCTTACTAAATGTCAGGTGTTCTTAAGCACTTGCCAATTTATCTTACTGAATCCTCACAACCTATGTGGTAGGTTACTTTGATCGCTATTTTAACAGATGAGCAAACTATGACCTTATTAAGGTCATACAGCTAAACCCAGGCAATCTGACTACTGACTCTCCTAATCATTACACCCCATTACTTGCATTGAAAAAACCGTAAGAGTCATAGCTTTTTACTTATTTTTGGTTTTTTTGTTTGTTTGGGATGGAGTCTTGCTGTGTTGCCCAGGCTTGAGTGCAATTGCACAATCTCACTGCAACCTCCGCCTCCCAGGTTCAAGCCATTCTCCTGCCTCAGCCTCCCAAGTAGTTGAGACTACAGGCATGCGCCACCACGCCCAGTTCATTTTTGGTATTTTTTAGTAGAGACGGGGTTTCACCATGTTGGCCAGGCTGGTCTCGAACTCCTGACCTCAAGTGATCTGCCCATCTCAGCCTCCCAGAGTGCTGAGATTACAGTCATAAGCCACGCACCCGGCAATTTTTTCTGTTCTTATAACTTGCACAGATCAGCACTGTGGGTCCTAGCTTTTTAAATGTAGATTATTCCTTCACATAATTCCAAATTTACATACTGAGTAAGCTGAAGCCCAGGAAGCTAAGTGACCTCCCTCAAGGAATAGGGTTTCACTCATTTTGGGCAAGATCACTTTCCCATTTGTATTTCTCTAGAAATTGGATAATACTGAACCAGATTCTTAGAATGACCTACTTTTAAGGAAGGATTCTGAGGTTCCTAATTTGGATTGGCAATGTGGTGTGGTAAAATGGGCAAACAGATGTAAAATGTCCCATTCCAGTTCCAGCAATAGCTACCTTAAGGATTGTTTGAAAAGAAATTAAGTATTCTAGAGCCAAGAGACCTGTGATCAACTGTAAGCCTTTCATTTTACACCTGAGGTGCTATCTTTGTATGGACAGTAAATATAAGTGATAGGGCTTTAGAATTTCTAAGGCTTTATAAAATTATTTAATATTTATTAAACCCTTTCTGGCAGCAGATGTGGATGACACTACTCATGAAGAGTGAGAAGCTATTCAGGTGTAATTTATGAAAATTACCTAATTAGAGCCATTGGCAATACATTAGTATAAAGACTCCAGGTGAGAAAACTGACAGTATAGATATAACTTTAAAAATTCATTTTAAAATACTATATACTGTAAATCTAGTAATTAAAATGGAAGTAACAAAATATGTTTACCTGAGTCACTGAACTTATCCAATTTGTTGATCAGGTTATTAATATACCTTTACATGTGATCATCTTATGATTGAGGTGTAATTTTTAATGCAGGGGCATAGTTCTTTTTGATATTATATAGGAAATTCCAGAGCTAGACAGTATAAAGTATTTATTGAAAACAACAGTATTTAAAACATTTACAAAGAGTCCCATAGAGGATTCTCAAATATTTTAAACTTAGGATGCAGACTGCTATTCATAATGCATAAAGAAAAAGGTGATCTCTAGAGCAACTATGTATCTGCAATATAAAAGAAACATTTACTTCAATACTTTCGCGTTGAGGAAAACGTCATTAAAGTTATTTTAATTTTAGTACACTCACAGTAGGAAGATAATAGTCTGCTTTTACACAGGTCTCCACAATTCCTGTTTTTCCTTTAGATAAATTTGACTTCATAGTCAAGAGACTCATGGTAAAGAAAAGGTTTCAAAATACTCGTATTTTTGTTTTCAGTTCAATTTCCCCCAAACGTTAAACTATTCTTTATTCCACCTGATGACATTTTTCATGTTTAGCAACATTATATGGTTGTCCTCTTTAAACATTTAAAATAACTAGAACATTTTAGCATTATCTCAGGTTTCAAGCTGATGTAGAAGTCAGTTTATACACCTTTGCATCTTACAAATAGTGAATAAAAACAAAGTACATTCTATATAATGTCTGATATGAATGTAATGAGAAATACACTTACAGTAATAAATTAGCCCTCTTTACCATTTATTCCATGATATAGGAGGCAAACAAAACAATTCCAATACTTAAATATTGATAAAGATGACACATGGCCATGGGGTATATATATGTGTGTGAATACATACTCCCAACACACATTTACATAGGCGTATATGTATTTATGCATGTATGTATATATTGCTATAACTAGAGAGACCACATGCAACCATAAAAAAAAAAATCAATTCGTGGGATATTAAATGAATAAAAAGATAAACCATAGGAGATTTCAGAGAAGGAGTAGGCACGTGGATATAAAAAGCGTGGATTAAGACTTCAAGGTGGAAGTGAGATTTTTTTCTGAGGCTTAAAAGAGAGCTGTAATTGTGGTAAACTAGTAGAGGAAGGCAAGGTATTCCTGCTTCAGGAAAATTGTAAATCAAGACCTCTAAAGACCCATGCTCACTGAAGCATTTCAGTAAAAAAAATGGGAGATTACAGCGGAAGGGGGAATAGAGGAAATCCGTTATAGGGGAACTTATATGCCTTTAAATTTGAACTCTATTTTAGAATTAACAATGAACCATTAATGGAATTTTAGGCAAGGAAGTGACCCAATCAAAACAGTTCCTTAAGATCAAAAGGTAACTATGTAGGAGATATTGGATAGGGAAAAGGCTGAAGGCAAAAAGCTGCAATCACATTGGTTTAGGAGAAGAAAGTGACAGAACTGAGATACTTTTTGTTTATGGTACTGGCATATGAAGAACAGGAAAGAATGCCAAAAACTTTCAGCCTATCACAGGTATAACTCAACAACGTAATTTTTACAAATCCAAAATGTCTACAGACATTCTGCTCTTTTGATTCTCAGTAATTAAGGGTTTCTCAGACTTGAGTGGCGAACTTGAGCTTCCCTATCAATAGTTAACAATCTCTACCCAAGTATATATGCAACAATGTACCTGCTTCTTAAAAGTACCACAGGGTTAAATGTGAATCTCTATTTCCTAGCAGCAGTTCTCAAACTTTCTCGAGCTTTAAGAATTACCAGGGAAGCACGTTTAAAATATAATTAAATGAAATAATACACATTAAGTGTCTAGCAATGGCCTGGCACTTCTGCAGATGCTGATATGATAGCATTACATGCTAAGATTTTCAGATACTGAGTTTTCTTAAAGCAGGCTAAAGGTTTCCCCATAGACCTTCATAGTCCCTGATTTGTTTTATTAACTAATAAAAGAAAACAGCAACTTAGGAGAAGATTTTTTCTTCCTCCTTTTCCATTGCAAAGAAGGTAGTACATGTGCTTTCTTTTGTCTTTTCTCACAAAAAGATGGGTCTTCACACTGGGACAGGACAAACAACTTAGAGAAAGGCAGCCCAAGATAAATGAAGAGAGAGAACTATTAAGCCATCTACTTCCATAAATTTCACCTCCACCTTCTTTCCTTGCCCGTTTTTTGGGGACTAGTGGACAAGATTTTGATGGTTGTGAGATGGGGTCTACAAAGGGTATTGTAGGTGCCTGTTCCAGTGCCTGTTCCATTCCTCCTGGTTCACAGAGGGCAATAGTGCCTGTTCCATTCCTCCTGGTTCACAGAGGGCAATAGTTCACAGAGAGCAAGAGATGCTAGACACAAGTCTTTTTCTAGGCAGGGCACCTGAAGGAGTGAGGCAGGAGACTACAAGCATGACAAGTTATTTCACCCCAAGTTCAGTTTTCTCAAGTTACTGTGAGGCTATTCTGTAGGGACTGGGGAATTTTGATGGTTGTTCCTTGTTCCTTTCCCCCAACAGTACCTCACAAAAAAACCCAACAACAAAACAGACTAATGAAAATTTTAATTTATATTTTTGTTAAAATATAAAAGTAGGATTAAATTATCAAAGTCTAAATTAGACTAAATATAAATGTTATACAACCCACTGAATGGATTTATAGTTTGACAGTGTTCCTTGCAACTGTCTACTCATCTTCTTCCATCTTTTTCCTTTTTTTAAATCATTCTGCCCCAGTCTTCGCTTAATCATCACATGCACTTTATTCCATCAAACATCACTTCTCAGGATCATTCTACTTGAAGAATCATTAAGCCTGTTTAGAGCTTTTCCAGTCTTAAAATTTGTCATCTAGACTACACATCCCAAGGTACTACTTTTCTCACTTTTTCTGGTTAGCCAGAATGTTCCATAAAGAAACAATAAAAGTTGTATAGTTCTCTAAGGTGAAAGATTAGTATATTCAATGGCTATTATATTAACCACTTAGTGAACATACAACAAAAACTACTTATCCTTATATTAATTGACTGAAGTTATAAGAAATTAGTTACACTACTACTTTGTCATTCACTTAATGCTTACAAGATTACTCAAGAAATCAAAATGGCTTCCCATTGCTTGACATTTGTTTTCCAAATACTTCACATTTCAATCTCATATACCTACAAAGAGAAAAAATCCAAACATACTTTTCTTATCTAAAAATATTAAAGAAGGCTAAAAGGCATTAGGAATTTTTTTTAAACCTTGAAAAACAGTGTTACACTTCCAACATGTATTTAAGTTATAATTCAGTTTCTATCCTGTGGCATAGCTTCAATTTAAGTGCATCATAGTTATATTAAATAGATACATCTTCATCTTGTCAAGTCAGACGGTGGTTCTTTTGCATCAAGGCTCTTATTCAAAATGTCTTCTTCTGCAAATTGATTTAAAAAAAAGTATAAGCAAACATTACAAAGAAAAATAAATAGAACAGATTCCAAGCAGTAGCAAATTTTAGTCAAGACAAAAAGGGTTCATAGCATTGCAAATACTCGATTATGATCAATTATTATTCTCACCAAAGTACCCTCTTTCTCCAGAGATCAATACATTCCTCCTAAAGTGCTTTTTTTTTTTCTTTTTTCTGCGACAGGGTCTTGCTCTGTCACCCAGGCTGGAGTGCAGTGGCACGATCGCAGCTCACTTCAGCCTCAAACTCCCAGACCCAAGCAATCCTCCCACCTCAGCCTCCTGTGTACCTGGGACCACAGGCATGCGCCAACATGCCCAGCTAATTTTTTAATTTTTTTGTAGAGACATAGTCTCCCTGTGTTGCTGAGGCTGGTCTCGAACTCCTGGGTTCAAGCAATCGTCCCATCTCAGCCTCCAAAACGCTGGGATTGCAGGTGTGAGCCACTGTGCCCAGCCAAACACTTTTCAATATAGCAGTGTATAACTATTATGGGCAAATTAGAGTACGTAATGAATCTGTGTCACCAGATCCTTCTCTCTCCTAAGGAGCTACAAGAGCAATTTTTTTAACCTTTTATGAAGAAAACATTCAAACATACAAAAGCGAAGAGAAGAACTATGATTAACTCAATGTATCCATCACCTAGCTTCAATGATTATTAATACTAACTGTTATGAACTGAATACCCCCAAAAACGTATGTTGAAGTTCTAACCCCAGTACCTCAGAATGTGACCTTATTTGGAAATATGGTCATTACAGATATAATTAGCTAAGTAAGATAAGGTCATACTGGAGTAGGGTGACCCATTAATTAGCTAATATGACTGTGTCCTTATAAGACACATACACACACAAGGGAAGAATGCCATGTGACAATGAAGGCAAAGATCAGAATTACACTGCCACAAGCCAAGGAATGCCTGGTGCTACCAGAGGCTAGAAGAGGCAAAGAACGATCCTCTTCTAGTGGCTTCAGAGGGAACATGGCCCTGTCAACACCTTGATTTTGGACATCTAGCCTCTAGAACTTACTGTCTCCAGAAACAATAAATTTCTGCTATTCTAAGCCACCCACTTGCTGGTGCTTTGTTATGGCAGCCCTAGGAAACTAATACACTGACCTGGCTTCTTTTATTTCTACATCCCATTCCCAGATACTACACCATTATAGTGATGATATTTAAAATTGGGTTTCTCAAGTTTTTAAAAACCACCTTCCACTGGGCAAGATTTTGATGACATTTACTTTTCAGTCATTTGTATCATAAAAGCTGTAAGCTTCAGATTGGGGGGGTTTTTTTTTCCCACCCCTGTCTCAAATCAATTTTAACTGTATATACATAAACAGAGATTCCGAAAGGACCTTTCCATTGAGGGATCATTCCCCTCATCCTAAATGAAGGAAGGAGGAGCACATTAACAATAAAGGTCATGCAGCATTCATTGTCTACTGGTTTTATCAAAAGTTGAGAGAAAACTTCAGCAGGTGAATATGCATAGGTATAGTTAAACCTTACCTTTTAAATTAGGTAGTTCTCCAAGACTACATGCTATTGTGGTTCTCAATCTTTGTTCCACCGGAGAAAACTTAATTAGTGGTGAAAGAGACCGTTTTCTTTCACCAATGGACATGCGTAAAGATGGCTTTATATGCACAGTATGCAAATCACGGGTGTCCAAAAAGTTAAGCATATCATCTGTTTGTACATTTTGGGGAGTAGGGCTCAATTCTGGTTTGTGTCTTTCAGGTGTTTGGGAATTCGAGAGGTAAGATTCTTCCCTTTTCCTGGAAAGAGATTTCTTCAGAGCCTCATATCTACTGCGAAGAGCCTGTAAATTAAAGTCCGATTCTGGAGTAGTCTGTCTCCCTCCGACAACATCTTCTAGAAGAATGCCACCATGCATAGGACTATTTGGCTCCAGTTTAAAATTGGCCTCTGAACTACTGGAACTATTAAAACTTAGGTGACCAACTTCTTCCGGAAGAGTTTCGTGTAATATGCCAAAATCATTATCTTTAAAACTCTTAGAACTAATTCCACTTGATATCTGAAAAGAGTTCCACAACACAGTTTTATCTGTGGAAGGTTTGTTACAAGAAACTTCTAAGTGGTCCAATATTTTCATAAACTCCTCTTCACTGCCACCCATCACATCTATCCTATCGCCGACAGCAGGGGAGAATGTCTCCATTTGGCCAGTTTCTGAAAGCTTGGTGAAGGCTAAACATTCCAAATCTTGCTTGCCAATTACTTTCTTATTTAACAAATCTGACTGATTTTGTGTTGGTGATTCATCTATGTGACTGGTCAGCACATGTTTCTGAGGCACACACTCGCAATCTGAAACAACTTTCTCTTCAGTTGAATGAGACTGGCCAAAATCTGATATAGTGGTTTCTAAGAGAAAATCGGCCATGCTAAATTCTCTTTCATTGTGCAACACAGGTAATGATTCTGGCAATACTTCTCTATGTTCAGCATCCATTTCAATTGGTTCTGTAGTTCTGTTTTCTTCTGTTTCAATAGCTTTTCTCCATGAGCTCCTAATTTCAGTTACTAATTAAAGGAGAGAAAAACACAATTTACTAACATTCCCAAACACAGAGCATGCAATGAATCATTTTATTTCTAACACTGAAGATAAAGCTCCTGACTCAGTATGTGTTCCATAAATATACTGGTTGGATGATAAGGCTCCACAATGTAACAAATCCCAACATCAAAGAACCCCACCTCCAACTGATCACACACAAATAAACACATATAAAGACAGCTGTTCCTGAAATGTGCATCCATTTTTACACAGCACATATGAATTACATGTATTAAAAAGGCCTTTTCTTGTCCATCTAAGCCATAGTTTGGCAAACATTTTCTATAAAGGCCAGATAGTAATATTTTAGGCTTTGCAGGCCATCCATTCTGCCAACTACTTAACTCTGCCATGACAGCAAGAAAGTAGCCATAAACAATGTCAACAAATGAATATGCTTATGTTCAATACAATTTTATATACAAAAACACACAAGGTGGGGCAAAATTTGGTTCATAGGCTATAGTTTGCTGACCTAGGCTGTGGCTCAGTTCAAACTGAATTAAATCAGCAGCAAAACAAAAATTATTTAATTACTCAACCAAGATGATGTGCCTACCTAAGGACACCAATATGAGAACTTTGCCTACACAAATTACAGGTTATAGGAAAAAAGGTACTGGGCAGTTTGACTAATTTAGGAGGGGTAAAGACCTCCACACACATGGTTTATGGCTGATGCTTCTGGTTGATGACTGGCAGAACACAGCCTATGTACTCTATAAATATGTGGATCACAGGTCAGACCAGGAGGCAAGAGAATTTTTTTTTTAATGCTTAAATAAGATCTTTCTAGATAAAAGCAAAGTAAAACAACAAAGACAAAATTGTACATTATCAAAATTTTGTATCTCTGTAAACTGAGTACACTAAAGGCACAAAATACTGCTCAAAGACTGTTATGTGAGAATGTCCACACTTAGTATGTTGATTACAACAGCATAAATAAACAGCCATTGGCAACTAAGCTAAAAAGATCCGTCAGCCCATGGTTCTAACAGTGGTTATGTGGATGAAAGAAAAAAGTAACAGAAAACATTATTAACTTACTCAAGTTTTCTGGAGTACGGGGAATCTGATTCCTTGTTAAGAAGGGGTTAGAACCCAGAGAGTCAATTAGTTCCTCTAATTTTATTTCTTTTCCTTCAGAGGGCTGTGGTGAATCAGATAAAACTGCTCTGGCAACCTAAAACAGAAAAGAAAAAGTAAAGCAAAGATTACCAAGCCCATTGGTAGAATGCAACAAAACCCCTGATAAGGATAATAAGCACTTCACAGTCAGCAGCCCCTCCCATTGCAGACAACACAAAAATAAGCAACAAAGAAGTTCCCAAACAACTCTGTATAGACCATCTAGGTACAATCCTGTAAAGTGAAATGAAACACTAAAGCATTTCCTCATCTTAAATGGATAGCCCATTATAAAGGAGAGAATAGATAAGAATCTTTACACTGGGAAGATTTAGAGGCAGTTCCAATTGTGCAGTGACCTAAGCTGCTGTCTGCCACAACTGTGAGTTTGAGAGCTCTGTATTCACTAAAATGACTAGTTTTAAAGGAAGCAGACTCTTCTCAATTATAATCAATTTGCACAGTAACAAGTCTATTAAGAAACAGAATTATTCTGACAACATACCTCCCTCTTCACCAGAAACCTCATTATCAGATCTTAATTACTGAAAAAAGCATAGGTACATTCTAAAACTAGAAAAGTATCCCAATATCAAAACAGTGCTCACTATTAAATATCAATAAAACCGAAAAAGAAAAAACATGCAAATTAAAAACTCTGCCCCAGACATCACTAAAAAATAAACTTCTTGAAGCCATAATTAAATTGGCCCAAGAGGCTGGGCATGGTGGCTCATGCCTGTAATCCCAGCACTTTGGGAGGCCAAGACGGGCAGATCACTTCAGGTCAGGAGTTCAAGACCAGCCTGACCAACAACATGGAGAAACCCTATCTCTACTAAAAATACAAAATTAGCTGGGCATGGTGGCGCATGCCTGTAATTCCAGCTACTCGGTGGGCTGCAGCAGGAGAATCGCTTCAACCCAGGAGGCGGAGGCTGCGGTGAGCCAAGATCGTGCCATTGCACCCCAGCCTGGGCAACAAGTGCGAAACTCCGTCTCAAAAAAATAACATAAATAAAATTTAAAAATAAATAAATAAAATTGGCCCACGGAAAAAAAGGGCTTCTCCCTCAAGAAAACAGAGTGCTGCTGGGAATTTAAACACTAAATACCCCCTGTCATAAACACTCTTAAAGAAAATTAATTTTACTTTCAGAGCTTCATGAAATTTTAAGACTTTCCTCTTCTATCTGATCCCATTGCTAATATAAATTCTTTTAATCAGAAAATGTGTTTTTCCTTTCAAAATTAGGAAAGTAAAAAAAGACTAACGATCTTTAGTGTAGAGTCAATGAAGAGAAACAATAGAACTTTAGAGATTTAAAAGTACTTAGGGACCATGAAACTAGACATCATGTTACAAACAAGAAAAATGACTGACATCCAGGCAGGCATGGTGGCTCATGCCTGTAATCCCAGCACTTTGGGAGGTCAAAGCTTGAGGATTACTTCAGGCTATGGGTTCGAGACCAGCCTGGGCAAAAGAGTGAGTCTCCAACTCTACGAAAAATAAAAAACTTAGCCAGGCAAAGTGGTGCACGGCTATAGTAGCTGTTTGGAAGGCTGAGGTGGAAGGATCCCTTGGGCTCAGAAGTTCGAGGTTACAAGGTCGGGCGCGGTGGCTCACGCCTGTAATCCTAACACTTTGGGAGGCCAAGGCGGGCAGATCACGAGGTCAGGAGATCGAGACCATCCTGGCTAACACAGTGAAACCCCGTCTCTACTAAAAATATAAAAAATTAGCCAGGCGTGGTGGCAGGCGCCTGTAGTCCCAGCTACTCGGGAGGCTGAGGCAGGAGAATAGCGTGAACCTGGGAGGTGGAGCTTGCAGTGAGCCGAGATTGCGCCACTGCACTCCAGCCTGGGTGACAGGGCATGACTCCACCTCAAAAAAAAAAAAAAAAAAGAAGTTCGAGGTTACAGTGAGCTATAATTACACAACTGCACTCCAGCTTGGGTGACAGAACAAGACCCTGTCTTAAAAGAAAAAAGAAAAATGTCTGACATCCAGTTCTCTTATTTGGACAATGCTCATTTAGTTTGATCGGGAATGCAATAAAGGAGGGAACTCTAATACCTGAATTAATATCCACTAAACCAAATTTTTCTTTCAGTTTCTCAGGAATAAAAAGTAACACTGATTTTCTGGCTGCTTAACCAAATCCAAGCAATGCTAAAGCGTGTTGTGGAAAACATGTATTAAAAATAACATTAGCGAATAACTTCAGAATTTAACTTGTGTGAATTGAGTTCTGTAATGCTCAGCAATGGTAGTACTGTGTGGTCATTTACCAGTGAAAAGCAGAATAGTGTTAAGGGAAGGGGCTGGTTAGGAAAATCAAGTTCACGAACAACAATGCATCTAATCACTTCTGAAATATTTTAGACAGCAAAAAGAACAAAACCTACACTAAGTGATATGATATTGCAGTGTATTCTAATATTCAAAAAAAAAGAGGACACTCAGCTAAGCAACAAACAACACTGACAAAGTATTTTAATATAGTATAAACACTGGGTACATTTATCTAACTATGTAATGGTTGATCTCCAAAATTTCTCAAATGTATCATCTGTATACTTTCAGGTAATGTTTAAAGAATGGGAAGTGGGTTCTAAATCACAGATGTGATATTAACTAAAAAAGTTTATATTACATCTATTCTCACTTTTGAGGAAGACCAATTTTGCTTTAACCATCATTTTTATTATCTGTAGCCTTGTTTATCCCATATTACTCCAGGTAATCAATAATTAACTGTATTTTGCTCAGGATTCCAACACCATTGAGAAAATATTTGTTTTTGATTTTGTTTTTTGAAACAGGGTCTCAGTCTGTCACTCAGGCTGGAATGCAGTAATGTAAACACAGCTCACTGCAGTCTCAATCTCCTGGGCTTTAAGTGATCCTCCACCTCAGCCTCACCAGTAAGTAGCTGGGACTTCAGAGATGCGCCACCATGCTCAACTGGCTTTTTTATTTTTTTGTAGAGATGGGTTTTGCCATGTTGCTCATGCTGGTCTCAAACTTCTGGGCTCAAGTGTTCCTCTTGCCTAAACCTCCCCAAGTGTTGGGATTACAGGCATGGGCCACTGTGCGCATCCAATAACTGATATTTAAGTATACTCATTACAGTCTTTTCTCACCTCTTCTACCAGATGATCTTGCTCTTTTTGAAATGGATCACTTTTTTTAGCTGGCACGGACCCTCCAAATGCACTACTCTCTGTATTCTTTGCAACATCTGATAATGGAGAATTTTCCACTTCAAATTCTGGTATTTTCTTAGAAATTGCTTCGTTTTTTTCTTTGGGAGTTTCCATCTTTGTGTCCTAAAGAAGAAAGATATGTAATGTTAAACCCTTAATAATCATAGCTGATCTTGAAGCTGTCTTCATTAGCAGTTCACTGGTTATCATGAACCTATAAAAGGTTGTTAATATTATTGTGAAATTGTATGTCACTGGCAGAATTAACTAATTCCAATATTCCCACTTAGCAATAAGAAATATATAAGTAGATATGGTACAAAATGTATAAACAGTACAAAATGTGAAAATAGAAATTAAACTGTGGTATCAACAAAAATAAATAATATTTTATAATTTAGTATGGCCAGAATTGAGACTTATTTTAAAATATACCTTTTCAAGCAGTGTAACACTGTTTCTATCTGATGATGAAACTGACTGCAACAAGAAAGACGCAGGGCTAAAAGGAAAAAAGACAACAAATCCATGTTATAAGGAGAAAAGAATTCCATTCCCTTTATGAGTCTATTCTAAAATCTGTCTGCCCCGTATCTGTCCGTTACGATTTCACTCAATTCGTCCCGGTCATCAAAAGGCAGTTTATTCTAGGGAGGCATGGTGACAAGTAGAGCAGTATTTCAGCCCAATTTGTGTATCAGCCTCCCAATTATGAAGACTTTACTTACCACATATTGAGTCAACAATATTTTTATTTGAAAGAGTTAAATGACTTAATGAATACTCCACAACTTGAACACAGGTTAAAAACAGATTCAATTAACTAGAACTGCATTATTACAATGTCACAGGGTCCAAATCACAGTTTCTTTGTAGCAGATCCTTTTTTTTTTTTTTTTTTTTTTTGAGATGGAGTTTCGCTCTTTTTGCCCAGGCTGGAATGCAATGGCGCAATCTTGACTCACCACAACCTCCGCCTCCCAGGCTCAAGCGATTCTCCTGCCTCAGCCTCCTGCGTAGCTGGGATTACAGGCATGCGCCACAACACCTGACTAATTTTGTCCTTTTAATAGAGACGGGGTTTCTCCATGTTAGTCAGGCTGGTCTCGAACTCCCGACCTCAGGTGATCCGCCCGCCTTGGCCTTCCAAAGTCCTAGGATTATAGGCGTGAGCCACCGCAACTGGCCCAGCAGAGGCTTATTTTTAAGATTCTTTTGATACTTCATATCCAAAATCAATTTCTCATATGCTAAATTTTACTCTATAGAAAACATGTTACACTTTCACAGTAATGTCATAAGGTTAGAGTTTTAGTTTGCCACATTCTGTTGTATTTGTTAATCTTCTGTATTCCCGTGCCCTTTTGGATAAATATTAAAACTTTATGCAGCTTTTCATGCTAATTATAAAATGTTATTAAATTTTAAAATCTTCAAAGAAATGGTAACTTTTTTACTTTGATCTTAAAAACCTTTAAAAGTTAAAAGCCTAACTTTTCTACTCTAGTTAATATAAGACAGGCTTATCAAGACCACTTTCAACAGCATGCATGTTGGTACTTTCCTTTCTTCTTATAACTAAAAGTACAAAATTAATAGCATTGCAAATATTTTATATCATAGTAAATGTACTTTTCAAACTTTTTCAAATATGCACTCTTAGAGTCTTTGCCTACGTTCCAAACATAATTCAAAATCACTGCAATCACTCAAGCTTCAATGTAGCATTGACAAAATATAATCCAGACATCAAAGGCAAAGGATTGATCATCTACTAGATTGTGGGTGAAACTTAACATTAAAATTATCAAAAAGCCCCCTGAAACAGAGCCAGCAATCTATGGACCAATGCCACTAAGGTGCCACCACCACAAGAAGGTAAGGACACAGGCTATGTCTTTCCCTAAGGCTATTCCCAGAGGCTAACACAGTGGTTGGTAGTGCAATACATACATGTTAACTGTTTGATGGATTGATGGAATCGATGAGTAAATGCCACTTGAGAATGGGGTTCTATAGATGACAAGTGTTTCCATTTGAATGATTCTTGTGGAACCTTATAGCAGAGAACAATGGAAACATTCTGTACCCTCCCCTCTCTCATTTCTGAACTGGCAACATGCTATTAAGCCTGCTAACATCATAATCTAAGACAACTTTAAAGCAGCCCTGGTTCAGTCTTTATACTTTGTCCATTTGCCATGCCAACATTGAGGCCCATGAAATCCTAGCACTGTAACAAAACAGAAGAAAGGATGGTGATCCCCTTGTGGAAATTTATCCTAAGGGAAGAACATAGAGAAAAAAGAGGAATACACTTTTTATAGTAGTAAAAAATAAAATTGAGAGAAAATTCAAGTCTAAAAATAGCCAGGCATGGTGGCTCACGCCTGTAATCCTAGCACTTTGGGAGGCCGAGGCGGGTGGATCACGAGGTCAGGAGATCGAGACCACAGTGAAACCCCGTCTCCACTAAAAATACAAAAAATTAGCCGGGCGCGGTGGCGGGCGCCTGTAGTCCCAGCTACTCCGGAGGCTGAGGCAGGAGAATGGCGTGAACCCGGGAGGCGGAGCTTGCAGTGAGCTGAGATCGCGCCACTGCACTCCAGCCTGGGCGACAGAGCGAGACTCCGTCTCAAAAAAAAAAAAAAAAATCTAAAAATAAATGCAGTGTTACAAAGCTATTGTCAATGAAAATTGGTTAATATGTTATTTAAACATACACACAGCCAAAAAAAATCGCAACCGTTTGTACTATGTTAACGTTTTAAAATTTTGGGCTGGGCGTGATGGCTCACGCCTGTAATCCCAGCACTTTGGGAGGCTGAGGCAGTCGGATCACCTGAGGTCAGGAGTTCAAGACCAGCCTCGCCAACATGGTGAAACCCCATATCTACTAAAAATACAAAAATTAGCCAGGTGTGGTCATGGGCGCCTATAATCCCAGCTACTCGGGAGGCTGAAGCAAGAGAATCACTTGAACCCAGGAGGCAGCAGTTGCAGTGAGCCGAGATCGTGCCATTGCACTCCAACCTGGGCAACAGGAGCAAAACTCCGTCTTAAAAATAAATAAATAAATAAAATTTTGTACTTTAGAATTTTGCATTTTAAAATTTGTATTTAGATTGTATCCATCCTTTGACTACAGCCAATTTTTTTTTTTTTTTTTTTGAGACAGACTTTCACTCTGTCGCCCATGCTGGAGTGCAGTGGCAGGATCCTGGCTCACTGTAACCTCCGCCTCCTGGGTTCAAGCACTTCTCCTGCCCTAGCCTCCTGAGTAGCTGGAATTACAGGTGCCAACCACCACACCCACCTAATTTTTGTAGTTTTAGTAGAGGCAGGGTTTTACTATGTTGGCCAGGCTGTTCTCAAACTCCTGACCTCAGGTAATCTGCCTGCCTCAGCATCCCAAAGTGCTGGGATTACAGGCATGAGCCACTGTGCCCAGCTAGAGCTAAATTTATATATGGTGGTATACAAAGCCTAGATAAGAACTTGGGGGGGAAAAAAGTTACAAGCGATTCCTTAAAAACTTTAACCAATTATTTCTCATTTTTATTTGCTGTTGTTGTTGTATCAATAATTAGGAGAAAAATAAAAATAGAAACTATAAAAAAAGAAAGATATGAGACTAGAATTCAATTTCTAACACAAATGACATATAGCTGGCACGTATGCAAGATCATACTGCCCTCCTTATCTTTGAAATGTGGTATAGGAGAAAACATAGAAGTTAGATGTCTAGAACAGCATCATTACCACTAGAAATATCATGGAACTCCCCCCACCCCACACACACACACACACACACACACACACACACAGACACGAAAAGCCATTGCAAAGAAAGCTAATGCTCACAGTGTACAGCAAAGGCATCACCAATTGCTGAATTCTGGTTTTAAGTATAATGCAGCCTCCATGAGCTCACTCTGATCAGAACCAGAAATGAAAGCCAGGCAAGGTGGCTTACGTCTGAAATCCTAGCATTTTGGGAGGCCAGGGTGGGAGGATCACCTGAGCTCAGAAGTTTGAGACCAGCCTGGGCAACATAGTGAGACCTCATCTCTAAAAAAAAAAAAAAAAAAAATTTAATTAG
Source organism: Symphalangus syndactylus (assembly GCF_028878055.3). NCBI lineage: Eukaryota > Metazoa > Chordata > Mammalia > Primates > Hylobatidae > Symphalangus > Symphalangus syndactylus. The sequence goes on along the minus strand of NC_072431.2, from coordinate 120,653,177 downwards.
CTGGGTGTGGAGGCGCATGCCTGCACTCCTAGCTACTTGGGTAGCTGAGATGGGAGGATCACTTGAGCCCAGGAGATCAAGCCTGTGATTGCAGTGTGTGCACTGAGCTGTGACTGCACCAATGCATTCCTGCCTGGGTAGCAGAGCAAGACCCTTCTCAAAAAAAAAAAAAAGCCAGCAATGAGATTTATGGAAAAGACTACATATCTTTTGGTATCCATCAGTGACAACTGCATGTGATAGGGCTAATAACACTCTCTAAAAACTACATTCTTTCTATGTTTTTTTAGTTGAATAGTTATATTGATCATATCCACATCTGAATTTCCCAGTTAACTACATTGTTACTGATAAAAGATGATGTATTGCAGATAAAATAGTGTAACTGCTGAACTACATGCAAAAAAGGCATTATTTTCTTTAAGTACAGTCCACCTATGTTACATATTACTGATGGAACATTTAACTACATATACCTTTAACAGTGAAGAATTCTGAGCAGACTACTTCCACGTCCCAGAAACTTAGCTATTCACAGGCCTTCTGTTTTATTCTGCTGTCTAGCAATAATAATCTTTCATATACCATTAACCATTTATCCCTCACCACCAGGCCTTCCCCTACCTCCCTTCAGTATCTCAAATCTATAATTAAAATAATCAGAATATAACTAAAAGATCCAGGAGCCTAGAAGAAGACAGATGTGGAAATCAAAGCATATCTAATATAGCTTCTTTTTCCTATATTAAGAGTTTCCATTTGAACTAAATTCTTAGGGGTTGAGTTTCTGGCTCCTATAGAATTCTGATAGTATCTTGGTACAAAATTCTTTCAAAATAATTTTCCTTTTTTTTTTTTTTTCAGATGGAGTTTCACTCTTGTTGTCCAGGCTGGAGTGCAATGGTGCAACCTCGGCTGACCACAACCTCCGCCACCTGGGTTCAAGCAATTCTCCTGTCTCAGCCTCCCAAGTAAGTAGCTGGGATTATAGGCATGCGCCACCACACCCGCCTAATTTTTTGTATTTTAAGTAGAGATGGGGTTTCACCCTGTTGGTCAGGCTAGTCTCGAACTCCTACCCTCAGGTGAGCCACCCACCTCTGCCTCCTATAGTGTTGGGATTACAGGCATGAGCCACCGTGCCCGGCCCAAAAAAAAAAAAAAAAAGTATCTTGAGGTTTAATGGGGTTCATGAATAAAATCTGCTATATGGATTAATCTAGTATCCCCAACAATCTTTAGTCCAGCAAAACACCTTAATCAAAATATTTAATGTGCTCTCTCAAGGGAAGACAAAAACATAATTGAGTTTGGGAAGCACCAACCATACCCTCCCCTAGCCTGCCATAAAAAGAATTGTGATACGAGTGTAAAATGGGTAGGCCAGTAACTTTACTATCTCTTCAACACTAGGTCCTCACAGAAGATTTCATTATTTTTCTTTAGGCACTCAAAAAATTAACATCAAATCCAGAGAGACCAAAACATAGTTCTTCCACAACTAGTCCTGACTGCCTATGAACTAGATTACTGCAGAACCAATTACCAATAACTCAATTTCACAAAAAAAGTTTTAACTCTGGTTAGTGTTACAGCTTATTAACTTCCTGAGATTATACAGAATGATGAGTGTTTCAATTCATTTAAAATTTAGGATTTTCTTTTATAATTTTCCTAAGTATTTTATTTTCATCTGTCCCTCATCTACTTGGGGAAGTTGTAATGAAAGACACCTATTTAGGTTAAAAAACAATAAAACAAAAAAAAACTAATAAAGGAAAGTTTCTTTGTGTTTGATTGCTACTTAATAATGCTTAATTTCAATGAAGAACTAATATGTTCCCCAATCGGATTACAAACATTTAGTTCACAGATTTTTTCCTCATATAATCTGTAATTAGTCCAAAATGGGATAACAGAGAAAAAAAGGTAATAAAGAAAATAGGAATATTACTGAAGGAAGTTAGAACAAAATTCAGTTTTTTCATATGTTAAATCTGGTGGTTATAGTAAATCAGAAGTTTTCCAATTTTTTTTTAAGCGTGGAACTCTTCTTATCAAATAGTTTACCAAACACCCCAATATATAATATATATAAAAAAGCAAGTTGCCCAGGCTAAAGTGGGAAAAGGTTGGACTAGCCACGGGTTATGTTAGATTCATCCACAGCATCAAATGGCACTATAGGATATAGTCTGAAAACTATCTGGACAAGATGATCTCAAAGGCCCCCAAACACTTGAACTTAGAGTAGTTTCAAAAAATTCACATATATAAAAAGGCAAAAACTCTCAAATTTGCATTAGATAATTTCCAAATAATCCCCATGAAACCCAATATTTAGATAAAGAATAGAAAGGGAAAAAATGCCATGTATCATAAATGTTGGATCTTTTCTGAAAATGTGGGTCTATGGTAGAAAACTATTGTCCGGTTAAAAGGGCAAAATTGGCTGGGCACGGTGGCTCACATCTGTAATCACTGCACTTTGGGAGGCCAAGGCAGGCAGATCACCTGAGATCAGGAGTTCAAGACCAGCCTGACCAACATGGTGAAACTTCATCTCTACTAAAAATACAAAAATTAGCTGGGTGTGGTGGCAGGCGCCTGTAATCCCAGCTACTTAGGAGGTAGCCTGAACCCAGGAGGGGAACTGTTTGAACCCAGGAGGCAGGAAAGTTGCAGTGAGCCAAAATCGTGCCATTGCACTCCAGCTTAGGAGACAAGACTCTGTTTCAAAAAAAAAACAGGCAAAATTATGCACTATCCCAGAGTAAGTAAGATTGGAAACTGGTTTAAGATGGGAATAAAATTAATATAGAAAAAAAATCAATATAAAAATCAAATTTGGGTCAGGCATAGGGGGTTATGACCATAATCCCAGCACTTTGGGAGGCCCAGGCAGGAGGATCACTTGAGGCCAAGAGTTAAAGACTAGCCTCTGCAACCTAGAAAGACCACACCTTTTGTTTTTCCTTCAAGTACAGACAGTGTCTTGCTATGCCTGGCCTGGCCTACAACTCCTGGGCTCCAGCAATCTTCCCACCTCAGCCTCCCAAAGTGCTAGGATTACAGGAGTGAGCCACTCCATCCAGGGATTGGTGCGTTTTTACAATCCTCTTGTAAGACAGAAAAGTTCTCCAAGTCCCCACCCGACCCAGAGGTCCAGCTGGCTTCACCTCTCAGTTCCATCTCTATTTTTTATAAAATAAGAGTTTTTTAATGTTTAACAAAAGAAAATCAAATTTGTTTTACCTGTTGGCTAGATCATGTAGAGCTCCCAAGGTATCACTGTCTCCTCTGCAACCATTTTCTTGGTTATGTTGCTTACGTGTATCTAAAGAAATTTAAAAATTGATTACTCTTTAATTATGTTTGTACATTCTAACGTTCAAGGATCCCCTGAAATTCGAGAACTTCTAAACAGAAGAAAACATAAAAACCAAAATATGAACACTAATAGGAAAAGATAATTATTCAATTGATAAGTATAAAGTGATGAGCAGAAAATAGAGAATATCTAGCTTTTATAAAAGAAATGATGGCTAATACTAAAACTAGTTTCTCAAAGACTAAGAATCCATAATTCCCCAGTGTTATATGCTTCATGTTTACATACACAGATCACGAGATTATCACAAAGCCAGCAAGACCAAAAAGTTACAGTCTTAGCATATTTCAGTGCACATTTATGGTATCAGTCAACATATATATTTATTCTTCAACCTATGACTGAATAACTACATGCTACTACCGTACTAACAATGGGAGAAAGAAATGAAACATGGAGACGTTGCCTCCAAAGAGTCAGTCTAGGAAAGGATAGTGACGAGTCAAGTGTTAAGTTATACTTCTACAGTACTAAGACAGAAGTATATACAGAATTTAAGGAGGCAGAGAAGAGATATCCAGCCCAGACTGCAGAGTGAGAAGAAGGCATGAAGGTACTGAGAGAATGAGGTACAAGTTGCTATGATGGAGCACAGGGTACATCCAGTGGAAGCATGGTGGGAAATAAGATTGGTTGAGAAAGCCATGGCTGGATTACAGAAGATCAGATATTCCAAGGGCTCGACCTCTTTCAACATGTTACCTTCTGAAAGGCTTTCCCCATTTGTACATCTCCAAAGTGGAACAGAAGCCATAATGAAAGATGACACCATGAAAGCCGGGCGCGGTGGCTCACGCTTGTAATCCCAGCACTTTGGGAGGCCGAGGCGGGCGGATCACGAGGTCAGGAGATCGAGACCATGGTGAAACCCCGTCTCTACTGAAAATACAAAAAAAATTAGCCGGGCGTAGTGGCGGGCGCCTGTAGTCCCAGCTACTCGGAGAGGCTGAGGCAGGAGAATGGCGTGAACCCGGGAGGCGGAGCTTGCAGTGAGCCGAGATCGCGCCACTGCACTCCAGCCTGGGCGACAGAGCGAGACTCCGTCTCAAAAAAAAAAAAAAAAAAAGAAAGATGACACCATGAAAAACAGGCAGTTACAGAAAAGAAGAAAGTAAGGATTACAGAGGTAAAAAGTATATACCTATGACTACTAAATACTAGACAAACAGTTCAAAAAGCAGATTAAACATAACTAAAAGATAATCAGTGAGTTCTAGGAGCGATCTAAAGAAAATACCTAGAATGAAGCCATGAGATACAAAAAAGTTGTAAACATGAATTAGAAGTTAAAAGATATGAAAGACAGAATTAGAAGTCCCAACAATAGGAATTTCAGAAGGAAAGGATCAAAAGAATAAGAGACAAAGTAGTATTTTAAGAGATATTGGTGAATATGTTTCTAAAACTGAAGATATGAGCTTTCAGAATAAATAAGCACATACAAATCCCAAATAGGCTAAATAAAACAAAACTACATTTAGATATATCCCAATGAATCTGCATAATACAAAAGAAAAATATTTTCTTGTTTTTTTATTTTTGTTTTTGTTTTTTTTCAGACAGGGTCTTGCTTTGTTACCCAGGCTGAGTGCAGTACCAGAATCATGGCTCACTACAGTCTCGACTTCTTGGGCTCAAGTGATCCTCCCACCTCAGCATCCCAAGTAACTGGGGCCACAGGTGCATGACACCATGCCCAGCTAATTTTTTGTGTTTTTTTTTTAGAGACAGGGTCTCACCATGTTGCCCAGGTTGGTCTCCTAGGCTCAAGCAATCCTCCTGCCTCAGCCTCCCAAAGTGCTGGGATTACAGGAGTGAGCTACCACGTCCAGCCAAAGAAAAACCTTAAAAGCAACCAGATATCAAAAATTAACTATAAATGGGCCGAGCCCAGTGGCTCATGCCTATAATCTCAGCACTTTGGGAGGCCAAAGTGGGCGGATCACCTAGGTCAGGAGTTTGAGACCAGCCCAGCCAACATGGTGAAACCCCATCTCTACTACAAATACAAAAATCAGCTGGGCATGGTGGCACATGCCTGTAATCCCAGCTACTTGGAAGCCTGCGCTAGGGGAAGCGCTTGAACCCAGGTGGCAGAGGTTGCAGTGAGTGGAGATCACACCATTTCACTCCAGCCTGGGCAACAATAGTGAAACTCCCTCTCAAAAAAGAAAAAGAAAAGAAAGAAAAATTAACTAACTACAAATGGGCCAGGTACGATGACTCACACCTGTAATCTCAGCACTTTGGGAGGCCCAGGCGGGCAGATCACTTGAGGTCAGTAGCTCAAGCCCAACCAGTTCAACATGGTGAAACCTCGTCTCTACTAAAAATACAAAAATTAGCCGGGTGTGATGGCACACACCAGGAATCCCAGCTACACGGGAAGCTTAGGCAGGAGAACTGCTGGAACCTAGGAGGCAGAGGTTGCAGTGAGCTGAGATCGCGCTACTACACTCAAGCCTGGGTAATAAAGACCCTGTCTCAAAAAAAAAAAAATTAACTACAAACGAATGACAATTAGACCAACAGCAAATAGCCTCAAAAACAACAGAAAACAATGAGATCATATCGTCAAAGTCTGAAAGAGAAGTGTCAATCTAGAATTCTATATCCAACTAAACTATCATTCAAAAATGAGTGAAAATGATGACATTTTCAAAGAAAGACTGAGAATTTTACTACTCAGAGTCCAAGAACTAAGCACATACTTTGAGATACACTTCTCAAAAGGAGAAGAGCAAAAGAATAGACCAAAAAAGCCATTAACCATGTTGCTCAATTTAAACACAGTAATTGTTAAAAACAATTTCTATCATCAATCTCATTAAAAAGACAGGCATTATTCTAGAATAAAAGTTACTAAGAGAATAAAACAGTCACATGTAATGAACTAACCCTCCCTGGATCCTGGTTTGAAAAATACAAACATTAACAAAGAATCTTTTGGAAGATAATAAAAAATTTTCGTTTATAAACTTTAAAAAAGAGGAAGAACAATATTACATATTGTTTATAGGTCTATACGTATGTAATAAATTTACTTTATAAACATACATCAGAATAAAGATTAGATTCAGAATAGCATTACCTCTGTGAAATCAGTAAGAAAGGTGGAGAAAGGTGGATATCCAAGGATTAACTACATATGTACATTTTAAAAAGCCTAAAGTGAATATTGCAAACCTTTGCCAAAAAGAGGTGTTTAATAAACAAGTATTTATAATATTATTCTCTGTACTTTTCAATATGTGGAAATATAATTTTAAAAAACATTTTTAAAGTAAATTAAGTAAGATGCAATATGTAAGGTTAGGAAGGCGGAAAAGGTTGTTTTACCACAAAAAATATAAAGTTGAAGTAGCCCATCTCAGATCAAGTTTCTATACTAGGAAAAACAAAAGGACTCAAGGTGGAGCCAAGATGGCCGAATAGGAACAACTCCAGTCTACAGCTCCCAGTGTGGGCGACGCAGAAGACAGGTGATTTCTGCATTTCCAACTGAGCTTTGAAGAGAGTAGCGGTTCTCCCAGCACACAGCTTGAGATATGAGAATGGGCAGACTGCCTCCTCAAGTGGGTCCCTGACCCCCGAGTAGCCTAACTGGGAGGCACCCCCGAGTAGGGGCAGACTGACACCTCACATGGCCGGGTACTCCTCTGAGACAAAACTTCCAGAGGAACGATCAGGCAGCAGCATTTGCAGTTCACCAATATCCGCTGTTCTGCAGCCACTGCTGCTGATACCCAGGCAAAAAGCGTCTGGAGTGGACCTCCAGTAAACTCCAACAGTCCTGCAGATGAGGGTGCTGACTGTTAGAAGGAAAACTAACAAACAGAAAGGACATCCACACCAAAAACCCATCTGTACGTCACCATCATCAAAGACCAAAGGTAGATAAAACCACAAAAGTGGGGAAAAAACAGAGCAGAAAAACCGGAAACTCTAAAAATAAGAGCATCTCTCCTCCTCCAAAGGAACGCAGCTCCTCACCAGCAACGGAACAAAGCTGGATGGAGAATGACTTTGACAAGTTGAGAGAAGAAGGCTTCAGAGGATCAAACTACTCCAAGCTAAATGAGGAAGTTCAAACCAATGGCAAAGAAGTTAAAAACTTTGAAAAAAAATTAGACGGAGCAGGGCGCGGTGGCTCACGCCTGTAATCCCAGCACTTTGGGAGGCTGAGGTGGGTGGATCATGAGGTCAGGAGTTCAAGACCAGCCTGGCCAACATGGTGAAACCCCATCTCTACTAAAAATACAAAAATTAGCTGGGCGTGGTGGCGGGCACCTGTAATCCTAGCTACTCGGGATCTCGGCTGAGGCAGTAGAATCGTTTGAACCTGGGAGGCGGAGGTTGCAGTGAGCCGAGATCACACCATTGCACTCCAGCCTGGGCGACAGGGTGAGACTCTGCCTCAAAAAAAAAAAGAAAAAAATTAGACGGATAACTAGAATAACCAATGCAGAGAAGTCCTTAAAGGACCTGATGGAGCTGAAAACCACAGCAGGAGAACTATGTGACAAATGCACCAGCCTCAGTAACCGATGCGATCAACTGAAAGAAAGGGTATCAGCGATGCAAGACGAAATGAATGAAATGAAGCCTGAAGAGAAGTTTAGAGAAAAAAGAATAAAAAGAAACAAACAAAGCCTCCAAGTAATATAGGACTACGTGAAAAGACCAAATCTACGTGTGATTGGTGTACCTGAAAGTGATGGAGAGAATGGAACCAAGCTGGAAAACACTCTGCAGGATATTATCCAGGAGAACTTCCCCAATCTAGCATGGCAGGCCAACATTCAAATTCAGGAAATACAGAGAATGGCACAAAGATACTCCTCGAGAAGAGCAACTCCAAGACACATAATTGTCAGATTCACCAAAGTTGAAATGAAGGAAAAAATGTTAAGGGCAGCCAGAGAGAAAGGTCAGGTTACCCACAAAGGGAAGCCCATCAGACTAACAGCTGATCTCTCGGCAGAAACTCTACAAGCCAGAAGAGAGTGAGGGCCAATATTCAACATTCTTAAGGAAAAGAATTTTCAGCCCAGAATTTCATATCCAGCCAAACTAAGCTTCGTAAGTGAAGGAGAAATAAAATACTTTACAGACAAGCAAATGCTGAGAGATTTCGTCACCACCAGGCCTGCCCTAAAAAAGCTCCTGAAGGAAGCACTAAACATGGGAAGGAACAACCAGTACCAGCTACTGCAAAAACACGCCAAATTGGAAAGACCATCGAGGCTAGGAAGAAACTGCATCAACTAATGAGCAAAATAGCCAGCTAACATCATAATGACAGGATCAAATTCACACATAACAATACTAACCTTAAATGTAAATGGGCTAAATGCTCCAATTAAAAGACACAGACTGGCAAATTGGATAAAGGGTCAAGACCCATTGGTGTGCTGTATTCAGGAAACCCATCTCATGTGCAGAGACACACACAGGCTCAAAATAAAGGGATGGAGGAAGATCTACCAAGCAAATGGAAAACAAAAAAAGGCAGGGGTTGCAATCCTAGTCTCTGATAAAATAGACTTTAAACCAACAAAGATCCAAAGAGACAAAGAAGGCCATTACATAATGGTAAAGGGATCAATTCAACAAGAAGAGCTAACTATCCTAAATCTATATGCACCCAATACAGGAACACCCAGATTCATAAAGCAAGTCCTTAGTGATCTACAAAGAGACTTAGACTCCCACACAATAATAATGGGAGACTTTAACACCCCAATGTCAACATTAGACAGATCAACGAGGCAGAAAGCTAACAAGGACATCCAGGAATTGAACTCAGCTCTGCACCAAGCAGACCTAATAGACATCTACAGAACTCTCCACCCCAAATCAACAGAAAATACATTCTTTTCAGCACAACACCACACCTATTCCAAAATTGACCACATAGTTGGGAGTAAAGCACTCCTCAGCAAATGTAAAAGAACAGAAATTATAACAAACTGTCTCTCAGACCACAGTGCAACCAAACTAGAACTCAGGATTAAGAAACTCACTCAAAACCGCTCAACTACATGGAAACGGAACAACCTGCTCCTGAGTGACTACTGGGTACATAACGAAATGAAGGCAGAAATAAAGAAGTTCTTTGAAACCAACGAGAACAAAGACACAACATACCAGAATCTCTGGGACACATTCAAAGCAGTGTGCAGAAGGAAATTTATAGCACTAAATGCCCACAAGAGAAAGCAGGAAAGATCTAAAATTGACACCCTAACATCACAATTAAAAGAACTAGAGAAGCAAGAGCAAATACATTCAAAAGCTAGGAGAAGGCAAGAAATAACTAAGATCAGAGCAGAACTGAAGGAAATAGAGACATAAAAAACCCTTCAAAAAATCAATGAATCCAGGAGCTGGTTTTTTGAAAAGATCAACAAAATTGAGGCCGGGCGCGGCGGCTCACGCTTGTAATCCCAGCACTTTGGGAGGCCGAGGCGGGCGGATCACGAGGTCAGGAGATCGAGACCACAATGAAACCCCGTCTCTACTAAAAATACAAAAAATTAGCCGGGCGTGGTGGCAGGCGCCTGTAGTCCCAGCTACTCGGAGAGGCTGAGGCAGGAGAATGGCGTGAACCCGGGAGGCGGAGCTTGCAGCGAGCCGAGATCGCGCCACTGCACTCCAGCCTGGGTGACAGAGCGAGACTCTGTCTCAAAAAAAAAAAAAAAATTGATAGACCGCTGGCAAGACTAATAAAGAAGAAAAGAGAAAAGAATCAAGTAGACGCAATAAAAAATGACAAAGGGGATATCACCAGTGATCCCACAGAAATACGAACTACCATCAGAGAATACTATAAACACCTCCGTGCAAATAAACTAGAAAATCTAGAAGAAATGGATAAATTCCTCGACCCATACACTCTCCCAAGACTAAACCAGGAAGAAGTTGAATCTCTGAATAGACCAATAACAGGCTCTGAAATAGAGGCAATAATCAATAGCTTACCAACCAAAAAAACTCCAGGACCAGATAGATGGATTCACAGCCAAATTCTAACAGAGGTACAAGGAGGAGCTGGTACCATTCCTTCCGAAACTATTCCAATCAATAGAAAAAGAGGGAATCCTCCCTAACTCATTTTATGAGGCCAGCATCATCCTGACACCAAAGCCTGGCAGAGACACAACAAAAAAAAGAGAATTTGGCAGGGCGCGGTGGCTCAAGCCTGTAATCCCAGCACTTTGGGAGGCCGAGGCGGGCGGATCACGAGGTCAGGAGATCGAGACCATCCTGGCTAACACGGTGAAACCCCGTCTCTACTAAAAATACAAAAAAATTAGCCGGGCATGTTGGCGGGCGCCTGTAGTCCCAGCTACTCGGGAGGCTGAGGCAGGAGAATGGCGTGAACCCGGGAGACGGAGCTTGCGGTGAGCCGAGATGCGCCACTGCACTCCAGCCTGGAGGACAGAGCAAGACTCCGTCTCAAAAAAAAAAAAAAAAACAAAAAAAAAAGAGAATTTTAGACCAATATCCTTGATGAACATTGATGCAAAAATCCTCAATAAAATACTGGCAAACCGAATCCAGCAACACATCAAAAAGCTTATCCACCATGATCAAGTGGGCTTCATCCCTGGGATGCAAGGCTGGTTCAACATACGAAAATCAATAAACGTGGCAGGGCGCGGTGGCTCACGCCTGTAATCCCAGCACTTTGGAAGTCCAAGGCGGGTGGATCACAAGGACAGGAGATCGAGACCATCCTGGCTAACACAGTGAAACCCCGTCTCTAATAAAAATACAAAAAATTCTCCGGGCGTGGTGGCGGGCACCTGTAGTCCCAGCTACTCCTGAGGCTGAGGCAAGAGAATGGCATGAGCCTGGGAGGCGGAGCTTGCAGCGAGCCAAGATCACAACACTGCACTCCAGCCTGGGTGACAGAGAGAGACTCCGTCTCAAAAAAAAAAAAGAAAATCAATAAACATAATCCATCATATAAACAGAACCAAAGACAAAAACCACATGATTATCTCAACAGATGCAGAAAAGGCCTTTGACAAAATTCAACAACCCTTCATGCTAAAAACTCTCAATAAATTAGGTACTGATGGGACATATCTCAAAATAATAAGAGCTATCTATGACAAACCCACAGCCAATATCATACTGAATGGGCAAAAACTGGAAGCATTCCCTTAGAAAACTGACACAAGACAGGGACGCCCTCTCTCACCACTCCTATTCAACACAGTGTTGGAAGTTCTGGCCAGGGCAATCAGGCAGGAGAAGGAAATAAAGGGCATCCAATTAGGAAAAGAGGAAGTCAAACTGTCCCTGTTTGCAGATGACATGATTGTGTATCTAGAAAACCCCACTGTCTCAGCCCAAAGTCTCCTTAAGCTGATTAGCAACTTCAGCAAAGTCTCGGGATACAAAATCAATGTGCAAAAATCACAAGCATTCTTATACACCAATCACAGACAAACAGCCAAATCATGAGTGAACTCCCATTCACAATTGCTTCAAAGAGAATAAAATACTTAGGAATCCAACTTACAAGGGATGTGAAGGTCCTCTTCAAGGAGAACTACAAACCACTGCTCAACGAAATAAAAGAGGATACAAACAAATGGAAGAACATTCCATGCTCATGGGTAGGAAGAATCAATATTGTGAAAATGGCCATACTGCCCAAGCTAATTTATAGATTCAATGCCATCCCCATCAAGCTACCAATGACTTTCTTCACAGAATTGGAAAAAACTACTTTGAATTTCATATGGAACCAAAAAAGAGCCCACATCGCCAAGTCAATCCTAACCCAAAAGAACAAAGCTGGAGGCATCACACTACCTGACTTCAAACTATACTACAAGGCTACAGTAACCAAAACAGCATGGTACTGGTACCAAAACAGAGATATAGATCAATGGAACAGAACGGAACCCTCAGAAATAATGCCGCATATCTACAACTATCTGATCTTTGACAAACCTGACAAAAACAAGAAATGGGGAAAGGATTCCCTATTTAATAAATGGTGCTGGGAAAACTGGCTAGCCATATGTAGAAAGCTGAAACTGGATCCCTTCCTTACACCTTATACAAAAATTAATTCAAGAGTGATTAAAGACTTACATGTTAGACCTAAAACCATAAAAACCCTAGAAGAAAACCTAGGCAATACCATTCAGGACATAGGCATGGGCAAGGACTTCATGGCTAAAACACCAAAAGCAATGGCAACAAAAGCCAAAATTGACAAATGGGATCTAATCAAACTAAAGAGCTTCTGCACAGCAAAAGAAACCACCATCAGAGTGAACAGGCAACCTACAGAATGGGAGAAAATTTTCGCAACCTACTCATCTGACAAAGGGCTAATATCCAGAATCTACAGTGAACTCAAACAAATTTACAAGAAAAAAAAAACCCCATCAAAAAGTGGGTGAAGGATATGAACAGACACTTCTCAAAAGAAGACATTTATGCAGCCAAAATACACATGAAAAAATGCTCATCATCACTGGCCATCAGAGAAATGCAAATCAAAACCACAATCAGATACCATCTCACACCAGTTAGAATGGCCATCATTAAAAAGTCAGGAAACAACAGGTGCTGGAGAGGATGTGGAGAAATAGGAACACTTTTACACTGTTGGTGGGACTGTAAACTAGTTCAACCATTGTGGAAGACAGTGTGGCGATTCCTCAGGGATCTAGAACTAGAAATACCGTTTGACCCAGCCATCCCATTACTGGGTATATACGCAAAGGATTATAAATCATGCTGCTATAAAGACACATGTACACGTATGTTTATTGTGGCACTATTCACAATAGCAAAGACTTGGAACCAACCCAAATGTCCAACAATAATAGACTGGATTAAGAAAATGTGGCACATGTACACCATGGAATACTATGCAGCCATAAAAAATGATGAGTTCATGTCCTTTAAATGGACATGGATGAAGCTGGAAACCATCATTCTCAGCAAACTATCGCAAGGACAAAAACCCAAACACCGCATGTTCTCACTCATAGGTGGGAATTGAACAATGAGAACACATGGACACAGGAAGGGGAACATCACACTCTGGGGACTGTTGTGGGGTGGGGGGAGGGGGGAGGAATAGCATTAGGAGATATACCTAATGCTAACTGACGAGTTAATGGGTGCAGCACACCAACATGGCACATGTATACATATGTAACAAACCTGCACATTGTGCACATGTACCCTAAAACTTAAAGTATAATAATAATAATAAAAAAAGGACTCCCAAGAGTACAACTTCCAACTGGACTTCCTAAACGGACACATTTTCCCTCAGTATAAAGGCAATTAGAGAAACCTCCAAATGGACATGAGAATGTCATAGATTTGAAGGGGTAAACTAATCCTGGCAAGAGTGCAAAAGCCCCTTCCCAACTGAAATGAAAACACAACACAATCCCAAGAGCTCTGTTAACTAGTGGATCTCAAAAAAAAAAAAAAAGAGAGAGAGAGAGAGAAATAATTCAAAAATAAAAAATAAAAGAGACAAAAACAAAGCCAAGAGCTATCAAAAGAATTCTACCATAATTAACGACTGTCCAAAGCCACCATGGACCCAGAATGCTCTATCTGAAGCTCCTCCTCATTTATCAAACCATGCAGCCTTTCCTTTATTAAGAGAGAGGGTCTCATGCTCACTTCAGCTGCACATATATTAAAATTGGAACAATACAGAGATTAACATGGCCCCTGAGCATGGATAACACTAATTTTTAATTTTAAAATAATTTTTAAATTAAAATTTAAGAAAAAAGGCCAAGTGCGGTGGCTCACACCTGCAATCCCAGCACTTTGAGAGGCTAGGCAGGCAGACTGCCTGAGCTCAGGAGTTTGAGACCAGCCTGGGCAACACAGTGAAACCACGTCTCTACCAAAATACAAAAAATTAGCCGGGTGTGGCAGCATGTGCCTGTAATCCCAGCTACTGGGGAGGCTGAGGCAGGAGAATTGCTTGAACCGGGGAGGCGAAGGTTGCAATGAGCCGAGATCACGCCACTGTGCTCCAACATGGATGACAGTGAGATTCTGTCTCAAAAAAAAAAAAATTTTTAAGAAAGAAAGAGAGAGAGAGGGTCTTACTCTGTTGTCCAGGCTAGAGCATTGTGCAGTGGAGCAGTAATAGCTCACTGCAGCCTTGAACTCCCAGGCTCAAATGATCCCCCTGCCTCAGCCTCCTGAATAGCTAGGACTGGACACACACCACCATGCCTAGATTTTTCATTTTTTGTAGAGAATGGGTCTCACTATGTTGTCCAGGCTGGTCTCGAACTCCTGGGCTTAAGCAATCTTCCACCCTAGGCTTCCCAAAGTGCTGGGATTATAGGTCTGATCTGCTATGCCCAGCCCCATGCAGACTTTTCTATGTCTTCTCTTCTGGTTGCACCTAAACTGAGCCTTGCTTTCTGGTCTATAATCTTTCCCAACCAGTGTCCTCCCCAAATACACCTGACTCTCAAACCAATTACCTATCCCAGTGATTAAGTCCTGTGCTAACTGTTGTCATGACCTTTCGCCTGACTGAACTACAGGCTACAACTATTACCTGCTCCAATTTGGCTATATAATTTGTTTTTTATTCATTCATTCCTTATCTATCCTCTATTTACTGAACCTAATTGTCTTGTACACATGTGCTAATTAACACATGTTAATTATTGTACTATTCTTTTATGTTAAAAAAAATTGTGAGCTTCCACAAAAAAACTGTACAGAATGTTTATAGAAGCATTATTCATAATAGCCAAAAGGTGAAAACAACCCAAATGTCCATCAACAGACGAATGGATAAACAAAATGTGGTAGAGGCATATAATGGCATGTATTCATAAAAGAGGAATGCAATACTGACTGATACATGCCACAACTTAGATGAACTTTGAAAACCTACGCTAAGTGAAAGAAGCCAGTTACAAAAGTCTATATATGATATGATTCCATCCATATGAAAATCCAGAACAGGGAAATCTGGAGACAGAAAATATCTTCATAATTGCTTTGAACTGGAGAAGTGAATGGCGATTGGGGGGTGATAGCTAAAGTGATGAAAATAGTTACTATTTTCAAGTGATGAAAATAGTTACAATTGTGATGATAGTTGCACATATTTGTGCATTTAGCAAAAAGCAAGAAATTGTACATTTTCAATGGGTGAATTGTATGATATGTGAATTATATCTTAACAAATCCGATTTTTAAAAATTGAACGCTGATACACACTACAAGATCTAAAAAACTTGAAAATACTGTACATGTGGTGCCTCACACCTATAATCCCAGCACTTTGGGAGGCCAAGGAAGGAGAATTGCTTGGAATCAGTTTGAGAAAACATTGTGCAAAGTTAAAAACAGTGCAAGTGAAAGAAGCCAGAAACAACAGGCCTCATATTATATGACTTCATTTATATGAAATATCCAGAACAGGCAAATCCATAGAGATAAGAAGAACATTAATGGGGCGGGCACAGTGGCTCACACCTATAATCCCAGCACTTTGGGAGGCCAAGGCGGGCGGATCCTTTGCGGTCAGGAGCTCAAGACCAGCCTGGCCAACATGGTGAAACCTCGTCTCTACTAAAAATACAAAAAAAAATAGCCAGGTGTGGTGGCACATACCTGTGATCCCAGCTCCTCAGGAGGCTGAGGCAAGAGCATTAATTGCTTGAACCCAAGGTAGAGGTTGCAGTGAGCTGAGATTGCACCACTGCACTCCAGCCTGGGCAACAGAGCAAGACTCCATCTCGGAAAAAAAAAAACAAAAAACAAAAAAAAAAAAACAAGTACATTACTGACTGCCAGGGACTAGTGGGGAAAATGGAAGTGACTGATTAATGGGTTAGAGGGTTTTTTTGAGATGATGAAAATATTCTGGGGACGGGGCTCAGTGGCTCATGCCTATAATCCCAGCACTTTGGGAGGCTGAGACAGGTCAATCATCTGAGCCCAGGAGTTCAAGACCAGCCTGGGCAACATGGTGAAATCCCATTTCTACAAAAAAAAAAAAAAATACAAAAATTAGCCAGGTATGGTGGCGCACACCTCCAGTCCCAGCTACATGAGAGGCTGAGGTGGGAGGATCACTTGAGCCTGGGGTAGTCAAGGCTACAATGAGCTGAGACTGTGGGACTGCACTCCAGCTTAGGCAACGGAATGAGACCCTGTCTCAAAAAAAAATAAAAAGTTCAGGAACTAGACAGTGATGATGACTGCACAACATTGTAAATGTACTAAATGCCACTGAGTTATATACTTTGAAATAACTGAAATTGTGAATTTTATGTTACATGCATTTCACCACAATAAAAAAAAATGGAGGAAAAAGACAAGGACTATAAAGAACTATTATAATAATGAGAAAGAATGACAGGAAGGAGGTTTCAAAGAGAAAAAATAAATAAATAACCAACCTGGAAGTGAAGCTGGATACTGACAAAGAATACTCTTTGCATACACTTCTTCTGAGGCAGGATCAAATGAAAGGGGAGACATCGGTGGTAAAAGATCTACAGACTTAAAACAGAAAATTCACAATTTTGAAGTAAACATATTTGCTAACTACCACAATAACAAGGCTGAGTTAATCTATGAATAGATTATTTTCTCCCTAAGAAAGACAGAATTACCAAGCATGTATCAGCTAACTACTTTTATTTACTTATTTTTCTTAAAGACAGGGTCTCATTCCCTCTTCTAGGCTAAAGTGCAGTGACATTATCATAGCTCACTGTAGCCTCAAACTCCTGGACTTAAGCAGTCCTCCCACTTCAGCTGGGCCTACAGAGACGCACCACAACACCCAGTTTTGGGGGGTTTTTTTGGTAGAGATGGGGTCTCACTATGTTGTCCAGGCTGGTCTCCAATTCCTGGCCTCAAATGATCCTCCTGCCTCTGCCTCCCAAAACAGTGGGATGACATGTGTGAGCCACCATGCCCAGCCCTATAACTATTTTTAAAGCAGAGTACAACATTAGGAGCAAGGGGGATTACTTAGTCCTTGAACTTCTCAAACATCATAGTACCTCACATCGAGTCTTGTTTTCTGGCTGGGCACAGCGGCTCACGCCCATAATCCCAGCACTTTGGGAGGCAGAGGTGGGTAGATCAACTGAAGTCAGGTATTCGAGACCAGCCTAGCCAACATGGTGAAACCCCATCTCTAGTGAAAATAGAAAAATTAGCCAAGCGTGGTGGTGGGCACCTTTAGTCCCGGCTACTTGGGAGGGCAAGGCAGTAGAACCACTTGAACCTGGGAGGCAGAGGTTGCAGTGAGCTGAGATCATGCCACTGCACTCCAGCCTGGGCAATAGAGCAAGACTCCATCTCAAAAAATAATAATTGTTTTCTTTTTAATACAATCCTTCAAATCTAAAAATATTAACTGTAAATGACAACAGCAACTTATGGATATTATATTATATATATATATATTTAGAAAAATTACAGAAACCATAACATAGAAACTTTAGACTCAAATGCAAAGATGACATACAAACAACATTTCTAGGTCATTTGTAACACAATGAATTCACAAATGGCCATATATTAAACTATTCTCCAAAAGGCAAATTGGCTGAGTGTAGTGGCTCATGCCTGTAATCCCAGTACTTTGGGGAGGCCGAGGCAGGAAGATCACTTGAGCCCAGGAGTTTGAGACCTGCCTTGGCAATATAGGGAGACCCTATCTATAAAATTAAAGAAAAAATTAGCCAGGCTTGGTGGTGCACACCTGTAGTCCCAGCTACTCAGAAGGCTGAGGTGGGAGGATTGCTTGAGCCTGGAAGTTCAAGGTTACAACAAGCTATGATAATGCCACCAGACTCTAGCCAGCTATGATCATGCCACTGTACTCCAGCCAGCTATGATCGTGCCACTCTACTCCAGCATGGGCAACAGAGCAAGACACTGCGTCAAAAAAAAAAAAAAAAGGTGGCGGGGGGAAGGCAGGGGCAAGTCAACATTACTTACTGGAGTCCAACCCTTAATTAGACTGAAAGGAGACAAACCAAGAAATTCTTTCCACTTTTTATGCCATTCTCCTTGCTTTTCAACAACAGAATGTCTTATAGTTGTGAGATCATCTTTTATTCTATACCTATAATAGCATAAAAAAACTTTATTCAAAATATGAAGATACAAAAAAAGCACTGAGTAAAATTTAAGAAAATAACAATAGTTGTAGAAAAGTGGAAGGAAATAGAACTGAAAGTTCAGTCAATATACCACATATAAAAATTAAATAAACTCTCACAGGTGAATACTAAAAATACCTAAAATACCTTTCTCTTTTTATGACCATAAAGAAGTCCGGGAGCAGTGTCTCATGCCTGTAATCCCAGCACTTTGGAAGGCCAAGGCGGGCGGATCACCTGAGGTCAGGAGTTCAAGACCAGCCTGGCCAATGTGGTGAAATCTCGTCTCTACGAAAAATACAAAAATTAGCCAGGCTTTGGGGTGGGTGCCTGTAATTCCAGCTACTAAGGAGGCTGAGGCAGGAAAATTGCTTGAACCCAGGAGGCAGAGGTTGCAGTGAGCCAAGATCGTGCCATTGCACTCCATGCACTCTAGCCTGGGAGACAAGAGTAAAACTCCATCTTAAAAATAAAAAAGAATTAATTA
This sequence comes from Symphalangus syndactylus, assembly GCF_028878055.3. Lineage (NCBI taxonomy): Eukaryota > Metazoa > Chordata > Mammalia > Primates > Hylobatidae > Symphalangus > Symphalangus syndactylus. The sequence goes on along the minus strand of NC_072431.2, from coordinate 120,634,132 downwards.
ATTTTTAAAAATTAGTTAAAAAAAAAAAAAAAAAAAAAGACCAGAAAGAGGCCAGGTACGGTGGCTCACACCTGTAATCCCAGAACTTTGGGAGGCCGAGGCAGGTGGATCACGTGAGGTCAGGAGTTTGAGACCAGCCTGACCAAAATGGTAAAACCCTGTCTCTACTGAAAAATAATAATAATAATACAAAATTGGCCGGACGTGGTGGCATGCACCTGAAATCCCAGCTACTCAGCAAGCTGAGACAGGAGAATCACCTGAGATCAGGAGGCAGAGGTTGCAGTAAGCCGAGATCGTGCTATTGCGCTCCAGCCTAGGCAAAAAGAGGGAAACGCCGTCTCAAAAAAAAAAAAAAAAAAAATACACGAAGCAATAATACATCTGTTACTCCATTTTATTATTTTTTTTCTTTTTTTTTTTTTTTTTTTGAGATGGAGTCTCACTCTGTCACCCAGGCTAGAGTGCAGTGGCACGATCTCAGCTCACTGCAACCTCTGCCTCCCAGGTTCAAGCGATTCTCCTGCCTCAGCCTACTCCAAGTAGCTGGGATTATAGACACATGCCACCACACCCGGCTAATTTTTGTCTTTTTGGTAGAGACGAGGTTTCCTCATGTTGGCCAGAATGGTCTTGAACTTCTGACCTGAAGTGATCCACCTGCCTCAGCCTCCCAAAGTGCTAGGATTACAAGTGTGAGCCACCGCGCCCAGCTACTCCATTTATTTTTAAAATAGAATTTTTTCCTTGCTCTAAACTTGAGTAGAACTTTCACTCCCACTCTCTGTCCATTCCTATAAGCAGCCCATACTTTCTATTCTTTCTGCTCAATTAAAACACTGTTCGAAAGGCTAAGGCAGGCAGATCACCTGAGGTCAGGAGTTCGAGACCAGCCTGGCCAACATGGTGAAACCCCATCCCTACTAAAAATACAAAAATTAGCCATGCGTGATGGCACGTGCCTGTAATCTCAGCTACTCGGGAGTCTGAGGCAGGAGAATCGTGTGAACCCGGGAGATGGAGGTTGCAGTGAGGGGAGATCACACCATTGTACTCCAGCCTGGACAACAGAGCAAGACTCTGCCTCAAAAAAAAAAAGAGGCCAGGCTTGGTGGCTCACACCTGTAATTCCAGCACTTTGGGAGGCCAAGGCGGGCGGATCACCTGAGGTTGGGAGTTCAAGACCAGCCTGACCAACATGGAGAAAACCTGTCTCTACTAAAAATAAAAAATTAGCCAGGCATGGTGGCACATGCCTGTAATCCTAGCTACTCAAAAGGCTGAGACAGGAGAATCACTTGAACTCAGGAGGCAGGGGTTGTGGTGAGCCAAGATCGCGCCATTGTGCACTAGCCTGGGCAACAAGAGCAAAACTCCATCGCAAAAAAAAAAAAAATCTTTTCTAAGGTTTTATGATTAGACCCAACAAAAGGGAATTACAGAAAAGCTAAAATTATTTCATAAAAAAATTATAATTCAGGGCAAATCACTTATTCCATTAATTTTCCTTTTCCTTTCTGCTTCATGTATATCTCCAAGAGTTGATTATGTAAGGTTTTTGAGTACTAGAATTCTCATACTTGTTTGCCAAAGCTGAAGAGCTATTAAAGTTATACAAGTTTTGTTGAGAAAACCACCCTACTCCTCCCACAGTCAAATAACAGATCTTTTTAGTGTACCTCATATGCTTCAGATCTGATAATCTTTCCTTCTGAAATTTGGTCTCTTTTTCAAGGTAGTGAAGGTCTACCATCAATCTTGCTTGATCAGCCTGACAACGTTCATATTTCATCACCTTCAAGACTTCATTTAATAACTGAATAACTGTTAAGAGGTTCAGTTTTCCAGCCTCATAAACATTTCCTATGTGCAACTAAGGAATCAGGAGGAGAAAAAATTGGTGAACTATAGGTTGTTATAATAATAAACTATTACATAAAAATATTTGTCTTTTACTATTAAAGTTTACCTTAAAGAAGAGGGAAAGGCCAGATATGGTGGCTCACACCTGTAATCCCAGCACTTTGGGAGGCTGGGGGGGGCGGTGGGCGGATCGCCTGAGGTCAGGAGTTCGAGACCAGCCTGACCAACATGGAGAAACCCTGTCTCTACTAAAAATACAAAATTAGCTGGGTGTGGTGGCACATGCCTGTAATCACAGCTACTCAGGAGGCTGAGGCAGAAGAATCGCTTGAACCCAGGAGTGGTGAGCCGAGACTGCACCATTGCACTACAGCCTGGGCAATGAGAGCGAAACTCTATCTCAAACAAAAAAAAAAAAAAGAGAGGGAAAAAAAAAATCAAATACCCCCAAACATAAAATGACGTAAATAATTTTGGCCCAATGAAAACTACTAGGAAAGAATTAACATGCCTTGCTACATTTTTTGCTACATTTTTATATTATGCAAAACGTTGAAAACTAGAATAAAAGAAATGTTAATAGATGGAAAGAAAAATAAAGATTGAGCAGAAACAGCAGGTTTAGTGAAAAGACCATAAATTCATTTTTTAACAGAAGTTACAAATCAATGACCCCTAAAGGCTGTATCTGTACTTAAATATGTTTCTTTGGCTTGCACAGTTCTATGTCTTAAAATCACTTGAATTAGTCGCCAATTTTTTAATTTTAATTTTTTTTTTTTTTTTTTGAGACAGAGTCCCACTCTGTCTCCCAGGCTGGATGCAGCGGCTCAATCTTGGCTCACTGCAGCCTCCAACTCCAGCGTTCAAGCGATCCTCCCACCTCAGCCTCCCAAGTAGCTGGGACTACAGATGTGCACCACCATGCCCAGCTAATTTTTGTATTTCTAGTAGAGACGGGGTTTCATCATGTTGGCCAGGCTGGTCTCAAACTCCTGATCTCAAGTGATCTGCCCTCCTCAGCTTCCCAAAGTGTTGGGATTATAGGTGTGAGCCACCACACCCAGACAGTTTCCAATACTTTTTAAATCATAGATTTCACACAAAAATTATGGGCCAGGCACGGTGGCTCACGCCTGTAATCCCAACACTTTGGGAGGCCGAGGCAAGGGGATCATTTGAGGTCAGGAGCTGTAAGCCAGCCTGGCCAACATGGTGAAACCCCGTCTCTACTGAAGAGGTGTCTCTCTTCAGAGAGTCACAACAATATTTTATCTTTGTATCTCTCCAGCATATAGTAGGTGCTTGATGAATTGTGTTTTCTAAGAAAACAAAAAAGTAAGCTATCCAGATAATGTCCCATAAGCAAGTGGAAATAACTGGATGGAGTTTGGGTTGATGAGGAGAGACTGCTGAAGTCATGAAATTGGTAAGAAAATACAAATAAATTCATAATGAGGGAAAGAAAAATAGGGCATTAAAACAACCATGGAGAACATTATTTAAAAGTTAGATAGAGGGCCGGGTGCGGTGGCTCACGCTTGTAATCCCAGCACTTTGGGAGGCCGAGGCGGGTGGATCATGAGGTCAGGAGATCGAGACCACGGTGAAACCCCGTCTCTACTAAAAATACAAAAAAATAGCCGGGCGTGGTGGCGGGCGCCTGTAGTCCCAGCTACTCGGAGAGGCTGAGGCAGGAGAATGGCGTGAACCCGGGAGGTGGAGCTTGCAGTGAGCCGAGATTATGCCACTGCACTCCAGCCTGGGCGACAGAGCGAGACTCCGTCTCAAAAAAAAAAAAAAAAAAAAAGATAGAAAGGCCGGGCATGGTGGCTCATGCCTGTAATCCCAGCACTTTGGGAGGCCAAGGCAGGCGAATCACAAGGTCAGGAGTTCGAGACCAGCCTGGCCAACATGGTGAAACCCATATCTACTAAAAATACAAAAATTTAGCTGGGCCTGGTGGCAGGAGCCTGTAATCCCAGCTACTCGGGAGGCCGAGGCAGGAGAATCACTTGAACCCAGGAGGCGGAGGTTGCAGTGAGCCAAGATCGCACCACTGCACTTCAGTCCAGGTGAAAGAGTTAAGACCTAAAAAAAAAAGTTAGATAGAAAAAAAGAAATCAGGCTAGGCACGGTGGCTTACGCCTGTAATCCCAGCACTTTGGGAGGCCGAGGCAGGTGGATCACTTGAGGTCAGGAGTTCAAAAGTTCAAAACCCACCTGGCCAACATAGTGAAACCCCATCTCTATTAAAAATACAAAGATTACCCAGGCGTGGTGGCACATGCCTGTAATCCCAGCTACTTGGAAGGCTGAGGCAGGAGAAAGATTTGAACCAAGAACGGGAGGTTGCAGTGAGCCGAGATCATGCCACTATACTCTAGCCTGGGCGATAGCGTGAGTCTGTCTCAAAAAAAAAGAAAAAAGAAACCAGTGTGAAAAACAGAGCAGCAGTCTGAAAGACCATAGAAAAGCAGAGACACTGAGGTTATAAAGCTAAAGGAAGAAGACTTTACAAGCAACACTTAACAGCATCAAGATAAAACAGAAACTAGGGGATGGAGACTTTTTAAAAGGACATTTGGCAATTAGGAGATCACTGTTGTTGTCTTTGAGAATTTACAATGAACTAGTACAGAATCATCTTCCTACTAAGAAACTTCATACTGTCTACACTGTATGATGTAGTACTGTACAGGTATGGGGCAATTAATAAAAGTGGATAAATATACACACCTTTAACAGTATCCCTCCTTATAAAAGTTTTACTAAATATACTCATAGAAATAAATTTTGGCCGGGTGCGGTGGCTCACGCCTGTAATACCAGCACTTTGGGAGGCCAAGGTGGGTGGATCACCTGAGGTCAGGAGTTCAAGACCAGCCTGACCAACATGGAGAAACCCCGTCTACTAAAAATACAAAATTAGCTGGGTGTGGTGGCACATGCCTGTAATCCCAGCTACTCGGGAGGCTGAGGCAGGATAATCGCTTGAACCCGAGAGGCGGAGGTTGCAGTGAGCCGAAACCACGCCACTGCACTCCAGCCTCGGCAAGAAGAGCAAAACTCTGTCTCAAAAAAACAAAAATAAAAAACAAAAAAAAGAAATTCTGAAAGCAGAAGAACACTGCAAGAAAATATACAATTATATGACAGGAGTTTTCTCAAAAGCTTCCTTAATATCAAATGCTTACCTGAAACATTTGTTTCTCAATTTTGTCAAGTAAGAGCCTTGGAATATTAATAGCAACATTAGTTCCATCTAAAGCATATTGGTTAACAAGACTAAGGACCGAACTAACAACTTCTCTCTCTTTTTCCAAAAACATGAACGTTTCATTCACTGAAGCCCACAAAGACCGAACCTTTGGAAACAGAAACAAAATATTAAAGTCCACACAGAATCTATACATATATTTTAAAAATGTAAATATATGTTCACTCTTAGTAACAAATTTCCTAGAATGATTTCTAGTAAGAAAATTAAATAATTATACTTTAATAGTTTAAAAGTCCCTTTGGATATTATTTCCAAAGGGAATTTTTAAAAAATGTATCAGGAGAATCTAGCTCACTATAATTTTCAAACAAATCTAAGAATTCTTTTGCTTTTAGAGATGGGGTCTTACTATGTTGCCCAGGCCACACTCAAACTCCTGGGCTCAAGCAATCTTCCCACATCAGCCTCCCAAGCAGCCTGGACTACAGGCACGCACCACTGCACCCAGCTCCAAATCTAAGAAATCTTATACAAGATACAATTAGCATTTTCTATATGCTGACATGTAATCAATCTAATGAAGATCATTTGGGGAGAAATAATTTTAAAAATTTTTCAAGAGAAGCCGGGCGCGGTGGCTCACGTCTGTAATCCCAGCACTTTGGGAGGCCAAGGCGGGCAGATCACGAGGTCCGGAGATCGAGACCATCCTGGCTAACACAGCAAAACCCCGTCTCTACCAAAAATACAAAAAATTAGCCAGGAGCCGGGCGCAGTGGCTCACGCCTGTAATCCCAGCACTTTGGGAGGCCGAGGCGGGCAGATCACGAGGTCAGGAGATCGAGACCATCCTGGCTAACACGGTGAAACCCCGTCTCTGCTAAAAATACAAAACATTAGCCGGGCGAGGTGGCGGGCGCTTGTAATCCCAGCTATGCGGGAGGCTGAGGCAGGAGAATGGCGTGAACCCCAGGGGGCGGAGCCTGCAGTGAGCCGAGATGGTGCCACTGCACTCCAGCCTGGGCGACAGTGAGACCCCGTCTCACAAAAAAAAAAAAAAAAAAATTAGCCAGGCATGGTGGCAGGTGCCTGTAGTCCCAGCTACTCGGGAGGCTGAGGCAGGAGAATGGTGTGAACCTGGCAGGCGGAGCTTGCAGTGAGCCGAGATCACACCACTGCACTCCAACCTGGGGGACAGAGCAAGACTCCATCACAAAAAAAAAAAAAAATTTTTTCAAAAGAAAAAAACTACTACATCTCAATTTTAAGTCATGCAGTTTGAGGAAGTTAAAGTGTGAAAAATTATGCCTCATTAAAAGCAAAAAATCTTAGGCATATAATCTATATTCATTAAAATTGATATAAAAGAATATTTAGGCAGGCACAGTGGCGCATACCTGTAATCCCAGCTACTCAGAAGGCTGAGGTAAAAGGATCCCTTAAGCCCAGGATCCTTGCAAAAAAAAAAAAAAAAAAAAGAATATTCGTAGAATGTCTATTTGTAACAATCAAAAAGTAGAAACAATCCGAAGGTCCAACCAGAGTAAAAAGGGTACATTGGTGCTATATTCATAAAATAGAACACTAAGCAGCAATGAGAATAAACATACTACAATTACACACAACAGCATGGATAAATATCATAAACAATGTTGAGCCAAAGTCAGACACAAAAGAATATATTCTATATACTCACATTTATATGAAGTTCAAAAACAGGGAAAACTAATCTTTAGTGTAACACGTGAGGGCAGTGTTTCCCCGTGGGGGGAAACAGTGTAAACTAAACAGGTTCAAGGACGATTCTAGGGTGCTGGTAACCTTCTATTCCTTAAATGGTATTGGTTACATGGAGGTGTTCACTTTGTGAAAATTTGTCAAGCTATATACTTATGAGTTACACATTTCTTGTATATATGTTATGCTTTAACAGAATTTATAAAAGAGGGAGGGAGGTGGAGAAATATACACATGTTCTTCCTGCATGATAAAAATACAATATTAAATATCTCTAATTAGTTCACTTTTTTCTTTTTTCTTTTTTTTGAAACAGGGTCTCACTCTGTCGCCCAGGCTGGAGTGCAGTGGCACGATCTTCGCTCACTGCAACCTCTGCCTCCCAGGTTCAAGTGATTCTTGTGCCTCAGCCACCCAAGTAGCTGGGACTACAGGCGAGTACCACCACACCAGGCTACTTTTTTATTTTTGGTAGAGACAGGGTTTCACCATGTTGGCCAGGCTGGCCTCGAACTCCTGGCCTCAAGTGATCCGACCATCTCGGCCTCCCAAAGTGCTCACAGGAGTGAGCCACTGCGCACCCGCCTCTTTTTTTTTTTTTTTTTTTTTTTTTTTAAAGACGGGTCTGGCTCTGTTGCCCAGGCTAGAGTCCACTGGCACAACCAGAGCACACTCTAGCCTTGAGCTCCTGGGCTCAAACTATCCTCCTGCCTCAGCCTCCTGAGTAGGTGAAACTATAGGTGTGTGCCATCCTAAATATCTCTGACATGTTGTATAGCAAGGTAAAGTTGTTCCCAAAGGAAGACTCATGGGCTAGCAGTCTAGAGGTCTCACAGGATGGCATTTCCTTGATGACTCTGTAATTATCCAGGATCTGGTTCTCAGATTTTCCAAGTCTAGATTTTTATCTTGTCAATGGCTCAAAGTTGACTGTACTCAGGGAAAACACATATGAACCAAACTCAGAAGAGACTGATGTGAAAACTATAATAGGTTCTGCAAATTATTTTAATTATATAATTTGCAATCAGGGATTCATTAAATGGAAAATTCCATGAAGGAAGTGACTTTGCCTTGCCTGTTCTCCTCATTGTTGTAGCCCTAATGTCTACAAGATACCTAGCACATATCAGATGATCAATACTTTCACTGAATAAAAATATTTCCTGAAGAGGGCGCTCACCTTTACAAGTGACAATGTGCCTTGGAAGCCAAATTTATACCCACAGCAGCTTGGCGTGGCGATCACAGAATCACAACAAAGAGCTTGAGACAGATTTTATCCAAAAAAAAAAAAAAAAAGAAAACCTAAGAAAATACTTAACTCACATCAAAGCCAAACTCTGGAGGCCTCAGATCATTTTCATTTGTCAGAATCCTCCCTTCTGCCAAACCAGCCTCATTTTGATTCCTAATTTTCCTTTCATACTTAACATCTCCCTTCGGTTAATCCATTTTATTTAGATAAATTAATACCACTGACTAGGTTATACTACAATCAAGCAGAGCTTTTTGTACTGGGGTGGAGAATTTCAAATTAATCATATCTAAAAACCCTTTTGAATACAATTAAGCTTATGAATTATAAGTTCATTTTTCCATTATATTCAAGTGTTTTAGAGGCACTCTATTAATATCTTTATATATACAACCTATGAGTTTAAAAAAAAAAAAAGTAATAGTACTATAAAAAGAAATGGGACCAGGCACAGTGGCTCATGCCTGTAATCCCAGCACTTTGGGAGACCGAGGCAGGCAGATCACCTGAGGTCAGGGGTTCAAGACCAGCTTGGCCAACATGGTGAAACCCTGTCTCTAAAACAAATACAAAAATCAGCTGCACATATTGGCACACACCTGTAATCCCACCTACTAGGGAGGCTGAGGCAGAAGAACCACTCGAACCCAGGAGGTGGAGGTTGCAGTGAGCCAAGACCGCACAACTGCACTCCAGCTTGGGAGAGTGAGACTCCATCTCAAAAGGGGGAGGGGAAGGGGAAGGGAAAGGGGAAGGGGAAGGGGAAGGGGAAGGGGAAGGGGAAGGGAGGCTGGGCGAAATGGCTCATGCCTGTAATCCCAGCTCTTTGGGAAGCCAAGGCGTGCAGATCATCTGAGCTCAGCAGTTCAAGATCAGCCTGGCCAACATGGTGAAACCCTGTCTCTATTAAAAAATACAAAATTAGCCAGGCGTGGTGGCGCATGCTTGCAATCCCAGCTATTCAGGAGGCTGAGGCAAGAGAATCACTTGAACTCAGGAGGCAGAGGTTGTAGTGAGCCAAAATCATGCCACTGCACTCCAGCCTGGGCAACAGAGCGAGACTCCATCTCCAAAAAAAAAAAAAAAGTGGTAAATAGACTGTAAGAGTCCCACTAATTGAGCAAACACTACATAACACAGAATTTTAAAAGATTAAATTTCTCCTTTGTCTCACCTTTTGAATTTTTTCTTCTATATTACTGTGGTCATCATAGGGTTCCATTCTAATAAAAATTAAATAATCTAATTAGTCAAATGAAAAATCACATGGTAATTTAATATCCAAAAAGCTAATTAGTTTGTAAACCAACCCACCAACAACCACCACAACAAAAAATAAAATTTAATTTGAAAGCAATAATAATTTATTAGGAGAACTGGACTAGCAGTCATAACTATGCTCTAATCCTATCATCATCTGGCTATTGATATATTATTTTAATTAATGTTTGTGGGAGTCTGTTTCCTCACCTGTAAAATGCAAGAGCTAAACTAGTATCTAAGGCAACTTCTAGCTCTAAAAGTCACTTACTTCTTTATTTGGTTTTCCAGTCCTATACATTCAGATCTCAAGTTTCGTACCTGCTTAACTGATAATCTGCAAGAAAACGTACAAAATGACAACTATAATATCATTACGATTAATTAGTATAGCCCACTTCTCTATTTTCCCTTTGCGTATCCTTGCTCAAGGCCTCTAGGTATAGCCACCAGCAAGCTAAAGGACTCTAGACTCTCTTTATCACACAAGTGATTCAACATACAGGCTCCTATTGAGATGGAACTAGGACTCGTAGGTTAGTATATCCTCTCCGATTAGAATGATGGGGGTTAGTAAGACGACTCTGCTCTTATCCTCATCTCACATACCCAGGGGATAAATTTAAATGTTATCTAATACAGTCAGGCAACATTTCAGTTAATTTCAAAGGATTCTATAGCTTTAGTAATATACAACAAAGCATTCTACAAAGTTATCCTACTGTAATTGTTTACAATTGCAAAAAAGAAATTAGGCCAGGTGCGGTGGCTCACACCTGTAATGCCTGTATTTTGGGAGGCTGAGGCAGGAATATTTTGGAGCTGAGGCTTCAGGCCAGGAGTTTGAGACCAGCCTGGCTACAAAGCAAGACCCTGTCTCTACAAAAAAATTTAAAAATTAGCTGTGTGTGGTAGCACACGCCTGTACTCCCAGCTACGGCAGGAAGATCACTTCAGCCCAGGAGGTCAGGCTGCAGTGAGTCATGATCATGCCACTGCACTCTAGTCTAGCTAAGCGACAGAGCAAGACCTTGTCTCAAAAAAAAACATATACACACACACACACACACAATTATATACAACCTATTCTTTGAGAGTAACAGCCTTGTCTGTCCTGTTTAATTCTGTAATATCAATGCCTAAACAGTATCTGACATATAGAAGAAACTCCAAGAAAAAAAGATATGCTGAATAGATGAACCTAAATATAAAATAGCATTAAGTGGTTTAAAAAAATCATGGACTACCTACCTGAAAGAATATTTACTTAATGAAACATCCACTAATTGGACTAATAGACATTAAAAGTAATACACTGGCAGGGTGCAGTGGCTCATGCCTATAATCCCAGCACTTTGGGAGGCTGAGGCAGGTGGATCACTTGAGGTCAGGAGTTCGAGACCAGCCTGGCCAACATGGCAAAACCCCTTCTCTACTAAAAAATACAAAAATTAGCTAGGCATGGTAGCATGTGCCTGTAATCCCAGTTACTCAGGAGGCTGAGGCAGGAGAAATGCTTGAACCTGGGAGGTGGAGGTTGCAGTGAGCCAAGATTGTGACAGTACGCTCCAGCCTGGGCAACAGAGTGAGACTCCATCTCAAAAAAAAAAAAAAAAAAATAGTAATACACTATGGCAATATGCAAAAATTTACAGAATGAAATATCAAGATAAAAAAGGATACAAAATAAAATAAACACTACAATTAGAACTTTAAAATATATTTCCATATTTTACAAAGCACATAAGAAAACAACTTTTTAAACTAAAGTGGGCCGGGCACAGTGGCTCATGCCTGCAATCCCAGCACTTTGGGAGGCCAAGGCAGGCGGATCACTTGAGGTCAGGAGTTCAAGACCAGCATGGTCAACATGGCAAAACCCCGTCGCTACTATAAATACAAAAAAAAAAAAATGAGCCAGGAGTGGTAGCAGGTGCCTGTAATCTCAGCTACTTGGGTGCCTGAGGCAGAATCATTTGAATTCAGAAGGTGGAGGTTGCAGTGAGCCAAGATTGCACTACTGCACTCAAGCCTGGGCAACAGAGCGAGACTCCATCCCAAAATAAATAAATAAATAAATAAACAAACAAACAAATAAAGTGATCTTTTCTTTTTCTCTAAACTTACATTTATAGTATGCCTAAAGTTTTAAAATATTTTAGGCAGAAGTTATCTGACTATAGCCAGCCACAGTGGCTCATGCCTGTAATCTCGGCACTTTGGGAGGCTGAGACGGGCAGACTACATGAGCTCAGAAGTTTGAGATCAGTCTAGGCAACATGGTGAAACCCCATCTCTATTAAAAATACAAAAATTAGCTAGGCATGGTGGCCTGTGCCTATAATCCCAGGTACTCTGGAGGCTGAGGTGGGAGGATGACTTAAGCCTAGGAAGCAGAGGCTACAGTGAGCCGACATCATGCCACTGCATTCCAGCCTAGGAGCCTGGATGACAGAACCAGATCCTGTCTCAGATAGCGAAAAAAAAAAAAAAAAAGAAGTTATCTGCCTTTAAAATGGAAAGATAATCGCCAAGGTTTTCAGGTAGGCATGGAATATTTCTGCTGACGTTATATTGGTGACATCTGCTTAAAAGAAAGAAATTATTTTCTAACTATCAAGGTACTACTTACTGTGCATTTTCCTGATATTTTTGGGTAACACAATCTTCTCTTTGCAAAATTTGTAAAAATCTGCTACGTGCGAAATGGCATCTGGCAATGCACTTGTGCAAGTCCTGTGGTTTTATGTTAAATGTCTCTACAAAATGATGAGAAGAATCTACACGGAACACAAATAAGATTATAAAAAACAGGCTGGTCTGATAGTAGTGGGTTATCAGAACTGAACATTAGTGTCACTAACGCTGGTGGTATACAATCTCCCACTCCTAAATTTGATTGACTTTTAAAAAAAGGAAAACAGACTTACAAGCTAATAAATACCAAAAATGTTGAATATTAAGAAATTAGCATCATCTAACTAACAACTCCCCAAAAGCTAGTATACCACAAACATATAACAATACAACTAATGCCTTGTTTTGGTATTTTGGGTTGTTTTTTTGAGACAGGGTCTCACTCTATTGCCCAGGCTGGAGTGCAGTGGCACAAACATAGCTCACTGCAGCCTCAACCTTCAGGGTTCAAGCAATCCTCTCACTTCAGCCTCCAGAGCAGCTGAGACTACAAGCACACACCACCATGCCCAGCTAATTTTTTTTTATTATTTTTTGTAGAGACTGGGTCTCAAGGTGTTGCCCAGGCTAGTCTCGAATTCCAGAACTCAAGGGATCCTCCTGTCTCAGTCTCCCAGAGTGCTGGGATTACAGGCCACCACATTCAGCCTGATACAACTAACGTTAATGAAAGTAAGATGACCTTTTTTTAAGGCAGGCAACTAAAAAAGATTTCTAAAGGTGAGTTATTTTACACAGTTAAAAATTTTCAGAGTGTATCTACCTAAAAAAGTTCTTATTATAATTTGAGATCTCTAGAAATACATTTATATCTATAAAGTGTATTTATTTATAGATATCTCAAATTATAATAAGAGCTACTTTGCTTCCAAACAGAATCTTTTTTCTTTTTTTTTTTTTTTTTTGAGACAGAGTCTCCCTCAGTCACCCAGGCTGGAGTGCAGTGGCGCGATCTCGGCTCGTTGCAACCTCCACCTCCCGGGTTCACGCCATTCTCCTGCCTCAGCCTCCTGAGTAGCTGGGACTACAGGTGCCCGCCACCATGCCTGGCTAATTTTTTGTATTTTTAGTAGAGACAGGGTTTCACCATGTTAGCCAGGATGATCTTGATCTCCTGGCCTCATGATCCACCCGCCCTGACCTCCCAAGTGCTGGGATTATAGGCGTGAGCCGCCGCGCCCAGCCATAGATCTTTTAACAAAGGAAGAAAGTCAATATAATAAGATAAGAGGAGATCACATCATCTCCATTGCTGCCATCAGTTTACTTTTCCTCTTAGTAAGACCAATAGGACAGGATAACCAAATAAAACCACTGTTCATTTCTCAAAACAATTCTTCACTGTGTTACTAAAAACCAGAGTAGACCTGAGAATAACCCATGTAAATATTTCAGAGTTCAGGTTTTTACCTGTAATAAATTCTACTTTAACATGGCTCAATACAACAAAAACATGAGTATTCTGAAAATCAGGGACTTCCACAATGCATTAACGTTGCTTATACAGGTCCTAGCACTGCCTCAGAGAAACCACCAGAATTGGCCGGGTGCGGTGGCTCACGCCTGTAATCCCAGCACTTTGGGAGGCCAAGGCAGGCAGATCACGAGGTCAGGAGTTCGAGACCAGCCTGGCCAACATAGTGATACCCCATCTCTACTAAAAATACAAAAAAATTAGCCAGGCATGGTGGCGCATGCCTGTAGTCCCAGCTACTCGGGAGGCTGAAGGAGTAGAATCCCTTGAATCCGAGAGGTGGAGGTAGCAGTGAGCCCAGATCGCACCACTACACTCCAGCTTGGGCAACAGAGTGAGACTTCGTCTGGGAAAAAAAAAAAGAAACCATCAAAATTTCTGAATATTTAACAGGAAATGAGTTTACCAAATTTAGAAGTTATCTAGAGTCTGAACATGTTGACTGGAATTGGTTTAAATCCAGAAATAGGACAATTCATGCTTAGAAGTCTTATGCCTTATTAAATCCAAACACACATATTTTACATAAAATAGTTTGTATTACATGTAATTGGGGCAGATCATCCACTAGCAGAAAAATTGGAAACATTCTTATATTACATTTGTAATCCTAGCACTTTGGGAGGCCAAGGTGGGAGGATTACTTGAGACCAGGAGTTTGAATCAAAACCAGCCTGGGCAACATAGGGAGACTCACACCATCTCTAAAAAAAAATAAATTTTTTTTTTGAGACTGAGTCTGCTCTATCACCCAAGCTAGAATGCAGTGGTACGATCTTGGCTCACTGCACCCTCTGCCTCCCAGGTTCAAGTGATTCCCGTGCCTCAGCCTCCCAAGTAGCTGGGATTACAGGTGCCCACCACCATGCCCGGCTAATTTTTGTATTTTTAGTAATGACAGGGTTTCACCATGTTGGCCAGGCTGGTCTCCAACTCCTGACCTCAAGTGATCTGCCTATCTCAGCCTCCCAAAGTGCTGGGATTACAGGAAGGAGCCACCACACCCAGCGAAAAAATAAACATTTTTTTTAAGTACAAATTGCTCTTAAACATGAAACAATTTTCAACCTCACTAATAAGAGAAATACAAATTAAAACTGTACTGAGATTCCACTGTAACCTATCAGACTGAAAAGATTAAAATGTCTGGTCATATACTATGTTAATAAGCCTTCAGGAAAACAGACATTATCCATACAATAGTGATAAAAGTATCAATTGTCACTGGGCGCAGTGGCTCATGCATGTAATCCCAGCACTTTAGGAGGCCAAGGCAGGAAGACTGCCTGAGCACAGGGGTTCAGGACCAGCCTAGGAAATATGATGCGACCTCGGTATTAAAAAAAAAAAAAAAATGGCCGGGCGTGGTGTCTCATGCCTGTAATCCTAACACTTTGGTGTAATCCTAACACTTTGGGAGGCTGAGGCAGGCGGGTCACCTGAGGTCGGGAGATCGAGACCAGCCTGACCAACAGGGAGAAACCCCATCTCTACTAAAAATACAAAATTAGCCGGGCGTGGAGGCACGTGCCTGTAATCCCAGCTACTCAGGGGGCTGAGGCAGGAGAATCGCTTGAACCCAGGAGGCAGAGGTTTCGGTGAGCCGAGATCGCACCATTGCACTCCAGCCTGGACAACAAGGACAAAAACTCCGTCTCAGAAAAAAAAAAAAAAAAAAGCCAGGCGCATTGGTTCACACCTGCAATCCCAATACTTTGGGAGGCCCAGGTGGGCAGATCATCTGAGGTCAGGAGTTCAAGACCAGCCTGGCTAACATGGTAAAACCCTGTTTCTATTAAAAATTAGCCAGGCACGGTGGCACACACCTGTAATCCCAGCTACTCAGGAGGCTGAGGCAGGAAAATTGCTTGAACCCAGGAGGCAAAGGTTGCAGTGAGCCAAGATCACGCCATTGCACTCCAGCTTGGGCAACAAGAGCGAAACTCTGTCGCAAAAAAAAAAAAAAAAAAAAAGAAATGTTTCCTAGTGCTTGTATTAGAACATAATAAAATAATATAAAGTAGTCACTATGTTTATTAAGAAAGATTTTAAAGTACAGTTCCAGTAGAATATTAACCATTTCCTTTTTGGGGTACATTAATCTTTTAACTTACCTTGCTTTTACTAAGATCTCTTCATGATTTAAAAATTGTAAAGAACAATAAAAATTTAAGAATCAAAACAAAAAAATCTTTTATAAGTTGAACTTACTTTTAGAATTGGATTTAATATATTTCATTGCAACAAATCTTGCAAAATGATACATCAGATGAATAAACTTAGGACCACCAGGAGAAAGAAATAGTGAACCAACAACTTGAGGAAAGCTACTTCCACATTCACCCTATGAAGAAAAGAAATAAGATGATTTGAAGACCTTGTTAACAATAATTCTTACATTTACATCATACTATTTTTGTTAAAGGGTGTGACAATCTTGCAACAGAAGTCCCACATTTTCATGAGCACTATGCTATAGGTTGGCATGGGGTTTCCTAGTACCTCTTCATAGCACAGTGGCTTGGACATGTCCAATTCTGCAGCAGAGTGTAAAGCAGTACAAGTGGGTAAGGCCCCCAGCCCACTGTCTCCTCATCATACTGTTTTTGAAGCATAAAAGAATTTGATCAGGGCTGGGTGTGGTGGCTCATACCTGTAATCCCAGCATTTTGGGAGGCCGAGGCAGACGGATCACTGGAGGTCAGGAGTTCAAGACCAGCCTGGCCAACATGGTGAAACCCCGTCTCTACTAAAAATACAAAAGTTATCTGGGCGTGGTAGTACATGGCTGTAATCCTAGCTACTCAGGAGGCTGAGGTGGGGGAATCACTCGAACCTGGAAGGCAGAGGTTGCAGTGAGCCGAGATTGTGCCACTGCACTCCAGCCTGGGTGACAGAACAAGACTCTGTCTCAAAATAAAAAATAAAAAAATTTTTAAAAAAGAAAAAGAATTTGATCAGAATTATTCCATTTAAATCACAAGTTACATGTTTTGGTTTTTCTAAACTCTACGTGGGACCTGGTCAGAAAAAACAATTATAATGATACAGACACAATCATTGATACTATCTGGGGAAACAAACTAAAATAATATATGGTTGAAAAAGATTTCTTTAAACAAAAACTGTGCTATAAACTCTCAGGAACTCTAAAACCTACTTTCAGTACACCTGGCCAGCAAAGCTGGTTTCTTCGAAATATACAGAATCCCAACCAAAAACCATCAAAGAAGACTATTTTAACTAATATTTCCTTCCTTATACTGATAGCATTAAAGCATTAAAAAGATTTCACCTCTAAAAAGTTAAAGAGTTAAAGTAGTTTTTAACTTTTTTAATTTTATTATTATTATACTTTAAGTTTTAGGGTACATATGCACAATGTGCAGGTTTGTTACATATGTATACATGTGCCATGTTGGTGTGCTGCACCCATTAACTCATCATTTAGCATTAGGTATATCTCCTAATGCTATCCTTCCCCACTCCCCCAATCCCACAACAGTCCCGTGTGCGTGTGTGATGTTCCCCTTCCTGTGTCCATGTGTTCTCACTGTTCAATTCCCACCTATGAGTGAGAACATGTGGTGTTTGGTTTTTTGTCCTTGCAATAGTTTGCTGAGAATGATGGTTTCCAGTTTCATCCATGTCCCTACAAAGGACATGAACGCATCATTTTTTATGGCTGCATAGTATTCCATGGTGTATATGTGCCACATTTTCTTAATCCAGTCTTTCATTGTTGGACATTTAGGCTGGTTCCAAGTCTTTGCTACTGTGAATAGTGCTGCAATAAACATATGTGTGCATGTGTCTTTATAGCAGCATGATTTATAATCCTTTGGGTATATACCCAGTAATGGGATGGCTGGGTCAAATGGTATTTCTAGTTCTAGATCCCTGAGGAATCGCCACACTGACTTCCACAATGGTTGAACTAGTTTACAGTCCCACCAACAGTGTAAAAGTGTTCCTATTTCTCCACATCCTCTCCAGCACCTGTTGTTTCCTGACTTTTTAATGATCGCCATTCTAACTGGTGTGAGATGGTTATCTCATTGTAGTTTTGATTTGCATTTCTCTGATGGCCAGTGATGACAAGCATTTTTTCATGTGTTTTTTGGCTGCATAAATGTCTTCTTTTCAGAAGTGTCTGTTCATATCTTTCACCCACTTTTTGATGAGGTTGTTTGTTTTTTTCTTGTAAATTTGTTTGAGTTCATTGTAGATTCTGGATATTAGCCCTTTTTAACTTCTTAAAGTCTGTATCTTCTAACAAAAAGAATGTGCCTTTAACTTTAACTTCTTAAAGTCTGTATCTTCTAACAAAAAGAATAATACTGGCCGGGCGCAGTGGCTCATGCTTGTAATCCCAGCACTTTGGGAGGCTGAGGCGGGCGGATCACGAGGTCAGGAGATCGAGACCACCATGAAACCCCGTCTCTACTAAAAATACAAAAAATTAGCCAGGCGTGGTGGCGGGCGCCTGTAGTCCCAGCTACTCCAGAGGCTGAGGCAGGAGAATGGCGTGAACCCAGGAGGCAGAGCTTGCAGTGAGCCAAGATTGCCCCACTGCACTCCAGCCTGGGCGACAGAGTAAGACTCCATCTCAAAAAAAAAAAAAAAAAAAAAAAAAAAGAATAATACTTACAGAAATCCTTTTTATCCATTCACAGCAATGTTTTCGGAATTCAGTATCACTCTTTTGGTCAAATGGGGGCCAACAAAATCTGGAAGACAAAAATAAAAGCATTAGGACTATGCACAACAATGGCCAAAAAAAGCCTCAGCAAATTTTTTAAAAATCAAACTTATTTCTAATACCAGAAATATTAACACATGGCCAAGCGTGGTGGCTTACACTTGTAATCCCAGCACTTTGGAAAGCGAATGCAGAAAGATCACTTGAGGCCAGGAGTTCGAGACCGGCCAGGCCAACATGGAGAAATCCCATCTCTACTAAAAATGTAAAATTAGCTAGGCATAGTGGTGTGTGCCTATAGCCCCAGCTACTCGGGAGGCTTAGGCACGAGTATTGCTTGAACCCAGGAGGTGGAGTCTGCAGTGAGCCAAAATGGCACCACTGCACTGCAGCCTGGGTGACCTTATCTCAAAAGAAAAAAAAAATCATTAAAGCGAAATGAATTAAAGCTAACCTTCTTAGATACCAGCTAGAGAGACCAACCTGTGAGAAATTCAATTTTTTTATTTATAAACATCTATAGGGTTGAGTTCTGTTTCATACAAATAACTAAAATGTATTAAATGAGGGAATGAACAGCTATAAAAATTGCTGAAAATCAGCTAAAGACAACAATCTCAATGGATCCACTGGGCTAGTGCATAAGGACAATATAAATAAATTAGTAAATTAAGCCTGAAAAGAAATAGTAATCTTGCCGGAGAGAAACATAAACAGATATATATGAAGAAGAGAAAAAATGGCATACAAGATTATGACTCCTAGAGATCATCCTTATCATAACTGTGGGTGCTATTGTTTTGTGGCTAAACAAGACAGAAAAACATTAAAAAGAAAAGTTTTGCTTCAACTTTGGCCTAAAATATTAGGGTTTAAAATTTACCTACTGCTTTCCTTTCACAGTCAGGTTTTTCCAAATTTTTATTCTGAGGCATAATAATTTAAGGCCTCATACTTTTTCTATAACTACATTCAGTATTCGCAGAAAAAACTGAGCATGCATAGGGAACAAAAAGACTAAAAGGCTAGAATGTCAACAGTGATACTCCGTGGTTGACGGGTTTCAAACCAATTTTTACATTTTCCTATATTTTCTGAATTACTTAAAATGAGCCATAATGTTGATAATCAGCCAAAAAAAAAAAAGTAAAAATGTATTTTTATTTGGACAGAAGAAGCTCTATACCTAATAGGGAATTCCAAAAAATGATCCAAACATCCCTATTCTCCTGCATACTCAGAACTTTAAATAAAAGCAAAATATTCAAAATAGATTATCAAAAATGAAAATAATGCCCTAAGCGATAGATCTACTTGTTGCTTTTCTATATAAAAGATTGATTGCACAATATAAATATCAAAATAAATTTGAACACTTTTTTAGATAGAAGAAACACAAATCACATGCAAAATAACTTAGAACTGAGACTTGTGGGTGTTTACATTTTTATCTCCTTCTTAAACTAATATTCAACAGCATATAACAATAGAGTAAATGTAATAGGAATGATTTTTGCCTAAAGCAATTGATGCTTTAATATATCACTGAAAAAAATAACGATTTACAGTGAACCATGTAGACAAAACAACACTGCCTATAGGAAAAGTGGTAAGGCACAGAGTACTGAGCAAAAAAAAAATAGGGCAAAATCAAGTTCATACAGATTGAGATCAGTTAATTGTTTTGCTAACAATAATTTGCTTAATTATTAAGACCACAAAGAAAATGTTAAGAATTATATAAAATAAAAACTATATTACCTAGAAAATACACAATGATTTTAAGATATGTACCAAAGAAAAAAATCACCCAGATTTATAAAGATTAAGTATTAAATGTATAAGACTCAAACCTGAATTTTATAATATTCATTCAAAACAACAGTCAAAAACCAAGTTGAAATTCTGGCTTATGCCGGGTGCGGTGGCTCACACCTGTAATACCAGCACTTTGGAAGGCTGAGGCAGGTGGATCACCTGACGTCAGGAGTTTGAGACCACCAGCCTGACCAACAAGATGAAACCGCAGCTCCAATAAAAATGCAAAATTTAGCTGGGCGTGGTGGCAGGCGCCTGTAATCCCAGCTACTCAGGAGGCTGAGACAGGAGAATTTCCTGAACCTGGGAGGCGGGGGTTGCGGTGAGCTTAGATCGCGCCACTGCACTCCAGCCTGGATGACGGAGTGAGACTCTATCTCAAAAAAAAGGAATTCTGGCTCGTATCAAAACACAGTCCATTTTCAAAATTGGAAAGAAACCTAAGCAAATGAAATTATTTTTCCTTACTTGAAAATTTCTTTGGTGAGAGACTGGTCCAGAACTTGAAACAAAAAATAAGAAACTATATGAAAGGCATCACGGTTCAGCTTGTCAAACATGTTCCTAGTGGTTAAAAATGAAATAGAAATAGAAAAAGAAAAAGGTTAATAAACTAAACATCACCAAAAGCTGCGTAAGAGTTTGACACAAATTAATGTTTTCATTCTCTTCAGGAAGTCGAGGCAAATTAATTTTTCTCATTCATGTACATTTTATAACCAGTTAAGAAAAACATACAAGCTTTCATTTTCTAATTCTGAAAACACAGATTCAATATAAGACTGGCAGAACTGGCTTTAATGAAAACACTTTACAGAAAGAAAAGGAAGGAAAACCTATTTCGAAAGAGAACCATGCCTTATAATGGTAACAACCTACATTTACTGAATAACAATAAATAGTTAATATTTATTAAGAGTTTCCTATTTGCCAAGCATTCTTCTAGGCCTTCTACAAGCAGTAACTTAGCTAATCTTCACTACTATCACATACTATCTACTTTAACACAAATTATTTTATTTAATCCTAATGACACTAGATAGTAGTTTGATTATCTTCATTATCCAGATGAGGAAACCTAAATTTAGAGGTTAGAAATTTGCCCAAAATCGCTTAACCAGAAAGTAGAAAAGCACTGATTTGAAATATATCACCTCACCCTAGAGTCCAGGGTCTTCACTACTAGATTTTTATTCCCAGAACCATCTTTATAACATAATGCCGGCATTAGTTTTTATTGTTCCAATTACCCTAATTAATCAAAACAAAGCCTAAAAAAAAAAAATGTGAAAACAAAAACGAAAAAACACTAAACCCTTTAAGAAATGTCACACAACTATAAGGAATCAAGAATTAACTTAAATAGCAAAGCATGAAATTTCCTTCCAAAAAATCAAATCAAGTGAATTTCTGACTTAGGATTACTACTCTCTTGCGTAAGTTCCTATCCCTATCCATTTGTCAAACAACACTTTTGTCCTTGGAATGTCTCTACTCTTCAAGTAACGCAAATGAAGTTCCATCTATCCTACTTCCTTACCATCTCTCAAACCTGTTGTTTTTTCACAAAGTACCTTATTCTCTTCTCTTTGACACTTACTGTAATTTGTAATAAGATATTTGTTGAAGATTTGTTCCTTCACTAGACTAAAATTCTGTAAGGGGCCGGGTGCAGTGGCTCACGCCTGTAATCCCAACACTTTGGGAGGCCGAGGCAGGCAGATCATGAGTCAAGAGATTGAGACCATCCTGGCCAACATGGTGAAACCCCATCTCTACTAAAAATACAAAAATTAGCTGGGCGTGGTGGCGTGCACCTGTAATCCCAGCTACTCAGGAGGCTGAGGCAGGAGAATCGCTTGAACCCAGAAGGCAGAGGTTGCAGTGAGCCAAGATCGCGCCACTGCACTCCAGCCTGGCAATAAAGCAAGACTTCGCCTCAAAAAAAAAAAAAAAAGTAAGGGAAAATTTATATCTATTCTGTTCACCACTGTACAGCCAGGTCCAATACAGTGGTCAATAAATATTTGTTGAATGAACAAATAAATGAATCACCTCTTTTTATTCCTACTGCCACTTTAGTTCAGGCCTAGATAATTAACTGCAAAGCCCTTCTTCCCCTTCTATCTATTCTCTGTAATGCAACCATATGATTTTTCCAAACTGCAAACCTTTTGGGCAAATACCTTGGAACGGATTGCTGAGTCATATGTTAAGTATATGTTTAACATTTTAAAAAAGTGGAGTCGGGCCCGATGGCTCACGCCTGTAATCCCAGCACTCTGGAAGGCCGAGGCGGATGGATCACCTGAGGTCAGGAGTTCGAGACCAGCCTGACCAACACGGAGAAACCCCGTCTCTGCTAAAAATACAAAATTAGCGGGGCATGGTGGCACATGGCTGTAATCCCAGTTACTCCAGAGGCTGAGGCAGGAGAATCGCTTGAACCCGGAGGCGGAGGTTGCGGTGAGCCAAGATTATGCTATTGCACTCCAGCCTGGGCAACAAGAGCAAAATTCCATCTCAAAAAAAAAAAAAAAGAAAGAAAAGTGGTCATACCACTACAGGGTCATAGAAACAAAAAAATCATAAACTGCAAACCAAAGAGAACGTATATGTATAAAATATAAGTGAATAAAAAACAATGGGTTTTTTTGTTGCTGTTGTTGTTTTGTGGTTTTGAGACAGAGTCTCGCTCTGTCACCCAGGCTGAAGTGCAGTGGCGCGATCTCGGCTTACTGCAAGCTCCGCCTCCCGGGTTCACGCCATTCTCCTGCCTCAGCCTCCTGAGTAGCTGGGACTACAGGCGCCCGCCACCACGCCCGGCTAATTTTTTGTATTTTTAGTAGAGACGGGGTTTCACCGTGTTAGCCAGGATTTTCTCAATCTCCTGACCTCGTGATCTGCCTATCTCGGCCTCCCAAAGTGATGGGATTACAGGCGTGAGCCACCGCGCCCGGCCACTTTTTTGTTTTTAAGAGACAGGGTCTCACTCTTGTTACCCAGGCTGGAGTGCAGTGCTACCATCATAGCTCACTGTAGCCTCAAACTCCTTGGCTTAAGCAATACTTCCACCTTGCTCTCCCAAAGCACGGGGATTAACAGGTGTGAACTACCATGCCTAGTCTAATTACTTTTTTAAGAGACACGGTCTCACTATGTTGCCCAGGCTGGTCTCAAATTTCTGGCCTCAAGCAATCTCCCACCTCAGCCTTCTGAGTAGCTGGATTTACAAGTGCATCCAGCAATTTTAAAAGTAAATTTGAGGCCGGGCGCGGTGGCTCACGCTTGTAATCCCAGCACTTTGGGAGGCCGAGGCAGGCAGATCATGAGGTCAGGAGATCGAGACCACGGTGAAACCCTGTCTCTACTAAAAATACAAAAAATTAGCCGGGCGTGGTGGCGGGCGCCTGTAGTCTCAGCTACTCGGAGAGGCTGAGGCAGGAGAATGGCATGAACCTGGGAGGCGGAGCTTGCAGTGAGCCGAGATTGCGCCACTGCACTCCAGCCTGGGCGACAGAGCGAGACTCTGTCTCAAAAAAAAAAAAAATAAAAAAAATAAAAAAAATAAATAAAAGTAAATTTGGCAGGGTGCAGTGGCTCACGCCTGTAATCCCAGCACTTTGGGAGGCCAAAGCAGGTGGATCACGAGGTCAGGGGTTCAAGATTCAGCCTGGCCAAGATGGAGAAACCCTGTCTCTACTACAAATACAAAAAAATTAGCCAGGCGTGGTGGCAGGCACCTGTATTCCCAGCTACTCGGGAGGCTGAGGCAGAGAACTGCTCGAACCAGGGAGGCGGGGGTTGCACTGAGCCGAGATCACACCACCACTGCACTCCGGCCTAGGTGACAGAGCAAGACTCTGTCTCAAAAAAAAAAAAAAAAAAAAGAATTAACATTAGCCAGGCATGGCAGCAGGCACCTGTAATTCCAGCTACTCAGGAGGCTGAAGTGGAAGGAAGGTTCACTTGAGCCCAGGAGATGGGGGCTGCAGTGAGCCATATTCAGGCCACTGCACTCCAGCCTGGGAGACAGAGCCAGACTATCTCAAAAAATAAAAACAAAAAAGTAAATTTGATGCCACATCCATGTTTAAAGCATTTAAAGGGGACATGTGTTACAAGATGGTGGATCCTGCAGAGAAAAGGGAATGCTTGTACTTTGTTGGTACTTTGTTGGTGGAATGCAAAGTAGTACAGCCATTATGGAAAACCATAGGCTCTTTAAAAAACTAAAACTAGAAGTACCATATGATCCAGCAATCCCACTGTTGGGTATATATCCAAAAGGAAGGAGATCAGTATATGAAAGAGACATCAGCACTCCCATGTTTAGTGACACATTATTCACAATAGTCGAGATACAGAATCAACCTAAGTTGAATGGATAAAGAAAACAGATGAATGGATAAAGAAACTGTGGTATATATACACAATGGAACATTATTCAGCCACACAAAAGAAGAAAATCCTGTCATTTGCAGCAACATGGATGGGACTGGAGGTCATTATCTTAAGTAAAACAAACCAGGCACGAAAAGACAAATATCACGTTCTCACATGTGAAAGCAAAAAAAGTGGACCTCATGGAGGTAGAGAGTAGAATGGTGGTTAACACAGTCTAGCAAAGGAAGAGGAGAGAGGGAGGGATGAAGAGAAGTTGATTATTGGGTACCAAAATACAGTTAGATAGAAGGAATAAGTTCTAGTGTTCAATAGTACATAAGTGAAACTATAGTTAAAAATAATTTATTGTATATTCTAAAATAGCTAGAAAAGAACTGAAATGTTTCCGACACAAAGGAAAGATAAACGTTTGAGATGATGACTATGCCATTTATCCTGATCTGATCATTATACATTGTATAAGTGTATCAAAATATCAAAATTTTATATCCCCAAAATGTGTACAACTATGATACATAAATAAAAGAAAATAGGCCAGGCTCGGTGGCTCACATCTGTAATCCCAGCACTTGGAGTGGCCAAGGCAGGGGGGATTGCTGGAGGCCAGGAGCTCAAGACCAGCCTGGGCAACATGCTGACCCTAGGCATGGTGCCATGCACCTGTAGTCCCAGCTACTCGGGAGGGTGAGGTGGGAGGATCGCCTGAGCCCAGGAGTTGGAGGCTGCAGTGAGTTGTGATCGCACAACTGCACTCCAGACTGGGTGACAGAGCGAGACTCCGTCTCAAAAAAAAAAAAAAAAAAAAAGATACAAAAATTAGCTGGGCGTGGTGGCACGTGCCTGTAATCCCAGCTACTCTGGAGGCTGAGGCAGGAGAATCGCTTGAACCAGGGAGTTGGAGGTTGCAGTGAGCCGAGATCGTGCCACTGCACTCCAGCCTGGCAACAGAGCGAGACTCCATATGAAAGAAAAGAATTCCTCTTGGCCTACAGTGGTTATGATTAAAGAGAGATAGTGGCTAAAGTTGATAAAACAGAAGTAGAAAAGGTAGGGAAGGGGCTTTTACTTTCCATACTTTTCATTAAAAGGGTATTTGTTTTTAATACCCTTCTCGGTTGTTTTATGCTAACTCCAGCATGCCTTACTAATTCAAAAATTAAAATTATAAAATTAAACAACCACCTTCAAAGGCCCCCTTGAGTCCAAAAGGCGTTTTGTACGTATGGTTCCCATGCTCTTCCACTACCACCCGCCATCCCTCCCACTACTTCACAGACCACCCCTCCACCACCTAGGCAGAGTTAAGCTGCTCCTCCAGTTTTGCACTCGCCCCATCTGCAGACTTTTGCACTCCCCTACAGAGCGCTTCCGGCACTCTTCCATTATTTACTGTCTGTCTCTGCCACTAGGCTGGCAGCAACTGGGAGTAGGAACTTTGGAGCCAATGCCTGGCACAGAGTAACTGCTCAACCAATTCTGATTAATCAACCTCCGGGGTCTACAAAAGGGCGAGCCCCCCGCTGTCCCCCGGCTCAGGCTCCCTCGCCCCGCCGGCCCCGGCCTCCTTACACTCCGAGGTGCGTGTGTGACACGATCTTTCCGCAGGCAATGGTTGCCGGGCCTGGCTCGAAGCCGAGGGCCTGCAGATACATCCAGAGATGCTCCTTCTCGAAAGCGGTGACCGAGGCCGAGCTCATCCTCGCGGTAGGCACGGTGGCTGCAAAGAAAGAAAGCGCAAGCCCAGGGGACTCGGAGGGCCCTCAAGATCCCTCCCTACGGTCAGCCTGAGGTCGCGGCGGTCCTTCCATTGCCAACGCCTGCTCCTTTCACGCCCGGAGCCATTTCGCCTCAAAGGGCCTTACAGCCTCCGGGAAACCGAGTTTCTAACGGTATAGTGCGGCCACCACTGCCTCAGCGAAGCCACCACAAACCGAGACTCCCGCCCTTAAGGAAGAGCAGTGTGCGCCGGCGCCGCCAGGCTTCCGAGGGAGGAGGGACTTCCCGCAAGGACTATATCTCCCGCCATGCAATGCGCCTTTCTGTCCTCTTTTCCGGCCATGCCCAGCCAAGAAACTACAAGACCCACGGGGCATTGCGCCGCCAGCGAATTGTTCTCCGCTTGCTTAACCGCTGTCGTGCCCAGGTCCTCGGGCCTTCGGGTTTCTCATTCTTGGTTAGTGGGGTCTATTTGCTTGTGTATCCTAGTTGTTACGTCACATAAAAGCCATAAATGGAGCACTGTGCCTCGGTGTAGAGAAAAAGCACTGGTTCCATCCTCCGCTATGCTCACTGTGACTCTAATCAAGTCACGTAATCTCTGAGCCTCATTTCTGTCGGCGAAATCTATGCCCTCAAATGCTGGATGTTCCTTTTCCTGCTTTAAATGAAATCTGGCTCTCTACTCCCCCTGCAGTCCTTTTTTTTTTTTTTTTTTTTTTTGAGACGGGGTTTCGCTCTTGTTGCCGAAGTTGGGGTGCAGTGACGCGATTTTGGCTCACTGCAACCTCCGCCTCCCAGGTTCAAGCGATTCTCCTGCCTCAGCCTCCCAAGTAGCTGAGATTAACAGGTATCCGCCACCACGCCCAGCTCATTCTTTGTATTTTTAATAGAGACGGGGGTTTCACCGTGTTGGCCGGCTGGTCTCGAACTCCTGACCTCAAGTTATCTGCCGGCCTTGGACTCCCAAAGTGCTGGGATTACAGGCGTGAGCCACTGCGCCTGGCCGCCTGCAGTCCTCTTAATTGACAGCTGTTGCCTACCACAAACCCCACTGACAACAGGGCCTGGAAGTGGATTGGGTAACCTGCTTTTAAGTCTCATTGCTACCTCTGGCAATTATTGCCTCCTGCCTCACTAAAACCACCTTAATAAAAAAGACAGAGGCAGGGCACAGTGGCTCACGCCAGTAATCCCAGCACTTTGGGAGGCCAAGGTGGGTGGATCACCTGAGGTGGGGAGTTCGAGACCAGCCTGACCAACATAGAGAAACCCCGTCTCTACTAAAAATACAAAATTAGCCGGGCGTGGTAGCGCTTGCCTGTAATCCCAGCTCAGCTACTCGGGAGGCTGAGGCAGAAGAATCGCTTGAACCCCTAGAGGCAGACGTTGCAGTGAGCCAAGATCCTTCCACTGCACTCCAGCCTGGGCGACAAACTGAGACTGTCTCAAAAGAAAAAAGAGGAGAGAGACAGAGAGAGAGAGAGAGAGAAAAGCCACCAAGTTGCCCAGGCTGGGCTCGAACTCCTGGGCTCAAGCGATCTGCCCACCTTGACCTCCCAAGGAATGAGCCACCGCGCCCAGCCTAAAACCACCTTTTGAAGTTTATGCTATCACCCATAGTTTTTCATTATGGAGGTCATCTGTAAGATCTCTGACTCCATTCTGGTGGTGCACGCCTGTGGTCCAGCTGCTCAGAAGGCTGAGGTGGGAAAATCACGTGGGCCCTGGGAGGCTGAGGCTGCAGTAAGCTGTGATTGCATGACTGCACTTCAGCCTAGTGACAGAGCAAGACCCTTCTCAAAGCAAAAGAACAGCCACACAAAAAAATCTCTGACTCCTGTCTCAAAGAGTCAAACTCTGTAAAATTGTTGCTGGAAAAAACAGAGTCCTGATCCAGACCCAAAGGGAAGGTTCTTGGATCTTGTGCGGGAAATAATTTGAGGTGAATCACAGAGCACAATGAAGGAAGCAAGTTTATTGGAAACTACTCCGTTGAAGAGCGGAGCAAACTCAGAAAGCAGGCGGAGGAACACACGGTCCTTTGTTACCGTCTCTACTTGTGAGAAATTATGAAGAGCTGTAATTAAACTTGGAATGCGCAGATGTGCTCACTAAAGGTAGGGCTATTGTGCTTTTAGAGACCATTAATCTTTCAACCTAAGCTTGCCCATTAACATCATCTTTAAGTAAAGTGGGCTGCTCTTTAGAACGTGGACATTCTGCAGGCTTAGTGGGAGATGTCCTGTATGGCCATAAATATTCTGTAATTATAATTGGTAGCCAGCTTAGAATGTGGCTATTTTTAGACGATAAGCATTAATTTTATAGGAGCCTTGTAAGTGCCTAGCTACTTTAAGATGGAGTCACTCTAGTCATGTTTTATTAAACCAGAGGTCTGGTAAGCAGGGGTTCCTCTAACAAAATATTTAAAGAGGTTTATTCTGAGCCAAATATGAGTGACCATAGCCTGAGGCACAGCCAACATGGTGAAACCCCATCTCTACTAAAAAGACAGAAATTAGCCAGGCATGGTGGCAGACGCCTGTAGTCCCAGCTACTCGGGAGGCTGAGGGCAGGAGAATCGCTCGAACCCGGGAGGGAGAGGTTGCAGTGAGCTGAGATCACTGTACTCCAGCCTGGGTGACAGAGCAAGTATTGGATTCTCAGTTAATCTCTTCAGGATTGGGAGGCCTGCCAGGGGAAAGATCTACTTATTTCAATAGAGATTCTATTTATTTATTTATGAGACGGAGTCTCACTCTATTGCCCAGGCTGGAGTGCAATGGTGCCATCTCTGCTCAGTGCAACATCTGCCTCCTGGGTTCAAGTAATTCTCCTGCCTCGGCCTCCCAAGTAGCTGGGATTACAGGCATGTGCCACCATGCCCAGCTAATTTTGTATTTTTAGTAGAGATGGGGTTTCACCGTGTTGGCCAGGCTGGTCTGGAACTCCAGACCTCAGGTGATCTGCCTGCCTCGGCCTCCCAAAGTGCTGGGATTACAGGTGTGAGCCACCGGCCAGCTTCTTTACAGATGTAGATGTCCCCCCATAAGCGACGACTTTGCAGGACCATTTCAAAATATAACAAAGAAACATATTTTGGGAAAAAATATTTTGATTTCCTTATTTATCTGTCATGTGACGTTATGCCAGTCAGGTTGGAAAGTAAGCTGGGTTATATAGGCTTAAAGAAAACCCATCTGATGAGATTTTTATGGCTTGTAGGACGTGACTCCCCAAGTTCTGTAGATAGGAATTTGGAGAAGAAACAAAAAAGATCAGAGTTTAGTTCTCACTCACTAGGCCTCATTCTAAGATTTGGCAGCTAGGCGCAGTGGCTCATGCCTGTAATCCCAGCACTTTGGGAGGCCGAGGCAGGAGGATCACTTGAGGCCAGGAATTCCAGGCTAGCCTGGTATTCTCCTGCCTCAGCCTCCTGAGTAGCTGGGATTACAGGCGTCTGCCACCACACCTGACAAATTTTTGTATTTTTAGTAGAGGCAGGGTTTCACCATGTTGGCCAGGCTGATCTGGAGCTCCTGACCTCAAGTGATCTGCCCACCTTGGCCTCCCAAAGTATTGGGATTACAGATGTGAGCCACCGTGCCCAGCCTAATTTTTTAAGGTTTTCTGTTATAGAGAGAAGGTCTCACCATATTGCCCACGCTGGTTTGGAACTCCTGAGCTCAAGTGATTCTCCCACCTTGGCCTCCCAAAGTGCTGGGATTATAAGTGTGAGCCACTGCCCCCAGATTGCTTCTACAATTTACTCCCTTAACTAATACTTTTTTTTTTTTTTTTTTGAGATGGAGTCTCGCTCTGCCACCCAAACTGGAGTGCAGTGGTGTGATCTTGGCTCACTGCAACCTCTGCCTCCTGGGTTCAAGCGATTCTCCTGCCTCAGCCTCCTGAGTAGCTGGGATTACGGGCCTGTGCCACCACAGCCTGGCTAATTTTTTTTTTTTTTGTATTTTTAGTAGAGACGGGGTTTCACTATGTTGGCCAGGCTGGTTTCAAGCTCCTGACCTCAAGTGATCCACCCGCCTTGGCCTCCCAAAGTGCTGGGAATACAGGCAACTAATATTTAATGCTGCTCTGTGCCAGGCACTGCTCTATGCTTTTCACAAATGTTAACTATTTAATCTTCATAGCAAATCTAGCACTATTCCTGTTTTACTGATGAAAAAAATGAGGCATAGAGAAATTAAGTAACTTGCTAAAGGACACACAGTAAGTGGCAGAGCCAGATTACAACCCAGTCTGAGCCCTTACCCATCATGCTATGCTTCCTCCCAGTTGACCTGCTTTTAGTCACATGCCCACCACTAGGCTAAGGGAAAGCAAAAACCTTGACCACTATACCCACTGAGACCTTCAAAAGAAGCATGAATGAATCATGGGAGACCAAAAGACAACAAATGTTCACTATACCAGCAGGAAAAAAAATTCATGAAGTCAAGATTATACAGCCCAATTTTTACTATAAGTATTTCAGCAATTAAACTTTAAATGATTATATTAAATATGACACAGAACTAGGATCTTTTACAAAAGTTTAGATCAGCATGTCATTGCAATTAAGACCAATGTAGCCAAAAAATAGATTAACACTCTTCAAAGTCATAGGAATAAAAACAGGAAGTTTAATGTAATGCAAATTGCGTATTCAACCAAAAGGGGTATTTTATTGTTAGTTATTCAACATTTTGTCCTGAGAGGACAGGGCCATTAGCATGTGAATGTTTTGATCCGTTCTCCTCTTCCAA
Organism: Symphalangus syndactylus; assembly: GCF_028878055.3. NCBI lineage: Eukaryota > Metazoa > Chordata > Mammalia > Primates > Hylobatidae > Symphalangus > Symphalangus syndactylus. The sequence continues at coordinate 120,603,208 of NC_072431.2, read as the reverse complement.
AGCTATAATATCTGGAATTTCATCAGTCTCAGATGTCAAGTCTATGGTGGTGAAATCAAACACCTGTAAAAGAAGAATCTTGGATATTGAAACGAACACTGATGAAGTGAGTTGTCAGGTCCATCTGAGCTCAGGGAGACTTTAGTGCATGTAGGTGAACCTTGCTTTGTCCATAGCTGTGCTTTTTGAAAAGATGTTTGTGGTCTTTTTCCTGCAATTCCCTCATACTTTAAAAGCACTAAGGAAACCTTTTAGAAAAGAAACTAACTAGTGGTAGAACCTAGTCAATGAAGGCTTTTTTAAAAAATACCAGATATAAAGCATTTCTTATTATTCAACTATTAATCTATTACTTCCTTAAAAACAATAATACCCCACTTTTCCATGAGCAAGTCTCTAGGGAAATGTTTAGCAACTGAGGAAACAAAAGGTATTTTTATGGTTGAAACAGCCATCACAAAACCCTACCTCTTCCCTGCACAGGAAAGCCTTTAGGGACAAGAAACTCTGTCAAATTTTACTTTATATACAATTTCGATAAGCTAGGTAACGTTTCTTAGCAAACAACAGATTCAAACAAGAAAATTAAGGCCGGCTGCAGTGGCTCACGCCTGTAATCCCAGCACTGTGGGAGGCCAAGGCGGGAGGATCACGAGGTTGGGAGACCAAGACCATCCTGGCTAACACGGTGGAACGCTGTCTCTACTAAAAATACAAAAAGTTAGCCAGGCGTGGTGGCATGCACCTGTAGTCCCAGCTACTCAGGAGGCTGAGGCAGGAGAATCACTTGAACCCGGGTGCAGTGAGCCGAGGTTCACCTCCACTCCAGCCTTGGCGACAGAGCGAGACTCTGTCTCAAAAAAAAAAAGAAAAAAGAAAAAAAAGAAAATTAATAACATATAACATACTACTAAAGGCTAGAATCTTGACAGCAGAGGGAAAAAACATAGCTGATTACCTAACAGAGGAAAAAGAGCTAACAGCAACAAAAATCCCTCAAAAAGACCTGGTGCGGTGGCTCACGCCTGTAATCCCAACACTTTGGCAGGTGGATCATGAGGTCAGGAGTTCGAGACCAGCCTGGCCAACATGGTGAAACCCCGTCTCTACTAATAATACAAAAATTAGCCAGGTATAGTGGCAGATGCCTGTAATCCCAGCTACTCAGGGGGCTGAGGCAGGAGAATCACTTGAACCCAGGAGGCACAGGTTGCAGTAAACCAAGATTGCACCACTGCATTCTAGCCTAGGTGACAGAGCAAGACTCTGTCTATGGAAAAAAAAAAAATCCCTCAAAAAATAGAAGGAAAGAGGGAAATTGGGGAGTTATTGTGGGTTTTTTTGGTTTTGTTTTGTTTTAGACGGAGTTTCACTCTGTCCCCCAGGTTGGAGTGCAGTGGCGTAATCTCAGCTGACTGCAACCTCAGCCTCCCAGGTTCAACCGATTCTCCTGCCTCAGCTTCCCGAGTAACTGAGATTACAGGCGTGTGCTGCGACCATGCCCAGCTAATTTTTGTATTTTTTAGTAGAGATAGGGTTTCACCATGTTGGCCAGGCTGATCTCGAACTCCTGACCTCAAGTGATCCACCCTCCTTGGCTTCCCAAAATGCTGGGATTACAGGCATGAGCCACCGCACCCGGCCTGGAGTTATTGTTTAATGGGTGCAGAATTTGTGCTTAAGATGAATATAACGGTGATGGTTGTATAACATTGTGAATGTGCTTAATGCCACATAATTGTACACTTAAAAATTGAAAAAATGGAACATTTGACATTGGATTTCATTTTGTTTTGTTTGTTTGTTTGTTTTGAGATTGAGTCTCATTGTCATCCAGGCTGGAGTGCAGTCGTGCGAACTCGGTTCACTACAACCTCCACCTCCCGGGTTCAAGTGATTCTCCTGCCTCAGCCACCCAAGTACCTGGTATTACAGGCGTGTGCCACCACACCCGGCTAATTTTTGTATTTTTAGTAGAGATGGGAATTTCACCATGTTGGCAAGGCTGGTCTTGAACTCCTGACCTCAGGTGATCCGCCCACCTTGGCCTCTCAAAATGCTGGGATTACAGGCATGAGCTACCGTGCCCGGCCAGCTCTACAATCTTTTATATGGCACTCTCAAATGGCACTTTCATAAAATCCATACCAGCTAAAAACCTAGAAAGTATATTATGTATCAAGACTAGGCTCCCTTGTGAGATTCAAAGCCTTTCATTATATTATATTTCATATTATATCTGTAATCTGCAGGCCCAGTTTAAGCAAGAAAAACATGAGAAGAATCTCAGGCAATTCTATCTACCTCCCACTGCAAACATTTTCCTCTTGACTGCCTTCCTATCACTTCACTTAGTCATCTTACTGACAATCTTAACAATTTTTTTTTTTTGAGACGGAGTCTTGCTCTGTCGCCCAGGCTGGAGTGCAGTGGTGCCATCTTGGCTCACTGCAACCTTCGCCTTCCAGGTTCAAGCAATTCTCATGCCTCAGTAGCTTGAATTACAGGAGCGAGCCATAATGCCCAGCTAATTTTTGTATCTTTAGTAAAGACGAGGTTTCACCATGTTGGCCAGGCTGCCATTGAACTCCTGGCCTCAAGTGATCTGCCGACTCAGCCTCCCAAAGTGCTAGGATTACAGGCATGAGCCACTGCACCTGGGCAATTTTTACAATTAAAGATGTACTGTGTTGTGGCCGGCGCGGTGGCTCACGCCTGTAATCCCAGCACTTTGGGATGCCGAGGCGGGTGGATCACGAGGTCAGGAGATCGAGACCACGGTGAAACCCCGTCTCTACTAAAAATACAAAAAAATTAGCCGGGCGCGGTGGCGGGCGCCTGTAGTCCCAGCTACTCGGAGAGGCTGAGGCAGGAGAATGGCGTGAACCCGGGAGGCGGAGCTTGCAGTGAGCCAAGATCGCGCCACTGCACTCCAGCCTGGGTGACAGAGCGAGACTCCGTCTCGGGAAAAAAAAAAAAAAAAAAAAAAAGAGGTACTGTGTTAATCAGCAGTTTCATCTGTCAAACTCAACAAAGTATAGGCTGCCTGCTTCTCACCACCAACTGAGAGTATAATTTTCTAATTCAGTCTTTTCCTTCCGAGCACTCCATTCCTGACTCTCAGCTTAGGATGGTTAGTTAGAAATCCTTAACCCTCACCAGTCCTAAAAATATGACCTGGGACTAGCCCAGTGAGGGTCAAATTGATGCCGTTTTTTTTTTTTTTTCAGGAGTTGATAATTTCTAAAACTAAAGTTTTAGAAGTTCAGTTCTAAAGAAATTCATTTTGGGGTAGAGGGAGCGGGGTAGCATCAGAATCTCAAAAGGTAACCAAGAAAGATACCATAAAACAAGTCTTTGGCTTAAGCTGACCTGTAGCCCTATATCTTATATAAACCAAATTTTAGTTTTTTCCTTTTCACTTCATTAGTTGTTTTTTTTCCACAGCCTTGAACTCCTGGGCTCAAGCAATCTTCCTGTCCCAGCCACCTGAGAAACCGAGACTATAGATGCATACCACTAGGCCCAGTTTCATTAGTTCTTTAATACCTATAACTGCCTTATCAAAGTGGATATATTTTCCTAACCATGAGCTGGTATTATATACTCACACCTTGAACTGCCAGGTTAAAGATACTACATGTCATTGTCCCACAGATGATGTCCCCATGCCTCTAGTGCAAATTAAAAAAACATATCCCCATCCTCAACACTCACTTCCATCTGTTGAGGCAACATTAACTTAATAGATGAGAAAACTAAGGCTCAGAGATTAATGGCCAATGCATCAGGTTCCTTTGCATTTTTGCATAGGACAAACTAGAAAGACTATGTTATTATTACAGGCAAAGGAAAAAACATTCTTGAACACTCCCTGAGGCACACCATGCCAGGTTTCATGCAGTCAAATGTTTACGAACCTGCCATGGTTACATACTATGTTAGCCTTAGTCAGTATTTTCCCTCAAAAGAACTGTTTTCTGGAGGAAAAAAAGTCTGTAAAACCAAAATTTTCTGCCAGTTTTTTTTTTTTATTAATTTTTTTTGCATACAAAAAACCATAAACATTTTCTAAAAATACATACAAACAAAAAGATGCGTATCAAACATATTAGGAAGGTTGCACATGGGAAGTCGGGGAATAGAAATGGGGGTGGGAGTTAAAATAAATGAGAGAGGGACTTTATATGGATCAGTGATAATAACTCAATCCTCTATTTGACAAAGAAGAGGGAGAAGGAAGAGGAAGAAAAAGAAAGTGGGATAAAGGATCAGAAAGGGAGGAAAATAGAAAAAATTAGAGTATGACTCCAGGGTAGACCTGTTTTGTTGTCATTGAGTTGGTTGGTTGGTCTGTTGTATTCTTCATGTTTCGCCAAGTTGGCCAGACTGGTCTCGAACTCCTAGTCCGAAGTGATCAACCCGCCTCGCCCCCTAGAGTGCCGGGACCACAGGCGTGAGCCACCACATCCAGCCCCCACATTGCTTCTGGCCTCCATGGTAGACCTCCCAGACGGAGCGGCCAGGCAGAGTAGCTCCTCACTTCTACCCAGACACGGGGCGGCCGGGCAGAGGGGCTCCTCACTTCCCAGACGGGGCGGCCAGGCAGAGACGCTCCTCACTTCTTCCCAGACGATAGGTGGCCGGGCAGAGGCGCTCCTCACTTCCCAGACGATGGGTGGTCGGGCAGAGGCGCTCCCCACTTCCCAGACGATGGGCGGCCGGGCAGAGGCGCTCCTCATCTCCCAGACGATGGGTGTCCGGGCAGAGGCACTCCTCACTTCCCAGATGGGGCAGCCGGGCAGAGGCGCTCCTCACTTTCCAGACGATGGGTGGCCGGGCAGAGGCGCTCCTCACCTCCCAGACGATGGGTGGCCTGGCAGAGGCGCTCCTCACCTCCCAGACGATGGGTGGCCGGGCAGAGGCGCTCCTCACCTCCCAGACGGGGCGGCCGGGCAGAGGCGCTCCTCACTTCTTCCCGGACGGGGCGGCCGGGCAGAGGCGCTCCTCACTTCTTCCCGGACGGGGCGGCCGGGCAGAGGCGCTCCTCACTTCCCAGACGGTGGGTGGCCGGGCAGAGGCGCTCCTCACTTCCCAGACGGTGGGTGGCCGGGCAGAGGTGCTCCTCACTTCCCAGACGATGGGTGACCGGGCAGAGGCGCTCCTCACTTCTTCCCGGATGGGGCGGCCGGGCAGAGGCGCTCCTCACTTCTTCCCGGGCGGGGCGGCCGGGCAGAGGCGCTCCTCACTTCTTCCCGGATGGGGCGGCCGGGCAGAGGCGCTCCTCACTTCCCAGACGATGGGTGGCCGGGCAGAGGCGCTCCTCACTTCCCAGACGGTGGGTGGCCGGGCAGAGGCGCTCCTCACTTCCCAGACGGTGGGTGGCCGGGCAGAGGCGCTCCTCACTTCCCAGACGGTGGGTGGCCGGGCAGAGGCGCTCCTCACTTCCCAGACGGGGCGGCCGGGCAGAGGCACTGCTCACTTCCCAGACGGGGCGGCCGGGTAGAGGCACTCCTCACTTCCCAGACGGGGCGGCCGGGCAGAGGCGCTCCTCACTTCCCAGACGGTGGGTGGCCGGGCAGAGGCGCTCCTCACTTCCCAGACGATGGGTGGCTGGGCAGAGGCGCTCCTCACTTCTTCCCGGATGGGGCGGCCGGGCGGAGGCGCTCCTCACTTCCCAGACGATGGGTGGCCGGGCAGAGGCGCTCCTCACTTCCCAGACGATGGGTGGCCGGGCAGAGGCGCTCCTCACTTCCCAGACGGGGCGGCCGGGCAGAGGCGCTCCTCACTTCCCAGACGGGGCGGCCGGGCAGAGGCGCTCCTCACTTCCCAGACGGGGCGGCCGGGCAGAGGCGCTCCTCACTTCCCAGACGGTGGGTGGCCGGGCAGAGGCGCTCCTCACTTCCCAGACGGTGGGTGGCCGGGCAGAGGGGCTCCTCACTTCCCAGACGGTGGGTGGCCGGGCAGAGGCGCTCCTCACTTCCCAGACGGTGGGTGGCCGGGCAGAGGCGCTCCTCACTTCCCAGACGGTGGGTGGCCGGGCAGAGGCGCTCCTCACTTCCCAGACGGTGGGTGGCCGGGCAGAGGCGCTCCTCACTTCCCAGACGGTGGGTGGCCGGGCAGAGGCGCTCCTCACTTCCCAGACGGTGGGTGGCCGGGCAGAGGCGCTCCTCACTTCCCAGACGGTGGGTGGCCGGGCAGAGGCGCTCCTCACTTCCCAGACGGTGGGTGGCCGGGCAGAGGCGCTCCTCACTTCCCAGACGGTGGGTGGCCGGGCAGAGGCGCTCCTCACTTCCCAGACGGTGGGTGGCCGGGCAGAGGCGCTCCTCACTTCCCAGACGGGGCGGCCGGGCAGAGGCACTGCTCACTTCCCAGACGGGGCGGCCGGGTAGAGGCACTCCTCACTTCCCAGACGGGGCGGCCGGGCAGAGGCGCTCCTCACTTCCCAGACGGTGGGTGGCCGGGCAGAGGCGCTCCTCACTTCCCAGACGATGGGTGGCCGGGCAGAGGCGCTCCTCACTTCTTCCCGGATGGGGCGGCCGGGCAGAGGCGCTCCTCACTTCTTCCCGGATGGGGCAGCCGGGCAGAGACGCTCCTCACTTCTTCCCGGATGGGGCACCCGGGCAGAGGCGCTCCTCATTTCTTCCCGGACGGGGCGGCCGGGCAGAGGCGCTCCTCACTTCTTCCCGGACGGGGGCGGCCGGGCAGAGGCGCTCCTCACTTCTTCCCGGACGGGGGCGGCCGGGCAGAGGCGCTCCTCACTTCTTCCCGGGCGGGGCGGCCGGGCAGAGGCGCTCCTCACTTCTTCCCGGGCGGGGCGGCCGGGCGGAGGCGCTCCTCACTTCCCAGACGATGGGTGGCCGGGCAGAGGTGCTCCTCACTTCCCAGACGGTGGGTGGCCGGGCAGAGGCGCTCCTCACTTCCCAGACGGGGCGGCCGGGCAGAGGCACTCCTCACTTCCCAGACGGTGGGTGGCCGGGCAGAGGCGCTCCTCACTTCCCAGACGGTGGGTGGCCGGGCAGAGGCGCTCCTCACTTCCCAGACGGTGGGTGGCCGGGCAGAGGCGCTCCTCACTTCCCAGACGGGGCGGCCGGGCAGAGGTGCTCCTCACTTCCCAGACGGGGCGGCCGGGCAGAGGTGCTCCTCACCTCCCAGACGGGGCGGCCGGGCAGAGGCGCTCCCCACCTTCCAGATGGGGCGGCGGCCGGGCAGGGGCTGCAATCCCAGCACCCTGGCAGGCCAAGGCAGGCGGCTGGGGGGTAGAGGCTGCTGCGAGGCCAGACCACGCCACCTCCCTCCAGCCCGGGCAACACCGAGCACTGGGTGAGCGAGACTCCGTCTGTAGTCCCAGTACCTTGGGAGGCTGAGGCGGGCAGAGCACTCGGCGTCAGGAGCTGGCGACCAGCGTGGCCAAGATGGCGAACGCGTGCCTGCATCCAAAGGAGAAAAGGCAGGCAGCGGTGGTGGGCGCCGGCAGTCCCAGGCAGTCCGCGGCGCGGGCAGCAGCAAGCCGAGTAGATTGTAGCCTGGGGAAGAAAGAAAGAAAGAAAGAAGGAAAGAAGGAAAGAAGGAAAGAAAGAAAGAAAGAAAGAAAGAAAGAAAGAAAGAAAGAAAGAAAGAAAGAAAGAAAGAAAGAAAGAAAGAAAGAAAGAAAGAAAGAAAGAAAGAAAGGAAGAAAGAAAGGAAGAAGGGAGGGAGGGAGGGAGGGAGGGAGGGCGGGCAGGCAGGCAGGCAGGCAGGCATTTTCTGCCAGTTTTATGTGACAATGAAGCTGCAAGATGTGAGAACACAGGCCAGGTTCAGTAGCTCATGCCTGGAATCCCAGCACTTTGGCAGGCCGAGGTGAGTGGATCACTTGAGCTCAGGAGTTTGAGACCAACCTGGGCAACATGGTGAAGCCCCATCTTTACAAAAATACAAAAATTAGCTAGGTGTGATTGTGCATGCCTATGATCCCAGATACTCAGGACACTGAGGAGGGAGAATCGATTGAGCCTGGGAGGCGAAGCTTGCAGTGAGCCAATCACACCACTGCACTATTGCCTGAGCAATAGAGCAAGAGCCCATCTCAAAAAAAAAAAAAAAAAAAGGCCGGTCGCGGTGGCTCACGCTTGTAATCCCAGCACTTTGGGAGGCCGAGGCGGGCGGATCACGAGGTCAGGAGATCGAGACCACAGTGAAACCCCGTCTCTACTAAAAATACAAAAAATTAGCTAGGCGTGGTGGTGGGAGCCTGTAGTCCCAGCTATTCGGAGAGGCTGAGGCAGGAGAATGGCGTGAACCTGGGAGGCGGAGCTTGCAGTGAGCCGAGACTGCACCACTGCACTCCAGCCTGGGCGACAGAGCAAGACACCGTCTCAAAAAAAAAAAAAAAAAAAAAAAGCCAGAACACCACAAATCCTGAGACATGTTGACAAATGAATGAAATGCATGCAGACACAAACTTGAAACACAAAGAGCAAAACCATGACCAATGTGCACAGCTCACAGCAAAAAGCAAGGGCTGCTGGTGCTCTTCTAGAAGCTAAGAATGTTCTACATTTTATTCTGCCCCTGCTCAGGAAGAAGAGCTTTGAGACCTCTCTCCTTTTCATAAGCTATTCAGTAAGCACTACAATTCTTTTTTTTTTTAATTTGTACTAACTTTTTTTTTTTTTTTTTTTGAGACAGGGTCTCGCTCTGTCACCCAGGCTGCAGTGCAGTGGCGCGATCTCGGCTCACTGCAAGCTCTGCCTCCCGGGTTCACGCCATTCTCCTGCCTCAGCCTCTCCGAGTAGCTGGGACTACAGGCGCCCGCCACCACACCCAGCTAATTTTTTTGTATTTTTAGTAGAGACGGGGTTTCACCATGGTCTCGATCTCCTGACCTCGTGATCCGCCCGCCTCGGCCTCCCAAAGTGCTGGGATTACAAGCGTGAGCCACCGCACCCGGCCTAATTTGTACTAACTTAAGTAACACACTATAACTCTTATAGTAGGGAAACACAAAGGTGTATGTTCAGGATACGAAAGCATGTGTAGCCGGGCATGGTGGCTCACGCCTGTAATCCCAGAATTTTGGGAGGCTGAGGCGGGCAGATCACTTGAGGTCAGGAGTTTGAGACCAGCTTGGCCAATGTGGTGAAACCTCATCTCTACTAAAAAGACAAAAACTAGCCAGGCGTGGTGGCGCACGCCTATACTTGGGAGGCTGAGGGCAGGAGTATAGCTTGAACCTGGGAGGCAGAGGTTGCAGTGAGCTGAGACCACACCATTGCACTCCAGACTGGGCAACAGAGCAAGACTCTGCCTCAAAAAAAAAAAAAAAAATTAAGAGGCAGAGGCCTAGAAAATGCCAGTCACTGGGAACAGGAAGGCAAGTGAGTCACTAGGCTCTATCCTGGAAACCCATAAATCACAAAAGTCCATCCTTCCCAGAAACCAGAAGCTCCTTATCTGCAAAACAAATCCTAGGGATTTCCTACCTACCCTCCAACTCAACTCACCTGTTTACTGATTTCTGGAGTTACACTGAGAAGAAAAAATTTGTAACTTGATAAAAACCTTTTTTTTTTTTTTGAGACAGGGTCTGTTGTCCAGGCAGGAGTGCAGTGGCACGACCTCGGCTCACTGCAACCTCCACCTGCCTGGTTCAGGGGATTCTTGTGCCTCAGCCCCCAAGTAGCTGGGATTACAGGTGCACACAGCCATGCCCGGCTAATTTTTGTGGGTTTTTTGTTTTGTTTTGTTTTTGTTTTTTGAGATGGAGTCTCGCCCTGTCGCTGGACAGGCTGGAGTGCAATGGCGCGATCTTGGCTCACTGCAACCTCCACCTCCCGGGTTCAAACGATTCTGCCTCAGCCTCCCGAGGAGCTGGGATTACAGGTGCACGCCACCATGCCCAGCTAATTTTTGTATTTTTAGTAGAGACAAGGTTTACCATGTTGGCCAGGCTGGCCACTGTTGGCCTCTCCTGAGCTCGTGATCTGCCAGCCTCGGCCTCCCAACGTGCCAGGATTACAGGCGTGAACTACCACGCCCAGCCTAATTTTTGTGTTTTTAGTAGAGACTGGGTTTCGCCCTGTTGGCCAGGCTGGTCTCAAACTCCTGACCTCAAGTGATCTGTCCACCTCGGCCTCCCAAAGTGCTGGGATTACAGGCATGAGTCACTGTGCCTGGTCGATAAAAAACTTTAATAGACTCATTCACACCAAAGGAGCATGTAAAGTTATGTGCCGCTTCATTGTTTTCATGGAGAGAAAGGGGTGAACCAGGATAGAAAGAGACTAATTTGAGTTAGACTTCAGTTCTGCTGAGGGCAGCCCTGCTGCTTACCTTTTAGCAGGGACAGCCAGAAGCATGTAGCTCTATTTCACACTTTTTTTTTTTTTTTTTTTTTGAGACAGAGTCTCACTCTGTTGCTCAGGTTGGAGTGCAGTGGCGCAATCTTGGCTCACTGCAGCCTCCACCTCCCAGATGCAGGGGATTCTCCTTCCCCAGCCTCCAAGTGGCTGGGATTATAGGCACGCACCACTAGGCCAGGCTAATTTTTGTATTTTTGTAGAGACAGGGTTTCACGTTGTTGGTCAGGCTGGTGTTGAACCCCCGACCTCAGGTGATCTGCCTGCCTTGGCCTCCCAAAGTGCTGGGATTACAAGTATAAGCCACAGCGCCTGGCCCATTTCACAAGTTCTGAGACTCGCTTTTAAAAACAAGTTTGACATATTGTATCTGTGTGACAAGGAGATTCAGGATAGTTCCTAAATAACCAATGTTGAATGGACTAGAAGTCTGGATACCATAGGCAGGAGGTAAGAAAAACCTTTTTCTACAGGGGGCTTAAAGTCTTTTTACTTCTAATTAGTCTCACATGGTCTTCTATAGGTATCTCCCCAACAACTGAGGTTAGTGATTTTTTCCCAAAATGATAACATAGTAACTTAAGTCCAGCTGAGGCTGGACACTGAAGAATCTCCCTTTAGGACTCACGCTTTAACTGGTTCCCTGGCAAGAAATGCCCAATGCCTTTACATGATGCTGATTTAAACACTCACTCACTTCCTTTCAGCTCTGATTCCTTTTCAGTGAGGTAGTCAGACATGACTAGGTCCTTTTACTGGTTTAAAAACCCACTCACAGGGGTCCAGTAAGTTGGCAAACAAAGAAGGCCAACTGTCACCTAGTAAAATTTGAATATGCAGATTAGCTTTTAATTTGTTTTAAATCTGTTATCAAGCATCCTATTTTTTTTTAATCTGTTATCAAGCATCTTTTTTTTTTTTTTTTTTTTTTGAGACAGAGTCTTGCTCTTTCGCCCAGGCCAGAGTGTAGTGGTGCTATCTCGGCTCACTGCAAGCTCCACCTCCCAGGTTCACGCCATTCTCCTGCCTCAGCCTCCCGAGTAGCTGGGACTACAGGCACCCGCCACCATGCCCGGCTAATTTTTTGTATTTTTAGTAGAGACGGGGTCTCACCGTGTTCGCCAGGATGGTCTCGATCTCCTGACCTCGTGATCCACCTGCCTCGGCCTCCCAAAGTGCTGGGATTACAGGCGTGAGTCACCGCACCCGGCCAAGCATCCCATTTTTAACATTAGCCTTCCAATGTTCTCACTCTGCCAAACTCCCCAACGGGCCAATTGAAATTCATGTATGTATAATAACTCTGTCATGCAGGTTAAGCAGCTCTACAAAAGCAACACACAAAGCATATGGAACAAACAGCACGTAACTGGTCTATCCTGCAGTGAATTTTATTGAATTCAAAGGTAGTATTCCTATTTGAGAAATGAAAAACTAAAATCAAGTTTTACAAGCAAGCATCATGAGATAAAGCAGTGAGGAGGCCTTTTCAGATCATACCAGAGCAGACAGCAGCTTCTACCCCAGCCCACATGAAGGTGTTTTTATTCAATACAAACAGCAACAGAGGCAACACAATGGCCATTGAATGAGAACATAAGTGCACTTGAATTTTTTCTGAGTTCTGGCTATAGGCTCTGACAAGCCTATCATTCTTTCTTACCAGGTGAACAGAAATCATCTGCTAATGCCAGAAACTTTAAAGCTCTTAATTCAACCGGAAACAACCATAATTGAGGGCCTTTAAAGTAGCTACTTGCTTCCCAATTTAGGGTTGCCTAGCAAGTTAATTTCAACATAACAAAAGGTGTCATCTGTCTGGCCACAGCATGCACTAGTGATAGGGGCAGGTTTAATGAGTTTTGTGCTCAGATCGCTGGGTCTCCTGGCTGCTCTTGTCCATCTCTGCACCTTGGTCCTGAGCATTCTGAGACTCAGTCAGCTGAGGATAAAAGGGACCTACCAGCCAGTTGAGGGGCGTGTTGTTAACAAGATAATCCATCACATCATCTAAAGATTCCTTCATTTTCTGCAGCTGCCCCTTGCTAGAAGTGAGGAGGCCGTCAGACACTTCTTTAAAGGAGGCAGCATTGCGGAACACTGAGTAGATGTCGCCTGCCATCACCCCCATGTGCTTGGCCTGATCTTGGATGTTCTGCGGTACACCTTGGATGTTGGACAGGAGGGTGTGGCACGTGGTCTGGAGCTGCTGAGTCAGGTTGCGGGCAATTGCAAGAGTACGTGACTCAATGTGCTAAAAATAAAACTTAAAATTAGCAGTGGATCCAACAGTGCTATGTATAAGTTAGTTCAATGACAGTAAGCTGGTTATGTGTCCACCACATATGTGGATTCTTTGGCTTTTAAAAATCCTCATTACAATGCCAAGTGCAGCAGTATTATTCACATTTCACAGATATGAATATAAGCTTATAGCTTAAGTAGATGGCTTCAGTTAACAACTGGAAAACAGCTGGGTAGGGATTCGAACTAGTGCCTGAGTCTCCAAAGTTCATCATCTTAAACTGAAGAAACATATTAGGTAGGGGAGATCCAAAAGAATGGAAATAGACTTCATGTTAGTAGTGTAATGTACATATTCCCTCCTCAAATAAAATGACAAGACATGAACGAACAGTTCATATTGACTTCAGAGCTTTTGGGACACAAAGAACCACTTTCTAGGACTATAAAAGGATATTTCTTTTCCCTTCCTTCCTCCCTTCCTCCCTTCCTTTTTCTTTCTTTCTCTTTCTCTCTCTCTTTCTCTCCTTCCTTCCTTCCCTCCTTCCCTCCCTCCCTCCCTCCCTCCCTTCTTTCTTTCTTTCTTTCTTTCTTTCTTTCTTTCTTTCTTTCTTTCTTTCTTTCTTTCTTTCTTTCTTTCTTTCTCTCTCTCTCTCTCTCTCTCTCTTTCTTTCTTTCTTTCTTCCGTTCTTTCTTTCTTTCTTTCTGAGACAGGGTCTCAGTCTGTCGCCCAGGCTGAAGGGCACTGGCACAGTCATGGCTCACTGCAGCCCCAACCTCTCGGGCTTAGGTGATCCTCCCACCTCAGCCTCTCGAGCAACTAGGACTACAGGTGCATGCCACCACACCCTGCTAGTTTTTGTGTTTTTTGTAGAGATGGGGTTTCACAGTTGCCCAGGCTGGTCCTGAATTCCTGGGCTCAAGTGATCTGCCTGCCTTGGCCTCCCAAAGTGCTGAGATTACAGGTGTGAGCCATTGCACCCAGCCAAGATGCTATGTCTTCCCTCTGGAACCTTGATCACCTTACTGCCCTTTCACCTAGTTGGTTCACCCATTAGTTCTCAGCTTACTATTCATCTCTTCCAGAAAGCAATGTGACTCAACCACCCCCATTCCAAGGCTGCCTGAGATAGTCTTCCCATATATTTTCTTTTTTATTTTTTGAGACAGAGTCTTACTCTGTTGCCCAGGCTGGAGTGCAGTGGCATGATCTCGGCTCATGGCAACCTCTGCCTCCCAGGTTCAAGCCATTATCCTGCCTCAGCAGCCCGAGTAGCTGGGACTATAGGCACGTGCCACCATGCCTAGCTCATTTTTTTGTATTTTTAGTAGAGACAGGGTTTCACCATGTTGGCCAGGATGGTCTCAATCTCCTGACCTCGTGATCTGCCCGCCTCGGCCTCCCAAAGTGTTGGGATTACAGGCGTGAGCCACTGCGCCCAGCCAATAGTGTCTGTATTTATGCTGTTAAACAACAACCGGACTTGGCTGCTCTGAGCGTACTGCCTATGAGATAGCCCTCTTCTGCAGGGAGCATTAAAAAAAAAAAACAGGCACAATAGGACAGCATGGCTGGCTGTATCCCCTGTTAGTCTGTACCCACTATGAGGGCAAGGCCTGTGTTTCTCATTTAGTTGTATCTCACTTGGGGCATATGTATACTCATAGGTTGTTAGATAAAATTATTCCCTGCCTAGTTTTGCTTTTCTGCCACATAACTAGCCATCTATGTACATGGTATTGTTCAACCTTTTGATAGAGAAGAGTATTCTAAAACATAGTATGGAAAAATTGAAATGAAAAGTCTGATAAGAACTTCTTCAGAAACCAGCAAATGACCATCCCAGTCATCTTACCTCAGCACAGTGGGACTCATCAGTATCATCATATCCAATGCTCCTTTTCCACTCCACCCATGAGAGGTAGAGCTTATCCTGAGCATCCTGAATTTTCTGATTGGCACTATGCACATTCTTCCTGGCAAATTCAATCTAGACACATTGAAACAAGACAAAGGAACACACAAGTCAGATATTCATGGTAGCCGGCTTGCAGATTTATGATGTAAGTCAGGCAACATAAAAACTAAGAATTTCCTGGAGTTGAATAAGATCTATTCCTGCTATCATTTATTATCAATATGTGTAAATTAACCAAGCAGTAGTAGCTCTTTACTGCCTCTGTTTAACTATTAAATCACTGACTCCACATTTACCTCCAGTTTAGCACAGGTAAAGCAACTAAAAAACTAAAAAAAAATTTTTTTTTGAGAGAATCTCACTGTCACCCAGGCTGAAGTGCAGTGGCGTGATCACAGCTCACTGAACCTCCATCTCGTGCCTTAGCTTACTGAGTAGCTGGGATTACAGGCATATGCCACCATGCCCAGCTAATTTTTGTATTTTTAGTAGAGACAGGATTTCACCATGTTGGCCAGGCTGGTCTTGAACTCCTGACCTCAGGTGATCCAACCACCTTGCCCTCCTGAAGTGCTGGGATTATAGGCATGAGCCACCACGCCCAGCCAGCAACTAAAATTTAATGTGGACATGAGTAAAGGATAAGTTAGAATTACAAAACAGAAAGGAATTTGACCTTCCTCTTCCCTGTTGCCAACCACCTATTTCCCTTTCTAAGAAGAAATGGTTTTCTTATGGCAGTACAGAATGGT
This sequence comes from Symphalangus syndactylus, assembly GCF_028878055.3. Taxonomy (NCBI): domain Eukaryota; kingdom Metazoa; phylum Chordata; class Mammalia; order Primates; family Hylobatidae; genus Symphalangus; species Symphalangus syndactylus. The sequence goes on along the minus strand of NC_072431.2, from coordinate 120,587,953 downwards.
ACATACTGTTCTATAACTTGGCAACCTTTAATGGCTACACAGTAGTCTATTGTGATATATCAATTTAATTAGTCCCGTTAGTGAATGTGCATTGTTATAGTCTCTTGCAACTTTAAACAGATATACACATCTGTAAGATAAAAAGCAAAACAGCTCCAAGTGTAGGTATGTTTGTAACTTTACTAAAACTGTCTCTTGAATCAGTCCCTTAGAGCAAGAGCTGCACAAGTGTGGTTCTTTCTCTACACCGTTGCCAATAGCCACATTTCCTGTGTGGCAGGACAAGGGAGATGTCAGTATTTGACCCCTCAGAGCGAGATTAGCATCGCTTCCTATATTTCAGCTATTTATACTTCCTTTTTCTGTGAGCTGTCTTCATATTCTTTGTCCAGTTTTCTGTTGGGTTGTTCGTCAAGTAAGAGTGAAATTCTTGGATTTTGTGATTACATTTAATTCTTGGGCCTAGAGATAAATGAACCCACTTCAGATACCTTAAAATAAAGTTTTACTCACCAGGCGAACAGTAGAATGGAGCTGAGAAATGGTCTCTTGGCTTTTTTGCTTAGCTTCTTTAACCCTGCTGAGAGCCTGCTGGTAGGCGCGGGAGCGAAGCTTGGTAGACAGGGATCCCAGTCTAACATAATAACTTGGCTTCTGAACCAGATCAAATCCTTCAACTTTTTTTGCTTCTTTTTCTGAAGTTAGAAATAAGAGACAAAAAAACTTAAGGTATCACAGTGACAAGTGATAAGGCCTGGACTCTAGCCTGGGTCTTGACTTTCTTACTTCTACCCAATCACTTAGCTATCATGCAGTCATTTTTCCAAGACTGCTTACATCTGCTGCTGGACTTGACTACCCTGAACATATTACTGTATCTGATACACACTGCATGCATCTACACGTTTCTCCCACTAGAGTAAACTGCATTTTTTTTTTTTTTGGGAAACAGGGTCTTGCTCTGTTGCCCAGGCTGGAGTACAGTGGCACAATTTTGGCTCACTGCAGCCTCAACCTCGTGGGCTCAACTGATCCTCTCACCTCAGCCTCCCGAGTAGCTAGGACTATAGGAACAAGCCACCATGCCCAGCTAATTTTTGTGTTTTTTAGGGTTTCGCCATGTTGCCCAGGCTAATCTCAAACTCCTGAACTCAAGCGATCTGCCTGTCTTAGCCTCCCAAAGTGCTGGGATTGTAGGCATGCACCACTGCGTCCAGCCTAGAGTGAACTTGAGCGGCATGGTACCTGGCACACATTACCTAATGATGATTCTTTGTAATGAGGATTTTATAAAGCAATCCATTAAAGACTATCCATTTACAGAAAATATTTTTCAAGGCCAATTTTTACTAAAGTTTCAAAACTTACTACGTACGATTCAATGTGAACTTTATGATTGCTTTAGGAAGGAAAATCTATAGAGGCAAAAAGATTAGTGGTTGCTCACATCTGTAATCCCAGCACTTTGGGAGGTCAAGGCAGGTGGATCGTTTGAGCCCAGGAGTTTGAGATCAGCCTGGGCAATATAGTGAGATCCCATCTCTATAAAATAAAATTGAATTAAAAAGGACTGACTGCAAACAGGCATGAGGATCTTTTGGGGTAGCAGAAGTGTTCTAAAACTGGATTGCGGTGATGCTTGCACAGCTGTGTAAATTTAGACTAAAGATGAGAGTATATGTCAATGAAGCTGTTTAAGAAAGATTTAATATAAAACAGTATTTCAAGATAAAATTCCAGTTACCTAGTTCTTCCTCAGTGAGAGGGAGGTAGTGTTCTACCAACAGCTCTGATTTGGTGAGTGCATTGTCTACGCCACTGCTCACGAGCTGCATCATCCGACTCCCCAAGACTGTGTTAACGCTGCCACTGACCACAGACTTGGTCTTCTCCATACTGCCAGTCACCGCCCCTTTGGTCTTGTCCATCACCCCTGTGATCGTGCTGGCCACAGAATCCTTGGCCCCAGTCACAGTAGTCGTCACAGCATCTTTTGCCCCAGTCACAGCACCTTTGGCACTGGCAACAATCTATAAGTAGAAAAGCAGATCCCTTGGCTGCTGAGAAACATGAGCACAAGGACATACCTAAGGTCTTAACTAAGGCAGCACAGCTGAAGAGTTAAAGAAGGAATCTAGTCCTCTCACTCTAGCTTTAGGTCTTGGGCAAGTCACTAAGAGTTGATGAGCCTGAATTTCCCTATCAAGTATATCTGGCCTACCTGCCAGTCCTTGGGAATTGCTGGAGGAGCAAATGAAGTAAACAGATATGAAATTTGTCTGTTTGCCAAGGCTGCAGTGAGCCGTGACTGTGCCACTGCCCCTAGTCTGGGTGACAGAGCAAGACCCTGTCTCAAAAAAAAAGAAAGGAGAGAAAAGAAAAAAAAAAAAGAGAGAAAAGAAAAGAAGGTAAGTTATATAGCTTATTCCAAAGTCACACAAATCCAGAGAGGAAACTGAATATCAAACTATACCTGGCCCTCGGGGTGTTATTAGTATGCAGTTATTATACATGGCAGGGCATGGTGGCTCATGCCTGTAATCCCAGCACTTTGCAAAGCTGAGTCGGTTGGATCACCTGAAGTTAGGAGTTCGAGACCAGCCTGACCAACGTGGTGAAACCCTGTCTCTACTAAATACAAAAAATTAGTTGGGCGTGGTGGCACATGCCTGTAACCCCAGCTACTTGGGAGACTGAGGCAGAAGAATGGCTTGAACCCCAGAGGCGGAGGTTGCAGTGAGCCAAAATTGCACCATTACACTACAGCCTGGGCAACAAGAGCAAAACTCCGTCTCAAAAACAAACAAACAACAACAACAAAAATTAGCTGGGTATGGCGGGGCGTGCCTATGAACCCAGCTACTGGGGAGGCTGAAGCAGGACAACTGCTTGAACCCAGGAGGAAGAGGCTACAGTGAGTCGAGATTGTGCCACTGTACTCCAGCCTGGGCGACAGAGCGAGACTACGTCTCAAAAAAAAAAAAAAAGAACACAAGTTACCAATATTTTTTTTTTTTTTTTGAGACGGAGTCTCGCTCTGTCGCCCAGGCTGGAGTGCAGTGGCCTGATCTCGGCTCACTGCACGCTCTGCCTCCCGGGTTCACGCCATTCTCCTGCCTCAGCCTCCCGAGTAGCTGGGACTACAGGCGCCTGCCACCACACCCTGCTAATTTTTTTTTTTTGTATTTTTAGTAGAGACGGGGTTTCACCGTGTTAGCCAGGATGGTCTCGATCTCTTGACCTCGTGATCTGCCCGCCTCAGCCTCCCAAAGTGCTGGGATTACAGGCATGAGCCACCGCACCCGGCCCACAAGTTACCAACATTTAAAGAAAATATCCGAAATGGAAAATAACTCTCACCATTAGCACATTCTCAAGCAATGCAAGTGAAAAATTTAAAAGATTTGCACAAGCATTCTAAAGGCTATACACTAAACTTATCTATAGCTGTGTACCACATAACGTTTTGGTCAGCAACAGACCACTATTCAATGATAGTCCATAAGATTATAATGGACTGCCCTATAACAGGTATACTTTTTTTTTTCACTGTACCTTTTCTAGTTTAGATACACAAATACTTATCATTGTGTTACAGTAGTCAGTGTAGTCATGCTGTGCAGGTTTGTAGCCTAGAAGCAAGCAACAGGCTATATACCATATAGCCTAGGTATATAGCAGGCTATACCAGAAGTCCCTAACCCCCGGGCCATGAACCATTACCAGTCCATTACCAGTCAGAGGCGACAGTAGATTCTCATAGGAGACCTAATCCTAACCCTATTGTGAACTTGCATGTGCATGCTCCTTATGAGAATCTAATGATAAATATAGTGCACTTGAATCATCCCAAAAACACCATCGGCCCCCTACTGGTCCATGGAAAAACTGTCTTCCGTGGAACCAGTTCCTGGTGCCATAAAGCTTGGGGACCACTGGGCTCTACCATCTAGGTTGGTGTGAGTATACTCTGTGATGTTCACACAACGGCAAAATCACCTAATGATGCATGTCTTAAAACATATTCCCATCACTAAGTGAGAGATGACTGTATTAAGATTATAAAAAGACACAGAGCTATATTTTTCCCTAACTGGTATCCTTTTGTGCCATTCCGTATTCTTAATTTGAAACAAAATTTTAGGACATTATCTGAACCAAAGGATCACCAGGACAGACGAGCCTATCATTTTTGTCAACACTGGCTAGCTATCCCATGTGGATGGTAGTTCCTGGCAGCATTGTACAAGCCAGGTGAGAAAAGGTTATATACATCACGTCTGCATTTATTTAATACCACAAGAGAATCAGTTACTTGAGACAGCAATTTCATCTCTAGGAGCAAAGACACAAATTGATAGACATCACACTACAAGTTTTCTAATCCAAAGGAGGCTAGTTCTTCTCTGCTTCGTAGATACAACTTGACAACAGTTCAGGAAGTAAGGAAGTGGCCATTAATTTTCAAACACACATCCAGATCCAGGTTGAGAAAACAAGTATTTGCCTGTTTGTGGTATGTACAGCTTGTTTTAACAGATAGAAGGTGAAAACGTGAAGTGTCAAGCCTCAGCACTTTTGTCCCAAGCTCACCTGAGTTGATGGCTGATTCAGAATAGGCAGTCTCTCCTCAATCCTGTCTAGCCCCTTACAGGCATAGATATTGGCAACTGCAACTAGAATCACAAATGGGAAAATGTTAATGTAGTACTATAGGTATAGAATGAACACACATTACCATAGGCCTTATAAAAATTGGCAATAATGGGCTGGGCGCAGTGACTCACGCCTGTCATCCCAGCACTTTGGGAGGCTGAGGCAGGTGGATCATGAGGTCAAGAGATTGAGACCATCCTGGCCAACATGGTGAAACCTTGTCTCTACTAAAAATACAAAAATTAGCTGGGCATGGTGGTGTGCGCCTGTAGTCCCAGCTACTCAGGAGGCTGAGGCAGGAGAATCGCTTGAACTCAGGAAGCAGGGGTTCCAGTGAGCCGAGATGCGCCATTGCACTCCAGCCTGGGTGACAGAGCGAGACTCCATCTCAAAAAAAAAAAAAAAAAAAGGCAAGAATGTTGATCTTATATAACAGAATGCATTGCCTGGTTTCTCTAGCTCTGACAGGAAGAGGCCTGGCAAGTTGCTGGCAACTCTCTTCTACAGATAAGGAAATATGGGGGTGTGAGGGAGGAGCAGGCAGAGGCAGTGACAGGCCAAACAGGAAGCTGGCTCTGAAGCTTCTTCCTTATCAACTGGCCACTAATGTTAATGCCAAGAGTAGCCAGGCTTTCCCTGAACTCCCATTCAGAGAATAAGGTATCTGGAAACTCTCTCAAAATCGGCATCCCCATGCCAATTTAATCCCTACCTACGCTTACTTCAGCACAGGTCAGTGTATTTGGAGTCCTCACAAGGAAAGAATATGCTAAGTCCACCCTGGATCTCCCTAACAAGGGAGATTTTAGTGTGAGCTTCCCGCTAAGAGTACCAAACCAAGTACTAGTACCAAATTCATTTAGGAAGTAGCAGAGTTGGAATGGCTGGTCTCTAAAGGCTCCTTATAATGCTAAAAGTCCCTGGCTTAACCATTTGAAAGAATGATTTAAATCTTTATTCAAAAGCAGTTCATGATGTGGAGAAATTGGAGCCTCCATACAGTGTTGGTGGGAAGGTAAAATGGTACAGCTGATTTGGAAAACAGTCTGGCAGCTCCTCAAAAGCTTAAACAGTTATTATATAACCCAGCAATTCCACTCCTGGGTATATACCAAAAAAACCTGAAAACATATGTCCACACAAAAGCTTGTATACAAATGTTCACAGAAGCATTACACATAATCTCCAAAAGTAGAATGAACCCAAACATCTATCAGTTGAAGAATGAATAAATATTGTCTGTCTAGACAGTGAATTACTATTCCACAATAAAAAGAGATGAAGTACTGATATGATGGGACAAGATAGATTAACTTTGAAAACACTATGCTCAATGAAAGAAGCCAATCACAAAAAACCCACACATTTTATGATTTCATATATAAGAAATATCCAGCATAGGCAAATCTATAAAGACAAAGTAGATTAGTAGCTGCCTTAGGGTGGTTGTTAGGAAATGGGGAGTGACTACTAAGTATGAGAGTATGAGATTTCTCATGGAGTATGAGATTTCTATTCTTTTTTTATTTTGGTAAAATATACATAACAAACTTCACCATTTCAACCATTTTCAACTGTGCAATTCAGTGGCATTAAGTCCATTTACAACATTATACAACCATCACCACTATCCATTTCTAAAACTCATTCATGGCCAGGCATGGTGGCTCACACCTGTAGTCCCAGCACTTTGGGAGGCTGAGGCCAGTGGATCACCTGGGGTCAGGAGTCCCTGACCAGCCTGGCCAACATGGCAAAACCCTGTCTCTACTAAAAATACAAAATTAGCTGGGCATGGTGGTGTATGCCTATAATCCCAACTACTCGGGGAGCTAAGGCAGGAGAATCACCAGAGCCCAGGAGGCAGAAACTGCAGTGAGCAGTCTCAAATTCCAGGCCTCAAGTGATCCTCCCATCTAGGCCTCCCAAAGTGCTAGGATTACAGGTGTAGGCCACCGTGCCCATCCTCTGGGGGATTTTTAATTAAAGGATCATAAACATCTGCCAGAACTATGAAACAGGCCTTCTACGGACAGGTGCGGTGGCTCACGCCTGTAATCCCAGAACTTCAGGAGGCAGAGGTGGGTGGATCACAAAGTCAGGAGTTAAGCCTGGCCAATATTGTGAAACCGCATCTCTACTAAAAATACAAAAATTAGCTGGGCATGGTGGCGGAAGCCTGTAGTCCCACCTACTCGGGAGGCTGAGGCAGGAGAATCACTTGAACCTGGCAGGCAGAGGTTGCGGTGAGCCAAGATCGCGCCACTGACCTCCAGCCTGGGTGACAGAGTGAGACTCTATCTCAAAAAAGAAAAGAAACAGGCCTTTTACGGTAATGAGGGTCACCTGAAAGTTTCTAGGTAAAGGCAGCCTATGCCCCAGGAAGGGCTGAGGAGTTCCGGATGTTACTGCTGTGAGCTCAGGGGCTCACCACTGACCAGTCCCTTAACGGCATCTTGAAAAATCAGAACTCACTTTGCGGCTCAAGCTTCTGGATGATGGGCAGAGCACTGGTCATGGCCACGGAGGTGATGGTCTTCACACCCTTCTCTGCCATCTCACACACAGACTTCAGGTAGGGATACTGGTCCTTTGTACTGAGATAGGCTGAGGACATGAGGTCATACGTGGAGCTTACCAAGGGCAGGTTGACCACCCGAGTCACCACACTCTGCAATCAAAGTAGGGAGGGTATGCTTATTAATCTCTCAAAACACAAGAGGAGAGAAAGTAGGTGAAGGCTACTCAAAATTCATACCAGTTGTGGATCAACTGCAACGGATGCCATTTTTCTTCCTGGAGAAAGAAATCTGCAGAAAAGAGACTTATTTCAGAACACTGGGATAAGACTCTCCCAAATTCATTCCCCAACCCAAGCAAATGCTGATTTCAAGTAGAGAAAAATTCAGGGTGAGCTCCGTGTAGTCTTCTGCACTTCTTTCCTCTCTCCAGCTCTCCAGGTCCCCCTCCTGAAGGACCCACACCCACACAACCCCACTCCCTCTTTTGAGGCAAAGTTTCAGAGCTTATGTGTAAACTTGCAATACTCAGGAGGGAGAAGTAAAGTTGCTGACATACTTGTCTTGTTTCTCCGAGTATCTGTTGACAAAAATGCTAGCCAAATTAAAACCCAGGTTAAGACTAAAAAGAGATTTTAAGTAGAAGACATCTTGGTCAGCCGGGATTCTTGTGGGGATCACAGGACCATCAAGTGGGAACACTTTGCGGGTACGTATTAAAACTTCCTTGTGAAAGGACGGAAGCTAGTTTAGGGGAGACTACGCACAGCAGCAAGGAGGTGCTCTGAGGAAGAAGCACTTCAGGACGCCTGTAAACGTCACCTTAGTATCCCCAAAGCTCATACCCACACAAAGCAGACCGCGGCGGAGCTGGGAGGGAAAGAACCTGCTTGCTGTCGTCCGTGCCCCAGCCGGCCCGCTCACCCTCCCCTCGCCAAGATTCCACTCCGCAAGAACAGAGCCACCACTACTCTGAAGGCGGAAAACGCGCCAGTATCGGTATCCCATTCCCATTGGGTACCCATAAAATGTGTACCCACAAAATGCGATTTTCAGGCTGGGCGCGGTGGCTCACGCCTGTCATCCCAGCACTTTGGGAGGCCGAGGCGGGTGGATTGCTTGAGGTCAGGAGTTCAAGACCAGCCTGACCAACATGGTGAAACCCCGTCTCTTCTAAAAATACAAAAATTAGCCGGGCGTGGTGGCGGGCGCCTGTAATCCCAGCTGCTCTGGAGGCTGAGGCAGGAGAATCGCTTGAACCGGGGAGGCGGAGGTTGCAGTAAGCCTAGATGGTGTCACTGCGCTCCAGCCTGGGCGACAGAGCGAGACTCCATCAAAAAAAAAAAAAAAAATGCGGTTTTCTAACGCGTTTCCCTTTCGATAATGTCCCTTTGACAAATGTTAATTATTTCCCCACAACCACCCAGGCAGGCCAAGGGACATCTGACAGCAATCGCCCTAAATCTGTTGGCAGGAAAGAAGCCTCAACGCACAAAGGTAAGGGTCGAAAGCGCGGGTTCAGGAGACCGCCCCCACCCAGCCAGGACCTGGAAGCCGCTAGGCGAGCGGGGGGTCTGGGACCATCACCCCCGCGTCCCGTCCACGTTAGAGCCCCGCGGGGAGCAGAGTAGCGGCCCCGAGGTCCCGGGGAGCCCCCGACCCCAACTGGGCGCCGCTGGGGGCCCGGGACAGGCTCGCTGGGGCACCGAGTGGGCGCGCACTCACCGACGGACCGTAGCGAAAGGCGAAGAGCAGGCGCGTCCCGAAGACGACTCCAGCTGCCACCACCCGGTCAAAGCGTGGGGCCCGCGGGCGCCTGGGCTATAAACCCCGCCTGGCCGCCCCTCCCCGAGCCTCCGCAGCACGTGACCCGCGGCAGCACGCCCTGTCCCAAGCCCGAGTGTCACCCTCGTCGGGCACGTCCCGGCGCCCTCCCCCAACGCCGGCCCTCCTAGAGCGGTGGGGGCCCGGTCGGGGTGAGAGGGTGTGCTGCCTGGGTGAGGGGCCCCGCCGCGCCGAGAGTGAGCTTGTCGGGAACGGGGCGGGGGCCCCGCCTGGGGAGGCTGGGAATTGGAGGTAGCCCTGCCTGGAGTCAGGGCGCTGCCTGGGGTCGGGGCCCTGCCTGTGGTCGGGGTCCTGAGAGGCCCGGGGCAAATGGGGATGGCGCCCAGGCCGGCTTTGGGGTTTTGAAAAACGCAAACAAATTCACACCAACTTGTCGAATGGCGTTAGTCCTCAGAATAGAACTCTTTAAAAATGGAAGCGGTGGCTCACGCCTGTAATCACAACACTTTGGGAGGCTGAGGCGAGAAATCTCTCGAGCCTAGGAGTTCGAGACCAGCCTGGCGAAGATTTTTTTTTATTTTATTTTAAAAAATAGCCCAGCGTGGTGTCGCGCGCCTGTGGGCCCAGCCACCTGCGAGGCTAAGATGGGAGGATCGCTTGAGCCTGGGAGGTCGAGGCTGCATTGAGCCGAGATCGCGTGGCACTGCACAGTGGCTTCTACGCTGTTATTTTTAGAGAACTAATAACTTTTAAAAGTTTGGTGGAGGCTGGGCGCGGTGGCTCACGCCTGTAATCCTAGCACTTTGGGATGCCGAGGCGAGCGAATCACCAGCCTGGCCAACATGGCGAAACCCCGTCTCTCCCAAAATACAAAGAAAGTAGCCCGGCGTGGTGGCGCGCGCCTGTAGTCCCAGCTAGTCCCGGCTGTTTAGCGGGATTGGGGTCAGGGGGGGTGGGTGGCTAAGGTGAAAGAATCGTTTGAGCCCAAGTGGTCGAGGCTGCAATGAGTCGAGATCGCGCCACTGCACTCCAGCCTGAGTGACAGAGTGAGACCCTGCCTAAAAAAAAAAAAAAAAAAAAGAAAAAGAAAAAGAAAAGAAAAAACTTAACTCCAGATCACTCCAGAATGACAGCTGCCTAGGTTTATGTGAGATAGGCAACTTTATATGTGCAGGGTTATGCATTGTTTTTCAAAGACAAATTGTCATCTGAGTCCCAGTTGTGTTTTTTGTTGTTGTTTTGTTTGTTTCTTGTGTAAAACGCACGGATTTGGAACGAGATTATTTGAGCAGACAAGTTGTGCCAGCGCCCGAGGCCTGGTAGGGCTGGTGGGACTTCTTCCCCCGTGAGTGGCTGGGGATTTCCAGATGAAGCTGTCCGGCCTCGGCCCCCACTCCCCCGCCCCCCACCCCCACAGCTCGCAAGGAGGATACAGCAGAGAGGAGGGTTGGGAGGTGGGAAGAGAGCAGGCGCTGGCGCCGCGGGTCCGCCCCCCGAGGAGCCCACAGCGCTGGAGTCTCAGGGACTGGCTTTGTGAAGCTTTGGAGTTGAAACTGTAGGAAGCTCTCAGAGGCTTTTACCCCAATTTGTTTTCGTTTTTTGTTGTTGTTCTTGTTGGTTTTGTTGTTGTTGTTGTTGTTGTTGTTGTTGTTTTTGAGACGGAGTCTCGCTCTGTCGCCAGGCTGGAGTGCAGTGGTGCGATCTCGGCTCACTGCAACCCCAGCCTCCCGGGTTCAAGTGATTCTCCTGCCTCAGCCTCCAGAGTAGCTGGGACTACAAGCGCGGGCCACCACGCCCAGCTAATTTTTGTATTTTTAGTAGAGACGGGGTTTCACCATGTTGGCCAGGATGGTCTCGATCTCTTGACCTCGTTATCCACCCGCCTCGGCCTCCCGAAGTGCTGGGATTACAGGCGTGAGCCACCGCACCCGGTCTACCCCAATTTCTTAACCAATCTTGCATGCACACAGATACTGTTGATCATATTTAAAGCTCCAAACGGACCCATTAAAATGGTATCCCTTATACCATTATACCTGAATATATAATAGTCCTTACTTAGCAAGAAAAATTATTTTCCCCCTCCTCCCCACATGTAATTCAAAATAAAATACTAAGCCATAAATACTGAACCATAAAATAAGTGTTACGAAGTCCAAAAGAGTTCTGGTTTGGGTTTTTTCCTATGTTGCCATCTTCAGTGTTTTAAGTAATTAAATTATTATGTTTTTCTTTTCTTTTTCGTGTTCTGGCGCTGTTTGTTCCCTAAGCAAATGTTTGCTCTGCTTATTGATAATCCATCCCTGCTCTAATGACCTCTGATTTTGCATCAGAAGACTCTCACCCTTTCACCTACAAAATGCCTCCATCTTTTCCTTTTTTGTTTTAAACCTGTGAGTCATTTCCTCACTTAAGGCTGAGCAAGCTTCCTTTTGCTTTTATTTGCCTGTGAAGCAGAGGGCCCCAGGGACTAATTTTGGGAACAAGAGACTCTTCAAGCCCACAAAGGATGAAGCACATCAAATTCTGCACCCCCAACTATTTTCAGCTTCGTGAATCTAAGAACATGAAACCAGTGGCAAGACTAACACCCAAGGTGAGATGCGTAGTGAAGGAAACCAAAAAATTTTACCCCAAAATATACTTCTTTCACATATTTTCAGATGGCTGTTCAGAGAACCTGCAGGCAAAAGTAGTCCTACGAAGCTGTTTGTGTGTGTGTGTGTGTGTGTGTGTGTGTGTGTGTGTGTGTGTGTGTGTGTGTAAGGGAGAGTCTTGCAATATACAGAGAAAATCTGCATTGATGCAGCCAGGTGCTCTCTGAGGTTTTCCCTTGTCCAGATATAGGAAAGATTAATGGAGAGTCTGACACCTTTAAAGGTCTGAAAGAAACACTAACCATCTATTTTCTCCAATGGCTACTACCTGTGAGGTTTCATCTACATCAGCGGTCGCCAACCTTTTTGGCACCAGGGATAGCTTTCATGGAAGACAATTTTTCCATGTACCAGGGCAGGGGGATGGTTTTCAGGATGAAACTGTTCCACCATAAATCATCAGGCATTAGATTCTCATAAGGAGCCGCAACCTAGATCCCTTGCATGTGCAGTTTACAACAGGGTTCTTGCTCCTAAGAGAACCTAATACCAGCTGCTGACCTGACAGGAGGCAGAGCTCAGGCGGTATTGCTCACTCACCCGCCACTCACCTCTTGCTGTGTGGCCCTATTCCTAACAGGAATGTAAATGACCACAATGTAAACGGCCCAACGTCTGGGGACCCCGATCTACATAATGAGATGACCTTTGCTAGCCAAGTTTCCATTTCTGTCTTGCCACTAAATCCTGATTTACCAACATTCTCTGAGCCCCCAAACTTTCTGTAACCTCAGGAGGGGTATATAAGCTTCTGAAACCAATGAGAGGTGGAGTAATTACTCTGTGGCTCCCCGACATGCCCGATAATACATTTACGTCTTTTTATAATAATACATGTACATCTTTTGCCCTGTTAATTTGCTTTCTGCCAGTTGATTTTTCAGTGAACCTCCAGAGGACAAAGGAGACGTTTTTCCTTGGCCCCTGCAGTAGGTTGCCATTAGATAGGATGTGTACAGTGTGGCAGTCCTGGGGAGTGGCAGGACATTACCAAGGATTTGGCCGACCTGAGATTCCTGGAGGTTTTCAGGGTTTTGTTTGGTTCCCTCCAGGATTCGATTTACCGTCATTCAGCATCTGGCTCCTGTGTCTTTCTCACCAGCTTCTTCTCCGGACTTTACCTGTGTGAAAGGAAAATAAGTCTTGGGACCCCAAAATCACTAAGCCAAAGGGAAAAGTCAAGCTGGGGACTGTGTCACACAAACCTCCTATTTCAAAGATAAGCTAGTGGTTCATGCCTGTAATCCCAGCCCTTTGGGAGGCTGAGGCAGGTGATCACTTGAACCCAGGAGTTTGAGACCAGCCTGGGCAACATGGTGAAATCCCGTCTCTACAGAAAATACAAAATTAGCCGGGTGTGGTGGCATGCGCCTGTAGTCCTACTTGCTGGCTGAGGTAGGAGGATCATTTGAGCCTGGGTGGTCAAGGCTGCAGTTGGGGACTGCTGTAATGGAGACACTGCACTCCAGCCTGGATAAGAGAGTGGGACCCTGTCTCAAAAGAAAACAAAACAAAAAAGCTACATACCTCCCTCATAATTTGCCCACTGGGAAATTCCTTGTGGGCCCCAAGATCATCACTCAGATTCTGATTAGATATAACTAACAGAATGGAATATGAACTCAGAAACACTCTGCCACCCCTCCACTCCCTATATTAATGCATCTCAGGCTGGCTTTATAGGTCTACAGATGTAACCCTGGAAATGTAGAATAGCTAAATCCGAATGTCTCTAGTTAACCAAGAGCTGAATTAAAATAATGTCATACATATAATGCATCTTGATTTTTTTTTGAGACAGAGTCTTGCTCTGTCACCCAGGCTGTAGTGCAGTGGCACGATGTCAGCTCACTGCAATCTCCACCTCCTGGGTTCAAGTGATTCTCCTGCCTCAGCCTCCTGAGTAGCTGGGATCACAGGCGCCTGCCACCATGACTGGCTAATTTTTTTTTTGTTTTTGTTCTTGTTTTTGTTTTGAGACAAGGTTTCACCCCGTCACCCAGGCTGGAGTGCAGTGGCGTGATCTTGGCTCACCACAACCTCGACCTCTCGGGTTCAAGCGATTCTCCTGCCTCCCGAGTAGCTAGGACTACAGGCACCTGCCACGGTGCCCGGCTAATTTTTGTAATTTTAGTAGAGTCAGGGTTTTGCCATGTTGGCCAGGCTGGTCTCGAATTCCTGACTTCAGGTGATCTGCCTGCCTTGGCCTCCCAAAGTGCTGGGATTATAGGCATGAGCCACTGTGCTTGACCAATTTTTTTTTTTTTTTTTTTGAGATGGAGTCTTGCTGTGTGGCTCAGGCTGGAGTGCAGTGGCGAGATGTGGGTTCACTGCAACCTCTGCCTCCCAGATTCAAGCGGTTCTCCTGCCTCAGTCTCCCAAGTAGCTGGTATTACAGGTGTGTACCACCACGCCTGGCCAATTTTTGTATTTTTAGTAGCGACGGGGTTTCACCATGTTGACTAGCCTGGTCTTGAACTCCTGACCTCAGGTAATCCACCCGCCTTGGCCTCCCAAAGTGCTATGCATGAGCCACCGTGCCTAGCCCAAAGTGTGCTTTTTAGATGGATATTTATATTAGATTCTACTTAATGCTCACAGGACTAAACAACTAACAAGAGAAGTCACTGATGAGTGCTAAGTTCTACCTAGAACTTGGTTACAGAAAGCCTGTAACTGGATGCAGCTCACTGTCCTAGAAAATCCAAGCAAAATTTTACACATGTATGTGAATCAAGGACTCCCACAGCAGCTTGGAGATTGTCAGTTAGGGAGTCTCAAACTGCAAGTTAATTCATGAGCCAAAACATATTCTCTCAAATGTTCTGTAAAAGTGTGGATGTGGGAGCATAAACTCAGCAAAGCAGCCACCTGTTACAGAATGAATAAGAATCTAGGGGGCCGGATCCAGTGGCTCACACCTATAATCCCAGCACTTTGGGAGGCCGAGGCAGGTGGATCATTTGAGGTCAGGAGTTCGAGACCAGCCTGACCAACATGGTGAAACCCCGTCTCTATTAAAATACAAAAATTATCTGGGCGGTAGTGGCATGCACTTGTAATCCCAGCTACTCGGGAGGCTGAGGTGGGAGAATCCCTTGAGCCTGAGAGGCGGAGGTTGCAGTGAGCTAAGATCAGGCCACTGCACTCCAGTCCGGGCAAGAGAGTGAGACTGTGTCTCAAACAAAACAAAACAAAGAATCTAGGTCTCTGTCTCCTTTCTCCAAGCAACACGTACCCCTGAAATACAAGGACTACTCTCTGGAACCGCTTAGTGGCTGGTGCACTGAGTGGGTATGCCCAAAACGCACATGGTTTTACTTCCGTGAGGGAGTCGAAGTTTAACTTGCAGGTTTCCCAGTAATTGTTTACAAAAGGGTTTCTCCTCAAGCCACCACCACAGAATATCCTTGCTAGGCATAAAAAATATGGCCCCTTCCCTTCACATGCTCATAAGAACTTCTGGGATTCTTGGGCAGAAACCACACCTAGACCATCATGTTCTTCTTCTTCTTTTTTTTCTTTTTTTTTAATAGAGATGGGGCCTTGGTATGTTGTCCAGGCTAGTGTCAAACTCCTGGGCTCAGGCGATCTTCCCACCCCATCCTCCCAAAGTGTTGGGATTACATGCGTGAGCCCCTGTGCCTGGCCTATCACCGTGTTCTTGACAGCGCTCCACCAAATGAGCATATGAGGCTCATAACCAGCTCTTACTTATTTATTTAATGGAGGGTGGGGAGATTCTGATTGGGGTAGTCTCGGACTGAACTAAATTTTAATATATTCATGTTAAATAAATGATCTGGCTACCTAATTAATAACACAATTTCATGTGAAAGATAAAAATCAAGAACTGAAGACTATTTCCCAGAAAAAGAATAGTGGTGATTTTATTACATTTATTCTTTCTCTGTCTCTTTCTCTTGTACCCACACATACACACAGATTGGGACATACACTCCAAACTGCCAAGGAATCTGTTTGTGGTGCAATTTTTGGAAGTCTAAGATATTGCACATTTTAAGTCACAACCTGGCTGGGCACAGTGGCTCGTAATCCTAGCACTTTGGGAAGCTGAGGCAGGCAGATGACTTGAGCTCAGGAGTTGGAGACCAGCCTGGGCAACATGTCGAAACTCTGGCTCTACAAAACATACAAAAATTAACTGGGTGTGGTGGCATGCACCTGTTATCCCAGCTACCCAGGAGGTTGAGGTGACAGAATGGCTTGAGCCTGGGAGGTGGAGGCTGTAATGAACCAAGACTGCACCACTGCACTCTCTCCTGGGTGTCAGAGCTGTATCCTGTCTCAAAAAAAAAAAAAAAAAAAAAAAAAGACACAATCTGCTTCAAAATCAGAAAGCACGCCATCTCGAGAGATATACCAAATAATTGGCAATGGTGATCTGGGATAGATGGGCAGGAATCATAAAAAAACTTCCACACTTTTCATATTATATATTTCTTATAATGTTTGAAAATGTTTAGTGAGCCTATATTTCTCCTTTTGTAAGCAGAAAGTATAACACAGAGAAATTTTAAAAACAAAAGCAGCACGCTACGTCTCTTAGCAATGGACCACATACTACCATCATTCACTTCATGCTGGACTTCTTGTGATAGTTCTGCCTGTTCATGAGAATCCCTGATTCACAATCTGCAAGCAGCTGTGAGGGTCCCTGAAAAGATTTGGCAGCTCCTTACCAGTCCTTTGAATGGGTAGAAAACCATGCAGGCAGACCAGGCGCGGTGGCTCACGCCTGTAATCCCAGGACTTTGGGAGGCCGAGGCGGGCGGACCACAAGGTCAGGAGTTTGAGACCAGCCTGGCCAACATAGTGAAACCCCGTCTCTACTAAAAATACAAAAATTAGCCAGGTGTGGTGGCACATGCCTTTAGTCCTAGCTGCTCAGGAGGCTGAGGCAGGAGAATCGCTCAAACCCAGGAGGCAGAGGTTGCAGTGAGATGAGACCGCACCACTGCCCTCCAGCCTGGGTGATAGAGCAAGACTCTGTCAAAAAAAAAAAAAAGGGAGGGGCTGGGCGCGGTGGCTCACGCCTGTAATCCCAGCACTTTGGGTGGCCAAGGCGGGCAGATCACGAGGTCAGGAGTTTGAGACCAGCCTGGCCAACGTGGTGAAACCCCGTCTCTACTAAAAATACAAAAATTAGCCGAGTGTGGTGGTTTGTGCCTGTAATCCCAGCTACTTGGGAGGCTGAGGCAGGAGAATCCCTTGAACCCAGAAGGCAGGGGGTTGCAGTGAGCTGAGATGGCGCCATTGCACTCCAGCCTGGGTGACAGGGCAGGACTCTGTCTCAAAAAAACAAACATAACAAAACCAAAAAAATTGCACATGCAGATACAAATCTGGGACAAAGTAGAAGCCCTTGGGCTTCCTTTCCTTGTAACCTTTTCCCTCAGGTCTGTCAGGACTGTCTTCACCATCAGAATGAGCAATTTCCCTGTGGGTCCTTGCCTATCTTCTCACCCCCATGTGCCTTTTGTTTATGGTTGATTTCCCAGGCCTCTCTGCAAATGGCTAAGGGACACAGAGGTTTAATCTGGTATTGACTGTCAACACTAACAAACCTCATGCTTAGTGAAAGATGTGTTTAGAACTGAACTGTTAGGTAGAGCCCTAAAATGTGTGGAGAAAGAATGTTGAAGATGTGGTGGGGAACTTTCGTGCTTTTGGGCGTGGAAACCACTTAGCATAGTGCACATTGGCAGGATGTCAAGAACCTGTTTTCCATGATGCCCAAAAGAATAATATACTGTATTCAAGGCAGCCCTGGCAAGTGTGCAGCCCTGTATTGAATAACATTAGGGAATCAACAGAGGTAAAATTAATGATCCCTCAGCTGGGTGCAGTGGCTCATGCCGGTAATCCCAGCACTTTGGGAGGCCAAGGCAGACGGATCATGAGGTCAGGAGTTCAAGACCAGCCTAGCCAACATGGTGAAACCCTACCTCTACTAAAAAATACAATAATTAGCCGGGCGTGGTGGCGCACATGTGTAATCCCAGCTACTGGGGAGGCTGAGGCAGGAGAATCTCTTGAAACCAGGAGGTGGAAGTTGCAGTGAGCTGAGATCACACCACTGCACTCTAGCCTGGGCAACAGAGCAAGACTCTGTCTAAAGAAAAAAAAAAAAAAAAAAAAAAAAAATTCATGACCCCTGCTCTTGAAAAGCCCAGAATATATAGTTAGTAAGTAACTGAGATCTCTGTTGTAAACAGGCAAGGCAATACTGTTCTCTCTCTTTCTCTCTCTCATGTGTGTGTGTGCGTGTGTGTAAGGTACTGATTCCTTACTACACGGACTCAACAAGACCAGCTCATCACCAGTCTGCTACATAGACAAGTTCCTTGAAGACATTCTTCATGTCTTCACCAAGTCATGTACTGCTGCCCAAGCCTTCCCTTTCCTGTGGCCCTCTGGCTTTGGCACACTCCTCGTCTCTAGCCACACTTCTGTCTCTGTGGGGATGCACGAGCAGAAGGACCGCTTTCACACACCTCGGCTTACCCCAGTTGCTTCAAACTGCTCTCCACCTCCCTTGCTTGGTAGCCTTTCTTCCATGCATCACTTCAGTGTCAGCCACTGCTAGATTATTAGCCCTTGAGGGCTCCTGCTTTCTTTTCCGGCCAAGCACACTTTAGAAAGAAAGCCATAATTGTTCTGACAAAACGTTCTGTTCAACCAGAATGAACTCAAAATGGAATCCTGGGAACTCAGGCAAACAACTATTGCCAATCAGGTTGCTGCCAGCCAACTCCAAGAACAGTCTAGAAGTAAGAGCCTGCTGATTGCTCTGCCTCCTCCCACCCTATGTCAAATGGTGTCCTGCTCACAGCTGACAATGTCTCCATTCTCCTGATGACACCATTTCAAAAGACTTAAATCATCTCCTCCTTTGACCAGCATGTGTGGGTTTATGACATTCCTTGCCAAACCACAAGGGTCATCTGCAAATGGCAATTCTCCTGGCCTGAGTAAGTTCCCAGAACCCCTAGGTTGGCCATATAATTACAAACTCCAGAGCATTAATAAAGACAAGGAAAAGTGAAGTGGCTGGTTCATGCCTGTAATCTCAGCACTTTGGGAGGCTGAGACACGAGGATTCTTGGGCCCAGGAGTTCCAGACCGGCCTGCGCAACATAGTGAAACCTCATCTGTACAAAAAAATACAAAAATTAGCCAGGTACGGTGGTGTGTGCCTGTAGCCTGTAGTCCCAGCTACTAAAGAGGCTGTGGTGGGAAGATCACTTGAGCCGGGTTGCAGTGAGCCGAGATCAGGCAACTGCACTCTAGCGTGGGTGACAGAGCAAGACTCTGTCTCAAAACAAAAAAAGAAAAAAAAGAAAAAAGAAAAGTGGAGTGGACAATGGGGGAGGACAAATTATTTTACAAAGAACAACAACAAAAATACCTTGAAGTCTTCATAAACGCTAAATAGCCAGGCATGGGCCAGGCATGGTGGCTCACACCTGTAATCCCAGCACTTTGGGAGTCTGAGGTGGATGGGTCACTTGAGGTCAGGAGCATGAGACCAGCCTGGCCAACATGGTGAAACCCTGTCCTAAAAATACAAAAACTAGGGCCCAGCGCGGTGGCTCACTACTGTAATCCCAGCACTTTGGGAGACTGAGGCGGTTAGATTACCTGAGGTCAGGAATTGGAGATCAGCCTAGCTAACATGGTGAAACCCCGTCTCTACTAAATATACAAAATTAGCTGGGCGTGGTGGAAGCACGCCTATAATCCCAGCTACTGGGGAGGCTGAGGCAGGAGAATTGCTTGAGCCTGGGAGACAGAGTTTGCAGTGAGCCAGGATTGTGCCACTGCTCTCCAGCCTGGGCGACAGTGAGACTCCGTCTCAAAAAAAAAAACTAGCTGGGCGTGGTGGTGCACACCTGTAATCCCAGGGCTCGGAAGGCTGAGGCAGGAGAATTGCACAAACTCGGGAGGCAGAGATTGCAGTGAACTGAGATTGCCCCACTGCACTCTGGCGTGGGCAACAGAGTGAGACTCCGTCTCAATAAAAATAATAAATAGCCAGGCATGGTGGCATGTGCCTGTTGTCCCAGCTACTCATGAGGCTGAGGCAGGCGGATCACTTGAGCCCAGGAGTTTAAGAGTGATCATAGGAGATCACAGTGCTGTCATGCACTATGATCACACTTGTAAATAGCCACTCACTTCAGCCTGGGCAACACAGTGAGAACCTGTCTTTCTCTCTTTTTCCTTTTTTTTTTGCGGGGCAGACAGGGTCTCACTCTGTCACCCAGGCTGGAGTGCAGTGGTACGATCTCAGCTGGCTACAACCTCTACCTCCCAGGTTCAAGCGATTCTTCTGCCTCAGCCTCCCGAGTATCTGGGAGTACAGGCATGCACCACCATACCCAGCTAATTTTTTGTATTTTTAGTAGAGACAGAGTTTCACCATGTTGGCCAGGCTGATCTTGAACTCCTGGCCTCAAATGATCCACCTGCCTCGGCCTCCCAAAGTGCTGGAATTACAGGTGTGAGCCAGTGTGCCTAGCCAATTGTTATTTCTATGCCTATGTAATATGCCACACAGAATCACATGTATATGTAAATATTTTTAATAAAGTATTCAAAATGATAAGCTGGTAGGAAAAAAAGATTTGTGTATCTAATGACTCAAGTTGAAATGAATTTCTGAAAACAAAGACAATATATTGCAGTGATTACAAGCATACCTACAATCACCCAGATCTATGTTTGATGACAAAATAGTATTCAACTTGTAGGAAATGCCTCTAAGAGAAAATGGGAAGGAGCCAGGAAAGGCTGGCAGGCCCATCAGACTGCGACGCAGGCCTCAACCCAAGTGAAGAAGAGAGGAAGGGAGGGAAGGGTGGCTAGAAGCACGTTACATTATCGTGCACTCTAAAGAAAGTTCAGCGAGGCTGCAGGAGCACTCCAGTCATCAGAGGAGTCCTATATCTCCAAAGTATCAGCCTGCCTTAATATCCCTGCCACACTCTGTCACTGGCTGAGAGTAGTCCATGGGTGTGTGACCTCAGCTCACACGTGGTGATGGAGTTCAGAAGGCAGCAGGAGCCCTCAGCCAAGGATATCTGAGCAGTGTATCTCATGGTCACCACACTGTTTTCCTCTTTAGTAAGACAGGACAAAATCCTTGCCCACTTGGCATCCAGAGAAATTGGATGACTCAGAGAAGGCGATGTCTATAAACACTTGGTAAACTTTAAGTATGGAACATGTAAAATATTCCTTACTCAGGACTGTGACCCAGTCGTGATGTGTAGCTCTTCACTCCCTATCTCCGTCTACGTCCTTTAACACACACCTACTAGACCTCCAGTCTGCCTCTGGCTACCCAACCTAGATATTTCCTGAGCTCAGCCCTGTCTGGAATGCAGGAATGGAAAATGCAGTCCTTTGGCTCATAGCTAAAAATGTCCTCAAATAGATCGAGCCAGCTGGCTGTGCATAGGTCAATTCAACCTCATTACGTACCACTTCAATGAAGCTGGACATTGACCTCTTTGATAACCAAGGGCCATGCACAGCAAATTCTGCAATTTAATGATTAAAACTGCTCGGAAGAGATGCAAACTATTAGACTTTGAGACCTCTATGTTTTTATTTTGATTTTATTTATTTATTTATTTTGAGATGGAGTCTCTGTCACCCAGGCTGGAGTGCAGTGGTGTAATCTTGGCTCACTGCAACCTCTGCCTCCCAGGTTCAAGCAATTCTCCTGCCTCAGCCTCCCAAGTAGCTGGGATTACAGGCGCCCGCCACCACACCTGGCTAATTTTTGTATTTTTAGTAGAGACAGGGTTTCACCATGTTGGCCAGGCTGGTCTTGAACTCGTGACCTCAAGTGATCTGCCTGCCTTGGCCTCCCAAAGTGCTGGGATTATAGGTGTGAGCCACCATGTCTGGCCGTAATTTTGTTTATTTTTGAATAGGTAATACTTACACATGATCTGATATGCAAAACTTACAAAAGGTAATATAGTGAAAAGCCTCCCTTCTGTTCTGTCCTCTACTCACAAAGTTCTCCCTCACTGGAGGCAATCAATGCTATCCTTTCTTTTCTTTTCTTTTTTATTTTTGTTTTTTTTTTTGAGACGGAGTCTCTCTCTGTCGCCCAGACTGGAATGCAGTGGCGATATCTCAGCTCACTGCAACCTCTGCTCCCCGGGTTCAAGCAATTCTCCTGCCTCAGCCTCCTGAGTAGCTGGGACTACAGGCACATGCCACCATACGTGGCTAATTTTTTTTGTATTTTAGTAGAGACGGGGTTTCACTGTGTTGCCCAGGCTGGTTGCAAACTCCTGAGCTCAGGCAGTCCGCCCGCCTCGGCCTCCCAAAGTGCTGGGATTACAGGCGTGAGCCACCGCACTCAGCCAATGCTATCCTTTTCTTATGTATCCTTTCAGAAAAAAAAAAAATATATATATATATATATATATATATATTTTTTTTTTTTTTTTTTGGTATGTTGTCTCTCTCTGTCACCCAGGCTGGAGTGCAGTGGTGCAGTCTCGGCTCACTGCAACTTCCACCTCCCGAGTTCAAGCGATTCTCCTGCCTCAGCCTCCCGAGTAGCTGGGATTACAGGCGCCTGCCACCACATCTGGCTAATTTTTGTATTTTTAGTAGAGACAGGGTTTCACCATGTTGGCCAGGCTGGTCTTGAACTCCTGACCTCAGGTGATCTGCCCGCCTCGGCCTCCCAAAGTGCAGGGATTACAGGCATGAGCCACCGCGCCCGGCCCTCAGAAACATTTTGTGTGTATTTCTGCCTCCGAAATAATTTCTAAAATTGCTAAAAGAATGTCCCTTAGAGAGTAACTACTGTTCAGACTGGGCTAATGTTATTTACATTCCTCTATTTTACTCTAATTTATCTAATTTCAACCTTATTTGGAGGCATATTTTTTCAACATTTCACTATGAAGATTTTTCAAACATACAGGGAAGTTGAAAGAATTGTTCAGTGGGGCCAGGTGCGGTGGCTCATGCCTCTAATCCCAGCAGTTTGGGAGGCCAAGGTGGGCGGATCACTTGAGGTCAGGAGTTTGAAACCAGCCTGGACAACATGGAGAAACCCTGTCTCGACCAAAACTAAAAAAATTAGCTGGGTGTGGTGGCAGGCACCTGTAATCCCAGCTACTCGGGAGGCTGAGAAAGGAGAATCGCTTGAACCCCAGAGGTGGAGGCTGCAGTGAGCTGAGATCACACCACTGCACTCCAGCCTGGGAGACAGAGTGAGACTCCACCTCAAAAAAGAAAAAAAGAAAAGAAAGAATTGTTCAGTGAACACCCACACTCCCACCACCTAGATTCTGCAATGACTAATTTGCTACATTTGCTTTAGGTATTGTTATTATTATTCTCATTTTACCGCTGATGAAACTGTGTCTTGTTGCAAAAGCTTCTAATGCTATCTTGCTTAATCTTTTTTTTTTTTTTAATTTTTCCAGCATTTCAACCAAGGTCCAAAGAGATTAACGTTCCCTGAGAAGAATTTAAATCCAGTTTTTTGTGTCCAAATATGGTCTGTAGATAAGCCCCAAAGAACACAAGTTCTCTTTTTCACTTGTTATTTCTCCACCCTTTGGCCCTTATCATTCCACATGGTGCTGTTCTCCCTAACAGCGTTTAACCTCCCTCAGCTGACCTCCTTCTTCGTGAAAGCATGGTAGTTTGTAGGCATGTGAGGGAAGCAGACCAGGCATCCCAGCCGACTCATCTGTTTTTATCTCAACAGCCTATATGGACAACCACTTTTCTACTCACAGTGTGGTTCACAGACCAGCAGAATTACATCATAAATGCACAGTATCGAGCCCACCCAGACCTATAGAATGAGAATCTGTCATTTCACAAGATTCCCAAGTGATTCCTTTGCACATGCCACATCATTACAGTCTCACTTCAGCCATGGTTAAAAGGAGACCAATGTGATTTGCTGGTCATACGTGGAAAAAAAAAAAAGAGTAGTTCATGACATTTATCTTGACCAGGCATGGTAACTCATGTCTGCAATCCTAACACTTTGAGATGCCAAAGTGTGAATGATCACTTGAGGCCAGGAGTTCGAGTCCAGCCTGAGCAACATAGCAAGACTATAAAGAAAAATAAAGACATTTATCTTTAAAACAACCCTTTCCTTCTTTTTGTTTTTACATCTCATTTGCCTCTTTACTCCCTTTCTTCACAACCCGTAATTCCACTTATTGAGCCTGCTGTGTATGCTATGTATGAGGAACATTATTCCTAACCCTCAGAGGATTATAGAAGATATTTTATTCCTAATTTACAGATGAGGCTCAGAGGATTAGAAATCCACCTAATATGAAACAGCTGTAAATATTAAGTATGTTCTTTTCCAAGAGCTACTGCTCTCTTTCTACTGTAAAACAATGTCTTTCCAAACACTGGCAATTGCCTCAGCCTAGACCTTGCCCACTTGGGCCAGAGAGCTTATGTCTGCCTGTCATCCAAGGCTTGTGGACTTGTCTCTCTCTCAAGCCACTTTCTCATGTCTCATTCACCGCTAGTTGATCTAGATCTTGTTCTTTTAGCTCCCAGGCATCAACTAGGTGTTCTTATAATCTAAGAACTTAGGTAACACCTGTGAATTATAATTATAGCCGCCTGCAGACAGTGAGAGGAGGTGGGAGTGAGAAGATGACAGACAGGTGAAGAAATATTTGGTGAGGTAGGATGCACTCTGCCAGGGCATGCCCCATTTCAACCTAAATAAAGAGCTCAAATAGCTGCTGTGGATATGGTATCATGCTAATGCCTATGCTGGGTACAGAGATCTACAAAATGTGATTCCTGCCCTTAATAAGGATAATTTATCCACAGGGGAGCTAGAACACATGCACACATAAAAGCCCCATGAACAAAGTACAGCAAGAACATAGAAGAGAGGCTGCTTCTGGGTGGTGAAATAGATGATTAAAAAGAGCCTGGGATGGGAGGCAGAGAGCCTCCCAGGAAAGGGGAGAATGTGCAGAAACAGAAGGAAGGAAAAGCACCTTTGGGGAATCTCCTGCACAGATCCCAGAGTGGCTGATGGAGAAGGTATGTTAGATTAAGGAGGAAGCTTGGGAATGCCTCATAGGGAGTCACTGAAGGTTGATAAGTAATGTGATCAGAAGTGGGCAGTTCGGTTACTACTTTGGCAGAGAATGTGGATCAAAGCAGACAGTGACTAGATTGAGGGAGGTGACAGATTCATACCTAGAATGAAACTCAGAGAACTGGTAGACAAGCAGCTTTCAAACTTTTTGGCCCTGAAACCCTTTGTGCAAATGAAATCTTAGTCAGCCATTGTAAACAAATAGATTAAAGCTAAATTGCTCTGGTTGGAATAAGTGGGAGGGAAGAACTGAGTTCTTTCCTTCCTCTTCTTTCTTTCTCTCCTAGTGGATTCTGAAGGGGATTCTTGTTTGAAAATCAGTGATCAAAGGGCTTAGCAAACCACAACCAGCTCCTGCCTGCCACCTGTTTTTGCAAATAAAAACCTATGGGGATACAGCCATGCCTCTTTGATTTCATATTGTCTCTGCCTGCTTTCATGTTACAATGACCAAGCTGAATAATCAGGACAGGGAAGCCCCATGGTCCACAAAATTGAAAGTACTTGCTACCTGGTCCTTTAAAGACAAGGTTTGCTAACCTACCATCTAGGGCTTTGTTACAATGCACAGGTGTTACCTATGTTCTTGGTCTGTGGTCTAAGTGTCATCCTTAGACACCAGCACACATTGTCCCTCTGTGCACAGATAGCTCAGGGTGATGAAGGTTGGTTTAGGAGTCACTGACAGCCAGGCGCGGTGGCTCACGCCCGTAATCCCAGCACTTTGGGAGGCCAAGACGGGCAGATCACCTGCAGTCAGGAGTTCAAGACCAGCCTGACCAACGTCCAACATGGAGAAACCCCGTCTCTACTAAAAATACTAAATTAGCCAGGCATGGTGGCACATGCCTGTAATCCCAGCTACTCAGGAGGCTGAGGCAGAAGAATCACTTGAACCCGGGAGGTAGAGGTTGCGGTGAGCTGAGATCACGCCATTGCTCTCCAGCCTGGACAAAAAGAGTGAAACTCTGTCCACCCCCCACACACAAAAAAAGGAGTCATTGCCTTGGAATTAGGAGTTAGGAGTTGTGTGAGATGGCTTATGGTCAAGAGAGAGGGTCCAGAAAGAAAAGAAAGGAGGTTCTGAGAAAACCTTCAGTAATGGCTAGATTTAGAGAACAGGCTGAGGGAATCATAGGAGAAATCACTGGGAAAAGTACCAATTCTCATTGATGCCAGAAAATTATGACACATTGGGCCTGGCACAGTGGCTCACGCCTGTAATCCCAGCACTCTGGGAGGCCAAGGCAGGCGGATCACAAAGTCAGGAGATCGAGATGATCCTGGCTAACACAGTGAAACCCCCTCTCTACTAACAATATAAAAAATTAGCTGGGTGTGGTGGTGGTGCCTGTAGTCCCAGCTACTCCAGAGGCTGAGACAGGAGAATGGTGTGAACCCAGGAGGCGGAGCTTGCAGAGAGCCGAGATCGCGCCACTGCACTCCAGCCTGGGCAACAGAGCAAGACTCTGTCTCAAAAAAAAAAAAAAAAAAAGAAAATTAAGACACATTGAAAGCCTTTTCTTTCTCCTTCTCCTTCCTTTTCCTCTTCTTCTTCTCTCTTCCTCCTCTTCTTTTTTGAACAGGATCTCTCTCTGTTGTCCAGGCCAAAGTGCAATGGCCTGATCACGCATGGCTCATTGCAGACTTGACTTCCTGGGTTCATCCTCCCACCTCAGCCTCTCAAGTAGCTGGGACCACAGGCACACACCACCACACTTGACTAATTTTTTTGTCTGTTTGTTTGTTTGAGATGGAGTTTTGCTCTTATTGCCCAGGCTGGAATGCAATGGTGTGATCTCAGCTCACTGCAACCTCAGGGATTCTCCTGCCTCAGCCTCCCGAGTAGCTGGGATTATAGGCATGCACCACCACGCCCAGCTAATTTTGTATATTTAGTAGAGAGGAGGGGTTTTCCATGTTGGTCAGGCTGGTCTCGAACTCCCAACCTCAGGTGATCCACCTGCCTTGGCCTCCCAAAGTGCTAGGACTTTTTTTTTTTTGAGATGGAGTCTCGCTTTGTTGCCCAGAGTGCAGTGGTGTGATCTTGGCTCACTGCAACCTCCGCCTCCTGGGTTCAAGTGATTCTCCTGCCTCAGCCTCCTGAGTAGATGGGATTACAGGCAAGTGCCACCGTGCCTGGCTAGCTTTTGTATTTTTAGTGTAGAGATGGGGTTTTGCCATGTTGGCCAGGCTGGTTTTGAATTCCTGACCTCAGGTGATCCACTCGCATTGGCCTCCCAAAGTGCTGGGATTACAGGCGTGAGCCACGGTGGCCGGTCATCTTACTTTTTTTTTTTTTAGTTGACAAAAATGTCAGGAAAGTTACTACACAAACTTGAAAAATGAATGAACATCCTTTTATAATCCCAACCTTTATGTGCCTGATTTTTACTCTGTGTATCTTGCAAAAGGCCTACAGCAATATGCTTTCACAATTGTTAATTACTTTTAAGATACAACATTCTGATTGATTACTGAGGTTTTCCTCAAAGCAACTTTCCTTTTTTCTTTTTCTTTTGTTTTTTTTTTTTTTTGAGACGGAGTCTCCTTCTTGTCACCCAGGCTAGAGTGCAGGGTTGCGATCTCAGCTCACTGCAACCTCCGCCTCTGGGGTTCAAGTGATTCTCCTGCCTCGGCCTCCTGAGTAGCTGGGATTACGGGCACCCATCACCACACCTGGCTAATTTTTGTACTTTTAGTAGAGATGGGGTTTCAACATGTTGGCCAGGCTGGTCTCAAACTCCTGACCTCAGGTGGTCTTCCCACCTTGGCCTCCCAAAGTGCTGGGATTACAGGCATGAGACACTGCGCCCAGGCGCAGTTTTCTAACATGGTTGTTTTACTGATGGCTTTTTTTTTCTTTTTCTTCTTTCTCTACTGTAAGCCTGAGTCATTTAACAAGTGTGGAATATTCCAAAGGTAAATCATTAACAGTTCTTCTCCAAGACGATGTTATGATCGATGTTACCCTCAAGGGCTCCCAGGAACAGTTTTTTGTTTTTGTTTTTGTTTTTTTTTTGAGACGGAGTCTTGCTCTGTTGCCCAGGCTGGAGTGCAGTGGCGCAATCTCGGCTCACTGCAAGCTTTGCCTCCTGGGTTCACGCCATTCTCCTGCCTCAGCCTCCAGAGTAGCTGGGACTACAGGCACCCGCCACCACGCCCGGCTAATTGTTTTTTGTATTTTTAGTAGCGATGGGGTTTCACTGTGGTCTCGATCTCCTGACCTCGTGATCCGCCCGCCTCGGCCTCCCAAAGTGCTGGGATTGCAGCGTGAGCCACCGTGCCCAGCTTTTTTCTTTAATTTATTTATTTAAGAGACAGTCTAACCTTGTCATCCAGGCTGAAGTGCAGTGGTGCCATCATGGCTCACTGGAGCCTTGACCTACTGGGCTCAAGTGATTCTCCTGCCTCAGCCGCCTGAGCATCTGGGATTACAGAGGCAAGCCACCACGCCTGGCCAATTTTTCATTTTTTGTAGAGATGGAGTCTCACTATGTAGTTTAGGCTGGTCTTGAACTCCTGCCCTCAGGTGATCCTTTTGCCTAGGCCTCCCAAAGTGCTGGGATACAGGCATAAGCCACTGCCGCCACCCTCCCAGAACAGTTTCTTAAGGTATACAAACTGTAACTCCAGACTGGGCACGGTGGCTCACGCCTGTAATCCCAGCACTTTGGGAGGCCTACGCGGGCGGATCACGAGGTCAGGAGACCGAGACCATCCTGGCTAACACAGCGAAACCCTGTCTCTACTAAAAATACAAAAAATTAGCCGGGCGTGGTGGCACACACTTGTAGTCCCAGCTGCTTGGGAGGCTGAGGCAGGAGAATGAATCACTTGAACGTGGGAGGCGGAGGTTGCAGTGAGCTGAGATCGCACTCCAGCCTGGGCGACATGGCAAGACTCCATCTCAAAAAGAAAAAACAAAACAAAACAAAAAACCAAACAAACTGTAACTCCACTGATCTGTACCAATGATCTTTCCAGATTAGTACTGTCTGGTTGAACTTTCTACAGTGATGGAAATGCCCTGTATCTCTGTTGCTCATATACTAGCTGTCAGCCAGATATGGCAATTGAGCACTTGAAATGTGAATAATGTGGCCGGGCACGGTGGCTCATGCCTGTAAACCCAGCACTTTGGGAGGCCAAGGCAGGTGGATCACCTCAGGTCGGGAGTTTGAAACCAGCCATAGCCAACATGGCAAAACCCCGTCTTTACTAAAAATCCAAAAATTAGCCAGGTGTGCTGGCACGCGCCTGTAATCCCAGCTACTCAGAGGCTGAGGCAGAATTGCGTGAACCCAGGAGGTGAAGGTTGCAGAAACCTAAGTAGAACTTGCAAAGGGATATAGAAATGAAATGGTGTCAGTTCGCAATCTCAAGGAGCCTACATTCTACAACAGATTATAAACAGCAAAATGTACTACATGGGGGATGGAATGTCATCTACAGAGAGAATCAGATATACCATGCCTTGAGGACATAGCTGAAGGAGCAGCTCATTTAGAGTCAGAGTGGGAGGAGGAATGAGGTCAGTGTTGCAAGGACGCTCTCACAAAGGGGGTGGATTTGGAGCAAGGTCTTTAACCTCAGCTTCTTGGGAGGCTATAGCATGTAGATCGCTTGAGCCCAAGAGATCAAGTCCAGCCTGGGCAACATAGCAATACTCTGTCTCTTAAAAAAAAAAAAAAAAAAAAAAAAAAAAAGGCAGGGCACGGTGGCTCACTCCCGTAAGCTCAGCACTTTGGGAGGCCAAGGTGGGTGGATCACCTGACGTCAGACGTTCAAGACCAGCCTGGCCAACATGGTGAAACCCCATCTCTACTAAAAATACAAAAAATTAGCCAGGCATGGTGGTAGGCACCTGTAATCCCAGCTACCTGGGAGGCTGAGGCATGACAATCGTTTGAATTCGGTAGGTGGAGGTTGCAGTGAGAAGAGATTGTGCCACTGCACTCCAGCCTGGGTGATACAGTGAGACGCTGTCTCCAAAAAAATTATTTATTATTTTTTAATTTAATTTATTTTTTTAAGATGATGTCTTGTTCTGTCGCCCAGGCTGAAGTGCAGTGGTGCAATCTCGGGTCACTGCAACCTCTGCTTCCTGGGCTCAAGGGATTCTTTTGCCTTAACCTCCTGAGTAGCTGGGATTATAGGCGTGTACCACCATACCCGGCTAATTTTTTTATTTTTAATAAAGACGGAGTTTTGTCATGTTGGCCAGGCTGGTCTCAAACTCCGGACCTCAAGTGATCTGCCCACCTCTGCCTCCCAAAGTACTGGGATTACAGGCATGAGCCACCATGCCCAGCCAAAAAAAAAAATTTAATAAAAAAATAAAATTGGGATAATAACAATAGAGCCCACCTCGTAAGAGTATTACCTAAAGGGCTTAGAACAATACCTAGCGTGTGGTAAGGGCTCTATCAATATTAATTATTAGTATTTCCACACGATGAAAATTATAGACCAGTGCTGTTTTTTATGGGTGAGATAGAGGAGTTTTGGCCAGTAGCAGTGGCTCACGCCTGGAATCCCAGAGCAGTGGGAGGCTGACCTGGGTGGATCATTCGAGGTCAGGAGTTTGAGACCAGCCTGGCCAACATGGCCGAAACCTCATCTCTATTAAAAAATACAAAAAATTAGCTAAGCATGGTGGCGCCCGCCTGTAATTCCAGCTGCTTGGGAGCCTGAGGCACGAGATTCGCTTGAACCCGGGAGGCAGAGGTAGCAGTGAGCGGA
Source organism: Symphalangus syndactylus (assembly GCF_028878055.3). Lineage (NCBI taxonomy): Eukaryota > Metazoa > Chordata > Mammalia > Primates > Hylobatidae > Symphalangus > Symphalangus syndactylus. The sequence goes on along the minus strand of NC_072431.2, from coordinate 120,557,432 downwards.
GACTGATCCACTGCACTCCAGCCTGGGTGACAAAACAAGACTCTGTCTCACAAAAAAAAAAAAAAAGAAAGGAAGGAGTTTTAACTTTACACGTATTTGCTAATATTTATGAAGTGTTTAGATATCTCAAAATCAATGAAGAGGATTATTAGGCCCACCTGCGGTACTGTTAATAATTTCAGGGAATCAGCTATCTAGGTGAAAGTTCACAGGGAAGTACATGTCATTATAACACAAATTAGACCAAAGTTCAGGAAGAGACAGTTACTGAGTCATTTATCTATCTTATCATAAGACCAGTAAGCCTCTTAGCACCACAAAGTAGATGTAACATTTTAACAGGAAATGACTCCAATCTAGAGCAAAGTTAGTCCCATGCACAAAGTGAAAGGTTGTGCAACACAAAAATGATCTGTGCTACGTGTCACACTTGATCAGGTGGCATATTGCTCAAGACGCTGGTATGCAATCAGTCTTTGCAAGAGTCAGATCATTGTCTCACCTTAGGAAAGGCTTTCCATGTGCCCTAGACAGACACTTTCCCTTTCTGGGTTACTTCCTAAAGTACATTCACCTTAACTTATAAGCAAAGGAAATCTTTCTCAAGTGCTCTGAGTTTATTATTTCCCTTTTCTAGACTCTCATCAGGGTCATCTGCATGTGGGTGAGGCTCCCAGAGAGGCCTGCTGGAGGACATTGCATGTTTATGAATTTCACAGGTATTCAAGAGTGGCTGCACCTGGAGCTGGGAGCTGAGCATCAGAAGATTAAAACATAAAGTGCTCATCAAATTGAGAAGAGTGGGCTAGGCGCGGTGGCTCACACCTGTAATCCCAGCACTTTGGGAGGCCAAGGCGGGCAGATCACAAGGTCAGGAGTTCGAGACCAGCCTGACCAACATGGTGAAACCCTGTCTTTACTAAAAATACAAAAATTAGTCAGGCGTGGTGGTGCACACCTGCAATCCCAGCTACTCAGGAGGCTGAGGCAGGAGAATCGCTTGAACTCGGGAGGTGGAGTTTGCAGTGAGCTGAGATGGTGCCATTGCACTCCAGCCAGGGTGACAGAGAAAGACTCTGTCTCAAAAAAAAAAAAAAAAAAAATTAGCCAGGTGTGGTGGCACATGCCTGTAATCCCACCTACTTGGGAGGCTGAGGCAGGAGAATCTCTTGAACATGGAAGGCAGAGGTTGCAGTGTGAGCCGAGATCTGGCCACTGCACTCTGGCCTGGGTGACAGAGTGAGACTCTGTCTCAAAAAACAAAAAAAGATTAAAAGAGAAGCTTCATGTATTTTTCAATTTTGAACTATGACGGTCACCTGGTCAAAAATTAAAACAAGCATTTTTAAAGAAAAAGTAAGGAGCATCTGGTAACAACTTACAAACTGAAAAAAAAATCCCAGCTTTCTGGCTGGGCACAGTGGCTCACACCTGTAATCCCAGCACTTTGGGAGGCTGAGGCAGGCTGATCACTTGAGGTCAGGAGTTTGAGACCATCCTGGCCAACATGGTGAAACCCCGTCTCTACTAAAAATACAAAAACTAGCCTGGCGTGGTGGCATGTGCCTGTAGTCCCAGCTACTCTGGGGGCTGAGGTGGGAGGATTGCTTGAACCCAGGAGTTCAAGGCTGCAGTGAGCTATGAATGTGCCACTGTACTCCAGCCTGGGTGACAGAATGAGATGCTGTCTCAAAAACAAACAAAAAAAGAATCTCAGCCTTCCTTTTTACTAGCTATGCATCCATGGACGAGTTATTTAATGTCTACAGGGCTCAGTGTCCCTTTGTATTAAAGGGACCTATCACCTAGGTTTGAGTGAGGATTAACTATTAATGTGCATTAAAACATTTAGTATTATATGGCCAGGCATGGTGGCTCATGCCTGTAATCCCAGCACTTTGGGAGGCTGAGGCGGGTGGATCACCTGAGGTCAGGAGTTCGAGACCAGCCTGGCCAACATAGCGAAACCCTGTCTCTACTAAAAATACAAAAATTAGCTGGGCATGGTGGCACGCACCTGTAGTCCCGGCTACTCAGGAGTCTGAGGCAGGAGAATTGCTTGAATCTGGGAGGCCGAGGTTGCAGTGAGCCAAGATTATGCTATTGCGCTCCAGCCTGGGTGACAGAGTGAGACTCCGTCTCAAAAACAAACAAGCAAACAAAAAATTTAGTATTATATTTACATTAGTGATATCATGCCTCACACATTAAATAATAAATATATATTAGCTACAAACAATATATTTTTATGGTTCTGGCGCTGGGCATAGTGGCTCATGACTATAATCCCAGCACTTTGGTAGGCCGAGGCGGGCAGATGACCTGAGGTGAGGAGTTTGAGACCAGCCTCACCAACATGGTGAAACACCGACTCTGCTAAAAATACAAAATTATCCGGGCTTGGTGGCGCATGCCTGTAATCCCGGCTACTCAGGAGGCTGAGGCAGTAGAATCACTTGAACCCAGGAGGTGGAGTTTGCAGTGAGCCGAGGTCGCCCCATTGCACTCCAGCGTGGGCAACAAGAACAAAACTCCGTCTCAGAAAAAAAAAAAAAGATTCTGATCAGGAAGGCACTACTGAGAGGTGACTAAGATATATGCATATATGGAAGATATGTACATAATATAAATCCCCACCATAGTTATCAATAACTCCACTCCTGTTTCTCTTTTTTTTTTTTGAGATAGGGTCTTACTCTGTCACCCAGACTGGAGTGCAGTGGTGCAGTGATGCAATCTTGGCTCACTGTACCCTCTGCCTCCTGGGCTCAAGCTATCCTCCCACCTCAGCCTCCCAAGTAGCCAGGACTATAGGCACATTACACCACGCTCAGCTAATTTTTGTATTTTTTGTAGAGACAGGGATTTGCCACATTGCCCAGGCTGGTCTCGAACTCCTGGCTTCAAGCGTTTCTCCCGCCTTGGTCTCCCAAAGTGCTGAGATTACAGGTGTGAGCACCGTGCCCAGCCACTAACTCCACCCTTCCAATAGTTCAAGCCAAAAATCTTGGCATCATCCTTGAATCCTCTCTTTTTCTCATACCCCACATTAAAGTATCAACAATATCTGTTGATATTATTTTAAAAATATTTCCAGAATCCAAAGCCTTCTCACCACTTCCTTGTATACCACCCTGGTCCAAAGCATCATCTTTTTTTTTTTTTTTTGAGACAGAGTCTTGCTCTGTCACCTGGGGTGGAGTGCAGTGGTACGATCTTGGCTCACTGCAACCTCTGCTTCCCAAGTTCAAGTGATTCTCTTGCCTCAGCCTCCAGAGTAGCTGGGATTATAGGCATGGGCCACCATGCCTAGCCAACTTTTGTATTTTTAGTAGAGACAGGGTTTCACCATGTTGGTCAGGCTGGTCTCGAACTCCTCACCTCAAGTGATCCACCCACCTCCTCCTCCCAACATGCTGGGATTATAGGCATGAGCCACTGCACCTGACCTAAAGCATCATCCTCTCTTGCCTGGCCTTCTACAATAGTCTCTTAACTAGTCTCTTATGGAACCCCCATCTGCCCCCCGGCCCCCTGTGGAAAATTCATCTTTTTTCCCATATTTGTATATAATTGATATTGTTTGGATATGTGTCCCCACCCAAATCTGACGTTGAATTGTAATCCTCACTCTTGGAGGAGGGACCAGGTGGGAAGTGATTAGATCTGGGGGGTGGATTTCCCCCTTGCTATTTTTGTGATACTGAGTTCTCATGAGTTCTGTTTTTTGGGTTTTTTTTGTTTATTTTTTATTTTTTGAGATGCAGTCTTGCTCTATCGCCCAGGCTGGAGTGCAGTGACATGATCTCAGCTCACTGCAACCTCTGCCTCCCGAGTTCAAGCAATTTTCCCTGCCTCACCCTCCCAAGTAGCTGGGACTACGGGCGCATGCCACCACACCTGGCTAATTTTTGTATTTTTAGTAGAGACGGGGTTTCACCATATTGGTTAGGCTGGTCTCGAACTCCTGACCTCATGATCCGCCCACCTCAGCCTCCCGAAGTGTTGGGATTACAGGCGTGAGCCACTGCACCCGGCTTTCCGTGGTGTATATATTTCATGTTTTCTTTATCCATTCCACCATTGATGGGCACCTTTTGGTGGAGTCTTTAGGGTTTTCTAGGTATAGAATCATATTGTCAGTGAAGAGAGATAATTTGACTTATTTTCCTACTTGGATGCATTTTCTTTCTTTCTTTGGCCTGGTTGCCCTGGCTAGGACTTCCAGCACTGTGCAGAATAGGAGTGGTGAAAGAGGATATCCTTGTCTTGTTTCAGCTCTCAAGGGGTGTGCTTCCAGCTCTGGCCCATTCAGTATAATGTTGGCTGTGGGTTTGTTATAGGTGGCTTTTATTATTTTCAGGTATTGAAATTCCATTCTTTAAACGGCATCACTGAATCCTTTGTTCAAAAAACCCTTCAGAAATGACTCAGCTCACTCACAGTAAAATCCAAGCCTTTAAGACATGATCCAGCATGACTTGCTTCTTTGATTTGAACTCCTACTCTTCTTCCCTTTACTCACTCCAGTTGAACTGTGTATGGGCCTCCTTGCCATCCCATGAGCATGCCAAGGTAGGAGATTGTAACACATATCTCTTTTTCAATTTTTTTTTTTTTTTTTTTTTTTTTTTTTTGAGACAGTCTCACTCTGTTGCCCAGGCTACAGTGCAGTGGCGCTATCTCGGCTCACTGGAAGCTCCGCCTCCCTGGTTCACGCCATTCTCCTGCCTCAGCTTCCCGAGTAGCTGGGACTACGGACGTCCGCCATCACACCTGGCTAATGTTTTGTATTTTTAGTAGAAACGGGGTTTCGCTGGAGATTGTAACACATATCTCAAAAAATGAGAGCTCAAGCCAAAAAAAGATTTATTAAGAGTATGAAGGGCCAGGTGCGGTGGCTTACGCCTGTAATCCCAGCACTTTGGGAGGCTAAGGTGGGCGGATCACGATGTCAAGAGATCGCGACCATCCTGGCTAACATGGTGAAACCCCGTCTCTGCTAAAAAAAATACAAAAAAATTAGCTGGGCGTGGTGGCGGGCGCCTGTAGTCCCAGCTGCTCGGGAGGCTGAGGCAGGAGAACGGCGTGAACCCAGGAGGCGGAGCTTGCAGTGAGCAGAGATCGAGCCGCTGCACTCCAGCCTGGGTGACTGAGAGGGACTCTGTCTCAAGAAAAAGAAAAAAGAGTATGAAGATTTGTACAACACAATTAAAACAGTTCCTCAAATGACCTACATAGAACTCTGAAACCAAATATTAGAGAAAAAACTTTTTCTTTTCAAGCACAAAGGATTATTTAATAAAACTGACAACGTACTAAGCCAAAAGAGAGGTCTTCTTAAATTAAAAAATCAATATTATATAGACCAGATCCTCAGATCAGAATATAATAAAGTAAAAAATTGATAACAAAAAGATAATTTAAAAATGAATTAGAAAATAATAATAGTTCAAAAAATACCAAAGCACCCATATTTATGCAGCCTTCGACTTTCAAAAAGGCACCAAAGCAATCCAATGAATAAATGAAAGTAATTCAATAAATTATGCTGCATATCCTTATGGAAAAAATAAATCCCTTCCACCAGCTCATAACACACAAAAATCAGTTTGAGAAAGATCATAAACCTAAATGTAAAGCTAAAACCATAAAGCTTTTAGAGGACACATGAAAATAACATCTTGACTTGTGAATAGGTGAAGTTTTGAGAAAGCAGTAGACTTCATCAAAAAGAAACACTTTTGGTTACCAAAAGCCACCATTGGCTAGGCATGGGAGGCTGGGGTAGGAGGATCACTTGAGTTCAGCCTAGCCTGGGCAAAATAGGGAGACCCATCTCCACAAAAATAAAATAAAATTAGTCTGGCACAGTGGCACGTGCCTGTAGTCCCAGCTACTTGGGAGGCTGAGGTGGGAGCATCTCTTGAGCCTGGGAATTTGAGGTTGCAGTGAGCTGTGGTCGCTTCACTGCACTCATCCTGAGTGACAGAACAAGACCCCGTCTGAAAAAACCAAAAACCAAACAAAACATGCTGAACACGGTGGCTCATGTCTGTAATCCCAGCACTTTGGGAGGCCGAGGCAGGCAGATCATTTGAGGTCAGGAGTTTGAGACCAGCCTGGCCAACATAATGAAACCTCCTCTTCACTAAAAATACATTAATTAGCTGGGTGTGGTGGTGCAGCTGTAGTGCCAGCTACTCAGGAGGCTAAGGCAGGAGAATTGCTTGAAGCTGGGGGGCAGAGACTGTAGTGAGCCGAGATCATGCCACTGCACTCTAGCCTGGGTGACAGAGCAAGACTGTCTCAAAACAACAATAAGCCATCTTTTTTTTTTTTTTTTCCTGAGATGGAGTCTTGCTGTTGTTGCCCAGGCTGGAGTGCAGTGGTGAGATCTCAGCTCACTGCAACGTCCGTCTCCCAGGTTCAAGTGATTCTCCTGCCTCAGCCTCCCAAGTAGCTGGGATTACAGGAACCCACCACCACACCTGGCTAATTTTTGTATTTGCAGTAGAGATGGGGTTTCACCATCTTGGCCAGGCTGGTCTTGAACTCCTGACCTTGTGATCCACCCACCTTGGCCTCTCAAAAGTGCTGGGATTACAGGCATGAACCACTATGCCCAGCCTTCTTTTTTTTTGAGATGGAGTCTCTCTCTGCTCCCAGGCTGGAGTGCAGTGGCTCGATCTCGACTTACTGCAACCCCCATCTCGCAGGTTCAAGTGATTCTCCTGCCTCAGCCTCATGAGTAGCTGGGATTACAGGCACGTGCCACCACGCCCGGCTAATTTTTGTATTTTTAGCAGAGATGGGGTTTCACCATGTTGGTCAGGCGGTCTCGAACTCCAGACCTTGTGATCCGCCCACTGCGGCCTCCCAAAGTGCCGGGATTATAGGCATGAGCCACCACATCCAGCCCAACAAGCCACCACTAGGAAACAGATGCAAGCCACACACTGGGGAAAAATTATTAACAAAGTATATATCAGATAAGGCTCCAGTATCCAGGATATATAAGGAATTCCCACAACTCAGTAAAAAAAAGACAACACTTTTTTTGAAAGGGAAAAATATTTCAATAGATACTTCACCAAAGTAGGTATGTGGCTGGCCGTGGTGGCTCACGCCTCTAATCCCAGCACTTTGGGAAGCCAAGGCAGGCATATCACCTGAGGTCAGGAGTTCGAGACCAGCCTGGGCAACATGGCAAAACTCCGTCTCTACTAAAAATACAAAAATTAGCCAGGCATGGTGGCATGCGCCTGTTATCCCGGCTACTTGGGAGGCTGAAGCAGGAGAATAGCTTGAACCTGGGAGGCGGAGGTTGCAGTGGGCCCAGAACATGACACTGCACTCCAGCCTGGGTGACACACACACACACACACATACACACACACAAATAATAATAATAAAAAGAAGATATGTGAGTGTCCAGTAGCACATGAAAAGATAGTCAACATCATTGCATCATTGTGCTCAGGGAAATGCAAACTAAAACCTGAATGACATACTACTACACACCCACCGGGATGGCAAAAACTTTTTAAATAGTGAGGATGTGGAGCACCAAAACCTCATACACTTACTAGTGGTCATTAAAACTTAAAAGTATTTTAAGAAAAACTATTTGTGACTTTCCTCTGAATTTTCTTCATATCTATCAACATACACTACAGGCAGGCAAAGAGGAGAAGGATGGGGCAGCAGGGGATGGGAATCACAGGAAAAACGGAAAAAGTTTTCCAAGGACAGAGGTGAAACAGAGAGAAAAATAATGGGAGGAAAGTAAATAATAGAGACAAGAGGAAAAAAGTAGGAGGCAGAGGCAAACTGTGAGCTACAGAAGGAAGAGGCAGTTAGGAGGAGAATAGACATGTGAAGTCAAAGTGTGAAAATGAGATGATACATAAAGTGCCTAAAATAGCACCTGGCATATAGGATTACATAATATTCAAATACAGTTATTAACTAGAAATCAGAGGGAAAAGTAAAAGAAATGCCAAGTATTCTATAGCTGCTTTTTTTTTTCTTTTTTTCTTTTTCTTTTTTTTTTTTTTTGAGACGGTGTCTCACTCTGTAGCCCAGGCTGGAGTGCAGTGGTGCAATCTTGGCTCACTACAACCTCCGCCTCCCGGGTTCAAGTGATTCTCCTGCCTCAACCTCCCAAGTAGCTGCAATTACAGGCATGGGCCACCACACCCAGCTAATATTTGTATTTTTAGTAAAGACTGGGTTTCACCACGTTGGCCAGGCTGGTCTTGAACTCCTGAACTTGGGTGATCCACCCACCTTGGCCTCCCAAAGTGCTGAGATTACAGGTGTGAGCCACTACACGCAGCCGATAGCTGCTTATTGAATAAATGTTTAGGTGCCCTAGTGATGCATAAAGTACATTGGTTATATAAGTGTTCTGTGCTAAATTAGCACTGTATATTGCTAACGTTAGTTCCCCCCAACCCCATAGTTCTATTTCTATCTTAATTTGAGCCTGTTATTGTTTTAGGTCTGTTGTTGAGGCAGCAGCAAGGAATATTCAGGATGTAATTTGGTTTCTCATTTCCTGGCAATAATCACGTGAGAGGCAAATGAGAGCCTTTTGCTGAAAGCCTTTTTAAATCTGTAGTAATGAAAACAAATATTAAGTAATTCACTTGTGGATAAATAAAAGTTGCAGTGCTATAATTCAATCTTCATCTGATGAAACCAAAGTTCATTATGAAACATAATTACACTCAAGATTCTGTACTGAGGCAGGGCTTGGTGACTGATGCCTGTAATCTTAGCACTTTGGGAGGCCAAGGCAGGAGGATCCCTTGAGCCCAGGAGTTTGAGACCAGCCTGGGCAATATAGGGAGACCCTGTCTCTATCTTAACAAAAAAAAAAAAGATTCTGTACTGAAATGTGGTGTGAGGTTGCAACACTTACTGCATGGGAAAGTTGCAGGCAGTGCCTGAGTTTCCCTATGCAGGTTGTGAAACATACAACCAATTAAAAATTACTTTATGGGCACGCACGGTGGCTCACACCTGTAATCCCAGTACTTTGAGAGGCCGAGGCAGGCAGATCACGAGGTCAGGAGATTGAGACCATCCTGGCTAACACAATGAAACCCCGTCTCTACTAAAAATACAAAAAATTAGCCAGGCGTGGCACGGTCTTGTAGTCCCAGCTACCTGGGAGGCTGAGGCAGGAGAATCGCTTAAACCCAGGAGACGGAGGTTGCAGTGAGCCAAGATCATGCCACTGCACTCCAGCCTGGGCGACAAAGCAAGACTCAGTCTCAAAAGAAAAAAAAATTACTTTAAAGCACTCCTCAAGTATAAATAAATATCAGCATTCTGAAAAATGAAGGGGACTGAAGTGGTGCCAGGACATTTTTCTTCCCCGAGAGGAAAAGGAGATATGGCAAAGGACACCAATTTAACGATAAGATGCATAGTGTGGTTGGTGCAGGACTACCCACAGGTGTTTGGCAGTATAAGTGGGCCTTTAATCACCCACCTGTCAGTTGTCATATTTCGCATCACCCCTCCAGGTCAACATTTCCCTTCCCCGACTCGGGTCTGCCAAAAATGCATTCATGCTACTATTGTTATTCCTTCTCATGCCAAATCTCACCAGTTTATTAGCCTAGGATGGGGGGCAGGGGGCAGTAAAGTTGGGGGGTCAGTTGAGCCCAGGAGGTCAAGGCTGAAGTGAGCCATGATAGTGCCACCACACTCCAGCCTGGGTGACAGAGTGAGACTGTGTCTCAAAAATAAATAAATAAATAAATAAATAAATAAAGACAGAAATTTCTAAATTGTCTTCTATTAACAGTAATCATAAACCAGTGTACACTCCCACTAAAAATATATGAGAATGCCTATTATTCTAAACCAAATATCAGAACTGTTGATATTTACCATCTAAGTTAAAATAGCATCTTTTTTGTAGTTTAGTGTGCGTTTCTTTTATTATGAAGGAGATTGGGAATCTTTTCCAGAATTTGGGGAGGTAGGTGTGTAAATGAACACAATACAAAAGTACTGTGACAAAGAGTTTTCTATAGTGCTCTCTGTTAGGAAGGCCAGATAAGGTCCCACAGAGGAGGTGGTATTTGATCTAGGTCCTGAAGGATGAGGGGCAATTGCACCATGGAGCTTATTGATCCTGGTATGTAGTCAGCCGAAATGTTCAACAACTGTATGTTGACTTAAGTGATAAAATTAGCCAGGTGCAGTGTCCCACACCTGTAATCCTAATCCCAGCACTTTGGGAAGCTGAGGTAGGAGGACCCCTTGACTGCAGGTGTTCAAGACCAGCCTAGACAACACAGGGAGCCCTCATCTCTCCAAAAGACACAAAAATTAGCCGGGTGTGGTGGCACACGCCTGTAAGTTCCAGCCACTCTGAAGGCTGAGGCAAGAGGATGACTTGAGCCCAGGAGCTTGAGGCAGCAGTGAGCTGTGATTGTGCCGATGCACTCCAGCATGGGGAACAGAGAATCTGTCTGAAAAAAATAAAAGGAAGTTATAAAATTGAGATGTTTGGGTTGAGGTGGGAAGATGGCTTGAGTCCAGGAGTTCAAGTTTGCAGTGAGCTATAATCGCACCACTTCATTCTAACCTGGGCTACAGAGCAAGACCGTCTCCTTAAAGAAATAAATAAACACATATATAAGACGTATAGGCAACAAGTTTTCTGGATGGCTAAGGGGATTTTTTGCTATATGTGGCAAGGCACTGACACACAAATACCAGTACACGATTAAGCAAGCCACCCAGTAAGACTGGGTCAGTCCCGGGGGACTCGGGAAGGAGCTTTACAGTGTACAACCGGTTTCTTCTACTTTTTGGATCTTGAGCGACATCTAATGGCCAAATAGGAAAAAGTCTATGTTTTCAGTTTCTTCCTTTCCTTTCCTTTTTCCTTTCCTTTCCTTTTTCCTTTCCTTTCCTTTTTCCTTTCCTTTCCTTTCCTTTCCTCTTTCCTTTCCTTCTTTCTTTCTCTTCCTTCCTTTCTCTTTTTCTTTTTCTCTCTTCCTTCCTTCTTTCCTTTCTCCTTCCTTCCGTCCTTCATTCTTTCATTCTCTCTCCTTCCTTCCTTGCTTTCTTTCTTTCTTTCTTTCTTTTTTTTTTTTTTTTAGGATTTTTAGTATTTTAATACAGTTCCAATCAGTGTGTCTGGTTCATTTCAGTTCCTTCACTGCCAAACCAGGGGGCAGGGACTGCTTCAGTTTCTCTGCCTTCTCTTTGTCAGTGATGACCAGGGTGTAAAGGTATCTGCTGCATCGAACTTTAAACTTCACGTTGTCCTTATTTTTCTTGATCTTGACAGATTTGGCATCCTTTCGTCGGGCTGTGAGCAGGAAGTCCTTAATTTCTTCAGTTTTCCGAGGCATGGCGACGAAGCGCGCTGGGCGCTGGCGCGGACCGGGACAGCAAGCGGCAACCGGGAAAAAGGACGAAAAAAAAGCTCTTTCTCTCTTTCTTTCTTTCTTTCCCTTTCTCTCTCTCTTTCTTTCTTTCCCTTTCTCTCTCTCTTCCTTCCTTCCTTTCTCTGTTTTTTCCCCCCTCCCTTCCTTCCTTCCTTTCTTCCTCTCCTTCCTTTCTTCTTTTTCTTCTCTGTCTCTGCCTCCCTTCCTTCTCTTTCTTTCTTTTTCTTTCTTTCTTTTTTTGACAAGGTCTCACTCTGTTGCACAGACTGGAGTGCAGTGGCACAGTCACAGCTCACTGCAGCCTTGATGTCCCGGGTTCAAATGATCCCCCCACCTCAGCCTCCTGAGTAGCTGGGACTATAGGCATGTGCCACCACGCCTGGCTAATTTTTCTGTTTCTTGGCTGCCCAGGCTGGTCCAGTATTTTATTTTCAAAGAAAATTCTTTTGTAGGAACACATACACAACCTAAAAAAAAGTTTCTCCAGATTTAAGGAAAACTTGAGTCTTATTTTTCCCTGTGAACATAGAAGAAAACTGAATAAATTAGAGGTAAGCTAATTTTTTTTTGGAGGGACAATTTCTCTCTTGTTGCCCAGCCTGGCATGCAATGGCATGATCTCGGCTCACTGCAACCTCGCCTCCCGGGTTCAGATGATTCTCCTGCTTCCGCCTCCCGAGTAGCTGGGATTACAGGCGTGCACCACCATGCCCGGCTAATTTTTGCATTTTTAGTAAAGACGGGGTTTCACCATGTTGGTCAGGCTGGTCTCGAACTCCTGACCTCAGGTGATCCACCAGCCCTGGTCTCCCAAAGTGCTGGGATTACATGCATGAGTCACCGCACCCGGCCAGAGGTAAGTTAATTAGTGTGGTAATTTTCCTTTCTTTTTTCTTTTTCTTTTTTTCTTCTTCTTCTTGTTTTTTTTTTTTTGAGACAGAGTCTACGGAATCTTACTCTGTCACCCAGACTGGAGTGCAGTGGCACAATCTCAGCTCACTGCAACCTCTCTCCCCCTGGTTCAAGTGATTCTCCTACCTCAGCCTCCCAAGTAGCTGGGATTACAGGCACCTGCCACCGTGCCAGGCTAATTTTTATATTTTTAGTAGAGATGGGGTTTCAGCATCTTGGCCAGGCTGGTCTTGATCTCCTGACCTCGTGATCCATCCACCTCGGCCTCCCAAAGTGCTGGGATTACAGGCGTGAGCCACTGTGCCCGGCCTTGTGTGGTGATTTTCATGGAATGAAATAGAAAAAAAAAAAAAAAAGATGTCAGAATTGGAAGAGACCTTACATCCAATCTCCTCATTTTGTCAATAAGGAAATTTATGTTCAGAGAGAAATGATTTGCCCAAAGCCACACAGCTAGAGAGTTATTAATGCTGTAATATAGTCATGATTTTGCTACAATGAAGACAGGAACAGTGAATATTTACCCAACCATTTGCAAAGCAAAAAAAGGGCAAATACTTTCTGATTACTTTAAAACCTAACAATATATAATATTGGCCATGCATGGAATTTAATATATAATGCTCAATAATATAGTAGTTACTGGCAATTAGGCTCTTGGCTTAGGGTATTTGATTGTTCAGGCCAATAGTGGACAAAAAAAGACAAATTTCTATGAATGCCAGACTACATTTCAAAAGACCCAAGTAAGATTTTGACCTCTGTAACCTGAGAATTGCTTCCCTAATATTTCTCTTTGCCTCTTATCTGACAATAGGCAAAGTTGACGTAGGAGATGAGTATCAAACCACATCATTTAATCAACCAACCTGTAAACGTGTATCTATCCCCTTTTGTATGTTTAGCATCACAAGGATTGTGGGGACACAACTGTATACATAATGGAGAACAAGTCATGGTGAACTCACTTCTACCTGTTGATAGGAGTTAAATCAAAAGCAGCTTTGAGGTAGAAGGGAAGTTACAACAATACTATAACCACTCTTGGAGATATATTTATTAACTCATTGATAAGTATTTGTTGAGTATCTACTATATACCAGTGCTAGGGATACAACAGAGATCCAGACCCAAACTCTCGATGAAGCTTATAACCTGGTAACTATATGCTAACAATTGTGATAAGTGTTACAAAAAGAAAGTAGTGGCCGGGCGCTGTGGCTCATGCCTATAATCCTAGCACTTTGGGAGGCTGAGGCAGGTGGATCGCCTGAGGTCAGGAGTTCGAGACCAGACTGGCCAAAATGGTAAAACGCCATCTCTACTAAAAATACAAAAACTGGCCGGGCGCGGTGGCTCAAGCCTGTAATCCCAGCGCTTTGGGAGGCCGAGGCGGGCGGATCACGAGGTCAGGAGATCGAGACCATCCTGGCTAACACGGTGAAACCCCGTCTCTACTAAAAATACAAAAAATTAGCCGGACGTGTTGGCGGGCGCCTGTAGTCCCAGCTACTCGGGAGGCTGAGGCAGGAGAATGGCGTGAACCCGGGAGGCGGAGTTTGCAGTGAGCTGAGATCGCGCCACTGCACTCCAGCCTGGGGGATGGAGCAAGACTCTGTCTCGAAAAAAAAAAAAAATAAATAAATAAAAATAAAAATAAAAAAAAAATACAAAAATTAGCCAGGCGTGGTGGCGCATGCCTGTAATTCCAGCTACTTGAGAGGCTGAGGCAAGAGAATCACTTAAACCCGGGGGATGGAGGTTACAGTGCGCTGAGATCGCACCACTTCACTCCAGCCTGGGCGAAAAAGTGAAACTCCATCTCCAAAAAAAAAAAAGATGATGCTTTGGACCACACTGGTATAGAAGGAAGTGATGAGAAGGGTTTGGATTCTGGAAATATTTTTAAAATAATATCAACAGATATTGTTGATACTTTAATGTGGGGTATGAGAGAAAGAGAGGATTCAGGGATGATGTCAAGATTTTTGGCTTGAACTATTGGAAGGGTGGAGTTAGTGGCTGGGCACGGTGCTCACACCTATAATCTCACCACTTTGGGAGTCTAAGGGGGGGGCGAAATGCATGAAGCCAGGAGTTCGAGACCAGCCTGGGCAACATGGCAAAACCCTGTCTCTACAAAAAAAATACAAAAATTAGCTGGGTGTAGTGTGGTGTGCCTATAGTCCCAGCTACTTGGGAGGCTGAGGTAGGAGGATTGCTTGAGCCTGGGAGGCAGAGGTTACAGTGAGCCAAGATTCTATCACCCGTACCACTGCCGTCCAGCTTGGTGATAGAGTGAGACCCCATCTCAAAAAAAAAAAAAAAAAAGAAAAAGAAAAAAAAGTGGAGTTACTGATAACTACAGTGGGGATTTATGTCATGTACATATCTTCCATATATGCATATATCTTTGTCACTTCTCAATAGTGCCTTCAATTCTTTTTGAGACAGAATTTTGCTCTTGTTGCCCAGACTGGAATGCAATGGCACGATCTCAGCTCACTACAACCTCCACCTCCTGGGTTCAAGCTATTCTCCTGCCTCAGCCTCCCGAGTAGCTGGGATTACACTCATGCACCACCAAGCCCAGCTAATTTTGTATTTTTAGTGGAGACGAGGTTTCACCATGTTGGTCAGGCTGGTCTCGAACTCCTGACCTCAGGTGATCCACCTGCTTTGGCCTCCCAAAGTGCTGGGATTACATGAGCCACTGCGCCTGGCCCCAGAATCTTAAAAATATACTGTTCATAGCTAATATATATTTATTATTTATGTGTGAGACATGATATCACTAATGTAAATATATTATTAAAGGCTTTTTTGTTTGTTTGTTTTTGAGACAGAGTCTCACTCTTGTCACCCAGGCTGGAGTGCAATGGCACAATCTTGGCTCACTGCAACTTCCGCCTCACAGGTTCAAGCAATTCTCCTGCCTCAGTCTTCCAAGTAGCTAGGTTTACAGGCACCCGTCTAATTTTTGTATTTTTTTTGTAGAGATGGGGTTTCACCATGTTGGCCAGGCTAGTCTCAAACTCCTGGCCTCAAGTGATCTGCCCGCCTTGGCCTCCAAAAGTGCTGGGATTACAGGCATGAGCCACTGCGCCTGGCCCTGAATTTTTTTTTTTTTTTTGAGACAGAGTCTTGCTTCGTTGGCCAGACGAGTGCACTGGCATGATCTTGGCTCTCTGCAGCCTCTGCCTCCCGAGTTCCAGCGATTCTCCTGCCTCAGCCTCCTGGGTAGTTGGGATGCCAGGCACACGCCACCATGCCCGGCTAATTTTTTTGTATTTTTAGTAGAGACGGGGGTTTCATCATGTTGGCCAGGCTGGTCTTGAACTCCTGATCTCAGGTGATCCATCCACCTCGGCCTCCCAAAGTGATGGGATTACAGGTGTGAGCCACCATGTCCCGCCACCCCTGAAGTATTTTTAATTGGACGGATTTTCTTAATTTTGAAGAATCAAATTCTTTAGGATCTGGAGATCCACTTCATTCTTTCTAATCTGTATGGTATATCACAGGATGTACCATAATTTAAACATTATCCCGTTTGATGGACATTTAGATTGCTTCCAACATTTTTCCTACAATGAAAACATCTTTACCACATATTTTCATGCATATGAATAAGGACTTAAATAGGAGAAATCCTTTAAAATACTTTTGTTTTGTTTTTGTTAGTTGGTTTTGAGACAGGATCTCACTCGGTCACCCAGGCGGGAGTGCAGTGGTGCGATCACGGCTCACTGCAGCCTCGACCTCCCAGGCTCAAGCATCCTCTCGCCTCAGCCTCTGAGTAATTAGGACTAGAGGCCCTCGCCACAACACCCAGCTATTTAAAAACAATCTTTAGTAGAGATGGCGTCTCCCCATATTGCCCAGGAAAGTCTTGAGCTCCTAAGCTCAAGCAATCTGCCTGCCTCCAACTTCCCAAAGTGCTGTGATTACCAGCATGAGTCACTGCGCCCGTTCTCCCATAAAATACTTTCTAAAAGCAGGAGGCTGAGGCAGGAGAATCACTTAAACACGGGAGGCAGAGGTTGCAATGAGCTGAGATTGCACCATTGCACTCCAACCTGGGCAACAAGAGCGAAACTCTGTCTCAAAAAATAAATAAATAGGCCAGTCATGGTGGCTCACGCCTGTAATCCCAGCACTTTGGGAGGCCGAGGTGGGTGGATCACCTGAGGTCAGGAGTTCAAGACCAGGCTGGCCAACATGGTGAAACCCCGTCTCTACTAAAAATACAAAACATTAGCCCGGCTGGTGGCGGGTGCCTGTAATCCCAGCTACTCAGGAGGCTGAGGCAGGAGAATCGCTTGAACCAGGGAGACGGAGGTTGCGGTGAACTGAGATTGTGCCATTGCACTCCAGCCTGGGCAACAAGAGCAAAACTCCATCTCAAAAAATAAATAAATAAAAATAAAAATAAAAAATAAAAGAATCAGTTTGGCTGGGCACTGTGGCTCATGTCTTTAATCTCAGTACTTTGAGAGACCCAGATGGCGGATCACCTGAGGTCAGGAGTTCGAGACCAGTCTGGCCATCATGGTGAAAGCCTGACACTGCTAAAAATACAAAAATACAAAAAAAAAAAAAATTAGCCAGGCATGGTGGTGGGCACCTGTAGTCCCAGCTACTTGGGAGGCTGAGGCAGGAGAATCGCTTGAACCTGGGAGGTGGAGGTTGCAGTGAGCCAAAACTGTGCCAAAGCACTCCAGCCTGCGTGACAGAGTGTGACTCTGTCTCAAACAAAACAAAACAAAAAAGTGCGGCTGGCAAGGTGGACTGAGGCCAAGTGTTATAAAGTTATAAGGCCTCAAACACTAGCCGACGGTATTTAATAAGTAGGCAGTGAAGTCCCATTGAAGATTTTGAGGAAAGGAGTGACAGAATGACATACTGAAAGCAATATGTTAGGAAAAACCATTAAGGAGAAATTTCCAAAACTTGACAAGCCACCATGTTTTTTTTTTTTTTTTTAGACAAGAGTGTTGCTCTGTCGCCCAAGCTAGCATGCAATGACACAATCTCAGCTCACTGCAATCTCTGCCTCCCAGGTTCAAGTGATTCTCCTGCCTCAGCCTCCCAAATAGTTAGGATTACAGGTGTGTGCCACCACACCCAGCTAATTTTTTTTTTTTTTTAAACGAAGTTTTGCTCTTCTTACCCAGGCTGAAGTACAGTGGTGGGGTCTCGGCTCATCGCAACCTCCACCTCCTGGGTTCAAGCAATTCTCCTGCTTCAACTTCCTGAGTAGCTGGGATTACAGGTGTGTGCCACCATGCCCGGCTAATTTTTTATATTTTTAGTACAGACAGAGTTTCACCATGTTGGCCAGGCTGCTCTCGAACTCCTCACCTCAGGTGATCCACCTGCCTTGGCCTCCCAAAGTGCTGGGATTACAGGCACGAACCACAATACCCAGCCAAAGTTAATATTTTTTAATGGAATCATATGAAAGCAATGTTCCTATCAAATGGCTCATTTGTTTGTAGAGATGTTAGCCAGTATTTTTTTTTTTTGAGATGGAGTCTCGCTCTGTCACTCAGGCTGGAGTGTAGTGGTGCCATCTCGACTCACTGCAACCTCTGCCTCCTGGGTTCCAGCAATTCTCCTGCCTCAGCTTCCTGAGTAGCTGGGATTATAGGCAGGCGCCACCATGCCTGGCTAATTTTTTTTTTTCCTAGCAGAGACTAGAAAAAATGTTTGGCCATGTTGGCCAGGCTGGTCTCAAACTCCTGACCTCAGGTGATTCACCAATCTCAGCCTCCCAAAGTACTGGGATTACAGATGTGAGCCACCGCGCCCGGCCCCGATAGTTCTTTTAAATACAAAATACACATTATCCTTTTCTTTTTTGCTGCTCTAGGGAAAAATGTACATACTATCTTAAGACAAACACAGAATATACTAAAACTAAATGCTGGCTAGTTATAACATAGGAATTTGGCAGGACTTGTTTCACAAGACGTAGGTCACAAAGACCCTGCTTATAAAACGGGGTGCAGTAAAGAACCTAGCCAAGGGCTGGGTGTGGTGGCTCATGCCTGTAATCTCAGCACTTGAGAAGCCAAGGTGTGAGGATCACTTGAGGCCAGGAGTTCAAGAACAGCCTGGCAACATAAAAACAAACAAACAAAAAAACAGCCAACCCCCTCCCAAAATCAAAATCAAGATGGCAAAGAAAGTGACCTCTGGAGGACATGCGCGGTGGTTCACACCTGTAATCCCAGCACTTTGGGAGGCCGAGGTGGGTGGATCACGAGGTCAGGAGTTCGAGACCAGCCTGATCAATATGGTAAAACCCCATCTCTACTAATAATACAAAAATTAGCTGGGCCTGGTGGCGGGCACCTGTATTCCCAGCTACTCAGAAGGATGAGGCAGGAGAATCGCTTGAACCTGAGAGGCAGAGGTTGCAAGTGAGCTGAGATCTCGCCACTGCACTCCAGCCTGGGTGACAGAGCAAGACTCTGTCTCAAAAAAAAAGAAAAAAAAAAAAAGAAAGTGACCTCTGGTCATCCTCATTGCTCATTATATGCTAATTCTAATGCATTATCAACACCCTGAAAGACACTCCCACCGGCACCATGAAAGTTTACAAATGTTATGGCAATGTCCCTAAATTACCCTATATAGTAGGAGATGGGGAGAACCCTCAGTTCTGGGGAACTCCCCACCCCATTCCAAGAAAACATGAATAATCCACCCCCTTTTCAGCATGTAATCAGGAAATAACCATAAGTATAGTTAGTCCAGCAGTCCATGCTACTCTATGGGGTAGCCACTGTTTCATTCCTTTAACTGGCTTTCACTTTATTCTGTCCACTTTCTCCTGAATTCTATTTTTTTTTTTTTTTTGAGACAGAGTCTTGCTCTGTTGCCAAAGCTAGAGTGCAGTGGCATGATCTCCGCTCACTGCAACCTCCACCTCCCTGGTTCAAGCAATTCCCCTACCTCAACCTCCCAAGTAGCTGGGATTACAGGTGCACGCCACCACACCCAGCTAATTTTTTTGTATTTTTAGTAGAGATGGGGTTTCACCATGTTGGCCAGACTGTTCTGGAACTCCTGACCTGAGGCAATCCGCCCACCTCGGCCTCCCGAAGTGTTGGGATTACAGGCATGAGCCACCGTGGCCTCCTTAATTCTTTTCTGCCAAAAGTCAAGAACCCTCATGGCCTCCTGGGCTGATCCCCAATTTGGGGGGTTGCCCTGTGACAGTTAGAGAACCCACATATATCTTTATATTGTAAAATTACTTTAGGTCTTTGTGCCGACAGTTTGAAGACAGCTGTCAAAGGGGACTTCTACCTCTGGGCTCCAGTACATTAAACAAGAAATATCCTGATGTACCCCCAGATCGACCTGCATTAGAATCACTGTAGGTATTTTTCCAAATATAGGTTCTCAGGCCCCACCCCATACCCACTTAATTAGAATGGGGAGAAGGGGAGTCTGTGGTTTTACCAAACTTTGTGAATGATTTTTAAGCATTCTGCTGCATTGCTTTCTAAACTCAGGCCTGTTTCCCAGACCATTATAATCAAGACGGAACACTGAAGTTTCCTCAGTTCCTTCCTGTTTTTTCCTGTTTCCTTCTGCAGCGACCAACACTATCAGAAATGGCATTTTGGCGGGGACCGGGAGTACAGGAGTGGAAACAGGAAAGGCATAAACAAGACTCCTCCTCTGCCCCAGGACTCTCTCCTGTGGGTCACATTACCAATGAAGGCTTGTGAACTCTGATTTAGCTAAGTTAATTTTGTGCAAAAAAATAAATTTTGGCCAGGTGCAGTGGCTCACACCTGTAATCCCAGCACTTTGGGAGGCCGAGGCAGGTGGATCACGAGGTCAGGAGTTCAAGACCAGCCTGGCCAAGATGGTGAAACCCTGTCTCTACTAAAAATACACAAGAAAAATTAGCCAGGTGTGGTGGTGGGCACCTGTAACCCCAGCTACTCGGGAGGCTGAGGCAAGAAAATTGCTTGAACCCAGGAGCCAGAGGTTGCAGTAAGCCGAGATCACACCACTGCACTCCAGCCTGGGCCACAGAGCGGGATTCCGTCTCAAAAAAAAAAAAAAGAATTTTGGTGAGTTGTAGTGCTCGTTTAAAAACAGATTACGGGCCGGGTGCGGTGGCTCATGCCTGTAATCCCAGCACTTTGGGAGGCCGAGGTGGGTGGATCACGAGGTCAGGAGTTCAAGGCCAGCCTGGCCAACATGGTGAAACCCCGTCTCTACTAAAAATACAAAAATTAGCTGGGTGTGGTAGAGGGTGCCTGTAATCCCAGCTATTCGGGAGGCTGAGGCAGATAATTGCTTGAACCCTGGAGGCAGAGGTTGCAAATAAGCCAATATTGCACCATTGCACTCCAGCCTGGGCAATAGAGGGAGAATTCATCTCAAAAAAAAAAAAAAAAAAAAAACACAGATTACAAGGTCCTTTAGTAGCGATGATGATACCTTAATCTAGATTATTCAAATGTAGGTAGCCCTCAGAACACACTTTGGAGAACAATGACTTAAATCCAGTGAAGAAAATCTCCAAGAAACTGTGACAATTTGTGGTCTCTTGAAATCTGGATATTGGCGCTGCATGTGATGGCTCACCCCTGTAATCCTAGCACTATGGGAGGCCAAGACAGGTGGATCACTTGAGATCAGGAGTTGAGACCAGCCTGGCCAACATGGTGAAACCCCATCTCTACCAAAAATACTACAATTAGCCAGGTGTGATGGCACGTGCCGGTAATCCCAGCTACTTGGGAGGCTGAGGCAGGAGAATTGCTTGAACCCAGGAGTGGGAGGTTGCAGTGAGCCGAGATCGTGCCACCGCCCCTCAGCCTGCACTGAGCCAGACTCCGTCTCAGAAAGAAATCTAGAGATTGGCTACTGAATATTGACAGCTTTATCTTCCCAACTAGCAAAAACGATCCCTGCTAGAAGGAACGGATTCATTTTGGAAAAAGAGTATTCAGTAATCTCTGAAGCGCAGAAACATTTTTTTCATTCTTGCTATGCAAACAGATTGTTGGCCTTCTTCAGTGAGGCAGGCCAGGACAAAATCTCAGCAGGCCCTTTCGACAGCATTTCTCCACAAATCAAACTAGGTCAAAGAGAAAATTCAGAGCACTCTGAGGAAGGGAAAAAAAAAAGCCCTGAAATGTGTTATAAAACTGGTGGGCAGGGGACGGGAACATCCCACCTACTTTGTTTGCTCTGGTAAAGGCTGGTGGCTTGTCACATGAACCCCAGGCCTTCCTGTTCTCGGCAGCTGCCTTCTGAGTCACTGTGGGCTGCAGGGGAGGGCCCCCTAACATCAGGGAACATAACAACCATATGACTCTTAGATGAGGACACTGTGCCAGGCCAATTAAAAAATTAAAGAGCGACTACATTGCCGATTTTCATTTAAGAACTTCTTTACTCCGTGTTTGTCTACAACTGCAAATTAGCAGAAGACAAAAAACAAACTAGTAAGTGGAATTCACATCTGGTAAGTGAGAACTGGTGCCAGTCCTATTAGTCACCAAGATCACTTAAGGGTGGAGTGCACTAGCAGGATAAAACATTAAACCAAAAGCAGTACTTCCTTGTAACAGCTGGAGTTTCCTAAGAAATTTTTAAAATAAAAACCTAGAATGCCTAGCAGGCAAAATACTATAGTTAGAAAAGTCAACCTTTACTTTTCTCTTTTGGTTGTCGTCAGCTGTTGCAGAATTTTTTTTTCTTTTTTTTTTTTTGAGACAGAGTCTTGCTCTATTATCCCAGCTGGAGTGCAGTTCACTGCAACCTTCGCCTCCTGGGTTCAAGTGATTCTCCTGCCTCAGCCTCTCGAGTAGCTGGGACTACAGGAGTATGCCACCACGCCCGGCTAATTTGTTTCTTTTCTTTTTTTTTTTTTTTTTGTATTTTTAGTAGAGACAGGGTTTCTCCATGTTGGCTAGGCTGGTCTCGTACTCATGAAGTTGGATCATCCACCTGCCTTGGCCTCCCAAAGTGCTGTGATTACAGGCATGAGCCACAGCGCCTGGCCTGTTGCAGAATGTTATTGGGTATATTATATTATAGTATGTGAATTAAGAATTCTCTATTAAACAGTTTTAAGTTGTAAGAAAGCCTCCCTAAGTTTAAAACTTTCAGTCTTTTAAAACTGAGGCATTCAAGAACTACTCCAAGTAAGAGAAACAACACTGAGGTGTGATTCATTTGAACTTGAGTCCTAGTTCCTTAACCCAATGCCTGGATGCTAGAGATGTTCAATAAAGACTTAATGACTGCAAAACCAACTTATTAGCTGTGGAATAGTTATAATAATTAACTTCCCTGAGCCTTTGCTTTCTCTTCTGTGATCAGGGAAGAAACCTCTTCTGTCTACCTCAGAGAATTTTTGTAAGGATCAAATAAAATAATGTGTGTTGAAGTTTTGATTTCTTTCTTTTTTCTTTTTTTTTTGAGATGGAGTTTCACTCTTGTGGCCCAGGCTGGAGTGCAATGGTGTGATCTCTGCTCACTGCAACCTCTGTCTCTGGGGTTCAAGCAATTCTCCTGCCTCAGTCTCCCAAGTAGCTGGGGTTACAAGTGTCCACCACCACGCCTGGCTAATTTTTGTATTTTTAGTAGAGATAGGGTTTCACCATATTGGCCAGGCTGGTCTTGAACTCCTGAGCTCAGGTGATACGCCTGCCTCGGCCTCCCAAAGTGCTGAGATTACATATACAACCTTTTAAAAAAAAAAAAAAAAAAGAAAATTATTAGGCTGGGCGCAGTGGCTCACGCTTGTAATCCCAGCACTTTGGGAGGCCGAGGTGGGCAGATCACGAGGTCAGGAGATCGAGACCACGCTGAAACCCCGTCTCTACTAAAAATACAAAAAATTAGCCGGGCGTGGTGGCGGGCGCCTGTAGTCTCAGCTACCAGAGAGGCTGAGGCAGGAGAATGGCGGGAACCCGGGAGGCGGAGCTTGCAGTGAGCCGAGATTGCGCCACTGCACTCCAGCCTGGGTGACAGAGCGAGACTCCGTCTCAAAAAATAAAAAAGAAAAAAAAGAAAATTATTTTTATTTTTATTTTTTTTTGAGACAGACCCAGGCTGGAGTAGAGCGGGGCAGTCTCGGCTCACTGCAACCTCCACCTCCTCGGTTCAAGCGATTCTTGTGCCTCAGCCTCCCAAGTAGCTGGGATTACAGATGTGCACCACCACACTAGCTAATTTTTGTCTTTTTAGTAGAGACGGGGTTTTGCTATGTTGGCCAGGCTGGTCTCGAACTCCTGGCCTCATGTGATCCACCCGCCTCAGCCTCCCAAAGTGCTGGGATTACAGGTGTGAGCCACTGCACCCAGCCAATACAACCTCTGTTTTGATTAGAGCTTTGAAATTGGGGTAGGTTTACTGAAAATAGAACTGTACCAGAGAATTGCATCTGAAATATACAAAGCTCACCTGGATATCTCAATAGCATGGCAACAACCACCCTATAACCTTTTTAAAAATAAATCTGAGTGGAAGTGATGCTGAAATCTCTCCTTAAGGTCCTCTTTTTCAATCAACTATAATTCAGCAAACATTAAACTTCAGTTACCCGGAAAAACATTAGGTAATAAATGTGTTAATCATAGACTGGATTGTAATCAGCACTGTCACCTAAAGAATACTCACCCCTTAAGTAATCCAAAAGAAAACTAAGAACCAAAAATCCAGGGTTTGTTTCTCTATAACCAAAATAGAAAAATGTCCACAGTCATTACTGAGCATTAACCATTTGAAGATCTCCTTCCTTTTAACCTCAAGACATTATAATATCTCTTCCTTACTGTCAGGAGACCTAGAGTTCTGTCCTGGCTCTGTGCCTATAGTCATAAGTTGATCTTATCCTTAAAAATGTAAAAATCTTTGTCTTTATTTTGGCCAGGCATGGTGATGTATGACTGTAATCTCCGCACTTTGGGAGGCTAAGGGGGTGGATCATTTGAGGCCAGGAGTTGAGAGCAGATCGCTTGAGACCAACCTGGCCAATGTGGTGAAACCCTGTATCTACTAAAAATACAAAAATTAGCCAAGTGTGGTAGCACACACCTGTAATCCCAGTTACTTGGGAGGCTGAGGCAGGAGAATCACTTGAACCCAGAAGTCAGAGGTTGCAATAAGCCGAGATTGCACCACTGCACTCTAGCCTGGGTGACAAGGAGTGAGACTCTGTCTCAAAAATAAAATAAATAAATAAATAAAATCCTTGTCTTTATTTTGAAACCAGAAAAACAAAGGATACAGTGTGATCTTTGCAAAATCATAGAATCTTGAGCTGAAAGAACCTTAAAGTTTATCTTGCTAAGTAGTTACTTTTTTAAGCACAATTTTTATTTTTATTTTTATTTTTTTCAGAGATGGGGCTCAAGCTGGTCTCAAACTCCTGGCCTCAAATGATCCTCCCACTGTGGCCTCCCAAAATGCTGCGATTACAGGCATGAGCCACTATGCCCAGCTCAGAACTATTTTATTCAAACAAAAATTTAAGAAGAGGAAAGCTAAACAGCTTTGGTTGAAGAAAGGTAGGTTATTTGGTGACTGTCTGCTGGCCTCCCAGCCCCTGTCTGCTGTCCTTCAGGGAAGCCCTAGGACTCCACAGCACAACTTGAACCACTGACTTCGTCTAACCTTCTCATTCATTTCATGGATTGTTAAAACTGAGATTCAGAGATATTTAGGGACTTTCCAAGCTAATGTAAATAGCAAATTCAGGACTGTTTAGTTGTATCCATGGTCATAATGAACATTTATTGAATGATTTACTGCTCTGTTTCACTTGCATTATCTCATTCATACGTTTTCTTTTTTTTTTTTTTTTTTTTTTGACACAGGTTCTTGTTCTGCGGCCCAGGCTGAAGTGCAGAGGTGCGATCTTGGCTCCTGCAATCTCTGCCTCCCAGGCTCAAGCGATCCTCCCACCTCGGCCTACCAACTACCTGGGACTACAGGCACATGCTGTCACAGCTACTTTTTGTATTTTTTGCAGAGATGGGGTTTTGCCCATATTGCCCAGGCTGGTCTCAAACTCCTAGGCTCAAGCAATCCTCCCACCTTGGCCTCCCAAAGTGTTAGGATTACATGCGTGAGCCACTGTGCAGGGCCTTTTTTTTTTTCTTTTTAGAGACAGGGTCTCACTCTGTTACCAGGCTAGAGTGCATTGGTTTGTTTGTCACTGATTTGTTTGTTTCTGAGACGGAGTCTCACTCTGTCACCCAGGCTGGAGTGCAGTGGCACAATCTCAGCTAACTGCAACCTCTGCCTTCTGGGTTCAAGCGATTCTCCTGCCTCAGTCTCCTGAATAGCTGGGATTACAGGCTTGAGCCACCAAGCCAGGCTAATTTTTGTATTTTTAGTAGAGACGGGGGTTTCACCATGTTGGCCAGGCTAGTCTCGAACTGCTGACCTCAAGTGATCTGTCCACCTCAGCCTCCCAAAATGCTAGGATTACAGGCGTGAGCCACCACACCTGGCCCACAGCTCACTGTTGATACAGAAACTAGAAATAAATTATTTAGGCCGATAGTGAGGGTTTTTACCAAGTAGTTCCTAAATCATTTCTTTTCTAACAAAGAGCAGCCTGAAAAATTGAGCTGCAGACATAAATAAACAAGCTGGAAGCTTGCGCAGGTAAATGCCAACAGCTGTGCCAATAGGAAAAGGCTACCTGGGGGTGAGGCATGTTCAACATGGAGGCTCCATTTCCCTTTTCTTTGTCAACCATGTGTACAGTAAAGAAACAGGCAACATGGCTCCGGCCAGGCAGAGGACCATTTGCATAATAAAAGATTCGGGTAGGGTAGCCAGCTTCTTTGCGTGCTATGTAAATGGCACACCTGGTCCATCCAATCTCTCGGGCTCTACATAACTCAGACACCGCCTCCTCAAGCTCGTCTATAAAATCCCTTGCGTTTCACCATGAGACCAAAAGTCCCACTCAGGAGCCCCTCTCTCTGTAAGAGAGAGAGGTATTCCCTTTTCTCTTCCTTTTGCCTATTAAACCAATGCTCTTAAACTCACTTCTTATGTGTCCGCATTCTTGATTCCCTTGGCATGAGACAAGAAACCTCTGATATTTATCCCAGACGACAACACCGCTTCTCTATGACTTCAAACTCCTGGGCTCAAATGATCCACCCGCCTCAGCCTCCTGAGTACCTAGGACTTCATGCACCACCATGCCCTGCTAATTTTTAACCATTTTTTTTTAGAGACTGGGTCTTGGTATGCTGCCTAGGCTGGTCTCAAACTCTTGGGCTCAATTGTTTCTCCTGCCTTGGCCTCCCAAAGTGCTGGAATTACAAATATGAACCACTGTACCCAGACTTTTATTATTTATTCCTTACAATAACCCTTAAAGGTATAGGAACTGCTGAGATCAATTTGATAAGAAAAGTGGGAAGATAGGTAAATTGCCCAAGGTCACCCAGTCACCGTGTTGTCTTCAGTTGCTTTATCTATAAGAAGGATCTGGACAAGATAATTTCTGAAGTGCATGCTAGTGTGCACCGCTAAAATTCTATGGCCATAATTGCAAGTTGTGAGACTGGTTCTTACAACTAAAAGTAATTGTTACCTTTAGAATCAATTATGCATTTCTGAGGCGCTTAACTATTTGAGGCCTACAGAGGGACATTTCAAGATGTTTCGTCGGAAACTTGAAAAATGAGTGCCAAAATCTAAAAAAAGAAAAAAGGGAGTGAAGATGCAATCGTTTCAATTAACCAATCAGGGGAGTCTAACAACCTCTACCTGTGAGCAAGTAATACCACAAATCCATTGTTGGTTGATGCAATAAATGTTATTGCAGGGGATTAGAACATCCTACCCCACCCCAAATATGTTACTTTTGAATAGGATTATTTTGAGCTGAAGACAATTGAGAAATAGCTGATGCAGAAGAAGCTCTTGGGGCTCACACCTGTAATCCCAGCACTTTGGGAGGCTGAGGTGGGAGGATTGCTTGAGCCTAGAAGGTTGAGAGTGCAGTGAGCCATGATTGTGCCCATGCACTCCAACCTGGGCAACAGAGCAAGATCCTGTCTCCAATTAAAAAAAAAAAAAAAGGCTCTTGGGCTTCTTTCCCCCGTCTGGCTAAGAACAGCATATAAATTGTAAGGGTGTCTCCCTTCCCCTCCATGAAAAGGAGCACAACTCAATCATTCCTGACTCTTAGTCCAGACTCTTATCAGGACAGGGATCAGACATAGCACTGAGAGAGGAATCTACATAAAAAACTTTACTAAGATAACTTTGGCCAGGTGCTGTGGCTCAGGCCTATAATCCCAGCACTTTGGGAAGCCAAGGTGGGTGGATCACTTGAGGGCAGGAGTTCGAGACCAACCTGGCCAACATGGTGAAATCCCATCTCTCTTTTTTTTTTTTTTGAGATGAGGTCTCACTCTGTCACCCAGGCTGGAGTGCAGTGACATGATCTCAACTCACTGCAACCTTTGCCTCCCAGGCTCAAGCAATACTCCCGCCTCAGCCTCTCTGAGTAGCTGGGACCACAGGCATGCGTCACCATACCCAGGTAATTGTTTTGTATTTTTGGTAGAGATGGGGTTTCTCCATGTTGCTCAGATTGGTCTCGAACTTCTGAGCTCAAGGGATCTGCTCACCTCTGCCTCCCAAAGTGCTAGGATTACAGGCGTGAGCCATTGTGCCTGGCCTGAAAACCCATCTCTACTAAAAATACAATAAAATAAAAATACCTGGGTATGTTGGCAGGTGTCTATAATCCCAGCTATTCGGGAGGCCGAGGCAACAGAATCGCTTGAACCTGGGAGGTGGAGGTTGAAGTGGGCCGAGATGGAGCCGCTGCACTCCAACCTGGGCCATGGAGCGAGAACCTGCCTCAAAAGAAATAAAATAACCTTTATCTTTCAATGGTTTCACCCCCACATATTTACCTCCCCACAGTTTGCTGCCCCTAAAAGCTGCAACCCCTTTCTCTTGTCACTTCTCTACAAATGTATCGTTCCATGTTAAGGTGATATATAAGCCCCGGATTTTAACCATCCCTTTGAGTTACTCATTACGGAGTTTCTCCTGTGTGTATGTGTGCTGTATACATTAAAAAACTCTGTTTTTCTCTTTTTAATCTATCTTTTATCAGTTTGATTCCCAGGACTCCAGCTGGAGAACCTAGGAGGGTAGAAGAAAAAGGTTCGTGTGTGTTTTTCCATCTACAGTGATGGTGGTACATTATTTTGGTTTTGATCTCTGTGGTCAGGGAACAATTAAGTAAGTGATGATAAGAGGTAGGAAAAAAAGACCTCCTTTGTGAAGATTATTTAGCAGTAGAAGTAACAAAAAGATGAGTTGCAAAAAGTAAGTGGAGTTTAAGAACAGGCAAGTGGTAACAACAGCAGGTAATGACTGAGACAACGTGATAATGATAAATTTAGAGAAATTTCTTATTATGTAAATAGATCCATTAGCAATAAGCAAAATTTTATTTTTTGATCAACTTGACTAAAAAGATAACTTTTGGCCCAGGCGCAGTGGCTCACACCTGTAATCCCAGCACTTTGGGAGGCCAAGGTGGGCAGATCACCTGAGATCAGGAGTTCGAGACCAGCCTGGCCAACATAGTGAAACCCTGTCTCTACTAAAAATACAAAATTAGCTGGGCGTGGTGGCACATGCCTGTAGTCCCAGCTACTCAGGAGGCTGAGGCAGGAGAATTGCTTGAACCTGGGAGGCAGAGGTTACAGTGAGCCGAGATTGTGCCACTGCACTCCAGCCTGTGCATCAGAGCGAGACTCCGTCTCAACATAAATAAAAAGATAACTTTTTACATGAAAAACAAAATGTATTACCCCAATAATTCTGGAGCCATTGTGATGACCTTGCAAAGAAGAGAGCAGTGTTTTTATAAAGATCATCAGTTCTTGAACTTTGACCAGTGTATTATACATAGACATGATTTCATCTGACATCAAAGTAGTAGGACTCTTTAATCTCCCTATTTTATTATTTCAACTAACATTTAAACTCAAGGATAATTCACTACTTCCCTTGGTTTGAATTTTCTGCATATAGAGTCAGATTTCTTATCTCTCTGTGTATACATGCCAACCTAAAGAATGTGGGTTTTTTTTACTCAAAGAGGAAAATGACTATGATTTTAAAAATTGACATTATAATTTTGTTCTGCCTCAGTTTTTCCTCCCAGCCTTGTCCCTTCCCCTGTTCACAGTGTATCCTTTGCTCCAGTAATACCCAATTTCCTATTGTTCCTCAATACATTCTGTCCTAGCTCTGTAACTTGGCACATGCTGTTCCCTCTAACTTCCCTTCTTACTTTTCCCCACCCTACAGACCTGGCTAACTCCTATTTACCCTTCAAGGCTCAGCTCAATTAAGTATCACTTTCTTGGCCGGGCGCGGTGGCTCACGCTTGTAATCCCAGCACTTTGGGAGGCCGAGGCGGGCGGATCACGATGTCAGGAGATCGAGACCACGGTGAAACTCTGTCTCTACTAAAAATACACAAAAATTAGCCAGCCGTGGTGGCGGGCGCCTGTAGTCCCAGCTACTCGGAGAGGCTGAGGCAGGAGAATGGCGTGAACCTGGGAGGCGGAGCTTGCAGTGAGCCGAGATCGAGCCACTGCACTCCAGCCTGGGTGAGAGAGCGAGACTCTGTCTCAAAAAAAAAAAAAAAAAAAAAAAGTAAAGTCAAACAGTTCCTGACTTGCAAATGACAGCACAAACAAGCAGCCCCTTGTGCTTCACTATTCTTGCTCCTGGGCCCTTCTGCTGCTGATACCTGCTTCCCTTTCATAAATGCCCCAGCTATTATTTCTGGAGGAGCTTTTAAAGGTCTGGTCCAGCTCCTCTTCTTGTGCGAGAAGTCTCCTCTGTCTCTGTTGCCCTGGAGCTGTCCACCTGCCTTACCCACATCCTACCTCTCATGGCAGACAGGGGCTCCAGGCTATGGAGTGTAAGATGAAAAGGACAGAAGTTATCATTTGAGCCCAGGAGGCGGAGATTGCAGTGAGCCAAGATCGCGCCATTGCACCTCAGCCTGGGCGACAGATGAGACTCCGTCTCAAAAATAAATAAATAAATAAATAGGAGAGGAGTGGTCAGATTTCAGGGACTAAACAAACATACTTTCAAGGCGTAGAAAAAGTTTTTACATGACTTATGAATTTGCTAAGTATTGGTAGGGTAGCCTACGAACTGCAATCTCAACTCACCATTACATTTCAACTTCCTTCAGTCTCTTTGGGAAAAGATATTTATTCATGTATTCCTAAAAGTGACCAATATGTCTTAGTTTGTTTGGGACTTTTCTGGAAATAGAAAGCAGTGAGCTGAGATCAAGCCACTGCACTCCAGCCTGGGTGACATAGCAAGACTCTGTCTCAAAAGAACAAAACAAAACAAAACATAAGTTCCAATTTCAAACCATCTCTTTGTGACCGTATGTGACTGTATGCTTTCAGAAAAATCCAGATCACCTCTTTTTTTTTTTTTTTTTTTTTGAGACGGAGTCTCGCTCTGTCACCCAGGCTGGAGTGCAGTGGCGCGATCTCGGCTCGCTGCAAGCTCCGCCTCCCGGGTTCACACAATTCTCCTGCCTCAGCCTCTCTGAGTAGCTGGGACTACAGGCACCCGCCACCATGCCCGGCTAATTTTTTGTATTTTTAGTAGAGACGGGGTTTCACCATGGTCTCGATCTCCTGACCTCGTGATCCGCCCGCCTCGGCCTCCCAAAGTGCTGGGATTACAAGCGTGAGCCACTGTGACCGGCCTCAGATCACCTCTTGAATGTTTTGCTGCTTAGAAATTTCTCCTGCCAGATGCCCTAAATCATCTCTCTCAAGTTCAAAGTTCCACAGATTTCTAAGGCAGGGGCAAAATGCCACCAGTCTCTTTGCTAAAGCATAGCAAAGTGACCTTTGCTCCAGTTCCCAAAAAGTTCCTCATCTTCATCTGAGACCACCTCAGCCTGGACTTTATTGTCCATATCACTATCAGCATGTCGGTGAAAACCATTCAGCAAGTTTCTAGTAAGCTCCAAACTTTCCCACATCTTCCTGTCTTCTTCTGAGCCCTCCAAGCTGTTCCAACCTCTGCTCATTACCCAATTCCAAAGTCACTTCCACATTTTCAGGTTATCTTTATAGCAGTACCTCACTCTGTTAGTACCAATTCTCTGTATTAGTCCATTCTCATACTGCTGTAAAGAACTGCCTGAGACTGGGTAATTTATGAAGGAAAGAGGTTTAGTTGACTCACAGTTATGCATGGCTGAGGAGGCCTTATGAAACTTACAATCATGGTGGAAAGAGAAGGGGAAGCAAGCACCTTCCTCACAAGACGGCAGGAGAGAGTGAGCGCAGGGAAAACTGCCACTTTTAAACCATCAGATCTCATGAGAACTCCCTCGCTATTATGAGAACAGCATAGGGGAAACCACCCCCATGATCCAATCACCTCCCACCAGGTCCCTCCCACAACACATGGGAATTACAATTCAAAATGAGATTTGGGTGGAGTCACAAAGCCAAACCATATTAATCCTCAATCCTCTTCTTATCCTATGTGATCTGCCCTGGACAATCTTGTTAAGTTTCCATAACTTCAACTCTCATCTGAACACTGAGGATTCCCAAATGTAAGCCCAGCTTTTTCTTCTGACCTCTGTTCTCTATTTCCGCCCTCAGCTGGAACATCTGTACTAGGATATGCATTGGCATTGTAGACATAGCAAAAATCCCATCACTAACATCATACTTAATGGTGAAAGACTGAATGCTTTTCCTTTAGCATCAGAAATAGGACAAGCATGTCCACTTTGCCACTGCCATTCAACGTTGCACTGGAGGTTCCAGTGAGGGCTATGAGGCAAGAAAATAAATAAATACAAGGTCTCCAGATTGGAAAATAAGAAGAAACACAATCTCTACTTGCAGGTTGTATGATCTTGTATACAGAAAATTTTCAGGAGGCTGAGGCAGGACAATCGCTTGAACCCAGGAGGCAGAAGTTGCAGTGAGCCAAGATCACGCCACTGCACTCCAGCCTGGGCGACAGACGGAGACTCTATCTCAAGAAAAAAAAAATTTCTCTTTCATCAAAGGTGGCTTATAAATAACAGATGAGATAAAGTCAGTCTTTCCAGCCGGGTGCAGTGGCACACGCCTGTAATCCCAGCACTTTGGGAGGCCGAGGCAAGCAGATCACCAGGTCAGGAGATTGAGACCATCCTGGCTAACATGGTGAAACCCCATCTCTACTAACAATACAAAAAATTAGCTGAGTGTGGTGTCAGGCGCCTGTAGTCCCAGCTACTCGGGAGGCTGAGGCAGGAGAATGGCATGAACCTGGGAGGCGGAGCTTGCAGTGAGCCGAGACCGTGCCACTGCACTCCTGCCTGGGCGACAGAGCGAGACTCCATCTCAAAAAAAAAAAAAAACAAAGCAATTTCATTTACAATAGCATCAAAAAAGAAAATACAGGCTAGATATGGTGGCTCTCACCTGTAATCCTGACACTTTGGAGGCTGAGGTGGGAGGATCACTTATGGCCAGGAGTTCGAGACCAATCTAGTTAATATAGTCAGAGCCCCATCTCCACAAAAATTCTTTTAAACATTTGCTGGGTGGGCTGGGTGCGGTGGCTCACGTCTGTAATCCCAGCACTTTGGGATGCCGAGGTGGGCAGATCACCCGAGGTCAAGAGTTTGAGACCAACCTGGCCAATGTGGCGAAAAATCGTCTCTACTAAAAATACAAAAATTAGCTGGGTGTGGTTGCAGGTGCCTGGAATCCCAGGTACTTGGGAGGCTGAGGCAGGAGAAACACTTGAACCCGGGAGGCAGAGATTGCAGTGAGCCAAGATGATGCCATTGCACTCCAGCTTAGGCGACAGACCGAGATTCCATCTAAAAAAAAAAATTTGCTGGGTGAGGCCCGGCACAGTGGTTCACACCTCTAATCCCAGCACTTTGGGAGGCTGAGGTGGGTGGATCACCTGAGGTCAGGAGTTCAAGACCAGCCTGGCCAACATGGCGAAAACCCATCTCTACTAAAAATACAAAAATTAGCCAGGCATGGTGGCAGGTGCCTGTGATCCCAGCTACTCAGGAGGCTGAGGCAGGAGAATCACTTGAACCCAGGAGGCGGAGGTTGCAGTGAGCCAAAATCAAGCCACTGCACTCCAGCCTGGACAACAGAGCCAGATTCCGTCTCAAAAAAAAAAAAAAAAAATTGCTGGGTGTTGTGGCATGCAGCTGTGTAGTTTCGCTACTCGGGAAGTTGAGGTGGGAAGAGGGCTTGAGTCCAGGAAGTTGAGGCTGCAGTGAGCTATAATTGCACCATTGAAGTCCAGCCTGTGTGACGCAGTGAGACCTTGTCTCAGAAAAATAAATTAAAAACAAAAATACAGCTGCCCGTGGTGGCTCATGCCTGTAATCCCAGCACTTTGGGAGGCTGAAGTAGGCAGATCACCTGAGGTCAGGAGTTTGAGACCAGTCTGGCCAACATGGTGAAACCTCTTCTCTACTAAAAATATAAAAATTAGCAGGGTGTGGTAGCATGCACCTGTAGTCCCAGTTACTTGGGAGGCTGAGGCAGGAGAATCGCTTGAACCCCAGAAGGCGGAGGTTACAGTGAGCTGAGATCACACCACTGCACTCTAGCCTGGGTGACAGAGCAAGAATCTGTCTCAAAATAAATAAATAAATAAAATACAAAGAAACACATTTAACAAAAGAATTGCATAATGTATACCCTGAAAACTACAAATATTGCTGGAATAAATTTTAAAAGATCTAAATCAATGGAAAGACATCCTATGTTCATGGATTGGAAGACTTAATATTGTTAAGATGGCAGTACTCCCCAAACTGAGCTACACGTTTAACACCACTCCTCTCCAAATCCCAGCTGTCTTCTTTGCAGAAATCAACAAGCTGATTCTGAATAGTTTGGAAATGCAAAGGACTAAGAATAGCCAATACAATCAGAAAGGGGAAGAATAAAATTGGAGGACACACACATTCTGACTTCTTATTTATGAGCCAGGGTCTCGCTCTGTCCCCCAGGCTGGAGGGCAATGGTGCAATCACAGTTTACTGCAGCCTCAAACTACTGGGCTCAAGTGATCCTCCCACCTCAGCCTCCTAAGTAGTTGGGACTACAGACTCTCGCCACCATGACTGGCTTTTTTTTTTTTTTTTTTGAGACAGGGTCTTGTTCTGTCACTCAGACTGGAGTGCAGTGATGAGATCAGGGCTCACTGAAGCCTTGACCTTCCAGGCTCAAGCCATCCTCCTACCTCAGCCTCCCAAGTAACTGGGACTACAGGTACATGCCACTATACCCAACTAATTTTTCGTTTGTTTGTTTGTTTGAGACAGTTTCACTCTTTGGCCCAGGCTGAAGAGAAGTGGTGCGATCTCAGCTCACTGCACCTCCGCTCCCTGGGTTCAAGCAATTCTCCTGCCTCAGCCTCCTGAGTAGCTGGGATTATAGGTGCTCACCACCATGCCCAGCTAATTTTTGTATTTTTAGTAGAGACAGGGTTTTGCCATATTGGCCAGGCTGGTCTTGAACTCCTGACCTCAGGTGATCCACCAGCCTCGGCCTCCCAAAGTGCTAGGATTATAGGCGTGAATCACCATACCAAGCTTCAACTAATTTTTTAAACTTTGTATATATTGGGTCTTGCTATGTGGCCAGGGCTGATCTCAAACTCCTGGGCTCAAGCTGTCCTCCGACCTAGGCTTACCAAAGTGCTGGGATTACAGGAATGGGCCACTATGCCCAGCCTACATTCTGATTTCTGAGTAAAGAAAAATAGCTCAGAGCAGTCTGGGACGTTGAGATGCAAAATTTATTGAGGCCAGAGAGACGTGAATATGTCAAGCTCCCCCACCCACCCAACATACACGTCCAGGGGCAATTGTTTAAAGGGATTTGGGGCCAGGCACAGTGGCTGACACCTGTAATCCCAACACTTTGGGAGGCAGAGGCAGGAGGACTGGTTGAGCCCAGGAGTTCCAGACCAGCCTGGGCAACATAGAGAACCCATCTCTACAAAAAATTTAAAAAAACAATTAGCTAGGTGTGGTGATGCACACCCAGATACTTACAGGGCTGAGGTGAGAGGACTGCTTGAGCCTGGGAGGTGGAGGCTGCAGTAATCAGTGATTGCACCAGTAAGGTCCAGCCTAAGCAAGTTTGAGACCCTATCTTAAACAAAACCAGAAGCAAAAACAAGCCAGGCGTGGTGGCTCATGCCTGTAATCTCAGCATTTTGGGAGGCCAAGGCAGGTGGATCCCCTGAGTCCAGGAGTTCAAGACCAGCCTAGGTAACATGGCAAAACTCTGTCTCTATAAAATAAAATAAAATAGAATTTAATCAAATTAAAAAGAAAAGTCAATGTATAGCCAATTAATAGTTTATGTTATTTTATGGTAAATTCTTGGTAAACAACTTAGGAACTACCTCTTCTTTTTTTCTTTAAAAATTCACTTATAGGCCAGGCACAGTGGCTCACGCTTGTAATCCCAGCACTTTGGGAGGCCGAGGCAGGCAGATCACGAGGTCAGGAGATCGAGACCATCCTGGCTAACATGGTGAAACCCCGTCTCTACTAAAAATACAAAAACATTAGCCAGACGTGGTGGCGGGCGCCTGTAGTCCCAGCTACTCGTGAGGCTGAGGCAAGAGAATGGTGTGAACCCAGGACGCGGAGCTTGCAGTGAGCCAAGATCGCACCACTGGACTCCA
Source organism: Symphalangus syndactylus (assembly GCF_028878055.3). NCBI lineage: Eukaryota > Metazoa > Chordata > Mammalia > Primates > Hylobatidae > Symphalangus > Symphalangus syndactylus. Next base: position 120,521,313 of record NC_072431.2, on the reverse strand, counting down.
GCCTGGGCGACAGAGTGAGACTCCTTCTCAAAAAAAAAAAAAAAAAAAAAAAAGAAAAAATTCACTTGTGACTGCTGATCACAGCATATATATATTCAAGGCAACTTAATCAAAGGTCCCAGGTTGCAGTCCTCAAACTTGACCCATATAAACTATCTTTTCAACAAATAATGCTGAAACAAATGGATGTCATATGAAAAAAAAAAACGAAGTTGGAACCCTAGCTCACTTCATATACAAAAATTAACTCCAGGCTAGGCATAGTGGCTTTGTCCTGTAATCCTAGCACTTTGGGAGGCTGAGGTGGGAAGATTGCTTGAGCCCAGGAGTTCAAGACCAGCGTGAACAATATAGTTCTTCGTTCCTACTAAAAATTAAAAAATTACCTGGGCATGGTGGTGTGTGTCTGTAGTTCCAGCTACTCAGGAGCCTAAGATGGAAGGATCACTTGAGTCCAGCAAGCTGATCATGCCACTGCACTCCAGCCTGGGCAACAGAGCAAGACCCTGTCACACCCACACCCACACACACAAAAATACCCTGTCTCTTAAAAAATTGTAAAAATTAGCCATGTGTGGTGGCGAGCATCTGTAGTCCTAGCTATTCAGGAGGCTGAGACAGGAGGATTGCTTGAGCCTAAGAGTTTTGGAAGTTGCAGTGAGCCAACTGCCATGATTGTGCCATTGCACTGAAGCCTGGGCAATTGAGCAAGAACCTATCTAAAAAAAACCCAAATAAATAAAATCAAATTGGACCATACACCCAAATGTAAGAGCGAAAACTATTAGAGTTTTAAAAGAAAACTTATGTGTACATATTCAGGAGCTTTCATTAGACAATGGTTTCTGAGATATGACATCAAAAGCACAAACAACAAAAGAACAAATGAATATATTTGTCAAAAGACAAAATTACAACACATTTAGTTTAAAAATCTTCATTGTTATTTATTTGTGATTCTAAACTCGGGCAATATATCATTCTATAAAACAGAATGAGTCTTCCAACGAACAAAGCAGAAGAGATTGCTTTTAAAAACAGGCAGAGAGGACTTCCTTATCACGCCAGAGATAGCTTTTATAGACAGGCAGAGGGGATGTCCTTATCATGCCAGCTAGAACTGGCCTGTTTGAGGATTTGGCTATTCTCTCTCTCTCTCCTGATTTCTCAGAAGGTCAGATAAAGATCCTAGTTTTGACTTAGTGACATGACATGCAATTTCAGCATGAGTAACTCTATTTTGGTTGGGTCTGTTAGGCCTAGGGCAGCAACTCGGTCCAAATCAATGGCCTCCTATAAATTTTATTCTACATATTGAACATCACTGAAATATAAAACTTTTTGCTTCCAAGGACACCATCAAGAAAATGAAAAGCCAAATCATAGAATGGGAGAAAATATATGCAAATCATATATCTAATAAGGCTGTTCTTTTTATAGTGTAGATATATAAATGGTAAGGATATGGAAAAATTGGAACTCTTGTACATTGCTAGAAGAAATGTAGGATAGTACAGCCTCTGTGGAAAACTATTTGGTGGTTCCTTCAGAAGTTAAACACGGAATTAACATATGACCCAGATATTCTACTCCTAGATATATATCCAAAATAATTAAAAACAAGTACTCAAATTCTGTTTTTTGAGACAGAGTCTTGCTCTGTTGCCTAGGCTGGAGTGCAATGGTGCGATCTTGGCTCACTGCAACCTCCAACTCCTGGGTTCAAACGATTCTTCTGCCTCAGCCTCCCGAGTAGCTAGGATTACAGACACCCACCTCCTTGCCCAGCTAGTTTTTGTATTTGTAGTAGAGATGGGGTTTCACCATGTTGGCCAGGCTGGTCTCCAACTCCTGAGCTCAAGTGATCCGCCCACCTCACCCTACCAAAGTGCTGGGATTACAGGCTTGAGCCACCCTGCCTGGCCAAATTCTTATACACCATTGATCATGGCAGTATCATTTATAATGGCCAATGGAAAAAACTCAAATTTCCATCAAATAATGAATGAATAAACAAAACATGGTATAGCCATACAATGAGTTACTATCCAGGCATAAAAAGAATGAGTACTGATACATGCTACAACATGGATGAAACTTGAAAACATTACGCATGTGAAAGAAGCCAGACACAAAAGGCCACATATTGTATGATTTCATTTAAATAAAATATCCAGTATAAGCAATCTATAGATATAAGAAAGAGACTAGTGATTGCCAGGGGCCAAGAAGAGGGCAATGGGAGTAACAGGGTTTCTTTTCTTTTTCTTTGCCAGTCTGATCTTATTTATTTGTTACTCACTTAGAAGTAGAAGCTCACAGAGAGGCAAGTCTGCGTCTCTTCACAATTTGTTCCTGGCGTTTTTCCTTAGCCTCCTTCATTCTCTTGGCCCAAAGCTTAGCATATTCTGCAGCCTCTTCTTTATTTTTCTTAGTACACTGCCTCTTCAGAGCAATACGCCGCCGTTTGTGCTGCAGGACACGTGGAGAAACAAGACGCTGAATCTTGGGTGCTTTGGTCCTAGGTTTCTTACCTTCTTTAAGGGCTTTCTTTAGAGAGATTAAAAAGTTTACGGATTCTGCTAGCTCTTTTGGGCCCCAGGCGATGAGGCACCATAGTATCAGTCAGTCCAGGAATATCCTTCTCTCCTTTTTTTACAATAACCGAGTTGAGAACACTCAGATTGGCATCCACAATGCAACCATGAACTGATTTTCTCTTTCTTTCTCCAGCTCTCCTTGGTCTGTAACAGGAATGCCCCTTACTCAGTAGCAGGTGGACACAGCCATGGGTCAAGACACGTGCTTCATGGGGAAACCTTATTTGTCGTTCCCACCACTGAGTCGGACCACATAACCCTTCCATTCTTCACCCAGAGCGTCAGCAGCAACTTCTGTGGCCATACGCTTCTCATAAAAAGTACGAAGTTTGGCCGGGCGCGGTGGCTCACGCTTGTAATCCCAGCACTTTGGGAGGCCGAGGCGGGCGGATCATGAGGTCAGGAGATCCAGACCACGGTGAAACCCCGTCTCTACTAAAAATACAAAAAATTAGCCGGGCGTGGTGGCGGGCGCCTGTAGTCCCAGCTACTCGGAGAGGCTGAGGCAGGAGAATGGCGTGAACCCGGGAGGCGGAGCTTGCAGTGAGCCGAGATTGCGCCACTGCACTCCAGCCTGCGCGACAGAGCAAGACTCCGTCTCAAAAAAAAAAAAAAAAAAAAAAAAAAAAAGTACGAAGTTTGCATTCATCATCCACTTCAATGGGTTTCTGGTGGCCAGTGGCTGGGAAGGAGATGTTCAGCTTCATCTTGAAGCATCCTTTTTTTTTTGAGGTGGAGTGCAGCAGCGTGATCTCAGCTCACTGCAACACCTGCCTCCCCAGTTCAAGCGATTCTCCTACATCAGCCTCCCAAGTAGCTGGGACTACGGGTGCGCTCCACCACGCCCGGCCAATTTTTGTATTTTTAGTAGAGGCAGGGTTTCACCGTGTTAGTCAGTATGGTCTCAATCTCCTGACCTCATGATCTGCCAGCCTCGGTCTCCCAAAGTGCTGGGATTACCGGCATGAGCCACCACGCCCAGCCAACAGGGTTTCTTTTTGGAATGATGATAATGTTCTGGATTTAGATAGCAGAGATAGTTGCACAAGTCTATGAATAGGCTAAAAGACATTGAATTGTACAGCTTAAATTGGAGAATTATATGTTAAGTAAATTGTATCTCAACAAGGGTTTGTAATTTACCAAGGCTTGGGTGAAAATCAATGTGTATAACTTTCAATGTAAGAGTTGGAAAAGTATCCCAAAAACGCTAACAGTGACTAGATGAGATGATGCATGTTCTATCTTTCTAAATGTAAGACATATTTTTACAGCATGAGTTCCTGCCTAAGATAAAATGGGTGTTTAAATATTGTATTTAAATGTTCTAAGTGTCAGACTTCCTTTCTTTAGCTTTTCCACAGATACAGAATTTTAGCTCTGGCTCAAACTCTGCATGTAAAATAAGAATAGAAAAATGTGACTCTTAAACTATAGATACTTAATAAAGACTAATTTGCAGGCATCATGGTGAAATAAAATGATTAAATTTTTTAAGATATAAAGCTCATTGTTCAAATAAAATCCAAGTTTTAAAATCTTAGATTGTATGAAATGGATGTGAAATGGATGAAAGTGTTATGAATGGCGCTGCTTTCCTTTATCTCCACTCCTCCAAACACAAACATGTCAGGGCACGCAGGTCTAAGCAGCTCCTTGGAGCACAGTTTAAAAGGTCTGAGGGACTCTAGCAGCCCAGTCGGCCCTGAATTGTGTAGTCTTTGGTAAGGTACAGAAACTCCATGGGCTCCTAACAGAAAACTCCTGTTTCCTATTTGTCAGATAAAGGGGGACCAACCTACAACTCCTTGAAAGCCCTTTTCTACGGTTGAAGTCTACAATTCTATGATCCTTAAAAAGCTAAAATAAAAGCTAGTAGCCACTGGCTTCTAAAATGTTTACCAATCACCCCAGAGCTTAAGGAACAAAGATCAAAACAAGCCTTGGGCTATAATCACCTTATCCAAACCTACAAAATAAACAGCAGACTAAAAATAGAGAAGGGTCAGGCTTCTTTCAAAGTGAAATGATCTGAACAAAGGGCAGCTGGTTTTCAGTGATCTTTCTTATCTCTTAGATAAAGTTTGTTAATGGACCATAAATACACAAAGGGTCTGGTTGCCAAGTATCCCTGCAAAAGGGAGGAGAGGCCGTTTATCACTTCCTGGGGGATGGGAGGGAGTAGCATCTCAAGGAGAAGTAGCACAAAAGGCCCCTCCTGAGATAGGAAACAGGCCCTGGGTCAGGCAGCTGTGGGTCCAGCAAACACTCTCAGACCTCAGAACAAGAAACCCGTTGAAGGCGTTGAAGGCGGGGCACAGTGGCTCCCGCCTGTAATCCCAGCACTTTGGGAGCCACAGGGAGAGGATTGCTTGAAGCCAGGAGCTAGAGACCAGCTTAGGCAACAAAGGGAGACCTGCCCGCCTGCATCTGTCTGTCCAAACAATTTAAAAATTAGCCGGGCATGGCCGGGCAAGGTGGCTCAGGCCTGTAACCCCAGCACTTTGGGAGGCCGAGGCGGATAGGATCACATGAAGTCAGGAGTTCGAGACTGGCCTGGCCAACATGGTGAAACCCCATCTCTACTAAAAATACAAAAAATTAGCCGGGCGTGGTGGCATGCGCCTTTAATCCCAGCTACTTGGGAGGCTGAGGCAGAGAGAATCGCTTGAACCAGGGAGGCGGAGGTTGCAGTGAGCCGAGATCGCACCATTGTACTCCAGCCTGGGCAAAAAGAGTGAAGCTCCTACTCAAAAACAAAACAAAACAAAAATTAGCTAGGCATAGTGGCATGCACCTCTAGTCCCAGCTCCTCGGAAGGCTGAGGTGGGAGGATGGTTTGATCCTGGGAGGTTGAGACTGCAGTGAGCTGTGATCACACCACTGCACTCCAGATTGACGACAGAGCAAGACCCTGTCTCAAAAACAGACAAAATACATATGTGTGTGCATGCATGCGTGTGTGTGTGTGTAAAACCTGTTAAAGAACTGGGGGGTGGGTGGAACAGAGATGGTGCTGGCCAAGGTGGGGAGAAGCTATATAGTATATGAAGGACAGGACAGACCTCACACATAAACACCTGAAGGAGCCTCAGCTGATACTCTCCTGATGACAGTCTAACTCTTTACACTCAAAATGGGGTCAGTGGACCATCAGCATAGGCAGCATCTGTGAGTTTATTAGAAATGCAAAATCTGGCCAGGCGCGGTAGCTAATGCCTGTAATTCCAGCACTTTGGGAGGCCAAGGTGGGTGGATCACCTGAAGTCAAGAGTTCGAGACCAGCCTGGCCAACATGGCGAAACCCCATCTCTACTCAAAATACAAAAAACATTGGCCAGGCGTGGTGGCACGCACCTGTAATCCCAGCCACTCAGGAGGCTGAGGCAGGAGAATTGCTTGAACCCAGCAGACGGAGGTTGCAGTGAGCCAAGATGGTGCCACTGCACTCCAGCCTGGGTGACAGAGTGAGACTCCTTCTCGAAAAAAGAAAGAGGCCAGGCGTGGTGGCTCACGCCTGTAATCTCAGCACTTTGAGAGGCCAAGGCGGGCGGATCACGAGGTCAGGAGATCGAGGTGGAGACCATCCTGGCTAACATGGTGAAACCCCGTCTCTACTAAAAATACAAAAAATTAGCCGGGTGCAGTGGCAGGTGCCTGTAGTCCCAGCTACTCAGGAGGCTGAGGCAGGAGAATGGTGTAAACCCGGGAGGCGGAGCTAGCGGTGAGCCGAGATTGAGCCACTGCACTCCAGCCTGGGCGCAAGAGCGAGACTCCGTCTAAAAAAAAAAAAAGAAAGAAAGAAAGGAAGAAAAAAGAAATCCAAAATCTCAGATCCAGTCCACACCTACTGATCACAGTCTGTATTTTAACAAGATTCCTGGTGATTGCCTGTGCATTGAAGCTTGGGTGTAGCTGGAAAAATACCTTCACAAAGACATCAACCATGCTGGTTTTACCTAGTGATTAGGGAAAACCCTGAGCACTCAATCCATTGTATCTATGAGTTCCAGCATTTTTTTTTTTTTTAAACAGGGTCTCCCTCTGTTGCTCAGACAACAGTGCAGTGGTGCAGTGCAGCGCAGTGGTGCAATCACCACTTACTGCAATCTCCACCTCCAGGGCTCCAGAGTAGCTGGCACCACACGTGCCATGCCACCATGCCTGCCTAATTTCCGTATATTTTTGGTAGAGATGGAGTCTCACCATGTTGCTCAGGCTGGTCTTGAAATCCTGGCTTCAAGAAATTCTCCTGCCTTGGCCTCCCAAAGTGCTGGAATTACAGGCCTGAGCCACTGCGCCTAGCTGTTAATTATATCTTATTTTATTTTATTTATTAATATTATTTATTTTTTAGTAGATACAGGCTTTTACCATGTTACTCAGGCTTGAACTCCCGGACTCAAGTGATCGGCCCACCTTGGCCTCCCAAAATTGCTGACATTACAGGAGTGAGCCACTGTGCCCGGCCTCCTTATTATTATTTTTTTTCCTGAGACAGAGTCTGGCTCTGCGCCCAGGCTGGAGGGCAGTGGCATGATCTTGGCTCACTGCAACCTCCGCCTCCTAGGCTCAAGTGATCTTCCCACCTTAGCTTCCTGAATAGCTGGGACTACAGATGCAGGCCACCATGCCTGGCTAATTTTTGTATTTTTAGTAGAGAGAGGGTTTTGCCATGTTGCCTGGGCTGGTCTTGAAATCCTGAGCTCAAGCCATCCACCCTCCTGGGCTTCCCAAATAGCTGGGATTATAGAAGTGAGCCACTGGGCCCAGCCCTGGCCCTACCTATAACTTAAAAAAAAAAAAAAAAAAAAGTCTGGGCATGGTTGCTCACACCGGTAATCCCAACACTTTGGGAGGTGAGGTAAGAGGATCACTTCAGGCCCTGAATGCAAGACCAGCCCAGAGGCTGGGCGTGGTGGCATGCGCCTTTAATCCCAGCTACTTGGGAGGCTGGGGCAGGGGAATCACTTGAACCCAGGAGGTGGAGACTGCAGTGAGCCAAGATCATGCCATTGCACTCCAGCCTGGCAACAGAGCAAGACTCCGTCTCAAAAATAAAATAAAATAAAATAATAATAATAATAATAAAAGACCATCCCAGAAAACAAAGTGAGGTCCTGTTTCTACAAAAAAAATTTTTTTTAAATTAGCTGATTATGGTGGCACATGCCTGTAGTCCCAGCTACTTGGGAGGCTGAGGTAAGAGGATTGTTTGAGCGAGCAGTTGGAGGCTGCAGTGAGCTATGATTGCACCACTGCACTCTAGCGTAGGCAAAAGAGTGAGACCTTTCTGGAAAAAAAGAAACAACTGCACATTATTGGCATGGTGGTATGCTAGGAACACACTAGACTGTAAACTCCATGAGGGCAGGAACCATGCCTGGTTTGTTCAACACAATATCCCCAGCATGAATTTGGCATGCACCTGACATATGGCTCAGGAAATATCTGAAATGAAATATCTGAATATTTGAATGAAAGACAAGTTGAAGTGAATGAAAAGCAAGTTGATTCTCCATGAACATATCATTTTCAGGTATGTTCTCCATGGACATACCTGAAAATGGAATAGACATTAGCTGCACTTAGATGAAACTACTCTACTTTAATCCCTGGATTTGCATGAAATCAAGGATGAATTTACCTGACAGTGAAAAGGACCATGAATCTTGTGTGTGTCGATATCATATGATGTTTATCATCGTAACTTAATTGTTTTACATTGAATTTTAATAGATTTTTTAATTTTTATTTTATTTTTTTATTTTGAGACGGAGTCTTGCTCTGTCACCCAGGCTGGAGTGCAGTGGTGCGATCTTGGCTCACTGCAACCTCCGCCTCCCGCGTTCACGCCATTCTCCTGCCTCAGCCTCCCGAGTAGCTGGGACTACAGGCACCTGCCACCACGCCTGACTAATTTTTTATATTTTTGGTAGAGATGGGGTTTCACCATGTTAGCCAGGATGATCTCGATTTCCTGACCTCGTGATCCGCCCGCCTCGGCCTCCCAAAGTGCTGGGATTACAAGCATGAGCCACCGCGCCTGGCCTTTTTTTATTTTTTTGAGACAGTTTCAGAAAAGAAGTTTCACTCTGTCACCCAGGCCGGAGTGCAATGGGGCAATCTCAGCTCACTCCAATCTCTGCCTCCCGAGTTCAAGTGATTCTTCTGCCTTAACCTCCCAAGTAGCTGGGATTACAGGCATGCACCAAAAAACCCGGCTAATTTTTGTATTTTAGTAGAGACACAGTTTCACCATGTTGGCCAGGCATGGTTATTATTTTTTTTTTTTAGAGACAGATTATCGCTGTGTTGCCCAGGCTGGCCTTGAACTCCTGGGCTCATGCGATCCTCCTGCCTTAGTCTTGCAAAGTCCTAGGATTACAGGTGTTAGCTACTATGCCCAGCCTAGTTCAATAGTTTCAACTTTACCATAATATGAGGAAAACTTGAGCCTAATATTGGTCTGTCTTATCTGTTCCAGTTTCTCAAATACTATTTATTTTACAGGAAGGGTCTTGCTCTGTCACCTAGGCTGGAGTGCAGTGGCATGATCATAGCTCACTGTGGCCTCAAACTCCTGGGCTCAAGCAACACTCTTGCTTCAGCCTGCAAAGAGCTAGGATTACAAGTGTGAGCCACTGCGCCCGGCATAGTTTCTGAAATGCTTTTACAAATGCTACTTATGGCAGCATTAGCTATAAAAAAGGCCCTGTACATGAGTCCTGCCATGGGAGGCTTGGGCAAATATTGGGGAAATAGGAAGTTTATCTTTGGCCCTTTCAGGATTAAAAAAAGAAAAATTTTAGTGTAATATTTAATACATACAAAAGAATGTGTTATTAAATATAATAGAATAAACACTCTGCTTAAGAACAAGAACATTATCAATATGAGGACTTACTTCCTTTTGGGATCTTATGCCAATTTCTGAAAAGGTCTGGGTTCTAGCTACCTAGCATTAACATAAAAGGTTCGAGAAATAGACATTCAACAAGCTGCTCTCTGATAATGGCTTTAGATTTTTCTCATCTTTGGGTGTATAATTTTTTTTATTTTTATTTTGTGGAGGCAGAGTTGTGCTATGTTACCCAGGCTTGTTTCAAACTCCTGGCCTTAAGCAATCAGCCTCCCAAAGTGTTGGGATTACAGGTGTGAGCCACCACACCTGGCCTCGTAAAAACTGCTATAGCATTTTTTTTTTTCTGATAATAGAAGTGTATACCTTCCCTGTAGAAAAATTTTAAAATAGGGAAAAGTGTGAAGAATATAAAAATAACCATTATAGCCGGGCACGGTGGCTGACGCTTGTAATCCCAGCACTTTGGGAGGCCGAGGCGGGCGGATCATGAGGTCAGGAGATCGAGACCACGGTGAAACCCTGTCTCTACTAAAAATACAAAAAAAAAAAAATAAGCCGGGCGTGGTGGCGGGCGCCTGTAGTCCCAGCTACTCGGAGAGGCTGAGGCAGGAGAATGGCGTGAACCCGGGAGGCAGAGCTTGCAGTGAGCCGAGACTGCGCCACTGCACTCCAGCCTGGGCGACAGAGCAAGACTCCGTCTCAAAAAAAAAAAAAAAATAACCATTATATCCACTCTCTCCAGAAAATTAACCCTTTAAAACACACACACACACACACACACACACACACACACACACACACACGAATACATTTTAATAGCTAGCTTGAGTTCCTTTCAAGACAAAAAGATATGAATATTTCTTGTGGAATTTCAGGCACTGTTGCAAGCTGGTGGGAAATCTATCTGGGGTTAAAATCTTCTCAAATTGTAGCAAAGTATTTGCATTTCCAGAAAGACAGCATTATATTGATACTCCCAAATAGTCAGATATTAAGTAACTCAAACAGCTCTGGGCCCATGATATCAGTGTTAATAATTTGACATTAGGTGGGCACGGTGGCTCACACATGTAATCCCAGCACTTTGGGAGGCCGAGGCAAGTGGATCACCTGAGGTCAGGAGTTCGAGACCAGCCTGGCCAATATGGTGAAACCCCGTCTCCACTAAAAATACAAAAATTAGCCAGAGGTGGTGGCCACATGCTTGTAATACCAGCTACCCAGGAGGCTGAGGCAGGAGAAATGCCTGAACCTGGGAGGTGGAGGTTGCAGTGAGCTGAGACCACACCATTGCACTCCAGGCTCGGCAACAAGAGTGAAACTCCATCTCAAAAAAAAAAAAAAAAAAAAGACATTATAATTCAAACAAGTTGGCATCAAATTCATATACTCACAATAAGGTTTTATAAGAGCATTTAGGCAACTTCATGTTAAGTAAGCATATGCCTGGTGCCTCGTGCATTCATATGTCCGCAGATGAACATGTACCTGGACTAATGGGTGGTGACACAGTCAGGAAAGGTGAACAGTGAGACGCCAGAACGGAACTAGGATACAGAAAAACCTTAGTGCCTCCTACTAAACTAGCGGTGAACCAGACAATACTGTGCAGGCAGTTGTCTGTATCTGGGGAGCAAATGAGGAGATGAGCATTCAATGAAAGGCAGATTTCAAGTGTGTATCACAGGAATGTCTTTTCTTAGTTCAGCAGTGACAACCAGTCTAGCAGGTTCTTCTTGCCTTGTTGGGGGAAAAGCCTGTACAAACAGGTAACTTTTGCGTAATGTCTTTTGGATTAACAAAATTTATGTTTTTGTGTGAGGACCCTTCAACTAAGAAGAGATCATATCAAGAGACTAAGAAAGATGCTTTTCTAGCTGAGGTAATATTTCCCCTGTAGTTTTAGTCTCTAGGGCTTGAGAAATAACATCTGTTTACAAGGTTTGTGGGTGGAGCTTGGAGGTGTCAAGTTCAGGAATTTTGAATTAGATACAAGGCCAGGATGGAACAAGAATTTAAAAAAAATGCCAAAGATAGGATCCAAAATATGTAGAACCAAATAAACTAAAATCAGAATCCAAAGCTAAGTTCAAAAATCACATTGTCAAGACAGAAAAGATAAATAGTAAGATTCAGAATACAAAGGGAGTACAGGAAGACTGGTTTCAAATAGCAAAGCTTCTGTATATTTTTCTAAAGAGGGTTAAAAATGTAGACAGTCACCTATGTGAGTGGATCTGGCAAAGCTGGATGAGAGATGAAGTAACTTCATCCCTTATTTGGCCAAAGGTTCATATCTGGCAGCCAACCCTGATACCTGACTATATAGTATGTTATGGATTAAATCAGCCAGTACAGGTATTTAATAAATAATGTTAAGCAAATAAATTAGTACACCTTACATTTGTTTAAATTGTTATATTGAGAAGGAGTTCCTGATAATTAATTTTTAGTTATAATATTTGTAGGCAGAAATGATTGTGTGCTCACTTGGAAGAAGTCATCACTTGTATCAAACAAGGAATTATGTGTATGCCACAAAAAACTATTGCCAAAAATCTAACACTAATAGCCCAGCCTTGCAAAAGCCACTTACCCACTAATCATAGTTTTGCTAGCCTGGTCTTCCTATTATAGCTTTAGCTTTCAAGTTCAGCATTCTGGTGATTATTTATTCCTTTTGGTTTCATAGCTAAAAACTGTATTTGGTGTTGAGTAGGGCTATGTGTTGACTAGGGCTGTGTGGTCCAGACAGGAGTAGGAATGGTTAAACAAGAGGTAGATTAAGACATTTTTACCTTCCTCTTCTTTCTGATATGAAAATACACATAGGGTTATTGCTAAACATCATGTTTAGATGACACTTAGATCAGGCAAGATTTTACTGGAAACACACTTACAGGCTAAAAACATGTTTTCTGGTCGGGCGCGGTGGCTCATGCCTGTAATCTCAGCACTTTGGGAGGCTGAGGTGGGTGGATCACTTGAGGTCAGGAGTTTGAGAACAGCCTGGCTAAAACGGTGAAACCCCGGCTCTACTAAAAATACAAAAACAAGCCGGGTGTGATGGCGCACGCCTGTAATCCCAGCTACTTGGGAGGCTGAGGCAGGAGAATTGCTCAAACCCGGGAGGCGGAGGTTGCAGTGAGCCGAGATCATGCCACTGCACCCCAGCCTGGGTGACAGAGCGAGAATTGGTCTCAAAAACGTTTTCCATATTTCTTTTTTTTTTTTTTTTGAGACGGAGTCTCGCTCTTTCACCCAGGCTGGAGTGCAGTGGCGCGATCTCGGCTCACTGCAGGCTCCGCCCCCCGGGGTTCACGCCATTCTCCTGCCTCAGCCTCCCGCGTAGCTGGGACTACAGGCACCCGCCACCTCGCCCGGCTAATTTTTTGTATTTTTAGTAGAGACGGGGTTTCACCGTGTTAGCCAGGATGGTCTCGATCTCCTGACCTTGTGATCCGCCCGCCTCGGCCTCCCAAAGTGCTGGGATTACAGGCGTGAGCCACCGCGCCCGGCCAATTTTCCATATTTCAAAATATATCATATCTTGGTTATCTGCACAAACTGAATAGGAAGGCTTTTTTGAGACAGGGTCTCAGTCTGTTGCCCAGGTTGGAGCACAGTGGTGCTATTACAGCTCACTGCAGCCTCAACCTCCCAGGCTTAAGCAATCCTCCTGCCTCAGCATCCTGAGTAGCTAGGAGCATAGGCACATGCCATGCCACCATGCCTGGCTAATTTTTTTTTTTTTTTTGGTAGAGATGGGGTCTTCTGATGTTGCCCAGGCTGGTATTGAGCTCCCGGGCTCAAGCAATCCTCTTTTTTTTTTTTTTTTTTTTTTTTTTGAGACGGAGTCTCGCTCTGTCGCCCAGGCTGGAGTGCAGTGGCGCAATCTCGGCTCACTGCAAGCTCAGCTTCCCGGGTTCACGCCATTCTCCTGCCTCAGCCTCTCTGAGTAGCTGGGACTACAGGCGCCCGCCACCACGCCCGGCTAATTTTTTGTATTTTTAGTAGAGACAGGGTTTCACCATGGTCTCGATCTCCTGACCTCGTGATCCGCCCGCCTCGGCCTCCCAAAGTGCTGGGATTACAAGCGTGAGCCACCGCGCCCGGCCAAGCAATCCTCTTGCCTCAGCCTCTTAAGATGCTGGGATTACAAGCTTGAGCCACTGCACCTGACTTCTAATTGACTCCGAATATATATATATATATATATATATTTTTTTTTTTTTTTGAGACAGAGTCTTGCTCTGTTGCCCAGGCTGGAGTGCAGTGGCATGATCTCGTCTCACTGCAACCTCTGCCTCCCTGGTTCAAGCAATTCTCCTGCCTCAGCCTCCCGAGTAACTGGGACTACAGACACGCGCCACCACTCCTAGCTAATTTTTTGTATTTTTAGTAGAGACAGGGTTTCACCGTGTCAGCCAGGATGGTCTTGATCTCCTGATCTTGTGATCTGCCCACCTCAGACTCCCAAAGTGCTGGGATTACAGACATGAGCCACCGTGCCCGGCCATATAATTCTTAATAGTCCCCACACTTCATGCCAATGAAGTCTCAAAATTCTTCTGGTAGCATGAACTCTATAAGGATTTTCTTCATCATAATCAAGTTCAGACTAATCTCTTGCTACACAAAGTGACTTCATGAGTTTATTTAGATTTAGTTTTCCTAATTCCCCACCTTGATCAGCTAAAGGTTTTTTTTTATCAGTTTCCTCTCATTGTTTTGTTCTCTTTCCACTTGGCTTTAGAATAAAGAGATGATAGTCACAAAAACACATCCTTAGGTTGACAGAGTAAGTTCCAGATCCACAGGGAATCATTTGCTATTCTTCTTTTAAAAAGAGCAACCTCCCTTACCAATAGAAATCCAGCTGTTCTTTATTTGCTTTTGTTTCCTTCAGAATCCACTTCTGATAGACTATCTTATTTTTTAACTTATTCCAAAACCTAGTCTTCATTTAAACATTTTATAGCTTTCACTAGATAACTGTAATATGTGTACACTGAATACGTGTACACGGTTAAGCAAATTGAAGACCTCATCAGCCTTTGTGGTGTTTTTTCTACACACGTGTGTGCATATGAATTTCACACAAATTTAAAAAGTGATCTGGTGCATATATATGTGTGTGTATGTATACACATATATTTGTGTGTATGTATACACATATATTTGTGTGTATATGTACGTATGTATATATGTGTGGGCATATATATGCACATATATATGTGTGTGGGTGTATAATTCTTTAGAACAGGTTGCCCAGGCTGGAGTGCAGTGGCACAATCTCGGCTCACCACAACCTCCACCTCCCAGGCTCAAGCCATCCTCTCGCCTCAGCTTCCGAAATAGCTGGGACTGCAGGCAGGGACCATTATGTCCGGCTAATTTTTGTATTTTTTGGGGGTAGAGACAGGGTTTCACTGCGTTGCCCAGGTTGGTCTGGAACTCCTGAGCTCAAACGATCTGTCTACCTCAGCCTCCCAAAATATTGGGATTACAGGTGTGAGTCACTATGCCCAGCCTGGTTGCTGAGTTTTGATTGGCCGACATAGGTCATGGCCAAAGGGTTGTTAAGGTGGCATTAACAGGAACATTAAAGTCCCAAAGTTAAGTAGATGTGTGGGTTTTCCTGGAACTCAGAGTACATGTGTCACCCAAGTTTTAGTGCAGTGGTGCAATTATGGCTCACTGCAGCCTCAACCTCCTGGGCTCAAGCAATCCTCCCCATTCAGCCATCCCAGTAGCTGAGACTACAGCCATGTGCCACCATGCCTAGATAATTTTTAAATTTTTTGGCCCGGTTCGTTGGCTTATGCCTGTAATCCTAGCACTTTGGGAGGCTGAGGCGGCTGGATCACCTGAGGTCAGGAGTTCGAGACCAGCCTGGCCAACATGGTGAAACCCCATCTCTACTAAAAATACAAAAAATTAGCCAGGGGTGGTGGTGGGCACTTGTAATCCCAGCTACTCAGGAGGCTGAGGCAGAGAATTGCTTGAACCCGGGAGGCGGAGGTTGTAATGAACTGAGATATTAAAGTAATTCAAATTTTAATGTTTTGTTTTGTTTTGTTTTGTTTGAGATGGAGTTACACTCTTGTTGCCCAGGCTGGAGTGCAATGGTGTGATCTCGGCTCACTGCAACCTCCACCTCCCATGTTTAAGCCATTCTTCTGTCTCAACCTCTCGAGTAGTTGGGATTACAGGTGCACAGCACCACACCCAGTTAATTTTTAATTTTTTTTTTTTTTTTTAGTAGAGATGGGGTTTTACCATGTTGGCCAGGCTGGTGTTGAACTGCTGACCTCAGGTGATCCACCCGTCTCAGCCTCCCAAAGTGCTGGGGTAACAAGTGTAAGCCACTGCTCTTGGCCCCTTTTTTTTGTTTGTTTTTGTTTTGAGACGGAGTCTTGTTCTGTCACCCAAGCTGGAGTGCAGTGGCATGATCTCGGCTCACTGCAACCTCTGCCTCCCGGGTTCAAGCAATTCTCTTGCCTCAGCCTCCTAAGTAGCTGGGACTACAGGTGCGTGCCTACACACCTGGCTAATTTTTTTGTATTTTTAGTCAAGATGGGGTTTCACCATGTTGGCCAGGCTGGTCTTGAACTCCTGACCTCATGATCCACCCACCTCAGCCTCCCAAAGTGCTGGGTTTACAGGTGTGAGCCACCACCCAGCCTGGGACTTTGCTTTTATATAATTTCAATTTCTAAAACTCATTGGAATTAATATTTTTAAAACATGCATCAAGTTCAAAATATAAGCAAAAATCATTCTAACACTTTTGTTTTTCACTTTAATTGAATAAAGGGAGAGCAATTGGCAGGGGAGACTTGGTAGTGGAGGGAGACAACAGAGAAGGCTGGGTATGAAATAATGTTCTGGATGGGTATATACGTAATAGTAAGAAAAAAAATTCTGGCTATGAATAAAGTCTTAAGTAATCAGATAATTGGGAAGCTACCACCAATCCCAATTCCTGTCTCCAGGAACCCTCTTTATTTTGTTTTATTTTATTATAGTTTTTTTTTTTTTTTTTTGAGACGGTGTTTTGCGCTTGTTGCCCAGGCTGGAGTGCAATGGCATGATCTTGGCTCATCGCAACCTCCGCCTCCTGGTTTCAAGCAATTCTCCTGTCTTAGCCTCCCAAGTAGCTGGGATTACAGGCGTGCACCATCACACCCCACTAATTTTGTATTTTTAGTAGAAACAGTGTTTCTCCATGTTGGTCAGGCTGGTCTGAAACTCCCGACTTCAGGTGATCCACCCTCCTTGGCCTCCCAAAGTGCTGGGATTACAGGCATGAGCCACCGCGCCCGGCTTTATGCTTTTAACTAAGTGTCTTGTAATCCCCAAGAGTTAGGCAAGTAGTGGGAACAGACTTAGAATTTCTGAAGAAACCTGTTTTCTTTTTTTCATTTCTTAACTAATGATCCCCATTAGGAGCTATTAGTACATCAAAAGAGTATGAAAAGTGGCAATTAAACTTGGCGACTAAACACAATTTCCCTTTGACAAGCTAATAAAACATACTTTAATGATCCTTAATGAAGGCAGCAGTAAATAAACCATTGAGAATTAACATATTCAAGTCAGTTAAGACAGAATTTGCTAATGTGCTGTTCTCTTTTATATATTAAAGGTTACTGCTATCACAGAAGTGTTCCTATTTAATATTTAAAGCTCTGGACCCAACTCAAACAACTTTCTTACATATATAGCACAAGGAAGAAATATGGAGAGTAAGAGGCCCAGAGATTTCAGACATGTTCAGGCATATCTGCAGGACTGGAGAGTTGGGGCCAGTTGGGGTCTACCTGCACTAGGGTTTCAGTAGTCCCAGGGAGAGAACAGTGACCAGAAACATGGAGGCTGAAGATTGTTGGAGACAACAGACTTCTAAATGCTCCTGTTAATTATTTTATTTATTTATTTAGAGATGGGGTTTTGCTATGTTGTCCAGGCTGGACTTAAACTCCTGGGTTCAGGCAATCCTCCTGCCTCAGCTTCTGTAGTAGTTGGGACTACTGGTGCAGGCCACTGTTGCTAGCTCCTTTTACTTATGTGACTGATTCACTGACAAATAGTTATGGAATATTACTACTGCTTTAGGTAACAGGGATAGAATGGTGAATAAAATAAAGTTTCTGCCCTTATGGAACTTACAGTGTTAGTAGGGGAGATAGGGAATAGACACATAAATAAATAATGTCAGTGACCAGAGTATGGGAAGAATTTAAAATAGGCTGAATGATAGAGAGTAATGTGCATGCTCTTTTAGACAGGGTGGAAAGGGAATCCCTACTTGGGAGGCTGAGGCAGGAGAATTGCTTGAACCTGGGAGGCGGAGGTTGCAGTGAACTGAGATCGCGCCACTGCACTCCAGCCTGGGCAACAGAGCGAGACTCTTGTCTCAGAAAATCAAAACAGAACAGTTACAGTGCCTAACACAATGTTAATTCTTTTTATTCTGGCACCTCACTGGAATGTTTGGCTAATAGGCACTCAATAAATAGTTAATGAAACTCTTTATCATAACGTACCAGTAAAACCACTGGCATCTCAGCCATAGGTAGCTGCTTCTATTTAACGTGGCTTACAAAATCGTATCACATATTTTTAAATAAAAACAGCCTTCTTTTCCTCCAATTTGAAACATGGGATTTTTTCTGCTCTAGTTTCTGGCCTGTCTCGGCTCTAGATCAGTTGGTTGATGTCCCCTGCCACCATATAGTGGTAGTTGTCCCGTCTTTACCTGTTGCTATGTTAAAATGAAGAAAACAGCTTCCCCATTTGTGTTGAGATGTGTAATATGATTAGAATGCATAGCTGCTTTTTCCATCTCCAGTGATTCCTCTACTGATATGGTTCTACCGTTTATTACATCTTTTCTTCCATAATCTCTTTCTCCCAGGGTACCTGAAACAGTTTCTCTGGATTAAGGCATAGAATGGTGTGGATGCTATGCCAAAAATCTAGGAACGCTCTCTCCTCCAGGTGAGCACCTTCCCCCTCTAGTACACTGCTTAAGGTATCATTGCCTGCCCTTCTTAGTTGCTCAGTGCACTTTAGTCACATGACTACCTTGCCATTCCCATCCCTCTACTCAGAATGCTCTTCTCCCAGGTATCTTCTGTGACTACTTCATTCCGGTCTCTTTTCAAATGTGACCTTCTCAGAGAGGTCACATTTGAAAATAGAATAGGCCACACCCAGCCTATTTAATTTAATTCTTATAAAAACTCTAAGGCTCACGCCTGTAATCCCAGCACTTTGGGAGGCCGAGGTGGGCAGATCACCTGCGGTCGGGAGTTTGAGACCAGCCTGACCAACATGGAGAAACTCCATCTCTACTAAAAACACAAAATTAGCCGGGTGTAGTGGCACATGCCTGTAACCCCAGCACTTTGAGAGGCTGAGCCGGTTGGATCATTTGAGGTAAGGAGTTCGAGACCAGCCTGGCCAGCATGGAGAAACCGCCTCTCTACTAAAAACACAAGAATTAGCCGAGCGTGGTGGCATATGCCTGTAACCCCAGCTACTATGGAGGCTGAGGCAGGAGAATCGCTTGAACCCGGGAGGAGGAGGTTGCAGTGAACTGAGATTGTGCCACTGCACTCCAGCCTGGGCGACAGAGTGAGACTCTCTCTCATAAAAGCAAAACAAAACAAAACAAAAAAAACCCTCTAATAAGCCTTACAGGCCAGGCATGGTGGCTCATGCCTGTAATCCCCGCAGTCTGGGAGGCCGAGGCAGGCGTATTACCTAAGGTCAGGAGTTCCAGACTAGCCTGGCCAACACGGTGAAACCCCGCCTCTTCTAAAAATACAAAAATTAGCCAGGTGTGGTGGTGCTTGCCTATAGTCCCAGCTACTCGGGAGGCTGAGGGAGGAGAACCACTTGAACCTGGGAGGCAGAGGTTGCAGCGAACCGAGATCATGCCATTGCACTCCAGCCAGGGCAACAAGAGTAAAACTCCATCTCAAAAAAATAAGCCTTACAATAACAGTAAAATACACCAGTTACTATTAGTACTATTATTATTTGCATTTCACAGATGCAAAGACCAAAGCTTAGAGAGATTACACAGCAAATGGTGGAGCTGGGATTTAAATACAGGCAGTTTTACTCCTAATTCATTACACTGAGTGTTACAAGCTGCTACCTTATTCTTGCTGCTGTAGCTTTGTTGTGCTCCAAGGTTAGTACTGTCTAATGAAGCCTGGACTAAAAATGGTTTGTTCCACTTATCTTGTATTCATTACTGTCAGCTGAAAGACGCCACTTATAAGTGTCCTTTTTGATTCTGCTTTGAGGGCAGTGGTGGAGACAGCTGATAAGCATTTTGTACCTTTCTATATGTCAACCATATTCCAGCCCTTAATCCCAAGATCTCAATTGGAAAGGAGTCTGTCGAGAAGGAGGAACGGTCAGGTTGCTGAGGAAGTTTGAACTGTGAAGTAGAATATCTAATTGAGATGGCAGCAACGCTGGCAGGAAGAGATGGAAGCCAGTGTTAGGATGGAGAGAAATGGCAGTGAGGTGATAATGAAAATGCCAAATGAATTTTGTCTGGTTTTCATTTAATCTTTCAACAATACCGCAAGCTAAGTACTTAACCTGAGAGGTTAGGCAAACTTGTCCAAGTCCAAGCTGGTAAATTGCAGAGCCAGAATATGAACTCACATCTGTTAGTCCATATTGTCTGAAGTGTCTGTTACAGGGTTAAACCATTATAACTGCCACTATTTGGAAAAATAAAGATATTTATGAAAAATGTATATTGCCAGTTTTGCTAAATGCCACCTTGCCAGGCAGGAAAATTAATCTCACAGAAAGCAAGGTGGCTGAATTTTAGCACATAGTCTAAAACTTGGCACTTTCATATAAAGGAGAAAGTGACAAACTTTAATAAGACACTTGGTAGGGAAAATTTTTATCTTAAGTCCAAATTTATCTCCATTACAGTTAGTATATGTGCTGCCAAAGCGAGCCATCTCCATTATAGTTAAAACCATGTTAGTAAGAAATGTGTTTGAAGAGGGCTGCTACGAGCAGGGCAAAGAGTCCTTGAGAAACTGATTATTCTGTTTTATTATTGAGTGCTATTCCCTGCTTCTTCCAACCTTGTAATGCTCTTAAGGCACAATGTTATAGGAAAATAATTTAAAATCAAGAACTTATTCTAGGAAGGACTCCCTTTCCAACAAAGAATTGCAATAGTTTAGTTATAGGAAGCCTAAGAATTTCCCGCATATCTATGAAATAACTATTAACATATTATTTTTCCTCAAATCAACTTTATACATAACTATTTAAACAGAAATCTCAAAATGATCAGTGATACAGGTTACACATGGCTCTCAATCAATAGGCTATTTATTTATTTGAGACACAGTCTCACTCTGTCACCCAGGCTGGAGTGCAGTGGCGCAATCTTGACACACTGCAACCTCTGCCTCCCAGTTTAAGCAATCCTCCCACCTCAGCTTCCCGAGTACCTGGGACTACAGGTGTGCACCACCATACCCACCTAATTTTTTGTATTTTTTAGTAGAGATGGGGTTTTGCCATGTTGCCCAGGCTGGCCTCAACCTCCTGAGCTCAGGCAATCCGCCCGCCTTGGCCTCCCAAAGTGTTAGGATTACAGGCGTGAGCCACCACGCCTGGCCTAGGCTCTTCAGTTTATAATGTTACAAACTTTTTTTTGTTTTTTGAGACGAGGTCTGGCTCTGTCACTCAGGCTGGAGTGCAGTGGTGCAATCTCTACCTTCAGGGCTCAAGCTATCCTCCCAGCTCAGCCTCTTGGGTAGTTGGGACTACAGGAGTATGCCAGCATGCCCAGCTAATTTTTGTATTTTTTGTAGAGATGGGGTTTTGCCATGTTGTCCAGGCTGGTCTTGAATTCCTGAGCTCAAGCAATCTGCCTGCCTCTGCCTCCCAAATTGCTGGGATTACAGGTGTGGGTCACTGTGCCCAGCAAAATTAAAACAAAAAAACTAGCCATTTTTGGGAAATGCAGTCTCTTCTTTTTTTTATTTTTTTTTAATTTTTTTTTGAGACAGGTCTTGCTCTGTTGCCCAGGCTGGAGTGTGGTGGTGCCATCATAGCTCACTGTAACCTCAAACTCCTGGGCTCAAGTAAATCCTTCTGACTCAGCCTCCCAAAGTGCTGGGATTAGGGTATGAGCCACTGCTACTGAGCTCAGTTGTGAATATTTTTTAATGTATTTGTTTGTTAAATCTTAGAAATTTGGCTGTATTGAACAATATTTTATTTATTTGAATAATGACACTTTATTCCTTTTATCAAGTAACTTTTACAAACCATTTGTTCTGATCAAAATGGAAATGGCAATTTGCTGTAATTATTATTAGGAATATTTTCATCAAAATTTCCACCTTCTCTCCAGCTAATCAAATTCCACCTATGCTTCAAGAACCAGTCCAAATCCCATTCCTTGATGCCTTCTCAGAGGACTCTAGCTCAGTGGCTCTCAAACTTATCTGCCCATTGGAATCACTTGCGAGCTTTAATAAATACCGATGTTTGTGTCCCAACCCAATAAATTGTGATTTAATTGGTATGACACGTTGCTTCAGACTTTTTAAAAGATCCCTAAATGACCCTTATGTGCAATGAAGTCTGAGAAACACTGCTGTAGCCTTTACTTTTTCTTACTTCCTTTACTGCATTCACAGTCAGTACCACACAACCAGTAACTGTTTTATGCTCCTTAAACTTTGTTTCTCTAATTGCTATTTAAGTTCTTTAAACTTAGAGATGAGCATATCTTACGATTTTTACTCCTAGTGTGTCCAGCATGGTTGTAAACACAATCTGCCATGGCATTCTGCAAGGTAGATCAGGTAAACCTACTTAGTTTAAAATAACATTGTGGTTTGTATTAGTTTCCTTTTGCTGCTGTAACAAATTACCAAAAGCCTAATGGCTTAAACATGAATTTATTTTTTTATAGTTCAGTAAGAGAGAAGGCTGACACAGGTATCACTGGGCTAAAATCAAGGTGTCAGCAGGGCTGTGTTCCTTTCTGGAGACTCTGGGGAAGAATCCATTTCCTTGCCCTTTCCAGCTTCTAGAGGATGCCTATATTCCTTGCATCATGACCTCCTCCCACCCTCAGAGCCAGCAACACTGCATCTCTCTGACCATTCTTCCACTGTCAATCTCCCGCTGACTCTTCTGCCTCCCTCTTCCACTTTTAAAGTCCTCTTCTGTTTATATTGGGGCCATCTGGATAATCCAGGATGATCTCTTGAAGTTGTCTGATTAGCAACTTTAATCCATTTGCAACCTTAATTCCCTGCCATGTTTTTTTTGAGACAGAGTCTCATTCTGTCACCCAGGTTGAACTGCAGTAATGCGATCTCAGCCCACTGCAATCTCTGCCTGCTAGGTTCAAGAAATTCTCATGCCTCAGCCACCCGAGTAGCTGTGATTGTGCCACTACACTCTAGCCTGAGTGACAGACAGAGACCCTGTCTCAAAACAAAAGAAAAAGACATCAGCCGGGTGCAGTGGCTCCCGCCTATAATCCCAGCACTTTGCGGGGCTAAGGCGGGTGGATCACAGGGTCAGGAGTTTGAGACCAGCACGGCCAAGATGATGAAACCCCGTCTCTACTAAAAATAACAAAATTAGCCAGGCGTGGTGGTGGGTGCCTGTAATCCCAGCTGCTCGGGAGGCTGAGGCAGAGAACTGCTTGAACCCGGGAGGCGGAGGTTGCAGTGAGCCGAGATCGTGCCACTGCACTCTAGACTGGGCAACAGAACATGACTCCATCTCAAAAAAAAAAAAAAAAAAAAGGAAAAGAAAAAGACATCTAATTTAATATACATTGTTGATTCATTAACTTCAGACTCACCGCCAAAGGCACTATAACTCGTGCCTGAGCACAGCTTATCTAATCCATCTTCTCTCCACACAGTACATCGCAACCTTCCTGTGCCTAGGAATAGTAACCAGCACTTCGGCGCTACACTTTGCGGCCATTTTAAACAGCGAAATTACCAACAAAAAGCACAAATGCAAAAAATACGGCACTAAGTAGACTGTGAAAAGGACCACTTGTTTACAGTATGAGAGCTTAAATAAGAAGGCAGAGTGTTGCCTTGTTTAACATCAGCTGGGAATGTAAATGTTGAGTGACTCAAAAATTTTTTTTTTTTTTTTTGAGACAGAGTCTCGCTCTGTCACCCAGGCTGGAGTGCAGTGGTGTGATCTCAGCTCACTGCAACCTCCGCCTCCTGGGTTCACGCCATTCTCCTGCCTCAGCCTCACAAGTAGCTGGGACTACAGGCACCCGCCACCACGCCTGGCTAATTTTTTGTATTTTTAGTAGAGACGGGGTTTCACTGTGTTAGCCAGTAAGGTCTCAATCTCCTGACCTGGTGATCTGCCCGCCTTGGCCTCCCGAAGTGCTGGGATTACATGCATAATAAGCCACCACACCCGGCTGAATGACTCAAATTTTTTGCTTCTTTGTACATGCCCATGAATGAATGAAAATGCCATATGTATTGATTTTTAGCTTACAAATAAATTTTAGAAAGTAGGTAAATTCACAAGTATGGAATCCATGAATAGTATGGATCCACTGTATATCCACCTCCTGCTCCTATGCCTGACACACAGTAAATGCTCAATAAATATTTGTCCAATGAAAAGCAGAACCAGGCTGGGTGTGGGGTCACATCTATAATCCCAGCACTTTAGGAGGCCAAGGTGGGAGGATTGCTTGAGCCCAGGGGTTCCAGACCAGCCTGGGCAACATGGTAAAACCCTGTATCTACAAAAAATACAAAAATTGCCAGATGCGGTGGTGCATGCCTGTTGTCCTAGTTGCTAGTGAGGCTGGGGTGGGAAGGTAGCTTGAGCCCAGGAGGTCAAGGCTGCAGTGAACTGTGATTGTGCCACTGCACTCAGCCTGGGTGACAAAGTGAGACTGTCTCAAAATAATAACAATAAAAAAAATGGTCTTTATCTTAGCTGGTGTGGTGGGTCATATGTGTAGTCCCAGCTACGTGGGAAGCTGAGGTGCTAGGATTGTTTGAGCCCAGGAGTTGAAGGATGAAATGAGCTATGACTGCTCTGCTGCATTCCAGCCTGGACAACAGACCAAAACTCTATCTCTAAAATAAATAAATAAACAAATAGGCCAGTGGCTCACGCCTGTAATCCCAGCATTTTGGGAGGCTGACGTGGGTGGATGCTTTGAGATCAGGAGTTCAAGACCAGCCTGGCCAACGTGGTGAAACCCCGTCTCTACTAAAAATACAAAAATTGGACAGGAGTGGTGGTGCACACCTGTAGACCCAGCTACTCTGGAGGCTGAGGCAGAAGAATCGCTTGAACCTGGGAGGCAGAGATTGCAGTGAGCCGAGATTGTGCCACTGCACTCCAGCCTGGGCGACAGAGTGAGACTCTGTCTCAAAAAAACAAAAACAAAAACAAATAAAACGTTTTCATATTTTAGAGTTATACACTGAAATATTTAAAAATGAAATAATATTATTTCTTTCAAAATACTTAGGGGGGGTCAGGAGTTGGTGGAAATATACATGACACAAGATTAACATGAGTTAGCCAGGCACGGTGGCTCATGCCTGTAATCCCAGCACTCTGGGAGGCTGAGGCGGGCGGATCAGTTGAGGTCAGGAGTTCGAGACCAGCCTGGCCAACATGGTGAAAGCCCATCTCTACTAAAAATACAAAAATTAGCTGGGTGTGGTGGTGGGCACCTGTAATCTGAGCTACTCAGGAGGCTGAAGCAGAATTGCTTGAGCCTGGGAAGTGGAGGTTGCAGTGAGCTAAGACAGCCCCACTGTACTACAGCCTGGGTGACAGAGCGAGACTCTGTCTCAGGAAAAAAAAAAAAAAAAAAAGAAGAATAACATAATTGTTGAAGCTGGGTGTTGGATACAGAAAAGTTTACTGTACTACTATTTTTGTTTATGTATTATTGCTTTGTTTTCTATAATATAGTTTTTTTTTTTTTGAGACAAGAGTCTCGCTTTATTGCCAGGCTGGAGTGCAGTGGTGCAATCTCGGCTCACTGCAACCTCCACCTCGCAGATTCAAGCAAATCTCCTGCCTCAGCCTCCTGAGTAGCTGGGACTACAGGTGCGTGCCACCACGTGTGGATAATTTTTGTATTTTTAGTAGAGGCAGGGTTTCACCATGTTGGCCAGGATGGTCTCAATCTCTAGACCTCGTGATCCATCTGTCTTGGCATCCCAAAGTGCTGGGATTACAGGCGTGAGCCACTATGCCCGGCCAAAACGAACGCTAGTATTTTTAAAATTTAATCTTTTTTTGTTTGTTTGTTTTTGAGACAAAATCTTGCTCTGTCACCCAGGCTTGAGTGCGGTGGCAAGATCTCGGCTTACTGCAGCCATGACCTCTTAGACTCAAGCGATCCTACTGCCTCAGCCTCCCGGGTAGCTGGGACTGCAGGCATGCATCACTACAAATGGCTAATTTCTTTTGGATTGTTTTTTTTTAAGTAGAGACAAGGTCTCGCTATGTTGCCTAGGCTGGTCTTGAACTCCCGAGCTCAACCAATCCTCCTGCTGCAACCTCCTAATGTGTTGGGATTACAGGTGGAAGCTACTTCACCAGGTGTAATCTTTGAAATAACACATATATTTCTGGATCTACAGTCAGGACAATTTGCTATGATGTGAGGAATATCAGAACTGAGGCCCAGAAAAAGGGGTTCGGGGAAGCAGGTAAGAATCAAGCTCACTCAGTACAGACAACGGTCCTCTAAGGTGGGAAACGGGAACATGGCTAACTATTGTAGACGGATGTGGACAAGTGCCACTTAGGGAAATTGGCCGTATTTGGAGGTAAATGCTAAAGTAGTAGTCAAGTCAGCACAGACACTAATACCCAATAGTGGGGAAAGACTGAAGGCAGAGGACTGTTCCATCCACAGAAAATACTTTAGGGAGCCCATAAAAGCCAGCTATGGGCCAGGCACAGTGGCTCATGCCTGTAATCCCAGCACTTTGGGAGGCCGAGGTAGGCGGATCACCTGAGGTCAGGAGTTCGAGATGAGCCTGGCTAACATGGTAAAACCCCATTTCTACTAAAAATGCAAAAAATTAGCTAGGCGTGGTGGCGTACCCTTGTAATCCCAGCTACTCTGGAGGCTGAGGCACAAGAATCACTTGAACCTGGAGGCGGAGGTTGCAGTGAGCCGAGATCGCACCATTGCACTCCAGTTTGGACAACAAGAGCAAAACTCCATCTCAAAAAAAAAAAAAAAAAAAAAAAAAGAAAGAAAGAAGAAAAAAGCCAGTTATGGGCAGCAGGTCTTATGTCTCAGATACTCATATAGACCATCTTCCTGCCCATTACTCCTTTCTCTGTTTTCCTCCCTCTGCTAATGCCTGCTCTTCTTTATGACCTATTAAGATACTGTTCTCAGGATCACTTACTTCTCCTCCCACTCAAGATGAGAAGCCTCATGACAGTCTTTCCCACTCCTTGCCCAGCCATGTTTGGCCTGTAGGCCTAGAAAAGAAAGCTAGATAAAGAATGTGCTCAGTACAAAGAGACTCTAGGTCACTTTGATAATGCTGAGACAGAGTCCTAGCAAGGTAAGACATGGGAGGGGAGCACAAAGAGAAGAGTGTGCTAACACTCCTTGCGAAGGGTGGGATATTCTGGGTCATTTATTTATTTTTATTTTTTAATTTTTTTTGAGACAGAATCTCGCTCTTTTGCCCAGGCTGGAGTGCAGTGGCGCTATCTCGGCTCACTGCAAGCTCCGCCTCCCGGGTTCACGCCATTCTCCTGCCTCAGCCTCCCGAGTAGCTGGGACTACAGGCACCCGCCACCGTGCCTGGCTAATTTTTTGTATTTTTTTAGTAGAGATGTGGTTTCACCATGTTAGCCAGGATGGTCTCAATCTCCTCACCTCGTGATCCGCCCGCCTCGGCCTCCCAAAGTGCTGGGATTACAGGCGTGATATTCTGGGTCATTTTTTTTTTTTTTTTTTTTTTTTTTTTTTTTTTTTTTTGAGACGGAGTCTTGCTGTGTCACCCGGGCACCCAGGCTGGAGTGCAGTGGCGCAATCTCGGCTCACTGCAAGCTCCGCCTCCCGGGTTCACGCCATTCTCCTGCCTCAGCCTCTCCGAGTAGCTGGGACTACAGGCGCCCGCCACCACGCCCGGCTAATTTTTTGTATTTTTAGTAGAGATGGGGTTTCACCGTGGTCTCGATCTCCTGACCTCGTGATCCACCCGCCTCGGCCTCCCAAAGTGCTGGGATTACAAGCGTAAGCCACCGCGCCCGGCCTATTCTGGGTCATTTAAATAGGAGATTTAGTGTTTAATAAAACAGATTTAGTGTTTGTTGATGTTACTTTACTTAAACATCTAAAACAGTGGCTAAGAGTGCCTGCAGGTGTGAAGCACTGGGCCTTCAAATACTATGTTTTCTAAAATTAATGAATTGGGGGACCGGAGCCAAATAACTCACCAGTCTACTACATGCAGATTACATATCGCAAAGTGGAGACCAGGCTTGAATTTTTATGCCGTGAAGGCTCTCCTAGGAAAACTCGAACAAGTTACTGTTTGGTGAGCTATGTGACTTCTGAGGCTGGCAATCAATCAATCAATCAATCAAAAGAACTTTGAAGTGAGTAATTTCTCCTCAATATCTAAATATGAAATCACCAAAAATGAGACTGAGAGACTCTGGATAAGTCAGTAAATTTGGCTGGGCCTTAATTTCCTCATCTTATGAAATCAGTTAATTAGAATAGATGATCTCTAAAGATTGGAGTTCAGCTCCAAACTTCTGATTCCATAAAATACTTAAAAAAGAAAACTTTTTTTATTACAGAAAAATTTAAAAAGCCATAAAAAGGAAAGGAACTCTGAAGTACCAATCACCCAACTTCCACATGTGTCTAATCTTTTTTACCTACCCCCTACCTACTCCCTTCTCTTTCCCACACTCCTCCCCATCCCCCATGGATTATTTAGAAGCAAATCCTAGACAACATATGAAACACACTCTTAACAAATTTCTCTTTCATCAAAGGTGGTTTATAAATAACAGATGAGATAAAGTCAGTGTTTCTGGCTGGGCGCAGTGGCTCACGCCTGTAATCCCAGCACTTTGGGAGGCTGAGGCGGGTGGATCACGAGGTTCGGAGATCGAGACCATCCTGGCTAACATGGTGAAACCCCGTCTCTACTAAAAATACAAAAAATTAGCTGGGCGTGGCGGCAGGTGCCTGTAGTCTCAGCTACTCGGGAGGCTGAGGCAGGAGAATGGCGTGAACCCGGGAGGCGGAGGTTGCAGTGAGCCGAGATCGCACCACTGCACTGTAGCCTGGGCGACAGAGCAAGACTCCGTCTCAAAAACAAAAAACAAAAAAAAGTCTTTCCACTTTTCCTACTTTTTCTTACTGCAATTGTAAACACTTATCATTATGGTATTAAAGTAAGCTTGGATCAGCATTACAGGATGCCAAGTCATATGCTGAATGAATCCAATCATACTCACCAAAAGAAGAGCTACCAAAAGAATCCAATCATACTCACCAAAAGAAGAGCACTTGTTACCTTCCCCATACTGTTGTATTAGTTATGTGTTGTCGTGTTAACAAATTATCTCCAAATTTTGCAGCTGGAAAGAAGAAACATTTATTACCTCACAGCTTCTATGAGTAAAGAATCCGGGAGTGGCTTAGCTGGGTGATCTGGATCAGGGTCTCTCAGGACGCTGCAATCAAGATGTTGGCTGAGGCCGTGGTCATCTCAAGGCTCAGTTTGGGGAGGATCCACTTCTAATCAAAATCACAAGGAAACCTGATGGCATGGTACCTAGTTTCCCCAAGAGCAAGCAATCCAAGAGGATGAGACAGAGAATTCAAGACTGAAGCCACAGTCTTTTATCATTTCATCCTGTTAGATATCCTATCAGTTTTGAAGTACTCAGTGTATTAGAAACCAGTCAGTAAGTCCACCCCACACTCAATAGGAGGGGATTACACAAGGGTATAAATAGCAGGAGGCAGGAATTGTTGTAAACCATACTGAGAGGCTGCCTATCACATGTGCTGATTATTGATTCCCGAACTGATGTATTTAATATTTATAGCCTATTGTAAATTAATAAATGATCTTCTTTGTGAATGTCATTCTAGTTACTTTACAGATGAGGAAAAGTTAAGTAACTTACCCAAGGACAGAGTGAAAGAAAGTGAGGGGAGCATAGACTGATTTATGCCAGGCCTTCATCAATTATTATTATTTTTAACTTTTTTTTTTTGAGACAGGGTCTAGCTGTCACCCAGACTGGAGTGCAGTGGCACCATCTTGGCTCACTGCAACCTCTGCCTCCCGGGCTCAAGTGATCCTCCCACCTCAGCCTTCTGAGTAGCTGGGACTACCGGCATGCACTACCACACCCCGCTAATTTTTTGTATTTTTGGTAGAAATGGGGATTCGCCATGTTGCTCAGGCTGGTCTTGAACTCCTGAGCTCAAGCGATTTGCTCACCTTGGCTTCCCGAAGTGCTGGGATTACAAGCTTGAGACACCACACCTGGCCCATCAATTAGTTTTTGAGAGACTATTATAATATAAATGAGTTACTCTGCTAGATCCTAGGCATCCAGAATAAAAACGTATAAATACACACCTGTGACATATATTACTCCTGCCCTCACAGGGCAATGATTAGAGTTTTTGAAGCGGGGCTGGGTGTGGTGGCTCATGCCTGTAATCCCAGCACTTTGGGAGGCAGACGTGGGCAGATCACGAGGTCAGGAGTTCAAGACCAGCCTGAACAACATGGTAAAACTGTGTCTCTACTAAATATTACAAAAATTAGCCAGGTGTTGTGGCGCGTGCCTGTAATCCCATTTTTTTTTTTTTTTGAGACGGAGTCCCGCTCTGTCGCCCAGGCCAGAGTGCAGTGGTGCGATCTCGGCTCACTGCAACCTCTGCCTACCGGGTTCAAGTGATTCTTCTGCCTCAGCTTCCTGAGTAGCTGGGATTACAAGCGCACACCACCACACCCGGCTAATTTTTGTATTTTTAGTAGAGATGGCGTTTCGTCATGTTGTCCAGGATGGTCTCAAACTCCTGACCTAAGGTGATCTGCCCGCCTCAGCCTCCCAAAGTGCTGGGATTAGAGGTGTGAGCCACCGCGCCCGGCCCCAAAAATATCTTAAGGAAATTTTCAACATTTTCATTCCACTCCTTTGTGTCACAGTTCCACGGAAATCTGCAGTGACCATGCCCAGTCAGAAGGCAGCAAGAAGGAGCTTTCTGCTAGAATGTCTGTGTTCCCCTCTTCAATGGGCTGATTTTTTCCTATGCATTCTTCTATCTATGAGGCTCAACTAAAACTGTGACACTATAATGATTATAACAATTATGTTGATATTGGGCTCTCCAATTCTCCTACTTTTTATACAGTCAAATATTATGTTAATTTTTTTTTTTTGGAAACAGGGTCTTGCTCTGTCCATCAGGCTGGAGTGCAGTGGTGAGATCTTGGCTCACTGCAATCTCTGCCTTCTGGGTTCAAGAGATTCTCCTGTCTCAGCCTCCCTAGTAGCTGAGATTACAGGCACCCACCACCACATCTGGCTAATTTTTGTATTTTTAAATAGAGACGGGGTTTCACCATATTGGTCAGGCTGGTCTCAAATTCCCGACCTCCGGTGATCCACCCACCTCAGCCTCCCAAAGTGCTGGGATTACAGGCATGAACCATGGCGCCCAGCCTTTATATTAAAATTTAAAATGAGGCCGGGTGTGGTGGCTCACACCTGGAATCCTAGCACTTTGGGTGGCCGGGAAGCGGGCGGATTGCTTGAGCTCAGGAGTTTGAGACCAGCCTGGGCAACGTGGCAAAACACTGTCTCTACCAAAAAAAAAAAAAAAAAAATACAAAAAATTAGCAGGGCGTGGTGGCGCACGCCTGTAGTCCCAGCTACTTGGAAGACTGAGGCAGGAGAAGTGCTTGAGCCTGGGAGGTGGAGGTTGCAGTGAGCCAAGACAACGCCATTGCACTCCAGCCTGGGCAATAGAGCAAGCCTCTGTCTCAAAAAAAAAAAAAAAAAAAAAAAAATATATATATATATATATATATATATAAATATATATAATTTAAAATGAACTTAGTTCTGGGCCCCTAAGCATGCAGTTGGGAAGGTTGCTGAATCAAGAACTTCCAGATCTGAGAACAGTTAACTCAGATGAAAAATTAGTCCCAAAACATTCAAGTTCATTCTATGAAATTTTTGGTGGAAAATGGCAGTGAAAAATCTATGGTAAATCTATAGGACGATTAAGATAGTGAGAAAAATTAAAGAAAATCCTAAGCCTTCCATTGCAAAGTGAGAAAAATCAAGTCAAGTGGAAGAGAGATACTGGCTTCATCCATTTTTCATTTCTGTGGATGCCATAAAAAAAGAGAGAGAGAAAAAAAAAACAACTCTGAATCCCTGAGAGCTAATGAAATGAATGTACCCATTAAGAAATCTTGTCTTGTTTGGGTGCGGTGCCTCATGTCTGTAATCCCAGAGTTTTGGGAGGCTGAGATAAGAGGATTGCTTGAGTTCAGGTGTTCAAGACTAGCCTGGGCAATATAGTGAGACTTTATATCTTCCCCTATCCCCCAAAAAAATTAGTGGGGTGTGAGTGGGCGGTTGGCACGGGCCTACCGTCTCAGCTACTCGGGAGGCTGAGGTGGGAGGAAGTCAAGGCTGCAGTGAACCCTGTTCATGCCACTGCACTCCAGCCTGGGTGACAGAGGGGGACCCTGTGTCCAAAAAAAAGGCGGGGGGCGAAGAAATCTTGTCTTTCTTTTTCTAGTTGGGATGAGGAAAAATTAAAAAAATATATATGTAAATAAAAAAAAGAAACCTTGTTTATATTGCTTTAAAACTGTTAATTTAGACTTTGGGAAGGAAGGAAAAGAAGCCCACAAGCTAAATTTTCTTTGTTTCTTTTTTTTTTTGAGGCAGAGTTTTGCTCTTGTTGCCCAGGCTGGAGTGCAACGGCGCGATCTCGGCTCTCTGCAACCTCCGCCTCCCAGGTTCAAGCCATTCTCCTGCCTTTGCCTCCCGAGTAGCTGGGATTACAGGCATGCACCACCACGCCCGGCTAATTTTATATTTTTAGTGGAGACGGGGTTTCTTCATGTTGGTCAGGCTGGTCTGGTCTGGAACTCTCGACCTCAGGTGATCCGCCCGCCTCAGCCTCCCAAAGTGCTGGGATTACAGACGTGAGCCACCGCGTTCGGCCCACGAACTAAATTTTGAAGTATTAGATCCTTTCTTAAACTTTTGCTCTTCGGATTGTCAATGTTTAAGACAGTTTCCAGGGGGCCCAAATTGGCTCCAAACTGTTATTAAATAAGCCTTACTTTTATTGCTGCGCATTTTTTCTGAAATCAATTCTGACAGCTTACATGGTTAGAAAAATAGTTTCTGCTATTGAATATAAAACTCAAATTATCCATGGATATGCAATAAACTTCAGAAATTAATGGATAGCAGTGCATTTATGATCCAGGTATAATCTCACATTTTTATGCAAAAATACAGATTAAATAAGCAGAGTGTAATTCTCAGGAAAATGATCATTATTTATGTGGATACTCACCAGATATGCAGAAATCTTACCAGTTCTGATTTTGACCTGCCATGGAATCTCAAGTCATTTGCCTTCCCGCCCCCCCCAGTAAAAAAGTTATCTCTACTTCAAACCATTTCCTTCTTCCTAAATAACTAGTAATTTTTTTCATTTACTTTGATAACTTAAAAACGTTGTTCAAAAATATCCTGCAAAATTTGCATTATAGAGAAACGACTCTGCAGGCGTCTGTGTCGATAATGAGGCTACACTTAGGAGGCGTGAGGGTACTGACAATACAAATGAGCGATTTCTCCATTAGGAATTCCCATCCCCAAATCTGGGCCGAAGGAGCAACACCGAGCGCGGCCAGGGATTCACGGGGTTCACCGGAGCCAAGGGGTTTCGGGAAGCGCCAGCGCGCGGGTCTCTCTGGGGTCCCAGAGCCCCCTACTCATGCGTGGGAATTCCAGATCCCACCCTGGGAAGGAATCTTCACGTACCTCCCGGCACTGTCCTCCGTGACCTTCAGCCACTCGGCATCACTTTTCCTGTCTTTGAAAACTCCGAGAGAAGCAGCCGCCACCTGCCTCAGGCCAAGGCAATAAACCCACATCACAGGGCGAGTCTGAGCCCTGCAGGAAGGGGTGCACAGCGGCCTCCAGCGCGCTTTCTCCCTAGCTCTGTTTCTGCAGGTTCGGCCGCGCGAACGCGGAGGAGGGGATCAGAGGCCCGCAGGGCTCAGACCCCATGCACCGCGGGGGTCGCACAGGGGTCGGGGGAGGAGGGGAGCGGTGGCCAAAGGGCCTCGGCCCTCCCCGGGGGCGGGGCCTGAGCGCCGCCCCGCCCCCTCCTCTCCGCGCCTTCTCCCCCCCCGCCGCCCTTTTCCACCCGCCCCCGCAGGAGGAAAGGGAGAGGGAGGGGGAAAGGAAAGTGCTGTTTTGTGGAAAGGGGCGGAAGGCGGGGGAGAAAAAGGGAACAGAAACATGGCGGTCAGGTCTTGGGACTCCAGTGCGGCGGGCAGCTCCTAGGCGACCCGCCGCCCGCACTGTCCGACGGCTCATAGCGCGGAGGCACCGGCGCGGGCCAACGCTTCGGCCACTGCCCCTGGGTGTAGGCGGCGCCCCTCGGAGACCCTGCCCGCGAGGCGGCGCAGGCGCAGACCGGACTGAGGCGACGGCGGCCGCTGGAGCTAGTCCCCCGCCCTGCCCTGCCGAGCGCACCCAGGCCGGGAATCCGGTGCTTTCATGCCCCAGGAAGAAGCCGTGTCGGGGTGGCGCTGACAGAGGAGCAGGCAGCAGGTGAGGCTGCGGCGCGGGGCCTTTGGCGGAGGAAGCCTGCGCGGTGCCCTTGCGGGGCCTGCGCTCCAAGGCTGGGAGGGCGCCGGACAGGTAGAGCCGGGAGGGCCGAGTTCCAAGTGTCTGGCCCGCGGGGGGTCGCCGAGGAGGCGGAGAGTGGCTGCGGCTGGCGTTCGTGGCCTAGTTTCTCCGCGGTTTCCAGGGGCGGGGAGTCCTCGGAGCCTGCGGGATGCAGTCGGGGAAAGGCTGCCCCGAAGAGCCTCCCCGCGCCGCCGGCCGGGCCCATAAGAATCGTTTGCGTACAAGCGCGAGGGGTCTGGGCCCGGGGGACCGCCCGGGCGACGGCCGCTTTGGTGGGGGCCGGGGTGCGGAGGGAGCAGGATCGGGAGTTCCCAGAGGGAGTCGAGGCTGAGAGCGCAGAGAGCTAGAGCCGGGGGTGGCGGGCAGTCTCGAGAGGAGTCCGGGGACTGAGAAGTGTCGGGGACAACGGGAAGGAGGGGGACCTGGGCAGGTGTCGCTGGTGAATTGAGGACATTTCCTCCTCTGTCTTACGGTGGCCGATCCTCAGGGCTTCTTTATTGGGGATGATTTTCTAGGAAGGCGGGGGATCCTTTTAACTGGAGTGACTAAACACAAAACCAAGGAATGAAGTCCTAAGGCTGACTCCTGTAAAGAGCTGTAACTTTTTCTGTTTAAGAATGCTGTCATGTCTTTTTTTTTCTCCCCTTTTCTGCTTGATAGACCTTTTCCTCTCGAAGACCGTCTTTTATCTGCACTAATAAGGAATTACCCAGTTTTTAAATAGTACCGCCTCCTTCTCCCCTTATGTATGTTTGTCACACGGGAAAATTTAGGGTAGTTACCGCGGGTACTTGTGCAAATGTGAGGGAAAGTGTCATTTCCAGTAGTGAACCCTCAGCTGTCTCTTTGTGCCTCCGAGATACTGTCAAGCGTTGTAGCCTGAGAAATTGACCCACTGAGCCTGCTTAATTGTGTGCAAACCCTTGTTGAGGCATTCTTCCTAGGCCCTAATTTACGTAGGAATAGGTTTTCCCTTCCGGTCTGGGTATAATGAGAGGGGAGAACGTTAGTGCTAAGGCACTAAGTTCTGGATAAATACTTGATTTGATGTGATCGTGTGTATTACTCTATCAGAAATGCAGAGCGTTGTAGGATTTTTCTATGTACACGCGATAAGAGCAATATCAGTTGCAAAAGGAAGTTTTCATCTCAGAACATTAAAGGTATCCTTTATTGTTGATCACGATAACATGCAAAAAAGAAACTATATTTTCTGTCCTGTTCTTTGTATTACTGTTAAAGAGTTGGTAAACTGCCGTCTTGCTGTGAGACTGGGAAGTCCAGTGAACTTAGGTTTGTATTTATGAACATGATCTGCCTCTCATATAGGCTTGCTTTGACTTGTTTTTCTTTCAGTAATGGCAAAGGGTTTTCTGCCACTCAATCCACACTTTCCTCCGCATTGGTATCTCCGTTGACCATTTTGCAAAATAGTTTATTGAGTTAGGGGTCTGATCTTTTGTATAATCTGTTTTAGTGAACTGATCATATGCGACTTGACTTTGGCCAATAGTACCTCGTGCAGTGTACAGTACTACTATTTAGACTTACTGATTTGGGTAATAGAAAAGCTATGATGTTAGAAATGTCGTTGTATATTGGAGAAATTTTGAAGTTGCATATTGGAGTAATTTACTCCTATATGCTTTGTAAATGAGTGCATTCTATTCTCGAGAGTAAATAGAGTATTTTGTAGTATAAACTTAAGCTTTTAGCTGAAGAAATTGGCAGCATAGTTGGAGTGTGGAGACTATTCTTAAAACGCAAATGTTTTAAATTACAAGGAACTGTAGTGGTGTGTAGGCTGTGACAATTCCTGGTGCCAAATTTGGGAGATTATTTGGTTGAGGTACTTTCTATAAAGAAACATTAAGTATCTGCAATAAAAGTGAATTTGTAGCTATACACAAGGGATTTTACATTATAAATAATAACTCAATAAGGCACCTTTCTTTGCTCTTTGTGCATCTGCCAGTTAAGACCAAAACATCTCATATTTTCACTGGAGCTTCCTGCCAAAGCAAATACTGGTTTTGCATTGGCTTTGCTGCTCAGTTTAAAAGCTAGGGGAATCTTTCAGAGCCTACTCTGGATCTGGAGGCTGCCAGATTTAAAAAAAAAAAAAAAATTGAAAGCTAGGTTTCAGTCATATGCTTGCACGTTAAGTACAGGTTGTAAAGTAAAAAAGAAAGTTGCTGAGTCAGTGGCAGGTTGTTTCATTTGTTCTTTTGATTTGCAAAACGGAATTTCTGTCATAATTTGAATTTCCAATGTAATATGTTTGCTGAATAGCAAAGGCAAATAAGCTTTCATAATAACTGAATTAAAATGTTAATTTTCTTTCTACTGATGCCATAGATTGTCAGTTTGACAGATAGACGTAATAAAAGGATGCCTTCTTGGAATGGGAAATACCTTTTTATCAGCTAAAATTTGGGGAAAGGATTTGCATAGTACAGCTGGTGTAAAACAATAGGTCTTTAGCATCAGATTGTAGGATATTCCAAAATTAGGCAGTTTTATTATTTTAAATTTAAAACAATATTTTGCAGGAAGAAGTTTAAAGCTTTAAAACATTTTCTACATATGTAAGTATGTGGATGTAATAGAGCTTAATATGGTATTTGAAACTTTTTTTTTTTTTTTTTTTTTGAGATGTAGTCTTGCTTCGTCACCCAAGCTGGAGTGCAGTGGTGCGATCTCCGCTCACTGCAACCTCTGCCTCCCAGATTGAAGTGATTCTCCTGCCTCTGCCTCCTGGATTCAAGCGATTCTTCTGCCTCAGCCTCCCAAATAGCTGGGACTACAGGCGCCCGCCACCACGCCTGGCTAATTTTTGAATTTTTAGTAGAGAAGGGGTTTCGCTGTGTTGGCCAGGTGGCCTGATGTCAGGTGATCCACCTGCCTAGGCCTCCTAAAGTGCTGGGATTACAGGCGTGAGCCACCACACCCAGCCTTTGAAAACTTTTTATTGGAAAAAATGTAACATGATGAAAAGAAATTCAAAAGAAAAAATTTAAATTACTCTCACCTATCTAACACTTATATTTTTCTGTATTCTAATCCTGTTATACTTCTATAATGTAGTAGTATAATATTCTAATCCTATTTGTGCTTGTGTATAATTCTTTGATTAATGTTAATATAATTGTCTTTTAATTTAACATGCTTTCCCTGTTGCTGTAGATTACTATTATTTTACGGCTTTTAATAGTCCAAAGTTATTTTATTTTATTTTTTTTGAGACGGAGTCTCGCTTTGTCACCCAGGCTGGAGTGCAGTGGCGCAATCTCGGCTCACTGCAAGCTCCGCCTCCCGGGTTCATGCCATTCTCCTGCCTCAGCCTCTCCGAGTAGCTGGGACTACAGGCGCCTGCCACCACGTCCAGCTAATTTTTTGTGTTTTTAGTAGAGACAGGGTTTCATCGTGGTCTCGATGTCCTGACCTCGTGATCCGCCCGCCTCAGCCTCTCAAAGTGCTGGGATTACAGGCCTGAGCCACTGTGTCTGGCCCATACTATTTTACTCTTAATGCTATAATGAATTTATTTTGCTAATATGATGGTCCATGGGTCTATGCCAAATTACTTTTTGAAATTTTGGGAAAGTCAACTTTCTATTCTTTTCTTTCTTTTTTTTTTTTTTTTTTGAGATGAGTCTTGCTCTTGTCACCCAGGCTGGAATGCAATGGTGTGATCTCAGCTCACTGCAACCTCTGCCTCCCAGGTTCAAGTGATTCTTCCTGCCTCAGGGTCCCGAGTAGCTGGGATTACAGATGCCTGCCCCCACACCCAGCTAATTTTTGTATTTTTAGTAGAGACGGGGTTTTGCCATGTTGGCCAGGTTGGTCTTGAACTCCTGACCTCAGGTGATCCATCCGTCTTGGCCTCCCAAAGTGCTGGGATTACAGGTGTGAGCCACCACACCTGGCCGAAAGTCAACTTTCTTTGAATTACTTTCTTTGCAGTGGATCATTAGGACTGCTACAATATAGTACTTAATTGAGAACTGAATTGAAACAACGTGAAAGACTGTAGATGTGCATGTATCACTTGAATTCATTGAGTGAAAATCAAAATATAAATTCATAATTCTGTTAATGACTTGCTACTAGTTTGTGTACATTAACTTATGATATAAGAAGTCATGTAATTCTTATACTCTTATACTTCAGTGATATTGTGGGGCTTAATTTTTTTTTTAAAGACAGAGTCTTGCTCTGTCACCCAGGCTGGAGTGCCATGCTGTGATCTTGGCTCACTGCAAGCTCTGCTTCCCGGGTTCACGCCATTCTCCTGCCTCAGCCTCCTGAGTAGCTGGGACTACAGGCGCCCACCACCTCGCCTGGCTAATTTTTTGTATTTTTAGTAGAGACGGGGTTTCACTGTGTTAGCCAAGATGGTCTCGATTTCCTGACCTCATGATCCACCCGCCTCGAGCTCCCAAAGTGCTGGGATTACAGGCGTGAGCCACCGCACCCAGCCAAGTGTTCTTTGTTTCAATCAAACCTAATTACCAATCCAGATTTATTATCTCTTGGTTTACAGAAGAGTCATCTTTTTTTTTTTTTGAGACGGAGTCTCGCTGCGTCACCCAGGCTGGAGTGCAGTGGCGTGATCTCAGCTCACTGCAAGCTCCTTCTCCCAGGTTCATGCCGTTTTCCTGCCTCAGCCTCCCGAGTAGCTGGGACTACAGGCGCCCACCATCTCGAGTAGAGATGGGGTTTCACCAGGGTCTCGATCTTCTGACCTCGTGATCTGCCCGCCTCGGCCTGGGATTACAGGCGTGAGCCACTGCGCCTGGCCAGAAGAGTCATCTTATATATTTTTGTAATATTTTAATTTGTTTTTGTAATATTTAAAGGTTGTTCTCGAATCGAGTTTTTTCTTTGATATGTTTTTATTTCTTTTTTTTTTCATTTTATTAGCCAGCAGATATTCTCATCTGATAATCTAGTTTTTTATTGTGTATGTACAGTTTAATTATCTCTTAATTTAGGGATTCTTAGATCCTAAAAGCATAAATGTTGAAAATCTTTTTTTAAATTATGGAAAGAGGATCTATTAAAGAGGTACTTTTCTGTCTGCTAGGAATAGTAAGAACAATAATATAAAAAGGTGACTAGTAAGGTCTAATAGGTTAAACAGCCCTATAAATAAGCACTGCAACTACAACACAACAAATATAGAATAGAGCAAAATATGCTGCAGGAGCAGAGGGAAACACTTGTGTAGTGTGGATTAGAGAAGGTTTACATAGAATAAGACATCTGATTAAAAACTTACAACTTGCTGTAAAAAGGCATAAAGTAATGAAAAAATGTGATGAAGTTTATTAATATGCAAGTAATTCAGAGGGAGTGGGTACTAAGCTGGAGAGTAAGTAGAGGCTGTGTCATGAAGGGTCTTACAGTCAAGTAAGAAATTAAGACTATATTGTAGAGAACAGGGAGCCGTTGGAAGATTTAAGCTGTTAAATATTTTGGCTCCATTATGAAGGAGGGACTGGGAGAGCAGTTTGAGTGAGGGCGCAGGTTCATCATCCAGAACATCTTGAAGGTACCTAGGCATGAATTGAGAACAGCATGGTAGGGATAGAAAAAAGTGGATAGACTTGAGAACTGTTACATAATACAAACATTTCCTGTGGCCCACAGGCCATGTCGCTTTAGCCTTATCTTCTTGCCCACTGTGTACCTGCCACACCAGTCTACTTTCAAGTTTTTTCCCTCAGAGGCTTTGCATATATACTATTCCATTTGCATGCTACTTTTTCTAAAAGATCATTTCTGGTCCCCAGTCACACTGTCTAGTTAGGCGGATGAGTTACTATCTATTCCAGCATCTTGCTGTTTTAATCTGTAGAATTTCTTTCTTTTTCTTCCTTTTTCACATTTGTTCCTCTTATTATTTGGGCAGTTATAGGCGATTTGACTTTTTCTTTTTGAGATGGAGTTTTGCTCTTGTTGCCCGGGCTGGAGTGCAATGGCGCAATCTCGGCTCACTGCAACCTCCGCCTCCCGAGTTCAAGCAATTCTCCTGCCCCAGCTTCCTGAGTAGCTGGGATTACAGGCACGCACCACCACGCCCGGCTAATTTTTTGTATTTTTAGTAGAGATGGGGTTTCATCATGGCCAGGCTGGTCTTGAATTCCTGACCTCGGGTGATCCACCCACCTTGGCCTCCCAGAGTGCTGGGATTATAGGCGTGAGCCACCGCGCCCAGCCGACAGCTTTTAGATTTCTTAGGATTTTGTTTTTGTTTTTTTTTGTTTGTTTGTTTTTATTTTTGTTTTTTGTTTTTGAGGCAGAGTCTCGATCTGTCACCCAGGCTGGAGTGTAGTGGCGCGATCTCGGCTTACTGCAACCTCCGCATCCCGGGTTCAAGCGATTCTTCTGTCTCAGTCTCCCTAGTAGCTAGGACCACAGGCTTGTGCCACCATGCCTGGCTAATTTTTTGTGTGTGTGTTTTTAGTAGAGACAGGTTTCAACGAGACTAGGATGGTCTCGATCTCCTTACTTCGTGATCCCCCTGCCTCGACCTCC
Organism: Symphalangus syndactylus; assembly: GCF_028878055.3. Lineage (NCBI taxonomy): Eukaryota > Metazoa > Chordata > Mammalia > Primates > Hylobatidae > Symphalangus > Symphalangus syndactylus. Next base: position 120,480,282 of record NC_072431.2, on the reverse strand, counting down.
CAAAGTGCTGGGATTACAGGCGTAGCCATCGCACCCGGCCAGGATTTTCTTTGTACACAATCATTTCTGCAGAGAAAGCCAGTTGTACTTAATCATTTCCAATCTGTATGCCATTTTCTTCCTGCCTATTGCCGCTGGTTAGATTAATGCTATCCACTAGAAGTATAATATAAACCAAGTATGTAATTTAAATTTTATAGTACCCCCACACTAAAAAAGTAGCGATAAGTGAAATTAAATTTAATGTATTTTAAATTTCACTACATCCAAAATATTATTCAATATGGGTAGTAATTTCCTAGGGCTGCCATAGTAAATTACTGCAAAGTGGGTGGTTTCTAACAGCTTAAATTTATTTTCTGACAGTTCTGGAAAGTAGAAATAAGAGGTCAGGGTGTCAGGAGAGCTGTGCTCCCACTGTAGGCTCTAGGGAAGACCCCTCCTTGACTCTTCCTCTCTTTCTTTCTTTCTTTTTTTTTTTTTGAGATAGAGTTTCACTCGTGTTGCCCAGGCTGGAGTGCAATGGTGTGATCTCAGCTCACTGCAACCTGTGCCTCCTGGATTCGAGCGATTCTCCTGCCTCAGCCTCCCGAGTAGCTGGGATTACAGGCATGCACCACCATGCCCGGATAATACTGTATTTTTAGTCAGGCTGGTCTCGAACTCCCGATCTCGGGTGATCTGCCCACCTTGGCCTCCCAAAGTGCTGAGATTACAGGTGTGAGCCACTGTGCCCAGCCTCTTCCTATTTCTAGTGGTTGCTAGCAGTCCTTAGAGATACAGGAACTAGTTAGGTTTTTCCTTCCTTCCTTCCTTCCTTCCTTCTTTTCTTTTCTTTTCTTTTCTTTTCTTTTCTTTGTGTTTTTTTTTTTTTTTTTTTTTGAGACAGAATTTCGCTCTTGTGGCCCACTCTGGAGTGCAATGATGTGATCTCGGCTCACTGCAACCCCCGTACCCCGGGTTCAAGTGATTCTCCTGCCTCAGCCTCCTAAGTAGCTAGGATTACAGGCATGTGCCACCACGCCCATCTAATTTTATATTTTTAGTAGAGATGGGGTTTCACTATGTTGGTCAGGCTGGTCTCGAACTCTTGACCTCAGGTGATCCACCCACCTTGGCCTCCCAAAGTGCTGGGATTGTAGGCGTGAGCCACCTTGCCTAGCCTATAATATTCCTTTGTTCTTTTTTTAATGTATAGAGGATGTGTAGCGATAATACCTTCTATCATTGCTCATATTGGTAATTCCAGCCTCTTGCTTTTTCCTTAATCTACAGATACTGATATTTATTATTCCTTGTTTATTTTAAATTTTGTTGATTTCTGCATTTTATTATTTTTTTCCTCTACTTCCCCTTGATTTAGTCTGCTCTTTTTTTCCCGAGCATCTTGAGGTGGACATTTATGTCATTGATTTTAGAACTTTCTTATTTTCTAATATAAGTGCTTAAAGCTGTGAATTTCCTTCTAAATACTGTTTTAGCCACATCTCATAAATTGATTTCTTCTCTTCATTCAGTTCAAAATATTGTCTAATTTCTTTTGCAGTTTCTTTTTTGATCAGGGGTTATTTAGAATACTATTATTTAATTTCTAAATCCTGGAGAATTTTATATAGTATCTTTATATTAATGATTTCAAGTTTAATTCCATTGTAGTCAGAGAACATGCTGCATAATTTATATTCTTTTTTTTTTTTTTTTTTTTTTTTTTGAGATGGAGTCTTGCTGTGCCATCCAGGCTGGAGTGCAGTGGCACTCCCCATCTCTACTAAAAATACAAAAATTACTCACTGCAACCTCCACCTTCCAGATTCAAGCAATTCTCCTGTCTCAGCCTCCCGAGTAGCTGGGATTACAAGCGCACACCACCATGCCCAGCTAATTTTTGTATTTTTAGTAGAGATGGGGTTTCATCGTGTTGGCCAGGCTAGTCTTGAACTCTTGACCTGAGATGTTAGTCTTGAACTCTTGACCTGAGATGTTAACGCCTGCCTTGGCCTCCCCAAGTACTGGGATTACAGGCGTGAGCCACCGTGCCCGGCCAATTTATATTCTTTAAAATATTTCCAGGCTTGTTTTACAGTCCAGGATATGGTTTATCTTGGTGAATGTTCTGTGTGTGCTTGAAAAGATGGTTTATCTTGCTGTTGTTGGGTGTAGTATACTATAAATAACAATTACGTCAAGTTGGTTGATAATGTTCTTCAGATCTTACATGTTCTTAATAATTTTCTGTTTACTTGTTCTGTGAATTATTGCATCAATAAGGAGTGTTGAACTCCTCCCTGTGATTGTGGATCTGTTTATTTCTCCTTTCAGGTATGTCAGTTTTTGCTGCATGCACTTTGATACTCTCTTGTTAGATGTACACAGTCTTAAGTAATTTAACCAGGGGGATACATTCTGAGGAATGCATCATTGGGCAATTTCTTTATTGCACGAGCATCATATAGTGTGCTTACATGATCCTAGATGGTGTAGTATGCTACACTTGTTGGCTATAGTCTATAGCCTATTGCTTCTAGGCTACAAACCTGTACAGCATATTACTGTACTGATAACTCTAGGTAGTTATAACATAATGGTGAATATTTGTGTATCTAAGCATAGAAAAGATACAATAAAAATACACTATAAAAGGACCGGGAACCAGGTACGGTGGCTCACGCCTGTAATCCCAGCACTTTGGGAGGCTGAGGTCAGGAGTTCGAGACCAGCCTGGCCAACATAGTGAAACCCCATCTCTACTAAAAATACAAAAATTAGCCTGGCATAGTGGTGTGTGCCTGTAGTCCCAGCTACTCGGGGGGCTGAGGCAGGAGAATCATTTGAACCTGGGACACAGAGGTTGCAGTGAGCTGAGATCATGCCACTTCACTCCAGCTTGGGCAACAGAGTGAGATTTCATCTCAAAAAAAAAAAAAAAAAAAAAAGGCCAGGCATGGTTGCTCACACCTGTAATCCCAGCGCTTTGGGAGGCTGAGGCAGGCAGATCACTTGAGGTCAGGAGTTTGGGCCGGGCACAGTGGTTCACACTTGTAATCCCAGCACTTTGGGAGGCCGAGGCGGGTGGATCACGAGATCAGGAGATCGAGACCACGGTGAAACCCCGTCTCTACTAAAAAATACAAAAAAATTAGCCGGGCGTGGTGGCGGGCGCCTGTAGTCCCAGCTACTCGGAGAGGCTGAGGCAGGAGAATGGCATGAACCCGGGAGGCAGAGCTTGCAGTGAGCCGAGATTGCGCCACTGCACTCCAGCCTGGGTGACTGAGAGAGACTCCGTCTCAAGAAAAAGAAAAAAAAAAAAAAAAAAAGGAGTTTGAGGCCTGCCTGGCCAACATGGTGAAACTGTGTCTCTACTAAAAACCCAAAAATTAGCCTGTTATGGTGGCGGACGCCTGTAATCCCAGCTATTTGGGAGGCTGAAGTAGGAGAATTGAACCCAGGGGGCAGAGGTTGCAGTGAGCCGAGATCACGACGCTGCACTCCAGCCTAGGTGACAGACTGAGACTCTTTCTAAAAACAGAACAGAACACAACAGAACACAGAACAGAATGGAATACAGAACAGAACAGATATGAAAGATAAACATTGTACACCTATAATAGGGCACTTACCACGAGAGGAACTTGCAGGAGTGGAAGTTGCTCTGGGCGAGTCAGTGAATGAGGAGTGGTGAATGAATGTGAAGGCCTAGGATATTACTGTGCCCTACTGTACACTTTATGAACAATGTACAGTTAGGCTGCACTAAATTCATCAAATTTTTTCTTTGATCAATAGTAAATTAACTTTAGCTTATTGTAACCTTTTGACTTTATAAACTTTAAAATGTTTGTTGTTTTTTGACTCTCGTTACAACACTTAAATACAAACACATTATACGGCTGTACAAAAATATTTTTCTTTAAATCCTTATTCTGTAAGCTTTTTTCTATTTAAAAAGTGAATTTTGTTTTTTAGAGATAGAGTCTCGCTATGTTGCTTAGGCTGGCCTCCAACTCCTGGGCTCAAGTGATTCTCTGGCCTCAGCCTCCTAAGTTGCGTGCCACTGCATCTGGCCTTTTTTTTCGTTTTTCTTTTTTTTTTTACTTTTTAAACTTTTTTGTTGGAAATGAAGACATAAGCACACACATTAGCCTAGGGCCCACACAAGGTCAGGATTATCAATATCAGTGTCTTCTACCTTCGCATCTTGTCCTACTGGAAGGTCTCCAGAGGCAATACTCATGTGGATCTGTCTGGACTACCTCCTGAAGGAACCTGCCTGAGGCTGTTTTTAGGTAGCTTTTAAAAAACATAAGTAGAATGGTGACTCTCGCCTGTAATCCCAGCACATTGGGAGGCTGAGGTGGGACGATCGCTTGAGCTCAGGAGATTGGGACCAGCCTGGGCAACACAGTAAGACCCCACCTTAAAAAAAAAAAAAGTAAGTAGAAAGAGTACACTCAAATGATGTTTAAAAGTATAACATAGGTTGGGTGTGGTGGCTCATGCTTGTAATCCTACTGCTGTGGGAATCTGAGATGGGAGGGTCTCTTGAGCCCAGGAGTTTGAGACCAGCCTGGGCAACATGTATCCACCATTCAATTATTGTACCAAATAGTTTCACCTCCATGAGATTATTCTACTTCAGCTCTTAAGCCCGCTCTGCCTTTCCCTAAGCCCTTGGCAGCTACTGTTTTTTTTTTTTTACTATTTCTATAATTTTGCCTTTTCTGGGATGTCTTATAATTGAAATCATATAGTATGTACCCTTTTTAGACTAGCTTCTTTCACTTAGCAGTATACATTTAAGGGTCATTTACATCATTCTGTGGTTTGCCAGCTCATTAATTTTTATTGCTAAATAATCCATTGTATGGATGTATTCCAGTTTGTTTATCCATTCACCTATCAAAGGACATCCTTGGTTCCAGGTTTTGGTGATTACGAATAAAGCTGCTTATAATCATTGTGTGCAGGTTTTGTGTGACTATACGTTTTTAAATCAATTTGGATAATCAAATACCTCAGGAATGTGATTGCTGGATCATATGGTAGGCCTGTATTTAGCTTTGTAAGAAACTGCCAAACTGCCTTCCAAAAGGGCTGTTTTATTTTGTATTTCCATCAGCAGTGAATGTTAGAGTTCCTGTTCGCATTTTCATTCGTATTTGGTATTGTCGGTTTTTTGATTGTAGCTATTCTAATAGGTGTTTATTGATATCTCATTGCTATTTCTTTCTTTTTTTTTTTTTTTTTTGTTTTTGAGACGGAGTCTCGATTTGTCAACCAGGCTGGAGTGCAATGGCGAGATCTTGGCTCTCTGCAACCTCTGCCTCCTGGGTTCAAGCGATTGTCCTGCCTCAGCCTTCTGAGTAGCTGGGACTGCAGGCGCATGCCACCATGCCCGGCTAATTTTTGTATTTTCAGTAGAGACGGGGTTTCACCATGTTGGCTAGGCTGGTCTTGATCTCCTGACCTCGTGATCCACCCGCCTTAGCCTCCCAAATTGCTGGGATTACAGGTGTGAGCCACTGTGCCTGGCCTAAGTTTTTCCTTTTTAAAGTTAGCTTTATTGAGATATAATTTACACACCATAAAATTCACCTATTTAAAGGGGGTATCTTGATGTTTTCCAGTATATTTACAGTTTTGCAATCATTAGCATAATCTAATTTTAAAGCATTTTAATCACCCCAGAAAGAACCATTGTATACATTAGCAGTCACTCTCCAATCCCTCTCTCCTGGACCCCTAGCCCTAGATAACCACTAATTTATTTTCTGACTTTATAGATTTACCTATTTTGGACATTTCGTAGAAATGAAGTCATACAATATGTGATCTTTTGTAACTGGCTTCTTTCATTTAGGATAGTGTTTTTCAGGTTCACCCATGTTGTAGTATGTATCACTCCTTCATTCCTTTTTTAAAAAATTCTGACAAAATTCACATAACATGAAATTTGCCGTTTTAACCGCTTAAAATATGTAATTCAGTGGTGTTCAGTACATTCACAATGTCATGCAAGTATTACCACGAACTAAATGTTCCCAAATGTTTTCGTCATCCTAAAAGGAAACGCTGTACCCTTTAAGCGGTCTCTCCCCATTCCCAGTCTCCTAGTCCCTGCCACCCAGTAATCTGTTTTCTTTCTCTATGGATTTGCCTATTGTGGATATTCCTATAAGTGGACTTATGCAATGTGTGACCTTTTGTGTCTAGCTTCTTTGACTTAGCATAATGCTTTCTAGGTTCAGTAGTACTTCATTCCTTTTTATGGCTGAATAATACTACGTTCTATAGAAACAACACATTTTGTTTATCATGACTTCATGGACATTTACATTGGTTCTACCTTTTGGCTATTCTGAGTAGTGCTGCTATGAACATTTACATACAGATTTTTATGTTTGTTTTTGAGACGAGATCTAGCTCTGTCACCCAGACTGGAGTACAGTGGCACAGTCGTCGCTCACTGCAGCCTCAACCTTCCAGGCTCAATGATCTTCCTGCCTTAGCCTCCTGAGTAGCTGGGACTGTGGGTTTGCACCACCACATCTGGGTAATTTTTAAAAATTTTTTTGTACAGTCAGGGCCTTACTGTGTTGTCTGGGCTGGTCTTTTTTTTTTTTTTTTTTCTTTTTTTTTGAGATGGAGTCTTACTCTGCCACCCAGGTTGAAGTGCAGTGGCGCAATCTCGGCTCACTGCCACCTCCGCCTCCCGGGTTTAAGCGATTCTCCTGCCTCAGCCCCCCAAGTAGCTGGGAATACAGGCGCACACCATCACACCTGGCTAAATTTTGTATTTTGAGTAGAGATGGGATTTCGCCATGTTAGTCAGGCTGGTCTTGAACTCCTGACCTCAGGTCATCCACCCGCCTTGGCCTCCCAAAGTGCTGGGATTACAGGCGTGAGCCTCCTCACCTGGCCGTTTGTTTTTAATTTGTCCTATCTCTTGTTTGTTCCTTTTTGGATTACTTGAGTATATCTTCGTATTCCATTTTATCTTCACATTGGCTGATTAGCTGTATGTCTTGATTTTTAAAAGTAGTTGCCTTGGCCGGGCGTAGTGGCTCACACCTGTAATCCCAGCACTTTGGGGGGCTGAGGCGGGAGGATCACGAGGTCAAGAGATCGAGACCATCCTGACTAACACAGTGAAACCCCGTCTCTACTAAAAATACAAAAAATTATCCGGGCATGGTTGCACGTGCCTGTAGTCTCAGCTACCCGGGAGGCTGAGGCAGGAGAATCGCTTGAACCTGGGAGGTGGAGTTTGCAGTGAGTGGAGATCGCGCCACTGCACTCCAGCCTGGGCGACAGAGCGAGACTCCACCTCAAAAAAAAAAAAAAAAGTAGTTGCCTTAGGGTTTATAAAATACATCTTTAACTTTATGTATAAGCTGGGAGTCTTAATTCAGTACAGTTTCGTTCTCCCCATCTGTGTCTAATTTTCCTCACAAAGGGATAATGCTAGACCTCCCTTGTTGGGTTGTTATGAATATGAAATGAGTTACTAGATGTGAAATACTTTGAGCATAGCTCATGTTTTTATTCATATCAAGAATAATAGAAAAAAACTTTATTAGAAGTTCTTCAGTTTGCAGATTGCAGGTTTCTTTTCCAACCTACCTTAGCTGTCTACATGCATAATCACACCCTAGACTAGTAGTTCTCAATTCTGGCTGTATATTCTAAATGGGCAGCTTAAAAAATATTGATAGTAGTGGGCCACCTTCAGAAATTCATACTTTATTGGTCTGATATATATATATATATATATATATATATATATTATTTTTTTTTTTTTTGAGACGGAGTCTCACTCTGTCGCCCAGGCTGGAATGCAGTGGCGCAATCTCGGCTCACTGCAAGCTCCGCCAGGTTCACGCCATTCTCCTGTCTCAGCCTCCGGAGTGGCTAGGACTACAGGCGCCTGCCACCGCGCCCGGCTAATTTATTGTATTTTTAGTAGAGACGGGGTTTCACCGTGGTCTCGATCTCTTGACCTCGTGATCCACCCGCCTCGGCCTCCCAAAGTGTTAGATTACAGGCGTGAGCCACCGCGCCCGGCCTTGGTCTGATGTATTTTTAAAAAGTGTTCCAGGGCCAGGCGCAGTGGCTCACACCTGTAATCCCAGCACTTTGGGAGGCTGAGGCGGGCAGATCACGAGGTCAGGAGATCGAGACCATCCTGGCTAACAAGGTGAAACCCCGCCTCTACTAAAAACACAAAAATTAGCCGGGCATGGTGGCAGGCACCTGTAGTCCCAGCTACTCGGGAGGCTGAGGCAGGGAATGGCGTGAACCCGGGAGGCGGAGCTTGCAGTGAGCCAAGATGGCGCCAGTGCACTCCAGCCTGGGTGACAGAGTAAGACTCAGTCTCAAAAAAAAAAAAAAGTGTTCCAGGTGGCTGCAATGTATAGTCAGGATGGAGAACCATTACCCTAGACTTTATCACCATGATCTATAACTTATTTTGTAAGCGTCGGGCTGAGCGCGGTGGCTCACTCCTATAATCCGAGCACTTTGGAAGGCCAAGGTGGGTGGATCAAAAGGTCAGGGGTTCGAGACTAGCCTGGCCAACATGGTGAAACCCTGTCTGTACTAAAAATACAAAAAATTAGCCAGGCGTGGTGGTGGCATGTGCTTGTAATCCCAGCTACCGAGAAGGCTGAGGCAGGAGAATCTCTTGAACCCAGGAGGTGGAGGTTGCAGTGAGCAGAGATCACGCCATTGCACTCCAGCTTGGACGACAGAGCGAGACTCCGTCTCAAAAAAAAAAAAAAAAACAAATTGTAAGCATCTAACTCTGACCTCCACTTCCTCTTTTACTAACTCACATACTCTAGTACCCTATTTTGATATTTCTTGGAATCCTATTTTTTTTTATTTTTTCATTTTTCTCACTGGACATTTCTTGGATTCCGTCAAGACCTTCAGGCCAGTAGCTACACCATTTTTTCACTGTGCATCATTCTCCTCATATATTCTCTTCCTAACTTATCCAATTATATTGATTCATTTAATAAAAATTTTAGTAAGTATTAGTGCTCTGTGTGTATCATTCTGTGGTGTTAAGTGATAAACTGTTGTTATTCTCTTCCTTCATTGTAATCAAGGCAAAACTTCAACCCTGATTACACTCAGTTCTTTGTCAACTCTGTAATACTTGAACCTGAGCAATGGAGTGTGGCTAGAGAAAACAAATATGCTAGCTCATCTCATTTAAATTTATGACCACACATATCCATTGTGCCTACAGCATTGCTGTGTCTGCTTGTCCTTCTACTTTGTTTGCTAAGAAGACTGTAATCTCTTTCCTTCTAGACTCTTAGTTGTTTTTTAAAAAATTATTATTTTTTATTATAGAGACGAGGTCTTGCTATGTCAAGCAATCCTCCCACCTTGGCTTCCCAAAGTGTTGGGATTGCAGGCGTGAGCCACTGCACTGGGCATGTTTGTTTGTTTATTTATTGATTTAAGTATTGTACATAATGTTTTTATTTTCTGCAGCGAAAATGATTCCTACTTGCAGACTACTTTTTTTTTTTTTTAAGCCAACTCATCTATGTTCATCTATGTTGTGACTTCTTGTGTATTTAAGGATTTTGCTTCTGGGTTATCTTTGATATTTTTGTTATGGTTTGTTTGTTTTATTTTTTTTTTATCTAGACCTGCACATCCCCTGTATTATTTTTCCTGCCGAATCATTTTTCTTGGCGTATGAACATGCTATAACTCTTAATTCTCTAACTTCAATAGGGATGGCAAAAGGAAAAAAACAAAAACAGCTCATTTCTCACACACACCTTTCCTTCTCATTTACAGCAAAATTTGTCAGAAAGAATTGCTCATTCTCAGTATCTCTACCCTCTTAAGATTCCATTTTTTCCCCAACTCTTTCCAGGTTGGCCCTTTTCCACTTGCGCCAACTAAAATCACTCTTGTCAGTGTTCTCAATCCTTAAATTACTCTGCCTCTCATCAGCATTTGACACAGGTGATTGATCAGTTCCTGTTTTTATAAAAACTTTACTTGGTTTTCTGGATGCCACATCATCTTTATTCTTTCCTAATTTATGGCAGCTCCTTCTCTATCTTATTTTCTAGCTCCTCTCTCTTCACCTGAAGGTTGTTGTATCCCACCTAGACTTAGGCTTTGTAACTTTTCTTTATCAGTATTTGTCAGTTAGTATTTGACAATTCTTTGAGTATCTTATCTAATGCCATGGCTGTAAGCATTATTAATTTGCTCTTGACTCAGGCCTTGACATGCCTTCACGTCTTCATGGAACTCCACACTGTAATGGACTGCTTTTTCTTTTTTCAAGACAGGGTCTCAGTCTGTCACCCAGGCCAGAATACAGTGGTGCAATTATAGCTCATTGTAACCTTGAATTCCTGGTCTCAAGCGATCCTCCTGCCTCAGCCTCCTGAGTAGCTAGGACTATAGGTGCATACTACCACACTTGGCTAATTTTATTGTTGTTATTGAGACTGGGTCTTGCTGTGTTGCCCAGGCTGGTCTCAAACACCTGGCCTCAGGCATCATCCCACCTTGGCCTCCCAAGGGACTGGGTTTATAGGTGTGAGCCACTGTGCCCTGCCAGGACTGCCTTTTCTACATCTCTTGAATATTTTAATAGGCATGTCAATTTTAACTTGTCCGAAAAAGAATTATTGGTTTATTTCCTCAAACCTACCCTTTTCTTAGACTTTACCCTCTCAGTAAATGGTACTATCGTTTACCCACTTAATCAAGCCACAAACTGGAAATCATACTTGCTTTCTCTTTTTTTTTCCCCTTATACTTCCAATCCACCAGCAGCAGCTTTACCTTCAAACTATATCCCCAATATTATAATTTCTTGCTGCTCCCACTCGTTTGCCCTAATATAAGCCATTTTTATCATCTCTTTTCTGGGTTATTTTAATTGCCTTCTATCTGCTCTCCCTTGCTTCCATTCTTTTCTCCTTCTAGTTTGTTTTCACAACAGCTAAAATGAAAAACATAAATAGTAACATGTCATTCTCATTTAAAGGCCCCTCATAGTTTTTCATCATGTTTAGAAAAAAATCCAAAGACCTAGTCTTAGCCTAAAAGGCCTTACTTGATTTCTGCTTCACTGACCTCATCTCCTACTATTCCTCTAAGCTCCAGAGCCACTGGCCTTGCTGTTCCTCAAAGACCAAGTTACTTACTGCTTTAAGGCTTTTATTATTGACTTTTTTTCCTGCCTGGAATGTTCTTCCTTTATTATCATATGATTTGCTTGCTCCTTCATGCCACTTAGGTCCCTGCTTAGATCTTACTTCTTTTTTTTTTTTATTTTGAGATGGAGTCTCACTCTTGTTGCCCAGGCTGGAGTACAATGGCACGATCTTGGCTCACCGCAACCTCCGCCTGCCAGGTTTAAGCGATTCTTCTGCCTCAGCCTCCCGAGTAGCTGGAATTACAGGCATGTGCCACCTCGCCTGGCTAATTTTTGTATTTTTAGTAAAGACTGGGTTTCTCCATGTTGGTCAGGCTGGTCTCGAACTCCCGACCTCAGGTGATCTGCCCGCCCCAGCTTCCCAAAATGCTGGGATTACAGGTGTGTGCCTCCATGCCTGGCTAGATCTTACTTTACTTCTTCAGAGAGGTATTCCCTGGTGACACCATAAAAATAGGCCCCTCCCTTCCACTTTCTCTCTGTTTTGATTTACTTTTCTTCACAGCACCTTTTTTTTTTTTTTTTTTGAGACCGAGTCTTGCTCAGTCACCTAGGCTGGAGTGTAGTGGCACGATCTCAGCTCACTGCAACCTCTGCCTCCTGGTGATTCTCGTGCCTCAGACTCCAGAGTAGCTGGGATTACAGGCGTGAGCCACTATGGCCAGCTAATTTTTGTATTTTTAGTAGAGATGGGGTTTCACCGTGTTGGTCAGGTTGGTCCCAAACACCTGACCTCAGTTGATCCACCTGTCTCGGTCTCCCAAAATGCTGGGATTACAGGTGTGAGCCACCACGCCCGGCCACATAGCATCTATATTTTTGAAAATATAAGTTTACTAATTATTTTCCAACCTTAATATAAGCTCCATGAAGACAAGTATTTGGTATTTTCATTGCTTTAATTCCCAACATTTAAAACGATGTTTGAGACCCTGTCATAAGTTATTAATATACCAGTAGTAATTTTTTTTTTTTTTTTTGAGACGAAGTCTTGCTCTTGTCCCCCAGGCTGGAGTGCAATGGCACAATCTTGGCTCACTGCAACTTCTGCTTCCCGGGTTCAAATGATTCTCCTGCCTCAGCCTCCCGAGTAGCTGGGATTACAGGTGCCTGCCACCACGCCCGGCTAATTTTTTTTGTATTTTTAGTAGAGACAGGGTTTCACTATGTTGGCCAGGCTGGTCTCGAACTCCTGATCTCAAGTGATCCACCTGCCTCGGCCTCCCAAAGTGCTGGGATTATAGGCGTGAGCCACCGTGCCCAGCCACCAGTAGTAATTTTTTAACAAACACAAGAACTCCCCTTTAGCCACAAAACTGTAAAATAACTATGAATAATCCAAGCAAAAAAGTGTGCAATACCTGAGTGAAGAAAATCAACAAATTGATTTTATGTGTGTGTGTTTGTTTTTGACATGGGGTCTTGCTGTTTCACAGGCTATAATGCAGTGGTACTTATGGCTCAAACAATCCTCTTGCCTCAGCCTCCTGTGTAGCGGGGATCACAGGCATGTGCCACAACACCCAGCTAATTGTAAATTTTTTTGTAGGGGCTAGGTCTCACTTTTGTTGCCTAGGCTGGTCTCAAACTCCTGGGGTCAAGTGATCCTCCCACTTCAGCCTCCCAAAGTGCTGGGATTGCAGGCATGAGCCACTGTGCCTGGCCAGGTCAAGATTTTTTCTCAGCTCTTTATGTCAAAATACTGTCTTCAAAAGTTATATGTGGCTGGGCGCTGTGGCTAATACCTGTAATCCAGTGCTTTTGGATGTCAAGGTGGGACGATTGCATGAGGCCAGGAGTTTGAGATCAGCCTGGGAAATGTGCAGGACCTCCATCTCTACTGTACTAGTCTGTTCTCACACTGCTGACATACCCAAGTGACTCACGCCTATAATCCTAGCACTTTGGGGGGCTGAGGCGGGTGATCACCTGAGGTCAGGAGTTCGGGACCAGCCTGACCAATATGGTGAAACCCCCATCTCTACTAAAAATACAAAAATTAGCTGGGCATAGTGGCATGCGCCTGTAATCCCAGCTACTTGGGAGGCTGAGACAGAATTGCTTGAACCCAGGAGGTGGAGATTGCAGTGAGTAGTTTTTGGGGTTTCGCCATGTTGGCCAGGCTGGTCTTGAACTCCTAACCTCAAGTGATCTGCCCCCGCTCAGCCTCCCAAAGTGTTTAGATTACAAACATGAGTCACTGCACCCGACCCCAAAGTCTTAACGCATTTTGACATTAACTCAAAAGTCCACAGTCCAAAGTCTCATCTGAGACAAGGCAAGTTTCCTCCGCCTATTAGCTTGTAAAATCAAAAGCAAGTTAGTTACTTCCTAGATTCAATGGGGGTACAGGCATTGGGTAAATATAGCTGTTTCAAATGGGAGGAATTGGCCAAAATGAAGGGGCTACAGGCCCCATGCAAGTCTGAAATCCAGCAGGGTAGTCAAATCTTAAAGCTCCAAAATGATCTTTGGCTCCATATCCCACGTCCAGGTCATGCTGCTGCAAGAAGTGGGTTCCCATGGTCTTGGGCAACTCCGCCCCTGTTGCTTTGCAGGGTACCCAGCCTCCCTCCCATCTGCTTTCACAGACTGGTGATGAGTGTCTACAGCTTTTCCAGGAGAACAGTGCAAGCTGTGAGAGGATCTACTATTCTGGGGTGTGGAGGACAGTGACCACCTTCTCACAGCTCCACTAGGCAGCACCCCAGTGGGGACTCTTTGTGGGGGCTCCCACCCCCACATTTCCCTTCCACACTGCCCTAGCAGAGGTTCTCCATGAGGGCCCCGCCCCTGCAGCAAATTTCTTCCTGCCCATCCAGGCATTTCCATACATCCTCTGAAATCTAGGCGGTGGTTCGCAAACCCTAGTTCTTGACTTCTGTGCACTCACAGGCTCAACATCATGTGGAAGCTTCCAAGGCTTGGGGCTTGTACCCTCTGAAGCCATGGCCTGAGCTGTACCTTGGCTCGTTTTAATTGCAGCTGGAGTGGCTGGGATGCAGAGCATCAAGTCCCTAGGCTGCACACAGCATGGGGATGCTAGGCCCAGCCCACGCACGAAACCACTTTTTCTTTCTAGGCCTCTGGGCCTGTGATGGAGAGGCTGCTCTGACATACCTTGGAGACATTTTCCCCATTGTCTTGGGGATTAACATTCGGCTCTTCATTACTTATGTAAATTTCTGTAGCTGGCTTGAATTTCTCCTCAGAAAATGGGATTTTCTTTTCTATTGCATTGTCAGGATGCAGATTTTGCGAACTTTTATGCTCTGCTTCCCCTATAAAAGTGAATGCTTTTAAGAGCACCCAAGTCACCTCTTGAATGCTTTGCTTCTTAGAAATTTCTTCTGCCAGATACCCTAAATCATCTCTCTCAAGTTCAAAGTTCCACAAATCTCTAGGACAGGAGCAAAATACAGCCAGTCTGTTTGCTAAAACATAACAGGAGTCACCTTTGCTCCAGTTTCCAACAAGTTCCTCATCTCCATCTGAGACCACTTCAGCCTGAACTTTATTGTCCATATCACTATCAGCATTTTGGTCAAAGCCACTTAACAAGTCTCTAGGGAGTTCCAAACTTTCCCACATTTTCCTGTCTTCTTCTGAGCCGTCCAAACTGTTCCAGCCTCTGCCTGTTAACCCAGTTCCAAAGTCGCTTCCACATTTTTGGGTATCTTTTCAGCAGTGCCCCACTCTACTGGTACCAATTTACTGTATTAGTCTGTTCTCACGCTGCTAATAAAGACATACCTCAGATTGGGCAATTTACAAAGGAAAGAGGTTTATTGGACTTACAGGTCCATGTGGCTGGGGAGGCCTCACAGTCATGGCAGAAGGCAAGGAGGAGCAAGTCACCTCTTACGTGAATGGCAGCAGGTGAGAGCAGCATGGGAAAGACCCGCCCCTGTGATTCAGTTACCTCTCACCAGGTTCCTCCCATGACACGTGGAAATTGTGGGAGTTACAATTCAAGATAAGATTTGGGTGGGAACACAGCCAAACCATATCATCTACATTAAAAAAAAAGATTAATTGGGCGTGGTGCTGCACATCTGTAGTCATAGCTACTCATCAGGAGGCTGAAATGGGAGGATTGTTTGAGCCCAGGAGTCTAAGGCTGTGGTGAGCTATAATGGCACCACTGTACTCTAGCCTGAGTGAGAGTGAGATCCTGTCTCTTAAAATAAAATAATTATTTGGATTATTTTTTCATTCCTTTCAGTGTGGTTCTATTATCAGTTTGATAGTTTCATTGGCTCACATATCTTTATTGGTAAAGCTAGGCATTTAACCAAATCAGTGTGTATGTACACACACACACACACACACATTTTTTTTTTTTTTGGCAGAGTCTTCCACTGTCACTCAGGCTAGGGTGCAGTGGCACTATCTTGGCTCACCGCAACCTCGGCCTCCGGGGTTCAAATAATTCTCATGCCTCAGCCTCCCGAGTATCTAGGACCACAGGTGCATGCCACCACACCTGGCTAATTTTTTGTACTTTTATTAGAGATGGAGTTTTGCCGTGTTGGCCAGGCTGGTCTCAAAACTCCTGACCTCAAATGATCCGCTCCCCGTGACCTCCCAAAGTGCTGGGATTACAGGCGTGAGCCACCACACCCAGCCAGTCAGTATATTTTGTAATGGAAATTAAAAGTGATTCCTCTCTAGACTTTTAACCTTTAGATGCATATGCCTTCTTATGTAGTTTTGTTTGGACTTCTTAATGTTTAGAAATTTTTAATTAGTTGCCAATATTTTAAAACTTGGACATTTATATAAAAATCCTGATTTCTTTAAAAAGGTAGAAAGGAAGCTCTGATTTTTCCAAGTTCATTTGGCAACTATTAGATGGATCCTAGTAGTAGTGGCAGCCTGCATTCTCTCTAGTTCCCACAACTCTTAATATCATGCCTGACGCCTTTTAGGCATTTGTATTTGCATCCCTTCTTTATAACCCTCTTATTTATAGAACTTTCAGTGGCAGGTACAACAGTGGAGAATTAAACTAACTTGCCTTGTGTTCTGAAGAAAGAATTGATTTTATCTGAAATGATTTCAATTTTGTAGTTCCGTGACCCAGTCAACCTGACTTTGATAATGCTTTCTAATGGGAGTTACCAAGCCCCTATTTTAAATTGCTTAAATGTAGCAAATGGCTTTGATAAAACTGTACTTTCTTTGTGGTTTAACAAAGTTCATCATTCATTTTGCATGGTTTGGGATACCAGGGAACATACAGCTGTTTTTGAACCTTTAAAAAATACCTTTTATTACAATGAGAGGAATTATATAAATTACATTTAGTTTTTATTTTTTATTTTGAGACAAGGTCTCACTCTGAGCGACCTAACCCAGTGCGTTTAGTCTTGTAATTGAAGTTAATAGTGTTTTGTTGATATTGATGGCATTTATTAGAATGTGTGCTGTTCTAAACAGTAAGGTGGCTGAGCAAGGTGGCTCATTCCTGTAATCCCAGTGCATAGGGAGGCTGGGGCAGGTGGATTGCTTGAGCCCAGAAGTTCAGAACCAGCCTAGGCAACATAGTGAGATCCCATTTCTACAAAAAATACAAAAATTATAGTTGGAAAATGAATTTTAATTGTTAAACTATATATCTAAGTTGATTTTTACAAGTAGTTTTATTTTTTCTTCAAAAGCTTTTGTTAATACAGAGTATCAATATGGGTATAGCGAAAGAGAACTCTTGTACCCTATTGGTGGGAATGTAAATTGGAGCAGCCATTATGGAACACAATATGGGAGGTTCTTCTCAAAATTAAAAATAGAACTACTGTACAATTCAGCAATCCCACTTCTAGGTATATATCCAAAGGAAGTGAAATCAGTAGATTGAAGAGATATCTGTACCCCTATGTTAATTGTAGCATTATTCACAATAGCCGAGATATGGAAGTAACCTTAGTGTCCATCGACAGATGAATGTATAAAGAAATTGTGGCATACACACACACAGCAGAATACTATTTAGCCATAAAAAGAAGGAAATCCTGTCATTGGTGACATTATGGATGAAACTGGGAGACATTATGCTAAGTGAAATAAGCCAGATACAGAAAGACAAATATTGTATAGTCTCATTAATATGTGGAATCCAAAAAGTTGAATTCATAAGAGCAGAGCATACAAGGGTGGTTGCTAGTGCCTGGGGAGGAGGTAGGGGAAATAGGGAGGGGATGTAATGTACAGCATGGTTACTATAGTTGATAATACTGTATTGCTTACTTGAAATTTGATAAAGAGAGCAAATTTTAAGTGTCCTCATTCCCACTACCCCCCATGGTCACTATGGGTGGTGGTGTTGGATGTGTTAATTTGACTGTGGTAGTCAGTACATAATGTATGTATGTATATATATATATACCAAATCATCATATTATATACCTTGAATGTTATGTATATTTTTTTCAATTACATGTTTTAAAATTAAAAAGCTGGCCGGGGCCAGATGTGGGGGCTCACACCTGTAACCCCTGCACTTTGGGAGGCTGAGGCGTGTGGATCACCTGAGGTCAGGAGTTCGGGACCAGCCTGGCCAATATGGTGAAACCCTGTCTCTACTAAAAATACAAAAATTAGCCAGGTGTGGTGGTGGTGGAGGGGGGGGGGGGCTGCCTGTAATTCTAGTGACTTGGGAGACTGAGGCAGGAGAGTCACTTGAACCCCAGTGGGGGTGGAGGTTGTGAGCCGAGATCGTGCCGTTGCACTCCAGCCTGGGTGGCAAGAGTGAAACTCCGTCTCAATCTCAACGGCTCAGGAGGTGGAGGCTGGAGGGCCACTTGAGGCCAGGAGTTCAAGACCAGCTTGGGTAGCATAGAGGGACCCCGATCTCTACAAAAGTTAGAAAAAATTAGCTGGATATGGTGGCGCGTGCCTGTAGTCCCAGCTACTCAGGAGGTGGAGCTAGGAGGATCACTTGAGCCTGGGAGTTTGAGGTTGAACTGAGCTATGATTGTGCCACTGCATTCCAGCCTGGGCAACAGAGTGAGATCCTGCCTCAAAAAAAAAAATTTTTTTTAATATAAAAACCATCAAAATGCTGTTATCTACACATCACTAATGTTTACAATCAACAGGTTTATAAATTTATTTTAGGTAAATCTAAAGGCATCCTGTGTATACATTTTATATGAGAGGAAAGTATTAATAAAATCTGAAACTGAAAAGTAGCTTTTGTTTCATACAGACTGATTTTTATCAAGAATGAAGAAGGGTAATTTTTAATGCTTTTTTTTATAATGATAAAGGAATTAGTTTAAAGGATATAACAATTCTTAATGTTTATGCCTTTCATAACAGTTTCAAAATACATGAAGCAAAAACTGATAGACTGAAAGGAGAAAAAGACAAAACCATGATTTTAGTCAGAGATTTTAATGCCATTCTCTTACTGGTTGATAGCACAAGTGGACTGAAAACCAGCAAGGATGTAGTAGACTCGTTATAACACTATTTACTTGACTTGATTTATAGAGCCCTCTGTGCAACAACAGAAGAGACGTTCTGCTAAAGTGCACATGGAATATTCATCAAGACAGACCACATTCAGGCTGAGCATGGTGTCTTACTCCTGTAATCCCAGCACTTTGGGAGGCCAGGGTGGGAGGATGGCTTGAGGCCAGGAGTTCAAGACCAGGCCGGGCAACATAGCAAGACCCTATCTCTGCAAAAAAAAAAAAATGAAAAAAAAAAAAAAAAGACCAGATTCTTAGCCATAAAACAAGTCTTGATAACTATGAAAGAATTTGGGTTATACAAAGTACATTCTCTGACCATAAGGTGTTTAAGTTAGAAATCAGTAACAGAAAGATTCTTGGAAAATTCCCAAGTACAGAATTTGGAAACTGAAAAACATACTTTATTTTTTAAAAAAATTTTACTTCTTTTTGTTTTGAGACGGAATTTCGCTCTTGTTGCCTAGGCTGGAGTGCAAGGGTGCCATCTCCGCTCAGTGCTCACTGCAACCTCCACCTCCTGAGTTCAAGCGATTCTCCTGTCACAGCCTCCCGAGTAGCTGGGATTACAGGCATGCGCTGCCACACACGGCTAATCTTGTATTTTTAGTAGAGAGGGGGTTTCTCCATGTTGGTTAGGCTGGTCACAAACTCCCAACCTCAGGTGATCTACCCGCCTCAGCCTCCCAAAGTGCTGGGATTACAGGCGAGACCCACCACGCCTGGCACTTCCTTTTCTTTAAATTTTATTTTTTTACTTTTTAAAATTAAATTTGTCTCTTTTTTATGTTATTTTTTATTTTAATTTGCAGTTTTTTAGTAGGAAACCTCACCCAAGAAAACATACTTTAAAATTATCTATTGGGCAAAGAAAATATTTTGTAAAAAAGAAAATAAAACAAGGCCAGGCACGGTGGCTCACGCCTGAAATCCCAGCACTTTGGGAGGCCAAGGCGGGTGGATCACGAGGTCAGGAGATCGAGACCATCCTGGCTAACATGGTGAAACCCTGTCGCTACTAAAAATACAAAAAATTAGCCGGGCGTGGTGGCGGGTGCCTGTAGTCCCAGCTACTCGGGAGGCTGAGGCAGGAGAATGGTGTGAACCCGGGAGGCAGAGGTTGCAGTGAGCCGAGATCGCGCCACTGCACTGCAGCCTGGGCGACAGAGTGAGACTCCGTCTCAAAAAAAAAAAAAAAAAAAGAAAAGGGAAATAAAAAACATTTTGATCCAAGTGAGGTTTCAGAAAACAGAGTGAAGAAAAGGAAAAAAGAATTAAAGTTTAAAAAAGAAAACGATTATAAAAAAATATTTTGAACAGAATAAAAAGGCTGGGCATGGTGGCTTGCACCTGTAATCCCAGCTACTCGGGAGGCTGAGGTGTGAGAATCGCTTAAATCCAGGAGGCAGAGGTTGCAGTGATCCAAGATCACATCACTACACTCCAGCCTAGGTGACAGAGTGAGACTCTGTCTCAAAAAAAAAAAAAAAAAAAAAAACAAACAAACAAAAAACCACAACATATCTAGATTTGTGGGGTACCACTAAAACATTGCTTAGGAAATGATTTGTAGCACTAAATATCTACATTAGAAAAGATCTCAAATCATTGACTTCAACTTCCACCTTAAAAAACTTGAAAAAGAAGAGCAAATTAAACTCTACATAAGCAGAGAAAAGAAAATAATAAAGATCAAAGTAAAATTCAAAGAAATATGAAACAGAAAAGCAAGAGAAAAATCAGTGAAACCAAAGGTGATTTTTAAAATGGTTAAACTTCTAACCAGGCTGATCAGATATAAAAGAGAAGATGCAAATTACTGATACCAGAATTAGAGAGGTGACATCACTACATATTCTAAAGACACTAAATGGATAATAATAGGATATTATGAACAACTTTATGCCAATAAATTTGACAACTTAGATGGAATGACAAATTCCTTGAAAGACACAAACTACAAAAGTTTATTCAAGAAGAAATAGGGGCTGGGCAAGGTGGCTCATTCCTGTAATCCTAGCACTTTGGGAGGGGGAGAATTGCTTGAGCCTGGGAGTTTTAGACCAGCCTGGGAAACATGGTGAGACCTCATCTCCAGAAAAATAAATTAACTGGATATAGTGGTTCATGTCCATGGTCCCAGCTACTTGAGATGCTGAGGTGGGAGGATCACTTGAGCCTGGGAGGTTGAGACGGCAGTGAGCTGTCATTGTGTCACTGCATTCCAGCCTGGGCAACAGAGCAAGACCCTGTCTCAAAAAATCAATCAATCAATCATTCTATCAATCAAGAAGAAATAGGCAAGCTAAATAACCTCATGTGTGTTAAAGGAATTGAAATCATAGTTTAAAAATCTACCCACATAAAGATCCAGACTCATGTAATTTCACAGGCAAATTCTATCAGACATTTAAGGAAAAAATAACACCATTTCTCTACAACCTTTTCCAGAAAACTAGAGAGGAGGAAATTTTTCCCAACTTGTTCTGTCATGTTAGCATTATCTTGATACCAGAACCAAAGATATTACAAGAAAACTATATGCCAGTATTCCTCGTTAACATGTATAAAATTTAACACAAAATTGTAGCAAATAGAATTCGAGAACATACAAAACGGATGACAGATCATGACCCAAGTGGGGTTTATGCCAGAAATTCAGGATTGATCTGTAACTTGAAAATCAATGTAATTTACCACATTAACCAATAAAAGAAAAGCCATAATGATCTCAGTAGATGCAGAAAAAGTGCTTGATAAATTCTAATATCCATTCTATTTTCTTTAAATTTTAAGTTTGGTTTTTTTTTTGTTTTTTTTTTAAGACAGATTCTTGCTCTGTTTCCAGGTTGCAGTGCAGTGGCGAGATCTCGGCTCACTGCAGCCTCTGCCTCCTGGATTCAGGAGATTCTCCTGCCTCAGCCTCCAGAGTAGCTGGGACTACAGGCACACACCACCACGCCCAGCTAATTTTTGTATTTTTAGTAGAGACGGGGTTTCACCATGTTGGCCAGGCTGGTCTGGAAGTCCTGACCTCAGGTGATCTGCCCGCCTCGGCCTCCCAAAGTGCTGGGATTACAGGCGTGAGACACTGTGCCTGGCCTAAATTTTAAGTTTTTATGGGTACATAGTAGGTGTATATATTTATGGGATACATGAGATATTTTGGTACAGGCATAGAATGTGTGTTCACATCAGGGTAAATGGAGTATCCATCACCTCAAGTGTTTATCATTTCTTTGTTCGAACATTCCAATGGTACTTTTAGTTATTTTAAAATATACAATAAATTATTGTTGACTGTAGTCATCCTGTTGTGCTATCAAATACTAGATCTTATTCATTCTAACTCTATTTTTGTATGCATTAACCATCTCCATTCCCCCCCACCTCCCCACTGCCCTTTGCAGCGTCTGATAGCTATTATTCTGTTTTCTATTTCCATTAGTTTAATTGTTTTAAGTTGTAGCTCCCACAAATGAGTAAGTGAAGTGAAAACATGTGAAGTTTGTGTTTCTGTGCCTGGCTTACTTTACTTAACATAGTGACCTCCAGTTCTATCTATGTTGTTGTAAATGACAGAATCGTGCTCTTTTTTATGGCTGAATAGTACTCCGTTGGGTATATATACCATATTTTCTTTTCTTTTTTCTTTTTTTGAGACAGAGTTTTGCTCTTGTTGCCCAGGCTGGAGTGCAATGGCGCGATCTTGGCTCTGCAACCTCCGCTTCCCAGGTTCAAGCAATTTCTCCTGCCTCAGCCTCCTGAGTAGCTGGGATTACAGGCATGTCCCACTACGCCCGGCAAATTTTGTATTTTTAGTAGAGATGGGGTTTCTCCATGTTGGTCAGGCTGGTCTCAAACTCCTGACCTCAGGTGATCCGCCCGCCTTGGCCTCCCACAATGCTGGGATTACAGGCGTCAGCCACCACGCCTGGCTCGTATGCCACATTTTCTTTATCCATTTGTCTGTTGTTGGATAACTTAGGGTTGCTAAGATGAAGCAACTTAGGTTCCTTCCAAATCTTGGCTATTGTGAATAGTGCTGCAATAAACATGGGAGTGTCCGTATTTCTTTGATGTACTGATTTCCTTTCTTTTTGGTATATATCATAGTGGGATTGCCGGATTGTATGATAGTTTTGTTTCTAATTTTTTGAGGAACCTCTATACTATTCTCCATAGTTACCATACTAATTTGCGTTCCCACTAACAGTGTGTGAGGGTTCCCTTTTCTCCATATCCTTGCCAGCATTTGTTATTGCCTGTCTTTTGGACATAAGCCATTTTAACTGGTGTGAGATATCTCATTTTAGTTTTGATCAAATAAATTTTGATGCATTTCTCTGATGATCAATGATGTAGAGCACCTTTTCATATACCTGTTTGACATTTGTATGTCTTCTTTTGAGGAAAGCCTATTCAGATGTTTTGCCTATTTTTAAAACTGGATTATTAGATTTTTTTTCCTGTAGAGTTGTTTGATGCCCTTATATGTTCTGGTTATGTTATGTTATGTTATGTTATGTTATTTTTTGAGATGGAATCTTGCTCTATCACCCAGGCTGGAGTGTGGTGGCATGATCTCTGCTCACTGCAACCTCCGCCTCCTGGGTTCAAGCAGTTCTCCCACCTCAGCCTCCCGAGTAGCTGGGACTACAGGTGTGTGCCATCACGCCCGGCTAATTTTTGTATTTTTAATAGAGATGGCGTTTCATTATGTTGGCCAGGCTGGTCTTGAGCTCCTCACCTAGGTGATCCACCCACCTTGGCCTCCCAAACTGCTGTGATTACAGGTGTGAGCAACCATGCTCGGCCTATGTTCTGGTTATTAATATTTTGTCAAATGGATGGTTTGCAAATATTTTCTCCCATCTGTAGGTTGTCTCTTCACTTTGTTGATTGTTTTCTTTGTTGTGCAGAAGCATTTTAACTTGATGTGATCCCATTTACCTGTATTTGCTTTGGTTACCTATGCTTTTGGGGTCGTAATCAAGAAATCCAGTCTGGATGACAGAGTGAGACCCTGTCTCACAAAGAGAAAAGAAAGAAATCTTTCCCCGGACCAGTGTCCTGGAGAGTATCCCCAATGTTTTCTTGTAGTAGTTTCATGGTTTGAGGTTTTAGACTTAAGTATTTGTCTTGATTTGATTTTTGTATATGATGAGAAATAGGGATCTAGTTTCCTTCTTCTGCATATTCATATCTAGTTTTCCCAGCAATATTTGTTAAAGAGACTGTCCTTTCCTCAATGTCTGTTCCTACCACCTTTGTCGAAAATAAGTTCATTGTAGATGTATGGATTTATTTCTGGGTTCTCTATTGTGTTCCATTGGTCTCTGTGTCTATTTTAATGCCACTGACATGCTGTTTGGCTACTATAGCTCTAGTATAATTTGAAGTCAGGTAATGTGATTCTTCCAGTTTTGTTGTTTTTGCTCAGAATAGCTTTGGCTATTCTGGGTCTTTTGTGGCTCCATATAAATTTTAGGATTTATTTTTCTATTTCTGTGGAAAATGTCATTGGTATTTTGATAGGGATTGCATTTAATCTGTAGATTGTGTAGTATGGACTTTTTTTTTTAACAGTTTCGATTCTTTCAATCCATGAACATGGAATATCTTTTTTTTTTTTTTTTTTTTTGGAGACAGGGTCTCACACTATTGTACAGGCTGGAGTACAGTGGCACAATCACGGCTCACTGCAGTCTTCACCTCCTAGGCTCAAGAGATCTCGCCTCAGCCTCCACAGTACCTGAGGACTACAAGTGAATGCAACCAGGCCCGGCTAATTTTTTTTTTTTTTTTCTCTTAGAGACAACTTTTTGCTATGTTGCCCAGCTTGGACCCATTGGCTCACTCAAGCAATCTTCCCACTTTGGCTTTCCAACGTGCTGGGATACAGACATGAGCCACCATGCCTGGTCTCTTTCCATTTTTTTTGTGGTTGTTCTCTTTAATTTCTTGCATCAATTACTTATTTTAGTTGTAGCGATTTTTCACTTCTTTGGTTAAGTTTATTAGGTTAACCTTAACTTAGGTTAACTTATTAAGTACTTTATTTGTAGATATTGTAAATGGGAATACTTTTTTCATTTCTTTTTCAGATAGGTCATTGTTGACATATGGAAATGCTACTGATTTTTGTATATTGATTTTATATCCTGAAACTTTAGTGAATTTATTAGTTCTGTTTTTTTTTTTTTTTTTTTTTTTTTAAGACAAGTCTTGCTCTGTCGCCCAGGCTAGAGTGCAGTGGTGTGATCTCAGCTTACTGCAACCTCCACCTCCTGAGTTCAGGGAATTCTCCCACCTCAGCCTCCCGAGTAGTTGGGATTACAGGCGTGCGCCAGCATGCCTGGCTAATTTTTGTATCTTTAGTAGAGACGGGGGTTTCACCATGTTGTCCAGGCTGGTCTCGAGCTCCTGACCTCAGGTGATCCACCCACCTCAGTCTCCCGAAGTGCTGGGATTATAGGCATGAGCCTCTGTGCCTGGCTGAATGTATTAGTTTTCATAGTTTTTGGTGGAGTCTTTACATTTTTCCAAATACATCATATCTTTTTTTTTTTTTTTTTTTTTTTTTTTTTTTTTTTTTTTTTTGAGACAGTCACCCAGGCTGGAGTGCAGTGGTGTGATCTTGGTTGGCTCTCTGCAACCTCCGCTTCCCAGGTTCACATGATTCTCATGCTTCAGCCTCCCAAGTAGCTGGGACTACAGGTGCGCACTCCCACACCCAGCTAATTTTTGTATTTTTAGTAGAGATGGAGTTTTGCCGTATTGGCCAGACTGGTCTTTAATTGCTGGCCTCAAGTGATCCATCTGCCTCAGCCTCCCAGAGTGCTGGGATTACAGGTGTGAGCCACTGCTCCTGGCTACATTTTTGTATTTTTTGGTAGAGATGGGGTTTCACCATGTTGGCCAGGCTGGTCTCGAACTCCTGACCTCAAGTGATCCACCTGCCTTGGCCTCCCAAAGTGTTGGGATTACAGGCGTGAGCCACCATGCCTGGCCTCATATCATTTGTAAATAAGAGTAATTTGACTAGTTCCTTTCCAATTTGGATGCCTTTATTTCTTCCTTATGTAATTGCTCTAGCTAGGACTTTCAGTACTATGTTGAATAACAGTATTGAAAGTGGGCATCCTTGTTGTGTTTCTATCTTAGAGAAGGCTTTTAATGTAATACTAAATGGGAAAACAGTCTGTTATGGGTCTGTTGTATATAGCTCTTACTGTGTTAAGGTATGTTCCTTCTATAACCAATTTTTGAGAGTTTTTATCATGAAAGGATAATTGAGTTTTATCAAATGCTTTTTCAACATCAATTCAAATGATCATATGGTTTTTGTCTTTTATTCTGTTGATAGGCTGTATCACATTGATCGATTTGTTTATTTGGAACTATCCTTGTCTCCCTGGTATAAATCCCACAGGGTCATGTTGAATAATCTTTTTAATGCATTGTTGAATTTGGTTTGCTTGTTGTTTTTTTTTTTTTGTTTGTTTGTTTTTGTTTTTTTGAAACGGAGTTTCACTCTTGTCGCCCAGGCTAGAGTGCAATGGCATGATCTCGGCTCATTGCAACCTCTGCCTCCTGGGTTCAAGCAATTTTCCTGCCTCAGCCTCCCAAGGAGCTGGGATCACAGGCGTGCACCACCGTGCCCTGCTAATTTTTTTGTATTTTTAGTAGAGACAAGGTTTCACCCTGTTGGCCAAGCTGGTCTTGAATTCGGTTTGCTATTGTTCTGTTGAGGAATTTTGCATCAATGTTCATCAGAGATAGTGGCCTGTAATTTTCTTCCCTTTTTTTTTTTTTAAGACAGGATCTCGCTCTTGTCACCCAGGCTGAAGTGCAATGGCGCGATCTTGGCTCACTGCAACCTCCACCTCCCGGGTTCAAGCGATTCTCTTGCCTCAGCCTCCCGAGTAGCTGGGGACTACAGGCGCCCACCACCATGCCCAGCTAATTTTTTTTTGTATTTTTGGTAGAGACAGGGTTTCACCATGTTGGCCAGGCTGGTCTCGAACTCCTCACCTCAGGTGATCTGCCCGCCTTGGCCTCCCAAAGTGCTGGGATTACAGGTGTGAGCCACTGCGCCTGGCCAATTTTCTTTCTTTGATGTGTCTTTGTCTGGTTTTGGTAACAGGTTCATACTGGCCTTATAGAATGAGTTTGGAAGTATTCTGTTTACTGTTTTTCAGAATAATTTGAGTAGGAATGGTATTAGTTCTTTAAATCTTTAGTAAAATTCAGCAGTGAAGCCATTAGGTCCTGGGCTTTTCTTGGCTGGGAGACTACTTACTACTGCTTCAATCTCATTTTGTTGTTGGTCTATTCAGGTTTTAGATGTCAGTATGGTTCGGTTTTGGTAGGTTGTACGTTTCTAGGAATTTAGCAGTTTCTTCTACGTTTTCCAGTTTTTTGGTATATAATTGCTCATAGTAGTTCCTTTTTTTTTTTTTTTTTTTTTGAAACGGAGTCTCACCCTGTCATCCAGGCTAGAGTGCAGAGTGCAATGGCACAATTTCGGCTCACTACAACCTCCATGTCCCAGGTTCAAGTGATTCTCTTGCCTCAGCCTCTTAAATAGCTGGGATTACAGGCGCCTGCCACCATGCCTGGCTAATTTTTGTATTTTTAGTGGAGATGGGGTTTCACTATGTTGGACAGGCTGGTCTTGAACTCCTGACCTCAAGTGATCCGCCTGCTTCGGCCTCTCAAAGTGCCGGGATTACAGGCGTTAGCCACCATGCCTAACCGGTAGTTTCTAATGATCTTTTGAATTTGTGTGGTATTGCTTGTAATGTCATCTCTGATCTTATTTATTTGAGCCTTCTCTCTTTTTTTCTTAGTCTGACTAAAGGTTTGTCCATTTTGTTTGTCTTTTCAAAAAACCAAGTTTTTTTTCCTTTCATCTTTTGTGTTTTTTCTGTTTCAATTTGATTTATTTTTGCTGTGATCTTTTTCTTCTACTAATTTTGGGTTTGATTTGCTTTTGCTTTTCTAGTTCTGTAAGATTCATTGTTAGGTTGTTTATTTGAAGTTTTTCTACTTTTTTGATGTAGGCACTTTTGCTATAAACTTTCCTCATAGTACTGTTTTTGCTGTATCCTGTAGGTTTTAGTATGTTGTGTTTCCATTTTCATTTGTTTCAAGAAATTTTAAAATTTTCTTTCTTTTTTTGAGACAAGGACTCACTGTCACCCAGGCTGGAGTGCAGTGGCACAATTACAGCCGCTGCCACCTTGAGCTCCTGGGCTCAGGAGATTCTCCCACCTCAGCCTCCTAAGTAGCTGGAACTACAGGTTTACACCACCAGGCCTGGCTAACTTACTGTATTTTTTTTTTAGAGATGAGGTTTTACCATGTTGTCCAGGCTCGTCTCGCACTCCAGGGCTCAAGCAGTCTGCCCCTCTTGCTCTCCCAAAATGCTGGGATTACAGGTATAAGCCACTGTGCTAGGCCAATTTTTTAATTTTTCTTCGTAATCTCATTGACCCACTGGTCATTTAGGAACATGTTCTTTAATTTCCATGTATTTATGTAGTTCCCAAAGTTCCTCTTGTTACTGATTTCTTTTTTATTTTTATTTATTTATTTATTTTTTATTATACTTTAAGTTCTAGGGTACATGTGCACAACATGCAGGTTTGTTACATATGTATACATGTGCTATGTTGGTGTGCTGTACTCATTAACTCGTCATTTACATTAGGTATATCTCCTAATGCTATCCACCCCCCCTCCCCCTACCCCACAACAAGCCCCGGTGTGTGATGTTCCCCACCCTGTGTCCAAGTGTTCTCATTGTTCAATTCCCACCTATAAGTGAGAACACGCGTTTTGGTTTTCTGTCCTTGCGATAATTTGTTCAGAATGATGGTTTCCAGCTTCATCCATGTCACTACAAAGGACAAGAACTCAGCCTTTTTTATGGCTGCATAGTATTCCATGGTGTATATGTGCCACATTTTCTTAATCCAGTCTATCGTTGTTGGACATTTGGGTTGCTTCCAAGTCTTTGCTATTGTGAATAGTGCCGCAGTAAACATACGTGTGCATGTGTGTCTTTATAGCAGCATGATTTTTAATCCTTTGGGTATATACCCAGTAATGGGATGGCTGGGTCAAATGGTATTTCTAGTTCTAGATCCTTGAGGAATCGCCACACTGTCTTCCACAATGGTTGAACTAGTTTACAGTCCCACCAACAGTGTAAAAGTGTTCCTATTTCTCCACATCCTCTCCAGCACCTGTTGTTTCCTGACTTTTTAATGATCGTCATTCTAACTGGTGTGAGATGGTATCCCATTGTGGTTTTGATTTGCATTTCTCTGATGACCAGTGATGATGAGCATTTTTTCATGTGTCTTTTGGCTGTATAAATATATCTTCTTTTGAGAGGTGTTTGTTCATATCCTTCGCCCACTTTCTGATGGGGTGGTTTGATTTTTTTCTTGCAAATTTGTTTAAGTTCTTTGTAGATTCTGGATATTATCCCTTTGTCAGATGAGTAGGTTGCGAAAATTTTCTCCCATTCTGTAGGTTGCCTGTTCACTCATGGTAGTTTCTTTTGCTGTGCAGAAGCTCTTTAGTTTAATTAGATTCTATTTGTCAATTTTGGCTTTTGTTGCCATTGCTTTTGGTGTTTTAGACATGAAGTCCTTGCCCATGCCTATGTCCTGAATGGTATTGCCTAGGTTTTCTTCTAGGGTTTTTATGGTTTTAGGTCTAACATGTAAGTCTTTAATCCATCTGGAATTAATTTTTGTATAAGGTGTAAGGAAGGGATCCAGTTTCAGCTTTCTACATATGGCTAGTCAGTTTTCCCAGCACCATTTATTAAATAGGGAATCCTTTCCCCATTGCTTGTTTTTGTCAGGTTTGTCAAAGATCAGATGGTTATAGATATGCAGCATTATTTCTGAGGGCTCTGTTCTGTTCCATTTATCTATATCTCTGTTTTGGTACCAGTACCATGCTATTTTGGTTACTGTAGCCTTGTAATATAGTTTGAAGTCAGGTAGCATGAAACCTCCAGCTTTGTTCTTTTGGCTTAGGATTGACTTGGCAATGTGGGCTCTTTTTTGGTTCCATATGAACTTTAAAGTAGTTTTTTTCCAATTCTGTGAAGAAAGTCATTGATAGCTTAATGGGGATGGCATTGAATCTAAAAATTACCTTGGGCAGGATGGCCACTTTCACGATATTGATTCTTCCTACCCATGAGCATGGAATGTTCTTCCATTTGTTTGTATCCTCTTTTATTTCATTGAGCAGTGGTTTGTAGTTCTCCTTGAAGAGGTCCTTCACATCCCTTGTAAGTTGGATTCCTAGGTATTTTATTCTCTTTGAAGCAATTGTGAGGTGGGTAGATTGTAAAAATTTTCTCCCATTCTATAGGTTGCCTGTTCAATCTGATGGTAGTTTCTTTTGCTATGCAGAAGCTCTTTAGTTTAATTAGATCCCATTTGTCAATTTTGGCTTTTGTTTCAAAAAAGAGCCCGCATTGCCAAGACAATCCTAAGCCAAAAGAACAAAGCTGGAGGCATCATGCTACCTGACTTCAAACTATACTACAAGGCTACAGTAACCAAAACAGCATGGTACTTGTAGCAAAACAGAGATATAGACCAATGGAACAGAACAGAGCCCTCAGAAATAATACCACACATCTACAACCATCTGATCTTTGACAAACCTGACAAAAACAATAAATGGGGAAAGGATTCCTTATTTAATAAATGGTGCTGGGAAAACTGGCTAGCCATATGTAGAAGGCTGAAACTGGATCCCTTCCTTACACCTTATACAAAAATTAATTCCAGATGGATTAAAGACTTAAATGTTAGACCTAAAACCATAAAAACCCTAGAAGAAAACCTAGGCAATACCATTCAGGACATAGGCATGGGCAAGGACTTCATGACTAAAACTGATTTCTTTTTTATCACATTGTGGTCAGAGACCTATTTGACGTACTTTCAATTTTTTTTTTTTTAATTTTAAGACTTTTTTTGTGGCCTAATAGATGCCCTGTTCTTGAGGATGTTATCTGTGCTGAGGAGAAGAATGTGTATATTCTGCAGCCATTAGATGAAATGTTCTGTAAGTATCTGTTTGGTCCATTTAGTCTATAGTGCAGATTCAGTCCAATGTTTCTTAGTTTTATGTCTGGAAGATCTGTCCAGTGCTGAAAGTGGGATGTTGAAGTTTCCAGCAATTACTGTATTGGAGTCCATCTCTCTTTAGCTCTAATAATGTTTACTTTATATATCTGGGTCCTCCAGTGTTGGGTGCATGTATATTTATAAATGTTATATCCTCTTGCTGAATTGACACCCTTGTCATTATATAATGACCTTCTCTGTCTCTTTTTACGGTTTTTATCTTGTAATCTTTTTTATCTGATACAAGTATAGCTACTCCTGCTCTTTTGGTTTCCATTTGCCTGGAATATCTTTTTTGACCCCTTTATTTTTAGTCTGTGTGTATCTTTACATGTGAAGTGTGTGCTTTTTTAAAAAATTTTAAAGTTTTTTTGTTTTTTTAGAGACAGTGTCTCACTTTATCCCCCAGGCTGGAGTGCAGTGGTGTGATCATGGATTACTATGACCTGAAACTCCTGAGCTCAGGGGATCTTCCCACCTCAGCTTCCCAAGTAGCTAGGACTACAGGCACATGACACTGCACCTGGCCAATTTTTCTTTATTTTTTATGGAGACAGGGTCTCACCGTCTTGCCCAGGCTAGTCTCAAATTCCTGGGGTCTAGCAATCCTCCTGCGTCAGCCTCCTAAAGTGCTGAGATTATAGGCATGAGCCACTGTGCCCAGCCTGTTTCTTGTAGGCTGCAGATGTTTGGACTGTGCTTGTTTAAATCCGTTCAATCTCTCTATGTCTTTTGATTGGAGAATTTAGTCTGTTTACATTCAATGTCATTATTGATAAGGACTTTCTACTACCATTTTGTTATTTGTTTTCTGGTCTTCTTTTCCTTCCTTCCTTCCCTCCCATCTTCCTTTATGGGAAAGTGATTATTTTCTGGTAGTATGTTTTAATGTCTTGCCTTCTATGTTTTGTGTATGTGTTGTAGGTTTTTGGGTATTTTTTTTTTTTTCCTGGACAGAGTCTTACTCTGTCGCCCAGGCTGGAGTGCAGTGGCATAATCTCAGCTCACTGTAGCCTCGACCTCTCCAGCTCAAGCCATCCCTGCACCTCAGCCTCCTGAGTAGCTGGGACCCCAGGCGTGCACCACTATACCTGGCGAATTTTTGTATTTTTTGTAGAGACGGGGTTTTGCCATGTTGTCCAGGCTGGTCTTGAATTCCTGAGCTCAAGCCATCTGCCTACCCCCACCTCCCAGAGTTCTAGGAATACAGGCGTGAGCCACCGCACCTGGTCGTAGTTATTATTTTTGATAGGTTCATCTTTTATTCTTTCTATTCGAGATATGAGTAGTTTACACACCAGAATTATGGTGTTAATATTCTCTATTTGTTTGTCTATGTATTTGCTATTACCAGGGAGTTTTGTATCTTCAGGTAATTTCTTATTGCTCATTACTGTTCTTTTCTTTCAGATTGAAGAACTCCCTTTAGTATTTCTTGTAGGACAGGTCTAGTGTTGACGAAATCCCTCAGCTTTTGTTTGTTTGGGAAAGTCTTTATTTCTCCTTCATGTTTGAAGGATATTTTCAGTGGATGTACTGAAAATATAGGATAAAAGTTTTTTTTTCCAGTGCTTTAAATATGTCATACACTCTCTGCTAGCCTGTTAAGTTTCTGAGAAGTGTGCTGCCAGACACATTAGAGCTCCTTTGTATGCTATATGTTTTTCTTTTGCTGCTTTTAGAATCCTTTCTTTATTCTTGACCTTTGCGAATTTGATAATTAAATGTCTGGAGGTAGTTTTATTTGAGTTAAATTTCCTTGCTGTTCCATAACCTTCTTGTACTTGAATATGGATATCTTTCTCTATGTTTAGGAAGTTCTCTGTAGTATATCTCTTCGAATAAACTTGGTACCCACTTCTCTCTCTCTCTCTACCTTTTTGTTAAGGCCCATAACTCTTAGATTTTCCCTTTTGAGGCTATTTTCTAGTTTTTGTAGGTGTGCTTCATTCTTTTTTATTCTTTACTATTTTGTCTCCTCTGACTCTATTTTCTTTCTTTCTTTTTTTTTTTTTTTTTTTTGTTTTGAGATGGAGTTTCGCTTTTGTTGCTGAGGCTGGAGTGCAGTGGCGTGATCTCAGCTCACTGCAACCTCTGCCTCCCGGGTTCAAGCAATTCCCCTGCCTTGCTTCCCGAGTAGCTGGAATTATAGGTGCCCACTATCATGCCCGGCTAATTTGTATTTTTTTTTTTTTGAGACGGAGTCTCACTCTGTCGCCCAGGCTGGAGTGCAGTGGCGCAATCTTGGCTCACTGCAAGCTCCACCTCCCGGGTTCACGCCATTCTCCTGCCTCAGCCTCCCGAGTAGCTGGGACTACAGGTGCCCACCACCACGCCCGGCTAATTTTTTTTTATTTTTAGTAGAGACGAGGCTTCACCGTGTTAGCCAGGATGGTCTCGATCTTCTGACCTTGTGATCCGCCTGCCTCGGCCTCCCAAAGTGCTGGGATTACAGGTGTGAGTCACCGTGCCTGGCCAATTTGTTTTTTTAGTAGCGACAGGGTTTCACCATGTTGGCCAGGCTGGTCTCAAACTCCTGACCTCAGGTGATCTGCCCGTCTCGGCCTCCCAAAATGCTGGGATTACAGGCCTGAGCCACCATGTCCGGCCCCTTGACTGTATTTTCAAATAGTATGTCTTCAAGCTCATGATTTCTTTATTCTGCTGAATCAATTCTGCTGTGGAAAGACTCTGATGCATTCTTGTTTATCAGTTGAATTTTTCAGCTCCAGATTTTCTGCTTGATTTTAAACAATTATTTCAATCTCTGTTTAAAATTCATCTAATAGGATTCTGAATTCCTTCTCTGTATTGTCTTGAATATCATTGAGCTTCTTCAAAACAGCTATTTTGACTTGTTTGTCCAAAAGGTCACATATCTCTGTCATTCCAGGATTGGTCACTGGTGCTTCATTTAGTTTGTTTGGTGAGGTCATGTTTTCCTGGATGGTCTTGATGCTTGTGGATGTTTGTTGATGTCTGTCTGGGCATTGAAGAATTAGGTATTTATGGTAGTCTTCACAGTCTGGGCTTGTCTGTACCCATCCTTCTAGAAAACGCTTTCCGAGTGTTCAAAGGTAATTGATTGTTTTGATCTAAGTCCTTGGTCTCTATAGCCATATCTACATTAGGGAGCACCCTAAGCCCGGTAATGCTGTGACTCTTGTAGACTCATAGCTGTATGGCCTTAGTGGTCTTGGGTAATAGCCAGAATTCTCTGGATTACCAGGCACAGTCTCTTGTTCTCTTTCCGTATTTTCCCCCAAACACATGGCATCGGTCTCCATGCTGAGCTACCTGGAGTTGAGGGGAGGAGTGACACAAGCACCTCTGCAGCCACCACCACTGGGAATGTGCTGGGTTAGACCTGAAACCAGCACAGTACTCGGTCTCACCAGTACAGTAATATTGCCTGGCTACCACTGATGTTTATTCAAGGCCCAAGGGTTCTTTATTGAGGGGGTTGTGAATCTAGCCAGGCTTGGGTTTTTCTCTTCAGGGTGGAGGGTTCCCTTTTGGCTTAGGATGGGTCTAGAAATGCTGTCCAGAAGCTAGGGCCTGGAGTTGGGAACTTTAGGAATCTACTTGGTGCTTTATTTTACTGTGGATGAGCTCATACCCAAGTTGCAAGACAAAGCAAGCTTCTTCTATTTGTAACATAGGTTGGCATTACATTCTTTTTGAAGGCTGAATAATACTCCATTGTAGGTTTATATCAAATTTTTTTCAATCCATTCATCTCTTGATGGTTACTTGGTTGTTTTCACCTTTTGGCTATTGTGAATAGTGCTTCTGTGACCAGTGATGAACATATTTGTCTATTGGTCATTTGGGTATCTTTGGTTACCATTTATCTTAACATTGTTCCGGATGCTCTAGCCAGTGCAATAAGGCAAGAAAAAGAAAGAAAAGGCAGCTACAATGGGAAGAAAGAAGTAAAAATTGTCTTTATTCACAGATACATTGTGTGGAAAGTCTTATGGAACCTACCAAATTGCTCTAAACTAATAAGTGATTTTAGCAGGATTGCATTATATGAGATCAATATGTAAAAATCAATTGTATTTCTATATAGTAGCAATGAATAACTGAATTAAAAATAAAATGATATCATTCACAGTAGCATCTAAATTATTAAGTACTAAGGAATAAATCTGACCAAAGATGTGAAAGACCTGTATGTTGCAAACTCTGAAACATTGCTGAAAAAAATTTAAAAGATCTAAGTAAATGCAGAGATTAACCTTGTTCATGGGTTAGAAGACTCAATAACCCTAATTATTTAATGCAGTCCTAATTAAAATCACAGCAGGCTTTTTTTTAAGGTAAAAATTAATGTGGATTCTTTTTTTTTTTGAGACAGAGTCTTGTTCTGTCACCCAGGCTGGAATGCAGTGGCACAGTCTTGGCTCACTGCCATCTCTGCCTCCCTAATTCAAGTGATTCTCATGCCTCAGCCTCCCAAGTAGCTGGGATTACAGATGTATTCCACCATGCCCCACTAATTTTTTGTATTTTTAGTAAAGACAGGGTTTGTCTGTGTTGGTCAGGCTGTTCTCGAACTCCTGACCTCAAGTGATCTGCCTACCTCTGGCCTTCCAGATTGCTGGAATTACAGGTGTGAGCTACCGCCTCTGGCCAGTAAGTGGATTCTAAATTGCTTATTGAAATGCAAAGGACCTAGTATAGTCAAAACAATTTTGAAAAAGAACAGCAGTCAGGCCCGGTGAGGTGGCTCACACCTGTAATCCCATCACTTTGGGAGGCTGAGGCGGGCGGATCACCTGAGATGGGGAGTTAAAGACCAGCCTGACCAACATGGAGAAACCCCGTCTCTACTAAAAATACAAAATTAGCTGGAGTGGTGGCGCATGCCTGTAATCCCAGCTACTCTGGAGGCTGCGGCAGGAGAATCGCTTGAACCTGGGAGGCGAAGGTTGTGGTGAGTCGAGATCGCACCATTGCACTCCAGCCTGGGCAAAAAGAGCGAAACTCCGTCTCAAAAAAAAAGAAAAAAGAAAACAGAGAAAGAACAGCTTTCAAAGCTAAGGCTGCCTGATTTCAGGACTAATTATAAAGCTACAGTAATCAGAACCATGGAGTACTGGCATATAGACACATAGATCAATGGAACAGAATAAAGAATCTAGAAATAAATTGGATGCATATGTTGAGCAACTGACTTTTGAACAAAGGTATGAAGTCATTACAGTGGAGAAAAGATAGTATTTTTTTTTCTTTTTAAATAAAAGAGAGACTGGGCCAGGCGTGGTGGCTCACGCCTATAATTCCAGCACTTTGGGAGGCCAAGGTGGGTGGATCACCTGAGATCGAGAGTTTGAGACCAGCCTGGCCAACATGGAGAAAGCCTGTCTCTACAAAAAATACAAAATTAGCCGGGCGTGGTGGGACATGCCTGAAATCCCAGCTACTCAGGAGGCTGAGGCAGGAGAATTGCTTGAACCTGGGAGGCAGAGATTGTGGTGAGCTGAGATCGCGCCATTGCACTCCCGCCTGGGCAACAAGAACGAAACTCCATCTCAAAAAAAAAAACAAAAACAAAAAAACGAGGTCTTACAATGTTTCCCAGGCTGGTCTTGAACTACTGGACTTAAGCAATCCTCCCTCCCACCTTGGCCTCCCAAAGTGCTGGGATTAGAGAGGCATGAGCCAATGTGCCTGGCCAGAATAGTTTTTTCAACACAGGGTCCTCGAAAAATGGGATATCCATATGTAAAAAAATGAATCTTCATTTATACTTCACGCCATATGCAAAAATCAATTTAAAATGTATCGTAGACCTAAATGTAAAACCTAAAATTATAAAACATTTAGAAGAAAATGTGGGGGAAATGTTTTCTTTATGACACTAGATTAGACTTTTTTTTTTTTTTTTTTGAGACGGAGTCTTGCTCTGTCCCCCAGGTTGGAGCACAGTAGCGCGATCTTGGCTCACTGCAGCCTCTGCCTCCTGGGTTCAAGTGATTCTTCTGTCTCAGCCTCCTGAGTAGCTGGGATTTCAGGCACATGCCACCACGCCCGGCTAATTTTTGTATCTTTTTTTTTTTTTTTTTTTGAGTTGGAGTCTCGCTCTGTCGCCCAGGCTGGAGTGCAGTGGCACGATCTTGGCTCACTGCAAGCCCTGCCTCCCGGGTTCACACCATTCTCCTGCCTCAGCCTCCAAAGTAGCTGGGACTACAGGCGCCTGCCGCCACCATGCCAGGCTAATTTTTTTGTATTTTTAGTAGAGACAGAGTTTCACCATGTTAGCCAGATGGTCTCAGTCTCCTGACCTTGTGATCCACCCGCCTTGGCCTCCCAAAGTGCTGGGATTACAGGCATGAGCCACCGTGCCCAGCAATTTTTGTATTTTTTAGTAGAGACAGGGTTTCGCCATGTTGGCCGGGCTGGTCTGGAACTCCTGACCTCAGGTGATCCACCCACCTTGGCCTCCCAAAGTGCAGGAATTATAGGCGTAAGCCACCACGCTTAGCTGACATGATTTCTTATGACATTACAAGCATGATCTGTAAGAGAATAGGTTAATAAATTGGAGTTCATCAAAAACTTCTGTTTCTCATAAGACGCTGTAAGAGAATAAAAACACAAGCCGCAGACTGGGAGAAAATACTTGCAAAGCATATGTCTGGTAGATGGCTTGTCTCAAGAATACATAAAGAACTCAAAACTCATGAGAAAACAACTCAGTTAAAAAAAATGGACAAAAGATTTGAACAGAAATTTCACTAAAGAAGATACATGGATGGAAAATAAATTAATGAAAAGATGTTCAGCATCAATAGTAATTGCAAATTTAAACCAGAAGTTGATATCAGTACATACTGATTAGAATGTCTAAATTAAAAAGACTGATCTTACAACGTGTTGAAGAGGATGTAGAACAATTGGAACTCTCAAAGCTGACAAGAGTGAAAAAAGTGGTACACTCCCTTAAGAAAATTATTTGGCAGTTTTTTAGAACTGTATACATCTAATCCAGCCATCTTGTTTTAGGAATTTACCCAAGACAAATGAAAGCATTATGTCCATAAGATTTGTACATGGGTATTCACAGCAGCTTTATTTGTGATAGTTTCACATGGGAAATAACCCAAATGTCTATTAATATAGGTGAATGGATAAACATTGTGGTATATTCATACAGTAGAATACTACTCAGTAATAAAAGGGAATGAACTGTTGATATAAGCAACAACATGGATTTATCACAAAATAATTATGATGAGTAAAGAAGCCAGAGAAAAAAGAATACATACTGTGTGAATCTACTTATTATATAAATTCTAGAAACTTATCTATAATGATAGGAAGCAGATAACTTGTTGCTTGAGGAGGAGAGATAATGAAGGAGGAACAAGAAAACTTTGGTGTTGATGGATGCTACTTTCTTTCTTTTTTGAGCTGGAATTTTGCTCTTGTTGCCCAGGCTGGAGTGCAATGGTGCGATCTCGGCTCACCGCAACCTCTGCCTCCTGGGTTCAAGTGATTCTCCTGCTGGGATTACAGGCATGCGCCACCACACCCGGCTAATTTTGTATTTTTAGTAGAGATGAGATTTCTCCATGTTGATCAGGCTGGTCTCGAACTCCCAACCTCAGGTGTTGCACCCTCCTCGGCCTTCCAAAGTGCTGGGATTACAGGCGTGAGCCACCGTGCCCAGCCTGGATATGTTTCACTATCTTAATTGTGGTAATGGTTTCATTGGTTGTTGTTTCTTATGCTCTATCTGGTATTTTTAGATATAAAATATTTAATGATTCCTAAGCTTATTTTACATGGTATTTATGGAAAGTTTAATTCTTATAAAGCACAAGAGTTCCAACTAGATTGTTGAGAAACTGCTTTAATAATATTTATTACTATTACCTTAATTTTTCTGATCTTGGATCTTGGCTGATGATGCATTCAATTTATTTAAATGTGGAGTTTAGCTCTAAGACTCCTGTAACTTAGAATGATATTTTGAATGATCTGAATATTGTTCATTAAGTACATTTTGCTCAAAGGAAAATACTATAGTCCACCTCTGACAGTTTAGTATTATTATTTTTTTGAGATGGAGTCCTGCTCTGTTGTCCAGGCTGGAGTGCAGTGGCATGATCTTGGCTCACTGCAAACCTCTGCCCCCCAGGTTCAAGCGATTCTCCTGCCTCAGCCTCCCAAGTAGCTGGGATTACAGGTGCCTGCCACCACACCTGGCTAATTTTTGTATTTTTAGTAGAGACAGCGTTTCACCATGTTAGCCAGGCTGGTGTGGAATTCCTCACCTCAAGTGATCCACCCGCCTCGGCCTCCCAAAGTGCAGGGATTATGTGAGTCACCAGGCCCGGCCTTTTTTTTTTTTTTTCTTTTTTTTTTGAGATAGAGTCTCACTCTGTTGTCCAGGTTGGAGTGCAGTGGCGCAATTTGGGCTCACTGAAACCTCTGCCTTCTGGGGTCAAGCGATTCTCATGCCTCAGCCTCCTGAGTAGCTGGGACTAACAGGCACACACCACCACGCCTGGTTAATGTTTATTTTTATTTTTATTTATTTTTTGAGATGGAGTTTCTCTCTTTCACCCAGGCTGGAGTGAAGTGGAGCAATCTCCGCTCACTGCAGCTTCTGCCCCCTGGGTTCAAGCGATTCTCCTGCCTCAGCCTCCCGAATAGCTGGGATTATAGGCACCCCCCACCACACTCAGCTAATTTTTGTATTTTTGTAGAGATAGGGTTTTCGCCATGGTGGCTAGGCTGGTCTCGAACTCCTGACCTCAGGTGATCCACCCACCTCCACCTCCCAAAGTGCTAAGATTACAGGTGTGAGCCACCGTGCCCAGCCTAATTTTTATATTTTTAGTAGAGACAGGGTTTCACCATGTTGGGCACACTGGTCTCGAACTTATGACCTCAGGTGATCCACTTGCCTTGGCCCCCCAAAGTGCTAGGATTACAGGCGTGAGCCGTCGCGCCCAGCCCCAGTTTAATTATCCTTAATAGAATATGAGAAGATTATAGTTGTATTACAAATGAATTGATGCTGTTAACTTGTACTTTTGCTTTTACCAGCTGACAAGATGATAAAAGCAGCCTTCTTCTCAGAGTGACAATTTGATTATAAATCTAGCTGGGAAGTGTGCTAGTTGATGATTGTTAACTCAAGGATATATTAATTTTTGTCAGGATAAAGTATTTTATTTTATTGATATCTGTCCTCTTCCTCTTCTAGGAAATACAGTAGCAGCCATGATAGAAGACAAAGGACCAAGAGTGACAGACTACTTTGTCGTAGCTGGTCTCACTGACACATCTACTCTTTTGGATCAAGAAATAAATCGTTTAGATACTAAGTCAACTGGACCTAAAGCTCCAATTACAGACATTGCCGTTATTATCAAATCAGCTGGAGAAACAGTACCTGAAGGTTACACCTGTGTAGAAGCCACTCCATCAGCTCTCCAAGCAAACTTGAACTACGGAAGTCTGAAAAGCCCAGAACTTTTCCTCTGTTATAAGAGAGGGAGAGATAAACCACCACTTACAGATATTGGGTATGGTGACTTATTTTCTTTTCTATAGTGAAGGAATAAAATTTATTTAAGGGCCATGGAAGTAAGAATTTGAAATCCTTGATAGTTTTATTATTACTGGTAGTTTATTATTATTGATAGTTTTATGATTACTTCAGGATTCATTATACTAATATATTACATGCCAGTATCCACCCTTACTGAATTTCTTTGCATTGCCTTGAATTGTTAGATTATTTGCTTTCAAAAGAATATTGAAATGAAGACATTAGACCCTAAAGTGTCATTTTGTTTCTGTTGTACTTATCAAATAAGATTATTAATTAAACACAATAGAACGAGAAGCTGTAATAAAGACACTATGATTTTAAGGAGTTGCTTGGGTTATGTAATGAGTTTTTGTGAAGACCTGTACTTGTTTAACTGAAGAGCAGTCCTATTTTAAATACAGTTGTACTGTGTGGCTTTCAATGTTGGGAGAAGGGTGTTTACAGATAAGTGCTATAGTTTTCATGAAGTATCTAGTATCTAATCTACCAATGAAGGACATTCTTTTTTGTAAATGCCTACAAAGGTCCACCCTTTCCCCAAATGGCTCCCTTGACTCTTCTGTAAAAAGGATGTGCTTTTAGAATACCTATAATACTTTACCATATATACATGTGATGTATTGGAGTGTTTTGTTTATTATCATTACCGTTACTAAAATATATTATAGATATATGGGAACATCCTGGCAAGTATTTTAGGATCAGCTTGTCTATTTATACAAAA
The DNA here is from genome assembly GCF_028878055.3 of Symphalangus syndactylus. Lineage (NCBI taxonomy): Eukaryota > Metazoa > Chordata > Mammalia > Primates > Hylobatidae > Symphalangus > Symphalangus syndactylus. Next base: position 120,439,127 of record NC_072431.2, on the reverse strand, counting down.
TATGTAGTAGGAATTTTGATAGAGATTATATTAACTTTAGATTAATCTGCAGAGTATTGTCATCTTTACAATATTAAATGATCCGGCTTGTGAACGTGGAATGTTTTCCGTTCGTTTAGTTCTTCTTTAATTTCTTTCAGCAACATTGTGTATTTTTAAAAATCTGATTAATTTTATTTCTAGGTATTTTATTCTTTTGGATTCTATTATAAATAGTGTTCTTAATTTTTGGATTGTTTGTTGCTGGTGTATAGAAATAGCTGATTTTTGTGTGCTAATCTTACACTTTGCAACTTTGCTGAATTTATTAGTTCTAATAACTTGTGGGTTCTTCGGGATTTTTTTAAATATATAGGATCATGCCATCGGCAAATAGAAATAGTTTTACTCCTTCCTTTGCAGTTTGGATGCTTTGTGTGTGTGTGTGTGTGTGTGTGTGTGTAATTACTCTGGCTAGAACTTTTAGTATGTTGAATAGCAGTGGTGAAAGCAGGCATCTTGTCTCATTCCTGATTTTAGGTGGAAAGCTTTCAGTCTTTTACTATTGAGTATGATGTTATCTGTAAATATTCCTTAAATACCATTTATCATGTTGAGGAAATTTTCTTCTATTCCTAGTTTTCTGAGAGATTTTATCATGAAAGTGTGTTAAATTTTGTCAAATGCCTTTTGTCAATTGAGATGATCATGTATTTTTTCTTCCTTTGTTCTCTTAGTGTCATGTATTACATTGATTTTCTTTTGTTGAATCTTTCTTTTAATATAACTATGATACCATACCTTAAAAAATGATTAATTCCTTAATATCATCACATATCCAAATTTTTCTAATTCATGAAGCCTTTTTTCTTTTTTTTTAACCCTTGGTTGCTGGTTGTTCTCTTTTTGTTGTTGTGGTTGTTTTTTGTTTGTTTGTTTTTGAGACAGAGTCTTGCTTCGTTGCCCAGGCTGGAGTGCAGTGGCGTGATCTTGGTTCACTGCAACCTACGCCTCTCAGGTTCAAGTGATTCTCCTGCCTCAGCCTCTTGAGTACTAGGATTACAGGTGTGCACCACTATGCCCGGCTAATCTTTGTATTTTTAGTAGCGGAGACGGGGTTTCACCATATTGGCAAGGCTGGTCTTGAACTCCTGACCTTAGGGGATCTGTCTCCCAAAGTGCTGGGGTTACAAGCGTGAGTTACCACACCTGGCCGCTGATTGTTCTCTTTATAGTTCAGGTATTAAGGGGTAGCCATTTGACCACCACTTGCTACGCTCATCACCCACTCTTGTTGCATTAGAGCTCTGACGAAATTGTTATAAAGTTCCTCATATTCCATGGAAGTCGGAATCCACGAAGGAGTGTGTAACAACTCAGGCTGAAAAAGAGAAAAAAAAAAAGTTTGAAAAGGCCTCATTTTCAAATTTTTAAAACCAAAGGATGATTTGTCTTTATATTATCTTACTTGACCTTTATGCAGCATTCGTTTAACTCCTTTAGTATTGTCCATCCTGTTTAGCTACTACAGTTTCCCTTCAAGTCAGCATAGTTAGGATGGTGATCTTTCAGCTTTATAGGGTCATTCATTGAGCATATGAGCCAGGTTAGAAAGACAGGGTTCAGAAATGATTGGGAATTGGAGTAATAAAGGCTCTCCCCCACCCACCTCCCCCCAGAAGCTTGACTTTAAGGGAAGGATAAGATAGTTAAGGGCCTAACTATTCAAATTGTAGCCCATGGACCAGTATTATCCAAAAGACCTGGAAGCTTGTTAGAAACTCAGAAACTTAGGCACTATTCCAGACCTACTGAATCACAATCTGTATTTTGGTCCAGTGTGGTGGCTTACACCTGTAATCCCAACGCTTTGGGAGGCTGAGGTGGGAGGAGGATTGCTTGAGGCCAGAAGTTCACAAAAAATAAAAATAAAAATGAGCAAGGGCCTGGTGTGGTGGTTCACGCCTGTAATCCCAGCACTTTGGGAGGCGGAGGCAAGCTGATCACTTGTGGTCAGGAGTTGAAGACCAGCCTGTCCAACATGGTGAAACCCCCTCTCTACTAAAAAAATACAAAAATTAGTTGGGCATGGTGGCGAGCGCCTGTAGTTCCTGCTACTCGGGAGGCTGAGGCAGGAGAATCACTTGAACCCAGGAGGTGGAGGTTGCAGTGAGCCAAGATTGTGCCACTGTGCTCCAGCCTGGCAACAGAGTGAAACTCCTTCTCAAGACAAAAAAAAAAAAAAATTAGCAAGGTGGAGTGGCATGCACCTGTAGTTCTAGCTACTCAGAAGGCTGAGGTGGGAGGATCATTGGAGCCCAGGAGTGGCTCTGATTGTGCCACTGTAGCACTCCAGCATTGGCAACAGAGCAAAAGACCCTGTCTCAGAAAAAAAAAAAAAAATCTGTTTTTAACAAAATTCCCAGAAACAGTGGTTTAAAATACCTAGAGGGTGAAGATATATGAATTCAAGGGTTGTTTTTTAACCTTCCTCTCAGGGAATAACCTAGAACATTTTCATATTGAAGGAAGAAATCAGTGGAGAAGGAAGAGTAGGAAATATAGGAAAAAGAGGAGATATTTTATAGAATAAAATTATTGAAGGGATGATGTTGACAGCATAGGCGACTGGATTAGCTTTTAGTGGAAGGGGCCGGCCTGCCTGCTTGCTTGCCTGCCTGCCTGCCAGCCTGCCTGCCTGCCTGCCTTCCTCCCTTCCTCCCTTCCTCCCTTCCTCCCTTCCTCCCTTCCTCCCTTCCTCTCTCCCTCCCTGCCTTCCTCCCTTATTTCCTTTTTTTTTTTTTGTTTTGACAGAGCGAGACTCTGTCCAGGCTGGAGTGCAGTGGTGCGATCTCGGCTCACTGCAACCTCCGCCTTTCGGGTTCAAGCAATTCTCTGCCTCAGCCTCCCGAGTAGCTGGGATTACAGGCACCCACCACCACGCCCAGCTAACTTTTGTATTTTTAGTAGAGACGGGGTTTCACCATGTTGGCCAGGCTGGTCTTGAACTCCTGACCTCGTGATCCACCTGCCTCTGCCTCCCAAAGTGTTGAGGTTACAGGCATGAGCCCCTGTGCCCCACCGGAAGGGGCTTTTCCTTTGAGAAGAAGAAAGTAAGTTAAAATGGGTGTAAACACAGAGTATTGGTTGCAGTGGAGTGACATTAATGGTTTTATTGTTCTGGTTTTTTTTCTCTATGGTTTCCTTAAGAAGATGGGTAATATATATCCTTAAGGATGTAAGATAAAATTATGGTAACCTCCATGTTAGTTGAAGGGAAACCAGCCAGGTACTTATTTTGTCTTCTAGCGTTCACTGTTCCCTCTTTAGGCATCATTTTTTCATTAAAAAAAATTTTTTTTTTGATATATAAAAATGAGGAGAATTTTTTTGAGATAGTGTCTCACTGTGGTTGCTCAGGCTGCAGTGCAATGGTGTGATCACAGCTTACTGCAGCCTCCGCCTTCTGGGCTCAGGTGGTCCTCCCACCTCAGCCTCCCGAGTAGCTGGGACTACAGGTGAGCACCACCATACCCGGCTAAGTTTTTGTAGTTTTTGTAGAGGTGGAGTTTCGCATGTTGCCCAGGCTAGTCTTGAGCTCCTGGACTCAAGCAATCTGCTCACCTTGGCCTCCCAAAGTGCTGGGATTAGAGGAGTGAGCCACTGTGCTGGGTCAGTCGTCTTTTAGAGTCCATCTTTTGACAAGTCCACCTGCCACCCCTCCCATACAGTCATAACTGAAAGATGTGAATCTCTGAAAGATTGTTGTTGCTTGTGGTACAACTTAAAAATAAAATGATGCTTTACGTAATTATATGTAGGTGCTTTCAGATTGCAAGTGGCTTTTTCATACACATCTTGCAGTTCCTAAGGCTTCTAATTTTTGTCACAGTAGTTTATTGATACAGGTTTGCTAGAGTGTATGGTTGTCCTTAAGCTAATCATGATGGTTAATATTTCTTCCAGATCAAATAATTATTAATGTCTGGCGACTTAAATGTTTTGGCCTGTTCTCCTCACTTTCCCCCCACTCTTTCCTCACTCTAGTGTGAAGGGGTTTGGAAAACCTATTAGCTTCTGTATTTATAGTAGGAAAGCCTATTAGCTACTGCAAATACAGACACCCATCTCATTAAATGTAATACGAAACACTGTTGCTAAACTTTTGTCCTTTTTACTGTTTTATAAACTGAGATGAGGTATTTATAAAAATAGTACTTTTCTCTAGAAAAGATGTTAAGTTAAAATATGTAAAATCTGATATTCCTTTAGAAATATCATATATACTATAAAGTACAATCATGTATCACTTAGTGATGGGAATACATTCTGAGAAATATGTTCTATGGCGATTTTGTCATTGTGTGAACATCACAGAGTGTACATACACAAACCTAGGTGGCGTAGCTTACTACATATACAACTGTAGCCTATTTTTCTTAGGCTGCAAACCTGTACAGCATGTTACTGGGGTAATAGATACTGTAGGCAACTTACACAGTGGTGAGTATATGTATATCTAAACATAGAAAAGGTACAGTAAAATCTGGCATAAAAAAAAAAGTCACACCTGTATAGGGCACTTACCATGAATGGACCTTGCAGGACTGGAAGTTGCTCTAGGTGAGTCAGTGAGTGATGAGTGAATATGAAGGCCTAGGACATTACTGTACATTACTATAGACTTTAGTAAATTAACTTTAGCTCATTATAACCTTTTTACTTTATAAACTTTTAAAGTTTTTGTTGATTTTTTTGTTTCTTTTATGATAATACTTAGTTCCAAACACATATCATACAGCTGTACAAAAATGTTTTTCTTTCTTTAAATCCTCATATTAATTTTTTTCTATTTTAAAATTTTAATTTAAAAATTTATTCTTTTATTTTTTATTTTTTTCAGACAGGGTCTCACTTTATTGCCCAGGCTGGAGTGCAGTGGTATAGTCTAGGCTCACTGCAGCCTCCACCTCCTGGGCTCAGGCGATAATCCTTTCACCTCAGCTTCTTGAGTAGCTGAACTACAAGTGCATGCCACCACTCCTGGCTAATTTTCTTTTGTAGAGATGGGGTTTCGCCATGTTGCCCAGGCTGGTCTGGAACTCCTGAGCTCAAGTGATCTGCTTGCCTCGGCCTCCCAAAGTGCTGGGATTACAGGCATGTGCCACCACGCCTGGCAAAAATTAAAAAAAAAAAAAAAATTTAACGGGATCTTGCCTTGTTGCCCAGGCTGGCATTGTACTCCTGGGCTCAAGTGATCCTTCTCCTGCCTCAGCTTGCTGAATAGCTGGCACTAGCTTGGTTTTTAAACTTTATTTTTGGTTTTTCTTTTCTTTTTCTTTTTCTTTTTTTCTTCTCTTTTTTTTTTTTTGAGACAGAGTCTCACTCTGTCTTCCAGGCTGGAGTGCAGTGGTATGAATGGGGCTCACTGCAATCTCTGCTTCCTGGGTTCAGGTGATTCTCCTGCCTCAGCCTCACGAGTAGCTGCGATTATAGGCATCTGCCACCGCACCTGGCTAATTTTTTTTTTTAATTTTCAGTAGAGACAGGGTTTCACCATATTGGCCAGGCTGGTTTTGAACTCCTGACCTCAAGTGATCCACCCACCTTGACCTCCCAGAGTGCTAGGATTACAGGCGTCAGTCACCGCTTCTGACCAGTTTTTATTTTCTTATTTTGAAATTTTTTGCAAAGATGAGGTCCTCCTATGTTGCCCAGGCTGTTCTTGAACTCCTGGCCTCAAGCAATTCTGCATTGGCCCCTCAAAGTGCTGGGATTATAGATATGAACTACTGTGCCTGGATTTTTTTTTTTTTTTAACTATTTAAACTATTTTGTTAAAAATTAAGACAAAAAGACACATGTTAGCCTAGCCCTACAGAGTCAGGATCATCACTGTATCTGCCTTCCACTGCCACATCTTGTCCCACTGGAAGGTCTTCCGGGGCAGTAACCCACATAGAGCTGTCTGCTATGATAAGAATGCCTTATGGAATACCTCCTGAAGGACCTGCCTGAGGCTGTTTTACAGTTAACTTTTTTTGTAAGTAGGAATATACTCTAAAGTAATGATAAAAGGTATAGTATTGTAAATACTAGGTGTTAAGAATTTCTCAGCTCCATTATAATCTATGGCACCACTATAGTATATGCAGTCTGTGCTTGAAGCATCATTATGTGGTGCATGACTGTATAGTATAATTTAAACAGGGCAGTATGTTATCTTATATATCAGATGCATTTCTTTTTTCTCTCTCCCTTTTTCTTTCTTTCTTTCTTTCTTTCTTTCTTTCTTTCTTTCTTTCTCCTTCCTTCCTTCCTTCCTTTCTTTTCTCTCTTTTTTTTTTTTTTTTTTTTTTGACAGAGTTTCGCTCTTCTTGCTCAGGCCGGAGTGCAATGGCCCGATCTTGGCTCACTGCAACTTCCGCGCCCCCCGCCCCGACCCCCGCCAGTAGCTGGGACTACAGGCACCTGCCACCACGCCTGGCTGATTTTTTATTTTTAGTAGAGATGGTGTTTTTCCATGTTGGTCAGGCTGGTCGCGAACTCCCAACCTCAGGTGATCCGCCCAACTCGGTCTCCCAAAGTGCTGGGATTACAGGCGTGAGCCACTGCGCCCGCCCAGATGCATTTCTTGAGACACAGAATCATAGACTATATGAAGTTCTTATTTTCTTCCCTTTGTCAGATTCATTGGCTTTCAACTGATTTGTTTCTCCAGCTCTTTTGTTTTTTGAGAAATTTCAAACATATGAAAAGTTGATAAACTATTATAATAAACACAAGTATCCTTTTCTTCTAGATGATAGACTGTAGAATAATGAACAATATACTTGTCACCTACAAATTGACATTTTTTTCATTTGTTTGCTAAGCTAATTGAAAGGAAGCAGGAGCAGTGTGCCTAGCCTATTTCTTTCTCTTAAATAAAATGTAGATACTCTATACCCTATTTTGTACTTTGCCTTTTTCACCTAAGAGTATATAATGGCAATCACTCTGTATCTGAATATAAGATCTTTCTCATTTTTTGTGTGTGACTGTATAATACTTATTTGTGTGGATTTATTTACTTTATTCAACGAAACCTCTACTGATGGACATTTGGGTTGTTCTCAGTTTTGTGCTATTAAAAGAATGCTTTGATGAATAACTGTGCATTTATTGTTATGTATTTGTGGAGGTATGTTTTCAGGTAGATCCTAGAAAAAAATTGCTGGATTAAAAGATAAATTTTGTTAAATGTTACTAAATTTTTCTCTATAGTGTTTGTGCCATTTTATATTCTGCCATATATGTGTTTTTTTTAATCCACATCCCATCAACAAAGTATGTGGTCTTTTATATTTTTTGTCAATCTCACAGAGATTAATGCTGTATCAGAGTAATTTCATTGAGGCTAATCATTGCTCCATAAGTTTAAGGGGCAATTTTCTTTTTTCTTTTGCTTATACTATAAATAGATTTTTAATCTTTACCTTGATTTTTTTTAAAAGAAATTTTTTATGTGTTAGGAAGATGAGCTTTTTGTGAAATAAGTTGCCAAGTATTTTCTTCAGTCAACTTATCTTTTATCTTGGCTTATGGTGTTCGTTGTTATGTAACGTGTATTTTATGTAGTTTATTTTTCTACTCCCATATTTTATTGCTACTGGATTTTGAGTCATAGTCTTTTCCCACTGCTAGGTATACTTTTAGCACTAGTATGATTTAATTCCTTATGTTTAGATCTGTAATCCACTGGGGGATCCCCTTCTGGTGTGTAGTGTGAAGTATAGACAAAATTTTACTTTTTTCCAAATAATATTTTTTTCCAAATAACAATCCAGTTATCTAAGTCCTGCTTATTACATTTAAAAATCCATTCTTCCCTTAGTATATTGAGAAATTACCTTCATGATATACTAGATTTTTCTTCTGTTTCATTGTCTTTCTGTTCACTTCCTTGCTAATACTCTCCTGATTTAAACATAGAGGCTTTATAGTACATTTTAATATTAGTTGGGCTTTAACAGCTTTATGGAGATACAATTCACATGTCTTACAGTTTACTTACTTAAAGTGTACAATTCAGTGGTTTTTAGTATTATTCACAGAGTTGTGCAGCTACCACCACAATTAATTTTAGAACATTTTCATCACCCTAAAAGGAAACCCCATACCCATTAGCAGTTGCTGTTTAGTATTCTTTCCCACCTTCTACCCCTAGGTAACTATTAATCTACTTTCTGTCTGTATGGATTTGCCTATTCTGCACATTTCTTAAAAACTGAATCACTGTATGTGGTCTTTGTGACTTTTTTTTTTTTTTTTCACTTAACATGTTTAGCTGCTTGTGCTTTTGGTGTCATATCTAAGAAGGCTTTGTCTAACCTAAGGTCACAAAGATTTATTTCTGTTTTTCAAAGAGTGTTTTAGTTTCAGTTCTTACATTGATTTTGATCCATTTTTAGTTTTTTGATGCATAGTATAAGGAAGGGGTCCAGCTTCATGCTTTTGCATGTGGATATCCAGTTATTCCAACACTACTTATTGAAAAGACTATTCCTTCATGATTGCATTGTCTTGGCACTCTTGTTGAAATCAATTGACTGCAAATATAAGGGCTTAATTTTGGATTCTCCATTTTATTCTGTTGATCTATATGTTTATTCTTATGCCAATACATTGCACTGATTACTGTAGATGTGTGGTAGTTTTGAAGTAGGGAAGTGTGAGTCCTCCAACTTTCTTCTTTTTCCAGATTGCTTTGACAAGAAAAAACAAAAGCAGCTAGGATTTAGATAGGAATTGCATTGACTTTATTGATCTATTTGAGGGTATTGCCATCTTATCAATTTTCATTAATTCATTTTTCAGTTTTCATTAATCAAATTAATTCAATTTTCATTAATCTATTTGAGGGTATTGCCATCATTGTCTTTTTGTCCATAAGCATGAGATGTCTTATTTATTCAGCTCTTTAATTTCTTTAAATAATGTTTTATAGTTTTCAGAGGATTTTTAAAGCTAAAAAATTGACAAATTATGAAGCGAATTTTTATGAAAACATCTGAATACTTGGTGAAACTTCTAGGAATTGACCTGAAGGTGTTTGTGGTGTTGCCCCTTTCTTTTTTCGTATGTTTCTTGTAATAAGCAATACAAAATCAAGTTGTTCAATCCTGTTTACACTTCTTAAATTATGTTTTGGCCTTTGAAAAATAGTTTAGAGACTTGTAGTTCCCAAAGGAATAATTTTAATTTTGGTTTCTAGTGAAGATTTGGGAAACAATAGGAGAGACCAAAAAAATTTTCTTTGGTTTCAAGAAAAAAACCAGCATTAACATGAAATGCATGTACTATATATATGTACATATATACGTGTGTATGTATGTATCTATATCTATTTCTTTCCCTTCCTGCCATGCAGAGTTCTATATGAAGGGAAAGAACGGCTTATTCCAGGATGTGAAGTGATCCTAGCCACACCCTATGGTCGCTGTGCCAATGTCAACAATAGTTCAACTACTTCACAAAGAATCTTTATCACTTATCGAAGGGCTCCTCCAGTTCGACCCCAGAATTCCTTGGCTGTAACTGATATCTGTGTTATTGTAACCAGTAAAGGAGAAACTCCTCCTCATACCTTCTGCAAAGTTGACAAAAACTTAAATTGTGGAATGGTAAGAATAAAGTTTTCATCTTCAAAGTTTCATATGAAAACAAAAAGGGATACGTTTTGGATTCCTGTTTACTGTTGGGTATATACTCACATTTTATATTTTCATGATGCTTGTTTTTATTGTTTCCTAATTTTTATGAATTGATAATAATTTTTAAAATCCTATCCCATGATTTATAATAATTTCATCTTTAAGTCAGGGATATTTTTAAGGGAGTAAATCCTAATATTGTCTGTGTTACATTAACAAAGGTTTTATTCACTTTTGGATTTCAGTGGTGTCTTCAGGGACAACTGTGGGGTTAGAGTAGGTAGAAGCTCTCCTTATATTCATTTATTCATTCATTCATTCATTTGTTTGTTTTTTTATTTTTTTGAGACAGGGTCTTGCTTTGCTGCCCAGGCTGGAGTACAGTGGCGCGATCACAGCTCACTGCAGCCTTGACCCCCTCCCCAGGCTCAAGTGATCTTCCCACCTTAGCCTCCCGAGTAGCTGGGACTACAGGATAGTAGAGACAGGGTTTCATCATGTTGGCCAGGCTGGTCTTGAACTCTTTTTTTTTTTTTTTTTTGAGACGGAGTCTCGCTCTGTCACCCAGGCTGGAGTGCAGTGGCGCAATCTCGGCTCACTGCAAGCTCCACCTCCCGGGTTCATGCGATTCTCCTGCCTCAGCCTCTCCAAGTAGCTGGGACTACAGGCGCCCGCCACCACGCCCGGCTAATTTTTTGTATTTTTAGTAGAGATGGGGTTTCACCGTGGTCTCGATCTCCTGACCTCGTGATCCACCTGCCTCGGCCTCCCAAAGTGCTGGGATTACAAGCGTGAGCCACCGCGCCTGGCTGGTCTTGAACTCTTGACCTTAAGTGATCTGCCTCCCTTGGCCTCCCAAAGTGTTGGAATTACAGGGGTGAGCCACCATGCCCGGCCTGTTTTTTTTTTTTGAGACAGGGTCTCCTTAAGTTGCCCAGGGTGCTCCTGAACTCTAGGGCTCAAGAGAAAATATTGCAGTTTTGCATACTTACTTTTTTTTTTTTTCAGACGGAGTCTCGCTCTGTCGCCCAGGCTGGAGTGCAGTGGCACGATCTTGGCTCACTGCAACCTCCACCTCCCAGGTTCAAGCGATTCTCCTGCCTCAGCCTCCCAAGTAGCTGGGGCTACAGGCGTGTGCCACTGTGCCCAGCTAATTTTGTATTTTTAGTAGAGACAGGATTTCACCATGTTGGTTGGCCAGGATGGTCTGGATCTCTTGACCTCATGATCCGCCTTCCTCGGACTCCCAGAGTGCTGGGATTACAGGTGCAAGCCACCACACCCAATCCATGCATACTTACTCTTTAAAAGGACTGTAGTGAAGAAGAAAATGAACATAAATGTTTGATTCATAGTTTTTAAAGACTACAGCTTACTTTTGGTTCAGATTTACTTTGAAAAATATCTTCAGGTCAAACTAATATTAGCTTAATGTTGTATAGGCAGAGATGACAAATGCACCCAGAACAGTTAGTGAAGACAGGGTTGCCTCTGGAGGTGATGACCTCATAGCCCTCCAGTGACCCGAGTCTTCCCCAGTTTGGGCTCCAGTGCACGCTCCGTTTTGTGCTGTGTCTTACAAGAAGGGGCAATCTGTGATTGCGAAATTCTAGATCTTTTGAAATGGCCTTCATATCGGTTTGATTTTTGTAGCATTGTTTTCTTACTCTCTTCTTTTTAGTGTTCTGAACTTCATGCTTTGCTGTATTTTATACTGCATAGTTCATTATATAAACATATTTTTTAAATGGACTCTTCTGAGTAAATAATAAGAATCTTTAGTTGATATCCAACAAAATCCATTTCTTTTCACTCTTTTGTCTTTTTATAAACCTAATTTATGTTTTACAGTGGGGTTCCAGCGTGTTTCTGTGTTATAAGAAGTCTGTACCTGCTTCAAATGCAATAGCATATAAGGCTGGTAAGTGTGTTAAAAAAAAATTGTCTCAATTGCTGTAGTTATTGGTGCATATTAACATTTGGCTAAAAGAGACAAAGTATGCTCCCTTACGTAGTTTGTAGAATTGATCTATTCATAAAATTATCTATAATTTTAGCATATAAAGATATGTGTTTTCTTAAATACATTACATATACAAGATATATTAATACCCCCACCAAACATGCTGTTAATTTAATTTAAACATTTATCCAAAGCAAACATATGTGGAATAAACATTCAAGCTTTTGGTCTATGTTAATAGACTTAACAGTATAATGGAAAGTTGCTTACTCTCTGACCTTTTATATTTTGGCAATCAGAAAGGTGTCAAACTGCATCTTTACTTCTTATATTTCCTTCTCTTATCTCTTTGTGTCTGATTTGAAACCACATGTTACTTGCCATGAAAGGTGGACTTGCTTCCTTTCTCCTTTGTTGCAAAGAATCAGCTATATGGAGGAGAGGAGGGCCTGAGAAACTTTTCTGCCATGAAGTGTTTGAGAAATCTATCGCCACATTCTTACTGCACATTAAAGTGTCAAGGGCTGTAAAGATTTAAGTGTCACGTCTTCATTCCACTGGTATGGTGGGATAAAAACTGAAAATACAGGTATGCTCCAGTTGTAAATAGAAAAGATACTGGAATACTTCTTTGTGAAAAGAAGCAGTGCTAATTACTTTTTGATTATGCACAGTTCTTGAAATAAAGTTTTACTTCAGGGAAGTCAGGCAAATTCATATCCAAAAAATCGTGATTTTCATAAAAACATTCATACTAATGAACCAAATCATTTAATTTATAATATAAAAATAATGGCAACGACTAACGTATAAAATTCAGTATCATTTTAAAAGCTGATACTGTAGGCTGGGCATGGTGGCTCACGCCTGTAATCCCAGCACTTTGGGAGACTGAGGTGGGCAGATCGCTTGAGGCCAGGAGTTTGAGACCAGCCTGGCCAACATCGTGAAACCCCGTCTCTACTAAAAATACAAAAATTATCCGGGCGTGGTGCCACGCATCTGTAGTCCCAGCTACTTGGGAGGCTGAGGCACGAGAATCACTTGAACCCAGGAGGCGGAGGTTGCAGTGAGCCGAGATCACACCACGGCACTCCAGCCTGGGTGACAGAGCAAGATTCTGTCAAAAAAAAAAAAAAAAAAAGAAATAAAGAAAGAAAGAAAGAAAAGTGATACTGTTAATACTGCTGTAATATGTTGATTGTGTGTGATGTCCTATTTTTTTGTTGTTGTTGGTGGAGAAAAGTTATCACTTAAAAAACTTATAGAAAGAAGCTGTACCAAAGTATTCAGTTATTTGATATGAGACACTTTAGAATAGAGAGTTTTGGATACTGAATTTGGGCTCAAAATTCTACTACTGATTTTGAAGTTTTTCACTTAGAGATGGTCTATATATTGATGACCTTAGAGGCTAATGAACTGATGCCATGTAGCTAATTTATTCTGAGGGGCTTTATTGTGGTTCTCAAAGTGTCCCTTGCTCCTACTTTCTGGGTCTCAGGTACTCTGTACTTAGTCACAGTGTTTCTGTCTCATTTACTTTTCATGTTGTATGCCTTTTACACTGCTTCTCTCTCAAGATGAGTTTAGGGGCTGTGATAATTTCTGTTGCCTCAGCATTATTTCATAACACTTGTCTCTTCCCTGAATTTTTCACAGAAGACTAACTGAAATAGTTGGTAAATTTTTCTGTATGTTTCTTACCATTTTCCACAAGGTGTTGGCATGTGTAGAAGAAAATACATTAAGATTGGTGATGAAGATTGGTTGAATGGAATCTCAGCTAGTGTATTAATACATCTTTATGTTACAATGAACTATAAATGTATGGGTAAAATATCATGGGTAAACTTATTTTAGTTTCTGTTATAGCAAGAGGGAAATCGATTTTAAAATACCACACAAGTATTGCCATGAAATTTGGCATTAAAATATTCCATTAATATCTATCATATGCAATTTATGGAAAAGTAACTATTTAAAAAATTTATTGTTGTCTCATTCTTCAAAAGGTTTAATTTTTAGATATCCAGAAGAGGACTATGAGTCATTTCCACTCTCAGAATCAGATGTACCTCTTTTCTGCCTTCCTATGGGAGCTACTATTGAGTGCTGGGATCCTGAAACCAAATATCCACTTCCAGTTTTTTCAACTTTTGTCTTGACAGGTTCTTCAGCCAAAAAGGTATGTTTTTGCCTCATTGATTAAACACATTTTGTCCATGTTTTTATTTCATAAAAAGGTTAATACAAGTTTTATTTGAATGTTAAGATTATTTGGACATGATACATTTTGGTTTATTTACACTGTCATCCCCAAGGTGAGAAGTCAATATGAAAATTGCTATCAGGGTATTGATACCTCTGGAACTTCTACAGAAGCAAAGATAAAGTCTCTCTGGATAGACACCTTCAAAACCCAGGTGTCAAGATGAGATGATTATGACAGATCAAGGACATAGGTACCATAGAAAGGATCAACAGACAGAATTAAAAAGCAGGGTTAGACCCTCAAGACATTGAAGTGACAGAATGACAATATAAAGGACATTATAAATTAAAATATCATTAAGATGACTTAAGAACTAATGGAGGGGCTCAAAATATCAAGGAAGGAACAGGATATTTTGGAAAATGAATAGATTGGGAAAAGAATGAAGTGTTTAGAAATGAAAAATATGGTCCTTAAAATTAAAAATTCAGTGAGTGGGTTAAACAGCAGAGATGAGACCAGGTGCGGTGGCTCATGCCTGCAATTCCAGCACTTTGGGAGGCCGAGACAGGTGGATCACTTCAGGCCAGGAGTTCAAGGCCAGCCTGGGCAACATAGCGCAACTCCGTCTCTACTGAAAATACAAAAAATTAGCCAGGCTTGGTGGTACACGCCTGTAATCCCGGCTACTCAGGAGGGTGAGGCATGAGAATTGCTTGAACCCGGGAGACAGAGGTTGCAATGAGCTGAGACTGCACCATCGCACTCCAGCCTGGGCTACAGAGCGATACTCTTTCTTAAAAAAAAAAAAAAAAAAAAAAAAGGCAGAGATAAGACATACATGAAGGGATAATTAGTGAAGTGGAAGATAGGTTACCTTAAATGTGGTACATACAAATGTAAAACATAAAAGGAGTTTAAAAATGTAGCAGATAGAACTAGAAGGTCTAATAGATATTTAAGGAGTTACTGAAGGAGAGACTAGAAAAGGACAAGGCTACATCCTAAGAGCTAATGGTTGAGAGTTTTCCAAGGTTGATGAAAAAATTGAGTCTTCAGATTAAAGATGTGTGGTGAATCTGCAGTAGAGAAAAATAAACAAATAAGTAAATAAATAAATAATCCCACCTCTTTTATTTATTTATTTATTTATTTTTGAGACGGAGTGTTACTCTTGTCGCCCAGGCTGGAGTGCAGTGGCACGATCTCGGCTCACTGCAACCTCCACCTCCCAGGTTCAAGTGATTCTCCTGCCTCAGCCTCTTAAGCAGTGGGATTACAGGTGTGCGTCACCACGCCCAGCTAATTTTGTATTTTTTTTTTTAGTGGAGACAGGGTTTCACCCTGTTGGTCAGGCTGGTCTCAGACTCCTGACCTAAAGTGATCCACCTGCCTCAGCCTCCCAAAGTCCTGGGATTATACAGGTATGAGGCACCATGCCTGGCCTATCCCGCCTCACTATATCATGGTGCTATCATGGAACACCAGAGACAAAACAACTAGAGAGAAAAGACATTTATTGTCTTATGTAAAACATATATTGTATATAACAGTAATAATGACATAAACTGGTTTATAAAGAAGGCAAAAATAAACAATATTCTACTGCTGATAGCAGTAGAAATTTAAAAATTGAAAACTGTCTTTTTTTTTTTTTTTTTTTGAGATGAAGCCTCGCTCTTGTCCCCCAGGCTGGAGTGCAATGGCACAATCTGGGCTCACTACAACCTCTGTCTCCCAGGTTCAAGCGATTCTCCTGCCTTGGCCCCCTGAGTAGCTGGGATTACAGGCACCTGCCAGCACGCCTGGCTAATTTTTGTATTTTTAGTTGTGATGGGGTTTCACCATGTTGGCCAGGCTGGTCTCGAACTCCTGACCTCAGGTGATCCACCCGCCTCAGCCTCCCAAAGTCCTGGGATTACAGGTGTGAGCCAATGCGCCCAGCAAAAACTGAAAACTTTCTAAGGAAATTTAATAGGTGATTTTATTGAAAAAATATATGATCCAAACTGACTCATGCGGATGAAACAAAATACATTTTTGACCTCATTCTACAGGTACAGGCTACACTTTTACAACTACTGTGATAAAGATAATATATGTAAAGTATCCAGCATAGTACCTGGAACATAGAAAATACTGAGTGAAGGTCAATATTATATTAACCTGATTGCCCACTACTAACTTGTGAGCTTAATAATCATTTACAATTTCTCCTGCTGAAAGTAGTAAATTAACTGAAAATTTTAAGATCTTCAAACATTAGTTATCTAATATACTTTGACAGTAGAGAACAATAAAGTCTCGTTTGAGATGTGGGTACGAGGTGATCTGCTTGGCTTATTCATTGTTTAGGGGATATTGACATGTAAGCATTGAGGTGTGTAAAATTTATGTTTATGCATTTGTTATTGCTTGTTAAAAACTTTGAGATCACTTTGAAATAATTGTATCTGAGAATATTGTGTGTATAAAGGCAAGGGTTCCTGTGACATATATAATGAAAAAACAGTTGGCAAGATTTATAAAATACAGAGGTAAGGATTGATTGTTGGGAGAAGGGGATGGGTATAGTGATAGAATTTCTTTGCAGTGTTTTAAGGAATTGGCAGATCAGAGGAAGTACCAAGGCTAAACAAAATATACAAAAGCACAAAATTATGAACTAGTCTATATGCCTGGTAGCTCTGTATTGTTGAACAGCAACAGCAGGTACTGTGAGGAATTGAGAGCATCATGCCACTTATACGGACTGTGGCATTTTACCTGTAATGGGGAACTTTTGAAGGATCAGATACTACTTCTGAAGGACTGTTTCTGCAGTGTATTTTTCACTGAAATACTTTCTCTTCTGACTTGAGACCAGTTAGGGCTTCAATAGTTGCTTTGGTATGTGGTAAGTGGAAGTGGAATTGAACATGACTTCGAAGTTTCTAGCTTGGGAATTGTGTAGCATAACTGAGTAAGATTAGGAATATTGGATCAAGTGTTTAGATAATGAGTTCACTTTTGAAAATATTGGTTTGAGATTCCTGTATGACATCCAGGTGGAGATTATTGAGTAGTCATTTTGAAAATAGGAGTCTGAGGTTCAGGGGAGAGGTCAGGTAGACCTAGAGATAAAGATTTGAGTTTTGTTAGTATAATGATTGTAGTTAAAACCATGAGAGAATGAAATGTTCCAAATAGAAGTGTGAAGTTAGAACCTTAGGGAATGCTAGTATTTAAATGACTGGTGACGTAATTGGATCTATTGTAGGAAAGAGAGAAATAGCCAGAAAACAAAGAGAAATTTGTACTGTCAAAGACAGCAAAGGAATAAAGAGTTTCAAGACAGAGGAGTGTCAACTCTATCTTGTGTCATATGAGGCAAGGGTGTGGAGGAATTGAACCTGTGAACATTGCTGATGAGAAAGTCAAATGCTGCTGCTGTGGAAAACGGTTTGGCAGCTCCTGCAAAAGTTAAACATAGAATTACCATACGATCCAGCCGTTTCATGCCTAGGCATATACCCAAAATAATTGAAAGCAGAGACTCAAACAGATACTTGTACGCCAGTGTTTGTAGCAGGGTTATTCACAATAGGCAGAAGATGGAAACAGCCCAAACGTGCATCAATGTATGAATGGATACACAAAATATGGTATATATATATGATGGAATTATGATTTATTCCTTAACAAGGAATGAAATTCAGGTATGTGCTGCAATATAGGTGAATCTTAAAAACGTTATTCTAAGTGAAATAAGCCAGACACAAAAGAATACATTTTGTATGATTCCACTTATAGGAGGTACCTAGAATAGCTACCCTTATAGAGACAGAAAGTACAATAGAGATTACCAGGGACTTGGATTGAGGGCAAGAGAATGGGAAGTTACCATTTAAGGGTTACAGAGCTTTTGTTTGGGGTAATGAAAAAGTTCTGGAAATGAATAGTGCTACTGGGTGCACTGCATTGTGAAGGTACTTAATACCAGTGAATTGTACACTTGAAAATGGTTAAAGTGGTACATTTTATGTTATGTATATTTTACCCCAATTTAAAAAAAATCACAGTCCGGGCGCAGTGGTTCACGCCTGTAATCCCAGCACTTTGGGAGGCCGAGGCAGGTGGATCACCAGGTCAGGAGATAAAGACCATCCTGGCTAACACAGTGAAACCCCGTCTCTCCTAAAAATAGAAAAAAATGGGCCGGGCGCAGTGGCTCACGCCTGTAATCCCAGCACTTTGGAAGGCCGAGGTGGGCGGATCATAAGGTCAGGAGATCGAGACCATCCTGGCTAACACAGTGAAACCCCATCTCTACTAAAAATACAAAAAATTAGCTGGGCGTGGTGGCGGGCGCCTGTAGTCCCAGTTACTTGGGAGGCTGAGTCAGGAGAATGGCGTGAACACAGGCGGTGGAGCTTGCAGTGAGCTGAGATCGCGCCACTGCACTCCAGCCTGGGTGACAGAGCAAGACTCTGTCTCAAGGAAAAAAAAATTAGCCGGGCGTGATGGCGCATGCCTGTAATCCCAGCTACTCGGGAGGCTGAAGCAGGAGAATCACTTAAACCTGGGAGGCAGAGGTTGCAGTGAGCTGAGATTGCACTACTGCCCTCCAGCCTGGGTGACAGAGTGAGACTCCATCTCAAAAAAAATAAAAAAATAAAAAAACAAAAATCACACAAAAAACTAAGTTGAGTGAGGTCATTAGAGTTCATTCTCTAATGCTTTCATTTTAAAAATGAAAGCAAGTTGTAAGAGGTTACCATCCATTTTTGTATAAGATACATAGTTGAATGTATAAAATTGCAGTGGAAAAAATCTTGAGGGATTTATATCAAAATCTGGTTATCTCTGGGACAGAAATTTGGGTGAGATTTTTTTTTTCATAATTTATCTGTATAAGTGTACTCCAAGCAAATATTTCTTGTGTAATAAGAGAAAAAGAGAAGTTAATTTTTTCAAACAAACTCAAATCTTATAACAGAATTCTCTTACTCTTTAGGTATATGGAGCTGCCATTCAGTTTTATGAACCTTACTCTCGGGAACTTCTATCAGAGAAACAGCTTATGCAGCTGGGCTTGTTGACGCCTGTGGAGAGAAAAATGGTCTCCAAATCCATCAATACAAACAAATGCATTTGTTTACTCTCACACTGGCCTTTTTTTGAAGCTTTTAGGAAATTTCTTATGTTTATCTACAAACTTTCTGTGTCTGGACCACATCCTCTTCCCATTGAAAAGTATGTATAATGATTAGAAAGATGGCTGGTGGAAAACTGGGTATATAAATATATACATTTGATTGTGTAACTTTTAGCAGCAAAGTTGGAAGGGAAGGAAGGCTACATTTACTCAACCTTTTTTTTTTCTTTTTTTTTTTGAGATGGAGTGTCGCTCTGTCACCCAGGCTGGAGTGCAGTGGCGTGATCTCGGCTCACTGCAACCTCCATCTCCCAGGTTCAAGCAGTTCTCTCAGCCTCCCGAGTAGCTGGAATTACAGGCACCCGCCACCACGCCTGGCTAATTTTTGTAGAGACGGGGTTTCACCGTCTTGGCCAGGCTGGTCTTGAACTCCTGACCTCATGATCCACCTGCCTCAGTCTCCCAAAGTGCTGGGATTACAGGCATGAGCCACCAACTTTTTACTTACTCCTTTCTTCACCGGAATCATTGACTGTGAGCTTAAAATTGGATAGTAGCGGTAAGGTTGGCCAAATAATAATCCTTTGAGAATTCAGCTGAAGAAGTAACTCATACAAATTATATTGTGAGTGTTCTTCTTTGTATTTGTTCTCTAATAACCAAGAGACAAATAGTTACTGCTGCACACACACCCACCCATACAAGTGGCCATTCCAAATTCTAACCGTAATACCTCTCTAAAGTGATGTAGAGATTAGTAAGAATGAGTTAATTGATGTTAAAAGTGAAGTTTTGGTTTTAGCATTAACAGAATTCTTTGAGCTTTCTCTTTAATTTGTAATTATTTTTGTCATGCAGTCTTTCCTAAGAAAGAAAAATGTATGTTGAGCTACTCTTTTTTAAAGGATCTTTTCTGATTTCTAGTGGCACATTGACTTCTGTTTATGATAGTTTATAATTTATGTATCCTGCTAACAAACTAAGAAGTGTCAAGAGCTTTCTGTAATGTATTAAAGAATGTGTAAACGTAGATGTTTCTTACAATTTCAGAACTTTTACATTATAGCAGAGAGAGTATCAGTGAAACATACTAGTTTAGTGGATAAGGTAGGTGTAATTATGTGAAGGTTTAAAAATAATGCTGTCCAAAAATCAACTTTAAAAAGAGTAAAGTACTGTGCATAAACTCATCGTAATTTGATATTGAAATATGGTTGTAACTTTCATTTTGTACTCTTGAAATGGCAATTTAATGATTTATAGTTCTGGGTTTAACTTTCAGCTGTCAGATTAATGTAAAGTTTTTCGAAGTAAAATGTAATGTTAGTGACAAGTTAGCAACCTTTTGAAAAATTATGATTCTATGAATAGCTTGTGAAAATAAAATCAATGTATATAATCAATATTTTTTTTAGTTGAAGTAATATGTTGTGTTTTTATGGCTCCTAAGGGCTCCAAACTTTGGAGAAACTTAAGAAGCAATTTTTGTAGGTGCAGAAATAGAATGAGTAGGTGGTTTATCCAATGTTAAACTAGTAAATCTGGAATTAAATTGAATTTTAGTGTAAATTCATTATAGCACAGTTAGTTGCTATAATGGATAACCAGGGCTATAAAAATTCACTTCTTTCATGAAAACTATTTTTATGTTATTTTTAGTTATCGGGTAATGATAGGGGATATAAATAGACTTTAAGTCAGGAAATACATTGTGTATTTCAGAAGTTTAATGGGCATGGATAAATTCATTTACACTAAGCAAATTTACTTACTACTTAGCTTACATTTTAGATAAATGGCCATGTCATATCTGGGATGATATTTAAGATTTGTTAAAACCTATGATGCATTTTAGAAAAGTAATTATGATATTTGTTTCAAATTTTTTTTCTAGGCACATTTCACATTTTATGCAAAACATCCCTTTTCCTTCACCACAAAGACCGAGAATCCTTGTCCAGGTAACCAAAAGAGTATATTTGGGGAGAACTTTGCATATGCTCACCTCCGTCATTGCACAGTGGATTCCATATACCTTTGGGTTTGAGGTGGAGCAATGTGCATTCGTAAAGTCCTTGGATTTTCTGTGCTTTGTAGCTTTACTGAACATCCTATCTTACTGGGTTTTGGATTTGAGTGTACCGAATTGGAATAATTATAACTCTTGGTTCATAACATTTTTATTTTTGGCCCATGCATGGCCTTTATGTAGCTAATTTTAATAACATAAAACCCAGATTATGTTTGGGCATGTTTTTAATATCAGATTCTCTAATAAATATTAAATATAAAATGAGCAATGGTTGGAGGAGGTTAGTTTAAACAAGGTCTATAAGAGTACTGTGCTAAAGGACCAGTTTCTTTTTATTTTCAGTAAGTAGCAGACGTAGGTAGGTGTACAGCTTGTGACATATGCAACATGAACAGGTCTATACCCTCTCTATAATAATAGTTCCACTGATCACATGCTTAGACATGGGAGAGAGGTCAGATTGTCATAAAAGTTGCTAATGATTTGCTCTTCATTTATATACTGTATTCTTTCTGGACCATAACAATTAACTTACTGGCATACTTAACATACTTTGAATAGCACTGATCTATAGAGGGAAGCCATTTAAAAGTCTTTCTAAGACATTCTTAACATTATGTTTGGTGGGATTAAGTCAGATATTGTTGATCTTGAATGTTATTTCAGTTCCGCAAGTATTAATGTGCCAAGCAACTGCCAAGTGCCTACAGTCTGTTGAGTAAATGAATTTGAAGCTTTTTAGAAGCAGTAATTCCATAAATTTTAAATAATTGTACTTTAACCAATTAAGTGAATCAAAATTCAGTCAAATTAACCATTTAATGGAAAAGAACTAATGTAACACTTCTGAGTAAATACAGCTATCATTTTATATTTTAGTACATGTTTCCAAAGGTGTGTTTGCATATTAAATTATTAATGTTTTCAATATTACCTTTGATCTAAATATATAGATTTCAAAAGTAGTTTTGAAACTTATCTCTTGGTTTGATTAATTTATCTTGTTTTTTTTTTAAGCTGTCAGTCCATGATGCATTAATATTATCACAGCCGGTTTCTACACCTTTACCACTAAGGTAATTACTGGTATTTAAAATGATATATTTATTCACTTGGAGCAGAATGCTTTAAAATATTTTAGTGATTAGTGTATTATTAATATATTAGTGATTGTTATTTTACAATTAACTTTATTAGTTAAAAGTAGGCAAAAATAGCCTTAATGTTTCTGACTTTGATAACTGGATGGATGGTGGGACTATTTTATAAATGGGAACAATTAAGAGAGTTTCAAGATTGGATGTAGAGGATACTTCCCTTTTCTTCTCATCTCCTCTTCCCATATCCAGTTCATAACTAAAGGTTTCAGGTGAGCTGATTGTAACCTTTTAAATGTCTCGAATCCATTTACTTCTTTTCATCTGTATCATAGTAGGCTTCCGTGATGTCTTACCAGACTACTTCACTATTATCCTCTTAATTGGTACCTTGTTACTCATCTTCCTTCAGTTCTTTATCCACTCTGTAGCCAGTGTGTCCTTTTGAAAATGCAAATATAATAGTATATTTCAATTTCAGCCTAATCTGTTGCTGTTTTCACCCTTTCCCTTACTATGCTTTAGTCACAATAGATTTATTTCAATTTCTTGGCTGTGACAACAGCTTTTTCTTGCCCCAGGGCCCTTGCATATATTGTCTGTCACCCCTTCGCTCCCATCCTTGTCTCCATTCTTCTGAGCTCAACTCAAATGGCTATTCAGGAAAATCTTTCTTGATAAATGCCTTTTATTACCAGAGGATGAGTTTAAATCACCCCGTTATCTATCTTATTAAGTTTGCTACTTTTCATTGATAAATAAGTAAAGACTAGAAATTAACACTAGACTCTCAATCTGTTAATACTTAAGAAATAATTTAATAAGCAAATCTTAACATGTTTTAGCAAAATAGTTCACAATGATCTATTTTTCTCTTTTTTTTTTCCTAGTGGAGCCAACTTTAGCACCTTGCTAATGAATCTGGGTCCTGAGAATTGTGCAACACTGCTGCTCTTTGTTTTACTTGAGAGTAAAATTCTGCTGCATTCTCTTAGGCCAGCTGTCTTGACTGGGGTAGCTGAAGCTGTTGTAGCTGTAAGTATAGAATTTTCCTTTTAGTACAAAATTACTGACAGATAATTTTTACTCCAAAGGGAAATTTCCTTCAAAAACAGCAACTTTGTAAACAACAACAAATTTTTAAAAAGCAACTTTGAAAAATTACCAGCCCAGTAAAAGTTGAATATAATCTGCTGGCAAAGAGAAGTAGGAAATATAAAGAAAACAAAGGTGATTTCTGTTTTAGGAAAAATGTCAATTTCCAATTTTTCATATTTTTGAGTTCTTCCCAGAGTAAAAACTATATGATTATATAATAAAACCTGAGAATGAAGCTGGTTGTATTGAGAGGCTCTGGCCAATTTCAGCTGTTCTAAAATTATGCAAATGATTATATGGTTAATTTCTCCCTATTTTAACTTTTAATAATTGTGAATCAGTAATATACAGGATATTCTAAGTGATTGTGAAATAGGATAATA
The DNA here is from genome assembly GCF_028878055.3 of Symphalangus syndactylus. Lineage (NCBI taxonomy): Eukaryota > Metazoa > Chordata > Mammalia > Primates > Hylobatidae > Symphalangus > Symphalangus syndactylus. The sequence continues at coordinate 120,415,528 of NC_072431.2, read as the reverse complement.
TACAGAGGCTTAGCTCTTGTGTAAAGCATAAATAAAATTAAATTATTAAATTGTTAAAAAATTAAAGTTGTTCCCTGCTTAAAACCCTTTGGCTTCCCATTGCACTTAGAATGAAGTCTGATTGACAGGCGTGGTGGTTCATGCCTGTAATCCCAGCAATTTGGGAGGCTGAGGTAGGCGGATCACCTGAGGTCAGGAGTTCGAGACCAGCCTGACCAAAATAGAGAAACCCCGCTCTACTAAAAATACACAGCCGGGCGTGGTGGCACATGCCTATAATCTCAGCCACTCAGGAGGCTGAGGCAGGAGAATTGCTTGAACCCAGGAGGCGGAGGTTATGGTGAGCTGAGATCACATCATTGCACTGCAGCCTGGGCAACAAGAGTGAAACTCTGTCTCGGAAAAAAAAAAAAAAAAAAAAAAAAACGAATGAAGAATGAAGTCTGATTGTATAGGGCTTTATAGGCCATTGTATAGAACTTTAGATGTTCCACTTCTCCAACCCTATCACCCATTAGTTGTTTAATTTAAAATAGCTGACTCTCTTCTCTTCCGTTCCCCATTTTAAGAATGTAAGTCTCCTGGGAGTAAGGACCTAATCTCTTGTTTACTCCTGTATTTTTAGCACTTGTTACAGTTGCCTAGCACAGAGTAGGCCCTCAATAAATACTTATTAAAACAACAAATGGGGTATGTCTCCAAGATCTTAATCTGGTTGGAGAAGTGCTGTTAGGACTGAAAACAATAGTAACCGTATGAGACAGCTTCCAGGAGGATCCTCATTAAGTATTACTTTTCCAAGTCATCACAGTTGTGTGTGAAAGCAAAAGTTGTTAGAATATGAAAATATTTGTTAATGAACTGACCAGTTCTAGAAAGTTCCCACCCAGGCCAGGCACAGTGGCTCACGCCTGTAATCCCAGCATTTTGGGAAGCCAAGGCAGGCAGATCACGAGGTCAAGAGATCGAGACCATCCTGGCCAACATGGGGAAACTCTATTTCTACTAAAAATACAAAAATTAGCTGGGCGTGGTGGTGCACGCCTGTAGTCCCAGCTACTCTGGAGGGTGAGGCAGGAAAATCGCTTAAACCCAGGAGACAGAGGTTGCTATGAGCTGAGATTGCACCACTGCACTCCAGCCTGGTGACAGAGCAAGACTCCGTCTCAAAAAAAAAAAAAGTTCCCACCCAAATATTCCTTACTAAAACAGTGTTTATTCAAGCCCCTTTGTCAGAATCGTGGTGGCCAAGTCTTTTGATGGATTTCAGTAATATGGTGCAAGAACAGCTGAAAAAAGTGCTACATGGAATTGGTAATCATATGAAAAATGCCAGAGTATATGAGGTTTATGCAGCTGATGTTGGAGAGCTGTCTGAATTGCATGCAAAATTATTTATAAGTCATGATTTGGTAGTTATGCTGGTTACCATTTGAAGAAGAGAACATTGAAAAGAATGGTTACAAAACAAATGCTTCAAAAGGAGAATGATTTAAATATCAAAGAACATCAAAGAATTAAGGGAGACCCATAGCAAAGATCAATGAAATGTACAAGTGCTTTATGAAAAGTGACCCTATAGTGTTGCAAAAGGCAAAGGTGAAGAGAAGGATATCATATTTTGCTAGCATATAGCTTTTTTTCTAAGGTTTCTTAGATAGTTGGAGGTGTAACATACTTTTGTTGAAAAGAAGATAATTGTCACTCAAGGAAATCTGAAGTCCTTGCAGGGTCCTTTGTGAGTGATAGTTGCAGGTGTAACATACCTTTTGTTGAATAGAAGATAATTGTCACTCAAAGAAATCTGAAGTCCTTGCAGGGTCCTTTGTGAGTGGCTCTGCCCCTCAGCAATCTGATCTTATTTTCCACTACTCTTCCTCTTCTCCAGCATTCTGGCCTTACCATCCCGGGAGCATTAGGCATTCCCCATACCTTAAGGCCTTTGCCCTAGCTGTTGCTTCTCATTGAAGCACTCTTATATATCCCCTTGGCTAAATCTCTCACCTTCTTCAGGTTTCAGCTCTGTTGTCACTTTATTAATGAGTCCTGTCCTGTTTGTCCTAATACAACCTGCTTTTCCTCTCTCTTGCTCTGAACTCTAATGTCCTTCACTTGGCTTTACTTTTCCTTTTTTTTTTTTTTTTTTTTCATAGCACTTACCACTTCCTGACATATAGGTTGAGTATCGCTTGTCTAAAATGCTTGGAAAGAAGTGCTTTGGATTTAGGACTTTTTTGGATTTTGGTATGTTTGCATAATACATGCTGGTTGAACATCCCTAATCTAAAAATCTGAAGTCCTAAATGCTTCTATGAACAATTTCTTTTCTGTCTCATGTTGGTGCTCAAAAAGTGTTGGATTTTGCAGCACTTCGGATTTTGGATTTTCAGGTTAGGGATGCTCAACCTGTAGTATAGTATTTTATTCCTTATGTTTTTCATTTATTTTTTTCTCTTCCTGCTAGACAAGGTGTCTGCAAATGATGGCCGAATCCTGCCTGCAAAATCCTGCCTGCCACTTGTTTCTATAAAGTTTTATTGGAACATAGGCCATTTATTCATATATTGGCTATGACTGCTTTCATGCATGACAGCAGAGTTAAATGGTTGTGACAGAGACAATATGGCTTACAAGGCCTAAAATGTTTACTGTCTTTTACAGAAAAAGTTGCTGACTTTTCTCCTAAACCATAAACCTCATAAGGAGAGTGATCTCTTTCATTTATTGTTAAGCTCTCATTATGTAGAACAGTGATTGGTACATAGCAAGTGCCCAAATATTAAGTAAATAAATGTTTGAAGACAAAATTCCAATGCTGAATAACCGTCTGTAATAGCTGGCAGAGGTAGTAAGCGTTATAGGCATTTCTTTGGGGTGAGTGATGACAGATAAGGGTGATAATTGAACTAGACCTTAAAAGATAACATGAATTTTTATAGTAGAGGAAAAAAATTATCATCAGTAAAATTTTAGTACTAGCTAATTATTAAAATTTTTTTTGTAAAATTTATTCATTTATTTAATTTTTTTATGGAGATGAGGGTCTCACTCTGTTGTCCAAGCTGGCCTTGAACTCCTGGCCTCAAGCAGTCCTCCTGCCTCAGCCTCCCAAAGTGTTGAGAATCACTGCATTTGGCCTTAACATGTTTTAGTCTTTTTTTAAAAACATCAAAACTTGTCTTTTTTTTAAAAAACAAAACAAAACACAAATGATACAATTGAAGTAAAGCTTCGTAAAGGAAAATGGGTAAAGATTCTTGAGGAATGTTTTTTTCTGTTTTTTCTTTTTCTGTCTCATCATGTCTAGATAGAAGAATATTTTATACTGACTATTTTTTTTTTGAGACAGAGTCTTGCTCTGTTGCCCAGTCTGGAGTGCAGTGGTGCAAACTCGGCTCACTGCAACCTCCGCCTCCCAGGTTCAAGCAATTCTCCTGCCTCAGCCTCCTGAGTAGCTGGGATTACAGACATGGGCCACCACACTCAGCTAATTTTTGTGTTTTAGTAGAGACATGGTTTCTACATGTTGGCCAGGCCAGTTTCTCAAACTCCTGACCACAAGTGATCCACTCACCTCAGTCTCCCAAAGTGCTGGAATTACAGGCATGAGCCACCGTGCCCAGCCTATTGACGGTATTTTTAAGATGTCAAACATCACTCATGTTTATTTGAAGAGTTACGAATTTTTTTTTTTTTTTTGAGACGGAGTCTCACTCTGTTGCCTAGGCTGGAGTGCAGTGGCGTGATGTCTGCTCACTGCAAACTCCGCCTCCCAGGTTCACGCCATTCTCCTGCCTCAGCCTCCCAAGTAGCTGGGACTATAGGTACCCACCACCATGCCTGGCTAATTTTTTGTACTTTTTTTTTTTTTTTTTTTTTTTTTTTTTTTTAGTGGAGATGGAGTTTCACCTTGTTAGCCAGGATGGTCTCGATCTCCTGACCTTGTGATCCGCCTGCCTCGGCCTCCCAAAGTGCTGGGATTACAGGCGTGAGCCACTGTACCCGGCCATGAATTTTTTTTTGTTGAGCTGTTTAATTATCTATTAGCATTCCCTAGAAAATAATTACTTTTTTTTTTTTAATCCTTGATGCTTTTAGTTGGATTTTGACCTGAGGTAATTTTGGAGAATTAATAGGTGAACGAAATGTGTAAGAGTTAAAGATAATAAGTTTGTTTTATGATATTTGGGGCCATTTTATCTTATTTTGATTCTTTCCGTAAAATTGGAATGTGGGCTTTGTATAGATACTAGAAGAATTAACATGCAAAAAGCTGTTAGTATTTTTATTGTGCTTATGATCATCGTTATGGCTTGAAAATTTTAATTACATTTGTTCTTAGTATTGCTTAGTAGTATTTTATAATCATTTAGTTTTGGAATGAAGTTTAAGGTAAACAAAACAGACTTAACTGCATTTCAGTGATCCCTTTTCAGTAATACTAGTTACTTATATATTTTTGATTGCAAATTTAAAATTTGGTTAATTTTTTAAAACTTTTTCCCCAGATGATCTTTCCATTTCAGTGGCAATGCCCATATATTCCCCTTTGTCCTCTTTCACTGGCTGCAGTGCTTAGTGCACCTTTACCATTTATAGTTGGAGTTGACTCAAGGTATTTTGATCTTCATGACCCACCACAAGATGTTGTTTGCATTGACTTGGATACGAACATGTTATATGTGTAAGTTGATTCATTTTATATTATCTCTCATTCATATTTTTCACTATGTAGAGTTACAGTTCTTTGAAAGCATCTAGAAATATGCTACTTTTGGTAGTTCTTAAATCTTCATCTTAAATACAGCAGCTCTCAACCAGGGCAGGTATCAGCATCTGGGAATGCTGTGTGATTTGGAAAAAAAAATGTTCAGTATTATGATAGTTTATATTTGGGTAACAATGTTAAATGTAAGCAGGAGATATTTATGTTTATCAGAAGAGACTATGAGTTGGAAAAGTAATGGTTAAACACCTTTTTCAGAGCTCAAGAGATGATATGCTTTCTAGGTTTAATTCAAAATCCATATGTAAGTAAAATGGGTTTCCCCATTGGAGATAAAGTTTAGTTACATTATAGGGTGATATTATACCATTTGCCTAGTTGTCGGGATTTGAATTTTATAAGGATCTGTTGTTTACTGCATAGAAATTTATATTAAAAGTCAGTGATAGTTTGTGTTTGCTGGAGGTGATAATTAAGTACAGCAGTGGTACAGCTGAGGGTTCAGAGAGTAGCAAACTACATTAATAAAAGAAATAGTTCTGGATGGATGTTTAAGGGTTACCCCTTCCCCCACCAAAAGTAGGAAAGGACAGTAAGTATTAAAAATTTTCTTATGTTGGTGCCAACTTCCAGGCTGTAGAACGCTTTTATTCTTTACTGTTTGAGATTGGTAGAAAATGAATAGAGAAATATTTTGGGTGAGGCCTGAATAGTTCCAACAGTAGAATTCGTTGGGAAAATATTTTTATATGAACCAAAAAAATAACCTAAGGAAGGAAGAAAACATTTGCTATAACTTAAAATATAATTTTGACATGGATCTACTACTGTATTTTGAAACTGTATAGCTGTAGTAGCTCCTTATGTATTTTCTAAAATAAACTTGAAGTGTTTGCTCAATTGTATTTATTTATTTATTTATTTATTTATTTATTTATTTATTTTGAGACAGAGTCTCACTCTGTTGCCCAGGTGACAGAGTTACAGTGGTGCAATCTTGACTCACTGCAGTCTCCGCCTCCTGGGATCAAGTGATTCTCCTGCCTCAGCCTCCTGAGTAGCTGGAATTACAGGCGCATGCCACCACACCCGGCTAATTTTTTTTGTATTTTTAGTAGAGATGAGGTTTTACCATGTTGGCCAGGCTGGTCTTGAACTGCTGACCTCAGGTGATCCACCCACCTTGACCTCCCAAAGTGCTGGGATTACAGGCGTGAGCCACCGTGCCCGGCCTGCTCAATTGTGTTTAAAGAATTATAAAATGTGCCCAGGTGTAGTGTCTCACACCTGTAATCTCAGTACTTTCGGAGGCTGAGGCAGGAGGATCACTTGAGCCCGGGAGTTTAAGACCAGCCTGGGCAACATGGTGAGACTCCATCTACATAAAATAAAAAATTAGCCAGGAGTGGTGGTTCGTGCCCATAGTCTCAGCTACACAGGCGGCTGAGGAGGAAAGATCACTTTAGTCCAGGAGGTCCAGGCCGCAGTGAGCCATGTTCACCCCACTGCACTGCAGCCTGGCTAACAGAGCAAGACTCTGTCTCAAAAAAAAAAAAAAAAAAGAAATACCTCCAAATTATACAGAATAATGTAAATAACTTGTATCTATTCACCACAACTTTATTAAGAAATAGGCCGGGCACAGTGGCTCATGCCTATAATCCCAGCACTTTGGGAGGCCGAGGCAGATGGATCACCTGAGGTCAGGAGTTCAAGACCACCCTGGCCAACATGGTGAAACTCTGTCTCTACTAAAAACACAAAAATTAGCCAGGCATGTGGTGGGTGCCTGTAATCCCAACTACGTGGGAGTCTGAGGCAAGAGAATTGCTTGAATCGAGGAGGTGGAGCTTGCAGTGAAGAGGAGATCATGCCCTTGCACTCCAGCCTGGGCGACAGCGAGACTCTGTCTCAAAAAAAAAAAAAAAAGAAAAAGAAAAAGAAAATATTAGCAATAAATCTGAAATCCCTAGATAGTCCTCCCCAACCATATTTTGCTCCTGTCTCCCAGAGAGGAGCTCCAGATCCAGCCATCATCTTGGATAAACTCCACATCCAACCGTCATCTTAGATTTGGAGTTTATCACATACATGTATTTTTAAAACATTTATTATATATGTATTAATCTAAATAAAATTTTGTTTTGCATACTTATAAATTTTTTTCTACTTGAATAGTTTTCTGTGAATTGCTTTTTCGCTCACCATTCTTTGTGAGGTTCATCCAGTTCATTTTCAATGGTGATCAATGTTGATGGACATTTAGGTTGTATCTAGATCTTTGATGTTAGGAATAAGGCTGTTCTGATCATTGTATATATTTCCTTGAGTATATGCTCAGGAATTCCTCTGAAGCATATACCTGGAAGCGCTAATGTTGCTTGGTAGCGAATGAGCATTTTGAACTTAATAGCTAATACCAGATTACTCTCCCAAGTTCACTCCGTCCTCAGCAGATGAGAGTTCTCTTTGTTTCATATCCTTGCCAACACTTGTGGTCAGACTTTTAAATTTTTTACCAATTCGATGGTAATGGTATTTCACCGTGGCTTTAATTAACATTTCCTTTATTGGTAGCAAATGGAGCAAAATTTTCATATCTTTGTGCCCCTTCGTTTTCCTCTCCTGTGAATTGGATGTTCTTTTTGTTGGTACATTTTCCTGTTAGATTGTTTGTCTTTTTCTTTTGATTTGTAGAAATTGTATATATAATCTGGAATTAATTCTTGGTCTGCTGTATGCATTCCAGATAGCTTCTCCCACATTGTGACCTGTCATTCCATTCTGTTTTTGGTGTCTTTTGATAAAACAGAGGCTTATCTTAATTTATCAAATTTATTAATTATTCTTTATGGAGTACTGTTTTTGGTTCTTGTATATGAGATATTTTGCCTTGAGGCCATGAAATACTATCATGGTTATTTCTTAAGTTGTGAGGTTTGCCTCTCTCATTTAGTTATTTAATTCAGCTAAACTTGATGTGACATACCAGTTTCTACATTTGTATAAATACGTATCTGGGCTAATTCTTTTCCTTTGATTTGCTTCAATCTCTTGCCAGTATTATACAATCTTAATGGCTTTAAAATTAAGTTGTCTACAACATGAATGAACCTTGAAAACATTATGTTAAAAGACCTTATATTATGATTCAATTTATATGAAATGTCCAAAGCAGGCAAATCTCTAGAGGCAGAAAGTAGATTGATTAGTGATTGCCTTGGAATGAAGAGGATGGGAGTATTGGAAGCTAAGTGACTATGGGATTTCTTTTTGAGGTGATGAAAATACTCTAAAATTGCTTGTAGGCCGGGAGTGGTGGCTCACGCCTGTAATCCCAGTACTTTGGGAGGCTGAGACGGGTGGATCTCCTGAGGTCGGGAGTTTGAGACCAGCCTGACCAACATGGAGAAACCCCATCTCTACTGAAAAAACAAAACTAGCCAGGCATGGTGGCGCATGCCTGTAATCCCAGCTATTCGGGAGGCTGAGGCAGGAGAATTGCTTGAACCCAGGAGGCAGAGGTTGCAGTGAGTTGAGATCGCGTCATTGCACTCCAGCCTGGGCAACAAGAGTAGAACTCCATCTCAAAAAAAAAAAAAAAAAAATTGATTGTAGTGGTGGTTACACAATTTCGTGAATATAATAAAAACCATTGAATTGCACAGGTCAAATGGGTGAATTGTTTGGTATATGAATTTGTATCTTAATAAAACTGTTTTAAAAAGTCATGGTATGAGACCTTTTTTTTTTTTTTTTGGCAATGTCCATGGCGAATCCCCTTACTCCTGTTCTTTTTAAAAATTGTTTTGACTCTATTTGATCTTTTGTTTTTCCATATAAATTTTAATACCATCTTATTAAGCTCCACACAAAATTACATTGGGATTTTTGTTAGAATTTTTTTTTTTTTACCTTTTAAATTTTTTTTAATTGACATAGTAATTGTATATATTTATGAGGTACAATGTGATGCTTTGGTGTATGTATACATCATGGAATGTTTACATCAAGTAGTTAATATATAGTATTTATAGATTCATTTGGAGGCAGATGATACCTTTTTGACACACATTTAAAATATGCACAGGAAATATGACCCATGAATGTGATATTTCACTTCATAGGTCTTTTCAACATTTTTTGGTAAACTTTGTGTTTTCTCCAGAAAGATAATTCACATTTTTTGTTAGACTTATTTATTCCTAAGTATCTTTCAGTTTTTATTGTTACTGTAAATGGTATTTTAAATTAGACTTTCTGCTTGTTGCTGGGAAATGTAGTTGATTTTTATATAGTGGTCTTATATCTAGCAACTTAGTTGAATTCTCTTATTTTAATTTGTATATTATCTTCAATTTTCTGCCTATAAACATCACATTTCTCTACTTATACTATCCTAATATATTTTAAAATTTTTTTATCTTAATTCTCCAGCTAGGATCGCTAGTGTAATGTTGAATAGAAGTAGTTATAGTTGGTGTCTTGTCTTGTTTCTAATTTCAAAGGGGATGCTTTGAGCAGTTTATCATAAAGTATGATTATTGGTATACAACAGGGATTGACATCTGGCCCAAAGCTTGTTTTTGTAAATAAAGTTTTATTGGAACACAGCCATGCTCATTCATTTACATATGGCCTATGCCTGCTTTCATGATACAGCAGCACATTTGAGTAGTGATGACAGAGACCGTGTGGTCCTCAAAGCCTAAAATATTTACTGTCTGGCCCTTTCAGTAAAAATTTGCCTATCCTTCCTCTAGAGTTTTGATATCTTAATTATAAATTAAGGAATTTACCTTCTACTTCTATGTCATTAAAACTTTTTTAAAATCGTAAGTAGATACTGAATTTTATAAATACTTTTTGTGATCTTCTTGTAGTTCATAAGCGTTGATGATTGGACGTTCATGCACATGTGTGAGATGTGCCTTCTACAACTTGATGTTGGCATATTACCTGTCTGGTGTGAAAGGAAACAAAAAACCTTTTTGTTCACCTGTTGAGATGAGCATTTTCTCCTTTACTCTGTGTGGTAAATTACATTATAAAGTCAATTAGTAGTAGACAGTCCTTGTATTCCTGAAATAAACATCATTATACTGGATTAAATTTGCTAAGAATTTAAGATAATTGCATTGATGTTCATAAATGATATTGGCCTGATGTATAGCTTTTTAGTTGCAGACCACACTTTGTATATAATGCTTTTATTTTTGTAGACTTTAAATATTCTTTATTTTTATCAAAAAAATTTATTTGACTTATGTATTATATTAAAGTGTGTCTTTTGAATTTCCAAAGTTTTTTTCCGTTGTTTGACAGTGTCTTGCTCTGTCTCCCATGCTGGATGGCGTAGAGTGGCCCGATCTTGGCTCACTGCAACCTCCGCCTCCTGGGTTCAAGCAATTCTTGTGCCTCAGCCTTCCGAGTAGCTGGGACCACAGGCATGCACCATCATACCTGGCTAATTTTTTTGTATTTTTAGTAGAGACAGGATTTCACCATGTTGGCCAAGCTGGTCTGGAACTCCTAACCTCAGCTGATCCACCCACCTCGGCCTCCTGAAGTGCTAGAATTACAGGCATGAGCCACTGCACCTGGTCCCCACAAAGTTTATTTTCTCCTAAATGCTAACTCAGTTGAATTGTGATCAGAACATTCTCTGTTACTACTTGTTGAGATTTGTTTGAAGCCAAGTATATGGTCAGTTTTTGTAAATATTCTATGTGAAAGAGTTCCTAGAAATTGTCAAAAGACCGATAACTATAGAAAAATAGGCAAAGACTATGAAGTCTTTTCACAGAAAATTAAATAAGCTTAAGCTTATTATAGGAGAAATGCCACATTAGTTCTTCATGTTGATACTACTTTTTCACTTTTCAGATTGGCCAAAAAGAAAAAAAATTCAAAATGAAATGCTTAAATAGCATACTATTTGAGGATGATGGGAAATAAACAGTCTTTATGCATTCACTGCATTTAGAAGTGAGATATATATGATGACAGCTTCTGTGGAGGATATCTGGCAACATTTGTCAAAATTACAAATATATATACTTCAGCAATTCCACTTCTAGGAATTTATCCTAACATTTTATTTTGTATGAAATCATGTTTGTTCAAAATAGAAAAAGAAAAATCCAGATGTCCCAGACTTGTTAAATGGTTCCTACAATGGAATACTACTGTAACGCTGTAAATGAGCAAGGATGCTTTCTGTATTGGGAAAAAAATCACAAAAGATATTTTGTTTTTGTTTGTTTGTTTGTTTTTTGTTTGTTTGTTTTTGAGACAGAGTCTTGCTCTGTCACCCAGGCTGGAGTGTAGTGACGCGATCTTGGCTCACTGGAATGTCCACCTTCCAGGCTCAAGCAATTCTTGTGCCTCAGCCTCCCGAGTAGCTAGGATTACAGACGTGTTCACCGTGGCCACTTAATTTTTGTATTTTTTGTAGAGATGGGGTTTCACCATGTTGGCTAGGCTGGTTTCAAACTGCTGGCCTCAAGTGATATGCCTACATCAGCCTCCCAAAGTGCTGGGATTACAGGTGTGAGCCACCGTGCCCGGCTACAAATTATTAAATGAAAAAAATCAAGGTGGTAATTGTGTATTGCAGTGTGCTGCTACTTGTGCTGCTACTTGTATCTGCCAGTTTTGGAATAAAGACACATTAAAATATGCACAAGAAACTAGTGATTATGTATTATGGGGGTGAGGGAGCTGAGCAGACGTGGAACAAGGGTGTATATATGTGTTTTAAGTTATTTTTGAGCTGTGTGATCATATTAAAGTTTTAAAACTCCCAGTTTGATGGTGGATTTGTCAATTGCATTTTATGCTTATGTGGACATTTGCTTTATGTACTTAATTAAGGCTGCGTTATGAGGGACACTCAAGTTCAAAATGGTTCTGCAGTTAAATGAATACTTTTGTCTTGTAGCTACTTTAAAAAAAATCACTGATGCTCTTTTTGTTAGTTTGTGCTTTTCTTCTCATTAATACATTATGTTAGATATATTATGTTTGGTATATCTTTTCCTATCCTTTTAATTTCAGATATTCTATATATAGTATATAACTGGCATTAAAAATCCAATCTAACATTTGTCTTTTTATTGAAGAATGCATTAATTTACATATATTATATATTTGAACATTCTATCTTATTTTGTCCTTTTTGTTCTGCTGTTATTCTTTTCTCTCTTTCAGATTGAATGAATTATTTTCCCATCTGCTTACCTAAATGTTATATTATGTGTGTCTGTAATTTCATATTTATGTTCCTTTAATGATTCCTCTTAATTTTTTAATATGGGTACTTAGAACTTAAAATTAATATTTTACTCTTTTTTCAAGCAGTAAAGTAGACTTTAAAATACTTTAATTGGCAACATCCTCTTACTCTAATTGGTACAAAAACAATGAATTTTACAATCGATGGCCTGTTAGATTAGATGAAATGCAGTTCATCTACCCACAGTAGCCCTGTATATTAGGTAAATTATCAGTCCTCATTTTGCAGATCAGAAAATTGAGTAACAGACTAATTGACTGATTTATACAAACTCACACAGATAGTAAACGTCAGGGCCAGATTACAAATGGATGATAATCCAGACAATAATGACAGTATTTTATTTGGGGGAGGGGGTTAAAAGATAGCACTAAAATATTAGACAGCGATTATATAAAATGAGAGAAGTTGATCAGAGTTAAACTTGACATGCCATCACTTTTAAGACACAGTTTCAAGAGACGTTAAAATATGTCTTTTAACAGTACCAGGCACAAAGGAAGTGTTACCTCTTTTATTAGACGTTTATCCTTACAGAGAGGATATTATGTTTGCTTCCATTCTGGTGGCATTAAGCCAGGGAGCGCTTGGAGTTAGTTATTTTGATTTAAAGTTTCTTGTGCCATGCCAGTAGCGTGCAGTCAAACTCATAACCCATTAGTTGGCAGGCATATAGTAATGAATTCTCAGGGGAGATCCCTCTCCTAATCAAAATCCAAACTGAGAGAGCTAAGCTATGAGGACACAAGGCATAAGAATGATGCGATGATTAGCCGGGTGTGGTGCTATGTGCCTGTAATGCCAGCTACTTGGGGGGCCGAGGCAGGAAAATCGCTTGAACACGGAAGGAAGAGGTTGCAGTAAGCTGAGATCATGCCACTGCACTACAGCCTGGGCAGCAGAACGAGACTTCCCCTCAAGAGGGCGGAAGAAAAAGAATGATACTTTGGGGACTTGGGGTTAAGGGTGGGAGGGGGTTGAGGAACAAAATACTACACATGAGGCCAGTCTCGGTGGCTCATGCCTGTAGCCCCAGCACCTTGGGAGGCCGAGGCAGGCGGATCACGAGGTCAGGAGATTGAGACCATCCTGGCTAACACAGTGAAACCCCGTCTCTACTAAAAATACAAAAAATTAGCTGGGCGTGGTGCTACACGCCTGTAGTCCCAGCTACTCAGGAGCCTGAGGCAGGAGAATCGCTTGAACCTGGGAGGTGGAGGTTGCAGTGAGCCAAGATCGCACCTCTGCACTCCAGCCTGGGCGACAGCGCAAAGACTACACATGGAGTACAGTGTATACTACTTGGGTGCACCTAAATCTCAGAAATCACCACTAAAGAACTAATTCATGTAACCAGACACCACCTGTTCCCCAAAAACCTGTTGAAATTTAAAAAACATTGACATATTTTGTTAAAATAAAAGATTTAAAGTATGCAGAAAAAGATTCCAAAATGCAACGACTTGCTTAGAAAAAAAAACTACATGTGAACTGCACTGACCGCTAAAGAAAAATAATACAAAATAGAACCTGTTTAAAAAATCATTTAATTTTTCATTAAAAAATTAAATTTTTATTAAATTTATTAATTTCATTAATTAGCTAATATAAAGGTACAACCAGGGTTCCAGGTTGATCCTAAAGCTGGAATCTGCCCTTTTCATTATGCCATGCTACATTTAGAGAAACCTGAGCAATTCACTGGCTTAGGTAAAGGGCTTAGAATTGTAGCATTTTGGGTTAAAAAAAGAATCAGGCTGGGTGCAGTGGCTCATGCCTGTAATCCCAGCACTTTTGGAGGCCAAGGTGGGTGTATCAATGAGGTCAGGAGTTCGAGACCAGCCTGGACAACATGATGAAACCCTGTCTCTACTAAAATAAAAAATTAGCCGGGTGTGATGGCACGCCCCTGTAATCCCAGCTACTCAGGAGGCTGAGGCAGGAGAATCGCTTGAACCCGGAAGGCGGAGGTTGCAGTGAGCTGAGATCATACCACTACACTCCAGCCTGGATGACAGAGACTCCGTCTCAAAAAAAAGAGAAAAAGCTGAGCCAGACTTTCAAGGGTACCAGTTTTATTTGGAAGTTTCAGTTCTAACATACTTCTTGGTGAGACTGAAACTTTGTCTCCTGTTCCGTGAGAAGCCTTTAAAATCCATGGCTGTCTGTTAATCTTCAGGGCAGAAGTGGCCTTGGTGTTACTCTGGGTTTTCAACTCGTGAAAATGTCCCCAATTTTCTTGCCAGCTTAACCATGAATTTTAAAGAAAGTTTGTTATATTTATGCTAACTTTTGTAAGAGGGCTTTTTAGGCAGTTGTCTGCTGTATTTTATATTCTTATATTCTTGGAATATATCTATATATACACACACATACGTATATTTTATATCTTTGGAATATAAAATTTTGGAAAAAGAAGCTTTTAGTAATACCTTTAAAAATGGTCATCTCTATGGCTTTGGGTTTTTTTTTTTTTCTTTTTGAGACATAGTCTTGCTCTGTTGCCCAAGCTGGAGTGCAGTAGCGCAATCTCGGCTCACTGCAACCTCCGCCTCCCAGGTTCAAGTGATTCTTCTGCCTCAGCCTCCTGAGTAGCTGGGACTACAGGCACACACCACCACACCCGGCTGATTTTTGTATTTTTAGTAGAGACAGGGTTTCACCATGTTGGCCAGGCTGGCCTGGCTTTGGTTTTTATTGTTTCGTGATCATAGATTATATTGAATAATGGTGTTATGATTAATTTATTTTTAACTGTGAGGGCTAGATGAACTACATGTGCTTTTAATCCTTACTTAAATTCCAATTCTTCTCTTTGGGCACACAGCCTTTTAGAAGCCTACCAGTAGATAGTTTGAAGTCTCATGTCAACTAGATTTGACACTTAGAATATTATAATTCTAAAATGTAACTTTTGAAGCTAGACTTCAGTGTTGTATTCCTAACTCCAACATTGAAAATATATGTTGGAAGGTTAGAATGAGATGGCTAAATTTGACAGAAGTCGATTGAATGAAAAGAGAACTTCCTTGAAATTTACTTATTCAAACTGTTTGCATCAGTTATGACTGCAGTAAAAACATCTTTTCCATTTTCTTGTTTTAGGTTGATGCAAGAATTTTGTCTAGTAAAAGCAGATTATGAATAACACATTTTATGAATTTTGTTCTGATTTAATAGATCAGATGAAAAGAAGAACATGAACTGGAAGCAACTTCCCAAAAAGCCGTGCAAAAATCTACTTAGCACCTTAAAGAAATTGTATCCCCAGCTGTCTTCAGGTAATGTGAGGGAAAAGGAATGTTATTAATGAAGGAATGTATATGAGAAAATTCTTCTTAAATTTAACATAATATCATTTTCTGTTTTTATTTCCTTTGTTAGTTCACCGAAAAACTCAAGAAGGCTCGGCGATTGACATGACTCCAATTGAAGCAGATTTCTCCTGGCAAAAGAAGATGACACAGCTTGAGATGGAAATTCAAGAGGCATTTTTGCGCTTTATGGCGTCTGTTTTAAAAGGATATAGAACATATCTCAGACCAATCACAGAGGCTCCTTCAAATAAAGCCACAGCTGCTGATTCATTGTTTGACCGACAGGGTGAGTAGCATTGAAAGTACAATTCCTTTTATTGAGGTGAAAAATATTTTATATTCGATGTTGCTGTCAAGAAATACTTATTGTGTAAATTATTACAAATTCACATTCAAATATAATGAACCTGCATGTATTTGTAACCTAGCTTTATGACTAGAATTTCTTGTAATTTTTATAGCCCATTTTTTTCCTGAGAAATCTGAAACTAGAGATGTTTAATTATGAAAAGTCAAAGATGTTACCTATATTTACAATATCTTGTAGTCAGTTATCTTAGTAGAACATAACTGGAGATTTGCCTTCAGGTATTTCCTCAATTTTGCATAGTTCTTGGATTTGTATACTTTTTTTTTTTAATAGAGCGGAGTCTTGCTGTGTTGGCCAGGCTGAACTCGAACTCCTGGCCTCAAGTGATCCTCCTCCCTTGGCTTTCCAGAATGCTGGGATTACAGGTTTGAGCCACTGCACTTGACCAGATGTGTACACTTTTGGCTTTACAATTAGTTTGTGCAATGAGGGCACCACATTTTAAACATTTTTGACTAATGTAGCTTTGTTCCAGGGAAAAACATATACTCATTATTTTTAGTATGTTTTGTTTTAGGGAATTATAGAGATTTTTGTTGTTATTCAGCTACTGTTAAATATGTAGTAGCAATCTTACATCTATATCAATATTTATGTGAAATTATTTTACTTTTCTGTGCTTTTTACCTAGCGATTACTTTTAAAAAAAAAAATCTGTATTTTCCCAGTAATCCTTTTGTCCTTTATCTTTTCTGCTTTAGTGTAACTTACCGCTTAAATATTTAGTTACCACTTTTTTTTTTTTTTTTTTTTTTTTTTTTTTTTTTTTTTGAGCCGGAGTCTCGCTCTTTCACCCAGGCTGGAGTGCAGTGGCGCGATCTCGGCTCACTGCAGGCTCCGCCCCCCGGGGTTCACGCCATTCTCCTGCCTCAGCCTCCCGAGTAGCTGGGACTACAGGCGCCTGCCACCTCGCCCGGCTAATTTTTTGTATTTTTAGTAGAGACGGGGTTTCACCGTGTTAGCCAGGATGGTCTCGATCTCCTGACCTTGTGATCCACCCGCCTCGGCCTCCCAAAGTGCTGGGATTACAGGCGTGAGCCACTGCGCCCGGCCCATAAATATTTAGTTACCACTTACTGGCTAGTTATTATGTAGGACTATAAAGAAGTATAAAACCTAGCTCTATGGGATCTTAAATGGAAAATAATTAAGATATTTTAAAAATAGAACAAGTACTCAAGAAAACATATTTTACACAGTTTTAATTTGGAAGTTTTAAGAGTTCAGAAAAAAAAGGGGTATTCTTCCAAATATTCCAGTATTTCAAAATGGGTATTTTGGAAGACTTCATGGAGGAAGCATGACTTGGAAGAATGGGTAGAATGGAGATAAATGGAGAAGAACAGGAAAGGCTTTCTGGAAGTCCATAGGCGTTAAGAGTCAAATCTGAGTTAGAATTTCTACTTCGTTATTTATAAAGTCTTCCTGGAGCTTATTAAAGTTTTCTCTACCGGGCGCAGTGGCTCACACCTGTAACCCCAGCACTTTGGGAGACTAAGGCAGGCAGATCACCTGAGGTTGGGAGTTCGAGACCAGCCTGGCCAACATGGTGAAACCCCGCCTCTACGAAAAATATAAAAATTAGCCGGGTGTGGTGGTGTGTGCCTGTAATCCCAGCTATTCGGGAGGCTGAGGGAGGAGAATCACTTGAACTCGGGAGATGGAGGTTGCAGAGAGCCAAGATCGTGCCATTGCACTCCAGCCTGGGCGACGAGTGAAACTCCATCTCAAAAAAATTAAAAAATAAATAAAGTTTTCTCGTTAATAAAACGGAGGTGATACCTACTTCATGTTTGTGAAGATTAAATGAGAAAATATATGTGAAGCAATTAGTACAAGTACTTTAAAATACTCATGATAACAGCTATTATCATTCATGGTAATAACAAAATGGAAATAGCCTCACGAGGAAAAGCACAAGGCCTGTGGATTAGTTTGCTGGGGCTGCCATAACAAAGTACCATAGACTAGGTGGCTTAAACAACAGAAATTATTTTCTCGTGGTTTTGGAAGTTAAACTGAGATCAAGGTAGTTAGCAGGTTTGGTTTCTTCTGAAGCCTCTTCCCTTTGCTTATAGATGGCTATTTTCTCCATATGGTCTTCCTTCAATGTTTGTCTTATGTCCAAATATCCTCTTCTTACAAGGCTACCAGTCTTACTGAACTAGGGTCTACCCAATAATCCTCATTTTAGCATAATTACCTCTTTAAAGATCCTGTCTCCAGATAGTTACATTCCAAGGTACTAGGGGCTAGGAACTTAATATATAAATTTTGGGCCAGGCGCAGTGGCTCATGCCTATAATCCCAGCACTTTGGGAGGCCAAGGCAGGCCGATCACCTGAGGTCAGGAGTTTGAGACCAGTCTGGCCAACATGACAAAACCCCGTCTCTACTAAAAATACAAAAATTAGCCAGGCATGGTGGCGCATGCCTGTAATCCCAGCTACTCAGGAGGCTGAGGCAGGAGAATCGCTTCATCCTGGGAGGCAGAGGTTGTGGTGAGCCAAGATCACTGTACTCCAGCCTGGGCAACAAGAGTGAAACTTCATCTCAAAAAAAAAAAATATATATATATATATATATATATACACACACACATGTGTATATATATGTATATATATAAATTTTAAGGGGGACACAGTTTCACTCATGACAGCACATTTGGGAAAAAAGATTAAATGGTACAATTTGACCAGAGTGATGAGCTTTAGAGGTACTGTGGAAGATAAGGCTGAAAATAAGATTAGGCTCAGATTGTGGGTAGTTGTAAATGCCAGATGAAGAGTATGGATTGTACGGAAGTGACATCACTAAAGGAATTTGAAAAGATACTTATTCAATTTCTAGGCCCTAAAGTTTTATTGTAAGCAGTCCAGCATTTGGTCTACTAGGGGACACAGACATTAGACAAGAAAAAAATGTAAATACTAACTATATTAATAAGTGTGTTTTGAAGGAAAGTATTGGTTACAGTGAGAGTGCTAGTTAGGTCAGAGAAATATTCTTGAAGAAATAACAAGGAATATTAGTGTCCTAAGGTATCCTTTAGTGTGCTACTTTTAAGTTTGGGCCTAAAAAAAGCAATAGGAATTAACTAGGGATTTTGTATATGTGGTTTGGGCTTATTTTATCCTTATGTTGTTATTTACCATTTCTTCTACCACTTGTATTCCTGTAAACTTGTGGTAGGTTCAAGAGCTGCAGTGTCCGGTAGAAATATAATGTAAGCCACATATAAAATTTAAAATTATTTTAGTAGCCACAATAAAAAAGTAAAAGATAGGGGGAAAATAATAGCATTTCAGCATGTAATCAGATTTTTAAGATCATTGATGAAATCTTTTACACTTTTTTTCTCACAAACATCTTTTTTTTTTTTTTAAAGACAGAGTCTTGCTGTGTTGCCCAGGTGGAGTGCAGTGGCACAGTCTTGGCTCACTGCAACCTCTGCCTCCCAGGCTCAAGTGATTCTCCCACCTCAGCCTCCCTAGTAGCTGGGATTACAGGCGCACACCACCATCCCTGGCTAATTTTTGTATTTTAAGTGGAGACGGGGTTTAGCCATGTTGGCCAGACTGGTCTCGAACTCCTGACCTCAGGTGATCTGCCTGCCTTGGCCTTCCAAAATGCTGGGATTACAGGCGTGAGCCACTGTGCTTGGCCCACGTGTTTGAATTCTGGCATGTATTTTTTACTTACAGTGTGTCTTAATTTGGATCAGTTACATTTCAAGTGCTAAATTGCCATATGAAGGTAGTGGCTACTGAATTAAACTGCAGATCTAGCGGCTTGGTTAGATTCAGGTTTAATTCTCTTGGCAAGAAGTACCAAAATACATGGTGCTCACTTCTTCCTATTGCCTCATCTTGAGAGGCACATACATGTCTGGCTGTCGTACTTTTAGTGTTCCTAATAGGTTTAAAGTGTTGTCAGCCTCACTCATTCATTGTAGTTCACCCATCAGCCTTTGGCTTTCTTGGTTTAGCAGCCTTTGCTGATCTTTGCTTGGATCCACTAGAAGGAAAGAAAGCCTTTTCATTATAACTTGTGGAGAATAATTTATTTCTATTTTATTTAAGCTTTTCTCTACTAATTAGTATCTAAAACGGATGGTAATCAGGACCACAGCATCAAAGAAAGAAAGGCTGCAGAGAAAACCATGTTTGAAATGGTGGCATTAACCAGGTTATGCAGGATCTTTTAGGATTAGTGCTGGTTTCAGTTTTTATCCTAAGATTAATTGGAAGCCTGTAAAGGATATTTCATTAGGTAATAGGATCAGATTTGCATTTTTTTAAAAATCACTCTTTGAAATGTTAAAAAGAAGTATCTCCTTGGCTTCCATACAGAGATTGCACTGGAGACATTGAAGCATGGATCTACTAATTAGGAAGTTGTTGCATTGGTTCTAGGGATTATTAGAGGTGACCTGGATTAAATGATGATAGTGTGAATAGAAGAGTGATTTTTTTAGGAATTAGATTGAGTAGAACCTGGTGATTGAATATGGAATGTAAGGTAGAGTGGGAGACATCAAGAGCACCTTTGAGGTTTTTGCCTTTAACAACCAAGTGAATGGCCATGCCGTTTATAAGAAGTAAAACAACAGAAAAAAGGGAAGGAGTAGATCGAAGGTTTGTTTTTGTTTTGTTTTGTTTTTGTTTTTGTTTTTTTTTTAGATGGAAAGAAGAGACTTGAATATGCTGATGAGAAATAGCTAATAAAGGCCAGGCGCTGTGGCTTACGCCTATAATCCCAGCATTTTGGGAGGCTGAGGCAGGCGGATCACCTGAGGTCAGGAGTTTGAGATCAGCCTGGCCTACATGGTGAAACCCCGTCTCTACTAAAAATACAAAAATTAGCTCATGCCTGTAGTCCCAGCTACTCGGGAGGCTGAGGCAGGAGAATCACTCGAACCTGGGAGGTGGAGGTTGTAGTGAGCCGCGATCACGCCACTGAACTCCAGCCTGGGTAATAGAGCGAGACTCCATCTCAAAAAAGAAAAAAAAAAAGAAGAATAGCTAATAGAGAGGGAGATTTATCCTGAGAACACTGGAAGGGGCTGGAATCCTGAAGTCATGTGATGGTTTGTCCTTAGATAGGAGGAGGGACATATCCACTGTAAAAAGACAGAAGGAATAAATGATAGCTGTTAAAGAGTCATAAATTACATAGTGAGATAGTGTACATAGTTTCTATTTAATGGTCTGCATTTTCATTGCACTGTAAAGTATGCTCATTTCCGGGTGCGGAGGGGGCACAAAAACATGAAGGGAGAGCGTATACAAATTGGAAATAAGTTGTGAAAACATGTGAAGAGGAAAATTAAATTGATTCCAGCAATGTAGTAGGGTTGTTGGTGAGGGATGAAGGTATAAGTGCTTCTGATCTGCCTAGTTGTGGAACTTTTTTTCCTCTTAACTTGTGGTCAGCCACCCTAATGCAGATCCAAAGAAGGCAAGCAGTACATTCCTCCAGAGCTGGGTTATGCTAGGTAGGTTTAACCAAAAAGACAGAAGAGCAAAGGGGTTGAGAATATTGACAAAACAGTAATTGAAATGATGGATATAGCATGGAATCAGTATTGGACAGAGAAAGAAGTGAAGATGGGAGGATGTATGTAGAGGTAAAAGGGCCAGTGGAGGCCGGGTGCGGTGGCTCAGGCCTGTAATCCCAGCACTTTGGGAGGCCGAGGTGGGCGGATCACGAGGTCAGAAGATGGAGACCATCCTGGCTAACACAGTGAAAAATTAGCCGGGCGTGGTGGTAGGTGCCTGTAGTCCCAGCTACTCAGGAGGCTGAGGCAGGAGAATGGCATCAACCGGGGAGGCAGATCTTGCAGTGAGCCGAGATCAACTGCACTCCAGCCTGGGCAATACAGCAAGACTTAATCTCAAAAAAAAAAAAAAAAAAAAAAAAAAGCCAGTGGATTGGAGATTTCAATGAGCCTTCCCTATCTGCTCCCCCCACAAAAAACCCAAAAAACCCTAAAACACTTAGTAGAAATACTTAATTAAGGAGACCAGATAGGCAGAGGTAATGGGCTGGGAGTGATGTGAAAATGAGAGATTTGAGAGGCAATGCTGTTTTGAATGCTAGCAAGGAAAGTCAAGGGACTGTGACTGTGTGTTGAAGTTGGTGATTGAGGTAGGATGGAGCATAGGATCATTGAAAATCAAGGAATGAAGGCTGGGCATGATGGCTCATGCCTGTAATTCTAGCACTTTGGGAGGCTGAGATGGGAGGATCGCTTGAGGCCAGGAATTCGAGACCAGCCTTGTCAACATAGCAAGACACCTATCTCTTAAAAGAGGCCGGGCGCAGTGGCTCACGCCTGTAATCCCAGAACTTTGGGAGGCCGAGGCGGGCTGATCACCTGAGGTCAGGAGTTCAAGACCAGCCTGGCCAACATGGTGAAACCCTGTCTCTGCTAAAAATACAAAAATTAGCCAGGCATGGTGATGGGCACCTGTAATCCTAGCTACTCAGGAGGCTAAGGCAGGAGAATCACTTGAACCTGGGAGGCAGAGGTTGCAGTGAGCCAAGATCACACCACTGCACTCCAGCCTGGGCGACAGAGCTAGACTCTGTCTCAAAAAAAAAAAAAAAAAAGAAAAGGGAATGAAGAAGAACCTAAAGTGTTTTCATGGTTTGTGCTTCTGGGTGTGGAAGAATGATGGTGGTAGGAATTAGAAAGGAGGAGACCTTTTATCAAATGCCCTGGTCTTCAGTGAATGAAGGAGTGTCCCTGAAATCAATAGATGACTACGATTAGTAGAGGAAATTGTGGAATAGTCAGATGCTTGAAACTTTAATGAGCAGAAATTTTTAAAACACAATACAGAAATAATGGTCTTGTGACATTAAAGAGGGACATTGACTCTTTGGAAATTGACCATGGACTCAAGAGTATGCAGAGTATCAGAGAAATTTCTACTTAAAAGTTGTAGAGCTGGAGGTTCCTTATAGGGGATTTAGATTTCATTGAAGAGTTTGATAGAAGTTAAGTGTTTTTCGTGGCTTAATTAGGCAGAAGGAGCTATATATGTAGTTACCACAGGTTGAGCTTCCCTAATCTGAAAATCCAAAACCTGGAATGCTCCAGCATCTGAAACTTTGAGTGCTGACATGATGCCACAAGTGGAAAATTCCACACGTAAGTACTTAACACACACTTTGTTTCATGCACAAGATCATTGAAAATATGGTATAACATTCCCTTCAGACTGTGTGTATAATGTATATATGAAACATAAATGAATTTCCTGTTTACTTGGGTCTCATCCCCAAGATATGTGATTGTGCACATGCAAATATTTCAAAATCTTAAAAAAAAAATCCAAAATCTGAAACACTTTTGGTCCCAAGCATTTCAGATAAGAGATACTCAACCTTTAGGAGCTTCTTTTTAAATGTGGATATGTATATACGTATATATAAAGAGAATGTAGTATAGATAAGTACAAGTTTAATGTTTAATATCGAATTCCAGTTTAAAATTTGAATTTAATTATATTTTGTTTTCCTCAGGATTTTTAAAAAGTCGAGATCGTGCCTATGCAAAATTCTATACCCTTTTATCCAAAACACAGATTTTTATTCGTTTCATTGAAGAATGCAGTTTTGTAAGTGATAAAGATACTGGATTAGCATTTTTTGATGACTGCATAGAAAAGGTAAAAGTTTGTACTTATACTAGTGTTTAGAAAAAAAAGTTTGCCTTACCTGTATAATTATCATTGTTATTGTTAGTCTAGAGTGATATAAGGAAGACAGAATAGGGTTGTGTATGTGTGTGTATGTGTTACCGATTCTGGGCAGAATATATGAATAAAATTCTTTGTGGTATCAAGTTTCTACTACATATAGCCAATTTTTCTCTTCTTTATTCATTGATCCATTGATTGAAACAGCATCTCATTCTGTCACCCAGGCTGGGGTGCAGTGGCATGATCATAGCTCATTGCAACTTTGAACTTTTTGCCTGAAGTGATTTTCCCACCTTAGCCTTCTGAGTAGCTGGGACTACAGGCATGTGCTATGCCCGGATAGTTTTTTAAATTTTTAGTAGAGATGAGGTCTCACCATATTGCCCAGGCTGATCTCAAACTCCTGGGCTCAAGTGATCCTCCCACCTTGGCCTCCCAAATCCTTGGTTTGCAGGATGAGCCACCATGCCCAGCCAGTAAATTTTCTCTTTAAATCTCACTTTTGTTTTACAACTATTGAGTTGTAAAACTAAGAACATTTCCTTGAGCCTTGTGAGTTTATATTTTTTTTAATTTAAGCCAATAAGATTTAGTTTAAGATTTAGGTTTTTTAATTTAAAAATGTTTAGTTTTATGGGTAATAGAAGTTCTGTGTTCTTTTGTTTTAATGTCTTTCCAAATTCTTTTGCCTAATATGTTTCTTTTGTTCTAATGGAGGGTGGAAATACGTTAAATTTTAAAGCTTTACCCACCCATCCTAAGGAAGTTAAAATTGATTCTTGACTTGGTTATAATTTTTCCTAACTTTTAATATAATTCTTATTTTTGCTAAGTGGATCTTGGGGCCAATTGTTTATGCAAACCGTATATTATATAACATTTGAGATTGTATCCAACAAAAGTAGAATATTATGACGTTAATTTTTATGGCCCCCTTCATGAAAATTATTCATGAAGATTTGAATAATTTTCTCCTATCAGTGTGATCCAAAATTCCAGGGATATAATTAAAACTATTCAACATTTTTGCTTATTTACAAATTGATATTCCAGTATCTTTCAGTTATATGAGAAGTTTAATGTCAGTCACTAATAAAGGGGCTTAATAATAATGAAATTTTTTATTTGAGAAGCCAGATAACCTTGTGATTGGTCATCTTTTGTCTTAAGGTTTACAAAACGACTAATCAAAATAGTTTTCTATCCTAATAGCCACAAGTAAAAAATTATGCTTTAGCCTAAGAGTATGTATTTAGCCTAAAAATATACTCTGCAATGTTTTATATCAGCTGGTACTGAAAAGGGGTAGTTTTTTTTCTAAATCAGAATGTAAGATAAAAATGTCTATTAAATTCATAGTGGACATTTTCATTAAGAATCTGTTTTTTTTTTTTCTAGTTGTTTCCTGATAAAGGCACAGAGAAAACAGATAAGGTATGTTTTTCTAAGACTTTAAGGGTTGAAATTACAGAATTAGATCTTGTTTGTATGCAAATTAATTGAGGAAAAATAATTATTTTCAGGTTGATTTTGATTCAGCAGAAGATACCAGATTGATAGAACTAGATGATTCACAGAAAAGTGAGCATACTGTATTTATAATGCCGCCAGAGCCACCTCCTGATGATGGAAAGGACCTGTCACCAAAGTACAGGTAGTAGGAAGTTTTAAAAGAGCTATTTAGGCACAGCCTATTAGTTTCTTTTAATTTTTATTAGATATGTATATTAGTCTTTTGTGAAACTCATTTTCAGTATTCAGTGAACTAATGTAGATAAATATTTAATGGAAATGCCACTAGGTGTTACAATTTAAGAATTGGATGGTATTGTCAGATGTTGATCATTATTTACCTTAGTGTTTGTATTTTGATCTTTAAAAGTTTCAATTCTGAAGAAGAAAAATGTTACTTTTATGAGGCTCCCTGCTCCCTTTGGGAGTTTCATTTTGAAACAAAGACTGCGAAATTCTTATGAATTAGTAATTTACCAAGAAAACTTAAGGTAGAGGGCCAGAAATTTATTCTTTACTAAGATAAAGGATAGGATTTGGATGTGACTCTTTTAAGAAATTAGAATGGATTTTGTAGTTTTTTTATTACTATAAATTTAATAAACTTAGAAAATCAAACCAAAATAGAACACTGATACATCATTCTAGCACCAATACTTGTGTCTCTTAACAATTGTAGATATGTATGTATCATGTGGATGTATGTGTGTATGTATTGCATGTATGAGTTCATCAGGTAGATTCTCTTTGTAATCTATGTTTGCCTTTAGTGGTCTGAACATTTTCCCATGCCATTAAATATTTTTGTGCCTTATCATTTGTAATGACTACATTGTATGCATTTATTATGATTTATTTAACTAGCCTCTTATGGATTTGTTTATAGTTCTTTGCTATCTATATCTTTGTTATTTTCTTAGGCTGCATTTCTAAAAGATTTTCTAAAATAGAAAGTAAAGTAAGTACATTCCTAAAAATAGAGAATTAATGTATAATATCAAGAGGACTGGATCAGAATGAAGAATATATCTGGGATTGAATGGCTTAATTAAATACTATTTTGATTTCATGTTAACTATAGAATTCTTTTCTACTTTGGCTTAACTGCAAGAAATTGGAATCCAGATATTGACAAACAAGATAAAATCAAATATGGAAAGGCACTATCTCCTGGAAGAAAATTGGCCAAAAGAAATAAGTAGACAATTTCCAAGAAATCCAAAGTCAATAATATAAAAATATGTTATGGTTTTTTGCATTCAAAGAAATGCAAACCAAAATGATGAATAGAAACCTTTGAGATTGAGAATAGGTTATGCTAGTAGTTAGAATATATGTTGAAGTATAATCTTTTTTGAAATAATTTGATATTAATTATAATAATTTTAATTCTTTTGATAAACATGGACCTAGCAAATTCTATTATTGGGTATTTGTCCTATGAAATTAAGCAAAAGTATTCACATAGATATACATATGAAACTATTTAATTGGAGAAATTTGGAAACAACCTACAACCTAATAATGTCCAGCAGTGAAAAACTGCTTAAATTGTGGTACATCCTTAAAATAAAAATTTTATGGATTTTTTTATTTTAAATACCTATGCAAGGTAATTTTATGAAGAAAAACATAAAATTATGAAGTATACTAAAATTTTTTTAAATGTAAATTATTGAATACATAGATTATCTTGAAAGAGTTATTTCTCCCTTTACGTAAGATATCAGAGTTTTCTGTGTTTTAGAGATTGATTGAAAATAACAAATAGGGTGGGGAAGAGAAAAAATTTTCATGAAGGTAGTCTCTGTATGTTATATCATTTAAAAATTTTGAAAAAGTATTTTTTCTATATAAGCATTTAAAATAATGTTGGGTACTATTTGAAGTTTAGAAATATTTGCCTAAACGCTGGAATAATATGAAGAGTTGGTGTGTTTTAAATCAGCAGTTCTATTTTTGCTTTTTATTTTAGTTACAAATACTTTCCAAGACTGGACCTTAAGCTTTTTGACAGACCGCAGGAGTTGAAACTTTGTTTTAGTAGACACCCTACTGGGAATAGCATTACAAAGAGTCCAGCTCTCATGGCTAAGAGAACTAAACAGGTCAGATACTCTTTATCTAATACATGTTCATTTAAGATGTAAAATATGTATATGTGATATGCAGCTCATAGTTTAGAATGATCACCCACAACAACCATTTGAAGACTCACTATGGTTGTTATTGAATTTAACTAAATTTTTTGCAAGCCTACTTAAAATACCAAGTCTGGGCCAAGCATGGTGGCTCACGCCTGTATCCCAGCACTTTGGGAGGCTGAGGTGAGCAGGTCACTTGAGGTCAGGCGTTAGAGACCAGCCTGGCGAACGTGGTGAAACCCCATCTCCATTAAAAATACAAAAATTAGCTGGGCATGGTGTCAGGCGCCTGTGATCCCAGCTATTTGGGAGGCTAAGGCAGGAGAATCGCTTGAACCTGGGTGATGGAGGTTGCAGTGAGCTGAGATTGTGCCACTGCACTCCAGCCTAGGCAACAAGAGTGAAACTCCATCTCAAAAAAAGTCTATGTGTCTGTCTGTCTATCTGTCTGTCGATCTATCTATCTATCTATCTATCTATCTATCTATCTTTCTCTCTATCTGTCAAGGCTGAAGTTTTTAAATGCTTATGTTTATGCTTTAAGACAATCTGTAGGAATTGGCCGGGCGCGGTGGCTTACGCCTATAATCCCAGCACTTTGGGAGGCCGAGGCAGGTGGATCACCTGAGGTCGGGAGTTCGCAACCAGCTTGACCAACATGGTGAAACCCCGTCTCTACTAAAAATACAAAGTTAGCCAGGTGTGGTGGTGCATGCCTGTAATCCCAGCTACTCGGGAGGCTGAGGCAGGAGAATTGCTTGAACCTGGGAGGCAGAGGTTGTGGTGAGCTGGGATTGAGCAATTGCACTCCAGCCTGGGCAACAAGAGCAAAATCCATCTAAAAAAAAAAGAGTCTGTAGGAACCAAATACACTTTTTGGAAAACTTAATTGAAATATAATTCATATACCATACAGCATACCCACTTAAAGTATATGATTTAGTGGCTTTTAGTATATTTACAGGTTTGTACAACCACCACCACAATTAATTTTAGAATATTTTCATCAACCCCAAAAGAAAGTTTGCATCCTTTAGCCATTAACCCCAATTCTCAATCCCTAGCAGCCCTAGGCAACCACAAGTCTGTTTTCTATCTACAAATTTGTCTATTCTGTGCATTTCAAGAGTAGAACTGCATAATATGTATTCTTCTGTGACTGGCTTCTTTCATTTAGTGTAACATCTCAGGATTCATCCATGTTGCAGCATATATCAGTAATAATTTTTATTGCTGAATAATATTCCATTGTGTGGATATATCATATTTTATTTGTCTATTCATAGACATGTAGACACTTCCTACTTTTTGGCTATTGTGAATATTGCAAATGAACATTTGTGTATAAGTATTTATATGGATGTATGTTTTTATTTCTTTGGGGTATATATCTAGGAGTAAATTGCTATGTCAAATGGTTACTCTGTGTTCAACCCTTTGAGGCACTTCCAGGCTGTTTTCCAAAGTGGCTGCTCCACTTTACATTCCCACCAGCAGTGTATGAGGGTTCCAGTTTCACAACATATCCTTGTCAATTCTTGTTATTGTTTGTCTTTTTGGGTATAACCATCTAGTGAGTATGAAGTTGTATTTTAAATTTGCATTTCCCTAATGGCTAATGTAAATATACTTTATTCCAAGTATTACAATCCAAAGGGAGTTAACTTAGGACAACCTAGACATCTTGCTTTACTACCATATGTGATTTAGGTATAAAGAACTAAGCTGTGGTTACGTATGAGTTAAAATTAAGCATCCTTTATACATACACTGACATTTTGGGGATCTTCAAAATGTGGAAAATTTCACAATGAAAATCTTAGTTCAGGTTTTACTAATTTATGGGATAGTCCCCTAAATCCTAGAAATATCCTGAGGTATTTCCTAATTTCATACAGTTCATATTTCCTTCAATGTTGTCTGAAGAGAATACTAAAGAATTTTTTTTTACTGTTACCAGCCAACAAAAGGCAAATTTCTAAAACGAGAAAATTTTGCTAATTCAGCCTCTAAATCTCATTTATAGCAGAATTTTTTTTTCAGGCTAACTGGAAAAGAAAAGAACCATAAGATCTTAGAACAACAAGGGCATATATTTTTAAATATATACTGAAGTGTCATGGAGATCGAGCTCAAAAGTAAAATTAATATACCAAGTTGGTTTTTTTGTTTGTTTTGTTTTGTTTTGTTTTTTTAAGATGGAGTCTCACTCTGTCACCCAGGCTGGAGTGCAGTGGCATGATTTCGGCTCACTGCAACCTCTGCCTCCCAGGTTCAAGCAATTCTCCTGCCTCAGCCTCCTGAGTAGCTGGGATTACAGGCACCCACCACCACGCCCAGCTAATTTTTGTATTTTTAGTAGAGACGGGGCTTTACCATGTTGGCCAGGATGATCTCGATCTCTTGACTTTGTAATCCACCTGCTTCGGCCTCCCAAAGTGCTGGGATTATAGACATGAGCTCCCATGCCCGACCGCAAGATTTTTTTATTTAGAACATAGACTAGCAGAGGAATCTTTAGTGCAAAGCATAAAATGGCCTTCTGATATATGTGATAGGCTCTGTAGTTTCTGGGAATATATATAGTTTGATAAAGCTCAGCAGATGGCTGGGCACGGCAGCTCACATCTATAATTCCAGCACTTTGGGAGGCTGAGGTGGGCAGATCACCTGAGGTCAGGAGTTCGAGACCAGCCTGGCCAACATGGTGAAACTCTGTCTCTACTAAAAATCCACACAAAAAAATTAGCTGAGCGTGGTGGTGGGTGCCTATAATCCCAGCTACTCAGGAGGCTGAGGCAGGAGAATCACTTGAACCCGGGAGGCAATGGTTGCGGTGAGCTGAGATCACGCCTTGCACTCCAGCCTTGGTGACAAAAGCAAGACTGTCTCAAAAAAAAAAAAAAACAACTCAGCAGATGGTTTTGATACCTACTTTTCTCTTCTACCTAAATCTGAATGAAAATCAGAACTGGAAAACATGACTATCAAACTATTAGGAAAGTTTATGTTGACTGCAAAGGAATAGGTCTTTTTTTTTTTTTTTTGAGATGGAGTATCGCTCTGTCGCCAGGCTGGAATGCAGTGGCACAATCTCAGCTCACTGCAACTTCCCACTCTCTGGTTCAAGCAATTCTCCTGCCTCAACCTCCCGAGTAGCTGGGACCACAGGCACACGCCACCACGCCCGGCTAATTTTTGTATTTTTAGTAGAGACCGGGTTTCACCATGTTGGCCAGGCTGGTCTTGATCTCCTGACCTCGTGATCCATCTGCCTTGGCCTCCCAAAGTGCTAGGATTACAGGCATGAGCCACCACACCTGGCCAGAAATAGGTCTTTTTTAAGGAATCTGTCAGTGAGGGAGTTAACATAGACTGTAGCTTGGGAAGACAGAGTGGAAATCTTGGCAGGAGATAGCCTAGAGCATCTTAAACTTTAGCGAACAGAAGAGTGAGAAGAATTTCACTTTTTCACCCATCAAAAATGAGTGCCTTCTTTGTAAAAGACATGTTATGAGCCATTCTATTACAAAAAGATGAATGATCTTTGCTCTTAATTTCTACTCTGTTAAGAGACACATGCTTGCTAACAAATAGTTTTGGTATAGTATGAAGTATTATTGTAAATGAATGTTCAGGGGAACCATTAACACTAGTAAGCAGGAAGCCACTCACAAAGGTCAACTATGAAGTGCTTGATTTTAGGGGGTCAAGTTTTACTTAAATTATCCTCTCCCTTTTCCTTCTCACTCCTCACCCTAATGAATTTTAGTAAATATCGTAATATTTTATTCTCTTTCTAGGAGATAAAAACAGCTCATAAATTGGCGAAGAGATGTTATACAAATCCACCACAGTGGGCCAAGTGTCTGTTCAGTCATTGTTACAGTTTATGGTTTATTTGTCTTCCGGCCTATGTTAGAGTTTCTCATCCTAAAGTCAGAGCACTTCAGCAGGCATATGATGTACTTATTAAGATGAGGAAAACAGATGTGGATCCCTTAGATGAGGCAAGTATAACAAATTGACATTGTTTCTAAGGTAAATTTTATTTTTGTACTTCTAATAAAATTTGGGTCTAAGTTGCTTTAAAGTGTGCTCAAGCATTTTCATTAAGCAGGAAGGGTAAAACTATTACTCTGTTTCATGGAGCTGGTGCATATTATTTGCTCGTTTTTTATTTTATTTATTGATTTGTTTTAGAGACAGAGTCTCACGCTGTCACCCAGGCTGGAGTTCAGCGGTGCGTCCTTGGCTCCCTGCAACCTCTGCCTCCCGGGTTCAGACAGTTCTTGTGCCTCCCGAGTAGCTGGAATTACAGGCACATGTCACCATACCTGGCTAATTTTTTTTTTTTTTTTGTATTTTTAATAGAGATGGGGTCTCACCGTGTTGGCCAGGCTGGTCTCAAACTCCTGGCCTCAAGTGATCTGCCTGCCTCAGCTCTCAGTGCTGGGATTACAGGCGTGAGCCATCACATCCGGCCATGTTTGTTTATTTTTAAAGAGATGGGGTCTCACTCCTCTCTCGCCCAGGCTGGAGTGCAGTTGTGTGATCATGGCTCACTGCAGCCTTGAACTCCTGGGCTCAAGCAATTGTCCCACCTGTCTCCCAAGTAGCTGGGACTTCAGGCATACAGTCCTGCGCCTGGCATATGGTTTTTCTTTTTTTGATTTGTTTTTTTTTTTTTTTGAGGGATGGAGTCTCACTTTGTTGCCCAGGCTGGTCTTGAACTCCTGGCTCTTGAACCCCCACTTTGGCCTCCCTTGCAGGGATTACAGGCATGAGGCACTGTGGCTGGCTTCATTTTATTCTTAATATAACTTTATTGGGGAGCAGATAGGGAATAGGCTTTTAGTAAGTGGCTCTCCACTTAGGACCTGTGTCCTAAGGTGAGTTATATAATCTATTTAAAAAAAAAAAAAACATACATATATATATATATATATATATATATATACTCGTGCCCAAGCTGGAGTGCAGTGGTGCTGTCACAGCTCACTGTAGCCTAGAACTTCAGGGCTCAAGCGATCTTCCTGCCTCAGCCTCCCGAGTAGCTGGGACTACAGGTGCACGCCATCACGTCTAATTTTTTTAGTTTTATTTTTTGTAGAGATGGGGTCTCAATATGTTGCCTGGGCTGGTCTCAAACTCATGGTGTCAAGCCATCCTTCTGCTTGGCCTCCCAAAGTGCCAAGATTATAAATATGAGCCACTGCACCTGGCCTATGTAACCTATTTGTGTTTTGGATTATCTATTAGAAAATGTAGCTTTGAGCTTCTCAACTTTGGCGCTATTGATACTTTGGCCCACACAATTGTTTATTTTGGGGGCCTGTCTTGTACATTGTGTAGGATGTTTAGTAGCATCCCTGGCCTCTACCAACTATATGCCTCTCTTTCCCTGCACAGATCATGACAATCAAAAATGTTCCCGGAGAGCAAAATTGCTCCTGGAGAACCACCGAGGTAGATAGTAATAGTTAGCACCTTCATCATAAGGTTAGTTTGAAGGTTAGTTAAATTAGTTAATATACTTAAAGTGCCTGGTTCATAGTAAGCACTCAGTGAATGATGTACTAGACATTTTCATGCATTTTCTCTCTCAAGCCTTAGAAACCATCCTAAGAAGTAGATGCTGATATTATCCAGCTAATGGTTGAGGAAACTGAGGCACTTATTTAGCTTTTTCCAAAACTATAAATGATGTTTTGAACTAGATTAGAATTAAAAATGAAAAGTCTTTGCTAATAATGTTAACAATATATTTAACTGTCTTCTCATTCTTTTAAAGACAAATCCTATTTGTTCTATAGGAATTTTGGAGATACTATCTTTAATTCCTTTGGCATTAAATGGAAAGCATAGTGACTGGGGAGAGAGAGACTTTTATTATACTTGATTTTATTTATATTTATTTATTTGTTTATTTTTTATTTAGAGACAGGTTTACTCTTTTCCTCCAGGCTAGCATGCAGTGGCGCAGTCTTGGCTCGCTACAATCTCCGACTCCTGGGTTCCAGCAATTCTACTGCCTCACTGTCCCGAGTAGCTGGGTCTACAAGTGCGTGCCACCATGCCTAGCTAATTTTTGTATATTTTTTTTGTAGAGATGGGCCCTTCACCGTGTTGGCCAGGCTGATCTCGAACTCCTGACCTCAGGTGATCTGCCTGCCTGGGCCTCTCAAAATTCTGGGATTACAGGCGTGAGCCACTGTTCCCGGCCTCTAGCCTTGATTTTGGAAATGAATTACCTCTCAAATTATGAGGAGTAATAGTCTTTCTCTTTGTATAGATTTAGTTACTCAAGCAAATGGAACATGGACACATATGTCTTATATGAAATAGTTAATAAAGATGCTACTTGCATTAATGAATAGATTTGTTTTTTGGTGTTTTTTTCTTTTTTCTTTTTTTTTTTTTTTTGAGACAGAGTCTCACTCTGTTGCCCAGGCTGGAGTACAGTGGCGTGATCTGGGCTCATTACAACCTCTACCTCCTGGGTTCAAGCGATTCTTGTGCCTCAGCCTCCCAAGTAGCTGGGATTACAGGTATGCACCACCATGCCCATCTAATTTTTGTACTATTAGTAGAGATGGGGTTTCACCATGTTGGCCAGGTTGGTCTCGAACTCCTGACCTCAGGTGATCCACCTGCCTCAGCCTCCCTAAGTGCTGTGAGGTGGGAGCCGCTGCGCCCAGCCTGAATAGGTCTGAAAAATAATTTGCGGCCAGGAGGGGTGGCTCAAGCCTGTAATCCCAGCACTTTGGGAGGCCGAGGTGGGCGGATCACAAGGTCAGGAGATCGAGACCATCCTGGCTAATATGGTGAAGCCCCATCTCTACTAAAAAAAAAATACAAAAAATTAGCCGGGCGTGATGGCGGGTGCCTTTAGTCCCAGCTACGCGGGAGGCTGAAGCAGGAGAATGGCGTGAACCCGGCAGGCGGAGCTTGCAGTGAGCCAAGATTGTGCCACTGCACTCCAGCCTGGGCGACAGAGCAGGACTCCGTCTCAAAATAAATAAATAAATAAATAAAAATATTAATAATAATTTGCTAAGATGCTCAAAGCAGAACAAAGGAGAAAATACTGCGTAATAACTTCATGGAAAGAATTCAGTAAAATCTCTACAATTCACAGATAGATTAGTATACTAATTACTGACACTTTGATTTTTTGTTGTTGTTGTTAGGTGTGCTATCGAGTAGTGATGCAGCTTTGTGGACTTTGGGGTCATCCTGTTTTAGCAGTGAGAGTCTTATTTGAAATGAAAACTGCTAGGATAAAGCCTAATGCTATTACTTATGGTTATTATAATAAGGTAAGTAGGATCGACATTAGGCAAGTTGTGGTGCTTATTAAGAATGATTATTTTGTATACCTTTTGTTATTCATGAAACTCCTATTAAAGGAAGTTTTGGGATATAATTTTTTTTAATTTTTATAATTATGTTTTAAAAATTGACAAAAAGTGTATGTATTTATGTACAATATGATGTTTTGAGATATGTATATTGTGGAATGGCTCAATCGAGTTATTAAATAATTAACATATGCCTTCATTGTTTTGTGATGAGAACACTTCTAGTCTCTTAGCGATTTTCAAAATACAGTGCATTGTTATTAACTGTAGTCCCCATGTTGTTCAATAGATCTCTTGAATTTATTTCTCCTATCGAACTGAAATTTTGTATCCTTTGACCAACATCTTCCAGTGTCCCCTTTCCCCTGACCTCCCAAAGCCCCTGGTAACCATAGTTCTACTCTCTACTTTTACGGGTTTCACTTTCTTGAATCTCATATATATGTGAGATCATGCAGTATTTGTCCTTCTGTGCCTAGCTTATTTCACTTACCATAATGTCTGCTGGGTTCATTCATATTGTCACAAATGACTGGGTTTCCTTTTTTATTTCAGGCTGAATAGTATTTCATTGTGTATATATACCACATTTTCTTTATCCATTCATACATTGATGAACACTCAGGTTGATTTCATGTCTTGGTTATTGTGAATAATGCTGCAATAAACATGGGAGTACAGATCTCTCTTCAATATACTGATTTCATTTCTTTTGCATAGCTATACCCAGTAATAGGATTGCTGGATGCTATGGTAGTTCTAGTTTTAATTTTTTTGAGAAAACTATACTGTTTGTGAGGAATCTTTTTAATGGCTGTACTAATTTGCATTTCCACCAAGAGTGTGTAGGGGTTCTTTTGTCCACCTCCTTAATCAACATCTTTTGTTTTTTTGACAATAATGATTCTAACAAGTATGAGGTGATAAGATATCTCATTGTAGTCTTAGTTTGCATTTCTCTGATGTTTAGTAATGTTTAGCATTTTTTAATATACCTCTTGGCCAGTATAACTTTTTATATTTGTGTGTATATCTATAAACATACACACACACATATATGTATGTATTTTTAAAATCAGATATTGCTAATGAACATTATTCTTACCCTTATTTTACCTTTAGGTAGTTTTGGAGAGCCCGTGGCCTAGCAGTACCCGCAGTGGTATCTTCTTATGGACGAAGGTACGGAATGTGGTACGTGGCTTGGCACAGTTTAGGCAGCCGCTTAAAAAGACTGTGCAAAGGTCACAGGTCTCCTCAATATCAGGTAATACATGTGATTAGAAATATACTTCCTTGCTGAACCATGAGCTTTATAGGCATATGAATTTTTAGCTATTGAAGTAGAAAACTTAAATTCTGGTAGACATTTTCACATACATTTAAAGACAGATTATCTTAGTCCAAAATTATTTTTGTTTTTTTCCAGAAATTTAGAAAGTGTTCTGCAACTGTAAATGAACTGTGGGTCATTCATGTTTAGTTTAAGAGCTTATCAGTGCATGAGTTATTGAACTGCTATTGTCCTTATCTTTAGCTCTTCAAAATGTCACAGGTGGAAGTGATGGGGACACGGTGAGCCATGGTAGCGTGGATAGTTCTAATGATGCTAACAATGGGGAGCACACAGTCTTCGTCAGAGATTTAATCAGGCTTGAGTCCATTGATAATCACTCTAGCACAGGTACTAAAATCCAGATTTTACTAACCCTTCACTTACTCTCATGTTAAATCTTTCCTTTTTCAAAAAGCTTCTTCCCTTCTTGAGTTTGTGTGATATGACTACTTTAAAAGTACTGTATACTTACAAGAGAAACAATACGAGTCTGCAGATCACTTCTCTTTATTTCCTATAGTACAAAATTAGTATGGGAGTGCTGTGCACAGTGCTCTAACATGATGCTTCTTTGTATTTGTTTATCATTAATTTGTGAAAGTGTATGTTATAATTAGGAATCATGAGCTAAGGAACTTGAAAATTAGGACACAACTTGCAAATATTTTTAAAAAATTAAATAGAAAATGTATCTTAAAACTTTAAGAGTATGAATGTTAAAAGGGGAAGGAAGTAAGTCACACAATGAGAAAAAGTATTCTCTTTAAGTTACATTTTTTAAGATCGAGAAGCTACTAAAGCTGCTTTTATGTACATAGCCGTGGGAATAATCCCTGTCCTCTGAAGTTAGAAATAAGTGTAACTAAAGTAACACATTGTGCAGATATATGTGTGTTGCACATCCTTCTTCTTGTGTTGTTTTTTTGTTGTGGTTGTTTTTAATATCTCAAGCCTTCCTTTAAAAAGAATTCTGGGTCTAGTTCCTGTGCTTCATCTGATGAACTTGTCTCAATGACTGAAGTTTCCTTTTCTCTGCTCTTTGTTGCTTTGCTTTTTGCTCTGTGCTGTTTCTTGGTGCTGCATTTGTCCTTGGCTGTCATGGTGTGGGGTGCAGACAGACTTATATGACGTGAAGCTATGGATACACGTGTGCATTAATTCTACCCTTGAATGTTAACCACATCAGGTAATTTCCCATTTATTAGGTTAAATTTTGCTGACATGCAAGGGTGGGGGAAAGACCTTTCATTGTATTTTAAGTATTGTTATGAGTAATAAACAGTTTTCATTTTCTTGCCTTTTCTCCTTCAGATAAATGTAATCATATATAGACTCTATTGAAAATATCCAGCTAACTTTTTATGGTCAGTTTGCAAAGCATGTTTGTTATCTTATTTGAAAATATATTATGCCTTGCTAAAATTCTTATTTTGAGGTTGGTTTGTAGCATCATTGTGACAAATAGTGTTATAGGCATTGAAGAATTAATTGTTTCTGCTGTTAAGGTGGTGTGGCTATTGCTTTCCAAAACTGATCTGCTGAATTCTTGTGCTAAAAACAACCTTCACATAATTACAGGAGCATGTGTAAATTTGAAAGTCAACATAAAGCTACAGGTTACAATCCTGTTTGTAATTAACTTCCTCAGTTTGCCATCATGTTTGTATATTATATTAACAAATAAGAATTTTTATGAAACTTTTATTTTAAAGCCACCATATTTTATTTCCTCTAGTATTTTTTTCATGATACTTGTAGAAGAAATGGGCTTCATGTATAAAAAACAAAAAAAATATATTTTTTTGTATGAAAACGTCTACCAGGAATAGTAATAGTAATACATAAACACCTTTCCCCTTATACCTTCAGATTTTTAAGTTTATCTCGTTATAGAGGCAATTTACTCCTTTAATGGAAATACCAATCTCCTAGCAATCCTGGATAATTGGTATAAAGACTCCCAATAGTTGGGCACGAACCTTCAGGTCCCCCTTATGTATATTTTAGCTGCATTTCAAATGACCAAATGCCACAGACTGAATTTGCAGTGGTGGTGTGTCTCTGTAGAACTTCTGGCGATGCCATTTGATGCTTTTGGAGTCTTCAGCCCAGGTTCTTAAGTTGCTCATTTCATTAAGGATTATCTCGTGGAATCTTTCCACTTGGTACCTGGTACAGAGTCACTTAGCTGTTAGGGGCATATTTGGTTTTAATTTACCCAGGTCCCAGCCTAGTGTTCATTTCATGGCACCATATTGCTTTACCAGACTTTTTGAGGGAGCTAGTATAAAAGTGACTGATTAGTCATTCTAAGTAGTAGTATTTAAAGACATTTAATTCTTTTGTTGTATGGCAAACCCAGAGTCTGAGTGGCAGTGTAATAAGTGATGGAAAATAGAGGTACTGCATATGTTATTTTATGTGTCTTTTATTGACATCTTTATACTGTTTTCTCTAGTACCTGATCTTAGTTTTGATTTTAAAGTGTAGAACTATAAAGTCAAAAAAGACTTTTAAAATATTTGAAATAATTTCAAACTTACAGAAAAGTTGCAAGAATAATACAGAAAACTCTCACATCTTTTATCTAGATTCCCTCCTTTTTAGTTTGCCACATTTCCTTTATTATTTTCATTCTGTGTGCATGCACGTACCATTTCTTTTTCCTAAATCATGTGAGCAGGTTACATACATCTTGCCCTTTTACTTCTTTATTATTTCAGTGGTATTTCCTCCTATATATAACCACACTTTGGTTACCAAATTCAAGAAAACATTGATATACCACTTTATAGTTTATATTCCAAGTTTGTCAGTTATCCCAGTGTTCCTTGTGGTATTTTAACTCCCTTTCTTTAGTCTTCCTTAACCTGGCACAGTTCCTTAGCCTTTAAAAAATCTTTTATGACCTTGGCCTTTTTGAAGAATTCATTTTAATTATTTTGTGGAATGTTTCTTGGGTTTGTCTGTTATTTCCTAGTGATTAGGTTATGCATCCATGGGTGTGCTACATAAATGATGTTGACTCCTTCTCAGGTTGTCACGTCCTACAGGCACACACAGTCTGACCTTCATCGGTGATATTAATTTGGATCACCTAGTCTCACTATTGTCTGGTTTCTCTGTGGATAGTTACTGTAATATTTTTTTCCTCTCAGATCATAAGCTATTTTTGAAAGGACACTCTGAGACAATGTGCTAATATCCTTTCTCATGACACTTTCTCTTTTAAATTTGGCATCCATTGATGATGCTTGTCTGAACCGGTCATTACTATGATGGCTACAAAGTGGTGATTTTGCCAACTCTATCACTGTTTTCATATTTAGAAGATGATATTCTAGTATATAGAAAATTCTCCATTCTCTATTTTTTCTTTTTTTTTTTTTTTTTTTTTTTTGAGACGGAGTCTTGCTCTGTCTCCCAGGCGGGAGTGCAATGGCGCGATCTCGGCTCACTGCAAGCTCCGCCTCCCGGGTTCATGCCATTCTCCTGCCTCAGCCTCCCGAGTAGCTGGGACTACAGGCGCCTGCCAACACGTCCGGCTAATTTTTTGTATTTTTAGTAGAGATGGGTTTTCACTGTGTTAGCCAGGATGGTCTCGATCTCCTGACCTCGTGATCCGCCCACCTCGGCCTCCCAAAGTGCTGGGATTACAGGCTTGAGCCACCGCGCCCGGCCTATTTTTTCTTATTTATTATCAGTATGGACTGATGGATTCCTATTTTATTCATTGAAATATAATTCATTACTGTCCTTATTTGGTCCTCAAATTATCCCTGTGTTGGCCAGTGGGAGCTCCTTTAAGCTAGTTTTTATATCCTTTAGATATTCTCCCATTATGTTTCTGAGCACTACCTTTTTGGCACAACAAAATGTTCTAGCTCAATCTTGTACCTTCTCTATCTGAGCTCTGGAATCAGCCATTTCTTCAGGGATCCCAGGTTCTTTTTCATGGGGAATAGATGTTAGAAGCCAAGATTTGGGCTCACTGTTACCATAGTGTTACTGCTTCTAAAACTTTTTTCCTAAGCTAGAAAATACGTGTACTGCACTTAAAAAATAATTTCAGAATTGTCACACCCATTTCTCTGTGAAAAACAAACCTACTAAGCCGTTCAGGATTTGACTATTACTCCCAGGCTTAGGGTGGATACTCAAAATAATGTGTTCAAAGTTACTTGGATTAATCCTCCCCTGGCCCTTTCAGTGTGATTATGTTGTTCATGTGAAATACAGTTGGTTTCATTTGTTTCCATTTGCATTCAGTTGCACCCCTTTTATCTTACTGATTTTTTTTTTAACATGTAGAAGTGTATTCTATCTCCAAAGATAAAAACAATACCATAAGCCATACGTAGAGAAGTTTTCTCCCGCTTTAGTCACTGCATCTTATTTCCCCCCAACCCTGGTAGGTAACCATCTTTACTGTTTTCTGGTTTATTTTTCCTGCATTACTTTTTGCAAAAGTAAGCAGATACATGTGTGTTTTATTCTTACAGAGAAGGCAGCATTCTGTAGACACTCTCCAAAAGAGACTTTTCCAAACATCTTGTCTAAATCTTTTTAATTTACAGATGAAGAAATTAAGATGTAGTGCTTCCAAATGTGTTTAGTCTTTGATGTTCCTGTTTCTACTGTTCTTTGCGGCTTATCGTTGTTTTTAAAATGTTCTGTGTTCCTTGTGTGCTTTCTTGTCTTTTGTCTAACCGTAATTGTGTAGATCAGTGGAATTTTCTTTTGATACTTTATATATGAATTACAAGTATATGAAAACATTTATATGTAAGTCTGCATTCTTTTTAACAGGTGGTCAGTCTGACCAAGGATATGGGTCTAAGGATGAACTTATAAAGGATGATGCAGAAATTCATGTGCCTGAAGAACAAGCAGCAAGAGAATTGATAACTAAAACAAAAATGCAAACAGAAGGTTAAGTACTGATATTTACGAACTTTATTTACGAACTTCACTTAGAATAATACCTGTATTATTAATAATTAAAAGTTTATCTTAGTTGATAGCTTTGATGATTAATTTTCACAAATGTAAGGTCTGGCTCCTAAGATGCTATGTACTGTTTACATAAAGTAAATTTTGGTAGTCTCTGAAGTTTTAAAATTTAAGAGAACTTTCTTTCTTTCTTTCTTTTTTTTTTTTTTAGAGACAGGGTCTTGCTCTCTCGCCCAGGCTGAGTGTAGTGGCAAGAACATGTATTACTGCAGCCCTGATCTCCTGGCCTCATATGATCCTCCTGCCTGAGTCCCCTGTCAGCTGGGACCACAGGCACATGCCACCATGCCCAGCTATTTTTTGTGTGTTTTGTAGAGACAAGGCCTTGCCATGTTGCCCCGGCTAGACTTGACCTCCTGAGCTCAAGTGATCTTCCTTCCTCAGCCTCCCAAAGTGCTGGGATTACAGGTGTGAGCCACGACACCTGGCCATGAGATACCTTTGGAGACTCTTTAGGTCAGCCCTTAATTTTGCAGGAAAGTATGACCCATTGAGATATTTGCTAAAATTACATAGCTACTTTTGACAGAACCAGGAATAAACTTTGAGTCATCAAAACTTCTATTTTAGTGCCCTTTTAATTCTAAAAGGCTCTTTCACTAGCAGTCCTTCAAATATCTAGGTGCATAGTTTTCACTGGTAGGTTAAAAATAGTCTATGTGGGCTGGGCGTGGTGGCTCACTCCTGTAATCCCAGCACTTTGGGAGGCTGAGGTGGGCAGATTACGTGGTCAGGCGTTTGAGACCAGCCTGGCCAACGTGGCAAAACCCCGTCTCTACTAAAAATACAAAAATTAGCCAGGCATGGTGGCAGCACCTCTGTAATCCCAGGTACTGGGGAGGCTGAGGCAGGAGAATCACTTGAACCTGGGAAGCGAAGGTTGCGGTCAGCCGATATTGTGCCATTGCACTCTAGCCTGGGCAACAAGAGCAAGACTCCATCTCAAAAAAAAAAAAAAGAAAAAAAAAGGTCTATGTGGTTTTTCCCAGTTTTTATAGGACTCATTAAGGTAGAGATAATTTGTTGTAATCATTTTATGAAAACATGGAGGAATATTAGACACTCTTCCTGTTCTCTTTCACAAAAGTGTACTTTCTTTAATGTTACTTATTTTATACTCCAGAGTTACAGAGAAGCAAGCCCCTCTCCACTTGCCAAGTGATGAGAAGGAGAACTGAAGGCCAGACACTTAATTGATTCACTAAAGAACATTTATGTTAGGATTATTGAATGCTAAAACAAAGCATTTGTTTCAGTTAATATTGGCAGCATTTATGGCATAAAGTAAACCAGACACAGGCTATTTTATTTTGTGTCTAAAGTAATACTATATTAGATACAATATCTAAAAGTCAATATATGGTTTCTGTTTAATATTGGCAAAAGTAGGAATGATAACATCCAAATATTTTTTTCCAGAGGTGTGCGATGCCTCCGCTATTGTGGCAAAACATTCACAACCTAGTCCAGAGCCTCACAGTCCTACTGAACCTCCTGCCTGGGGCAGCAGTATTGTGAAAGTTCCATCTGGTATATTTGATACCAACAGCAGGAAAAGTAGCACTGGTGAGTCTTTACATTTTGGTTATTAAATATTTAAAATATACCTCTATAGACTCATATGTGTCTTTAATGACATTAAATTTTTTATTTAATTGTAACGAACATGCTAAAGAGCCAGAAGGGACTTTTGAATTCTCTAAATCGGCTAAAGAAATTGAAAATATTGTTATTTAAAGGTGTTTGATTTTTAAAAGGAGTATTTAGTGTGTTTAATTGTTATTTGGAATACCCTTTCCTGTTGTGGTGCCTGTCCTCCGTTTGGCCACTCTTTCTCCTTATAGATAATGAGAAATTGTAGGGCTTCCTGTATGCATCATGAACAGAGAGGCAGTGATGTGATCAAATTCCAGAGGGCTTATGAGTGGCAGGCTAATTCCTATCACTGAAGGGAAATGGAAGAAAAAGATTCACGTCATTTCCCCTCTACACAGATATGCCAGTTGGTCTTTGATTTTGGCCATTGTTACAGGTACCCCAAGCCACTTTTTATTTGTGATTAAGTGTTTGTACTAAATAACTCTGTGTGTATGACTCCCTTGAATTTGAGTTTTCAACTTTCATTATATATAGGCCTCCCAAGACTCTTATGGCACACATCTAAGTATATGATTTTCAAACACAATGAAATTGGCCTGCATCCTTTGCCCTTCATTAGTGGTGGCTGCAGTTCACTCTTCTAAAGTTGACTGTCTTGTCTGAAAATGTATCTGTTGTATGACTTTACAGAAATTAATTTTTCAGCTTCTTAAACCAGTGTAAAAGTACTCCTTGTTCTTAAAGTCTTTTGTCTTTGGATTTACTGTGACTCTGAGTTTCACTCATTACTTGTTTGGGTAGTGCTCAAGAGGTGGGACTAAAGATTTTTTGAGAAAATAATTGATATATACATTGCAGATCCCATTTTCCCAACCTCTTGGTGGCAGAGATGCTGGGGAAAAGGAGGGAAGAGTTTTCTTCGTCAGAGGCTTAGAATCCTCTCAAAATATTGAACTGGACATCGTCTGTGGACTGTTGTGTTTCCTTCCCTTTTAACTTATTTTCATATTAAGAACGAAGGGCGAGGATAATGGGGCTTTTGTCAGTATAGCAAACTTTTTTTAAAAACATTGAATAAAATGTGCTGTTAAATTCTTTGGAAATACTATGAGAACCAATAATATTTGCAAAGATTTGTTTCTCAAATATTGGGAACAGCTTTCAAAGCAGATACATATTTTGAGTTGTAAAATAGGTTAGTTTAATTCCCATGAAGGCTTAAAAGAGTATCTCTAAATGCTTATTCTGATTAATTGATATAATTATGATTATTAGTACTAACTTGAAAGATTAAAAAGAACCTTGAAATCAATCTTGAAGTTTAAAAGAAAGATCTTTTCTAAGACAGCTTTTTTCCTTGAAGCTCCCAGATATTATTATGCTTTTTAACAAAACAAATGATGTGACTACAGTAAAAAGCAATGGATAAAAAAGAAAACAAAGGAAAACACAAATGAGAATCCTAAATATGAATAATTCAGGCTGCTATACAAGTCCATAGACTAGGTGACTTATAAACAACAGAAATTTATATCCGCCGGACTCAGTGGCTCACGCCTGTAATCCCAGCAATTTGGCAGGCTGGAGGGAAAGATCACTTGAGGCCAGGAGATTGAGGCTGCAGTGAGCCATGATTGCACCACTGTACTCCAGACTAGGTGACAGAGCAAGACTCTAACTTTGTTTGTTTTTGAGACAGACTCTCACTCAGTCACCTAGGCTGGAGTGTAGTGGCACAGTCATGGCTCACTATCCCTCAACTTCCTGGGCTCAAGCAATCGAGGATTCTCCTGCTTCACACTCCCAAGTAGCTGGGACTACAGGCGAGTGCCACCACATCCGGCTAATTTTTGTATTTTTTTGTGGAGACAGGGTTTCTCCATGTTGCCCAGGCTGGTCTTGAGCTCCTGAGCTCAGGTGATCCGACTGCCTCAGCCTCCCAAAGTGCTGGGATTACAGGTGTGAG
Organism: Symphalangus syndactylus; assembly: GCF_028878055.3. Taxonomy (NCBI): domain Eukaryota; kingdom Metazoa; phylum Chordata; class Mammalia; order Primates; family Hylobatidae; genus Symphalangus; species Symphalangus syndactylus. The sequence goes on along the minus strand of NC_072431.2, from coordinate 120,371,172 downwards.
CCACCATGCCCGGCGTAACCCTAACTTAAAAAAAAAAGAAAAGAAAGAAAAGAAAGAAATTTATTTCTTATAGTTCTAGGGGCTGGAAAGTCCAGGGTTAGGGTGTTAGCATGGTGAGTTCTGCAGAGGGCCCTCTTCCAGGTTGCAGACTGCTAACTTATTGTATCCTCGTACAGCAGAGAAGGAGAGAGCTCTCCTTCTTTAAGGGCTCTAATCCCATTCATCAGGGTTCCACTTTCATGATCAAATTATCTTTCAAAGGCCCTGCCTCCTAATACTGTCACACTGGGGGTTAGGATTTCAGCATGTGGATTTTGGGGGACACAGACATTCAGTCCGTAACAGGTAGACTTAAGTTCTAATGATTCAAATAGGAAACAATAGCTTTTGGTCTTGGAGTGAAACAAATTGTATGGTAGCAAGGAGTAAAAGACTGCTTTCTTCTTCCAAAGCTGGGGGAAGCTGCTATGGCCATTAGCATATTTTTTCTCTACCTGATCAAGTAAGACTGACTTCTGTGAAGGCTGGGATTATGTCTGTTTTATTTGCCTTTGTATTCCTAGCACCTCATATGGTGGCTACTAGTAGACGTTTAATATTTGTTGAAGAAATGGATATATCTGAATAATTTTTTAACCACTCAGATTTTATCAGCCTTCTTAGAATTTGCCAGTGCTAAGCATTCCGTTCCGGATTCTTTTACTTTATAGCAGTAAGACTGAGTATAGCAAATATACAATTCCTATACGATTACAAATTTGCTTTTTGCAGAGTAGATTCCTGGCAAGTATTTGTTGAATTGGATACAAAACTAAGATGGAAGAGATTCTTTCTTTTTCTGTATTTTGGTGAAGAACACAGGTATATCCATCTATCATATGTTGCATGATTTTTTTTTTTTAAATGGGTGTTTATAAATACAGGATGAAAGACAGGTTATACATTAAAATGCTATCTCTGGGAGGCAAGTTTTAAATAGCTTTTCCAGTGCACTTTTTTTTTTATACCTTCTTTATGGCCTCTAAGTTTTCTGGACCTTTTATTCTGAGTATATGTCACATTCATAATCAGGAAAACAATACACATTTTAATAAAAGTTAACTTGGAAAATAGATTAATTGTTAATATTTTACTTTCCCTTTTAGGTAGTATATCAAATGTGCTGCTTTCTACTCAAGATCCAGTTGAAGATGCAGTCTTTGGCGAAGCTACTAACCTCAAGAAGAATGGTGATAAAGGAGAAAAAAGACAAAAGCATTTTCCTGAGAGGAGTTGTAGTTTTAGTTCTGAAAGTCGAGCAGGAATGTTGCTTAAGAAGAGTAGTTTGGATTCGAATTCAAGTGAAATGGCTATCATGATGGGAGCAGATGCCAAGATTCTCACAGCAGCATTGACATGTCCTAAGACTTCTCCACTTCATATCGCAAGAACCCATAGCTTTGAGAATGTTAGCTGTCACCTACCTGATAGTAGGACTTGTGTGTCTGAAAGCACTTGGAATCCTGAGCACAGATCATCTCCGGTGCCAGAGATGCTTGAGGAAAGCCAAGAACTCCTTGAGCCTGTGGTTGATGATGTACCTAAAACTACTGCAACAGAGAATACATATGAGAGTCTACTAAGTGATAGTAACAGTAATCAGTCCAGAGACTTGAAAACAGTATCCAAAGATCTGAGGAATAAGAGAAGTAGTTTATATGGTATTGCCAAGGCGGTTGAGAGGGAAGATGTTGAAACTGGACTAGATCCTTTGTCTCTTTTAGCCACTGAATGTACTGGGGGAAAAACTCCTGATTCTGAAGATAAGTTGTTTTCTCCAGTTATTGCACGTAATCTGGCTGATGAAATAGAAAGCTATATGAACCTAAAAAGTCCCCTAGGTAGTAAATCTTCTAGTATGGAATTACACGGAGAGGAAAACAGAGAGTCTGGCATGACTACTGCATTTATTCATGCTTTAGAGAGGAGATCAAGCCTACCTTTAGATCATGGTTCACCAACACAGGAAAATCCTGAAAGTGAAAAGAGCTCGCCTGCAGTGTCCAGGTCTAAAACTTTTACTGGGCGTTTCAAGCAGCAAACCCCGTCTCGAACTCATAAAGAGCGTTCAACTTCTTTGTCAGCGCTGGTGCGTTCTTCGCCACATGGCTCGTTGGGTTCTGTAGTAAATTCTTTGTCAGGGCTAAAGCTGGATAATATACTCTCAGGGCCCAAGATGGATGTCCTAAAATCTGGTATGAAACAAGCAGCGACAGTAGCCAGTAAAATGTGGGTAGCTGTTGCATCTGCCTACAGCTACTCAGATGATGAGGTAAGAAAGCTTTATGTGTGTAGTCTGTCTGCTATTGGAATGTTTGTAGTATCTTTCTAGAAATACATGTATTCTTATTAAGAGATTTCTGTGCCCAGGCTGGAGTGCAGTGGCATGATCTTGGCCGTCTGCAACCTCTGCCTCCCGGGTTTGAGCGATTCTCTTGCCTGAGTAGCTGGGACTATAGGGGTGTGCCACCATGCCCGGCTGATTTTTGTATTTTTAGTAGAGATGAGGTTTCACCATGTTGGCCAGGCTGGTCTTGAACTCCTGACCTCAGGTGATCCAACTGCATCAGCCTCCCAAAATGCTGGGATTACAGGCATGAGCCACCATGCCCGGCTGATTTCTGGTAACTTTGGTTTTTATATTTTGTATAGTCTATCTGATATAGAATAGTCTATCTGTAGTCTATTTTGTGTAGTCTATCTGATATGGAATGTTTGTATATCTTTTGAAAAATATATGAAGGATTATTAAGAGAGTTCTGATAACTTTGGTTTTCATATTTAAAAACTATGCATATTTGGTTTCTTTCTTGAAGTAACTTGGACCATATATGTAAGGAAGTTAATAATGTAGAAATAGAATATCGGGACCATTTTATAATTCCATAGACTAGTCTAAACTAAAACATTATTTCTTTGAAAGCTCTAATGATTAGTGTTTGAAGTTAATAAAAATGCCATGTTATATTTGTGTAGCATTCACTTTTAAAATAATTTTTACCTATGTAATCTCCTTAATACATATAAAGTCAAGCTGCAGCTTAATCCATAGATTTCATACCACATGGCAAAAATAATTGTCTTTAAAAAAACATTATACATAGAGTTAATCATTAGATCTTTTCGTAAAAACGAAAGTGGGTAAGTTTTGTTTGTTTTACAGAAAAAAATTGAAATTTCACCTTGTATGAAATTGTATAGTATTTGAGTACTGTAGTAGATAAGGCAGATATCTATGTTTGCTCTCATTATTTAACAGTATGTCCTAGGTACTGTTACAAGCTATATATCTGGTTTTATATATGAATATATACAAACATATGTATTTGTTTAATCTTCATAGCAACCCCATGAGGGTGATACTGTTGTTATCCTGATTTTGTAGATGATATTTGAAATTCAGAGAGGCTAATTAGCTTCTTAAGATGACACAACTAGGGAATAGTAGAACTATGATTTGAAGTCAGAGATTGGCTCTAGTCTATGCTCTTACCTTAGAAGCAATATCTCAGGAGAAGATACCAAAGAACAATATATGAAAAGAGGTTCAGGTTGGGGGCTATCCAGAAAAAAAGCAAAGCAGGTGGATATCTAAGTTAGGATTTGAAGGATAAATTTGACATTTGGGGTTAAAGCTGTAAGAAGAGTGTCAGAAGAGTATACCTGAAAGAATAATGTGAAATGGCTTGGAAGCTTAAAGCGTCATGCACTTTCAAGGTAATATAATCAATTTCAGATTGTAAAAGGTCTAAATTGGAATTAGAGACATGGGAAAAGAAATTAGACATAGAAGACTTTTATACCATTTGAAGGAATACTTTATAGACAAAATAATAATTGAATTAAAAGTATAGTATTGAACATTATAAATTAACTATTTTGTATTTAAAGAGCTTACGAGGTCAGTCAAGGGAAGGCAAAATAAAATAGCTTCCAAAGTGTTTTAATCTGGCATTATGATAAAAAAGAAAAAAAAAGTGTATCATTTTATTTTTTGAGACAGGGGCTTGCTCTGTTACCCAAGCTGGAATACAGTGGCACAGGGATGGCTCACTGTAGCCTCGACCCCCTGGGCTCAAGCAGTCCTCCTACCTCAGCCTCCTGATTGCTAGGACTCCAGGCGTGCCCCACCATGACTGCTAATTTTTTGTTTTTTGTAGAGATAGGGTCTTGCTATGTTGCCCAAGCTGGTCTTGAACTCCTGGGCTCAAGTGTTCCTAGGTCTCCCAAAGTGCTGGGATTACAACCATGAGCCACTGCATCCAGCCTTCATTTTATTTTTGAAATTTTATTGAGGTTGGTTATGAGGACTTATGCCTGTAATCCCAGCACTTTCAGAAGTCGAAGTGGGCATTTGCTTGAGCCCAGGAGTTTGAGCCTATCCTGGGCAACATGGTGAAACCCCATCTATACAAAAAAAATACAAAAATTAGCTGGGTGTGGTGGCATGTACCTGTAGTCTCAGCTACTCTACAAGGTGAGGTGGGAGGATAGCTTGAGCCCAGGAGGCAGAGGTTGCAGTGAGCCAAGATCACACCACTGCACTCCATCCTGGGTGATAGAGACCCTTTCTCCCCTGCCTCCCCAAAAATTATCTAACTGTTAAAAACAAAAGTACATTACACAGGGATATTTGGACTTGGAATATATGACACTGTAAATTCCAAGTCACTGTGGATCTTGTCTTGTCTTTTCATTGTTACATCCCTGGCACCAGTAAGCAGTACCTGGCAAAAGGCAAATAGGATATACCTAATAAATATTTACAAATGAAGCAATGAATAAAAAGTCTATAAAATGTTTTTAACTTTCATCCAGAGTTTAATCTAAGGAAATAATTAGAGGTGTATGTAAAAATAGAGGAATTTACCAATGTAATTTATATAAGATTGAAGCATTTTGAATGTTTAAGCAACAGGGGAGTTAGTAAATACATAATAGTATATCAGTAAAACAGATTAGTTCACAGGGGTTTAAATAATTAGAAGAAAATTTAATAACATTAAAATAATCACATAAGAAGTACAGGCTAAAAACAATATTCTAATTTGTAAAGATTTATTATATCATTTTATATGTATGTTCTAAATGACTAGAAAGATGTATATCAATATTTTGATTATATTCTCTGACTGTTGATATCATAAGCGTTTTTTATTTCTTGTTTTGCTTATCTGTATTTAATTTTTAAAAATCATATAACATGGTTTTATAACAAGGAAGACACAAATCTTTCGTTTTTAAAGCAAAAAAAACTGATTGTTGAAATGTTTTCTACCCAAAGCTTCAACAATCACTTATGTAGTTAAGAACTACAGTGTTTGAAACTTTCTTCATGTTTCGTGGCTCTAATATTGATATTTGTTATTCTGAACATTCAGATTCCCAGCTGAAATTATCACAGCAGCTTTATTTGAAACAACTCATATTATCCATATTTTCAGATTACATAATTAAAAGTTAAAGAAGTTTAGTAATTTCTGTAAGCTTACATATCTAATAAATGGTGGAGAACAAGGTCACAATCTGGCTGTCTGATTCAAAAACCCCTACTGTACTTGTACTGGGATTCCTGATTTCCATTGGAGACAGTGAGCTCCCTAGAATTCTGTTATTTTGTAAGATTCAATATTGAGAGACACCCAGACTTCCCACATACACCTGAGGCACACCACGATCTTTTTTAAAGTATTGTTGCTTATGGCTTGAATGTCTTAGATTGTGGAAGGGAATTTCCAAATAATAGTGAGGAGATTTCACGGTTTTGAAAAATGTAGGGATAATGATTTGTTTAAGGATTATAGAGTTTAATTCTGAAAAGGGTAGAGTGAGTATATTCCCATTGGAGAAGGTATTATTTATGTATGTGGAATTTTTTTTTTTTTTTTTTTTCAATTAAAGGAGGAAACTAATAGAGACTACAGCTTCCCGGCTGGCCTAGAAGACCATATTTTGGGGGAGAATATATCGCCTAACACAAGTATCTCAGGGTTGATCCCCAGTGAACTTACCCAGAGCAACACAAGTCTTGGCAGTAGCAGCAGTAGTGGAGATGTAGGAAAACTGCATTATCCAACAGGTATGGGGAAGGATTATCCTTTCTTCATTTGCTTTATAATAGTTTTTGCTTTTTTTTTTATTTAAGAGACGGGGTTTTGTCATGTTGCCCAGGCTGGTCTCGAACTCCTGGGCTCAAGCAATCTGCCTGCCTCGGCCTCCCAAAGTGCTGGGATTACAGGCATGAGCCACAGCGCCTGGCCTGTCTTTGCTTATTTTAATTTAGATGCCTGTAACTCCCCGCTCAATAAGCCCCATTTGTTGAGATGATTGAGAGATTTTTAATACTAGCCGCCTTATGATCTATTCTGATATTGTATGATTTATAACTACTGTGGTCACCTACTGCCTTTGTTTTTAGTTGTATATATTTGTGGATTATATCATTAGTTCTCAAACTTTGGCATGCATCAGAATAATCTGGGGAATTTGTTTCAAAATATATGCAAATGTCCAAGCCTAACGCTAAAACTTCTGAGACTGAATTTGTGAGATGAGGCCTTGGGAATGTGTATTTTTAAGCAATTCTCTGGGTGAATCAGATGTATACCAGAGTTTGAGAATCCCTAGGATGTGTCATTGAAGTTTCTTACTCCATGTTACTTTTTAAAATTATAATTCGGTTCTTTTTCTCTGACTTTTTACTATAAAAATTTCAAATGTCCAAACCGGGCATGGTGGCTCATGCCTGTAATCCTAGCACTTCAGGAGGCAAGGCGGGTGGATTGCCTGAGCTTAGGAGTTCGAGACCAGCCTGGGCAACACGGTGAAACCCCGTCTCTACTAAAATACAAAAAAAATTAGCCGGGCGTGGCAGCGTGTGCCTGTAATCCCAGCTACTTGGGAGGCGGAGGCAGGAGAATCACTTGAACCCAGGAGGCAGAGGTTGCAGTGAGCCGAGATTGCACCATTGCACTGCAGCCTGGGCAACAGAGTGAGACACCGTCTAAAAAAAAAAAAAAAAAAAAAAATTTCAAATGTCCTGAAAAGTTGAAAGAATCGTATAATGAACAATCATATATTTTCCACCTAGATTTAATTAACTATTGTTAACTTTATCTCTTTCTATGTATGCATACATTTTTATACTGAGCCACTTGAAAAACAATTGCAGACTTTATTATATGTCCCCCCTAAATACTTCGGCATGCATTTTCAAGAAACAAGGACACTCCTTACATAAGGTGTTACAGTGTTCATTCCTTTGTAGGTGAAGTTCCATTTCCAAGAGGCCTGAAAGGGCAAGACTTTGAAAAATCAGATCATGGTTCTTCTCAAAATACCAGCATGTCTAGCATCTATCAGAATTGTGCAATGGAGGTAAAAGTTCTATATTCAGTTCATGATAAAGTAGCTGTAAGCATATTTTTATTTCAGAATGGCATTTAACAGGATTCTATGATACCCTTGTGGACAGTATAATAAAATAAGTCATTTTGTTGAATTTGCTTGATGTCTTATGTAAGTGAGACATTGAACTGGTAGTTTACCTGTGAAATAAAAGGACTGTTATTAATAATTCCAAATTTGATCAATAGAATAAATAAAATCCTATTATCTCAAGAGAATTCCTGTTAAGATTAATTTTTATTAAACATTCTCAGTGTCTGCATTTTTCTGTTTTTAGGTTTTGATGTCCAGTTGTTCACAGTGTAGAGCTTGTGGAGCTTTAGTTTATGATGAAGAAATTATGGCTGGATGGACAGCAGATGACTCAAATTTGAATACCGCTTGTCCATTCTGTAAAAGCAACTTCTTGCCTCTTCTCAATATAGAATTCAAAGATTTGAGAGGTTCTGCAAGGTTAGTCTTATAAAAGCTCTCTCAAGAAGTAAGTACCCTCAAAAAACATGACTTCTGGGAGAAGAGCGAAATATTCATGGTATGCTCCAGGTCTGCCTTCCTGTCTATCCTTCACCTTCAGTATTTGAGTAGCAAATACTAGTAATGTGGTACTCTACTTTTCCATTTTATTTAAAGTAGGATTATCAGCTGGGCTTCGTGGCTCATGCTGTAATCTCAACACTTTGTGAGGCCCAGGTGGGAGGATTGCTTGAGGTCAGCAGTTCAAGACCAGCCTGGGCAACATGGCAAGACCCTGTCTCTACAGAAGATTTTTTTAAATTAGCTGGGCATGGTAGTGTGCACCTGTGGTAGCAGCTACTAGGAAGGCTGACACAGGAGGATCGCGTGAGCCCAGGAGTTTGAAGCTGCAGTGAGTATATATTTTAGAAGAAACAAAGGGGAAAAAAGGCTTCAACTCTTCTCTTGTCACTTGCACTTCCTAGTAGTAGTCTGTGCAGTGAAATGACCAAATTCTAAGCAATAGAAATGAGACTAGCTGATCTATAATGATACATTAAATAATTGAGAGTTTGGTAACTCTGTGCTGACCTAAGGAATTATACTTAATATTCCATTCATTTTATGGAACAAATTGAACTTTTTATTTCCTGCCTTTAGCTGCTTTAAAAAAAATACATTGCCAGGTGTGGTGGCTCACACCTGTAATCCTAGCACTTCGGGAGGCCAAGGCAGGTGGATTGCCTGAGCTCAGGAGTTCGAGACCAGCCTGGGCAACACGGTGAAATCTCATCTCTACTAAAATACAAAAGATTAGCCAGGTGTGGTGGTGTGCGCCATTAGTCCCAGGCACCCGGGAGGCTGAGGCAGGAGAATTGCTTGAACCTGGGAGGTGGAGGTTGCAGTGAGCTGAGATTGCACCACTGCACTCCAGCCTGGGTGACAGAGCGAGACTCTGTCTCAGAAAAAAAAAAAAAAAAAAAAAACATTTAGGCTGGGCACGATGGCTCATGCCTGTAATCCCAGTACTTTGGGAGGCTGAGGCAGGCGGATCACTTGAGGTCAGGAGTTCAAGACCAGCCTGGGCAACATGGCAAAACCCCATCTATACAAAAAAGGTTAGCCCGACACCATGGCACATGCCTGTAGTCCCAGCAACCAGGAGGCTGAGGCAGGAAAATGGTTTGAACCCAAGAGGCGGAGGTTGCAGTGAGCTGAGATCACACCATTTAATTGTAGAGGTGTTTCTTCTCTGTTTTTTCTTTTAGCTTCAGGAGTGGAGCTAAGTCAAATCATACTCTTTAATTCCTGACACACTATCATCTTTGGCTTGTGCAAGGGCCCTCTTGTGTTTATCTTCCTTTCCTCATTCCCACCCTCATTCCCTCATTCTACAAGACACTGACTCTGCTAAGCGTGATATATATCTAAATTTATTTCTTTTTATTACACAATTTAAAATCTGAGTTACTATATGTACATCTAGTTTATTCCTTTTCTTCTACAGGAAGTTAATATATCTTTCTACTTATCCATTATTCTAGTGTTAGATACTTCAATTGCTTTCAGTTCTCTGTTACTACAGACATCACGGCAGTAATGCAGTGCACTGCAAAATACATATCCCGTTTTGGGCTTGTAAAGTAGTTTCTCTAAGAAAACAATAATTCTTGGAGTAAGATCATTTTCGTACATGATTTTAGTAAACACAAAATATTGCTTCCTAGACGGCTGCACTCCCACAAGTAGTACCCAAGAATTCTCATTTCTATATAGCCTTACTAGCATTTGGTATTATCACTTTTTAAATTTTGGCATTGTTTGAGTTTGTCTCAATACTGACAAATTTGACTCTCTTCATTACTTGTTATTCTAGCCTTTTTTTTGAGACAGAGTTTCACTCTTGTCGCCCAGGCTGGAGTCCAATGGCACGATCTTGGCTCACTGCAACGTCCGCCTCCCAGGTTGAAGCGATTCTCCTGCCTCAGCCTTCCGAGTAGCCGGGAGTACCCACCGCCATGCCCAGCTAATTTTTGTATTTTTAGTAGAGATGGGGTTTCATCATGTTAGCCAGGCTGGTCTCGAACTCCTGACCTGAGATGATCCACCCACCTTGGCCTCCCAAAGTGCTGGGATTACAGGCGTGAGCCACTGCACCTGGCCTGCTCTAGCATTTTCTATGAATTGGCTGCTTATGTTCATTGCCTTTTTTTCTTTTCTTTTTTTTTTTTTTTTTTTTTCTGAGGTGGAGTCTCGCTCTGTCGCCCAGGCTGGAGTACAGTGGCGTGATCTCGGCTCACTGCAAGCTCCACCTCCCAGGTTCATGCCATCCTCCTGCCTCAGCCTCCCGAGTAGCTGGGACTACAGGCGCCCACCACCACGCCCGGCTAGTTTTTTTGTATTTTTGGTAGAGACGGGGTTTCACCACGTTAGCCAGAATGGTCTCGAGCTCTTGACCTTGTGATCCGCCCACCTTGGCCTCCCAAAGTGCTGGGATTACAGGCATCAGCCACCGTGCCTGGCCATTCATTGCCTATTTTTCTATTGATCTTTCTTTTTCTTGTTGATCTGACTTGAATATTATTGATATTAATTACTTGAAAGCATTAATTTTGATATCATTATCCATTCATTTTTTACCTTGCAATTTGTACTTTTGGAATCTTGTTTTTAAAGTTGTTCCCTATCCCTAGGACCTGAAATTTTTATCCTTGAACATTTTTGCTTATATTTTACTTTTGATGTTTAGGTCTTTAATATATCTTTCTTCTACTTTTTATATATGATGGTAGAGATCCAGCTTTTAGTTTTCCTCCATATAACAATCCAGTTATCCCAATATTATCTACTAAGTAACCTATCCTTTGCTCACTGTTATGTGGTGTCACCTTTATCATATTTCAGTTCCCATGTGTACCTCACTTGATTCCGTGTTTTCTTGCTGTTTTTCTATGCCATGTTGTTTTCATCATTTGGTCTTTGTGTTATATCTGGTTAGTAGGGTGAGTTCCCGCTCTTGGATTTTATTATTATTATTTTTTGTATGCTTGCTCTTTCCTATGAATTCTTAGAATAAGTTTGAGGTCCTCAAAAAAAAAAATCCAACTAGAGTTTTCTTTGAGATTTATAGATTAATTTGGGGAAAATTGGCTTTTCTATTATTATTATCTTATCTGTGAGCCTGGTATATCTCTGTATTTTTTTTTTCAGATCTTCTTTTATGTCCTTTAACACAGGTTTAAATTATTCTCCATAAGTCCTGTACTTTTTTGAGTTAATTGTGTTTTTAAGCTATTGTGACAAGCATTTTATTTTATATTTTTCAAATTGGGTATAAAGGAGCATTATTAAGTCTGTCCCCTGAATATGTTGTTATAGAAAATTTCAAGCTTACGACAAATTTTGAAGATTTTTTTTCAGTGAGCACACAAATATCTTCCCCTGCATCCTTCAATTTACACTTTACTATACTTAGTCTATCACCTGTCTGTCTCTCCACCAGTCTGTCTTAAATTTTTATTCATTTGAAGGTAGGATAGAGATATTAATACATTTCTCCCCCAAAGACTTTGATATGCATATCATTAACTAGAGTTCACTATTTATTGACAATTTTTTTATTTTGAGATAAATTGATATACAGCAAAATGTACAAATCTTAAACATACCATTTGAAGAATAAATGCATGCATTTGTGCAAATTAAACCCTTAGAAAACATTACCATTACCTCAGAAAATTCTCTATATGTTCCTTGCAAGGCCCTTCCCTCCTCGAGTCCCACCCAAAGAGAGAAGGAGAGAGATAAGATGTAAATAAAACAACGAACAGAGAAGAAATGACTAGAAACAAGATGGAGATTTATAAGTGATAAAAGACATTATAAGTAATTATAGGTTAATATATCTTAAAATGCTGCTACTGCAGCTCTTTATTTTTTTTTTAACTCAGGAAATTAATAAAATATTTTGCTTTCCCTCTTCCTTCATAGTTTTCTTTAGTGGTTCTCAAAAATTGGAATATCATTTATTGGACCATTTCCAACCTTGTATTTGAAAAGTTTAGGATAGGAGGGGAAGAGAAAATGAGAACAGGAATGTGTGTGTGTGTGTGAGAGAGAGAGAGAGTGAGTGTGTGTATTGGAAATAGGCAGTGTTTTCCTTCTGGATTATATATAATTTTATTAGTGACTGCTTTATCAATAAAATGATTCTAAATGTGATAGAATTTTAGAAGACTTGAGGATTTTTAAAGGCTCTTTTTCCCCCCTTTTCCGTATGTAGCTTTTTCCTGAAACCAAGCACCTCTGGTGACAGTTTACAAAGTGGAAGCATTCCATTGGCAAATGAATCCTTGGAGCACAAACCTGTATCCAGTTTAGCAGAACCTGACTTGATCAACTTTATGGATTTCCCAAAACATAACCAGATCATAACTGAAGAAACAGGCTCTGCAGTTGAACCAAGGTATCAAAGGGTACAGAGACCTCTTTATGTAGTAATAAATGGGGTACCCTTGTAAAAATTGTCTCTAAAGACAGCCTGACTCATACAGGCATAAGTTCTGACATTTAAGAGTACATCTTAACTTCTTATTACCACATAGTGTTTAACTAGCTAATGAATGAATCTGATGATAAACCATTTTTGAACTAAGTTTAATATTTTACAGTTGTCTTTTACAAAATGAACTTCTCAGCAGTAAAATATTTCCCCTTTAATATAGTCATTGCCGATTTCCAGAGGCGAAGTGTTCTCTGTCTGTGAAATGTACACTTGACCCTTAAATACTAATTGAATCAAACATTTATTGAGACTCTATTGTATGCTAAATATTATGCTAAGCTCTAAAAATAAAAAAGTAAATATGATTGGGTCTCTCTCCTTAGGTGGATCGTGGCCTAGTAGAGATTAAGTACTTGTCAGTGTCTTTATTGTACTTATTTGCATATAGCATACTTCTAGGTAATTTTGTTTAATAAAGATGAAATAATATTTGAGTAAAGCAACTGAATGGGTACTTTGTCTTTTTAAAATAATACCCGTATATCTACAATATGTCATCTTCCCACCCCTCACCAGAACCATCTACTCCATCCTGTTTTTCTGACCAGTTTTACAAAAATGCTTGAAGGAAATGCAATTCTTACACGGTGGTGCTGATTCTTCTTAGATATATTTAGTAGACTCAAGGTCCATTGTAGAAAATACTCTAGCTCTACAGATTTAGACTGTTTTTCAACATGAACATAGCATTTCTTCTACATTTATTTTTAAGTGATGAAATAAAGAGAGCCAGTGGAGATGTCCAAACTATGAAAATTTCATCTGTGCCTAATAGTTTATCAAAGCGAAATGTGTCTTTGACTCGAAGTCACAGTGTTGGAGGCCCCTTGCAGAATATTGACTTTACCCAGCGACCGTTTCATGGCATTTCAACAGTTAGTCTTCCAAACAGTCTGCAGGAAGTTGTGGTATGTAACAACAACAACATTGTAATTATACTGCATACACACCTAAGTATATAGTAGAACATTATAAATTCTTCTGTAGTGGACTTATTTTAATTACATGAGAAGTGATAAGAGTTTTTCCATAAACAAATAACTTTTTATTGTAGAGAATTTCAAATATGTACAAAAAGAAACAGTATAATGAGTCCCCCATCATCTAGCTTCACTTATTTTCAGTTTATGGCATTCTTTTATGTATATTCTCATTCAGTTCTCTCTTTTTTTGAGGTTATTTTGAAGCAAATTTCAAACATCACATATTCTGTTAGTAAATATTTCAGTATGTGTCCCTGAATGATGAGGACTTTAGAAAAATATGACACTGCTTTTATCATACCAAAAAAAACCCCAAATAATATTATCAGGTTATTTAGTCTGTTCAAATTTCTGAATGTCTCAAAAATGTCAAATGCATGTGTGTGCTTGTGTATGTGTAGCATGTGTATGTGCTCGTGGGTTGTAGCTTGAGGAATCAGGATCAAATAAAGTCAGTGTATTGCACTTGGTTGATATGGCTTAGATATAATAGAAACTTCCTTATGTCTTCTGTTAGATTTTCTAAAGATAAAATTTATAGTGGAAAGGCAGGTTAAATGCTTGATTTTTTTCCTTTTATTTAGAGTTTTCAAAATAGCGAGTTGAGTCCCTGTCATTCACCAAGATCATCAGTTAATTTGGGGGAATAGGGTATCATTATGAGCTCATTGATTTCAACATTTATGTTTAATTAAGTAATTAATTTTTAGAGATGGGGATCTCGCTTTGTTGCCCAGGCTATTCTTAAACTCCTGAGCTCAAGTGATCCTCCTGCTTCAGCCTCCCTAATAACTGGAACCACAGGCACGCACTACCATGCCTTAAACATTTATCTTTATATCTATTGTTGTTTTTATCCTTGTTCATGCTTATATTATTCTTTTTGGTCAGCTAGAAGCCTCTACAAGTTAGCTCATTAGTCCTTTTGACACAACTCTAGTAGCCTTTTTGTATGGTTTTGGAGACCACAGTCTAGGCACCAGGGGGACTCACTGTTAATGAGAGAGTCTTAAACATTTTATCCTGATTATAATATGCATAACTCACAAAGTCTAGGTTGGGTCTTTTTTCATTTTTTATTTTCTTTGAATTATAAAAATGCTATTTCTTTAATTCCTTCAGTTTTTGTTGCAATCAGTTGTAAAAGTGAGTTAAGTCAACAAAGAATATTAATGCAAAAGATTGCCCCATCAGTTCAGAGTTGTAGGAGGAAGATAATGTCACACAGTTTTTACACACGTACATTACTATAAAGCATCTGAAATGCAAATATTTCTTATAAAAATTGAAAAAACCTAATACATTCAGGCCATTGCTCTCAATGTGATAGAGAACATGTTTTAAAGAGTCTGTTGATTAATTTTCTTTTGTAATGATTTAACTTAACAATACTTAAGTATTTTTTTCCTGTTTTAGGTTTTCATTCATTAGTATATTCTCCTGCATGTAGCAATGGTCCTAAAATAACTGATTTAAAAAGGATAGAGAGGTATTATCTCATTGAGAAGTGCTCTTGAGCGTACAGATTTAAACAGATAATATTAATTTCTTTTTGTACTTTTTTTAAGGATCCTTTAGGAAAAAGACCCAATCCTCCCCCTGTTTCTGTGCCCTACTTGAGTCCTCTAGTACTCCGTAAAGAACTTGAATCTTTGCTAGAAAATGAAGGTGATCAGGTGATTCATACGTCTTCTTTCATCAATCAACATCCAATCATTTTCTGGAACCTCGTTTGGTATTTCAGACGTTTGGACCTTCCTAGTAACTTGCCAGGACTTATCCTCACATCTGAACATTGTAATGAAGGTGTACAGGTAGGGTGCCAACTTTTATACTTACGTTAGTATTCGGTAGGATGAGGCTTAACTTCAAGCTCCTGAAAGTATACAACAACAGTAGCTTAACAAGACAGATTTATTTCTCTCTCACTTAAAAGTCTGGATAAGCAGTCCTGGAATGGTAAAGTGTTAGGAACCTAAGATCCTTCTATATTTTTGTTTAGCTATGCATAACCTCCATTTCCAAGTTCTGCTTCTGGTCCAGGATGGCTGATTACCTCCAAGCTGTCACATCTACTTTCTATCCAGCAGTTAGGAGAAAAATGGATGGAGGGGAGAGTATGTCTTTTATCTTTAGGAGGTAGCTCCTGGAGTTGTAGATAATATTTCCACATATATTTTCTTGGCCTGAACTCAATTATTAGGTCATATCTGTCTGCAAGTGTAGCTAGAAAATCTTGCCCAGGCTGGAGTGCAATGGCGTGTTCTTGGCTTATTGCAACCTCCTTTTTCTGGGTTCAAGTGATTCTCCTGCCTCAGCCTCCCGAGTAGCTGGGATTACAGGCACCCACCACCACATCCACTTAATTTTTGTATTTTTGGTAGAGACGGGATTTTACCATGTTGGCCAGGCTGGTTTGAATTCCTGACCTAAGGCAATCCACCTGCCTCGGCCTCCCAAACTGCCGGGATTACAGGCATGAGCGACTGTGCCCGGCTGTAGCTATTATTCTTAACTGTTCTTTTCCCAGCTGCAATTCTCACAACCACCTTATTTGAAAGGACTCATATTATCCATATTTTTCAGATGCTATAATTAAAAGTTAGAGAAATTTAGTAATTTCTGTAAGGTGACATACCTAAGAAGTGATGGAGACCCAAGGTCACATTCTGGCTGTCTGACTTAAAAACCCCAACTCTATTTATACTGGAATCCTGATTCCATTAGCGACAGTGAGCTCCTAGAGCGCCTTATTTTATAGTATTAATATTGATAAGACACTCAGACCCCAAACATATACATGGGGCAAAATAAAATCTTCCCTTAAAGTACTATAAACTCTAATTTGATTAGGTAGGTGAAACAAAATTATTTGGTAAGGTAATAGAAACTCTTACACTTTGACCTTAAAATTTGCTGTAATGGTGGTTAATCTTTCTACAACCATTGTGCCAGTTAGCAAATTGTCATCCCATTCCTTAAAAGTCACACTGAGAAACCTTGACCTCAGAAAATAATAATAATGTTTGTCATCAGACATTAATAAAAATTAAAATTTTGGCTCTGAATTTTAGGTCCAGAATTTTAAAAGGACTCATCTGTTTTATATCATCAAGCTTCACTAGATCTACTGGTAATTGTTATTCTTGGGATACTAATACTTTCTTTTGATTTCTTTTAGCTTCCTCTGTCATCTCTATCCCAGGATAGCAAACTTGTGTATATTCAGCTGTTATGGGATAATATCAACCTTCATCAGGAACCAAGAGAACCTCTGTATGTCTCATGGAGGAATTTTAGTAAGTAAAATAGAATTAAAGACATAACAGCTGGGTGCGGTGGCTCGCACCTGTAATGCCAGCACTTTGGGAGGCCTAGGCTGGCAGATCACTTGAGGTAAGGAGTTGGAGACCAGCCTGGCCAACATGGTGAAATCCTGTCTCTATTAAAAATACAAAATTTAGCCAGGTGTGGTAGCAGGTGCATGTAGTGCCAGCTACTTAGGAGGCTGAGGCTTGAAAATCGCTTGAACCTGGGCAGCAAAGGTTGCAGTGAGCTGAGATCATACCACTGCACTCCAGCCTGGGTGTCAGAGCAAGACTGTATCTCAAACAAAACAAAGAATTAAAGACATAAAAAACTCAAAACAGAAACAACTCAAATACACATCCATAGGTGATTGGATAAGCAAATCGTGGCACAGTCCATCCATACGGTAGGATATTGTTCTACAATAAAGAATGGACTGCTGGGAAAAAAAAAAAGAAACAAACTAAATTCTCCTAGAGTTAAATAGAGAAAAGCAAATTATTTTGCTTTATTTTTAAATTTTTAATTAATTCAAAGTGATTTGCTGTTAAAAAAAAAAAAGTACACACACAAAAATGAAAAAGTGATTTGCTATTTTACTGACCTGTTTTTAACTGTGACGGGTCTCAACTGAGCTGAGTAATTTTTTCGGTGGTTTTTCTATCAAGTAAAAATTTGGTTGGATATTTTGAGAGTAAATTCTGTATAGCAGAAGAGTAATTTAGATGTATTGGTATAGGATCATAAGTTCAGTTGTATTGATGGTTACTGACTGGTCTTAAGGGTTCTGGCTTCATTTTTAATCTTTTAGAATATATTTTTACAAGGTGTTTAAAGGGTGATTATTCATGTATTCAAAAGCCTTATGAGTCAATAAGAAAAATACAATTCAGTAGATAAATGACCAAATGATATTAATAGGTAATTCATATTAAAAACATTAAGCGGCTTTCAAACTGTATTAGTTTGCTAGGGCTGCCATAATAAAATACCACAGACTGGGTGGCTTTAACAACAGAAATTTATTTTCTCACAGTTCTGGAGGCTGGAAGTCTAAAATCTAGAAAGGGATCAGCAGGTTTGGTTTCTTCTGAGGCCTCTCTTTGGCCTGTAGATGGCTGCCTTCTTGCTGTACCCTCACATAACCTTTTCTCTGAGTGTTTGCATGCACATGCACACATTGCTGGTGTCTCCTTTTCTTATAAAGACATCAGCCCTATTAGGTTAGGGCCCCACTTGGCCAGGTGCGGTGGCTCACACCTATAATCCCAGCACTTTGGGAGGCCGAGGGCGGGTGGATCACGAGGTCAGGAGTTCAAGACCAGCCTGGCCAAGATGGTCTTGGCCATCTCTACTAAAAATACAAAATTTAGCTGGGTGTGGTGGTGGGCGCCTGTAGTTCCAGCTGCTCAGGAGGCTAAGGCAGACAATTGCTTGAACCCAGGAGGCGGAGTTTGCAGTGAGCTGAGATGGCTCCACTGCACTCCAGCCTGGGCAACAGAGCAAGACTCCATCTCAAAAAAAAAAAAATTAAAAAAACATTATTGCCCCACTCTTATGTCCTCATGTAACCTTAATTATTTCTTTAAAGGCCTTATCTCCAAATAGAGTCACATTGGCAATTAGGGCCTCAACATATGAATTTGGGGGTGACACAATTCAGTCTGTAATATAAACATATTTTAAAAGCTCAGTCATACTAGTATTAAGTGAAATATAACTTTATATTTTAAAAAAGCAAAATGTAGGTCTGGCGCGCTGGCTCATGCTTGTAATCCCAGCACTTTGGGAGGTCAGGGCAGGTGGATCACTTGAGGTCAGGAGTTCAAGACCAGCCTAGCCAATATGGTGAAACCCCATCTCTACTAAAAATACAAAAAAAATTAGTGGGCACACCTGTAATCCCAGCTACTCGGGAGGCTGAGGCAGGAGAATTGGTTGACCCCGGGAAGCAGAGGTTACAATGAGCCGAGATTGCGCCATTGCACTCCAGCCTGGACATCGCAGCAAGACTCTATCTCAAAAAAGAAAAAAAGGAAAATGTGGCCGGCGTGGTGGCTCACGCCTGTAACCACAACACTTTGGGAGTCCAAGGCAGGAGAATCCCTTGAGCCCAGGAGTTCTAGGCAGCAGTTAGCTATGATTGC
The DNA here is from genome assembly GCF_028878055.3 of Symphalangus syndactylus. Lineage (NCBI taxonomy): Eukaryota > Metazoa > Chordata > Mammalia > Primates > Hylobatidae > Symphalangus > Symphalangus syndactylus. The sequence continues at coordinate 120,352,270 of NC_072431.2, read as the reverse complement.
ACCAGTGTACTCCAGCCTGGGTGACAAAGTGAGATTTCCCTGCCTTCCTGTCTGTTAAAAAAAAAAAAAAAGGAAAACATAAACTTGTAACTGTCAGGTTGGCAAAAAACTTTAAAGATGAAGATTGTTTAAAAAAAATTTAAAGATTGTTGAAGATGTTTGGGGAACACTTTCATACACTTAGATGTGTAAAATGATGCATTTCTGGAGAACAATATGGCAAACATGTAGATTTCATATGTGGATACCCTTTAAACTCAGGAATTGCAGTTAGAGAACTCTGTTCTATAGAAATACAGTACACAGCTAGCTGTTTACACAAGGATACTTACTGTAGGATTTTTTTTTTTCTTTTGAGACAGGGTCATGTCTCTATCTAGCACCCTGCTCATAAAGCAGGAATGTCACTCTAAAAGAAGGGCCACTGTTCCCAGCCCCAGCTCTAGAGCAGTGGCTTAGAAATTTTGCCCAGGGGCTGGGCACGATGGCTCACGCCTCAGGTGGATCACCTGAGGTCAGGAGTTTGAGATCAGCCTGGCCAACATGATAAAACCCTGCCTCTACTAAAAATACAAAAAAATTAGCCAGGTGTGGTGGTGGGCACTTGTAATCCCAGCTAGTTGGGAGGCTGAGACAGGAGAATCGGAGGCCTGGGAGGCGGAAGTTGCAGTGAGCCGAGATCATGCCACTGCACTCCAGCCTGGGTGACAGAGTGAGACTCTGTCTCAAAAAAAAAAAAGAAAAGTAAAAAAAAAAAAAAGAAATTTTGCCCAGGGGGAGAGGCAGGTCATAAGAATAGAGAGCTGTGAAATTTTCCCTAAAGCAAATTATTTTATTTGGAACAGAGTGTGGAGAAGTTTAAGCCTGAGAGCACTCTCAAAAATAGTGGAGATTTTGGTGAGAAGGCCATTATTACCCTGATACAAAGACCAATGACAGCATAAGAAAATTAAAAATCAGTATCATTTAGGAATATAGACATAAAAATCTTGAATAAAATACTAGCAGATCAAATCCAGCAATATATAAAAATGATTTTACACCATGACAAAGTGGAATTTATCTCAAGCATGCAATTGTGGTTTAACATTTGAAAATCAATTGTGTAATACACTATATCTATCAATAGAGTAAAGGACAAAATTCACATGATCATCTTAGTAGGCACAGCCAAATCATTTGGCAAAATCCATCACCCTTTGTTTAAAACACTCATCAAGCTGGGAATAGAGAAGATCTTCCTCCGCCTGGTAATGGGCATCTATGAAAATCTACGGTTGATACCATACTCTTAACATACTTTCTCACTAAGTACAAGAGTAAAACAAGGATGCTCACTTTTGCCATTTTTATTTACTATTCTAGCAGAGGTTCTAGCTAGAGTAATTAGTCAAGAACAAAAAAGGCATCCAAACTGGAAAGGAAAAAAGTAAGTGTATCTGTATTTGCAGATTATATGATAAATGATATTTATTTGTTCTCTATATATAATATACAGAAAATTCTAAGGAATAGACACACACCCAACATATTATTATACACACATACCATATTAGAACTGCATAAGTTCAGCAAGGTTCCAGGCTATAAGATCAATATAGAGAAATCAACTATTTCTATATCTTTGAACAAATAATTCAAAATGAAACTAAGAAAAGAATTTTATTTATAATAGCATTAGAACAAAATAGGATAAATTGAACCAAAGAAATGCAAAACTTACACTCCAAAGACTTAAATAATTGTTGAAAGAAATTAAAGAATAAGTAAATGGAAAGAAATCCCATGTTTATGGACTGGAAAAGTTAATATTAAGACGGAATTAGTCCTAAATTGATCTACAGATTGAATGCAATCCCTATCAGAATTTTAGGTAGCTTCTTTACGTAAATTGACAAGTGAATCTTGAAATTCATATGGATGTTCAAGGGACTTAGAATCACCAAAACAATCTTGAAAAATAACAGAGTTATAGGACTCACAGTTCTCAATTTGAAAACTTACTGCAAAGCTACAGTAATCAAGAAAGTAAAATACTGGTGTAAAAAGAGACATAGATCGATGGAATAGAGCTGAAGTTCCAGAAATAAACCCTCACATGTATGTATGGTCAGTTACCTTTCAGTGTGAAGGCCATTTAATAGGTAAAGAATAGTCTTTTTGGCCGGGTGCAGTGGCTCACGCCTGTAATCCCAGCATTTTGGGAGGCCGAGGCAGGCAGATCACGAGGTCAGGATGGAGACCATCCTGGCTAACACAGTGAAACCCCATCTCTACTAAAAAAATACAAAAAAATTAGCCGGGCGTGGTGGCGGGCGCCTGTAGTCCCAGCTACTCAGGAGGCTGAGGCAGGAGATGGCGTGAACCCAGGAGGCGGAGCTTGCAGTGAGCCGAGATTGCGTCACTGCACTCCAGCCTGGGCGACAGAGCGAGACTCCGTCTCAAAAAATAGTCTTTTCAACACATGTGCTGGGACAACAGGCTAGCAATAATAAAAAGAATGAAATTGGATACTTTCTCAAATCATACATAGAAATGAACTAAAAATGGATCATAGACCTAAATGTAAGAGCTAAAACTATAAAGCACTTAGAAGAAAACATAGGAATAAATCTTCATGACTCTGTGTTAGTTAGGCAAGGCCTTCAAAAAAAGCAACAAAAGCACAATCAAGAAAAAGTAGATAAGTTGGATTTAGTCAAAAGAAAAAACTTCTGAAATTTAAACCATCAAAAAAGTGAAAGGTCAATCGACAGATTAGGAGGAAATATTTGCAAATCATATCTTAAAAAGGATTTGTACCCAGACTATGTAAAGTACTCTTACAACTCAGTAAGAAAAAGGCAACCCATTTTTAAAATAAGCAAAGGCTGTAAATCAGTAGTTCTTCAAATAAAATGTTCAAATGGCCAAAAGTACATGAAAAATGCTCAATAGCACTAGCTATCAAGGATATGCAAATGAAAACCACAAGGAAATACCACTTCATACTTAGTAGGATGGCTATAATCAAAAAAAAAAATATCGAGTTAGTGAAGATGTGGAGAAAGTGGAACCCTCAGACACTGTCAATTAGAATATAAAATTGTGCAGCTCCTTTGGAAAACAGTTTCACAGCTCCTCAAAATGGCAAACCATATGAGTTACCATATGACAGCAGTTGCACTCACATATATACCTAAGAGAAATGATGTCCACATGAAAACTTGCACATGAATGTTCATAATAGCATTTGTATAATAGCCAAAAATACAGAAACAAATGTCCATCAATCTATGAATTGAGGGCTGAGCGCAGTGGCACACGCCTGTAATCCCAGCACTTTGGGAGGCTGAGGCTGGCAGATGACTTGAGGTCAGGAGTTTGAGACCAACCTGGCCAACATGGTGAAACCCCGTCTCTACTAAAAAATACAAAAATTAGCTGGGTGTGGTGGCACATGCCTGTAGTCCCAGCTACTTGGGAGGATGAGGCAGGAGAATCACTTGAACCCAGGGAGGCAGAGGTTGCAGTGAGCTGAGATTGTGCTGCTGCACTCCAGCCTGGGCAACAGAGCGAGACTCCATCTCAAAAACAAGAAAAAAAAAATTATGAATTGATAAATAAAGTATGGTATATCCATACAATGGAATTTCATTTGGCAGCAGAAAGCAGTGAAGTACTGATACATGTACAACACAGATGAATCTTGAAACCATTCTAGAAGAGAAACCAGTTATGAAGGAGCATAGATTGTATTATTCCATTTATATGAAATATTCAGAATAGGCAAATGTATAGAGACAGAAAGTAGATTAGTGGTTGCCTAGGGCTAAGGGGTTGAGGTGGGGTTTCTTTCTGGGATATGAACATGTTCTAAAATTGATAGTGATGATGGTTGCACAACTTCATGAATATACTAAAAACCATTGAATTGTGTACTTAAATGGGTGTAATGTTTGGTTTGAGACTTATCTCAATAATTGTGAAATTACAGCATAGTGTGAAGATTAACACTATTCAAAGTCTGTCATTTAGCAGGTGGAAGACCTAGGATGAAAACTCATAGCAGCCAGTATTTCCTGTTGTTATCATAACAGAGGACTTTGCTATTTTTTTTTTTTTTTTTTTTTTGGTTTAACACAAATGAACTATTACCAGTTGTCTTTATTTAGGGGCGGTGTTATACAATACAATATAATGAAATGTATAATGAAAAAGATAATCCGCCCACCTCAGCCTCCCAAAGTGCTGGGATTACAGGCATGAGCCACTACACCCAGCCGAATTACGGTCCTTCTAATTAGCACTAGACTCTGCTATATTTAACAGAAAATAACAGAGGCTGAAACAGGTAAAGATTATTCTCTTATATGAAGTTATTAGACTAGGCAAATCAGGCTAGCACTTTTGGAGGCCAAGGTGGGAGGATCACTTGGGACCAGGAGTTTGAGACCAGGCTGGGCAACATAGTGGGAGCCCATCTCTACAAAAAATAAAAATAAAAAATTAGCTAGATGTAGTGGCATGCCCCTGTAGTCTCAGCTACTTGAGGCCAAAGCAAGAGGATTGCTTGAGCCCAGGAAGTCAAGGCTGCAGTGAGTTGTGATTGCACCACTTCATTCCAGCCTGGGTGACGGAGTGAAAAACTGTCTAAAAAGTTATGAATTACACATGTTGTACACCATAAGTAAATACAATTTTTACTTACTGATTAAAAATAAGGCCAGACATGGTTGGCTCATGCTTGTAATTCCAGTGATTTGGAAGGCTGAGGCAGGAGGACCGCTTGAGGCCGAGTTCAAGACTAGTCTGGGCAACATAGCAAGACCCTATCTCTACAAAAATAAAATAAATTAGCCAATTGTGATGGTGCATGCCTGTAGTCGTAGCTATTTGGGAGGCTGAGCAGGGAGGATTGCTTGAGCCCAGGAGTTGAAGGTTACAACAATCAGCCACTGCACTCCAGCCTTGGCAACAGAATGAGATCCTGTCTCCAAAAATTAAGTAAGTACATTTTTAAAAAAAGAAAAAAAGTTATGTAGTAGACAGTCTAGTACTGCTAGACAACTCCTCTGTCATCAGGGATCCAGATTCCTTCTGTTGCACCTGTTTTTATGGCTGCTGGAGTACAAGCTATCACATCCCAGCCTCAGGCAGTAAGCCACCATATATTAGAAGAGAAAGGCAGAGTGACAGGTCTGCCTGTTTGAAGAGAGCAAGCAGGGAAAATATTTTTTAGTTGGGCACATTGCCACATAATTTTACTAGTAGTGGGGAGGTGATATTGGTTAAGCAAGGAGAAAATGCCACAACTCTGGAAAAAAAAAACTTTTTAAATAATTGGAACCGGGCACAGTGGCTCACGCCTGTAACCCCAGCACTTTGGGAGGCAGATTGCTTGAGCCCAGGAGTTTGAGACCAACCTGGGCAACCTGGTGAGACCCTGTCTCTACAAAGAATACAAAAATTAGCTGGGCCTGGTGGCATACATCTGTAGTCCCAGCTATTTGGGAGATTGAGGTGGGAGGATCACTTGAGCCTGGGAGATGAAGGTTGCAGTGAGCCATGATCACACCACTGCACTCCAGCCTGGGTAACAGAGTGAGATGTTGTCTCAAAAAAAAAAATAATAATAGTAATAATTGGAAAAAAACTTACTGTGTTCTTATTGTTAGATTCTGAAAAGAAATCATCTCTCCTGTCAGAGGAACAACAAGAAACAAGCACTTTAGTAGAAACCATCAGGCAGAGTATTCAGCACAATAATGTTCTTAAACCCATCAACCTACTTTCACAGCAAATGAAGCCAGGCATGAAAAGACAAAGGTAATAATCCAGTATTTTTTGCTTGCCACCACTCAGTCATTTCATGTTTTTAAAAAATTATCTTACTTTAAAAAAATATCTCTAGTTATCAAAGAAATACATACTCATTGCAAAACATCTGATTGTTTTAAGTGCTACACAGATATATGCATTCCTACTTGAACACGAACGCATAATAAAAGTGTCTGGGGGCTTGGCATGGTGGCTCACACCTGTAATCCCAGCACTTTGGGTGGCCAAAGCAGGAGGATTGCTTGAGCTCAGGAGTTTGAGACTGGACTGACAACATAGCAAGACCCCATCTCTACAAAAAATAATTTGGCAGGGGTGGTATGTGCCTGTGACCTCAGCTACTTGAGAGGGTAAGACAGGAGGATTTCTTGAGCCCAGGAGGTCAAGGTTACAGTCAGCTGTGATCACACTGCTGCACTGCCACCTGGGTGACAAGAGCAAAACCCTGTCTCAAAAAAAAAAGAGTAGAAATAGATTACGTTTTAAGAAGATCATTCATTGATCTAAAATGTACTGTCTTTTGGAAACATCACTGCTGTTTGCTGGAAACCTATAATTTTATTTATTAACATTGATAAACGTATGTACCACTTATTCAGAGCCTGTGATATCCGCACATCTTTTCTTTTGTTGGACATAAGAGAATATGGGAATAGGAGTAGCAACAATTTAGGAAAGGGATAGACAGTGAACTACAAAGGATATGGAGCTGTGCTCCTGTCACTATTGTCTGCTAATATGCTCAGATTGGTACTCATCCCCTCCTCAGCATAAGTGAATTTTGCAGTAGAAGCTTCAGAAAAGTGTGCGTAATCGCGTATATCAAATATTACCAATGTTTCCACGGTCCTCTTCAAGTTTCTTAGGTCATGGCATCTTTGAAGATAATCTCAGAAGTGACAGGGCAAGAATTGATAATGAAAATGGATGGATCCATTTTTACTATCAATAGTTGAGGTAGAGATGACCTTCTTCACAGTCTGTAATATGAGTAGCTTGCTTCAAGCATCTGTAGTTTAAGGACAGGAATGTAATATTAGAAATGTCATATTATGGCTTCTGAAGCTTCTAAAGAAAGCGATACGAAGTGTCACTAGAATCAGCATTACCTCCTATTTTTTTTCTCTGTACATCAGTGCATTTCTTAAGTTTTCCTCTCATCTTTAACAACTGAGTCATGAAGCTCACTTTTAGTGTTTCATTTGTGACATTTTAATGCTCACAAACCAAATAAAGGTGAACTGTCCTTTGCTACTGGGTTAAATAGTAAAGAGACCACACCACCTTTTACATTGTTTGTGTCAAGGGTTTTAGACCCCTAACTTACTTAGAAATTAATCTGTTACTTTGTCAAGTGACAAAAGATGAGAGAAGACTCTGCTTTTGTAAATTTTAATTAGAAATTAGAGTTAAAACAGTTATGTATTGTTGAAATGTAATAAAGTTAAGCCATTTTTAATTGTTAGTAGTGTGAAGCTTTATGCCCATTAACTATGTTTTAACTTTAATTTGGAATAGAAACCTGCAGGAAGTTACAAAAATGGTACAGAATTCAATGTAGCCTCACGCAGCTTCCTCCAAATGTGACACCTCATATAACTAACTGTCATGTAATATTAAAACCAGGACATTGACATAGGTATATTACTGTTAACTAGATGACAGAACTTAATGTCTTCACCATTAAAAAAAGACATCTGTGTTTTTATGCTATTTGCCCATTAACTTTTAAAACATATTTGTTTTATAGGAGTTTATACAGAGAAATCCTCTTCTTATCATTAGTGTCTCTAGGAAGAGAGAATATTGATATTGGTAAGTTGGTTAATAAAAGATTATGAAAGGAAGTTTTATATTTTATTTTCAAAAGTAATTTTTAAAAATGTAGCCAGTATGTATAAAAGACTTAAAAGATTTCTACTTCTAAATATGTAGTTCAGATACATATAATTTGACTCAATACCAATTTGAAATGAACAGCTATTGTCTTTCTTAACAAATTACAACTTCATTTTTGAAAATTTCTTTCAGAGGCATTTGACAATGAATATGGAATTGCATACAATAGTCTGTCTTCAGAGATTCTTGAAAAGTTGCAGAAAATTGATGCTCCACCAAGTGCCAGTGTCGAGTGGTGCAGGAAGTGTTTTGGAGCACCTCTCATTTAAATAGAGATTCACTAGAATTTTGACACACAAGCCTTGGGGATTAGATTTAATCTGGAAACATTCAAGGGTTTGTTTTCCAAATCGTAAGAACTGGTGAATACGGAATTGAAGTAACTCTTGGGGACAATATATAATGAATTATGATTCATATTGCATCATCTTGAAATATGAAATGCCATTTAAATGTCCCAGGGCTTATTAACATTGAAGATTTTCAACTCCTGAACTGCTTTTCTGCCTCTGTGGAAAACTACTTTGGGATTCTTCAGTATTTGTAGTAGTTTGATAGAAATAATGAGGAACCATATTCATTCTAGGCATTGTTTATATTTGAAGTTACTGAGTTTGAGGAATGGCAAATTAAATTTGCCTAACCCCCAAAACAAATGAAATATCTCAATTATAAAAGCAACATTGCCGGGCACGGTGGCTCAGGCCTGTAATCCCAGCACTTTGGGAGGCTGAGCAAGGTGGGTGGATCACTTGAGGCCAGGAGTTCGAGACCAGCCTGGCCAACATGGTGAGACCCTGTCTCTACTAAAAATACAAAAATTAGTCAGGCGCACCACTGTAGTCCCAGCTACTCAGGCTGAGGCAGGAGAATCGCTTGAACCGAGGCAGAGGCTACAGTGAACGGAGATCACGCCACTGCAACTCCAGTTTGGGTGACAGAGACTGTCTCAAAAAAAAAAAAAAAAAAAAAAGAGCAACATATTTGTGTAAGTGTGTATATGTGTAGGGCTGTGTAGGTATGTGTATATACAGCCATATTTTAAGTGTATATTTATTAAAATAGATTGCATGTTGCAATACAATTTTCTGAAAGGGGTCTCATTGACTATTAAATAAATGACTACTAGTAAACTTGTCTGTAGTCATTAATCTTAAAATTACCTGAAAATCTGATGATAGCTGCCTTCCCTAACTTTAATGTATTAGGTTGGCACAAAAGTAATTGTGGTTTTTGCCACTATTAATGGCAAAAACCGCAATTATTTTTGTACCAACATAATACACCTTTCATATTATGTATTATCTTGCTTAATGGGTTTTATCTTGATTATCCAGTTACTTCCATCCTCTTCCCAATATGTTAATTTGCAATAGTTTTAAAATGGGAACAAATGAATCAATCATCAGAGAGTTAAAATGAAATTAAATCAGCTGCCTAATAATCTATGAAATTCATTGGAACATGCTGAAAATGCTAAAGTGTATGTCACTGAACATGAAATCTTTTTTCAGGCACATACATTGTTGGTATTGATCGCTTTTTAAAACCTGTGGGATAAACTTGCACTGCACACAGTTTTATTCTTGTATAATAGATTTGTATGCTTGTGAGTAAAAATGTGCATTTGTAAATACTGTGTTTTTAGGTTGAATCAATTGTCTTAAAACTGTAAATTTATTAAACTTGTTGCCAGTAGGTTTAAGAAAATCATGATCTCACATGCCTCACTTTGACATTTATCATGCCTTTAATTAAAAATATCCCTTAGTAACAGTAAGTTTGCCTTAACTCTGCATGGTTTAAAAAGCCAGTGGTTTTGTGTGTGTTTACAGTAATTATGCAGATAACTAAATGAGTTGTCACAGTAAAATTACTTCCATATGGTACAGTAACAACCTAACTCCCTTCTACCTGATGTAACCATTTACAAATTATAGTTATTGTACCAGTCTTTCAACATTTCAGGGTTAATCTGACCTATGCAGAATTCTAGTGTGAATTTATTGTGAAAATGCTAAATGAAACAACTTGTCAGAAATTATGTACAATTTTCATTACCTTCAAAATGGATCTTTTGCACTGTCTGAGAGTATATATTTTTGCAACTCAAGACTTGGTACTAGTTTTAATACTTAACACTTACTGACCCAACAGAAGTTTGGAATCACCTTGCATATAAAAACTAAGGTTGAATAAAATGAAAAATTCTTGTTTGTTGTTTTCTGTTATATTAAGCCTCCTGAAATCTGTAATCTTTAGAATTCCAATATTTTGTTTTTTCCATTTCTTCACTGGAGTCTTCGTAACTTGAACTAAATTTTCACTTACTGAAGCGCTTCCCATTAAAAAAAATATGTAAAGATCTCTACCTTGAAAACTTTAGTCTGCTGCTGCCATTTAGATATTGGGACTGATTTCTTGTTACAAATTTTTAAAGGCTTTTTCCAATACCCACCACAGAGAGGGTACCACTAAAAATTTGTAAGACAAAAACAATACTATGGAAAGATTTAGAAGTACCTGGAATGACTTGTAGCACTGTATGCAACTTTAATCCTGATAACTTCTAAAAGCAATCTTTCAAATTAGTCCAGATTACTTAGCAGTACCTTATATTGGTTTGGGGTTTGATGGCGATGTTTTTTTCTTCCAACGAATGAATTGTATAGGTTGATCACAACCTGCATAGTTAATGACACGTCAGAATGACTTGCCTGTGTCTCTGGAGAACTGGGTATGGTGGCTCACGCCTGTAGTAATCCCAACACTTTGGGATGCCAAGGCAGGCGGATCACTTGAGCCCAGTTCAAGAGTAGCCTGAGTAACATAGCACAACTCTACAAAAAGTACAAAAACTAGCCGCAGTGCACACCTGTAGTCCCCAGGAGGTCAAGGCTGCAGTGAGCCATACCACTGCTCACCATCCAGGGCATAGGAGTGAAACCCTGTGTCAAAGAAAAAAAAAATGTCTAAGGAGAAACAGACTGTCCTTATTTTGTGGCTGCACTCAATTTTCAGAAAGCAGGGCGGTTCTCATGTTTTGTGCATCATGATCAAACAAGAACTGGTTAATACAAAACTTTGGAGCATACACTGGACTCACTTTGTGGCTTTTAAGTTCCTCTCTGTGGTTGTTTCAGTCCTTTTAGCTTTGGGCAAAATGCTAAATTTCTCCTCTTTGCTTTTTTTTTTTTTTTTGAGATGGAGTCTTGCTCTGCCGCCCTGGCTGGAGTACAACAGTGTGATCGGCCAGGCGCGATGGCTCACGCCTGTAATCCCAGCATTTTGGGAGGCCGAGGTGGGTGGATCACCTGAGGCCAGTTTGATACCAGCCTGAGCAACATGGTGAAACCCTGACTCTACTAAAAATACAAAAATTAGCTGGGTGTGGTGGCGCATGCCTATAATCCCAGCTATTTGGGAGGCTGAGGAAGGAGACTCGCTTGAACCCAGGCGGCGGAGGTTGTAGTGAGCTGAGATCTTGCCATTGCACTCAAGCCTGGACGTCAAGACTGACACTCCATCTCAAAGATAAAAAAAAAAAAAAAAAGTGTGATCCTGGCTCACTGAAACCTCAACCTCCCTGGTTCAAGCGATTCTCCTGCCTCAGCCTTCCAAGTAGCTGGGATTACAGGCGCCAGTGGCTAATTGTCTTGTATTTTAGTAGATGGGGTTTCACCATGTTGGCCAGGCTGGTCTCGAACTCCTGACCTCAGGTGATCCAGCTGCCTTGCCCTCCCCACCTGGCTATCCCCTTTGCCTTTTAAGTTCTGCATACTATTATTAATTGCCAGCTAAGATTCTTTTCTTTTCATGTTATGTAGCTTTTTAACACCATGTAGTAAGAGGAATAAAGAATCTTAGTAGGTGTCGAGGGACTGGCATTAACTGGCCTCACACCTGGGAGCTTTTTAGTAATGTAAAAATGTGGGTCCCCACTCCTCAATCACTATCTACGCCTTAACCAGATCCCTAGGTGATTCACATGTACATTTAACATTTAGAATTCTGCTCTGTAAAGCTATTACAGTAGTGCCAACAAAGAGCTTGCATTACTTCAACCTTAAAGCCTAATGTGTCTTCTTCTAAAGATCCTAATGTTGGCAGAATAGGCTAGTTAGCATAGAAACTATTTATTAGAAAAAAATATATACTTTGTGCATTTTTCACTGATCCAAGAATGTTTTTAGTCACTTCCTTTTCAGTGTGTGAAACAGCCTAACAATTCACTGGAGTTGAAAAGCTTTGTTAAAGCAATTTGAAATGGTTTAAAAGCCTTTGTTTTAAGATGGCAGCCACTAAAACTATGCCTTAAAAGTTACCTTTTAAAAAAGAAGACATGTTCCTCTTCACAAGGTCAATTTTCATGTGTATAGTGCTTAAAAAAGATTAATAGTCCCATCATTTCCCCTAAGTTCCATGCCATTCTGAAGAGGCAGATGTCTTATGCTCAGAATCCCTTCCTGTGCCACCCATCCCCCAAAAGGAGCCCCTGTACATTGACCTTGTCTTCCACTACCACACAGTAGGTCTGATTTTATCCACCATTGGATTACCATATATACATATCCCCATTTTCTATGACCTAACTTTCCCTCTCTTTATGTAGTTTTCTATCAGCAATGAAAAGTCAACAGAGATCCGAGTCTGATCTTATTTATTTGTTACTCAAAAAATCTTATTTCTGACTGGATTCAGACTTAGAAGTAGAAGCTCGCAGAGAGGAAAGTCTGCGTCTCTTCGCAATTTGTTCCTGGCGCTTCTCCTTAGCCTCCTAAACAAAACAAAACAGCATATAGTTAAGGCCTTTCTGGGGTAAAGATGCAAATCCAAAGCCAGGTCAAACTCCTCACACCCCCTCAAATCATCTTAGACTAACCTTCATTCTCTTGGCCAAAAGTTTAGCATATTCTGCAGCCTCTTCCTTATTTTTCTTAGTACGCTGCTTCTTCAGAGCAATACGCCGCCGTTTGTGCTGCAGGACACGTGGAGTAACAAGACGCTGAATCTTGGGTGCTTTGGTCCTAGGTTTCTTACCTAAAAATTCAAAGGACTCAATCATTTCAGTACTTGTTTTGTTAGAATCCACATCTACTTTAAAAACATCAGAAATAAACATAAGCTTCATTAACAGCATCTATGAAAACCTGTATTGAGGCCTTTAAAATCAAATCAGAACTATTCTAAAATGCTTTTTGCCCCCACACGGAAATCTAGAAGATCGGTCAAATATTATAAAAATATAAGGAAAACCAAGTCCTGAAAAATAACCAGGCTTTTACTACCTTCCAGTTTTACTAAAATACAGTGGCATTATGTTAATATATGACTGTGCATATCCTACAGATGAAACAGAAGTTTAAAGCAACTTCTTTTGTAAGCCAAAAAATAATTACGGGCTAGATGTGGTGGCTCACACCCGCAATCCCAGCACTTTAGGAGGCCAAGGTGGGAGGATCACTTGAGCTCAAGGGTTCAAGACAAGCCTGGGCAACATAGTGTGACCTCGTCTCTTAAAAAATATTAATAATTTAGAACATCTGATATAAAATTACAAAGAGTGTGGTGGTGAGATAATAGTCCCAGAATTCTCAAGCATGTGACTCTTAAACCAGATAGCAATGGCCTTAAAGTCAAGTTATTTTTGGATATTGTATACATCAAAGATTCACAGGCAGATTTTCAACATTACTGCACTCTACAAGGCACTGGATATAATAAGCAAGGATTAATACCAACTGGGTATGCTGGCCACCCCCAAATATTTTTTGTAAAAACTCCAAGTGAATAGTGCTAAGACCTTCCAAAGGCACATACTTATCTTCTGATATGCACACAAAATGATAGAGAAATTACCAAAATTAAGCAAGCCCTAACTGCATAATCCCTCCTACCTTCTTTATTTAAGGGCTTTCTTACAACATACTGGCGGACATCATCTTCTTTAGAGAGATTGAAAAGTTTGCGGATTCTGCTAGCTCTTTTGGGGCCCAGGCGGCGAGGCACTGTAGTATCAGTCAGTCCAGGAATATCCTTCTCTCCTTAGAAGAGACAATTGAAGGGATTTTAATTCAACAACTTAAGAATCCTAAATCAGAATGTTTAATGTTTAATTGATGGTAAAGAAACAAATCCATTGGTCTGTAGGTTTGGATACTGCAAATGAATAAGCATTTGGACAACTGGCTTTAAATCAATTTCAACAAAAATTGAATACAAGTAACCCTCACCTTTTTTTACAATAACCAAGTTGAGAACGCTCAGATTTGCATCTACAATGCAACCACGAACTGATTTTCTCTTTCTTTCTCCGGTTCTCCTTGGTCTGTAACAGGAATGCCCCTTACTCAGTAGCAGGCGGACACGGCCATGGGTCAAGACACCCTGCTTCATGGGGAAACCTTGTTTGTCGTTTCCACCACTGATTCGGACCACATAACCCTGCAAGAGCATACAATGAATGACACATTTACTATTTCTATTCCAAAATTATACATTACAGGACTGTGACCTCTGTGAACCACACCTATATGAGAAAGTATAATTATGAAAACCAATTTGAACTTAAGCACGTTTTCTCTGATCAGTAAGTTTTGTCTATATTCCCTACTTGTCAAGTTCAATTATCAAATGTCTTTCAAGTCGCATTTCTAACTGATGTTTTATTAGAGATAACAGCACTAAGAAGATAAAATAATCAAACAGCAACAAATCAGATACAACCCTTCTTGGCACTTTGGGGATTAGGAGTACAGCTATGTGACATATTGCCAAATGCATGATGCAGGGCAAGAATTATGTTGATGTAAACTTTACGTATATTTTATGGCTTACTCTACATCCCCCCCCTCCAAGGTAATACCTCTACTTTATACAGTGGCATTCAGAAGCAACTTAACAAAGGTCAGAAGCCAGAACCCGGAGTCTGAACCCCATTCCAAATACCAGTTACCAATGGCGTTTACCGTCCCTGACTTAAACAGCTGCAACAATTTCATCGTCAACTTTTACCTTCCATTCTTCACCCAGAGCGTCAGCAGCAACTTCTGTGGCCATACGCTTCTCATAAAAAGTACGAAGTTTGCGTTCATCGTCCACTTCAATGAGTTTCTGGCAGCCAGTGGCTGGGAAGGAGATGTTCAGCTAAGGATTAAAAGCGGGGGGAAATAGTTTAAGAAACTATCTACACAGGTAATTGTAGAGCCATCTACAAAGTTAATTCCACTGCAAAAAGCCTTTCATGTTGCCTCCACACAAGCAGGAAATATAAGATGCCGACTGTACTCACTAAAAGCACGTGAAAGCAGAGTAGCAGTCAAGAAGCGCCGCACTCAGGAGGACGTTTTCCCCTCAAGCCCCGCGGAATGACTCTGGGGGCGAGGGCACTCCGCAGCCGTTCACCCTCCCGAAGCAAGAAAGCCGGGGTCAAGAGCCGCACCACAGGCCTGCCGCAAACTGGGCAACACGCCGCATCCGTCCCGGCTGGGCGCGGGGACGCCACCATGGCGCTCCCGGCCCGCCGCGGCTCCAGCCGCAATCGCCTGCCATCCGCTCGGCCAAAAAGCTCCATGCCCCAGAAAGGCGAGCCTTCTCCTACTTGAGACCCTTCTCCACCTAAAGCCAGGATCCTGGAGTGCTGGAACGGAGGCAATGCCGCGTTCTGGGACTCGATTCACGATCCCCAAACCCAGTCTAACACTCGCCACCACTACCTACCTTCATCTTGAAGCAGCTGAACGCCTCCGAGGCGCCACGAAAAAGAGGACCAACTTCCGCTTAGCGCAGGTCACATAGGCGCTTTCAGTTCTCGCGAGATGAGCAGAAGTACCGGGTAGCGGAAGTGAGCATGGGTGGGCGGCACTTCCGGGGTCGAGATTAATCAGGGCCTGGGAGGTGAAGTCGGTTGGGTGTGGGTGTAAGGTGGTGCCAGTAGTGGTCGTCTGGTAAGGCGAGCCCGCGTGTAATTCTGAGGGCTAGCCCGTTCCCTGTCTGGTCGTTTCCACGTTGCCTGGATTTTGCAGCTGGGCGCCAGTGGAGCCCCACTTCTGTCCCGGACACTTTGCATCTGACGGTACCAAAATAGGAGGGCAAGGCCGGGCGCGGTGGCTCACGCTTGTAATCCCCGCACTTTGGGAGGCCGAGGCGGGCGGATCATCTTAGGTCAGGAGTTCGAGACCAGCCTGGCCAACATGGCGAAACTCCGTCTCTAATAAAAACAGATAAATTAGCCAGGCGTGGTGGGGGGCGACTGTAGTCCCAGTTACTAGGGAGGCTGAGACACGACAATCGCTTGAGCCCGAGAGACAGAGGTTGCAGTGAGCCCAGATCGTACCACTGCACTGCAGCCCAGGCGACAGAGAGACTCCGCCTCAAAAAAAAAAAGTTCGAGTTCGAGACCAAGTAAACAATAATTTTTACTTTCTAAAATTATCACATACCATCTTCCCACTTTAGTGTCACGGAGGTTTGAGTTTAGGACTGTTTTACGACCGAAGTTGAACGATTCTACTGAATCCTCTTTGATCATCTCGCATTAATTCATGGAATCTTGGTGAAATGATGCTTTTTAAAATCTGAGTACTGTATGTAATTTTTTTGTTGAGGTGAAATTGACAGAACCAGTCATTTTAAAGTGAACAATTCAGTGGCATTTAGTACACTCACAATGCTGTACAACCACCATCTCTATCGATATAGTTCCAAAATATTTTCATCATCCTAAAAGAAAACCCTGTACCCTGTTAAGCAGTTGCTCCCCCTTCCCCATTTCCACCAGGTCCTGGCAACCACCAATCTGTGTTCTGTCTCAGTTGATGTACCTATTTCATAAAAATGGAATCATACAATATTGACCTTTTGTGTCTGTCTTCTAATCTTTTGAGTCGTAGCATGTATCAGTACTTCACTCCTTTTACGGCTCAATATTCTAGTGTAGATATAGACTGCAGTTTGTTTATCCATTCATCCATAATAGACATTTGGGTTGTTTCTGCCTTTTAACTATTGTAAATAGTTCTTCTACGTTTGAGTACTTGTTTTAAATTAGTTTAGGTATATACCTAAGAGTGAAATTGCTGGATCATATAGTAATTCTATTCTCAACTCAGGGAGAAACTGAAACTGTATTCCACAGCAGCTGAACCATTTTACATTCCCACCAGCAATGTATGAGGACCGCACTTTATCAAAATCATGGCCAACACTTGTTATTTTTTTAATTTTTTAAAAATTTATTGTAGGGACAGGGTCTTGCTTTGTTGCTCAAAGCGAGATCCTGTTGGTCTGGAACTCTTGGCCTCCAGCATCCTCCTGTCTCAGCTTCTGGAGTAGCTGAGACTCATTGTGGTTTTGATTTGCATTTCCCTAATGACTAATGATGTTGAGCATGTTTTAATGTGTTTGTTGGCCATTTGTATATCTTCTTTAGAGAAATGTCTGTACAAGCTCTTAGCTCCCCCTGTTTTTTTCGCCCTAATTATTTTTATTGAAGTAGTGGGAGTAAATTAATGTGAGGCGAAGAGAAAGTCTAAAACTATGGGCTAGGTTTTTTTGTTTGTTTTTCCTTTTAAAAATATTTTAGGGTGGCCAAACGCAGTGGCTGACACTGGTAATCCAAACGCTTTAGGACGCTGAGATGGGAGGATCTCCTGAGGCCAGGAGTTTGAGATCAGCCTGGGCAAACATAATGACACCTTGTCTCATTTAAAAAAAAAATTTAATGCATTTTTAATTGTGGTTAAAAAATACATAACACAAAATGTATCATCTAAACCGTTTTGAAGTGTACACTTCAGTAATGTTAAATATATTAACATTGTTGTAAAATAGATCTCCAGAACTTTTTCATCTTGCAAAACGGGAACTTCATACTCATTAAACAACTCCTTTCCCCCTACCCACAACTTTTGGTAATCATTCTACTTTCTGTTTCTATGATTTTGACTAAGTATCTCATATAAATGGAATCAAACAGTAGTTGTCTTTTTGTGACTGGCTTATGTCATTTAACATAATGTTATCAAAGTTCATCCATGTTATAGCATGTGACAGGATTTCCTTCTCTTTTAAGATGAATAATACTCTGTTGCACGTATATACTACATTTTGTTTAACCATTCATCTGTCATTGGACATTTTGGTTGTTTCCACTTCTTGGCTATTGTAAATAATGCTGATATGAACATGGGTGTGCAAATGTCTCTTAGAGACAGACCTTGTTTTCAATTCTTTTGGCTATCTATCCAGAAGTGGGACTGCTGGATCATATGATAGTTCTATTTTGAATTTTTTGAGGAACCTGTATACTGTTTTACATATGGCTGTACCAATTTACAATCCCACCAACAGTACACAAGGGTTCTTTGCCTTTTTTTTTTTTTTTGAGACGGAGTCTTGCTCTGTCGCCCAGGCTGGAGTGCAATGGCACGATCTCGGCTCACTGCAACCTCTGCCTCCCGGGTTCAAGCGATTCTCCCACCTCAGCCTCCTGAGTAGCTGGGTTTACAGGTGGGTGCCACCATGCCCGGCTAATTTTTGTATTTTTAGTAGAGACGGGGTTTCACCATGTTGGCCAGGATGGTCTCAAACTCCTGACCTCAAATGATCCTTCTGCCTTGGCCTCCGAAAGTGCTGGGATTACAGGTGTGAGCCACTGCACCTGCCCCACACTCTTAATACAACAGAATATTTAATTACATCAGTTTCCCATCAACCTACCAAAGTAATTTAATAATTACATTGGCCATTTCCACTGATTGGCAGGAGTCTCCCATGGTTTCCACTGCATCATTTCTCTTGCCAGACTTAGCTCATTTTTAGCCTGCAGAATCACCTCTTCTATTTGACCACCTTGAAGTTGGTCTTCTGATTTTTTTTTTATTTAATTAATTAATTAATTAATTTTTGAGGCAGAGTCTCACTCTGTTTCCCAGGCTGAAGTGCAGTAGCATGATCTCGGCTCACTGCAACCTGGGTTCAAGCGATTCTCTTGCCTCAGCCTCCCAAGTAGCTGGGACTACAGGCATGCACCACCATGCCCAGCTAATTTTTGTATTTTTAGTAGAGACGGGGTTTCGGCATGTTGGCCAGGCTGGTCTCAAACTCCTGACCTCAGATGATCCGCCTGCTTTGGCCTCCCAATGTGCTGGGATTACAGGAGTGAGCCACTGCGCCCAGCTGGTCTTCTAATTTTTTAACATCTGGTTCCGCTTTAACCATAGCCAGCTTCTCATTTGTAATCTGTTCTGTATACTTTCTATATGCTGCATTTTTACGGATTTGTTCAACAACATAAAAAATCTTTGTGTACAATATTCTTAGCCTCTCTTGTGGACTCTCGCATACAGCCAATCCCACAAGGCCAGTGGTCTTCTTCAGCACACCTGTCATGACTCTGGCTAATTAAGAAAAAAAAAAAAAAAGATTTATGTGTGTGTGTGTAGAGATAAGGGTTCCATATGTTGCCCAGGCTGGTCTTGAATTCCTGGCCTCAAGTGATCCTCCTGCCTCAGCCTCCCAAAGCATTTGTCCATTTTAAAATCGGGTTGTTTGTCTCATTGTTATTGAATTGTAAGAGTTTTTAACATATATTCAGGACACTGAACTCTTATTAGATATGTGATGTGCAAATATTTTCTCCCATTCTGTAGCCTTTTCACTTTTTTAATAATGTTAAAGTTTTTAATTTTGAAGCCCAATTTATATAATTTAAAAATTGTTGTAGATCATGCTTTTGGTTTCATTTAAAAATACATTGCCAAATCCAGTGTCATAAAGTTTACCCTTATGTTTTAAAATCTAATCTTAAAGACTTACCCTATGTTATGGTCTTAGTTTTTGTATTTAGGTTATTGATCCATTTTGAGTTTATTTTTAAATAATGATGTGAGGTTGGGACTCCAGCTTAATTATTTTGCAGGTAGATGTCCAGTTGTTCAAGCACTATTTTTTGAAGACTATTCTTCCCCCATCGAATGGTCTTGACACTCTTGTTGAAAATTAATTGCCATAGATGTATAGGTTTATTTCTGGACTCTCACTTCTATTTCCTTATGCCAGTGCTATAGCTTTGTAGCAAGCATCAAAATAAGGAAGTAAGAGTACTCCAACTTTGTTTTTTTTCAAGATAGGTTTAGTTCTTAAGGATCCTTTCAATTGCACATGAATTTTAGGATCAGCTTGTTCATTTATGCAAAACATGCCATTGGAATTTTGATGGGGATTGCATTTAATCGTAGCTCAATTTATGGAGTACTGCCATCTTTATAATATTAAGTCTTCCGACTCATCAACACAAAATGTCTTCTCATTTGGTTATGTGCTGCATAACAAAGTTTTGGTCAATTACAGACCACACATACAGCATTGGTCCCATATGATAGGGAACTGGAAAATTCCCATCACCTAGTGACACCTTGATGATCCTGACCCCATCTAGGCCTAGATTAATGTGTGTGTCTTAGTTTTTGACAAAAATGTTTTTAAAAAATTTTTTTAAATAGTAAAGTCTATGGGATTAAGATACAAAGAAAAAATATTTTTGTATAGCTGTACAAATGTATATGTCTTAAGCTAATTGTTATTACAAAAGAGTCAAAAAGTTTTTTAAAATTAAAGGTTAATAAAGTTAAAAAGTTAGAATAAGCTAAGGTTAATTTGTTATTGAAACAAAACATTTTTTGTAAATTTAGTGGAGTTTAGGGATACACTGTTTATGAAGTGTACAGTAGTATAGAGTAATGTTCTAGGCCTTCACATTCGTTCACCACTCACTGGCTCACCACTCACTCACTTACAGCAACTTCTGGTGCTACAAATGTTAAATGCCTTACACAGTTGTACTATTTTAAATCTTTTATACCATTTTTTAAAACTGTATGTTTTCTATGTTTAGATAGACAAATACCATTGTGTTACAATTGCCTGCAGTATTCAGCATAGTAATATACTGTACAGGTTTAGCCTAGGAGCAAGAGGTTATGCCATAGACCCCAGGTGTGTAGTAGGCTATATGCTATTTAGGTTTGTATGAGTACACTCTATGATATCCACACAACGATGAAATCATGTAACAATGCATTTCTCAGAATATGGCTTCCTGTCATTAAGTGATGCATAACTGTATTTAGGTCTTTGCTTTCTTTCAGCAATGTTTTGGTTTTCAGTGTGCAAGTCTTTCACCTCGTTGATTAATATTATTCCTAGGTATTTTATTCTTTTGCATTCTATTGTAAGTGAAACTGTTTTCTTAATTTCCTTTTCAGATTGTTTGTTGCTGGTATATAGAAATAACTGATTTTAGCATGTTGATTGTAATTCTAAAACTTTGCTAAATTTACTAGCTCTAATAATTTTCTTATGGGTTCTTTGGGATTTCGTACATATAGGATCATGTCATCTGAAAATGAAGATAATTTTACTTGTTTCTCTCCAATTAGTATGCCCTTTATCTTTAGTTATTTGTCTTGCCTAGTGGTTCTGGCTAGAACTTCCATTACAACATCGATATTGAAGACATGTAGCAGAGAATGCTTATTCTTAGGAGATGCATGCTGAAGTATTTATAGGAGAAATGTCATGGTATTTGTGATTTCTTTTCTTTTCTTTTCTTTTCTTTTCTTTTCTTTTCTTTTCTTTTCTTTGAGACGGAGTCTTGCTCTGTCGTGCAGGCTGGAGTGCAGTTGTGCTATCTCGGTTCACTGCAACCTCCGCCTCCCAGGTTGAAGCGATTCTCCTGCCTCAGCCTACCAAGTAGCTAAGATTATAGGCGTGCAGCACCACTTCTGGCTAATTTTTTTGTATTTTTAGTAGAGACGGGGTTTCAACATGTTGGCCAGGCTGGTCTTGAACTCCTGACCTCAGGTGATCTGCCCACCTTGGCCTCCCAAAGTGCTGGGATTACAGGAGTAAGTCGCCAAGCGCAGCCATGATTTATCTTCTTTTTTTAACTTTTTTTTTTTTTTCCGAGACAGAGTTTCACTCTTGTTGCCCAGACTGGAGTGCAGTGGCACGATCTTGGCTCACCACAACCTCTGCCTCCTGGGTTCAAGCAATTCTCCTGCCTCAGCCTCCCCAGTAGCCAGGATTACAGGCATGTACCACCACGCCTGGCTAATTTTGTATTTTTAGTAGAGACAGGGTTTCTCCATGTTGGTCAGGCTGGTCTTGAACTCCTGACCTCAGGTGATCCTCCCGCCTCAGCCTCCCCAAATGCTGAGATTACAGGTGTAAGCTACTGCAGCTGGCCTGTCGTTTATTTTCAAATGGTTCCAGAGAAAAAGTGTATATGGAAAGAGAATGTGAAAGCAAATAGTGGGGTGGGTGCGGTGGCTTACACCTATAATCCCAGCACTTTGGGAAGGTGAGGCAGGCAGATCACCTGAGGTCAAGAGTTGGAGACCAGCATGACCAACATGGAGAAACCCCATCTCTACTAAAAATACAAAATTAGCCAGGTGTGGTGGCACATGCCTATAATCCCGGATACTCAGGAGACTGAGGCAGGAGAATCGCTTGAACCCAGGAGGCAGAGGTTGCAGTGAGCCGAGATCGCACCATTGCACTCCAGCCTGGGCAACAAGAGTGAAACTCCTTCTCCAAAAAAAAGCAAATAGGAAAAACATTAATGAATTGTGAATTTTGTGAAGGGTATAAGCTGTCCATTGTATTATTCTTTCAACTTTTCTTTGGATCTGAAATTTTTGAAAGTAAAAACTAAGAAATAAAGATTTAAGAGGTGGACTGGATAGAACTTTTTAACTAATAAGAAGTAGGAATGGAGGGAGAATGCAAAATTCAGAATGACAACTGGATTTCTGGCTTGTCATGGGGGTGCTGTCAGTGATGTAAGGAAGAGAGGCATGCAGCGAGCGATGACAGTGCTGCTTTGGACACACTGAATGTGAAGTGTCGATGTGATAAGAGGAGATGTCCAGTAGACTCTTGGGTATATAGATTTGATTTGTTTTGTTTTGTTTTGTTTTTGAGATGGAGTCTCGCTCTGTTGCCCAGGCTAGAGTGCAGTGGCACGATCTCGGCTCACTGCAACCTCCGCTTCCCAGGTTCAAGCTATTCTCATGTCTCAGCCTCCCCAGTAGCTGGGATTACAGGCGCCTGCCACCGCGCCTGGCTAATTTTTGTATTTTTAGTAGAGACGGGTTTTTGCCATGTTGGTCAGGTTGGTTTCTAACTCCCGACCACAAGTGATCCGCCCATCTTGGCCTCCCGAAGTGCCGGGATTACAGGCGTGAGCCACCGCGCCCGGCCAGGTATATAGATTTGAAAGCTCAGTGTTGACACGGTGAGAAAGGTGGGCTCTGAGTAAGGGCCTGTATTAGTTTGCAAGGGTTGCCATAACAATATACCACAGACTGGGTGGGTTAACCAACAGAAATTTATTTATTTATTTATTTATTTATTTGTTTGTTTTTGAGATGGAGTCTCACTCTGTCACCCAGGCTGGAATGCATTGGTGCAATCTCGGCTCACTGCAACCTCCGCCTCCTGGGTTCAAGCAATTCTCCTGCCTCAGCCTCCCAAGTAGCTGGGACTACAGGCATGTGCCACCATGCCCAGCTAATTTTTGTATTTTTTAGTAGAGACGGGGTTTCACCTTCACCATGTTGGCCAGGCTGCTCTTGAACTCTTGACCTCAAGTGATCTGCCCCCCTCGGCCTCCCAAAGTGCTGGGATTACAGACGTGAGCCCCCTCGCCCGGCCAGAAATTAATTTTCTTAAAATTCTGGCCTCCCTCCCTCCCTCCCTCCCTCCCTCCTTTCTTTCTTTCTTTCCTTCTTTCCTTCTTTCCTTCTTTCCTTCTTTCCTTCTTTCCTTCTTTCCTTCTTTCCTTCTTTCTTTCTTTCTTTCTTTCTTTCTGTCTGTCTGTCTGTCTGTCTGTCTGTCTCGCCCAGGCTACAATCTACTCGGCTTGCTGCTGCCCGCGCCGCGGACTGCCTGGGACTGCCGGCGCGCCCCACCGCTGCCTGCCTTTTCTCCTTTGGATGCAGGCACGCGTTCGCCATCTTGGCCACGCTGCTCGCCAGCTCCTGACGCCGAGTGCTCTGCCCGCCTCAGCCTCCCGAGGTACTGGGACTACAGACGGAGTCTCGCTCACCCAGTGCTCGGTGTTGCCCGGGCTGGAGTGCGGTGGCGTGGTCTGGCCTCGCGACAGCCTCTACCCCCCGGCCGCCTGCCTTGGCCTGCCAGGGTGCTGGGATTGCAGCCCCTGCCCGGCCGCCGCCCCATCTGGAAGGTGGGGAGCGCCTCTGCCCGGCCGCCCCGTCTGGGAGGTGAGGAGCACCTCTGCCCGGCCGCCCTGTCTGGGAAGTGAGGAGCGCCTCTGCCCGGCCACCCATCGTCTGGGAAGTGAGGAGCGCCTCTGCCCGGCCACCCATCGTCTGGGAAGTGAGGAGCGCCTCTGCCCGGCCACCCTATCTGGGAAGTGAGGAGCGCCTCTGCCCGGCCGCCCTGTCTGGGAAGTGAGGAGCGCCTCTGCCCGGCCACCCATCGTCTGGGAAGTGAGGAGCGCCTCTGCCCGGCCACCCACCGTCTGGGAAGGGAGGAGCGCCTCTGCCCGGCCACCCACCATCTGGGAAGTGAGGAGCGCCTCTGCCCGGCCGCCCCGTCTGGGAAGAAGTGAGGAGCGCCTCTGCCCGGCTGCCCCGTCCGGGAAGAAGTGAGGAGCGCCTCTGCCCGGCTGCCCCGTCCGGGAAGAAGTGAGGAGCGCCTCTGCCCGGCCACCCGTCGTCTGGAAAGTGAGGAGCCCCTCTGCCCGGCTGCCCCATCTGGGAAGTGAGGAGTGCCTCTGCCCGGCCACCCATCATCTGGGAGGTGAGGAGCGCCTCTGCCTGGCCGCCCATCGTCTGGGAAGTGAGGAGCGCCTCTGCCCGGCCACCCATCGTCTGGGAAGTGGGGAGCGCCTCTGCCCGACCACCCATCGTCTGGGAAGTGAGGAGCGCCTCTGCCCGGCCACCTATCGTCTGGGAAGAAGTGAGGAGCGTCTCTGCCTGGCCGCCCCGTCTGGGAAGTGAGGAGGCCCTCTGCCCGGCCGCCCCGTGTCTGGGTAGAAGTGAGGAGCTCCTCTGCCTGGCCGCTCCGTCTGGGAGGTCTACCACGGAGGCCAGAAGCAATGTGGGGGCTGGACGTGGTGGCTCACGCCTGTGGTCCCGGCACTCTGGGGGGCGAGGCGGGTTGATCACTTCGGGCTAGGAGTTCGAGACCAGTCTGGCCAACTTGGCGAAACATGAAGAATACAACAGACAAACCAACCAACCAACTCAATGACAACAAAACAGGTCTACCCTGGAGTCATACTCTAATTTTTTCTATTTTCCTCCCTTTCTGATCCTTTATCCCACTTTCTTTTTCTTCCTCTTCCTTCTCCCTCTTCTTTGTCAAATAGAGGATTGAGTTATTATCACTGATCCATATAAAGTCCCTCTCTCATTTATTTTAACTCCCACCCCCATTTCTATTCCCCGACTTCCCATGTGCAACCTTCCTAATATGTTTGATACGCATCTTTTTGTTTGTATGTATTTTTAGAAAATGTTTATTGTTTTTGTATGCAAAAAAAATTAATTAAAAAAAAAAAAAAAAAAAAAAAAAAAAAAAAAATTCTGGAGGCCAGAAGTCTGAGGTCAAGATGTCAGCAGGATTGCTTTCTTCTGAGGTTCTCTCCTTGGTTTATAGGCTGCCATCTGCTCTCTGTGTCTTTCCTCTGTGTGTGTCCTAATCTCTTCTTATAAGGACACCAGTCATTGGATTAGTGCCCACCCTGATGACCTCATTTTAACTTAATTACTTCTTTTAAAACCCTATCTCCAAATACAGTCACATTCTGAGGTACTGAGGGTTAGGACTTCATCATATGCATTTTTAGGGGGACACAGTTCAGCCCATAACAGGGCCTGAAGGCGGAGTCTTTCAGCCACGAAGATACTGACTAAACAGAATTACCTCTCTGTATTCAATAGTATTAAATTAGTGATCCCATTAGTGATCCCAGGCCGGGCACCATGGCTCATGCCTGTAATCCCAGCACTTTGGGAGGCTGAGGTGGGAGGATTGCTTGAGGCCAGGAGTTCAAGGCTAGCCTAGGCAACATAGTGAGACCTCATCTCTGCAAAAAAATTTTTAAACAAATTAGCCGGGCGTGGTGGTGCTCACTTATCATCTCAGCTGCTTGGGTCCCAGCTTCTCGAAAGGCTGAGGTGGGAGGATCGTGTGAGCCCAGGAGGTTGAGACTGCAGTGAGCCATGATCACACCACTACACTCCAGCCTGGGCCACACAACGGGACCCTGTCTCACAAAATAAAAATAGAGTAATCCTAAGAGCAATCAGTATAGGTAAATTTACCCCTAACTCATTATATGAGTTTTTCAAGTGTTTCGGGGAACAGGAGTATTTTCCAAAGGGAGGTAGAAATACAGAAACTAAGAGTAGTGTGGGAGGAAGTAAGTTCGTGCATTTTAGTAAGCTGTCTCTAGCCCAAATCAAGGAAACAGGAAGAAAAAAAAAAAGGTCATTTTAGACACAAAAAACTAAATTTCAAGGACAATTCCTACTTGTAAGGAAGAAACTAATTTTGAAACATGCCAAGCTGTGTTTAGGAAAGGAAGTTAAATCAAAGACCTGAATCTAGGAAAATTCCTTGGCATTATGTCTGCAACTATATCCAGTAGCAAGAATTACAATAGATTTCTCACCCCTTGGGTCAGGGACGAAGGAATGTTTTTGCAAAGTTGCAGAAAATAAAATCTGGCATATATTTATTAAAGATTTGGTAGATAGGAAGAAGAGGGGAGGTCAGAAAAAGTGCAAGAGTAAACCAGTTCTTTTTTTGTTTTTGGTCAGATCAAGTCTCTGTATCAAGGCACTATATATATTCTTTTGGTCTCATGTATTTGTATTTCTTCATAGTTATTTGATGTTGGGCAACTTATTCCTGTCTTACTTTCCCCATCTGTAAGATGAAGATGATACCTTATTCATAGACTTCTTGTCAGGAATTAACTAATACATTATAAAAGTTAAACAGTTCTTGGTACATAGTAGACTCTCAATAAATGTTAACTATCCTCATCATCACAACCACCACCATCCTCACCATCGTCATTATGCCAGCACCTCTGACTTTGCTCATGTGGTTTTTGCTGTGAGCAGTGCTTGCCTTTCTCTGCTCCATCTGCCTGGTTTTAGTCGTGCTGCTTCTGGCAGTTTTTCCTGAGAATTCCAAAACGAGTGGACCTTGCTGCAAGACGGAAGCCTGAACTTGGTGCTGAGGTGTTCTGGATCTATTCAAATGGTGGACAGCCATGGGGAGAGCCCTCAACAACATCCTTGAACAAATATAGGCTGAGAACTGCTTTATGTCAGCACCAGGCTAGCAGCAGGAGATACAGAGATGAGGAGTGATGGCCCTTGCTTCCAAGGAATTTTTTATCTAATGGAAAAAGAAACATACAAACAGATAAAGAGATATAACAGAGGTATTTAAAAGGCACTGTGGTACAGCAAAAGGCAGAAATAATCTAAATGTCTGGATCATCCTCCATCAGCCTACAAATATGCTGGACTATTTTCTTTTTTTTTTTTTTTTTTGATGGAGGCTCACTATGTTGCCCAGACTGGACTGCAGTGGCATGATCTTGGCTCACTGCAACCTCCGCCTCTGAAGTAGCTGGGATTACAGGCACCCGCCACCACACCCTGCTGATTTTTGTATTTTTAGTAGAGACGGAGTTTCACCATGCTGGCCAGGCTGGTCTCAAACTCCTGACCTCAAGTGACCTGCCTGCCTCAGCCTCACAAAGTGTTGGAATGATAGGCGTGAGCCACCGCACCCAGCCTGCATTTGTAATTTTGATAAATACTGCTACATTGCTCTCCATAGGGTTATTCCAATGTACACCTCTACTAACAATGTATGAGGGTGCCTGATACCCTAAAGTCTTACTAAATGCTGCCAAAATTTGGAATTTTGTCAGTCAGAGGAAATACATGTTATTTCAATGTAGTTTTAGTTTATAGTTTTGTTATTGTGAATTAAGCATCTTGTCATGTATTTTTCTGTTCCTGTTTTTTACTCATTTTTTTTCTATTGGATTGTTAGCACTCTGTATGTAAGACAAATTAGCCCTGCATAAAAATTCCACATTTTCCCCAATATGTCCCTTCTTTCCTTCGTAATTGTATTAAAATATAATTCACGGCCGGGCGCAGTGGCTCACGCCTGTAATCCCAGCACTTTGGGAGGCTGAGGTGGGCGGAGTTTGAAACCAGCCTGGCCAACATGGCAAAACCCTCTCTCTACTAAAACTACAAAAATTAGCCGAGCATAGTGGTGCACGCCTGTAATCCCAGCTACTCGGGAGGCGTAGGTAGGAGAATCTCTTGAAGCCGGGAGGCGGAGGTTGCAGTGACCCAAGATCACATCATTGCACTCCAGCCTGGGTGACAGAGTGAGATTCTGTCTCAAAAAATAAAATAATATAAAATATAATTCACATACTATACAATTCACCTACTTAGAGTGTAAAATTCAGTGTTGTGAAATATATCTAAGAGTTGTGCAACTATCACTACAATCTAATTTTAGAACATTTTCATCACCCCATAAAGAAACCCTGTGCCCATTAGTAGTCACTTTCCATCTCTATTTCCCCAACTACCACTCTGCCCACTCCAACTCATCTGCCCAATCCCAGACCTAAGTAACCACTAATTCTACCTCTATAGATTGGCCCATTCTGAGGCCTGGCACGGTGGCTCACGCCTGTAATCCCAGCACTTTGGGAGGCCGAGGTGGGTGGATCACAAGGTCAGGAGATCAAGACCAGCCTGGCCAACATAGTGAAATCCTGTCTCTACTAAAAATACAAAACTTAGCTGGACATGGGGGCGCACACCTGTAGTCCCAGCTACTTGGGAGGCTGAGGCAGGAGAATCGCTTGAACCCGAGAGGTGGAGGTTGTGAGCCAAGATCACACCACTGCACTCCAGCCTAGGCAACAGAGTGAGACTATGTCTCAAAAAAAAAAAAAAAAAAAAAAGGATTGGCCCATTCTGGACATTTCATATAAATGGAATCACAAAATATGTAGTCTTTGGTAACTCACTAATTTCACTTTGTTCTGGTTATTTCTTAAATCTCTACTAGTTAGAATTCTGTCCCCACTGAAACTATTCTTTAAAAAGTCATTTACTATATCTGTCTTGCATTCTTTTGCTTTTCCTCCTATCTCACTAGTTGTACTGTCTCAATCTTCCTTGCTAGTTCCTCTTCCTCTTTCCTCTTGGCATGGGAGTCTCCAAAACAGTCCTTGCTCCTCTTTTCTATCTGCACCTCATATAGTTTCTTGGTATTGGAGAGACTATTAGCTTTCTATAAAAGTCTGCTATAGAATTATGCTTCCAAGAATATGTAATAGACATACTTTCCTTGTTCTTCCTTGTATTAGTCCATTTTGTGTCGCATAAAGGAGTACCTGAGGCTGGGTAATTTATAAAGAAAAAAGGTTTATTTGGCTCACAGTTCTGCAGGCTGTACAAGAAGCCCGGTGCCAGTGTGTGCTTCTAGTGAGGCCTCAGGAAGCTTTTACTCATTGCAGGAGATAAAGTGGGAGTGAGTGTGTCACATGGCGAGAGAAGGAACAAAAGAGATGCGTGCTATTTTAAACAACCAGCTTTCGGCTGGGAGCCATGGCTCACCCCTGTAATCCCAGCACTTTGGGAGGCTGAGGCTGGTGGATCACTTGAGGTCAGGAATTCGAGACCAGCCTGGCCAATATGGTGAAACCCACCTCTACTAGAAATACAAAAATTAGCAGGATATGGTGTCATCCACCTGTAGTCCCAGCTACTCAGGAGATTAAGGTGGGAGAATCACTTGAACCCAGGAGGGAGAGGTTACAGTGAGCTGAGATCAGCCACTGCACTCCAGCCTGGGCAACAGAGCAAAACCCCATCTCGATAAATAATAATAATAATAAACAAATAACCAGCTTTCATGTCAACTAATAGTTGCCATGTCAACTAAGAGAGTGAGAACTCATTATTGTGAGGAGGACACCAAGCTTTCATGAGGGATCTGCCTCCATGACCTAAACACCTCTAGGTAAGCCCCACCTCCAACACTGGGGATCACATTTCAACATGAGATTTGGAGGGGCGCACATTCCTGCTAAAATGTTACAACTAAAAAACCTAGGCATTATATTAACATATAAAACAAACATCTAAAAGGTACCCAGAAGACTTGGAACTGAAGAATCCTTCAACACAAGTGCCAGCAGGAATAGACTACAACATCCCCAACAAAGCCTGCTTTCTTTAGTCAAAGGACCAGGAAAGGGGCAGCCTAACGAGACAGAAAACTTTTAAACAATAACACTGTACTCCAGCCAAACACCACAGAAAAAAACTATGGTCCCCAACTCCAACTATAAAAAGCAAAGGCTAAGTGGGAACCTACACTTCCATTCTTTTTTTTTTTTTTTTTTTAAACGGAGTCTCGCTCTGTCGCCCAGGCTGGAGTGCAGTGGCGCGATCTCGGCTCACTGCAAGCTCCGCCACCCGGGTTCACGCCATTCTCCTGCCTCAGCCTCTCCGAGTAGCTGGGACTACAGGCGCCCGCCACCATGCCCGGCTAATTTTTTGTATTTTTAGTAGAGATGGGGTTTCACCGTGGTCTCGATCTCCTGACCTCGTGATCCACCAGCCTCGGCCTCCCAAAGTGCTGGGATTACAAGCCTGAGCCACCGCGCCCAGCCTACACTTCCATTCTTATGAGACCATAACAAGGTGTCTCAACAATCCCACCCGGGTAGTGTCAGAGAAAACAAAGTAGGGAGCTGGAATTTTATCCCAGATTGCCAGTAATGAGCCTCCTCTTGCCCCTTGAGGTATCGGTGGGAACAACATGGAGACCCTGGACTATTTTTTTTTTTTTTTTGAGACGGAGTCTTGCTCTGTCACCCAGGCTGTAGTGCAATGGTGCGATCTTGGCTCACTGCAACCTCCGCCTCCTGGGTTCAAGTGATTCTCCTGCCTCAGCCTCCCGAGTAGCTGGAACTACAGATGTGTGCCACCATGCCTGGCTAATTTTTGTATTTTCAGTAGAGATGGGGTTTCAGCATGTTGGCAAGGCTTGTCTCGAACTCCTAACCTCAGGTGATCCACCCGCCTCAGCCTCCCAAAGTGCTAAGATTACAGACATGAGGCACCGCACCCAGCCTGGCCCCTGGACTTTTATTCCCACTCATTAGTAAAGAGAAGTCTTCCCTCAGATGTCAGGTAGGCAACTTGGATGTCTGTCTCCACTGGGTAGTAATGAGGTGATGCTCCCATTTGCCCCTAGCAGAGTGGTGTCAGAGAAAGCCAGCTAAAATACAAGGTTTAAATAAGATCTGGAGTTGCATAACAATAAATAAATGTTTAGGTTTCAATTAAAAATCACTTGTCATGCCAACATCCAGGAAGATCTCAAAGTAACTGAAAGAAAAAGGCCAGGCGCGGTGGCTTACGCCTGTAATCCCAGCACTTGGGAGGCTGAGGTAGGCAGATCATGAGATCAGGAGATCAAGACCATTCTGGCTAACATGGTGAAACCCTGTCTCCACTAAAAATACAAAAATTAGCTGGGCGTAGTGGCTTGTGTCTGTAATCCCAGCAACTCAGGAGGCTGAGGCAGGAGAATCTCTTGAACCAGGGAGTAGGATGTTACAGTGAGCCAAGATCATGCCACTGCACTCCAGCCTGGCGGCAGAGCGAGACTCCGTCTCAAAAACAAAACAAAAAACCTAAGTGAAAAAAGACAATTAATAGATGCCAATATGAGCCATCACGTTACCCGACTTCAAACTATACTACAGGGCTACAGTAACCAAAAGAACCCGGTACTATTGGTACAAAAAAAAAAACATAGACCAATGGAACAGAAGAGAGAGCACAAAAATAAGGCTGCACACCTACAACCATCTGATCTTTGACAAACCTGACAAAAACAATCAGTGGGGAAAGTACACCATGTTCAATAAATGGTGCTGAGATAACTGGCTAGCCATATGCCAATGACTGAAACTGGACCCCTTCCTTACACCATATATAAAAATCAACTCAAGATGGATTACAGACTTAAATGTAAAACCCAAAACTATAAAAGTCCTGGAAGACAACCTAGGCCATACCATTCTGGACATAGGAATGGGCAAAGATTTCTTTTTTTGGAATGGGCAAAGATTTCATGACAAAGATGCCAAAAGCAATCACAACAAAAGCAAATATTGACAAATGG
Source organism: Symphalangus syndactylus (assembly GCF_028878055.3). Taxonomy (NCBI): domain Eukaryota; kingdom Metazoa; phylum Chordata; class Mammalia; order Primates; family Hylobatidae; genus Symphalangus; species Symphalangus syndactylus. Next base: position 120,320,254 of record NC_072431.2, on the reverse strand, counting down.
GATTTAATTAAACTAAAGAGCTTTTGCACAGTATAAGAAACTATCAACAGAGTAAACGACCTACAGAATGGGAGAAAATTTTTGCAAGGAATGCATCTGACAAAGGTGTAATATCCAGCATCTATAAAAAACTTAATTTTACAAGGAAAAAAGCCTCATTAAAAAGTGGGCAAAGGACATTAACACTTCTCAAAAGAAGACATACATGCGGCCAAAAAGCATATGAGAAAAAAGCTTAATATCACTGATGATTAGAGAAATACAAATCCAAATCACAACGAGATACCATCTCACACCCGTCAGAATGGCTATTATTAAAAAGTGAAAAAACAATAAAAGTTGCTGGCAAGGTTGCACAGGAAAAGGAATGCTTATACATTGTTGGTGGGGGTGTAAATTAGTTCAACCATTGTAGAAAACAATGTGGTGATTCCTCAAAGACTTAAAAACAGAACTACCATTCAACCCAGCAATCCCATTATTGGGTATGTACCCAAAGGAATATAAATCATCTATCAAAAGACACATGCACACGTATGTTCATTGCAGCACTATTCACAATAGCAAAGACACTGAATCAACCTAAAGGCCCATCAATGGTAGACTGGATAAAGAAAATGTAGTACATATACACCGTGGAATACTATGCAGCCATAAAAAAGAATGAGACCATGTCCTTTGCAGGAATATGAATGGAGCTGGAATATGAATATCCTCATCAAACAAACACAGAAACAGAAAACCAAATACCACATGTTCTCACTTATAAGATGGAGCTGAACGATGAGAACACATGGACACATAAGAGGGGAAAAACACATACTGGGGCCAATTGGAAGGTGGAGGTTGGGAGGAGGGAGAGAATCAGGAAAAGTAACAAATGGGAATGAGTCTTAATACCTGGGTGTTGAAATAATCTGTACAAAAACTCCCATGACACAAGTTTACCTATGTAACAAACATGCATATGTATTTTTGAACCTAAAATAAAAGTAAAAAAAAAAAGGGGTGGAGCCAAGATGACCGAATAGGAAAAGCTCCGGTCTACAGCTCCCAGCGTGAGCGACGCAGAAGACGGGTGATTTATGCATTTCCATCTGAGGTACCGGGTTCATCTCACTAGGGAGTGCCACACAGTGGATGCTGGACAGTGGGTGCAGCACACCATGTGCGAGCCGAAGCAGGGCAAGGCATTGCCTCACTCGGGAAGCTCAAGGGGTCAGGGAGTTCCCTTTCCTAGTCAAAGAAAGGGTTGACAGACAGCACCTGGAAAATCGGGTCACTCCCACCCTAATACTGTGCTTTTCCAATGGGCTTAACAAACGGCACACCAGGAGATTATATCCTGCACCTGGCTCAGAGGGTCCTATGCCCACGGAGTCTCACTGATTGCTAGCACAGCAGTCTGAGATCAAACTGCAAGGTGGCAGCAAGGCTGGGGGAGGGGTGCCTGCCATTGCCCAGGCTTGCTTAGGTAAACAAAGCAGCAGGGAAGCTGGAACTGGGTGGAGCCCACCACAGCTCAAGGAGGCCTGCCTGCCTCTGTAGGCTCCACCTCTGGGGGCAGGGCACAGAGAAACTAAAAGACAGCAGTAACCTCTGCAGACGTAAATGTCCCTGTCTGACAGCTTTGAAGAGAGTAGTGGTTCTCCCAGCACACAGCTGCAGATCTGAGAACGGGCAGACTGCCTCCTCAAGTGGGTCCCTGACCCCCGAGCAGCCTAACTGGGAGGCATCCCCCAGTAGGGGCGGACTGACACCTCACACGGCCAGGTGCTCCTCTGAGACAAAACTTCCAGAGGAACAATCAGGCAGCAGCATTTGTGGTTCACGAAAATCCGCTGTTCTGCAGCCGCCGCTGCTGATACCCAGGCAAACAGGATCTGGAGTGGACCTCTAGCAAACTCCAACAGACCTGCAGCTGAGGGTCCTGTCTGTTAGAAGGAAAACTAACAAACAGAAAGGACATCCACACCAAAAACCCATCTGTATATCACCATCATCAAAGACCAAAAGTAGATAAAACCACAAAGATGGGGAAAAAACAGAGAAGAAAAACTGGAAACTCTAAAAAGCAGAGCACCTCTCCCCCTCCAAAGGAATGCAGTTCCTCACCAGCAACGGAACAAAGCTGGATGGAGAATGACTTTGACGAGCTGAGAGAAGAAGGCTTCAGATGATCAAACTACTCTGAGCTACAGGAGGAAATTCAAACCAATGGCAAAGAAGTTAAAAACTTTGAAAAAAAATTGGACGAATGTGTAACTAGAATAACCAATGTAGAGAAGTGCTTAAAGGAGCTGATGGAGCTGAAAGCCGAGGCTCGAGAACTACGTGAAGATTGCAGAAGCCTCAGGAGCCGATGCAATCAACTGGAAGAAAGGATATCAGTGATGGAAGATGAAATGAATGAAATGAAGCAAGAAGGGAAGTGTAGAGAAAAAAGAATCAAAAGAAACAAACAAAGCCTCCAAGAAATATGGGACTATGTGAAAAGACCAAATCTACGTCTGATTGGTGTACCTGAAAGTGACGGGGAGAATGGAACCAAGTTGGAAAACACTCTGTACGATATTATCCAGGAGAACTTCCCCAATCTAGCAAGGCATGCCAACATTCAGAATCAGGAAGTACAGAGAATGCCACAAAGATACTCCTCAAGAAGAGCAACTCCAAGACACATAATTGTCAGATTCACTAAAGTTGAAATGAAGGAAAAAATGTTAATGGCAGCCAGAGAGAAAGGTCAGGTTACCCACAAAGGGAAGCCCATCAGACTAACAGCGGATCTCTCGGCAGAAACTCTGCAAGCCAGAAGAGAGTGGGGGCCAATATTCAACATTCTCAAAGAAAAAAATTTTCAACCCAGAATTTCATATCCAGCCAAACTAAGCTTCATAAGTGAAGGAGAAATAAAATACTTTACAGACAAGCAAATGCTGAGAGATTTTGTCACCACCAGGCCTGCCCTAAAAGAGCTCCTGAAGGAAGCACTAAACATGGAAAGGAGCAACTGGTACCAGCCACTGCAAAAACATGCCAAATTGTAAAGTCCAGCAAGGCTAGGAGGAAACTGCATCAACTAACGAGCAAAATGACCAGCTAACATCATAATGACAGGATTAGATTCACACATAACAATATTAACTTTAAATGTAAATGGTAATGTAATGCTCCAATTAAAAGACACAGACTGGCAAATTGGATAAAGAGTCAAGACCCATCAGTGTGCTGTATTCAGGAAACCCATCTCACGTGTAGAGACACACATAGGCTCAAAATAAAGGGATGGAGGAAGATCTACCAAGCAAATGGAAAACAAAAAAACGCAGGGGTTGCAATCCTAGTCTTTGATAAAACAGACGTTAAACCAACAAAGATCAAAAGAGACAAAGAAGGCCATTACATAATGGTAAAGGGATCAATTCAACAAGAAGAGCTAACTATCCTAAATATATATGCACCCAATACAGGAGCACCCAGATTCATAAAGCAAGTCCTGAGTGACCTACAAAGAGACTTAGACTCCCACACAATAATAATGGGAGACTTTAACACCCCACTGTCAACATTAGACAGATCAACAAGACAGAAAGTTAACAAGGATATCCAGGAATTGAACTCAGCTCTGCACCAAACGGACCTAACAGACATCTACAGAACTCTCCATCCCAAATCAACAGAATATACATTTTTTTCAGCACCACACCACACCTATTCCAAAATTGACCACATAGTTGGAAGTAAAGCTCTCCTCAGCAAATGTAAAGGAACAGAAATTATAACAAACTGTCTCTCAGACCACAGTGCAATCAAACTAGAACTCAGGATTAAGAAACTCACTCAAAATGGCTCAACTACATGGAAACTAAACAACCTGCTCCTGAATGACTACTGGGTACATAACGAAATGATGGCAGAAATAAAGATGTTCTTTGAAACCAATGAGAACAAAGACACAACATACCAGAATCTCTGGGACACATTCAAAGCAGTGTGTAGAGGGAAATTTATAACACTAAATGCTCACAAGAGAAAGCAGGAAAGATCCAAAACTGACACCCTAACATCATAATTAAAAGAACTAGAGAAGCAAGAGCAAACACACTCAAAAGCTAGCAGAAGGCAAGAAATAACTAAAATCAGAGCAGAACTGAAGGAAATAGAGACACAAAAAACCCTTCAAAAAATTAATGAATCCAGGAGCTCGTTTTTTGAAAAGGTCAACAAAATTGATACACCGCTAGCAAGACTAACAAAGAAGAAAAGAGAGAAGAATCAAATAGATGCAATAAAAAATGATAAAGGGGATATCACCACCGATCCCACAGAAATACAAACTACCATCAGAGAATACTAAAAACACCTCTACGCAAATAAACTAGAAAATCTAGAAGAAATGGATAAATTCCTCGACACATACACCCTCCCAAGACTAAACCAGGAAGAAGTTGAATCTCTGAATAGACCAATAACAGGCTCTGAAATTGTGGCAATAATCAATAGCTTACCAACCAAAAAGAGTCCAGGACCAGACGGATTCACAGCCGAATTCTACCAGAGGTACAAGGAGGAACTGGTACCATTCCTTCTGAAACTATTCCAATCAATAGAAAAAGAGGGAATCCTCCCTACCTAACTCATTTTATGAGGCCAGCATCATCCTGATACCAAAGCCTGGCAGAGACACAACCAAATAAGAGAATTTTAGACCAATATGCTTGATGAACATCAATGCAAAAATCCTCAATAAAATACTGGCAAACCAAATCCAGCAACACATCAAAAAGCTTATCCACCATGATCAAGTGGGCTTCATCCCTGGGATGCAAGGCCGGTTCAACATACGCAAATCAATAAATGTAATCCATCATATAAACAGAACCAAAGACAAAAACCACATGATTATCTCAATAGATGCAGAAAAGGCCTTTGACAAAATTCAGCAACACTTCATGCTAAAAACTCTCAATAAATTAGGTATTGATGGGATGTATCTCAAAATAATAAGAGCTATCTATGACGAACCCACAGCCAATATCATACTGAATGGGCAAAAACTGGAAGCATTCCCTTTGAAAACTGGCACAAGACAGGGATGCCCTCTCTCACCACTCCTATTCAACATAGTGTTGGAAGTTCTGGCCAGGGCAGTCAGGCAGGAGAAGGAAATAAAGGGCATTCAATTAGGAAAAGAGGAAGTCAGATTGTCCCTGTTTGCAGATGACATGACTGTATATCTAGAAAACCCCGTTGTCTCAGCCCAAAATCTCCTTAAGCTGATAAGCAACTTCAGCAAAGTCTCAGGATACAAAATCAATGTACAAAAATCACAAGTATTCTTATACACCAATAAATAACAGACAAACAGAGAGCCAAATCATGAGTGAACTCCTATTCACAATTGCTTCAAAGAGAATAAAATACCTGGGAACCCAACTTACAAGGGACATGAAGGACCTCTTCAAGGAGAACTATAAATCACTGCTCAATGAAATAAAAGAGGATACAAACAAATGGAAGAACATTCCATGCTCATGCGTTGGAAGAATCAATATTGTGAAAATGGCCATACTGCCCAAGGTAATTTATAGATTCAATGCCATCCCCATCAAGCTACCAATGACTTTCTTCACAGAATTGGAAAAAACTACTTTCAAGTTCATATGGAATTGAAAAAGAGCCTGCATCGCCAAGTCAATCCTAAGCCAAAAGAACAAAGCTGGAGGCATCACGCTACCTGACTTCAAACTATACTACAAGGCTACAGTAACCAAAACAGCATGGTACTGGTACCAAAACAGAGATATAGATCAATGGAACAGAACAGAGCCCTCAGAAATAATGCCATGTATTTACAACTATCTGAACTTTGACAAACCTGACCAAAACAAGCAATGGGGAAAGGATTCCCTATTTTAAAAAGGGTGCTGGGAAAACTGGCTAGCCATATGTAGAAAGTTGAAACTGGATGCCTTCCTTACACCTTATACAAAAATTAATTCAAGATGGATTAAAGACTTACATGTTAGACCTAAAACCATAAAAACCCTAGAATAAAACCTGGGCAATACCATTCAGGACATAGGCATGGGCAAGGACTTCATGTCTAAAACACCAAAAGCAATGGCAACAAAAGCCAAAATTGACAAATGGGATCTAATTAAACTAAAGAGCTTCTGCACAGCAAGAGAAACTACCATCAGAGTGAACAGGCAACCTACAAAATGGGAGAAAATTTTCGCAACCTACTCATCTGACAAAGGGCTAATATCCAGAATCTACAATGAACTCAAACAAATTGACAAGAAAAAAACAAACAACCCCATCAAAAATGGGCAAAGGATATGAACAGACACTTCTCTAAAGAAGACATTTATGCAGCCAAAAAACACATGCAAAAATGCTCATCATCACTGGCCATCAGAGAAATTCAAATCAAAACCACAACGAGATACCATCTCACACCAGTTAGAATGGCCATTATTAAAAAGTCAGAAGAAACAGGTGCTGGAGAGGGTGTGGAGAAATAGGAACACTTTTACACTGTTGGTGGAACTGTAAACTAGTTCAACCATTGTGGAAGTCAGTGTGGCGATTCCTCAGGGATCTAGAACTAGAAATACCATTTGACCCAGCCATCCTATTACTGGGTATATACCCAAAGGACTATAAATCATGCTGCTATAAAGACACATGCACACGTATGTTTATCATGGCACTATTCACAATAGCAAAGACTTGGAACCAACTCAAATGTCCAACAACGATAGACTGGATTAAGAAAATATGGCACGTATACACCATGGAATACTATGCAGTCATAAAAAATGATGAATTCATGTCCTTTGTAGGGACATGGATGAAACTGGAAATCATCATTCTCAGTAAACTATCGCAAGGACAAAAAACCAAACACCACATGTTCTCACTCATAGGTGGGAATTGAACAGTGGGAACACATGGACACAGGAAGGGGAACATCACACTCCGGAGACTGTTATGGGGTGGGGGAGGGGGGAGGGACAGCATTAGGAGATATACCTAATGCTAAATGACGAGTTAATGGGTGCAGCACACCAACATGGCACATGGATACATATGTAACAAACCTGCACATTTTGCACATGTACCCTAAAACTTAAAGTATAATAATAATAAAAATATATAAAAAATAAAAAAATTTAAAAAATAAAAGTTAAAAAAGAAAACAAAAATCAACAAACACTTGAAAACTAAACCACATATTTCTATATGATCTATGCATCAAAAAGGAAGTTTCAAAGGACATTTAAAAATCAGTTGAACTGAATGAAAATAAAAATAAATAAAATCAAAATTTGTGGGATGCAGCTAAAGCAGCACTGAAAGGGAAACTTGTAACACTAAATGCATATATTAGAGAAGAGGAAAAAAACCTCACATCAATAAGCTAACCTCCCACCTCAAGAACCTAGAAAAAGAAGAGTAAAATAAACCAAAACCAAGAAGTTGGAAGGAGATAATAAGGTTAAAAGCAGAATAGAATGAAATGGAAAATATCATAGAGAAAATCAATAAAATAAAGAGCTGATTCTCTGAAAAGATCAATGAACTTCACAAACATTTAGCAAGAGTGAAAAAAAAGACGCAAATTGTCAATATTCAAAATGAAACAAAATACCATTACAGGTCCTGCAGACATCAAAGGGATTGTAAAGGAACACTACAAACTCTACACACGTAAATGATGTGTGTAGATGGGTATATAGCCATGGAAATGGATGAATTCCTTGAAAACTGCAAATGACCGCAACCTCACCCAGTATAAAATAGGTGATTTGAATAGCCTTATAACTATTAAGGAAATGTAATTCATAAGTTAAAAGCTGTCTGAAATCTTCAGGCCCAGATGGTTTTCCTGGATAATTCCACCAAATGTGTGAAGAGGAATTAAGAGCAATTCCATACACTCTCTTTCAGAAAATGGAAGAGGAAGTAACACTCAGTGAACATATAAAACTAATTTTATGAAGCTAGTATTATTATCTTGATGTCAAAGCCAGACAAAAACAGTACAAAAAAGAAAACTATAGGCTAATATGCTTCATAAATATAGACACAGAAATCTTTAACAAAACATTAGAATATATAATTCAGCAATGTATATAAAGAATTATATACCATGACCATATGGGTTTTATTCCAGGGATGCAAGGCTTTTTTAATATTAAAGTCTCAATCAATGTAATCTGCCACATGAACATAGTAAAGAATAAAAATCATATCATCATATTACTAAATATACAAAAAGCATTTCACAAAATTCAATATCCACTCATGATAAAAACTTTCAGAAAATAGGGAAAGAAAAAAAATCGTCAACCTGATGAGGAGTATCTACAAAAAAGCCCATAGTTGATACTATACGTAATGATAAAAGACTGAATGCTTTCCACCTAATCTCAGCAACAAGGTGAAGATGTCTTTGGTCACCACTCATGATTATCTACTAAGGAAATTCCAAGGAATCAACAAATTCTTATAAGTAATAAGTGAGTTCAGGAAGATCACAAAATACAAGCCAAAATACAAAAATCAATCATATTTGTATGCACTAGCTATGAACATGTGAGCACTAATTAAAAATGCAATACAATCAGTCAAGGAAATGAAATCTAATAAAATATGTACATTATTTAAATGATGAAAAGTACACAATGTTAATGAAAGACATCAAAAGATCTAAATTAATGAAGAGACAAACTGTACTCATGGAGTGGAAGTTTCAACACAGTAAAGATATCAATTCTTTTCAAATTGATATATATGTTTAACGCAATTCCCATCAAAATCTCAGGAAAATTCTTTATAGATGTAGACAAGATTATTCTAAAATGTATATGGAAAGGCAAAGGAACTAAAATAGCTAAAAACAATGTTCAAAAAGAAAGTGGGAGGGAACAGTCAACCTGCTTTTAAGACTTATTATCGCTGCAGTAATTAAGACTATATGTTACTGGTTGTGGGACAAATACGTAGATACATGAATAAAATAGAGAACCCAGAAGTAGATCCTCACAAATATGTCCACCTGATTTTTGACATACTTGAAAAAACAGTTCAATGGAGGAAAGATAATCTTTCAACAAATGATGCTGAAGCAATGGGACAGCCATAGGCAAAAAAATGAACCTTGACCTAAGTCACACACATTATACAAAGATTAAACCAAAATGGATTACACACTTAGCTGTAAAATGTAAAACTATAAAACTTTTTTTTTTTAATTTTTTTTTTTGAGATAGAATTTCATCTGTCGCCCAGGCCGGGGTGCAGTGGCACGATCTCGGCTCACTGCAACTTCCGCCTTCTGGGTTCAAGCAATTCTCCTGCCTCAACCTCCGAAGTAGCTTGTACTACAGGTGCGTGCCACCACACCTGGCTAATTTTTTGTATTTTTAGTAGAGACGGGGTTTCACCAGGTTAGTCAGGATGGTCTCGATCTCCTGACCTCGTGATTTGACTGCCTCGGCCTCCCAAAGTGCTGGGATTACAGGCGTGAGTGACTGTGCCCAGCCTTAAAACTTTTTTTTTTTTTTAAATAGGAGAAAATCCTCTAGATCTAGGGATAAGCAAATAATTCTTATTTATTTATTTATTTGAGACAGAGTTTCACTCCTGTTGCCCAGGCTGGGGTGCAATGGTGCAATCTTGGCTCACTGCAACCTCTGCCTCCTGGGTTCGAGCGATTCTCCTGCCTCAGCCTCCCAAGTAGCTGGGAATACAGGCACCCACCACCAAGCCTGGCTAATTTTTGTATTTTTTGTAGAGACCAGGTTTCACTACACTGGCCAAAACTTGAAACATAAAAAAAGGAGAAACTGGTAAATCGGACTTCATCAAAATTAACAAATTTTTTCTTTCTTTTTTTTTTTTTTTGCTTTTGGATACAGGGTCTCACTCTCATCCAGGCTGAATACAGTGGCAGGATCATGGCTCACTGCAGCCCTGACCTCCCAGGTTCAAGTGATCCTCCCACTTCAGCCTCCTGAGTATCTGGGACTACTGATGCACACCACCACACCCCGCTGATTTTTTATTTTTTTTTTGGTAGATAACGGAGTCTCACTACATTGCCCAGGCTGTTCACAAACTCCTGGATGCCAACAGTCCTCCTGCCTCAACCTCCCAAGGTACTGGAATTACAGGTGTGAACTACCATGCCCAGCCAACTTTTACTCTTAAAATATCCTGTTAAGAGAATGCAAAGACAAACTACAGAGTGGGAGAAATTATTTGCAAAGCACATATCTGACAAGGACTAGTATCTAGAATACACACACACAAAAAAAAAACCTCCTAAAACTCAACAGTAACCTCACTTGGTAAGAATTATATCAAACTTTTCTTCAGAAAGTATGCAAACAAGAAAAGAATATTCTAAAATATTTAAAGTGTTGAAAGAAAAACCTACCAGCCTAGAATTCTGTATCTAGCAAAATTATCCTTCAAAAGTGAAGGAGAAACAGGCCGGGCACGGTGGCTCACGCCTGTAATCCCAACACTTTGGGAGGCCGAGGCGGGTGGATCACCTGAGATCAGGAGTTTGAGACCAGGCTAGTCAATATGGCGAAACCCTGTCTGTACTAAAAATATAAAAATTAGCCGGGCGTGATGGTGCGCCTGTACTCCCAGCTACTGGGGAGGTTGAGACAGAAGAATCCCTTGAAGTGGGGAGGCGGAGGTTGCAGTGAGCCGAGATCTCACCACTGCACTCCAGCCTGGGTGACAGAGTGAGACCCTGTCTCAAAACAAACAAACAAACAAACAAACAAACAAACAAAAAAAGCCAGCTCAGTAGCTCACGCCTGTAATTCCATGTAATCCCAGCACTTTTGGGAGGCCGAGGCAGGCGGATCACAAGGTCAGGAGATGGAGACCATCCTGGCTAACATGGTGAAACCCCGTCTCTACTTAAAAAAAAAATACAAAAAATTAGCCTGGCGTAGTGGCGGGCGCCTGTAGTCTCAGGTACTCAGGAGGCTGAGGCAGGAGAATGGCGTGAACCCGGGAGGCGGAGCTTGCAGTGAGCCGAGATCGCGCCACTGCACTCCAACCTGGGCAACAGAGTGAGACACCGTCTCAAAAAAAATTATGTGAAGGAGAAAGGAAAACTTTCTATGCATTAAAAAATGGAGTATACTTGCCTTGCAAGAGATGTTAAAAGAAGTTCTTCAGAGAGAAGGAAAATTATATGGGTCAGAAACTCGTATCTAAATAAAGAGTGCTACAGAAGGAATAAATGAAGCCAAAATAAAACAAGCAATCCAATTAGAACATGAGCAAAAGATATGCAGAGAATTTCACTGAAGGAGTTATGCAGAAGGCTACTAAGCACATGCAAAGATATTCAACATCATTACCTATTGGGGAAATGTATATTAAAACTATATATTAGTTTAAAACTATATATTACTATATTACTATACATTAAAATGTATAGTAAAATGAGATATTATTACACAACTATCAGAATGGCTGAGATAAAAAACAGTGACAACAGCAAATGTGGGGATGTGGATAAACTAGGAAAACATACGTTGCTGGTGGGAATGTGAAATGGAATACTCACTCTGGAAAACAGTTTGTCAGTATCCTAAAACAATAAACATGGAATTACCATGACACCCAGCAATTTCACACCGAGACATTTACCTTAGGGAAATGATGACTTGTATTTACACCAAAACCTATAATGAATGTTGATATCAGCTACTATTTGTAATAGCAAAATGTGAGAAAAAGAAAAAAAACCCAGATGTTGTTTAATGGGTGATGATGGTTAAACAAATTGGTATATCCATACCATGGAATTCTACTCAGCGATAAACAGCAAGAGCTATTGATATATGCAGTGAATAAATATCCATAGAATTATTCTTAGTGAAAAAAAAGCCAGTTTACAAGGTTACATTCCGTTTGATTCCCTTAATATAGCATTTTCAAAATGACAATATTATAGACAACCGGATCATGCAAATGGACTGATTCCTTTAGGAGAACTAAGACCATATCTACCTAGAGGCTGGAAGAAGACTCTTCTGGGCCTGACAAGCGCAGATAACAATTCTGGCAACAGTTGGCCCTGAGGTTTCAGCAGGTCCGCAGGTGGAAGTTGAGAGTGGGATTTAATCTGGTTGAGTTCATCTTCTGGTAGGAAACCACACAGAACCCAGGAGCACCACCAAGATGGCAGGGGGAGCTGTGTGGCTCAGAGACACTGGGGCCCCATCCTCTTCCTGTTCCTCATTGACTGGCTGGAAAGGTGGACACTAAAAATTCATGATTCATTTGTACTTAGTTGAAGTATGGAAGGAGATAACATACTATTTAGACTCTCTCCCTCCTTCTCCTTCCTTCCTTCCTCCCTCCTTCTCCCTCCTTCTCCTTCCTTCCTTCCTGTCTTTCTTTCTTTCTTTCTTTCTTTCTTTCTTTCTTTCTTTCTTTCTTTCTTTCTTTCTCTCTCTCTCTCTCTCTCTCTCTCTCTCTTTCTTTCTCCTTCCTTCCTTCCTTCCTTCCTTCCTTCCTTCCTTCCTTCCTTCCTTCCTTTCGTCTTGCTGTTGTCATCCAGGCTGGAGTGCAATGGTGCAATCTCAGCTCACCGCAACCTCCATCTCCTGGGTTCAAGTGGTTTCTCCTGCTTCAGCCTCCTTAGTAGCGGGGATTACAGGTGCACGCCACCATGCCTGGCTAATTTTTATATTTTTAGTAGAGACAGGGGTTCATCATGTTGACAATGCTGTTCTTGAACTCTTGACCTCAGGTAATCCGCCTGCCTCGGCCTCCCAAAGTGCTGGGAATACAGGTGTGAGCCACCGCACCCGGCTACACATATTATTTTCTAAAAATATCACTAATCCTGTGAAAGACTTATTTGAAATGCTTGCCCTAAAATACATTAATAACTTTTTTGATGTGATGAGAGATCTAAGTGCTTGTGGTATGTTCATTTTGAGAACTATCAAATATTTCTAGGATGAAATTTCTTTGAATTTTCACACTTCAGAGGAGGGTCAAGTGTCTCCTAACTACTGTATCATTTGTTCCCCAAGCTGCATTTTTTTTTTTTTTTTTTGAGACGAAGTCTTGCTCTGTCACCCAGGCTGGAGTGCAGTGGCACAATCTCGGCTCACCGCAAGCTCCGCCTCCCGGGTTCACACCATTCTCCTGCCTCAGCCTCCCAAGTAGCAGGGACTACAGGTGCCTGCTACCACGCCCGGCTAATTTTTTGTATTTTTAGTAGAGGCGGAATTTTACCATGTTAGCCAGGATGGTCTCAATCTCCTGACCTCACGATCTGCCCACCTTGGCCTCCCAAAGTGCTGGGATTACAGGTGTGAGCCACCACACCTGATGAGAAAGATTAAAGATCTTTTTCATGGCTTCTTGGTGGCTGGTCTGCAACTTTCCTGGCAATGACTGCCCCCTACTGAATATACTACATTTCAGATCCTTACCTTTATGTGTTATTAGAGAATGAAGGGTGAGCTCACTGGTCCTAATCTTTTCCACTGCTTTTAAGGCCCTGATATACTTAACCCCCTCCTTTTCAGTAGACAATGTTTTCTCCCACTTCTTTCAGAAATATAAACTGCCTTATCTTCTCTCGTCCTCAAAACGTGTCAAGGTATTCATATCTACCACTCTCTACATTCCCCTCTTTCTTAGCATGAGGTTCTGTTAGGACATATGATTTTAAGTCACATAAACCCAACTCCAACTAGCTTAAACAAAAATGTGACTTTACTATAAAGTTTCCGGGGTATCTTGGGAAACTTTGTATGTGGCTGGATCCTGGGCATATAGCTGGAGCCAGGGACTCCTTACTAGCTCTTTCTATACAGCCTTCTTTGGGACAGCATCATTATTCTCTCTACTGTTAACTAGTTCTGCTTGCCCAGCCATCTGGTGGAATAGGCCACCAATAGTGCCCAGGTTTATATCTCCATTTCGTCAGTCAACCATGTGGAACTGCAAGAGCTCAATTCTGATTTGAAATTCCCACAAATGCATTCTGATTAGCCAGCTTAGATCACGACTCACTCTTGGACCAATGAACGTTAGCCACAGAGTCAGGTCACCGTGTATACCATGGTTGTTCTTATGGTAGCCATCTGAATGGAGTTGGGGGTTGGGGGAAGGTGGGAGGTGGGCTGTCCTCATTGAATAAGAAGGAGCAGAAGGTCTTGGAAAAGGAAGGGATGCCAGGAGAGACAGAACAATACTTGGCTACTCCATGCCATCTCTTCTCTTCAGGCAATTTGAAAGATCTTGAACTTTCAATTCTATCTCTTCTCATCTTCTTCAGGATTTAGTTTAATTAATTACCCTTTTATATTTTTGTTTTTTTTTAACACTAGATTATACTGCAATAAGTTACGCTTTTTTCTTTTTACATTTTGAATATTTCTACCCAAGCTCCTTTTCTTTAGGCTTACATTTGCTCAAGATTCTCTTATACCAAAGGAGCATCCCATAACCTGTCTTCAAGCTCCGGCCCAATCTATGTACCTTTTTTTTCTGCCACGTAAATGTCATCTGCCCCATATCACACTTTGCCCCAACCTGGCCTCCTCCCTCTTCATTTCCTTCTTCAACGCCACCTCCATTTTCCCAGCGTGTTTTTTGGTTTTTGAAAGGCTGAACACAGGCAGAGTGAGGGAAGGATGAAGTCTACAGGCCATTGTGATGCAGCCCTTCCAGCAGGTGTGACAGGTAGTCTCTGATATGCCACTGCCCACTCCCTCACAGCCCGGCCCCAAGAGGCCCCTTGGATTGTAGAGCATAACACTGACCAGTCTCTAACCTTTCTAGCTTCCTGGTTCCAGAGAGTCTGTGGTCACATTATCACCTGGACCCCACCCAGACAGCTGATAATCAGCTTATTTACCAAAGTTTCCCTGGGTACAAGGACCTTCTCATGAAGAGAGAGGGTGGGTGCCCTCCTGGAGAGGTTGTTTGCTATTTGATCCCTCACAGGGGTAACCTCCCATTGCCAGTCCTGTGCCCTCTGGAATGAAGAGGAAAGGTAACAACCACAGGCTGGACCAGAACTGCTTTATTTTTTTGAGACAGAGTCTTGCTCTCTCACCCAGGCTAGAGTGCAGTGGTGCGATCTCGGCTAACTGCAATCTCTGCCTCCCAGGTTCAAGCAATTCTCCTGCCTCAGCCTCCTCAGTAGCTGGAACTACAGGCATGTGCCACCAAGCCCAGCTAATTTTCGTATTTTTAGTAGAGATGGGGTTTCATCATGTTGGCCAGGCTGGTCTCGAACTCCTGACATCAAATGATCCACCTACCTCAGCTTCCCAAAGTGCTTGGATTACAGGTGTGAGCCACCATGCCTGGCCAGAACTGCTTTCTTAAGGGTACCCTTCGGTAAAGGCCAAGCCCTCACTCTCACTCACCAACTTGTGTTCTCGCAGCTCTTGGCTATGTTGGTGCTTGTGGGGACAACCACGTGAAGCCCTTTGCTTCTTTGGTTAAAAAAAAAAAAAAATCTCTTTTTTTTTTTTTTTTTTTTTTTTTTTTTTTTTTTTGAGGTGCAGTTTTGCTCTTGTTGCCCAGGCTAGATTACAATGGTGTGATCTCGGCTCACCACAACCTCTGCCTCCCGGATTCAAGTGATTCTCCTGCCTCAGCCTCCCGAGTAGCTGGGATTACAGACATGCGCCACCACACCCAGCTAATTTTTGTATTTTTAGTAGATGGGGTTTCTCCCTGTTGGTCAGGCTGGTCTCAAACTCCCAACCTCAGGTGATCTGCACGCCTTGGCCTCCCAAAGTGCTGGGATTACAGGTGTGAGCTACCATGCCCGGCCAAAATAAAACTCTTTTATTATGAAAATTTTAAAATAGGTACAGAGTAGAGAGACTAGTTTAATGTGTTTACCACCCACTTTTCACAATTATCCATTTGAGGCCAATGTTGCTCCGTCTATACCCCCATAGTGACACTCTCCTCCTTTATTTCAAAGCAAATCCTAGATCATATACTTTATGGGTAAATATTTCAGTATGTATCTCTAAACAACAACTTTCCTTTTTTCTTTTTTTTTTTTTTTTTGAGACGGAGTCTCGCTCTGTCACCCAGGCTGGAGTGCAGTGGCGCGATCTCGGCTCACTGCAAGCTCCGCCTCCCGGGTTCACGCCATTCTCCTGCCTCAGCCTCTCTGAGTAGCTGGGACTACAGGCACCTGCCACCACGCTCAGCTAATTTTTTGTATTTTTTTAGTAGAGATGGGGTTTCACCATGTTAGCCAGGATGGTCTTGATCTCCTGACCTCATGATCCGCCCGCCTCGGCCTCCCAAAGTGCTGGGATTACAAGCCTGAGCCACCGCGCCCGGCCTAACAACTTTCCTGTTTTGTTTCTCTCCTTTTTTGTTTCTTTTTGGTTTTGCTCAAGTTTATTATTGAGGTATGATTTACATGCTGTAAGTTGTCCTTTTTAGGATAATTTTGAGGTTTTATAAACTCATTCAGTCATAAAACCATCACAATCAGGATATAGAACAGTTCTGTCACCTTTCCAAATTCCCCTATATCCCTTTGCAGTGAATTCCCCCCGAACCTCCATGCAACTACACATCTGTTTTCTATTCCTACAGTTTTATATTTTTCAGAATGTCATAAAAATAGAACATCCTACAGTGTGTAGTCCTTTGAAATGTCACTTTTAAAAACATAACCATTATACTGTGATCACTTCACCCCCAATCAATAATTCTCTAATATAATCAGATATCACATTTCCACAACTGTCCTAAGAAGTATTTTTTTACAAACTGATTTAGGACCTACATCTACACGTTGCAATTGGTTGTTTTGTCTCTCAAGTCTCTTTTAATCTATAGGTTTCCTCTCCATCTTTTGTTTTGTTTAAGAAATTGGGCTGTCACAGTTTCTCATAATCTGGATTTTTATCAACTGCATCTGCATGTTGTCATTTCTTCTGTTCTCTATAGTCTTGCTACTAAAATATGGTCCACTGACCAGCAGCAGCTGCATCACCTGGGAATTTGTTAGAAATGCATAATCTTGGACCTCACTCAAGACCTATTGAATAAGAATCTGCATTTTTAACATTCAACAAGATCTCTGGCTGGGCTCGGTGGCTCACGCCTGTAATCCCAGCACTATGGGAGGCCGAGGCGGGTTCACTTGAGGTCAGGAGTTTGAGACCAGCCTGGCCAACATAGGGAAACCCCGTCTCTACTAAAAATACAAAAATTAGCCAGGTGTGGTGCATGCCTGTAATCCCAGCTACTCAGGAGGCTGAGGCAGGAGAATCCCTTGAACCTGGGGGGCAGAGGTTGCAGTGAGCCAAGATCATGCCATTGCACTCCAGCCTAGGTGACAGAAAAAGACTCTGTCTCAAAAAAAAAAAAAAAAAAAAAAAGATCTCCACCTGACTCTGTCCCTATAAAATGGCACTGAGACCTAGTGTGTTGATCTGGTTTAGGTTGGTTGGTTTGTGGATTTTTTTCTGGCAAGCCTATGGGTGGCATTGCACCCCTTATTTCTCAGCCCTGCCCACCTGGTCCTCTCTAGGTCTCTCTGACTGCTCCTGATCCTTGTCAGCCAGGACCTGTGTCTCCTCATAACTCAGGCTTCTGTAAATGTAAGTGTGTCCAAGGAGATACATTCCACATACTACCCCCAGACCTCCATTCTCTTTGTTTACTACGGCTTTCAGGTATCTCGTCTATCCTCTTGATTTACAAATCTCCTCTCTAATCCTGACCTGTCCATGGTCTCCTAACTTGCATTTTCAGTTGCCAAGAGAATATCTCTTCCCAGATATTCTTGCTGCTAATACTAATTCTCACTAGCCTGTGCCTTTAACTCAACAAGTCAAAACGTAAATCACTGCTTTCCCTTCTATTTTCCCTTTCGGATTAGTAAATTATTTTCTGATCACTCAGCCCAGACTATTTGAAGCTGTCTTCTATTTTTTCTGCTCTTTCATGTCTGATCTCTAATCAGTAGTTTAGTTTTATTAATCCCCCTGTATTTGTCAGCCCTCATTACGTTATGCTGGGGTAAGAGAAAATCCCTCCAAATCTCAGTGGTTTGCAACGCAAAGTTTTTTTGTTTTTTTTTTTGAGACGGAGTCTCACTCTGTCGCCCAGGCTGGAGGGCAGTGGTGGGATCTCGGCTCACTGCAAGCTCCGCCTCCTGGGTTTACACCATTCTCCTGCCTCAGCCTCCTGAGTAGCTGGGACCACAGGCACCCACCACCACGCCCGGCTAATTTTTTGTATTTTTAGTAGAGACAGGGTTTCACCAGGTTAGCCAGGATGGTCTCAATCTCCTGAACTTGTGATCCACCTGCCTCAGCCTCCCAAAGTACTGGGATTACTGGCATGAGCCACCGCGCCCGGCCAACAATGCAAAGTTTTATTTTTTGTTAAAGTTGTATGTTGGCTGTAGGTTGACTGAAGGTCTGGTCTTGTTCATTCCAGGATCTAGGCTGAAGAGCAGCCCCAATTTGGGATACAGCAGAGGGAATAAAAAGGAATGGTAAAACTAGGAATAGCTTTCAGAGTTCAGTCATGGTGTAAATCAGTTCCATGGCTGATCTGGTTTAGATGTCTCCCCACCCAAATCTCATCTTGAATTCCCAGGTGTTGTGGGAGGGACCTGGTGGGAGGTAATTGAATCATCGAGGCAGGTCTTTTCCATGCTGCTCTTGTGATAGTGAGTAAGTCTCACGAGATCTGATGGTTATTATGAGTTTTCCTGCACAAGCTCCCTTTTTGCCTGCTGCCATCCAAGTAAGATGTGACTTGCTGCTCCTTGCCTTCTGCCATGATTGTGAGGCCTCACCAGCCATATGGAACTGTGGGTCCAATAAACCTTTTTCTTTTGTAAATTGCCCAGTCTCAGATGTGTCTTTATCAGCAGCATGAAAATGGACTAATACAATGATCATAGCAAATGACAAAGTCAAGTCTCATATTCATTGACTGAGAAAGTGTGTTCAAATATCTGGAATCAATAGTATAATCTATGACAATTGCCATTTTGTATTTCAATTGCATCCCTTATTTCAAATCTCTTTACCCCTGCCTTAAACTTCACTTCTCTCAGCTTCCTCAAGGAAGCCTTCTCTGATGCCCTCAGACTAGGCCACATCTACTGCTATTGGCTGTTGTGGAATTTATACTTCTCCTTCATGACACATGTGAGACAACTGCAATTATTTATGCACTTATTTAATTTCTGACAGCCCCTAGACTGAAAGCTCTGTGAGGGCAGAGACAGTGTCTGTTTTGCTCATCATTTAACCCTTGGCACCTAGAAAAGTGTCTGGCATAGAGCAGCATGTAAAGGAATGAGTTATTGCCTTAGTCATGCCCATATCATCCTTCACCTGGTTTACTGAAAGACCTTACCAGTAGTTTTGGAAATCTAATTTGTTTTTCTGCCATCAGGATTTTCTTTCTTAAAGACTTACTCTTGGCTGGGCATGGTGGCTCACATATGTAATCTCAGAACTTTGGGAGGCTGAGGCGGGCAGATCATTTGAGGTCGGGCGTTGGAGATCAGCCTGGCCAACATGGTGAAACCTCATCTCTACTAAAAGTACAAAAATTAGCTGGGTGTCGTGGTATGCACCTGTAATCCCAGCTACCTACTAGGGAGGCTGAGGAGGAGGATCGCTTGAACCCAGGAGGTGGAGGTTGCAGTGAGTCAAGATAGTGCCACTGCACTCCAGCCTGGGTGACAGTGAGAATCCATCTCAAAAACAAAACAAAAAGACTTACTCTTCATATCATCTATTGGTTTTCTAGGTCAGGTCGTGCTTCTGAAGTTTCCTGAATGTGTATGCTTTCTCAGACCTCTATCATTTTGCATAGGCTGTTCCTTCTGTAGGATTCCCTCCCTCCCACCAGTGCTCTGCCTGGTAAAATCCTGTTCATCTTTTAACTTCATTTCCAAGGCTACCTCCCCTGTGAAACCTCCCATGACTCTCAGTGCAGACTTGGGTCCCTGCCCTTCTGCTTCCACATATGCACATCCATTTTAGCAATTATCATGTTTCATTCTAAACCCAACATTGTGTTTTTCTAGTGCAGATTAGAAAAAGGAGAGTGTTGTGGGAAGTCAGGGACCCCGAATGGAGGGACTGGCTGGAGCCACGGCAGAGGAAACATAAATTGTGAAGATTTTATGGACATTTATCACTTCCCTAATAATACTATTATAATTTCTTACGCCTGTCTTACTTTAATCTCTTAATCCTGTTATCTTCGTAAGCTGAGGATGTACATCACCTCAGGACCCTGTGATGATTGTGTTAACTGTACAATTGGATTATAAAACATGTGTTTGAACAATGTGAAATCAGTGCACCTTGAAAATGAACAGAATAACAGCGATTTTAGGGAACAAGGGAAGACAACCATAAGGTCTGACTGCCTGTGGGGTCGGACAAAAAGCCATATTTTTCTTCTTGCAGAGACCCTATAAACAGACGTGCAAGTAGGACAGATAGCAGTAAATTCTTTTCCTAGCAAGGAATATTAAGACCCTCGGAAAATAATTGCATTCCTTGGGGGAGGTCTATAAACAGCTGCTCTGGGAGTGTCTGTCTTATGTGGTTGAGATAAGGACTGAAATATGCCCTGGTCTCCTGCAGTACCCTCAGGCTTATTAGGGTGGGGAAAAAACTGCTCTCTGGTAAATTTGAGGTCAGACCGGTTCTCTGCTCTGGAGCCCTGTTTTCTGTTCTTTAAGATGTTTATCAAGACAATATGTGCACAGCTCAACATAGACCCTTTTCAGGAGTTTTTGATTTTGCCCTTTGCCTTGTGATCTTTATTGGCCTCAGAAGCATGTGATCTTTGTTCTCCTTTTTGTGCTTTGAAACGTGGTCTTTGTGACCTACTCCCTGTTCGTACACCCCCTCCCCTTTTGAAATCCTTAATAAAACTTGCTGGTTTTGTGGCTCAGTTGGGCATCGCAGACCTACTGATATGTGATGTCACCCCCAGTGGCCCAGCTGTAAAATTCCTCAATTTGTACTCTTTCTCTTTATTTCTCAGACCGGCCAACACTTAGGGAAAATAGAAAGAACCTATGTTGGAATATTGGGGGTGGGTTCCCCTGATAGGATAGAGGTTAACATTGTGGTTTTCCAGTGCAGATTAAAAAAAGGAGAGAGGGAACAGCAGAGTGGTGCAGTGGAAGCATACCTCTGGGCCCATAACCCAGAGGTTGATGGATGGAAACCATCCTCTGCTAGCTTTGTGAGCTTGGCTGGGTGTGGTGGCTCACACCTGTAATCCCAGCACTTTGGGATGCCAAGGTGGGAGGATTGCTTGAGACTAGCCTGGGAAACATAGCAAGACACTGTCTCCACAAAAAGGAAAATAAAAACAAACAAACACACATACACACACACACACAAGAGAGGCATTTCTAAATAGAGGCCTGCTGACAACAGCAGAATTTACCACTGATGGCCTGTCAATAAAGGAGCGGTGCCTGTCCCAGCTAACACAAGCACCTTCTGCAGTGGCTGCAGCAGTGTTTCCCTAGTGAGGACCTGCTTCCTACAACTCTCATCTACAAGTCTGAGCCTGAAAACTGCCTCAGATTTTAGCAGAACAAGCACAGTCTTGCTGTCTTCTTCTGTTTTCCTCTGAGTTGAAGGGGTCCAGGGCAGACTCAGAGCCCCTGGTTTCCTCATCGTGAGCCTGAGCATGAGTCAGAATCACCTGAGGGCTTATGAAGCCAAAGGTTGCTGGGCTCCATCTAGAGTTTCTGATCCAATAGTTCTAGGGTGCGGACTGGAACTCACATTCATAAAGGATTCCAAGGGGATGCTGCTGCTGCTGGGCTGGCCTTAACCACTGGCTTAACAGTGGGCCACAAGCAGGACCACAGTGAAAAACTCCAGTCAAACAGGAAGATACAGAAAACTTCATCCTTGATCAGGCACTTCTTGCTTCATTTACACAGGTGCCTGCATTTTTTACCCCAGGGAAGACTTTGTGACTTGATAATTTCCACTTATGGAACCAGTTGAACTGGATATTTACTATCAGATATTTACTTATACCAAATAAACATTGTTATACACTATGTAAAAATAGAAGGTGCTGTCATTCTGAATTCCTTGCAAGGGCTGTTCCTTCAAACCTGCTCCCTTGTGGATCTGTATCACTGAGTCATGTAGGCCAAAAGCGTCGTAAGCCAAATAGTTGGAACTCAGTAGTTCTGTTCCTTGCTGTCACTGCATCCTTCCCTCAACAAACTTAGTTTACAGTAGACATCAGAATTTTGTATTCAACCACTAGCAGTAGTTTCTAAGGCATCATGCAATTAATATAAATCAATTTTAAAATTTATAAACTCCTGATAGGCCCTCTTGTTAAATTACCAATGTTGTATTTATTTTAAAAATGTTGACTGGCTGCAGTGGCTCACTCTTATAATCCTAGCACTTTGGGAGGCTCAAGGGACCACTTGAACCTGGGAGTTTGAGACCAGCCTGGGCAACATGATGAAACCTTGTCTCTACAAAACATACAAAATTTAGCTGGGCATTGTGGTGCACCCCTGTGGTCCTAGCTACTCATGAGGCTGAGGTGGGAGGATCGCTTGAGTCTGGGGGGGGTCAAGGTTGCAGTGAGCTGAAATTGCACCATTGCACTCCAACTTGGACAACAGAGGGATACCCTGTCTCAAAAAAAAAAAAAAATTAACAATGTTAACAATGGGGAGAGCTATGAAAACAAAATTTTAGAGACAGTGTGGCTCAAGTACGGTTTCTGTGCAGTTGTAATTAGAAGGAACCAATGTGGCTGACTGATTTTGAACTACAATTGTCACTGACAATAAAAGTTACTGTGGAGGATGAAAAACTCCCATCATTCCCTCAGCAAGACTCGGAAAGAAGGATGAATTACATTCAGCAAATTTAATATTTCACTGGTGCTAAAACTCACATTGTTTTGCTTGTTAAATCTCTGAAATCCTGATGCATTTTACCAAGAATGGCATTTTATAATTATGGTTGGCTAGGTCATGGTTGTGATGTGGTGTTACTGCCTGTACAAACTTGGTGGTTATTCCTGGTGGGATGACTTGGCAACTGTAATCTCCATGTTTCTCTCAACGGATTATATAAGGACCATCTGGAAAAGAAACATGCTGCCTGTTGTCTGGAAACCTTCCAGTGACACCTTCAGGTAAGATCAGGAGAGTCCCAGCATCAAAATTTGTAAAACAGGTGTCAGTAGTTTGCAAGAAAACAGTAGTGGAATAGTTTTAAGAAATGCTGCATTATTAGCACATAGTAATTAAGGACACAGAGGACATTTCTATGTGAACGACACAGACATCAATGACTATAAGCTGAAAAATGACTCAGAAGAAGAATAGAGATTCTGAATGTAAAGAAATTATAGGAATTCTTTAATGAATTTATTTTTGCTTATACCTTCCTTCTTATGTATGCACAAGAGATGTATGATAACAATGTAGGTCTAAGTCTGTGCTTGTTCACTAAAAATTCTAAATGATAAAAAAGTATTACAAATAGTTTAATTGGAAATATTTCTTTCTTTTTTTTTTTTTTTGAGATGGAGTCTCGCTCTGTTGCCCAAGCTGGAGTGCAGTGGCGCGATCTTGGCTCACTGCAACCTCTGCCCCCTGGATTCAAGCGATTCTTCTGCCTCAGCCTCCCATGTAGCTGGAGGCGCCCACCATCATGCCCTGCTAATTTTTGTATTTTTAATAGAGACGGGGTTTTGCCAAGTTCACCAGGCTGGTCCTGAACTCCAGACCTCAGATGATCTGCCTGCTTTGGCCTCCCAAAGTGCTGGGATTACAGGCATGAGCCACTGCATCTGGCCAGGAATATCTTTCTTTTTAACATCAACTTTCAATCTTTTTAGTCTGAGGACCCGTTTACACTCTTAAAAAATATTGAGAACACCGGAGAACTTGTGGTTTATATGGTAATATCAATAGTTACCACATTAGAAATTTAGACAGACTTTTAATACCAAAGAATCACAAGCACATGTTCCATTAGCTGTCAGAGGGATAATGACATCACACATCATGTATCCTCTGGGAAGCTCCAATGTACACTGGTAAGAGAATGAAAATGAAAAGAAAGGGAGAAACCACGCTTTGAGAATCCCTGGCATATAAAATAATGGTTTTTTTAAAAATACTATTATATTTTGATGAATATGGATATATTTCCAAGTAAACTGTTGTTGGAAGAAGTAAAATATCGACTACAGGGAAAATTCTATTGCTGAACAGTTGGTGTAGCATTTTGAGACACAGAAATTAACTGATGTATCTTTCTTCTGTGGCTGTGGGAAACATCCACCCCCAACTGCCCTTCTTTTTTTTTTTTTTGAGACCGAATCTCGCTCTGTCACCCAGGCTGGAGTGCAGTGGCGCGATCTCAGCTCATTGCAAGCTCCACCTCCCGGGTTCACGCCATTCTCCTGCCTCAGCCTCCTGAGTAGCTGGGACTACAGGCGCCCGCCACCATGGCCACCACGCCCGGCTAATTTGTTGTATTTTTTTAGTACAGACAGAGTTTCACCGTGTTAGCCAGGATGGTCTCGATCTCCTGACCTCGTGATCCGCCTGCCTCGGCCTCCCAAAGTGCTGGGATTACAGGCGTGAGCCACCGAGCCTGGCCCCCAACCGCCCTTCTTAGGTGGCCAGCTCACTCTGGGTATCCTGTAGGTCTGGGTAAATTGACCCTAGGGGAAGGTAAGAGTGTATCTTCTACTTGGGTTCCGGAGGGCAGTGGCATTGCCTGTAAAGCAGGAGGAAGGGATAGAAGTTGGGACAAAGATGAAAGGAGGAGTGTCGTTTGGCCCCTGGGGGACAAACCTGGATTTTCTAGAGACTAGGAGCAGTGGCAGGGCTTGCAGTTTCTGTCAGTGATGGAGATCTCTGGGGACTTGCACATGGCTCTGTGGATACCGGTGGGCAAACACTTGGTGCAGAGGACACTGAAGCACCACCCAGGATCCTGCTGGGCAGTCAGGCCCAGAGAGAGGGCAGACCCTGGGGAGCTGCTGGCCTTTAGGACACCCTGGGAAGCTGCTGGCCTTTAGGACACGTCTTGCGGGTCCGAGCAAGACGCCCTAATGACAATCACCAATGGGCTGCTGCCCAGGGCCTCTTCTGCCGCTGTCCTGACCTAGAATCCTACAACCTTTCAAGGAAGGAGAACGGGAGCCACCACATACACACAGAGGGTGGCTTTCCTCTAGGGATCCTGGGAACCAGATTGGCTTTCATTTACAAACCGCAGAACAGTTACAGAAGCAAAAGAAGGTAGTTATGACTGGATCTGAGGACATCTTGCCTGATTGAATTTCCAGCTCTGTCACTTGCTAATAGAAACCCCTCACAGGGTCTCCGCTGGGCACACTAAATGAGTGATACATGGAAACTCTTCAGACAGCACCTGGCATATGTATGTTACCTATCACCTCTTGAACCTCGATATCTTGGAGATGTCATAGCTGCCACACTACATCCTCTGCAGTTTGGGATGGCTGACGTGTGACCATTTGCCTAAGTCCCCATATCGAAGGCTAGATTAAGCCCTAACGCTGGAGCCAAGGGGAGGGAGGGCAGCAACGTACTCTAAATAGAAGTGCTCCCCCGGGGAGTGGGGGGCCCAGCCTGCTCCAGCAGCCGGGAAGGTCTTCCTGCCACAGTGACGGCAGCGAGTGGCGTCCGGCCTCGGAGGGACTGAGGGCACTTCTCTGGTGTGAGCACTGGCGTCCAACGCCCGGCGCAGCAAAATCGCTGCAAACTCTGAGTCCAGAGAGGTCCAGGTCCTTCTGGGTTGCTTTTTATTTTAAATTTTTTGCCAGGGACAGTTCTGGCGCTCCTTCAATCCGGGGGCGCCTGCGAGTCTGAGCCAGGAGATGGGCGTGGGCAGGCGTGGGTAGCACCATCGAGGCCCTGGCCACCTGCCGGGTGCTGGGTAGTCTGGAAGAGTCTGGAGCCCGGTCTCCGCCTCCCGGCGCCCCACCCTGGACCCCTCCTCCACGCGGGTCCCGCCCACGGTGGGCGTGGCTTCCAGGGGGCGGGGCCGCGGAGGGTCTGCGAACGAGTCACGTCCCGCAGGCGAGGCGAGGCGGGGCGGAGCGCGGGAGGCCGGCTGGGAGGTGCACATCCGGCGGCTGCCCGGTACTTCATAAAGCCGCTCTCGCCACTGGCTGTCGCCGCGGGTTGCCTCCGCAGCAGCTCTGGGTTCTTCTCAGCTGCGGGAGCCGCTGCTCCAATGCCCCAGAGTGGCCATGGGCGCCCCGCACTGGTGGGACCAGCTGCAGGCTGGCAGCTCGGAGGTGGACTGGTGCGAGGACAACTACACCATCGTGCCTGCTATCGCCGAGTTCTACAACACGGTGCGGGACGCGGGAGCGGGGAAGGCAGCCGGGCCAGCGGGAGGGGGCTGTCCCCGCGCCGCAGCGTCTGGAAGCTGGACGTGGGTCTCTGCGCGTATCTGGGGGCATTCTCTCCAGGGGCTGAGTCAGTCCACACCCCCTCCTCGGCGCGCTCCTTCCAGTTCTCCATCTGTCCTCTTCTGTCCCCATTCCCGACAGCTGGGCTCATCTTCCTCCTGCTGTCATTTGTTTTGTGATGGTCCTATTGTCTTGTTTGGCCCCCATGCGTCCAGGAACCAGGGGTCTGTGTCAGCCCATTCTCCTTGTTTGGGTCAATTGGGGGCGGTGAACCTGCCGGGACAAGTCTCTTCCTCCCCTGGGATCTCTGTGGCGTGACGCACTTAGGTCGCATTGTGCGTTTTTGCCCTGAATACCTGCTCTCGGAGTGCTGGGAAGAGCACGCCCCCGGCAGGTCCCCGCGGCTGGGGTCACTCCCACCAGGCAGACTTGCCCCACCCCCAAGAACATGCCTATAATGGTCGAGTTATTTTGGTCAGAATCAAGTTAACTACTACTCGTTCTTTTTTTCTTGCGTTTAGTGTCCTGTCTTGTGCAAGCCGCTAATTCAACTCCCCCAGGACTGTGCATTCTCTAGTTCTGAAGTCTGAGGGATGAAAGGAAAGTTTGGGAGTGATAATGTGTGGGTTTTGGATTTGCGTAGGTCTTTAGATAAGGGTGAGCAGAAACTTCCCCATTGCAGAATCCTGTGTGTTTTTAGTTCTTGTGGTAGGGAAGGGTTGCATCTGGGAGAGGAAATGCCTCTTATTTTGTGTATGTCCATGGTTCAGAATCCTGGTACAGAATGTGAGACTTTGCGTGGTCATTTCTGTGGCTTATCTTTTCACCACCCAAACAAGGAAAACAGGAACTCCTGGTTTGGGTCATTGTGAATTTGAGGTTGTTGTTTAGGACTTTTCCTTTTGGGTTTGCTAGAGAGAATGTCCTCGGCAGGAGTCAGGTGCTTACTGCCTGCAGGAATCTCAGATGATCTAGTCCCTGTCCTTTTATTCATCTGATGAGAAAACTGGCCTCTTGAGGAGGGAGATGTCATGCCCATATTTCTGGCATGGCTGGGGCCACAATCCAGAAGTCTGGGCTCCTCCTTCCCTCAGTGCTGAAATCCATGGCTGGCTTCCACACAAACACTCCTGCTTCTTTTTTTTATGATTAGGTTAGTTCCTTAAGAAAACCTAAGGCTGGGCGTTGTGGCTCATGCCTGTATTCCTAGCACTTTGGGAGGCCAAGGCAGGTGGATCGCTTGAATCCAGGAGTTCGAGACCAACCTGGGCAACATGGCAAAACCTCATCTCTACAAAAAAATACAAATATTAGCTGGACATGTGGCACACACCTGTCGTCCCAGCTACTTGGGAAGCTGAGGTGGGAGGATCACCTGAGCCCGGGAGTTGAAGGCTGCAGTGAACCGAGATCGCGCCACTCCACTCCAGCCTGGGCAACACAGTCTCAAAGAAAACCTGGCCCTCTGCTGACCACAGATACTGTGAAAGACAGTGGAAGTGGCCATGACTTACCTATTGCATAACCTCCCAGAGCATGCTGTCAGGGGTAAATAGTTGCACACAGAGGATGGGCTGGAGTAGTTCTGGGTACTTTCAATAAGGAGAAACACCAGTGGTAACACAAGCTGTCCTTTTGTAAATAAAGAATATAGTGAAAGAGTAAGGATTTCACCAGAGTTCAAGAAGAAAAGACAGCTCGATGACAGGTTCTCACACACTTAGCAAGGTTATTATCTGTGAAGTCTGGGGTCTACAGAGAGGGTCAAGCTTGGTTATTTTGGCCAAAAAAGCTAGTGTACGGCTTCTCTGAGTCTGTCTTGAAAAGCGTCATAGGGCTGGATGAAAGGGAGAGTTTGTCTTTAGTTTTAATCTAGTCCTATTGGGGCTGTTCCTCTATGTAGTGAGTGCTAAAGTCTTTTTCAGAAACAAACTGTTGATCTTCAGCTGCAGTGTCTGGGTGATGAGCCCAGCTGGCCCATCTGCAAACTTTATTCCTTGGAATACTCATAAACCACAAAATTTGCTCTGGCAAAGCAGAGAGCGTAAGGTGTCAGAGAATAAGGTCATTGCCTAACTTTGTTGAGTGTAGGTCCAAAGAACTTAGCAAAAAATGTTTCTTCCCCTCTGTTGCTATTTTTTAAATTTTTTTTTTTGAGACAGTCTTGCTCTGTTCCAGGCTTGAGTGCTGTGGTGCGATCTTGGCTCACTGCGACCTCCGCCTCCCAGGTTCAAGCGATCCTCCCAAAGTGCTGGGATTACAGGTGTGAGTCACCATGCCCGGCCTTCTTCCCATGTTCTTACGTACTACTTATATTTTGATGCTTATCACAGGACATTCCCATGCTTATCTTACTCCTGTGTTGAGAAAGACAGTGGACTGTTATGTGGTGATAAACATCGTTTTAAATCCTCATAATAAGGCAACAGGTCTAATTACCCAGTTTATAGGAAACTAATAATCATTACCAGTTTTGAGAAAAAGTTGGAGGAATTGACAATGTTAAATCAGGAGAAGACCAGGAGAGGTATCTAGAACCTTCTTAGTGGGTCTTAGGGGTAGCACATCACTACTACACCTTCAGATACTACTGTCTACCATTACTTATTTGCTATGTGTTGAAGCTCTGCTGAGTACTCTATACTCACCCTAGACAATGGGTGCTATTTATTATATCCATTTGATAAAGATGGAAATTGGGGCCTAGAGAGTTTATGTAACTTGCTGTGGTCAAGAGCATAGCACAGCTGAAGTCAGAACTTGGGCCATTTGACTCTACCAAGAGAGTTATCTTGAAGCTATAAGTGCCACTGTAACTAACTTAGATTTGTCTATTTGGCATAGAATAGATATTTATTATTTAGTCATTCCATAACTTAAAACTCCTGTCTTGGGACCATTTTATCTCTAGGATAAAACTCATACTTTTTGATAGGAAAAAAGTTTATTTAAAGTAGTTTGTAAAATTACTGTTTATTGTAAAAGTAATATGATCATGGTAAAAAATTTAGAGTATGTAAGTTGTAGAGTGAAAAATACCCTTCTGTATCTTTCTAGATATTTTCTAGGCATATAAAAAGCACATGTATCTGTGTGTGCATATAAAATACACATGTATAAGGCTGGGGGTAGTGGCTCACGCCTGTAATCTCAGCACTTTGGAAGGCCGAGGCAGACAGATCATTTGAGGTCAGGCGTTTGAGACCAACCTGGCCAACATGGCAAAACCTCATCTCTACTAAAAATACAAAAAAATTAGCTGGTTGTGGTGGCGCGTGCCTGTAGTCCCCGCTACTCAGGAGGCTGAGGCAGAAGAATCGCTTGAACCTGGGAGGTGGAGGTTGCAGTAAGCTGAGATCGCGCCACTGCACACTCTAGCCTGGGCAACAGAACGAGACTCTGTCTCAAAAAAAAAAGCTTGTATGGCATAATCACGAATACTTGAAGTCTTTTTCCAAGATGGTACTGTGTAAACTCTTATGTACCTTGTGTTTTTCACTTAATATGTCTTGGAGATATTTCCATATCAGCTCATGTAGTGCTGTCTTCCTGTTTATAATGTTTATACAGTACTCCCTTTAATGGATTGATCATAATTTATTTATCTAATCAATCTTTATTGATGGACATTTCATATAGTTTCTCTCTGTTTGTTTTATTGTTTCGTTTTGGTTTTTGAACAGTGATTCAGTGAATATCCTCATTCGTGCATCTGGATGTACTTTCGCAAGCACTAATCTTA
Source organism: Symphalangus syndactylus (assembly GCF_028878055.3). Taxonomy (NCBI): domain Eukaryota; kingdom Metazoa; phylum Chordata; class Mammalia; order Primates; family Hylobatidae; genus Symphalangus; species Symphalangus syndactylus. The sequence continues at coordinate 120,290,001 of NC_072431.2, read as the reverse complement.
GATGGGGATTGCTGTGTCAAGGAGGATATTCACTTTAAATGCTGATAATTACTGTGAAATGGCACACTAAAGAGAGTGCACTGATCTGACTTCCACTGACAATGTTTGGGCATACAAAACATTTTGCTTTGGCCTCTGCAAATCTCTGTTGCCTCAAATTGTATCATCCTTTGCTTCAGCCAAACCTAATATCTCTTCCATGAACATGTAATTTCCTTTCACAGCCTTTTACTTGTGCACATTTTGTACTATTTCTTCTATATACAAATTTTATTGAATTGAGTTCCTTTTTATGTTTTAAGATTTAAGACCCCCTGGCTGGGCATGGTGGCTCACACCTGTAATCCCAGCACTTTGGGAGGCTGAGGTGGGAGGATCACTTGAAGTCAGGAGTTTGAGACCAGCCTGGCCAACATGGCGAAACCCCATCTCTACCAAAAATACAAAAAACTAGCCAAGTGTGGTGGTACCTGCATGTAGTCCCAGCTACCAGGGAGGCTGACGCAGGAGAATTGCTTGAACCTGGGAGGTGGAGGTTGCAGTGAGCCGAGATCAGGCCGCTGCACTCCAGCCTGGGCGACAGAGCAAGATTCCATCTTAAGAAAAAAAAAAAAAAGAAAAGATTTAAGGCCCCAGTCACATAGACCTGGCCACTTTGGAGAAAAGCTGGGTCTGTCTTTTACCTGAGCTTGGCCTTTGGGGACTCTGTTGTTCAGTAGGGACTTGAGGACAGAAGAAAGTCAACTGATGGCTGAAAAGAATCTTGAAGCAAAATACATGCATAAAATCAGCTCATGATCTGTCACTTCCTGCTCTGTTCCCAGTCATCAAGATAAATAGAGCTCTCGTTATATGCCAAGTCCTAAGTCCGGCTCTCTTTAGGCTGAATCTATTGGTCGATCCATCAATCTGAGCATTTACTGGGCAACAACTGTGTGCTTATTACAGAGATCAGCTCTGTAAATAGTCATCTGGATGGTGAGGGCTATGATAGAGGTGTGTACAAGCTGCTGAGGATGTTATTAGTACTGTGCATGGGATTGATGTACTGTGAGGATAGAGTGGTGGTTTTTGCAAGAAGGCTTCTGAATAGAGTGACCAAACTTTTCCTGGGTTTTTGCCTGAGACTTTTCTGATTTTAAAACTGAACGTCCCATGCCTTGGGAAGTCCCCTCAGTCCCAGGCAAACCACGACAGTGGGTCATCCCAGGGGCAGAAGTAAAACAATGGAATGGGTAGTTAGGAATCAGCATACAATTAAGATGGACAGGCAATCCACTCAGCCAGGGTAAAAGTCCTCAGCCGTTTATGAACCTGCTGTCCAGAATATGTACAGCCTGTTGTTTTGTCTTTATTTACCCTCTGTCTGGAAAGTGCACATTCAGATGCATCAGGATGAGACTGCAGTATGTTCATGAGATTATTTTGTAGCAAATGTTATATGGAAATTCATAGAATGAAGAACTTTCTAAGGAAATAATACATTTTAAAAATTGTGGGCTAGGCGCAGTGGCTTACGCCTCTAATCCTAGTACTTAGGAGGCTGAGGCTGGCAGATCACTTGAGCCCAGGCTGAGGCTGGCAGATCACTTGAGACCAGCCTGAGCCACATGGCAAAACCCTAGGCTGTCTCTACAAAAAAATGTGAAAATTAGCTGGACATGATGGCACATGCCTGTGGTCCCAGCTACTCAGGAGGCTGAGATCAAGGCTGCAGTGAGCTGTGAGCACGCTATCATCTAACAATAGGCTTTAAAGTGTACCCCTTGAGAGGCAGAGCATGCAGTGAGCCGAGATCGTGCCACTGCACTCCAACCTGGGTGACAGAGCGAGACTCCGCCTCAAAAAAGAAAATGTACCCCTTGAGTGAACTATTCTACAATTTCAGTGACTAATACAAATTTGAGGGATACATCTCAGTAGAGATGGAGCCATGAGTCTATTTTTAAACCATGACTGATTTGCTTTTTTTGTATTTCTTCTGGTGTTCTTCATCTTTTTGTCTTGGGGAAAGTCTCCCACTAATTTGTTCTTTTACTTCCCATATATTGATGTCTTTAAAAGGTACAGTGGGGGCCAGCCAGCCTTGGTAGATGGGCTAGGCAGAAGCAATAATGTAATTTCAGTATTATTTGAAGCATATGGCAAAATAGTGCTTCTAAATGGTGCTTCTAATATGCACATTTAAAGAAACTGGGCCAGGTGTGGTGGCTTATGCCTGTAATCCCAGCACTTTGGGAGGCCGAGGTGGGCTGATCACTTGAGGTCAGGAGTTCAAGACCAGCCTGGCCAACATGGTGAAACCTCGTCTCTACTAAAAATACAAAAAATTAGATGGGCGTGATGGCACTCACCTGTAGTCCCAGCTGCTTGAGGGGAGGCTGAATCAGGAGAATTGCTTGAACCTGGGAGGCAGAGGTTGCAGTCAGCCAAGATTTCGCCACTATACTCCAGCCTGGGCGACAGAGTGAGACTCCATCTCAAAAAGTAAATAAATAAATAAATAAACGAATAAAGAATAAAAATTAAAAATTAAAAAAAGAAAATGTTTGACATATCATAATTTTGCTGTAGGTGTGATAAATGACTTCATGCCTTTGCAGATAATATACAAATACATTTAAAAGTGATTAGTGTGTCCATTGCTGGTGGAAATATAACTCAAGAAAGCCATTGCAGGACAGCTTGGGAGTAGATAGTTGCACTTAGCAGAAGCAAGGTAGATTGAGAGGACTTGAGGCACTAAAGATCTTCTGGGGTAAAAATCGCAATGCATTATATTTCTCAACATTATAAGCGGGACTGTAAATTGGTGCTCCTTCCACTGGAAAATGGCTACACTGCTGCCATCTGCCTCACTTACAGCAAGTGAGCTAAATCTATATTATTTAGGATGAAAAGGTTTGCAGGGCGTATTGTTGAAGAAGAAAAGGAAGCTGCACAATGGGAATGTTAACAATATGTGACATATACGTACCTATTCATGTAAATGTGAAGAAAATGAGGACAGTGGTTATCTCTGGGGAAGAGGCTAGAAAGGAAACTTTATTCCTTTTTTTTACAAGAACACATTCATGTATATGAAAGGAGAAAGATCAGGTTTTAAGTTACCTATGGTGTAACAATTCCATTTTTCTTCTCCTCTTTCTTCACTCCATTGATCCGCCTTCATCTCCTCCTTCTCCCCATTCGTCTCCTTTTCTTCCTTTTATTGCTTGTTTAACAAGAGGAAAGCCATGTTTACATCAAAGCCAAGAAACTGGTCATATGTGCACAGTGTGTGATGCACAGTGTGTGATGCACAGTGGGTGATGCACAGTGTGTGATGCACAGTGGGTGATGTGATTCACAATTTTTAGATGCTAGTGGAGGAGTTAAGCCAAGGAGGTCAGAATGTGGTTGGATGAGTTGGGGTTGAAAATCAGCTGGGAGCAGTGGAAAGAGCTGGGCTCTGTGCAGACTGGCTCTCTGACTTGAGCCAGCCCTGGAACCTTTCAGGGCCCTCAGCTATATCCCTTTGTAAAACAAGGGATGGTTTTTGTTTATTTTTATTTTTTATTTTATTATATTTTATTTTTTTGAGACTCTTTTCACCCAGGCTGGAGTGCAATGGTGTGATCTCGGCTTACTGCAACCTCCACCTCCCAGGTTCAAGTGATTCTCCTGCCTTAGCCACCCGAGAGCTGGGATTACAGGCGCCCGCCACCGTGCCCAGCTAATTTTTTTTTTGTACTTTTAGTAGAGAGAGGGTTTTTGCCATGTTGGCCAGGATGGTCTCAAACTCCTGACTTCAGGTGATCCACCTGCCTCAGCCTCCCAAAATGCTGGAGGAATTACAGGCATGAGCTACCTGGGCCCCGCCTAAGGGATGGTTTTTAAGATCCTTCTTAAAATGATCGTTTTTTAAAAGACTCTCTTAAGGATCTTTGATTCTTAAATGATTCCACTGAAAGTTAAGTCAAATTATCTCTGTTTGCAGATGACATGATTGTATGTTTAGAAAATCCCATAGTCTCAGCCCAAAAACTCCTTAAGCTGATAAGCAACTGCAGCAAAGTCTCAGGGTACAAAATCATTGTGCAAAAATCACAAGCATTCCTATACACCAATAATAGAGAGCCAAATCACAAGTGAACTCCCATTCACAATTGCTACAAAGAGAATAAAATACCTAGGAATACAACTTACAAAGGATGTGAAGGACCTCTTCAAGGAGAACTACAAACCACTGCTCAAGGAAATAAGAGAGGACACAAACAAATGGAAGAATATTCCATGCTCATGGATAGGAAGAATCAATATCATGAAAATGGCCATACTGCCCAAGGTAATTTATAGATTCAGTGCTGTCCCCATCAAGCTACCATTACCTTTCTTCACAGAATTAGAAACAACTACTTTAAATTTCATATGGAAACAAAAAGCCCGCATTGCCAAGGCATTCTAAGCCAAAAGAACAAAGCTGGAGGCATCACGCTACCTGACTTCATACTACAAGGCTACAGTAACCAAAACAGCATGGTACTTGTTCCAAAATAGATATATAGACCAATGGAACAGAACAGAGGCCTCAGAAATAACATTACACATCTACAACCATCTGATCTTTGACAAACCTGACAAAAACTAGCAATGGGGAAAGGATTCCCTATTAATAAATTGTGTTAGGAAAACTAGCTAGCCATAATCAGAAAACTGAAACTTCCTTACACCTTCCTTACACCTTATACAAAAATTAACTCGAGATGAATTAAAGACTTAAACGTAAGACCTAAAACCATAAAAACCCTAGAAGAAAACCTAGGCCATACCATTCAGGACATACGCATGGGCAAAGACTTCATGACTAAAACACCAAAAGCAAGGGGAACAAAAGCCAAAATTGACAAATGAGATCTAATTAAACTAAAGAGCTTCTGTACAGCAAAAGAAACTATCATCAGGTTCAATAGTTAACCTACAGAATAGGAGAAAATTTTTGCTATCTATCCATCTGACAAAGGGCTAATATCCAGAATCTACAAGGAACTTAAAAACTAATTTACAAGAGAAAAAGCAACCCCATCAAAAAGTGGGCAAAGGATATGAACAGACACTTCTCAAAAGAAGACATTTATGTGGCCTACAAACATATGAAAAAAAGCTCATCATCACTGGTCATTAGAGAAATGCAAATCAAAACCACAATGAGATACCATCTCATGCCAGTTAGAATGGCCATCATTAAAAAGTCAGGAAACAACAGATGCTAGAGAGGATGTGGAGAAATAGGAACACTTTTACGCTGTTGGGAGTGTAAATTAGTTCAAGCATTGTGGAAGACAGTGTGGCGATTCCTCAAGGATCTGGAACTAGAAATACCATTTGACCCGGCAATCCTGTTACTAGGTATATACCCAAAGGATTATAAATCATTCTACTATAAAGACACATGCACAAGTATGTTTATTGTGGCACTATTCACAATAGCAAAGACTTGGAACCAACCCAAATGCCCATCAGTGATAGACTGGATAAAGAAAATGTGGCACATACACACCATGGAATACTATGCAGCCATAAAAAAGGATGAGTTCATGTCTTTGCAGGGACATGGATGAAGCTGGAAACCATTATTCTCAGCAAACTAACACAGGAACAGAAAACCAAACACTGCATGTTCTCACTCATAAGTGGGAGTTGAACAATGAGAACACATGGACACAGGGAGGGAAACATCCCACACCGGGGCCTTTTGAGGGGTCAGGGGGCTAGGGGAGGGATAGCATTAGGAGAAATACCTAATGTAGATGATGGGTTGATGGGTGCAGTAAACCACCATGGCACGTGTATAGCTATGTAACAAACCTGCACATTCTGCACATATATCCCAGAACTTAAAGTGTAATTAAAAAAAAAAAAAGAAAGAAAGTTAAGGGCTTTGATCATAACAATGAATAAAAGCCTACTGCTGGCCCGGTTCGGTGGCCCATGCCTGTAATCCCAGCACTTTGGGAGGCCGAGGAGGGTGGATCACCTGAGGTCAGCAGTTCCAGACCAGCCTGACCAACATGGTGAAACCCCATCTCTACTATAAAAATAGAAAAAATTAGCTGGGCATGGTGGCTCATGCCTATAATCCCAGCTATTTGGAAGGCTGAGGCAGGAGAATTGCTTGAACCCAGGAGGTGGAGGTTGCAGTGAGCTGAGATTGCACCATTGCACTCCAGCCTGGGCAATAAGAGCGAAACTCCATCTCAAAAACAAAACAAAACAATTCAAAACCTACTGCATGTACAGTATAGTACTTAGATCCTTGTCCTGATTCCTCCATGCCTGCTTCTTGGTAAATGAAAATTGACCACATTTCTTTTCTTTTTCTTTTTTTCTTTTCATTAATCTAAGAAAAATTGGCCACAGTTCTCAGACTGGAGACTGTATACCACGTGGGACATCTCAGACAACTTGTCCATATTCTTATCTGAGGTCACTAGTCGCACATAGCACTCCTATGTGGGAAAGAGAGAAAGATCCGCAACAAAGTGAAGCAACTAAAGGCTGAGCATGGGGGCTCACACCTGTAATCCTGGCACTGTTAAAGGCTGAGGCGGGCGGATCACTTGAGGTCAGGAGTTGAAGACCAGCCTGGCCAATGTGGTGAAACTCCGTCTCTACTAAAAATACAAAAATTAGCCAGGCGTGGCAGGCGCCTGTAATCCCAGCTACTCTGGAGGCTGAGGCAAGAGAATCGCTTGAAGCCAGGAGGCAGACATTACAGTAAGCTGAGATTGCGCCGTTGCACTCCAGCCTGGACTAGTGACAGAGTGAGACTCCATCTCAAAACAAAGCAAAACAAAAAAGGTACCCCTTTCTCCGTAATGATACAGCCCCACTTAGGTATTTCAGCCCTGGATTTTAACCAAAGGTAACAGCTCTGCTCCCATTCTGCCCCTGACCAAGAATCTTTTTCTTCTCCTTTGACTTGCATTTCTCTCCCACCCATCTTTCTCCCCTTTCTAAAAAGTGTCATGCTTACCCGCTTTCCTCCCCAGATGGTGGCAGAGGCAGGCATTGGTTCTTGAAGTTGCCAGTCCTTGCCCTATGCCTCAAGCTTTGGGGTTTGCTGAAGCATTCTATTTAGTTGTGTACCAGTGTGGTTTCTTAGGTCTGGGAAAGCTCTTGGCCCTGCTCACTTCAGTTCAGGTGCCCACCATCATGGTTCTTTGAGATGTCCTCTAAGTGAGCATTCTGTATTGTCCAACATGAGTAACCACTCTTTTCTTCTGAAAGCCCTGTGCCCATGGCTTTGCAGAGTTCATCGACCCTATCCACCTATTTTTGAATGTGGTTTTTGTTTGTGTTTAGTCCAGGACCCCTCCCACCCCATCCCGATGGGTGTTACTCATGTAGACTTAGCTGTCATCTTCACATTCGACATACTTCTTCTGTGTGCTCAGTCCTGTACAAGGAGCCCCTCACTCCACAATTAGAGATGAGACTTAAAAGCTGAATGTTCCTACCACTTCATACCTTCTAAAATAGCTTAATTTAAAAACAAAAGAATATAACAAGTGTTGGCACGGATGTGAGAAATTGGAACACTGTACATTCCTTATGGGAATATAAAAATGCTGCTGTGGGAAAATGTTTGGTGGTTCCTTAAGAAGTTAAAAATGGAATTAGTACACCAGCTAGTGCCTTAGTCCATTCAAGCTGCTATAACAAAAGATCTTAGACTGGGTTATTTATAATAACAGAAATTCATTTATTACAGTTCTAGAGGCTGGAAGGTCCAAGATCAAGGTGGCAGCAGGTTGAGGGTCTGGCAAGGGCTCCCTGCTTCAAAGGCAGAGTATAAGCTACACCCTCACATGGTGGGAAGGGTGAATACCTCCATCAGACCTCTGTTAGAAGAGCACTAATCCAATTTAACACCTCCAAAGGCCTCACTTCTTAGTACAGTTGTGTGATGGGGATACGTTCTGAGAAATGTATTGTCAGGAGATTTTGTCATTCTATAACATTATAGACCATACTTACACAAGTCTAGATGGTATAGCTTTGTACACACCCAGGCCATATGGTATGGCCTATTGCTCATAGGCTATAAACCTGTACAACATGTTACTATACTGGACGCTGTAGGCAACTGTAACACAACAGTAAATATTTGTGTGTTTAAGCATATCTAAACCTGGAAAAGTATCAGGAAAAATGTGGTATAAAAGCTCCATTATAATATGGGTCCACTGTCATATGTGTGGCTCATCATTGACTGAAATGTCATTATGTGGCAAATAATGATACTGTCACATTGATGATTAAGTTTTAACATATGGCCGGGCGCGGTGGCTCACGCTTGTAATCCCAGCACTTTGGGAGGCCGAGGCGGGTGGATCACGAGGTCAGGAGATCGAGACCAGGTGAAACCCCGTCTCTACTAAAAATACAAAAAATTAGCCGGGCGTGGTGGCGGGCGCCTGTAGTCCCAGCTACTCGGGAGGCTGAGGGAGGAGAATGGCGTGAACCCAGGAGGCGGAGCTTGCAGTGAGCCGAGATCCTGCCACTGCACTCCAGCCTGGGCGACAGAGCGAGACTCCATCTCAAAAAAAAAAAAAAAAAAAAAAAAAAGTTTTAACATATGAATTTTGTGTGGGGGGGTGACACATTCAGACCATAGTACCCAGCAACCATTAATGTATGAATAGACAAACTAAATGTAGTATATCCTTTCAATGGAATGTTATTCAACCATAGAAAAGAATAAGTTATTGGTATATGCTGTAATATGGATGAACCTTAAAAACATTATGCTAAGTGAAAAAATAAGCTAGATACAAAAGGACATATATTGTATGATTCCATTTATGTTATATGAAATATTTAGAATAGGTAAAATCATAAAGACAAAAGGCAGATTGGTGAATGCCAGGGGCTGAGGGAGGGAGAAATGAGGAGTGAATGCTTAATGAGAATAGTGTTGCTTTTTGGGGTGATGAAAACATTTTGGAACTAGATAGAGGTGATGGTTGCCCATTATGAAATGTACTAAATGCCACTGAATTGTACACTTTAAAATGATTAGTTTTATGGTATGTGAATTTTACCTCAATTTTTTAAAGTTCAGAAAAAAAAAGCTATGAGTCTGTGAAACAAAGAAACTCCAAAATCAACCAAACAAAAAGTAAGTTAAAAAAATTAGGGATGAGGTTCTAATATGACAGTCACTGGCCACATTTAGTTGGCTGTTGAGCACAGGAAATGTGCCTAGCCCAAACTGAGGCTTGTTGTGAGTGTGAAATTTACACTGATCTTCAAGGCCTTGGTATGAACAAAATAATGTAAACTAGGCTGGACGCAGTGACTCATGCCTATAATCCCAGCATTTTGGGAGGCTGAGGCAGGAGAATTGCTTGAGGCCAGGAGTGTGAGATCAGTGTGGGCAACATAGTGAGACCACCATCTCTACCAAAAAAAAAAATAATAATAATAATAAATAAAGTCAGGCATGATGGTGCATGCCTGTAATCCTAGCTTCAAGAGGCTGAGAGGCAGGAGGCTCCCTTAAGCCTGGAAGTAGGAGGCTGCCGCGAGCTGATCCCACCACTACACTCTAGCCTGGTTGACAGGGTAATACCCTATCTCTAAGAAAAAAAAAAAGTAAACTATCTCATTAATGACATTTAATAGTGATTACATGTTTAAATGATAATATTTTGAATACATTGCATTAAATAAGATAGATTATTAAAATTTTTAAAAAGTTGAATGCCCATGGAGACATAACAGAGAGGCTTAAATCCGTACCAAAGTTTGCAAGATAAAATGATATCATTTTAAAGCTGGGAAGAACCTTTCAAATATAATCTTTACTTAAAAATAGGTTTTGGTTAGGATGAGAAAGCTGACAAAGGGCAACTAAGGGGTAAACTAGAAAGAGTCCTCGCTTTGTGTAGGCCCAGGGGAAAAGGCTGGCCTGGCTGGGGAGGATTATTGGGAGCTGGACAATGTCTAGTCTTTTTTACGCCTTCGTTAAACTTTTTTTTTCCATTATTTAATACAGACCTTATCTTTAAAAATGCAAAAGCAGGCGGGCGCAGTGGCTTATGCCTATAATCGCAGAACTTTGGGAGGCCTGAGACGAGTGGATCACCTGAGGTCAGGAGTTCGAGACCAGCCTGGCTAACATGGTGAAACCCTGTCTCTACTAAAAATACAAAAATTAACTGGGTGTGGTGGTGAGCGCCTGTAATCCCAGCTACTCGGGAGGCTGAGGCAGGAGAATCGCTTGAACCTGGGAGGCAGAAGTTGCAGTGAGCTGAGACTGCACCAAAGAACTCTAGCCTGGGCTATAAGAAAGAAACTCTGTCTCAAAAAAAAAAAAAAAGTAAATGGAGCCAGGCATGGTGGCATGTGCCTAGTCCCAGCTACTTGGGAGGCTGTGGTGGGAGGATCACTTCAGTCCAGCCTGGACAACATAGCTAGACTGTGTCTCTTAAAAAAAGATTATGAAAAAAAATAAGTGCAAGTAAATTAGAATGATTCATAATTAACCTTGCAATAAGAATTACTGGTTAATTCTTATTTACTTCTTAGTTAATAAGAATAAGAGAGGAGCTTGGGCAGCATTCATAGACTGCAGTGTTTTTATAGCTGCTCCTATGATCAAAGAAGCAGCAGGGAGCCCCTTAAATGGTCATTTAAAAAGCTTTAAATTCTCCTGATTGTATATCTGTAGTCAAAAAAAGTGTCAGAGGCTGGGCGCAGTGGCTCATGCCTGCAATCCCAGCACATTGGGAGGCTGAGGCAGGCAGATCACCTGAGGTTGGGAGTTCCGAGACCAGCCTGGCCAACATGGTGAAACCTCATCTTACTAAAAATACGAAAATGAGCCAGGCATGGTGGTGGGTGCCTGTAATCCCAGCTACTCAGGAGGCTGAGGCAGGGGAATTGCTTGAACTCGGGAGGTAGAGGTTGCAGTGAGCCAAGATTGTGCCACTGCACTTCAGCCTTCCAGCCTGGGTGACAGAGTGAGACTCCATCTCAAAGAAAAAAGAGAAAGAAAAAGTGCAAGAGCTTAAACGAGATGTGTGACCACATTTATCCGAGTTTGCAAGGACATACTTGGAAGAGGCCACTTTATTTTTTGCCCTTTTTACTTAATACTCATCTTTCTGTTTTACATTTTCTTCCTGCAGATCAGCAATGTCTTATTTTTCATTTTACCGCCCATCTGCATGTGCTTGTTTCGTCAGTATGCAACATGCTTCAACAGCGGCATCTACTTAATCTGGACTCTTTTGGTTGTAGTGGGTAAGTGGAGTCATTTGGGAACACGCACTTAACGGGGTGGTGCGGGGGAGGGTAGAAGGAATTCCACACACTTCCTCTCCCCTTTGAACATAATGTTTTGTAAACTAAAGTCACTCTGAGGTCTTAGCAAACTTTTTTTTCCCCCTTGCTTGAATGCAGGCTTGATAACAAGGTTGGCATTACTATCACTTGCGTGCATTTGAGACTTCATTTGTGTAGTAGCTATTGGGGCTATGCCAGTGCAATTTTCTGAACGTCTGAAGAAAGTCAGGTGAAACAATTGAACTCTGGGGAGACTGGTTTCTAATGGACTAAAATTAAAGAAAAAAATGTAGATGTTTGATCCCTCATTGTTTTGTGAAATACTTGTGTCATTTCCATTTCCTCCCACAGGCAGGCTGGGAATTCTTAACAGTGAGGGAATGTTGACTTTTATTTACTGCCTCTTCCCAGACAGGCTCAGTGGATGAAGACAGAATGTGTTTAACTGTGAAAGTTCAGATGTGCTGATATTTGGGCCCTAGTTGAAATCCTCTTTCTAGACTTGAGGCATGCATGCCTGGGTGGTGTGAGTTTCTTTCTTCAGTTTCTTTTTTCAGAGAGAGAGAGTGATCTGGTGACTGTGATAACCGTTGGTGAAAGGACTATCCTTAAGCAGTGTATTGAATTTGTGTCTCTTCTGTGGTGACCTTTTTTTATTGGTTGTAATTGATTCTAGGAATTGGATCCGTCTACTTCCATGCAACCCTTAGTTTCCTGGGTCAGATGCTTGATGAACTTGCAATCCTTTGGGTTCTGATGTGTGCTTTGGCCATGTGGTTCCCCAGAAGGTATCTACCAAAGATCTTTCGGAATGACCGGTAAGCTTGCACTAAACATTTTTGCATTTACCACTAGGTGCAGTACCCAATATAACAATATATATATATGAAGAAAAATAGCACATGATTGAGCTCAGCCTAGTGATGAGCTTATCATATACTTGTTCAATATCTACTGATTGTTTTTATGATCTGACAATATAAGTAAACTGACAGATTAAAGAGAGAATTTTAATAATGCTTGGGGAAGAAGTGATATAACATTAGGGACAAAAAGTCAAATAGTGCCCTTGTTTGATGTGAGCAAGAGTGGAAAGACCTTCAGTGGGGGCGACATTACTGAATGGTTATTCAGTACTCTTTGATTTTCTGCTAGAATGTTTCCTTGAGACTAATCCAGCTCCACCAGTTTTATACATCTGAAGTAGAATCCAGACTGATGAACTGGTTCTTGGAGCTACAGATACTGTAGTTTTCAAGTTGCCTTTTTTTCTTTTTTTTTTGCTTCCGATGAGAGCTGTGCACCTGCGTGTGTGCGTGCACACACAGACACACGCACATACACACTCATATGCTGTATATATGTTCAAACTGGAAACCCAGAATTTCAGGAAGGGATGCATTTTAATAGCCATTGTGTTAGGGTTATACAGGTATTCATCCAGCAAATATTTTTGAACACTTATATTTTACTATGCATTTTTCTAGGCACTGGAATATCACAGTAAACAAAACAGCAGAGTCTTCCTCTAATGAGCTTACACTGAAGTTGGGGAGATTACAAATCAACAAACAAACAAGTAAATAATATAATATTAGGATATGTCAGGTACTGTGATGAAAAGTGAAGCTGATTGCCGGGCGCAGTGGCTCACACCTGCAATCCTAGCACTTTGGGAGGCTGAGGCGGGCGGATCACGAGGTCAGAAGATCGAGACCATCCTGGCTAACACAGTGAAATCCCATCTCTACTAAAAATACAAAAAATTAGCCGGGCGTGGTGGCGGGTGCCTGTAGTCCCAGCTACTCGGGAGGCTGAGGCAGGAGAATGGTGTGAACCTGGGAGGCGGAGCTTGCAGTGAGCTGAGATTGCACCACTGCGCTCCAGCCTGGGCGACAGAGTGAGACTCCGTCTCAAAAAAAAAAAAAAAAAAAAAAAAAAATGAAAACAGAGCCAGCTGGGGTGGTGCACGCCTGTAGTCCCAGCCACTCAGAAAGCTGAGGCAGGAAGATCTCTTGAGCCCAGGAGTTTGAGCCCAGCCTGGGCAACACAGTGAAACCCCATTAAAAAAATAGAAAAAAAATAATTAAAACATATTGTGAGGCAGAGTTGTCTGTGACTGTTGGGACTTTTTCATCACCAGCAGCCTGCAGCATTTCTGTGGGAAGATGTGAAGATATAGCCACTCTGTCCTCCTTTGGAGGCACTGGGAACCATATGTGTATATATCCCTGGCTTTGGAAACTGGGTTTGAATCCTAGCTTTACAACTTGCAAACTGTATGACTTGTCTTGACTCTTTCTATTTCCCTGTCTGTAAAATTAGGTAAACAATAGTTTTCATCTTTGAGACGATCCTGTACGGCACTTAGCATAATACTAAGGAACATGGAGAGGGTTCAGTCAAAGTTAGCTCTCCTGACTGCCTGGGGCATGGAGAGGAGAGTTCTGCCTAGCATTTCTGAGATATGCATACAAATCGATGGAGATAATGGACATTGAAAATTTTAATGAGCAAAGAAATAAAAGGTACACGTTAAGGGAAAAGTAAATAAGGATTTCAACTCTATTTGCACATCTTCAATTTTCCAGTGACCAGGGAGGGCAAGAAGGCCAAGCCCCTTTGCTTGTACTTCACTCCCCGTGACGTGGGACAGGTGGCAGCTCTGCAGTGGAAGTGGCAGACCAGACCAAAAAATTCATGTCAAAACCAGGATTTCTGTAGATCAGGGATTTCCGGTTTATCTGCCTGAGCTTACCAAATAGTAAACATTTATCTCTTTTTCTTTCTTTCTCCCTTCCCTCCCTCCCCCCCACTCTACTCTACTCTACTCTACTCTTCTCTTCTCTTCTCTTCTCTTCTCTTCTCTTCTCTTCTCTTCTCTTCTCTTCTTTTCTTTTTCTCTGAGACGGACTCTGTCTCTGTTGCCCGGGCTGGAGTGCTGTGGCGAGATCTGGGCTCACTGCAAGCTCCGCCTCCTGGGTTCACACCATTCTCCTGCCTCAGCCTCCTGAGTAGCTGGGACTACAGGCGTCCGCCACCATGCCCTGCTAATTTTTTGTATTCTTAGTAGAGATGGGGTTTCACCGTGTTAGCCAGGATGGGCTCGATCTCCTGACCTCGTGATCCACCTGCCTTGGCCTCCCAAAAGTGTTGGGATTACAGGTGTGAGCCACCATGCCCTTCCTTTCCTTTCCTTTCCTTTCCTTTCCTTTCCTTTCCTTTCCTTTCCCTTTCCCTTTCCCTTTCCCTTTCCCTTTCCCTTTCCCTTCCCTTTCCTTTCCTTTCCTTTCCTTCTCTCTCTGTCTTTCTCTTTCTTTTCTTTTTTTCTTGATCTAGACTTTGCTGGAATATTCTTTCTTGTTTCATTTTGTTTTTTTTTTTGAGATGGTTTCACTCTTATTGCCCAGGCTGGAGTGCAATAGTACGATCTCGGCTCATGTGATTCTCCTGCCTCAGCCTCCTGAGTCGCTGGGATTCCAGGTGCATGCCACCACACGTGGCTAATTTTTGTATTTTTAGTAGAGACGGGGTTTTGCCATGTTGGCCAGGCTGGTCTCGAACTCCTCACCTCAGGTGATCTGTCTGCCTTGGCCTCCCAAAGTGCTGGGATTACAGGTGTGAGCCACCACATCCGGCCTTTGCTGGAATATTCTAAACACACATTAAAAATAGTTTTAACGTGAGATTTTTGGAGAAGAGACAGTAGAATGTGGTGGCTAAGTAAGTTTGCATGAGACAACATGGCTTTGAATAACAATTCACTTAAAAAAAAAAAAGGCTCTGGGACCCTGTTTTGCTTGTCTGTAAAGTGGAGATGACAAAAGTATCTTCCTAATGGGATCAGAAATACATGGGAAAATTACGTAAGTCATATAGTACAATGGCTCACACAGAGTAAAGACTCAATAGGTTCTGGTGGTTATTATGAATGGCTTATGGACAAGTGGGTTTTTTTTGTTTTGTTTTGTTTTTGAGATGAAGTCTTGCTCTGTCACCCAGGCTAGAGAGCAGTGGTGCGATCTTGGCTCACTACAACCTTTGCCTCCTGGGTTCAAACCATTCTCCTGCCTCAGCCTCCCAAGTAGCTAGAATTACAGGCACTTGCCACCATGCCCAGCTAATTTTTGTATTTTTAGTAGAGACAGGGTTTCACTAGGTTGGCCAGGCTGGTCTCGAACTCCTGACCTCGTGATCTGCTCGCCTCGGCCTCCCAAAGTGCTGGGATTACAGGCATGAGCCACTGCGCCTGGCCTGAATTTTTTATTGATATATCATAATTGTACATATTTTATATGGGGAAATTATTAATGTTCATTATGTCAATAGGATATAAATGTTGGGTTTATAGAAAAAAACTTTCTTTCATCTTGGTTAAAATGTCCTGAGACTCTTTAGGACATATACTCAATTGCTGGTGGTTATTAATAATTTTTAGAATTTTTATTTTGAGAAAAAAAATGAGAACAAGGAACTATTATAGGGTAATTGTATCTACTTTTTTTGTTTTGTTTTTTGGAGACAGGATCTCACTCTGTTGCCCAGGCTGGAGTGCAGTGGTACAGTCACGGCTCACTGCACTCTACGCTCAAGTGATCCTCCTACCTCAGCCTTCCAAGTGGCCGGGACCACAGCTGCCTGTCACTGCACCTGGCTGATTTTTGTATTTTTTGTAGAGACAAGGTTTTATCATGTTGCCCAGGCTGGTCTCAAACTCCTGGGCTCAAGAGATACTCCCACCTTGGCCTCCCAAAGTGCTGGGATAATAGGCATGAGCCACTGTGCCCAACCTTGTATCCACTTCTTAAATAATTTATTCTGCTATAGTTTTTATGATTTTATCTTTAGATAAAATCCACTTTATTTTTTGAATCTTGAATAGCAAGGGAGCAAGCAGTCTGGGATCTGCCCACCCTGCTAACATTCTTGCTGGATGAGTTGAGGCTGGAATTTTAAACTCTCTGGGCCTTAGTGCTTTAGTTATAAAATAACAGGATTGAATTAGCTCTGTGAGGTCCCTTTCATGACCAAATGCTATATTGCTGTGACTATCAAGGGCTGGCTGTTCTAAATAGATTATGTTTTGGTAGCTTATAGCAGTGGATCTTAACCAGGGACATTTCCAATTCTTTTTTTTTTTTTTTTTTTTTTGAGACGGAGTCTCGCTCTCTCACCCAGGCTGGAGTGCAGTGGCTCGATCTCGGCTCACTGCAAGCTCCGCCTCCCGGGTTCATGCCATTCTCCTGCCTCAGCCTCTCCGAGTAGCTGGGACTACAGGCACCCGCCACCACGCCTGGCTAATTTTTTTTTCTGTATTTTTAGTAGAGACGGGGTTTCACCGTGGTCTCGATCTCCTGACCTCGTGATCCGCCCGCCTCGGCCTCCCAAAGTGCTGGGATTACAAGCGTGAGCCACTGCGCCCGGCCCCAATTCTTATGAGACATTTAGGAAGCTTGTGGACATGTTTTTGGTGGTCATTATGATGGGAGGTTTTATCATCTATAAATTTCATTTCAGAAATGAAGTGAAATTACCACTGCTTTAAAGAGTAGCCAATGGTTGTGGTTTTCAATCCTATACCCTGTGTCCCTTTTTACTGTGTAAAAAAGCCAATGATAGTGGTTTTCAAGTCTGAAAACAAAGTTTTACTTTGGTAAAAAGGGACACAGGCTATAGGCTTGAAAACCACTGCTTTAAAGGGTAGTTAATGATAACAGTAACAGCTTTACTATAAAAATATTTTGATGATGGTACTGGGTTGTTAGATTTTGGATTAGAGAATACAGGAAGCAGTGGTGCTAAGGGTTTTCTGACCTTGTGTTTCAGTGCGAGACCCTAATGGGCTGGGAAGTTGAAAACAGGACCAGAGGCTGTCACCAATCACAGTTTAGAAAAACACCCTGTCGGGGCCTCTTACTCCTGGATATCTCTAGCTGTCTTGTACCCAGGGATTCTGTTGACTCTGGGGTCTCCTGGGCTGGCTGGCTGGCTTTCTGCTGGCCACATGGCCTCTGTTTTCTTTTCCCGGCTGCTTGTGTTCACAGGATGTCCTCGTTGGCCAGCACATTCCTGTACACCTTCTGGACTTGCCATGGGGAGGCATCTGCAGACGGCCTCCCTAAAGAAAGCATGTTTTGCAGCTGGGTGCAGTAGCTCATGTCTGTAATCTCAGCACTTTGGGAGGCCGAGGCAGGTGGATCACCTGAGGTCAGGAGTTTGAGACTAGCCTGGCCAGCATGGTGAAACCCCATCTCTACTAAAAATACATAAATTAGCTTCGGGTTGTGGCAGGTGCCTGTAATCCCAGCTACTCGGGAGGCTGAGGCAGGAGAATTGCTTGAACCCAGGAGGCGGAGGTTTCAGTGAGCTGAGATCGCGCCACTGCTCTCCAGCCTGGGTGACAGAGCGAGACTCCGTCTCAAAAAAAAAAAAAAAACCGAAAAAACAAAAAAACAAAACCCGACAAAACCAAACAACAACAACAAAAACCCATGTTTTTTCAAGCTTACTGCCTTTAAACCATTTGGCAGTACTCTGTGGAGCCTTTGGTGATTGCAACAGCAGCTCAATTATATTTTCCCTGAGAGTATGATATCAACAACAATAATATTTAAAGTAGTATTTATTTTTAAAATGATGGTAAGGATAACAGTAATAATGAATTTTATTAGTACATAATATGTACCGGGCACTGTGTTAATGCTTGCAAGAACACTGTGAGGCAGAGTGTCTTAATTTTTGTGTGGGAAAGGCTCAAAGAGTTGAGTTACTTGCCAAAGGTCTCACAGCTACTAAGCAATGGAGGCAGGATTTGAATGCATATCGGTCTCACTGGAACACCTATGCCTTGAATTACTCTGTTACCCTCTGTGACCTGTGCCTAATTCTTAAACCATTGGGTACAGAGAGGTGATGCACTCTGGACATTTCTGATTATGTGTTTATCCTAACGAAAAAGGCCAAATTGCCCTGGCATATATCAAACCCAGTGGAAGAGTTATTGTGGGTCCCCAAGGGCTCTGCACGTGATGGCTGTGGGCCCTCACCCTGAGGCTGGAGCAGGCGGCCTTTCCTCCAGTAGACGAAGAACAGCAGCCGAGGCCAGAAGAAAAACATGCCTCTCCTGAGGATTAGCTGCCTGGAGCCTTTCCCACATATATTTTTTCCTCTGGTAGAGGTTCAGAGCTATAATTCCTGTTCATTCCAGTCTGAAAGTTGGCAGCTTGATCAATGATTTCCTGTGCCTTGATGATGAATGGCTTTCCTATTTAAAAGATAAATTTGTATTTTGAGGGTTCAATGCCCTTTGATTTCTTTATAATGGAATTTCATTCAAATTGGCTTCTTAACTGTGACCTGTTCCAGGGGCTCTTGGCCAAAATAAATTGTGCTAATGAGGAATAACAGAAACTTCAGGAAAATCATGTACTCCTAAATTTAAGTCATGAATGAGGCCTTGGAAATCATCTAGTCCAGCCTTTTCGTTTTACAGATAAGGAAATGGGTCCCAGGGAGAAAAGAAAGAGCATGTCTAGGATCACGTCGCCACTTCTGGCTCTTTCTACTGAAATGACCTCCACTGAGGGGTATGAAGATAGTATCAGTTATTTGTCTAAGACTTGTCATTTCAAAAACTTGTCAGTGTAAATTCTAGTGCATACTAGACTTGTAGATTGTCAGTAAATATAGGCTATTTTTTCTTAGTCTATTGAAATTTTTTCTTAAAACTTTTTTTGGGTGTGCTAGACATGTAGGACAAATTTTCTTTTAAACTAGGTTGCTTTATGGTTTGTGAATGGTCTCTGTTTTACTTACGAAAGTTATACACGTTCACTTTGTAGAACAGGGGGTGACAAACTATGTCCTGTGGGCCAAAAGGGTTCTGTTTTGCAAATCAGGTTTTATTGGCACCCAGCCATGCCCATTCATTTACTTATTCTCTGTAATGAGAGAGTTGAGTAGTTGAGACCTTAGGACCTGCAAAACCTATATATATATGTGTGTGTGTGGGTGTGTGTATGTGTGTATATATATATATGATTTATTAAATATAATTAATATTTATTTAATATAATTACACATATTTATTATGCACATATTTAATTATTTATACTTATAACCATATAGTTATGCTATATATAGATAGGTATAATATAGTTATATATAAAAATATATAATATATATTCTTTACACTTATATATATAAACATTTAATTCAAAATATACATATATAAAATTTATTTTATTTTTAGGTTATAGCTCACTGTAACCTCAAATTCCTGGGCTCAGGCCATCCTCCCACTTTGGCCTCCCAAAGTGCTAGGATTACAGGTGTGAGCCACTATACCCAGCCCAAACCCAAAAACCCTTTGTAGAAAAAAATTGTTAAGTCCTGCTGTAGAACGTCTGAAAAAATACAGAGAAATCGAACATCTGAAAAAATACGGAAAAATCATACGAAAAAAACAGTTATCCATATCTCACCTTCAGTGAAGTAGGTTGACTAACTTTACCATTCTCATGGCTAAATATTTTGAAAATCTCTGATTATTTCCTAAGGATAAATTTCTTGAAGTGGAATTCCTAAGCCAGTGAGTGTGAGTGGCTTTTTGAACCTTGGTACTTAGCGCAGAATTTCTCAGCTTGCATTTCTGGCAATGCCTGTACCTTGCTAACATTAAACAAACAAACAAACAAGAACTCCTTTTCTAATGGATTTGGTTTTGCTTTCATGGATTCAGGGGTAGGTTCAAGGTGGTGGTCTGTGTCCTGTCTGCGGTTACGACGTGCCTGGCATTTGTCAAGCCCGCCATCAACAACATCTCTCTGATGACCCTGGGAGTTCCTTGCACTGCACTGCTCATCGCAGAGCTAAAGAGGTAGGTGCCATCATTCCTGCCTACCCTTAGTTGTCCCTGTGCTGGGAACACACCAGTTCAGGGCTTCTTTGCTGTCCTGCAGCAGAAGAGGAGTTTTATTCCTCGTGAAGAGTTAGTTGTTGACTGTTGGATGGAAGCAATTTGATGGTTTGGTTCAAAATACTAATAATCTCATTTTCAGTAGGAGGGCAGCAGCTGTTTAGCAAATGCAGTGTATCCCACTGATCACAAGCTAGCTTACCAGGACCATCTCAGTGCCTAAGACCAAGCTGTCTAGACTTAATTCTGTAGAAAAGAAAAGTCCTAGAAAGGTTATTGCATTCACACACAGAAGGAAAAAGAGGAAGGAGGCAGGGAAAATGAGTTTGTATCTATAAGGAAATATGCACTTCAGGTGGACTGCAGTTGACTATGATACTTTCTCTGAGGCTTAGTGTCTCATTTACAATCTATTAGGTAAAGGTTTTGCTTTTGCATTAGCATTTTCCTTTGGGAACTTGTGTACTCAGAGTTCAGGTTGATAATCAGAAACATTTTCGTTTAGCACTTCTTGTTACATGATTGTCCTCTTCTAGACCCAACTGAAATACATCTAATCACTGCCCTTATTTCCATGCTCTTTGAAAACACTTCTTTTTATTTCCAGCCATTTAAAAAGTGCTTTTTTTTTTTTTTTTTTTTTTTGAGGTGGAGTCTTGCTCTGTTGCCCAGGCTGGAGTGCAGTTGCACAATCTCGGCTCACTGCAACCACCACCTCCCGGGTTCAAGCGATTCTCCTGCCTTACCGTCCCGAGTAGCTGGGATTCCAGGTGCCTGCTACCACGCCTAGCTAATTTTTGTATTTTCATTAGGGATGGGGTTTCGCCATGTTGGCCAGTCTGGTCTTGAACTCCTGACCTCAAGTGATCCACCTGCCTTGGCCTCCCAAAGTGCTGGGATTACAGGTGTGAGCCACCATGCCTCGCCTAAAAAACACATTTTAATTCATGATTGTCTCATTGTTATGGACATTTAATGTCTTAGTTGAAGTCTTGTAACTGAAATCTTAGTGTGATAGTTGCTCTGTGTAATGTGTGAAGTCAGCTTTCTCTCCTCTTCGATTTGAGAGGAGACATACATTTCTTTCCACTCGCTTTGTCACTAGGGAGTTGCTTTGATTGTCAGCAATAACAGGTGGGGCCAAAGGCAGTTGAAATTGTGTACTGGAACTTGCTGTCTGGCAGCTGAAGGATGCTGGCAGATCTTGCCTAGTTGGCTTCTACATCCTTCAAGGACTGGGGATGTAAGAGTCTCTTCAGACACAGGCTGAAGTGGTCCTAGAAGATTAACTATGGCAGTGAGTCTTTTTGAGTAGAAAAGCAAATACTTGAATAAATAAAGGGTTCAATCCCTATCCTCTAATAACTTTAATTAAAAAAAATTAGCTGTCTACTTTATCACTGATGTTACTTTTTAGAGTCAGAAGTGTTCTGAGCAACCTCAAATCCTCCTACTCATTTGTATCATCACTCAAGTGTTTACTGAGTCCAGCTGAGTGCAAGGTCCCCTGGCTCTTGACGGGAGACTCATCAGAATCACCTGGGAAGTGCACGAGCAAGGACAGATGCTAGTGCAGGTGCTAGCACTGCCTCTGCAAAGATTTGGATTTTGGAGGTCTAGTATAGTGGCCTGGGCATCTATAGAGTTTAAAACTCAAAAACGCATTTGGGTGGGGCTGGGGTGAGGGTAGGGTTAGAGTAGAGATGTAAGGAGGTGGTAGGGGAGGCGGAAAAGGGAATGACTACTACTAAGTAAGGGCTTCTTATTGGAATGTTGGAAAAATTATAAAATGAGATTGTGGTGATGGGTTGAAGATATCAAAACACACTGACCTGTACACTTTTTTTTTTTTTTTTTTTAAGATGGAGTCTCACTCTGTCACCCAAGCTGGAGCACAGTCGCACGATCTTGGCCCACTGCAACCTCCGCCTCCTGGGTTCAAGCAATTCTCCTGCCTCAGCCTCCTGAGTAGCTGGGACTACAGGCGCCCACCACCATGCCTGGTCAATTTTTTGTATTTTAGTACAGATGGGGTTTCACGATGTTGCTCAGGGTGGTCTTGAACTCCTGAGGTCAGGCAGTCTGCCTACCTCAGCCTCCCAAAGTGCTAGGATTACAGGCATGTGCCACCTTGCCTGACCTGACCTGTACATTTTAAATAGGGGAATTTTATGGTATGTGAAGTATACCCCAATAAAGCTATACACAAAGCTATAAACAAAACAAAAACCCTCAGAACCTGCTCAGGTGACTCTGTGTGGTGCCCACCTGTTTGAGAACTATAGATCTATTCTAAACTGTACATCTCAAGCGTGAGGATCTTTAGCCCTCTGGCAGAAATACTTTCTCTATTTCTGGGTAGCAGTTTGGAATCTGATATCACAAAGAGATATAGAGAGGAAGAATTTGTAGCCTTTAATAAATAAATGGTTATCTTATCATCCAACAGACTTAATGCTGAGTAAGTCTGGAGTCGTAAACCTCCATCAAGCTGTGTTTCTTCTCATGGAGAAAGTTCTCAGTGAAGCTCACATCAAGCCACTGCCCTTCGTGGAGATGTTCTCTCATACTTTTATATATCCAAAAACTCTGCCATAGGCTGGGCGCGGTGGCTCACACCTGTAATCCCAGCACTCTGGAAGGCCAAGGCCGGTGGA
This sequence comes from Symphalangus syndactylus, assembly GCF_028878055.3. Lineage (NCBI taxonomy): Eukaryota > Metazoa > Chordata > Mammalia > Primates > Hylobatidae > Symphalangus > Symphalangus syndactylus. The sequence goes on along the minus strand of NC_072431.2, from coordinate 120,267,093 downwards.
TCACAAGGTCAGAAGATCGAGACCATCCTGGCTAACGCAGTGAAACCCCGTCTCTACTAAAAATACAAAAAAATTAGCTGGGCATGGCAGTGTGTGCCTGTAGTCCCAGCTGCTGGGGAGGCTGAGGCAGGAGAATGGCATGAACCTGGGAGGTGGAGCTTGCAGTGGGCCGAGATCGCACCACTGCACTCCAGCCTGGGTGACAGGGCAAGACTCCATCTCAAAAAAACACAAAAGAACAAAAAATAACTCTGCCATAACTGAGGCCTGGATTTAGGATCCTTTTTGCCACTGTGGCTACAGGATTCTTCTGAGCAAAGCATGTCTGCTCTGTGATGACCTTGAGGGCTGGCCGAGGTCCAGATTGCCATCTGCAGCACAGGACAGAGCGACTTGCTACTCTGTCCTCTTCTAGCCAGGTTTCTTAAGAGAGTTTAAGAAGAAAGCCCAGCTGGGCACGGTGGCTCACACCTGTATTAGGAGGCCGGGGTAGGCAGATCACTTCAAGTCAGGAATTTGAGACCAGCCTGGCCAACATGATGAAAACATGTCTCTACTAAAAATGCAAAAATTAGCTGAGCATGGTGGTGGGCACCTGTAATCCCAGCTACACAGGAGGCTGAGGCAGGAGAATCGCCTGAACCTAGGAGGCAGAAGTTGCAGTGAGCTGAGATCACACTGCTGTACTCTAGCCTGGGTGACAGAGTGAGACTTGTCTCAAAAAAAGAAAAAAAATAAAAGCTGTGCACAGTGGCGCATGCCTGTAATCCCAGTACTTTGGGAGGCTTAGGCAGGCAGATCACGAGGTCAGGAGATCGAGACCATCCTGGCTAACACAGTGAAATCCCGTCTCTACTAAAAATACAAAATATTAGCTGGGTGTGGTGGTGGGCGCCTGTAGTCCCAGCTAATTGGGAGGCTGAGGCAGGAGAATGGCGTGAACCCGGGAGGCGGAGCTTGCAGTGAGCCGAGATTGTGCCAGTGCACTCCAGCCAGGGTGACAGAGCGAGACTATCTCAAAAAAAAAAAAAAAAAAAAAAAGAAGAAGAAAGAAGAAAGCCCTTCTTTTTTTTTTTTCTTAATAGAGACGAAGTCTCACTGTGCTCAGGGGTTCTCAAACTCCTGGCCTCAAGCAGTCCTCTTGCCTCAGCCTCCCAAAGTGTTGGGATTGCAGGTGTGAGCCACTGCAGCCAGCCTGCCCTTCCTTCTTGAATCCCTTGCAGTCTGGCTCCCCTCCCCATCTTTAGTATGAAATGTTCATTCAAGAGTCACTAATGATGTTTTTTAAAAAACTAATTTTATCAAGTAACTCATATTTTTTGTAGATAAATTGGAGAATATAGACAAGCAAAAAAGAAATCTGTCATTTATTCAGGAAAATTAATATTTGATAGTACTTGGCTCATAGTTTTTATGTACTAAATAAAAATAAAATAACCAAACCTGCCATTTGATAATGACTGTTAGCTTTTTGGTGTATCTTGTATCTTCTTACAGCCTTTTTTATTCTTTGCCATCTTATCTTTAAAAAAAAAATCTAGCTGTATTTTTTTAAATAAAAATTAGCTCATTCTCATATGAGTTAATCTGAAATTTGACTTTCTCACTTAGGAATGTATTGTAGTCCTCCTTCTCTGTAAATAAATACAGATCTAGGTCCTCATTTTAAATGGCCATGTAGGATTGTAATTTACTTTTCATTTATTTTAATTAGTCAACACATTTCCTGTTTTTGACCATTTAGGTTGTTTCCAGTTTTTCATTATTAGAAATATCTCTGTGATGAACATCTTTGTGTATCTTTGTGCACTCATTACGTTATTTCCTTAGGCTGTGCTAAGGGCCTTTTACTTCCAAATAGAATAGCTTGTTTTCAGTGCTCCCTATCCTTGGCTGTCTGAAGAATCTGACACTGTCAGCCTCCTCCCTCTCTAAATTTTCTTCTTTTGGCTTCTATGATTCTGTGTAATACAGGCTTTCATACCTGACTGTTCCTACTCTGCTCCTTTGCTTCCTAAGGTAGGCATTCTCCAAGATTGTGTATTCAACCTTTTCTGTTTAATTATTGAAAATCTCATTCACCCTCTTGTGTTCAGCTGTCATCACTCTGCATGGTTCTCTGCAGTCCATCCTTGTCTCTTTCCTGAAGTTCAGTTTCATATTCCCAGCTATCTGCTGGGTATCCCAGTCAGAGCCTTCCTAAGCTGTAATAGGCGAGATTACTGGCTTGTCTGCATGCCCTCTTTGCCTACGGTTCCCCTCAATGACCTTTCCTAAATTCTGTCTTAGAGTTCCCAGATTATTTTAATGGTGTCACTATTTTCTGAGTCCATTACACTTGAAATCCTACAATCATTGGGCCCCTCATCTCCTGCCACCTCAGATGATTGCTGGATTTCATGGAATCGCCCTCTGCAATGTTTCATCGGTCACCTCCTCCCATATCCATTGCCCCACCCTCACACCCCTCCAGAGGACCATTGCATTTGCTTTCTAACCAGTCTCTTCTTCCTCCAATCTCTTCTTTCAGACTGTTACTCCCTTATCCTTTACAAAAACCTTCAGTGGCGCCTCGTTGTCTCGGCTTCCCTTAGAGCTTTTTGTTCCTCTGTTTCCTTCTGCATGTCCTATGACCAACCAATTTGGACCGCCTCCTTGTTTTCTGGTCTTCAGATCTTTGCTCATACTTTCTTCTCCCCCTGAAATGCCCTTTCCTACTACTACTTTACAAAATCCTACCCCTTCTGCAGTGTGCATCCTAGACACCAGCTCCTTCACGAGGCCTTTCTTAATGCCTTCTTATCCCCTCGAGCAGATGTAATTGCTCTCTTCCTAAACTCTTTGTGCTTTTACATTGTACTTAGCCCATTCTCTCTTAAATATAGATACTTATCTCCTGCTTTCTTCTCATCTTCTTCTCTGATGTTGTGTTCTCAAAGGCAGTAATTTTATTTTGTGGAACTCTGAATTTTCCATGGTGCCCGTTACCTCTGAAAAGTCAAAGGTCTATATCTTGCAAATGACTGGGCAAGATACAGAGTCATGGAATTTCTTGAGACTCCCTCAATTTAGTGGAGCATGGGTTTTGGGGCTAGAAAGTCCTGAGTTTGGGTCTCAGTTCAGGCTTTTACTAGCCTGGAAACTTTGGGCATTTACTTCACTTACTTAGATCTTACTGTCCTTATTTGAAATTGAAGGATAATAATGCTTAGATCTCACAGTCTTGCAGTAAGGATTAAATAAGATATTTAGTCTAGTATCTGTCACATGGTAGATCTCAGCAAATACTTGTTGCCTTTCCTTTTCCTTGCCACTGTGTTTCAGCAAGTACAGCTAAATCATCTGCTTCTTCCTATTGTATCTCTTTTTTAGGGATCTTACCTTTATTATCCAGGAACTCTCCCTAATGTGCCTTGGGTAAAGATGTTAGTTGAAGTGACTTCTCTGCTGTGTTTGTGGACCTGGAGGGACTGGCTCCTGTGCCTTTGGCTCCATTTGCATCCTCGTCTAGCCAGCTCTGGATGTTAACACATCTTAAAGCTCTTTGGCAAACACATAATTAAATTGCTGGTGACAACATCTGAAATGATTTCCATTTGTAGCATGCAGTCCAGTGATGCTAGCTTATATTAGGCTTGAAGTGAATAGAATGTTCTGGATTTAGCTGTTTCTTGAGAATTCACTGCAGTCTAGTTTCATTGTAACTCTTGAGTGTAATAATATGTTTTAGCTTATAATTTTGTTGTAAGAAAAGGGAAAGGGAAAGTTTTTTTTGTTTTGTTTTTGAGATGGGGTCTTGCTCTGTTGCCCAGGCTGGAGTGCAGTAGCATGATCATAGCTCATTGCGTCTTCGAACTGCTGCACTTAGGCAATCTTCCCACCTAAGCCTCCCAAAGTGCTGAGATTACGGGTGTGAGCCACTGCACCCAGCTGAGAAAATATTTTAAGTTCATAAGACCTAAAGAAGAGCAAATGGAGGACACAAGTGGTTAGGGCAGATTATTATGCAGTTTAAATAAATTCGACTTCACAATTGTGATCTTTACATAAGGAAATATATTTTCTTTTAATATTCTAATCTTTGTAAATAATTACGTAAGAAAAAATTTGTTTCATGCTTAAAATGTTCTGCCCTGGAAAAGTTAGCTATCACTAAAGCTAATTGGTCTTCATCATCACATTAATAAGTGGCAGCTTCATGGGAGGTAAACTTTCTTCCATTAGGATTGGTCTTCTACCAATCGATTATTCCCTCCACTCTCCTATGTCCATTTCACTCCTGTACATTGTCCTCTATATTGCCCCTCCCTCTCTAAAGGGGCTTGCTTTTTTTTTTTTTTTTGAGACGTAGTCTCGCTCTGTCACCCAGGCTGGAGTGCAGTGGCAAGATCTCGGCTCACTGCAACCTTCACCTCCAGGTTCAAGCAATTCTCCTGCTTTAGCCTCCCAAGTAGCATAATTGGGATTACAGGTGTGTGCCACCATGCCTGGCTAATTTTTGTAGTTTTAGTAGAGACCCGGCCTAAAGGGGCTTTCTTATCAGCCTGTAAACACATTTGAGTCTCTACTGCCTTCTCAAACACCCAGTCTGGACTACTCCACATCCACATCTCTAGCTACTACCCTTTCACCCTTGCTGTCATAGCCAAACTTCTTTAAAAGCTCCATCGGCTGGGATTGGTGGCTCACACCTGTAATCCCATCACTTTGGGAGACCGAGGAGGGTGCATCACGAGGTCAGGAGTTCGAGACTAGCCTGGCCAACAGGGTGAAACCTCATCTCTACTAAAAATACAAAAAATTAGCTGAGTGTGGTGGCAGATGCCTGTAATCCCAGCTACTCGGGAGGCTGAGGCAGGAGAATCACTTGAATCCAGGAGGCAGAGGTTGTGGTGCGTGGAGATGTGGAGATCACGCCATTGCACTACAGCCTGGGCAACAGAGCAAGACTCCATCTCAAAAAAAAAAAAAAAGCTCCCTTTATCCCTTACCTCTCATTTACTCTTCAAATCTTGCCAATCTGGCTTCTGCCCCTACTTTGATACCCAAATCCCTCTCTGTAGGCTATACACCCAGTGATCAGTTTTCAGCCCCGCTGTATCTTATGTGTTATTCTCTCTTCTGCTCGCCCAATTAGTTCTCCTCCCCATGCTTGAAATGTTCTTCGCCATGGCTCCTGTGATAACGCGTCCTCCTGGCTTTCCCACTACCTCTCGGCAGCTCCTTTTCAGTCTCTTGCGTAGACTCCTACTTTTCTACGCAGCTTTGCGTGCAGGATCCCTTAAGGTGCACCCTCAACTCCCTGCTTGCTATGGTCTGAATGTTTGTGTCTCCCCGAATTCCTATGTTGAAATACTAATTAATAAGGTGATAATATTAGGAGGTGGGCCCTTGGGCCCTTTTGGAAGGTGATTAAGTCAGTGGGAGTAGAGCCCTCATACATGGGATTAATGCTTTTCTAAAAGAGGCCCCAGAGAGCTGCCTTGGCCCTTCTACTATGTGAGGACACAGCTCTAGTAGGTGTCATCTGTGAGGAATGGCCCTCACCAGACACTGATTCTGCTGGCACCTTGATCTCAGACTTCCCAGCCTCTAGAACTATGAGAAACAAATTTCTGTTTTTATCAGCCACCCAGTATACAATGTTTTGTTATAACAGCCTGCATGGATTAAGACACTGTTTTTCTCCCTTTTTACGTCCCCCTGAAAGATCTCCTCTACTTCTGTGGCTTTAATTCCTCTACATATGCGGATGACTCCTAAACTTACGTCTCCAACCCAGTCCTTCCTCTTAGCTCTACTATTATGTGTCTAGCTGCCTACCTAACCTGTCTAATTCCATGTATCACAGGCATCTCAAATTCAGCTTGTCCAAACCCAGATTCCTGATCTGCCTTTTCTAGCTCTGATTCCCTTCATCATATTTCTAGTTGCAGAAAAGGGGAGCACCATTTGCCCAGTTACTCAAGCCTGAAACCTGGCATCCTCTTCCTTCCCCAAACATGCCATTTGATCACATTTTTTCTTTTTCTTTTTTTTTTTTTTGAGACAGAGTCCTACTCTGTCACCCAGGCTGGAGTGCAGTGGCATGATCTCAGCTCACTGCAACCTCCGCCTCCTGGGTTCAAGCGATTCTCCTGCCTCAGCTTCCCAAGTAGCTGGGACCACAGGCACTCGCCACCATGCCCGGCTACTTTTTTGTATTTTTAGTAGAGACAGGGTTTCACTATGTTAGCCAGGATGGTCTCGATCTGCTGACCTCATGATCTGCCCTCCTTGGCCTCCCAAAGTGCTGAGATTACAGGCATGAGCCACATGCCCAGCCCGGAGCACAGTCATTTTTGTACCGGTCGATGTTGCAAAGAAGATAAAGTTCCAAACCCTTGATATGCTCCAGCCTTCCCCTGTGAGCTGATCACTCCCACAAGAAACTCCTCTGCCTTCCATCCTCAGCCACTCTGACCTTCTGTGTCTTCCGTGGACCCTGCACATGCCAGCCCCAGGCCCTTCCTTATTTATGCCATCCCTTTTTCTGGCCCTCTTGCTTGGCTAACTTCTACTCATCCTTCAGTGTGGACTGAACTATTTATATGCTGTTCCAGGACCCTGAACTTCTCCTTTATGGCACCCATCCTGATTGTAATTAGATTATTTATATTGTTTTGTTTGGTGTCTGTCCCCTCTGCTGGACATCGACTCCACATAGGCAGGGATGGGGTCTCTTTGTTCACTGCTGTGTCACTTACCACACCAGTTCCCAGCCAGGAAAAGGAAAGATGGTTGTTTCCCTGCTTTGATAAAATACCCAGACAAAAGAATGCCCTTATTGCTCTTGGACCTCTTTCCCGAATCTTCCCTGGTTGTCACCTGCAATGATGTTGTGTCTGAGCTGAATTTTTCTCACTGCACGCTCGTTTGCTCAGAGGAAGTAGAGGAGGAACTGTTTTCTCGCTTTCTCTTTCTCTTTCGCCTTTATTCCTAAAGCTTGTTTCTAGTCATTTCTTTCAGCCAGCTTCCTGAGAAGTATTTCCGTTGTCTTTTCTGAACTCTCCCTTAGACCATGAGAAAACAAAAGCTTATGCTGATTTTGGGTCATGACCTGACACTGAAATTGGTGGTGTTAAGTACATTGCCGAGTAACTCAGATACATCGATAATATTAAAACAAATACTTTTTCTGATTATAGGAGTGATTTTATTGTTAAGAAAAATTTGAGAATATAATCAAGGGTCTAGAAGAGAAGAAATGGTAGACATTCCTCTTAGATTTTTCTATTGTAGAATAAGGTCCTGCTGTACATACGATTTTTGTCCCCCCTTTTTCACTTCACATTGATATTTTGATAAAAGCCCTGAGAAATGGGAGTGAAACCCAATGGACCGCAGCTTTGGACAAGCCCCGAGTGCCAGTAAGGCTGGTCAGCAGCTTCTAGCAGGATCTGCTTCCTCTAGAAGCAGAGAAAGGTAACAGGCTGCCCGGAGACTAGGCTTTACAGAGCCTCCCTCCTGCCTCGTACATGCCAAGCCGGCCCTGTCCTGGTGCTTGCAGTGACTAACAGCCAGGCCCCTCCCTCTCGGTTGATGCCCTCCATGCAGGACATCTCCAACACGTTGCTCTCTGTCCTGGTGTGCTCCTTAAGTCAAACTTTCTAGGTTTAATTTCACTGGATGTTCATGGATCCTCGTATCCCAGACTAATTTTCTATGTATTTGTTGATATTTGTTCTTGCCTATTTTCATTTTATTTTTTAAATTCAAGGCAAGAGGCCTATTTATTTTGTATTTTATAGTGCCTAGCATGGAATTTGGTGCCCAATAAATACTTTTTTTTTTTGAGTTGGGGTCTCGCTCTGTCACCCAGGCTGGAGTGCAGTGGCACTATCTAGGCTCACTGCAACCTCCGCCTCCTGGGTTCAAGCGATTCTCTTGCCTCAGCCTCCTGAGTAGCTGGGACTACAGATGCATGCCATCATGCCCGGCTAATTTATTGTATTTTTATTTTTTTATTTTTAATTTTATTTGTTTATTTTTTGAGGCGGAGCCTTGCTCAGTCGCCCAGGCTGGAGTGCAATGGCGTGATCTTGGCTCACTGCAAGCTCCGCCTCCTGAGTTCGCGCCATTCTCCTGCCTCAGCCTCCAGAGTAGCTGGGACTACAGGTGCCCATCACCACGCCCAGCTAATTTTTTTTGTTTTTTTAGTAGAGACGGGGTTTCACCACGTTAGTCAGGATGGTCTCGATCTCCTGACCTCGTGATTCACCTGCTTCAGCCTCCCAAAGTGCTGGGATTACAGGTGTGAGCCACTGCGCCCGGCCACCCTGTTAGCCAGGATGGTCTTGATCTCCTGACCTTGTGATCCCCTGGCCTTGGCCTCCGAAAGTGTTGAGATTACAGGCATAAGCCACTGTGCCTGGCCAATAATCTTAAATAATCTAAAAATAATGTTCTGCCCAAATTACAAATTACCAAATTACAGTCCATTTATGCATAATTTTATCCATTAATTCAGGAAGCATTTAACAGTGCCTGGCATAGTTGCCAGGCATGGAGTATACATTAGTGAATAAAACGGGTAGTTCCTCTGGTCGTTAGGCTTCTAGGCTAGTTTGTTTGTTTGTTTCTTGAGATGGAGTCTCGCTCTTGAAGCTCAGGCTGGAGCAGTGGTGCGATCTCAGCTCTCTGCAACCTCCGCAACCTGGGTTCAAGCGATTCTCCTGCCTCAGCCTCCCAAGTAGCTGGGATTACAGGCGTGTGCCACCACCCCCGGCTAATTTTTGTATTTTTGGTAGAGACGGGATATCACCACATTGGCCAGGCTGGTCTCCAACTCCTGACCTCAAGTGATCCGCCCACCTTGGCCTCCCAAAGTGCTGGGATTACAGGGGTGAGCCACTGCTCCCGGCCTGTGGGCTAGTTTAACACCAGATGTTACACAGATAATAAATTCATAGTTTCAACTTGTGATGAGAGTTATGAAGGAACATGGCAGGGTGCCCTGATAGAATGTGCTAAGGCAGGGGTGTCCACTCTTTTGGTTTCCCTGGGCCATATTGGAAGAAAAATTGTCTTAGGCCACACAAAAAATACACTAATGATAGCTGATGAGCTAAAAAAAAAAAAGAAAAAAAAAAAAAAAAAGAAAGTCGCAAAAAAAAAAAAAATCTCATAATGTTTTAAGAAAGTTACAAATTTGTGTTGGGCCTCATTCGAAACCATCCTGGTCAGCATGCAGCCTGTGGGCCACGGCTTTGGACAAGCTTGCACTAAGGGGAGACCTATAGTATCTGGCATTGTGTGTGGGAAGAAGCCTGGAGGCTGAGGCCTGGAGAGAAGGAGAGGGTGGGTCAAGGTGAGAGATGAGCTCTTTTTGAGAGGGAACCAGCCCAAAGGCGAGGCATTCAAGGTAGAGAGTGGTAAGCAGAAGCGAGAAATGGAAATTGTTATCTCTTTGTTTTAGTAACTGGGGATGTAAGTCTCCCCATGTCATAGGCCTCTATTCTTTCTAAAAACTTTTCAAGGGATGCATTTAGCCTTCCTACAAGAGTATTTTGGTTTGTTTTTGAGCAGGTCTTTCTGAACCTGTCCCACTTTTATTGACGCTTTCGCTGATGTTTCTGAAAGGCAACTGGGAAGGGCAGTAGCCAGTCAGGCTTTTAACACCTGTCTGTGGGTTCAACAAAGAGGAATTAAGCTTCTTCTCAATTGCAGATGTCGTGTTGTATTCTGGGTCCCATAGGAGATCTTGACTGACCCAGGAGTGGTCCCCCCGGGGAAGAAGGACCCTCAGCCACCAGCTGCCCCCAGGCGTTCGTCCCCAGGGATAGAACTCACCCACTTTATGAGCAAGTCTTTAACAAGGAAAGAAGACGGCAATTGAAATTTTCATTGAGCTGTTAGGATTTGTTTCAGAAAACCATTTTGTCCCAATGTGTAATAAGAACTTATTCCTTCATTCAACACATGTTGAGTGCCTTCTGTGTCTGGCACATTTCCAGGTGCTGGGATACAGCAGTAAACAGCTTCCATGTCAGTGGATAAACACACAGTGGAAACACATGAGTGAAACACAGAGGGTGTCAGGAAGGTTGTAATCACTACTGAGAAAATTAAAGGGGGGAAAGAGGCCTTAGGGAGAGTCACTTGGGAGGTGGAGACAGGTGTTGCAATTGTTAAAAATAGCATCAGGAAAAGGCTTACTGAGTGACATTTGAGCAAAGATTTGTATATGAGGGAAGAGCATTCCAGGCAAGAGGGCACAGTGAGTGCTATGGTCTTGCAGGAACATGCTTGGGATATTTGCGGAACAGCACAAATCCTGCAGTGGCTTGAGTACAGGCAGTGAGAGGGAAGGGTACACACGAGAGGAGGTGAAGGGGAAAAGGGAAGATCATGCATCCGGGGCCTTGTGGCCGATGTGAATACTTTGGCTTTCCCCCTGGTTAAACAGGAAGATGCTGGAGGCTGTTAAATTGGCTGTAGGGGCAAGGGTGGAAGGAGACTCTGATGAGATGGCGGTAGCATGGATCTAGATGGAGGTGGTGGAAAGAGGTCAGGTTTGAGATATTTTGAAGGGAGAGCTGATGGACTGGATGTGGGCTGTGTGAGAAGGAGAAGGATTGGGAGAAGAATAGGTTATGGACTTGTTAAATTTAGATGCATATTAGGGTGCTCATGACAAAAATGTAGTTGGGTGTATGAGTCTGCAGTCAGGGGAGAAGCCTGGGTGGGAAAGGTGTCTGTGAGCCATCTGTGTACGTATGGTATTTACATCCATGAGACTGTGGAGTGACTGTGTGTTGGGTAAGAACTTCAGTGTCATAGGGTTGTGGGCATGAGAGGAACCAGTGAAGGAGACACAGGAAAGGTGGCCGGCAAGGAGGTGGAGGCAAGGTCTGACAGTGAGTGACTCTCTGGACCCCCGTGCAGGTGTGACAACGTGCGTGTGTTTAAGCTGGGCCTCTTCTCAGGCCTCTGGTGGACCCTGGCCCTGTTCTGCTGGATCAGTGACCGAGCTTTCTGCGAGCTGCTGTCATCCTTCAACTTCCCCTACCTGCACTGCGTGTGGTAAGCCCCTGCTAATGGGGAGGTGGCCGGGGACAGGTGTGTTTGCACTTGCTCTTGGGCTCTGTTCACCCTGCAAGTGGTGCACAGGTGTCCTGTGGGTTGCTGGCTTGCTTCTCTCTTCAGGTGGACTGTCAGGTGGTTCAGAAGCCACTGAAAGTACACTTTGTAAAAAGCTGAATTGACTCCAGGGAGCAGGCTTAGCCGGAACAAAAGGCCTGATTGTCATGTTTAGGTCTGCAGTCTCTTACCTCTAACTCCATTATTAAAGCCTAAAGGAGCTTGAGAACTGAACCTGTAACCTGAGCTCTAGCTAGGTGTTAGGGGAGGGGAGAGGTAGGGGAAAGCTGGGGAAGAGGTGATGTGAGGGCTGGGAGGGTCCTTAGTAGGAACCCCACCTTTAGGGCCTGAGTGACCAAGTGAAAGGAGGGGTGGCAGAGGCCATTTAGAGACATTCTCTTCCATTATTTCTATAAGTGGGGACAGAAGACCAGAGAGCTAAAGTGAGTTGTTTAATGTCACCCACCCGTTTCTGTAGAAAACGACCTTGGAGTTCAATAATAGCACATTGGAGCATCTATACTTTGGAATGCTCAGAATACACTAAGTTAAAAAAAAAAAAAGCGGGTTACAAAATACATGCAGAATCCGATTCTGAGAAAGCTGGGGGAAATCGGAGTGGCTTTCTTCTTAGGAACTGCTTCAGCCTCAAACCCAGAGTGATCTTTCCTTTCTGTCCTCCAGGACTTCTGATTGCAAAAGATCACGAGGAGGAGAAATCCGCTGTAGGTTATCCCCTATAGATAGAAGGAACGCAGAGAGGAATTCTAGTGGTGAAGAAATGGACAGACTTTGTTAGATCTAGATTCAGCAAAAAGGTTGACTTCTATCCAGAGATAGGCTAAAAATACACAATTTGATAGAATTCACTTAAGTTCCCTTGCTCATGTGAACTTTTGTATATTTGCTATGAGACCCACCCTACTCTAAATTTAAGACTTGGGGACTTCAAGGAGTGTTTGCAAAAGACAAAATTCAAACAGCACAAGTTGGAGTTTACAGTCTTAGGATCCATTGCTTGATATTTTTTAGATTCAAACTCAACTAATACTAGTGAATTTATATACTTTATATATTTGTTGGATTATAATTTCCAGATAATAAAATGTACAGATTTTAAGTGTATATTGTGAATTTTGAGAAATGTATACACTAGGTAAATATGACCTCATTCAAGATGGTCATTTTTATCTATCTAAGTCCCCTTGTCATACTAATGATTTAAGTCAAATTCGAAATTTAAACTATGTAATAATTTTGACTCAAACTTAATATGTTTCTGAATTTGTTATATTTCTGCTTTGTTTTTCAAAGTTGAACCATCTTTTCTTTCCAGTTATAAAATGACATATTTTTATAACAAATTTAAACAACATAGAAGTATAGAAAGAATGGCTGTCATAATTCTATCCCCCAAAGAAACATAATTATTAACAGTCTGATGTATATCTATCGAGATTTTATATGTACACACACACACACATATATATGTCTACTTTTAAAAAAAATAGCATCGTTCTATACACGATGCAAACTTTTCTTTTTTGTTTTGAGACAGTCTCACTCTGTTGCCCAGGCTGGGGTGCAGTGGGGTGATCTTGGCTCACTGCAATCTCTGCCTCCTGGACTGAAAGTGATTCTCCCACCTCACCCCCCGCAGGGAGCTGGGAATACAGGTGCATGCCACTGCGCCAGACTAATTTATTTTGAATTTTTTTGTAGAGATGGGCTTTTGCCATGTTGCCCAGGCTGGTCAGAAACTCCTGGGCTCAAGCAGTCCACCTGCCTTGGGCTCCCAAAGTGCTGGGATTACAGGCATGAGCCATTGAGCCTGGCCCAAACTTTTTTTTTTAACCAAATACTTAAATCTATACTACATAGATCTAATGCTATACAGACATCATTCCATACCAATACATATATATAATCTTCATTATTGTGTCTAATAAATACTTCATAATATGGACGCTTTATAATTTATTTAATCAACCTCTCTCTGATAATGGACACTGAGGTTATTTCTAATTTTCCACTTTTGCAAACACTTTATAATGAACATCTAGATTGATTTGAGTTTCTGAATATTTTCATATGTTAAATTAATAATATATATTGCCAAATCCAGAGAAACTGTACTATTTACACTGTTTACTGAAGTCTGTAAGAGAGTGTCTTTTACCCACACTTTCATATATACTGGAAACTCTTAAATCTCCATTAACCTGATTGAGAAAAATTATATTTTGTTTTTATTATTATGTCTTTTTAAAAAATTAGTATTTTTGTTGGGCATCTTTTCAAATGTAAATTTGTGATGTGTATTTCACCTTTTAATTTTCTTTGTCTGGTCTATTGAGTGTTTCTATTTTTAAAAGTTTATATCAGCCGGGCGTGGTGGCTCACGCCTGTAATCCCAGCACTTTGGGAGGCCGAGGCAGGTGGATCACAAAGTCAGGAGATCGAGACCATCCTGGCTAACACGGTGAAACCCCGTCTCTACTAAAAATACAAAAAATTAGCTGGATGTGGTGGCATGTGCCTGTAGTCACAGCTCATTGGGAGGTTAAGGCAGGAGAATCGTTTGAACCCGGGAGGCGGAGATTGCAGTGAGCCGAGATTGTGCCACTGTACTCTAGCCTGAGCAACAGAGTGAGACTCCGTCTCCAAAAAAAAAAAAAAAAAAATAAGTTTATATTCAGCATCTAGACTTGGCACATAGTAGACAGTCATTACTAGCTACATAACTATGTGCCACTCATGCATATTTGCAACATTTTCACAAGTACAGAGAATAATACATTGAGCCCCCATATAGGCAACACCCAGATTCCATAACTATCAACACGAGGCCCATCTTGTTCATACCATTCTCACCTACTTCCCACCCTGACCCTGATTAATTTCTTTAGTGTTCTTTGTATGTAGGGATTTAAACTTTGTCATATGGTACAAATATTCCCTGCCCCCCTGCGGTTTCCCATTTGTCTTTCAGTATGTTAATATTTTTGTGCCATACTGGTTTTAAACTTCGATGTTGTCACATCTGTTAATCTTTTCTTTAGGATTTCTGGATTTTGTGTAATTTTAAAAAAGATCCCCTCCTCCCCAACATCAAAGTTTATAAAAATACTGTCTTTGAGCTGGGCGCAGTGGCTCACGACTGTAATCCCAGCACTTTGGGAGGCGGAGGCAGGTGGATCACCTGAGGTCAGGAGTTCAAGACCAGCCTGGCCAACATGGTGAAACCCCTCCCTCTCTACTAAAAATACAAAAATTAGCTAGCTGGGCCTGGTGGTGGGTGCCTGTAATCCCAGCTACTTGGGAGGCTGAGGCAGGAGAATTGCTTGAACCCAGGAGGCAGAGGTTGCAGTGAGCCGAGATTGCACCATTGCACTCCAGCCTGGATGACAGGGTGAGACTTCATCTTAAAAAAAAAAAAAAAAAAAAAGGGATTACATGCTTTTAAATGGTCTATTGTTTGATAAAGATTAATATTAAATTAAAACTTTGTACGGGTACAGTGAGGATAGTTTTTAAAAAATTTCCACTAAACTGCAAAAGTGGTTTAACCAACATAAAATTATTCCCGATGAAGGACATAAAATATCTGTAACCAGTTGTTAAAGTGAGAAGGTGGGTTCTGATCAGATGTGCTCAGTTACTTCCATCTTAGCATCTCTGTTGTAAATCCTTGGGCCTCAGTCTTCTTGTTTGAGCCCAAAGGCATTTATTTGCACATTTGTTCCTATTATCCAGCAGGAATATTTTAGAACATTCTAAAATGGGTCCCAAATTGCTGAAGATTTATCATCCCGCTATTCCAGGGATTGTTGGTAATCTTCATCCTTTCCTAATTAGAAGAGGCCCCTGGGCTGCAACTACAGTCAGCAAGGTGCGTGGGTTAGACTGGAAGAAGGAGCAGGCTAAACTCAGGGCAGCGGAGTCTTCATGCTCATCAGGTTCGCACCTCTTGTCTCCCTTTGCAGGCACATCCTCATCTGCCTTGCTGCCTACCTGGGCTGTGTATGCTTTGCCTACTTTGATGCTGCCTCAGAGATTCCTGAGCAAGGCCCTGTCATCAAGTTCTGGCCCAGCGAGAAATGGGCTTTCATTGGTGTCCCCTATGTGTCCCTCCTGTGTGCCAACAAGAAATCATCAGTCAAGATCACGTGATGGCAAGGTGGTGGCTGGCTTCTCTGCTTATCGCCCCTCATGCAGTGGGCTTCCTTTGCTAGGAAGACAGCCAAGGGAGTCTTCCCCAATAGTTGGGGTATGGGCTATCTTTTCAAAAATCTATTTGCTGGGGCTCTCACTAATGTGTCTGTGGACCACCGGGATTCCACTGTGCAAGGGGAAAAGTGTCTATTCCTTTCCCAAAGACAGAAAATGGAGGGCTTAGGGACACTACATGCATCTTTCTCAGCATCACTTCCAGATGCAGTGACTTGTTGGGCTGCGTCCTTAATGGCCACGGCAGAGCAGTCTCTTGGGGGATCCAGCCCTGTACAATGCGTCTCTTCCTGGAGAAAGCTGGCCTGCTCCAGACCCCACCATTCCCAGGTGCCCTTGGAGTGGACTCTACTGATGACAGACAGACCCTCTGACAGACAAGACCCTCTGACTCTGTGATGGAAGATGCCAGAGATTTTCCTTTAGGGTAATTGTCCTTAAACAAAACCAAACAGATGAAACACACAGGACTTGTGGCTAAAAAGGCTAGTTTTTCACTTGCATTTCTCAACTAACCCAGGTTTTACATGCATCTGTGAATCCTTTTACTACTACCTCTGTGGAGAGATGGAGAGACTTCAGATAAACGTGAAGCTAATGAGTAAAACCCTCTCTGCCAAAACTTACACTCCACTTTGGGCCATTCTTGAAGATGAGCACAATTTTTAAATACTGACATCACTTCTGCTTCCCCTCCCACCCCAGCT
Organism: Symphalangus syndactylus; assembly: GCF_028878055.3. NCBI lineage: Eukaryota > Metazoa > Chordata > Mammalia > Primates > Hylobatidae > Symphalangus > Symphalangus syndactylus. The sequence continues at coordinate 120,251,035 of NC_072431.2, read as the reverse complement.
CAGCAGCCTCAAATCCACAGAGAAGAAGAATTATGGCATGAACATTCCCACAGACCCACCATTTTTAAGACTTGACCTCCGTAAGTTTACCAAAGGGCTCCTCACAATTGTGGTGGGGGTTCTGGTTCAAAATTAGGAGCAAACATGAAGTTTTTGGAAACTTTTTCTCCTTTGAAGCCTCCAGTATGCTTTACTATTCTGGAAATTACCTTCAAGAGTCTCACTTCTTGTTTCTCTTGTGTTTTCTGTGGGCATCATGCTCTTCACTCTTGCAGTAGAAGGTGCTTTCTGGGTTTCCCAGAGTATCCAACGGCTCACTTTTCTCAAGTGCTGCAGTAATTATGCACTCACGGGCTGGTTTGGGTTGCTGGTGCAGCAGCACAAATCTGTTGCCTTCTGAATTTTTCTCACCTAATGTGACACTGGCTACAATGAATCTTCTCTTCATCAGGCGAAATGAAAGATTCAAGAACCGTCTTCAAGGTGCATGGTGGGAATTATCAACCTCAGGGATACTCATTTTAACTCAGGCGTGTCCTGCTTTGTTAACATTCCATTGTTGGGAGAGGGCAGAACAGGTGTGTTCTTCTGTGGGCAGGAGTCATGTCACTGTCCTACATATGTAAGAGTTGGGAAGGTGACGATTTTTGACACATCCAGGAACTCTTACTCTAGTTAGAATTTGTACAAGATCCAAGGTGAAAACCCCAATAAGCAACTGAATTTAGAGTTTAAAAATGAATGACTTTATGCTACATCTGTGGTTATCAAATTATATAGGTTGTTCAGGAGCAGAACACTGTTTGTAGTAAGAAATCTTTGTGGAACCCCAGTGTGTGAAGTAAATTGTATTTTATTAACTTAAATTTATTTAAGGTTAAATTTATGGCATTTAATAATATATGAGGTGGTGAAAATGCAGATTAACAAATTGGTAATTTCAAAGGTAGAAAAATTAGGTGTTGAATGAATGTATATGTTCCTTTATTATAGTTTTATATATATATAGTGAGAGTGTTTTGCTTTTGAGTCAGGGTCTTGCTCTATCACCCAGGCTGGAGTGCAGTGGTGCAATCATGACTCACTGTAGCCTCTGTCTCCCAGGCTCAAGCGATCCTCCCACCTCAGCCTCCCCAGGAGCTGGGACTACTGCTGCATGCCTCCACTCCCAGCTAATTTTTGTATTTTTTCATAGAGATGGGGTTTCACCACGTTGCCCAGGCTGGTCTCAAACTTCTGGGCTCAAGAGATCCACCCACCTCGGCCTCCCAAAGTGCTGGGTATAGGCATGAGCCATCATGCCTGGCCTAAAAAATATTTTTAAAATGATCTTTGAATTAAATATTCGTGGAACTTCTAATGTACCTCTTTGAGACCTAGGTGGTTGATGGAACAGAACTGCTGTTAAGTCCTTTGGGTTTCAAGTCTAGAATTTTTTAAAGGCAAATATCAGATCATTCTTATTTTAGATTGACCTTATCAGGCATGGATTCTGGTCTTATCTACTTTATGGTATAAATGCTCCAAGGTAGGGGGTTTGGTGTATATTTTTAAGCCCAGCTTTTTTTTTTTTTTTTTTTTTTTTTTTACGTGAGAAGCAGAATGTGCTTCTAGAAACTGGTTTTAAAGAGATGAGCTGAGAAAGAAATGTGGAATGGAGTATATTTGAGGAGGACAAAACATAACTTCACTTTTGAACAGAAATCACTCTAGCTTGCCAGCATGGGATGTAAACCAAGAGAGTAGAAATATAGCCATCTTATTTTAAGTTGGGTTTATGGCATCACTCATTTATGTAAAAGCACTACAAACTCTTTAAAGAAAATTGGGAAACTACAGAAAAGTCAAAGAAAAAAAAAGTAACCCGTATTTCTATTGCCCAGGTATAATCCTTGTTAATATTTTGGTTTAGTCCCCTCTTTTTTCCCCCAATATAGTTGTAAATAAATGATGTCTTTCAGAGTTGACATTTATCTTGTAGCTTGAATGGCATGTAAATGCCAGTTGTATATTTTTTCATGAAGTGTGGGTTTGGAATACACTAGAGTTAGCTATAGGCTTGAATGCTGATCATTGGATTCTGAGACTGACTACTGAGTCTACCGTTTCAATCAAGCCTGACGTGAATGGGCCCCAAAAAGTAATGAATGTAATTCTACTTTTTGATGTGCCTCTGCATTTGGCTTGCTGAGTCATCATAAATAGCTGTTACATATGTGACTTTACAGATTTTGGTATGTTCAGATTGTAAAAAATGAATAGTTTATTTCATTAATTGATGAGCAGTCAAGAATCTCCCTCCCTTCAGTAGGGCTGACACTTAGGAGTTAGGTCATGGTTGTGGTTACTTGGCATGGCTAATCAGATTTTGTTCTGGTCAGAATTTGCCCAAGATCAATACCCAGCAGAAACCGGAGTTAGGCTATAAAAAACCATCCATGTTTCTGAGTGATGATTTCAGTCAGTGATTCATGTTTTACAGTGTTTAGTTGTTGATTATTAGAAAAAGTAATATTTTCTTCCCTTTATGATTACATCGTTATAAATCAAGTCCTTCCGTGAACACATTTAAGGTGTGTGGAGATGAGATGTCTGAATCCATTTGGGGATGGGCTGCATTTTTGGGGAACTCTATGCCTGTCCAGTGAAGAGTACCTAAAACATTAATTATAGATCAAAGATGTTCTGTTGAGGGACAAAGCTTGATGGTCATCAAACACAAGGCTTTGTAAAAATACGACCACCTATTCCACTTACTGGATCTCTCAGGTGTGTAAAACTTCTCTCGCCAGTTCATCATGCTTCCATGAGCCCCCAGGACTGGGATTTGAGCCTTTCTGGCTCTATATCCCTTGGGGCGAACATGGAACCATCTCTGAGGGACAGGTGGATGCTGAATCTCACCCGGTCAGGGCCCCTCTCCTAGCTCCTTTTACGCTGAAATTAATCTGAGAGCTTTCATAGCCAAGGCTTTGCCTAGGTGCTGTTATTCCAGCTGGCCAAAGAGAAGTCTTGGGCCAGATTGGGATTCTCAATGGATTTTATAGACATAATTCCCCTGCAAACTTAAAAAAAAAGTGACCCCTACTTTATAGGACTCATTGTTTGAATTGTATCTTTCTCTGTATGTTAAACCAGATTTAAAACTATTTTATAATCACAATATGTAATCAGAGCAATATAGTATTTTCAGATATATACCTTGTTTTATACCTTATGTAGGTGTCCTATATGAGGGTGGCATGCCCACTGGCTGTGGTAAAATTTAATCCTCATTGCTTTGGGAGTGACTTAAGGCCTATTGAAGTGGAGCTTTTGCACTTTATACTTTTTCTGTGAACTATGATAACTATATTTGATATTAAAGCTGTAAGTGGCATTTTCAGCAAATGAATATGTACATGTTTGTGTCTATTTCCAAAATGATTTCTGAACTATCTGCAGTGAAAATGTATCTGATGGATTGTAGAGCAAAGCACATTGCCTAAATTCATTTGTTAATGAATTGGGTACCATTGTTATTAAAAATGCATAAAATAATTGTTGTTCCTTGTCGGTTTCTTCTCAGAGCTGTGAAATTAACACATGAAAATATTTCCAGCATAAAGTACCTAAGAACAGTTTATTTTTACTAAAACTTCTATAGTCATGTCATATAGATATAAATCTCAAATATAGGTCTGGTGCGGTGGCACACGCCTGTAATCCCAGCACTTTGGGAGGGCAAGGTGGGTGGATCACCTGAGGTCAGGAGTTCGAGACCAACCTGGCCAACATGGCGAAACCCCGTCTCTACTAAAAAAAAGTACAAAAATTAGCTGGGCATGGTCACTCGCACCTGTAGTCCCAGCTACTCAGGAGGCTGAGGCAGGAGAATCACTTTCACCTGGGAGGCGGTGGTTGCAGTGAGTCAAGATTGCGCCAATGCCCTCCAGCCTGGGTGACAGAGCGAGACTCTGTCTCAAAAAAAAAAAAAACAAAACCCAAAAATCTCAAATATAGAATACAGTTCATTTGTGCTGGATTTCATCAAATCACTAGAAGGAAGATCTTGTGACATTTTAAATCATAAATTTAGCAGGAAAATTTTTACCTACTTCTTTTAATTTTCTGTGGCAGTTTTTTAAACTTAAAGGACTCACAGATCAGATTTAGAAGAATGGTCTGGGCACAGTGGCTCATGCCTGTAAACCCGGCACTTTGGGATGCTGAAGTGGGTGGATCGCTTGAGCTCAGGAGTTCAAAACCAGCCTGGGCAACATGGTAAAACCCTGTCTCTACCAAAATTACAAAAATTAGCCAGGTGTGGTGATACACACCTGTAGTCCCAGCTACGCAGGAGGCTGAGGTGGGAGGATTTCTTGAGCCTAGGAGGCAGAGGCAGAGGCTGCAGTGAGTGGAGATCGTGCCACTGTGCTCTAGCCTGGGCCAAACAGTGAGACCCTTTATCAAAAAAAAAAAAAAAAAAGAAAAACCGTAAGAGAAGAAAGACTGGATAAGCATTATCTGTATCATTACGGTGGGTTTTTAGACTTTTTTTTTTTTCTGGCAGAGGTGAGGGGACAAGGAGTGGCCCCAAAGTTCTTTGGCAATATAAAAACTGTAGGAAAACGTCCATGTAGAGGTTGAGTATCTCTAATCCAAAAATAAAAAATCAGAAATTCTCCAAAACCTGAAACTTTTTGAGCACCTATATCACAATCAAAGGGAATGTTCCTTGGAGCATTTCAGACTTCTGATTTTTGGATTAGGGATGCTGTATAATGCAAATATTCCAAAGTCTGATACCTGAAATCCAAGCATTTCTGGTTCCAAGCACTTTGGATAAGGGATATTCAATCAGTATATAATTTTCTGGGGTTTCAGACATCTCTAGTAGCCCATCCAGGTAAACAGCCTCTGCCCAACAGGAGACTAAGCAAGCATTCAAATCCTTTTGGTGCTGAAATTGGTTACTCAATCTTCACGACTGAACTTTTTTGAGGCTGTGGTCAAGGACAGTGGCTGAGGAAGTTGAGGGCTCTGCTTTTGGGGCGCTGGCACGGGTGTGTGTGCCTCTCTCCCCGACAGTCTGGACTATCTGTTTCTCCTCTTGGGTGACCTCTTTTTCTGAGTCTGGCTGGGAGTTGATGCAGCCACCCCTGCTCCCTTTTCCAGATTGCCCTTTGAAGACCAGAGCTCAGGGGCTAGCCTCTCCCACTCTTTTCTTTAAAGGACTTTTCATTAAAAGACATTACATTGAAAGACTGTGTTAAAGGACTATACTACAAAGGGCTGGAGTGGGCAGACCCAGGGTTCTGGCAACTTACATCTTAGGGGTCCTCAACAAACTGGGAACTTAGATTTTTTCCTTGAAGCCTCTTTCCTGGTTTACAGTTTCACAGTTCTTAAGATGGTGTTTGGGTTTGTCATACCATTCTGTCTACTTTTGTATAGTTGGATTTTTTCCTAATAAGAACTTCAGAGATACGGTATTTGAGCTTTTGTTCTCCACTGTCTCTAGAGCCGGTTCTCAGCCTCCTTTCCGGCCCTGTTTTAGGAGGGCTGGTAGCCCCTCTCTCCCAGAACTTATCTCAAGTGGCACTTCTGTCTCTGTCTCCAGCCTGGCGACACCTAGTTTACCTGGGAAGTGTTCTCTTTGGGTGTTAACTCACAAAAAGGAAGAGATCACCCTCACCTGGGTTTTTGTTTATTTTACGCTTCTCATTAAAACAAAACATTTGATTCAGCTGCTTTGGCAATTGAGCGCAGAGACCAAAGTGCTATTTTTAAGATGTAACAAATAGCAGTAGTTTATTTTTATATTCGGGCTAGTGATGGGAAAGTGGCTGAAGGTAAGGCCAGGAGCATGAAGTAATGGAAAACATACAGTGGCACTGATGATATTTGCGAGAGAGGGTTTCCTGTGAACAAAGAAGACCATTAGCTACCGGGGTGGGAGGGACGGAGACGCTCCTGGAGTAATATTGCCATCTTGTGGCTTTTTGAGGCATTGCTATGTGGAGCAAGCGAAGCCCTTTCCAGTTCCTAATCATCCCAGAGATCACCAATTGTCTCAAAACGCCAAGTTACGTAATCTCTTTCTGGGCCCGGGTATGTTTCCCTGGATTTTTCCAAGCATCTCTCTCCCTTCCTTTTCCTCTCCTCTCTTCCCTTAGAAATTCAGTTTTCACCCCCCACCCCGGGTGTTTTAGGTTGCCCAATGTGATAAAGCAAATACTGTTGTTGGCTCTCGGTATTCGTGGTTCCAGGACCCCCCAACCCCCATACCAAAATCCCAGAGGCTCCAGTCTCATATATAAAATAGCATTGTATTTACATATTACCTATGCACGTCTTGTCATGTGCTTTAAATCATCTCTGGATTACTTGTAATACCTAATACAATGTATATGCTGTGTAAATAGTTGTTAAATTGCGTTGCTTTTTATTTGTATTATCATTTATTGTTGTGTTAAGGTTTTTTACTGTTTCTTTTTCCCTGAATATTTTCGATCCATGTTGAATAGGTGGATGCGGAACCTGAGGTTACAAAGGGGCTGTATTTAAAACCAATTTAAGGTAGATGTGATTTAAAGGAAGTTTTGGGGTTTTTTTTTGTTTGTTTATTAGATATGGGGTCTTGCTATATTGCCCAGGCTGGAATGTAGGGGCTATTTACAGGCACCATAATGGCACACTACAGCATTGACCTCCTGGCCTCAAGCGATCCTCCTGCCTCAGCCTCCTTAGTAGCTGGGACAAAAGGCAGTAGCCACTGCCTAGTCTGGAGAAAGTTTTTAATCTACTGGAGTGTAATTTAACTTTTGGGATTAATAGGTCAATTTACACAAGTCAAATGTCATTATAACTCAAATCTTTTAAAAGATGAATCTAGTTTAAATCAACACTTAGCAAGTGTCTGTTTGGTATTACCTATTATGCTGCCTGCAGAGGGTTATAGGGCTGGATGGAGCAGCTCAGATCTGGGGAGGGGAGAAGAAGGCCACTGACTCTGCCGAATCCCCGTAGTGGAGAGGAATCAACAGTGCTGGGGAGGCAGGAAGGAGAGAGTGGTGAGTTTTCACCAGGGAAGAGTTGGGACTTGAGAATTCTAAGCTTTAACTGATAAACCACGAGCCACATATAATATGGAATTTCAGTCCAGTGAAATAATTGGTAGACTCCCTAGAATTTTCTTACAAGCAAACCTTATTTGACAGCCCATCACATAAGTTATCTTTCACATAAATGGTCTCATTTACTCCTCTCAGCTATTTTGCGAGGCTGGCGTTACCATTATTCCTGTTTTGGAGATGATTGGAAATGTATTTTGACCACTGCTATTGCAAGGATGTGAACCCAGGACTTTTGACTCTTAGGTTTAATTCTCTTTCCACAAAGGATTTATGGCAAATAAGTTAAAGGTTTTCATATAGGTGGGCACCAAATTGGAATTGTCAGTTTCAAAACTGTCCTATTAGTACAAATAATTGGATAAAATATAGTTGGCCTTTCATATGCATGGGTTGTATATCTGTGAGTTCAACCAGCCTTAGATAAAAAATACTTTAAAAATTCAGTGTTGGATATGTAGAAAGTATTTTTTTACCATTTTTAATTGTACCTTTATTCAACTTAGTTCATTAAAAATGTACTTGTTTTAAAGATCCTACAAATAAAGTGACCACTCACTAACGTGGGCTATAGGTCACCCCTCAGCATGTTATTTATTTTTTTTTAAATCAGTATTTCTTATAGGAATCTTACTGATCACACAGTAGTTACAATAATGTCAGCTATCATGTATACGGTCTAAATGAGACAGGCTGGTTAAGAATTTACATAATGTAAAAATATACATATTAAAAGTTAGCCAAGTGGACAGACGCATGCAGCGGGGAGAGCAGGTGACAGGAACTGCTTTAATGATCAGTACAGGGCCCAGATGCAAGGAATCTGGGTTTCCCCTGTTACAGTAAACAGCTTTCACTAATGTATACAGGAATTCCATACACATCTAAACACAGGAGGGGAAATCGTGACCTGCTACATGTACAGTCTAAAGTGGTGTAACTGTGATCTTCCTGTGATACTCCCAAGAAAACTAAATAGTGGACCCCATGCAGGTAGTGAGAAGCACTAGTCTTTTATCACAGGTTGAACCTGAGGAGGTTTAACTCTTGACATTAGTATTTGTAAAGAGTGTATGGCTCCTTTTTCCATGTTTTCTCCACAACTGACATGCATTCAGTGCTGGGGAATTCTGATGGCTATTTGACCTAACAGTGATAACTGAATTACTATTAAAAATGTGGGAACCTTTTCAATAATATTGAGTTACACATTTAACATAAAAAAAAAAAAAACATGGATCATCCATAGCTTTAAGCCAGAAGGTAGAAGGGAGTGTGTCTGAATTTTAATGCTTTTAGTTATACTATTCTGTGGTTTCTACCGCTGTCCTAAAGAATGACACTGGTACGCTGCTTCTTTCCGTACCAATACAGGCACTAGTTTGAACTCAGACAAAAGCAGAAACAGAAGTGCCACTCTTTCTCCAGGGTCTTATGAGAAACTGGATCAATGTTATAAATTACTCAAGTTTCCTTTTGAGTGATATCTTTATGTGTGTAACTAGAGAACAAACCAAATAAGAAATGTCTACCCCTGCAAGAGTGTGGACTTTGTGTGTAGTTCTGTTAGGAGTCAGGAACCTCGAGCAGCAGTTCACAGTCAGCGCTGTTTTCTTACACACACCCCATTTACCCTGCGTTTGTGCCAACTGTTATGGCAAATGCGTTTTGCAGGGATTATGCTTCACAACTCAGGCCTACAGATCCTCTTAGGGAGATCTCTCTAGCTGAGTAGAAAACTTCTATCCGAAAAGGCGGTGGGTTCTGTGAACTTGAAGAGAAGACTCAGGGTCTCTCTGAAAGCCTTTAAATTACTGCTGGAACTGGAAGTTCCTATTAGTGAGAAAAGAGCATTAAGATAACTTGAAGGTCTATTTTATTGGCAACTTAGAATGCAAAGTATTTTATTTTTAAACTTTTAAAATTTGAAAACAAGCTAGCCTACATTAAATAATATGGTTTCCAGAGCTGAACGTGCTCACTTGTAGCTCAGTTTTTCTGCTTGAAGTACAAACACAACTTCTAACACTCCTAGGTGGGAACACGGCTGTTTGATGATCTGTGATTAGATGAACTGATCGATGTCAGGTGGCAACATCCCTTTTTTCCCTTGGTAAGGGTTTAAAAAATTCCAGAATAGATGCATTTTTCTAGTTTTACACTGACAGTTTCATCCCAGACGTCTCCTGGGAGGCATAGACCATGTACAGGAGTCCATCTTCATCCTTCTCACTCTCATGCACCTCTGAGACTGGTGTGGAGACGCTCACCATGCTGTCCGTTCACCACCAGGAGGAAGGCTCGATTAGCATTGAGCTGTAAACGCCTTCTAATTATCTTGATGAGCTCACTCATGTTGACATCTCGAACGTCAGGTACAAGGAACTTCGTTTTATCCAGGATAGGAAGCTGCTTCTCACCCTTGTATCGTTCTGTTATCACTGGGCTTTTGGCTGGATGCTGCTCTTGAATAAGTCGGACATCTACTCTTTGTTGGAAGGTTCGGCGCTGCTTGAAGGTCTTCTCCGCTGGCATGGTGGGGGGGGGCGGGGGGGCAGGGCGGGGATCCGGGTGGCGGCGGCGATGGCGCGAGGGTCCTGGTGGCTCCTGGGGGCGGCGCCGGCGGTAGAAAGTATTTTTTCTTGTCATTCTGTAAGCAATACAATATAACAACTATTTACATAGCTTTTACATATAACTAATGTACAGATGATTTAAAGTATAGGGGAGGGCTGGGAGCGGTGGCTGGCGCCTGTAATCTCAGCACTTTGGAAGGCTGAGGTGGGCGGATCACTTGAGGTCAAGAGTTGGAGACCAGCTTGGCCAACATGGTGAAACCCTTTCTCTACTAAAAACACAAAAATTAGCCTGGCGTGGTGGTGCATGCCTGTAGTTCCAGCTACTCGGGAGGCTGAGGCAGGATAATCGCTTGAATTCAGAAGGTGGAGGTTGCAATGAACCGAGATGGTGCCACTGCACTCCAGCCTGGGTGACAGAGCAACGCTCTGTCTCAGAAAAAAGAAAAAAAAGGGGGGGGGTGTGGAGAATGTGCATAGGTTATATACAAATACTGCATGATTTTATATCCTGGACTTGAGCATCCTCAGATTTTTGTAAACGGCAGCTAGTAATCAAAACCACCTACTGCTTAACAGTCCTGGATGCTGGTACTGCCTGTGGCCATAGTGAGGAGCCAAAAGCTATCTCTCTTTGCTCAGTGACAGGTCTGGAAGTCTCATTATTTCCTGGCCATCTCTATTGGATGCCCATAGACACCTCACATTTGCCTTTACTTATACCTCTCTTAAATCTGGGCCTTGTCCACTTTCTCAGTGAGTGGTGTCAGTTTCCATTCAGTTGGCAGACGCAGTCCCCACCTCCCTCAGTTGTCTATATCCAATCTATTTTGAGACGTGGTCTTGCTCTGTCACTCAGGCTGGGTGCAGTGGTGCAATCATAGTTCAAGGCAGCCTCCCTCTCCTGGGCTCACGGGATCCCTCCTGCCTCAGCCTCCTGAGTCACTGAGACCACAGTCATGTGTCACCATGCCTGGCTAATTTTTAAATTTTGTCTCTTTATGTTGCCCAAGCTGGTCTCAAACTCCTTGGCTCAAGTGATCCTCCTGCCTTGGCCTCCCAAAGTGCTGGAATTATAGGTGTGAGCCACTATGTCCAACCCATATCCAATCTAGTAGTAAATAAATCCTCTTAATTCCACTTCTCCAATGTCTCAAATCCATCCATTTTTCCTCATCTTGGAGAAGGTGCCACCTTCTATTGCCCATCCATCCTCCTGGAGCCAGAGCTGTCTTTCTAGAATGAAATCTGACAGTGTCCTTCCTGCTCAGGCCCCACCAGTTCCTCCCCATTGCTCTTAGCACAAAGCAAACCTTATTGGAGACTCTGAGTGTGATCTGAAATCTCCTCCATGATCTGGTCCCTGCCTTCCTTTCCAGTCTTTCTGGTTTTGAGTGTCTCCCCCTTGTCCCCTTCACTCGAGTCTCTCAGAGCTTTGTGTGTTCTTTCTGATCTTTCATATGGCCTTTGGACCTGTCTCCATGGCTGTGTAACAGATCACCTCAAAACTTAGTGGCTTGAAGCATCAGAAATTTATTCTACCACAGTTCAGGAGGCCAGAAGTCCAAAATCAAGGCGTGGGCAGGGTTGGCTCCTTTTGGAGGCTCTGAGCAAGAATCTGCTCCACGTCTCCGCCTCCATTGTCATGGGGCTTCTTCCTTGTGTCCCTGTGACCTTGTGTCTAAGTTTCTCCTTTATCTTATAAAGACATCAGTCATTGAACTTAGGGCCCACCCTAATCCAGTATGACCTCATCTTAACTAATGACATCTGCGAAGACCCCATTGCCAAATAAGGTCACATAGTGAGGTTCTGGGTGAAGGTGAGTTTTGGGCAAACGTTATTTGAACCACTACACCGTCATGTGCCAAGAATGTGGAATCCCCTCCCCACTTTTAGCTAAAACCGCCAGAATGGATTTAGTGTTGTGGAACCTCTAGACTCCTCCCGTGTGTGCACGCACCTTGCATGCACACATACGTGCACACTGACATGTGCTGGCACACACATGCCCAGGGCTTCCTCTTTCTCTCCCATGGTCCCTGGTGAAATCTCCTGTAATACCTTTTCATGCTTTCCCTCTGAGGTGGGGAGCGGGGGGGTACCCCTCTCTACAACCAGCTGTGGAAAATAGCCCGAGAAGCAGTGAATGGAGGCAGCACTAAGGAGGAGAGGGGTGTGGACTGAGTGAGGAAAGTCCCAAATCTTAGGATGTCTGGCGGGATAAAGCCATCCAGTCTGGCATCTCCCTACCCGCACCGCATGGCTTCCTCATCTTTGTATTCTCAGAGACAAACCCAGGGCCTGGGAGACTGAATCCAAAGATCAATTTATCAACCAGTCAATCCGTAGAGCAGTGGTCTCTCACCTTTTTGGCACCAGGGACCGGTTTCATGGAAGACACTTTTTTCCACAGACTGGAAAGGGCTGGGAGTGTGAGGTGGAGAATGGTTTCAGACGGTTCAAGCTCATTACATTTATTGTGCACCTTATTTCTATTATTATTACATTGTAATGTATAATGAAATAATTATTGTAATGTAAGAATAATAATAATTATTACGTTGTAATATATAATGAAATAATTACAACTCACCATAATGTAGAATCAGTGGGAGCCTTTAGCTTGTTTTCCTGCAACTAGGTGGTCCCATCTGGGGATGATGGGAGACAGTGACAGATCATCAGGCATTAGATTCTCATAAGGAACATGCAACCTAGATCCCTCCCATACGCAGTTTACAACAGGGTTCACGCTCCTATGAGAATCGAATGCCACTGCTGATCTGACAGGAGGCAGAGCTCAGGTGGTCATGCTTGCCTTCGCCCCGCGGCCCACCTCCGTCTGTGCAGTCAGTCCGGTTCCTAACAGGCCACAAAGGGGTACTGATCTGCGGCCTGGGGTGTGGGGACCCCTACCTTAGAGCAAAAGAGTTTTGGGGGTGTGGTGAGAATACCTTGCCCAGGTGAAGAAGGCTTCCTGGATTGGAATGCGGCGTCCAAACTGAGACCTGACGGGCAGCGAGCACTAGGCCAGGGGAAAGGTCTCCAGGGTGCCAGACCGCTGGGCAGATGATGGCTCTTCTGTCCACGGCACCTGGTTAGATGTCAGGAGTACTGAGGAGTGTGTGTGTGTGTGTGTGTGTGTGTGTGTATGAGCGTGTGAGTGTGTGTGTATTTTTGTGCAGAGCAAGCGTGAAGGAGACCAGCAGGAGCCATACCCATGAGTTGAAAATATCAGAAAGGGGAGCTATGACCTGTAAGACACATTGTGATTGTGGTGTCTTGGTCATTGTCCGTTGGGACCACAGGAAGGTCAGGGATGCACTTCTGCTTGGTCCTAAGGCTGGTAGTTGGGTGATGCGGGCGTGGGGAGCGGAGCCTGGTGGGTGTAGTGTCTGGAGCGGGCTGGGAGCAGCTCGGCCTGGGTGTCCGAGGAGCGGGCTGGCGCTGGTCGGGGCGCCCACCAGGGGGCAGTGCTGCCGGGCGAGAGCGCGGTGGGCTGAGGGGCGCGGGACTGCGGGGCTCGAGGCTGTGGAACTAGAAGGCGCGTGGCTGTGGGACTACGCGCTGGCGGGCGCGGGGCGCAGGGCTGCGGCGGGGGCGGCCAGGGCGGCTTTTGCCTCCCACGCAGGCAGGAGAGAGTTCTCGCGTGCCTGCCTATACTCGCCGCCGGGGATGTTTCCAGGTGAGCGGCCGTGCTGACTCTGGTCTGCAGAAATGCGCCCCCAGAGGAAAGCTCTGCGCTTTGCGGGAGCTCTTTAAAGCCAAGGTTCCAGAGAATGGATTTACCCCAAAGCTGATAACGCTAACACTTCTGCCACCCCAAGGCCGTGTTCATGCATTTATCTATACAAGATTCCCTGAAAGTATGTATGTTTCTGGCCCACCAGGCTCTGCCTCTTGGTGACTCCACTCCAGGTTTCAGTTTGGTTGCCCCCTTGACGGTCTAGATCCCTAACCCCCAGATGCACCAGAGCAGCTGAGAAACTGGGGCAAGCCTCCACAGAGACAAGCGACTTGGGGTGTGTGTGGGTATATGGGTGTGGAGAAGACAGTGAGCAAGAGACGGAGCTCAGCCGTATAGATGCCGGTAGCACCTACCCTTCCAGTTGTGACAACCTAAAGTGTCCCAAACATTGTCAAATGTCAGATATCTGGCGAGGAGAGCCGGGAGTTGTCCCTGGTTGAGAACCACTGATTTAGAGATTGTAGCTTTCCTTTTCCATTGCTGCTTATGGGTTAAGCCTCAAGTCTTTTCCAGAGGGGTTGGATTGTGACTTGTACAACCTCTTCCCGGAGACTTCCACCCACCAAATTGAAAGGGTCACAGGCTGACTCCGGGGGTGAAGAGTCTGGGTTCAACCGAGGAAGGGGACAGGGGCCTCCTTTCCTCCCATGGCCTCGCCTGCAGCCTGCGAGCTGGGGAGAAAGTAGCTGCTGGCCTGGCCGGGGGTGTGCTCTGCTCCCAGTTTCTCTCTTCCAACAGGTAGAACATGAAAGTTGGAAGAGATCCGAGAGGGTGTGTAGTTCAACACCTGCCCCTTCCCTTAAAAAAG